>NC_062566.1:92659666-93909666 GCF_022837055.1 Prionailurus viverrinus
ATGTAGTAAATAATGTTAGATTTGAAGAATAAAAGTTATCTTCACCAGTAAATACAGTGACATTTAAGGTTATCATCAGCATCTTAGACATCATATCCTAAATTCCTGGAGGTAAGAAAAAAGAAATTCTGAAACCATCTCTATACTTCAATAGTACTTTCTTCAAGGAAAGTACTAGAAAAAAGTTTAACAAATTTCTCATATTTGCTCTTAAGATGTCACACAAATCCCCAGTCTTACTATTGGTGAATATACTCTGCTTTTCTTTAAACATCCTGCATTAAACAAAGAAATCCAATAATACATTTAAAGCTATATAAATACGTGTGCGGGTATTCAGTCACAAAAGAAAAGAGGCTGATGAGGTTTGCGGGGTTCGACTTAGAAAACCCAAGGATATATAGAAATACTCCTAAGGGAAGACGACAAGGTGAATTTTTACAGAAATGTCAATGGATTAAATTTGGAGTAACTCTGCCCTTGATATAATAGTTGGCATAAACAAGGAGCCATGAGTTATCAGCTGTTCACATAAGCAGCTTTAGAGAATCATGGAAAGGAGATTAAATGGATATAATTGATAATGCAAGCTCTCCATAATTCTAGGGGTTTCAGGACCAGACTTCCACAGAGCCTCTGGCTGGGCATCATTGCTGACCTCCACCACAACAACTGGCTGACAGTGTGCTCTTTGGTGTTGACCTATTATTCTTCAAAAGAGTTATAGACACAAATGCCAATACAAATCTATTGGATTTTCAACCCATTTTTGTAAGGCTTTCACTTTAAGAATAAAAAAGAAGAAATAACACCCAATTTCCTACTTAACTCTACAAGCACATGAAAGAAACTTCTCATACATAGATGTTGTATTTACCTTTTTAATATTCAGTATCCAATTTCTCTGTTGGGGAGGTGCATTTTAAGTAAACATATACAAAAATATAAAAACATTTATTTATATCAGGTTCCTTTTCTTGACTACCACATGGTGTAATAAACCAAGATTAATACATAATTCAATGGAAAACACTAGCATATTTTGCTATATTTAGAAGTGAACTTTTCTAGATTATTTCTTAAATCAAATTACAAGTGATAGGCTGCTGCATCATAGACATCTCTCCCAGAATACAGTGTGTTATTTCCTAAGAGTGAATTTTTTTCACTCACTTCATGAAGTCATATAGATGAATGGTACCTGAATAGAGAAACTATGTTAACTTGTATATATACATTTCTATTCCTTAAAACAAGTATTTTAGAGTATAACGTACAACAAAGATCAGTAGGTTTTTTTTAATGTTTATTTATTTTTGAGAGGGAGAGTGAGAGAGCGAGCAAGCAGGGGAGGAGTAGAGAGAGGGAGACACAAAATCTGAAGCAGGCTCCAGGCTCTTAGCTGTCAGCACAGAGCCCGATGCAGGACTTGAACCCAAGAACTGAGAGATCATGACCTGAGCCGAAGTCGGACGCTCAACCAACTGAGGCACACAGGTGTCCCAAGATCAGTAATTTTTAAGTCAGGCTTCCTGGACTTCAATCCCAGCTTCCCCATCTATTAGTTGTATAACTCTAGGCAAATTCTAACTGCCTCCCCCAGTTTTCATTTCTCTCATCTGAGCAAAGGTCATATTAATCAAGTCTGAAGCACCTGGGTGGCTCAGTTGTTTGAACATCTGACTTGATTCTGGCTCAGGTCATGATCTCAGGGTTCATGAAACTGAGCCAATGTCGAGCTCTGCACTAATAGCACAGAGCCTCCTTAGGATTCCCAGTCTCACTCTCTCTCTCTGCTGCTCCCCTGCTTGTTCTCTTCCTCCCCCTCTCTCCATATTTTTTCCTCTCCCTCTCTCTCTCAAAATAAATAAACTTAACAAAAATAAAGTCCATTTCTGTTTTGAGGATAAAATGAGATAAGGCATCTCAATGAACAAAATGCTACAGAGTTCATAAATTCTCAAGAAGGGTTAGCTATTATTATTCATATGTTTACCTTGTTATTTCCACACATGAAAAACAAAAGTCTACTGTTATAATCCATCAAAAAGAGTTACGTACCCAATCTGCAATGGACTACTTCTGTCCCCTCAGAATACACATGCTGAAACCCTAATCCCAATGTGCTAGTATTAGAGGTAGAAACTTTCAGAGGCAATTAGGCCATCAAAATGGAACATTCACCTTTTGGGATGAGCACTGGGTGTTGTATGGAAACCAATTTGACAATAAATTTCATTAAAAAATGCAACATTCATGAAGGAGATTAGTCCCTTTACAAGATTCTAGAGAACTAGCTAGTTCTCTACTCTCTGCTGTGTGAGGACTCCTGGTGTCCTCAGGAGAAGAAAACCATCCGTAAGTCAGCAATTGGGCCTCCCCAGGCACCAAATCTGCCAGCAACTTGATCTTGGACTCCTAGCCTCTATAACAGGGAAAAATAAATGTTTGCTGTTTAAGCCAGTCTACAATAATTTGTTATAGCAGCCCAAACAGGCTGAGACATCATCCCACAAACTGACAAAAAGAGGAATTTCTCCTCCTTTATCACCACTGCGCAGAAACAAAAAGAGCCCATTATTATATATGTACACATATATAATTGTTGTATGAGATAAAACGTGTTTTAAGACATCCAGTTTGTCTTCAAGGTGCTATGCAGTTGAAAAATCCTGCATATAAATGTATATGTTTACTTTGGGGCCATTTTAAGCGTATCCCTGTAGCAGTTGTCTGCAGGAAACAAAGTAAACCTCTCTTCTATGGTTGCTCATTTCCACACTTTCTAAGAGCCTTCACATGTGGGATATTCTATGTCCTACTACATCCTTTCTTTCCTTAATATTCTACTTTAAACTCACACATTAACACACTCTTTCCAGAATAGTTCATTTGACTCTCATCACGGTGAAAACCTTATCACCCTATATCCATGAGCTCTTTTCTCCTTTATGGGTGCCCTTTCACAGCAAGATCATGCCCCTGACTCACCCAGATTGGAAAACTGATTCATTTCCAATTTTCCCTTCTCCCTCACCCTGCACACTTCCCCTCCAAGTTCAATCCAATGCATTACCAAATTATTTCCTAATATGAGCCCTACCTATTCCCCACCCACCCTCAGGGAAACTGCTAGTATTAAAGTATTTTAAGTGTGTGTTTTTTCTTGAAATAATGCAATATGTTCTAATATCCCTACCTCTCAATATAGGTCTCGTTTCTTATATATATTTTGTAACGTTTCGGAACGTTTGGCATGAAATGTGTACATCACAAGAGCAGCTGAAGGACTGAATTTGGATACTTATAATTTGTCTTCCCATCATGTCACTGAAACACTCCAAGAAAATGATTAAAATTATTGAATAACAAAGTAGCTCTGATGATGAATCTTTCTTATGAACAGGAGCTGTTATAGGTCAACTCTCAAATGTACTTTAGCAAGCAATCGGCCGCCCTCAAGCACATTACAATATGGTCTTTGTTAATAAATTGGTAGGGATCTTGCATACAAAACTGCTTAACAGTTGAGTTTCCATTTGGATTTGGATTTTTACAAGCCAGGGGAATACCCCTAGCTATCATACCACACAGTATTGATCTTTGCTGAAGTTTTGCTGTAAAGAAGTGTTCAACTCCCAAACAGATGCAGAGATTCAGGAAAGTTATTATTTTGCAAGTGATGTGAAGAGCTTCGGTGGTTTACTGCGGGTTGATAATTTTAGAGCTATTCTCCTGAACATAGTCCATCTCCTCCCGCATTAGTATCATTTATAGCATCCAAAAGGCATTTGAATTCAGCAGATTTCCTGGAACCCCAGAAGGGATTCATTATATATCCTTTCCAAAGTTAATGTCTCTCTATTTGCATAAAAATTTAATTCCATCACAGCTTCCAATCAGAGGCAATAGGAGAGCTTTGTGGATGTCTAAAGGTTTTTGTATCTGAATAGATCATGAGGATGGAGCTTCACATTCACTGTTGACCTTTTACCTTTTATCACTGAATTATACACACTACAAAAGGATATACAACTTAGAAAAATCATCTCTCACAAAGATGCAGGAGCTTGTCTATAAAGAGGACATATGTCGTGATGGGTTTTGTAATGAAATACCATCAGCCTTTTCTTCAAAGTCAAAAAGAAACCTCCACATAGATTCCAATGATGGAAAGTCCTCTAAAACAGGACCATTAAATTTCTGCTCTAATAATTAAGCTCCCCTTTTAGGGGACTGAATAAAGTTAGTAGTCCTAACACTTTGACCTTGCCATTGTTTCTTACTTGTAAGAAAATGCAAAGTATTTTTACTTTTTTTAAATGTTCATTTATTTTGAAAGAGAGAAAAAGCAGGAAGGGGCAGAGGGAGGGAGGGAGGGAAGGAGGGAGGGGGAGGTGGGGGGAGAGAGAGAGAGAGAGAGAGATAGAGAGAGAGAGAGAATCCTAAGCAGGCTCTGTAATGTCAAGAGAGAGCCTGACACAGGCCTTGATCCCACGAACCTTGAAATCATGACCTGAGTTCAAATCAAGAGTCAGACACTCAACCAACCTAGCCATCTAGTCGCTCCAAAGATGCAAAGCATTTAAACTGATGAATTCCTAGATGAGCCATCCATAGTCAGGCCCCAGAACAGAACTTGTATAGTTCAGGTTTCCTTAACTCTGGTCACAAAAGGTGTTAGAGTCATTTATTCATTCAGGTGTCCTTTACTCATAGGTATCCTGGTTCACCTAAGATAGTCCCTGTTTATACCTATTGTTTTGGTATAATTATTAATAGCATCACCTTAAAGGGCTCCTTTTGGATGATAAATTATGTGGTAATGATTGTTTTAATGTCTTATTTATTTTTGATACAGAGAGAGAGACAGAGTATAATCAGGAGAGGAACAGAGAGAGAGAGGAAGACACAGAATCTGAAGCAGGCTCCAGGCTCTGAGCTGTCAGCACAGAGCCCGATGTGGGGCTTGAACTCAAGAACCATGAGATCATGACCTGAGCTGAAGTCAGACGCCCAGCTGACTGAACCACTCAGGCACCCATGTGGTAACCATTTTAACTGAAGGCTATGTATATGCCAGGCCATTTTAGGTTTCAGGTAATGGACAAAAGCACTCCAGTCAAGCAATGAAATCCTTTTCCTGCCTACAACCATAGGTCAGCAAGGAGAGTCAATGAAGCACAGGAGAAAGAAAAACAAAAAACAAGAAACAACCATCTAATGAGTGTTAGAAACCAAAGCAGCTAGAGGCAGACTAGGATGAATAGATGAAGACAAGTAGGAAATTGCATATTAATTACTCAGAGATAAAGGTTTTTGTCTTGTCAATTCCCTCAAGAGGATGGGTATTTCAGAGAACAATCACACTATAACTATACCTACATGTTATGAGTATCACACTTAATGTATATGTGCGTTTCCATAAAATATTAGCCAATGTGCACCCAATCTGGTTCATCTGTGTTGTTTAATTAGTTCATTCCCAAGATCTTCCCTGCTGTTTATTTACCCACTGAAGTCATTACACTCCTAAATTAGTAAATGTGTGTCCATGTTTAAGCTTAAATCAGTAAAACCATCTTCTTGGATGCCAAAACAGACCAAGTATGCAACCCTTTAAAGGCAAAAAGGATACTACAAGTGGAGGACATGTAAGGTCCAGAAATATGGCAACTGGGGCTGTTCTTTCAGGGGATCTAGAAAGATCTAGAAAGACAGTTTTACCCCCAGATGGTTCCAATAGGAGCACCTGCATAATGTAGTAGAAAATACAAGGAGTTTGCAATCAGAAGATTTGAACTTGGGTCATACATACTAACTAACTGAGCTTCAATTTTTTGCCTCCAAATATCACATCCTCATATAAGAAATGCAGATGATAATCATAGTGATTTCACAGTGTTATTTTTAGGATCAAATGAGTTAAGATACAATCATGGAATAGAAGATGCTGGCAATGACTCTAGGGCAGCTAGTACACCCTCGTTTTCTTCATCCCATTTCTACAACTCCCTTCAAATTGGTCTGATTTCAATTATTTCAAAAATATTTTCCTTTGTTCATCTACTTTCTCAACACTGGCATGTAGGCAACAAGTAGGCATGCGAGTACACACAATTTTTTCTGACAACATGCATTTCTTTTTTTGTTGAAGCCAGTTAACTCTGCTCTTGGGTTTATTAATAATATAATTAACGACACTTGTCTAAACACTTCACTTTGCAGCTATTTGTTTTATTTCCAAAAGGAAAGAACCATAGTTTATTTTTATCTCCTTGCTAAGAGCAAAGATTTTTCAAATAATCAAAGCTAGTAGGGTTCTGTCATCTAAGGACATCACGTGTCTTTCCTGAGAAGAACTGTCTGATTAGTGACTACTCTCAGAGTAACTGATGGCAAGTGCATGGATTCATACTGTTCGTGATTATCTGGCCCATACTTCATTCAAATTGACATCTATACCTCCTAATAAATAGTCCTAGGGTCCTTTTATGCTCTGTTATAAAAAAGTCTTCTTTTTCAACACATGAGAGCATTCACAGTTGAGAATGAAGTTTTAAATAAAAAAATTACAAGTTAGAATTGAAATTACAATTTAAATCGCAGTTCAGTATCTGAAAAAGAAGATCATTCCAAGCCACTACTCTTTAGAAGACAAAAAAAAACTCCATTTCACAAAGCTTCCTATCTATGCTATTATTTAACCAACCATGAGTACTCAATGCCTGAATTTCTGTAGTGGTTGATACTCTGTACTCAGCTACTCCAATCCCAAATTTCTTATAATTCATTTTTTATTATTTTTCTGGAAATCTCAATCTTTTCATACTTCTTGTCTGGTTCATTATAAGCATTTCTGTAGGAAACTGATGACCAATGTCAATGCTAACATTTTACAAATGCTATAAAATCATTGGGGCAGTGGCAAAATTATATAATCACTAGTAATTACATCCCAATCGGACCAGGGGAACTTCACTATGTTGCTTCATGCTTCAGTCACCATTATAAATTAACTTTACAGTTTATAACCAGGATATAACTGACAATAAGGAGATTAAAGATAAATTTAAAACCTTAGTTAATAAAGATAGAGACATGCTATCAACTTTGGTTGTGTTCATTTACATACTCAGTCACCCATTTATTCAACAAGTATTTATTCAACACCTACACTGGGCCAAGCATCATTTTAGATTATAAATCTATTAGGATATATAGGTTAGCAAAATTTCTGCCTTCAAGGAGCTCATATTCTAGTAGATAGAGACTAACAATATGCATTCTTAAGAAAAAAGTATACAGTACCTAGGAAGTTTATTCCTAGGGAATAAAGGGATGGTCATTTTCCCTCAAGATAACAGCTAATTATTAAAAGTCACTAGTACAGAAGCATTTGCTTCTCTTAAATATTTAGGAGCTTTTACAGTACAAAATTACCCATTTTTCTTGCTATCCCTCAAATGTATTCCTAATTGACATTAATAAAATATGCAGCTACAACAGAAAAAAAAAGTAACATAGGTCATCTTAAATTTGATGTTATCTATTTAGTTGCAAAGGTGAGGTCATGTCAGTCCTATCAATAAAATTGTGTTCTGACACAGTACACTAAAAACAATAGCTCTAATTACTCCAGGAAAAGCAGCTGCTGCCTGGGAACAGCTGTGCATCTAGGATAGAACCAATTTATTTCAGTTGATGTCATAACTATGATAGGTTCAATAATGTTCCACCATGGCTGTACAATGTGTATTTTGTGGGTCACTATTGCTCTTATTGTAGAATCACATTTTGTTTTACATGTCTCTAATGACTCTATTGTTACCAAAAAATGGGTGTTAACAACATCAAGAAGATGTTAGCCACTAATGCAGCAATCAAAGTAACATGCATATTCTCAATCTCTCTGCAAAACTGCGTCCGTTTCTCATTTAGAACTCAATTCAAGAAACGTTAATTGAATGCTACTAAATGCCAGGATTCTTGCAACATATTATAAGGAATAGGATGAACAAAATCATGTGCTCCATCCTTCAGGAGGCACCCCCTTGGGGTCTGCAAAGTGACTAGCTATACTTAAAAGGTGTCAGTATTTGAATACACATAGGAGAGATTTTGAAACTGTATTCAGATTTGGCCCTAGTCAGTTAGCATTTTCTAGATCTCAGATACCATCACTCCAACTTCTTGGGCCTGTATTTTCGCTTGCTTATTTTTCCCCTTTCAAATCACACTTGCAAATGTGAAATTTCCAGCTGTGAATCAGGATAGCGGAAGAGGTGTGCTCACACTCATAAAATGGCAGGTGGGGCACATGTTTGAAAAGAATGTCCCTGATGGAACTAAAGATCAAGGTAAATGAAGAGTGGTCATTAGACAAAGAAACTGTTCATCACCTGGCAAGAACAAGGGTATCTATCAAAGCTGAGGAACTTAACTTCTTGGTGCCAGGAATTTAATGTTTTAAGTACATGAAATAAAATAAATAGCATTACCAAACAAATCAATGAAATAGAATTTTTTTTATTGTCATACAATTATGTGTTCATTATTAGGAGGTTACATTAAAGAGGTAGCAGCCTCTTTATTTCACAGTAGTGTTGAGTGCAAATGATACTGTGAAATCTCTGCAACAACTCTGATAGGGTTTGAAAACATCTGGGATTTCTACTGACAAGTTCACAGGTGCTAAGAGAGTGGTTTGTTACCTTCACATATAATTGAAGGACATGCAAAATTTTATAGGTTATATTTTACTGATTATAAAATACACTGTCACCCTCCTACCCTCCATCACTAGTCGGTGGTAGAGACCTAATTCCTACCAATGCTTAGTGTCATTCAGCAGTTTAATTGCCCAATGCCTCACAAAAGCAGCATCTTATCACCCTCACCCATTTGCCACAAAAGCATCAACCTCATTATGCCCCAAAAACCTTCCTGTCTTCACTGCTACTGTGCTCGTGAGAATGTGCACTTGGATCAAGAGTTCTATTTGCCAGTCTTGGGTCTGATAAATGCACCACTGTTAAATGTCATTTTCAAAACCACAAAAATCATAGTACTAAACATTCCTGCAGCCTGTCAGAAATACGCAAAATACAGGATACAGCACCAAGACAACTCTATTGAGACCTACAATCAAGTTTAGATGGCTTATAACATCAAGACATTATCACCAAATCCATTGGTTAATGACAGACAGGAGCAACACAAACAAAGAAACTCTCTGAGTTCTGTTATTCCCTGAGTCGGTTGCCAAGGCTGGTGCCAAAGACAAAGAATCGTGTAAACTGTGTCAACAAAGGTAGAATGTTCTCTTAGGATGCAGACAGACAGCCTGACGTCAGAGTTCAAATAAAAGCAAGATATGCTGTTTGATCCATGTGTCAGTATGTGGAATGCTGTGCCATTCTATCTCTGGAGTAGTTTCATCTGTGACACCTATAAGGAATATTTCTCAAAAGACACTCACTTCCTGCAAAGAACCAAACATATAATGTACATTTGAGACATTCTAGGTCTACTCAGTAATGCTGAACATTCCTGACCACATGCATACACCACATGAACACAGTAACTTCAATGCCAACTGCTTTGCTGCTGTGCAAAACAAACAGTGCCCTTGAGGGGAAACAGAAAATGGAAGGAGTGCCTTTTAAGCACCTACAGGGGACAATAATTTCCACAAGAAAAGAGATGGGAGAAGACTAGGAAAGGAGAGGAGGTGAGGTTGACCCATGGTGCTAGAGTACAAGGCCCTCACAGAGGGTACAAAGCATGGCTGCATGAAGTACCCAAGGGCATGGGATCCTTGCCCGTGGGGCCCCAGATACTTCAAAGTTGCCTGTACCCAACGTGTTGCTCACAAACCCAAAGTTACAAAACTTCAAAACCCCATTATGAGCTTGAAAAATATGAACATCTCCCATGTTTTACTCACTGGAAGATTCCCAGATTCTGGCATAGCCCCACAAGGAGGGAAACTGAATTTTCTATTAAAGAAAATAACTATCTCAAAGCTTTCTTGCTCATCCACTTCTTAACAAGATTTTTGCTACAGATTTTTAATAATGTACTACACCTATTTCTACATTCTAAGACTGACAAATGTAGGCAGTCATTTCAATGACAACAAATGTTAGAAGTCCTACATTCATTCTGTGAATAACAGAACCTGAATATTAGAAAATACAGACTATGTAGAGACTTTTAATAAACCTAAAATAACACCTTCAAACTTATTACCCGATAATTTTTGATACAGAAACAAAGTTCTTCTGGCTCTAAAGTTGTACTATTAGCTCGTTTTTAATTTGAAATCCCTGTATTTTTTGTGGCTTTTTTACCTTCATTCCCTAGTGCCTTTGAGATGAAATAATTCCCTTCTGAGCCAAACTTCCCATCAGATATGTGTGAAGTTATTGTGTATCTCAAGATTCAAGTTGAAATTTTTAATGTAAGTGCAATTAGGTGAATTCTTAAGATTGCAAAGATATTTACACAAAGTAAAACAAAACCAATGATCAAGTTATGAGCTCATTAACCCCGGCAGGGACCAATAAACTTATTCATCTTATTACCTAGACCAAAGCTCACAGAGCCACTGTTCATGCTGGCGACTGAAATGGTCAACAAAGACAGACATGAGCCAGGCCCTCTGCCTTCTGCAGTGTTTGAATCGGCACCAGCGCCCTGACCCAGACAACATCAGGACAATCAATGTCTTCCAAGAAAACAGAGTATCCAAGAATGTTCCAGAGAGAGAAACTGGAATAACCCAGAAATACTTTATTTGGTAGGTTTTCAAGTCTAGCGAGCCAGTAAAAAGACAAACTTATAAAACCTAAACGTGAGATCACAAAGTATCGAGAACCTTAAGATGGAGATCATGTTTTCCATTCAGAACAGCAAAAATCACTGCAAAGAATGAGCCTTTTTTTTTTTTAGAGTAAGTGGGTTTGGAGGTGGGGAAGAGAGGAGAGTGTGTGGTAAATCCTTGTTTTTCCAAAATAATTATTCTTCTAGAAGATAATGTATCTCCACCCCATTAATACCAGCCTTAGTTATGGGTCTTATTTGCCTAATGAAAATGAAGGAGTTGAACCCCTCCCAAAAAGAGTTGTTAAGCATCACTTTCTCTTGTGCCTATCATGAGCTCAGCACGCCCAGATGAGAGCAGCTTCTTTAGTCTGGATCCCACAATGGAGCGGACCCCAAGCGGAATCACAGTTGATTCCAGATAAATAGGTAGCAGGAACAAGAAATAAACTTGTTTTTGTAAGCCACCAAGATCGGAGGATAATGACTGTAGCATAATTTAGCCTAAACTCTTAGGGGACTGATAAGATTCCATAGGCCAAAAGCAGAAGCAAAGAGCACATTCCAAGAAAAACAAAGTGTACTGCAACTACTTGTTACCTCTACCCCAGAACCCCACTATCAGCATGCGACCTCATCTCTGAGCTGAGATAGTGCTCCAGGACATAGCACCAGACCCGTACTACAGGCTACAACCCCAAGTCAATGGCTTCTGCCGTGTCCAAACTTTCTGGAGCACAGAACTGTAACTCTCTATTTCATTAGCTTTTATAGCTCTAGTGATTTGACCATCTATCACTTCCACTCTTCTGAAAGCAGTAATCTTCCACTGTTGGGCATCAAAAAGATTTTCCCCTTTTCTGTGTGACCAAGGAGTAGAAAGTAAGAAGAAAAAGAGGAAGGTAATGAGAAGGAATCACATTCCTTATACTCAGACACAGAAAAAGTAGAACTTTATTTTCTGAAACAATTTGACTCTGTATTTAACCTGTATTTGGGGGGCTCCTCTATCACTGGATCAAGCCACAGTTTTGAAATTCCATATAGGGGCTTGCTAAGTATGGGCAAAGGTCATCTGGGTCATCTCATAGTCCACACAATCGGTCACTGAAATATTTACCCTACCGGTCTTTAAAGCTCTTTGCCATTTGAGACTGGAGGATGCTTCTGTGGCACACCTTCAGCAAGCCTTTATGAGATGGACTATAAACCTCTTTGTCTAGATAAACCTTACAGCAGTTCCAGCCCAAGGATCTCTCTACCTTCCTAAATGAACTCCCTGGGAAACAGGTCTCTGTTCTCATCACACTTGTCTGGTCCTCAACTGGAAATCTCTAGCATAGGGAATATCCTGCTTCCTTTATGCTTGGGGATAATTGCTTTTTTAGTAGCCAGGCAACATCTACGTAGGCTCTTTGGCTTAAATTTCTCAAAAAAAATGCCAGGAAGAATCATTGTCAATTTCTGTTTTTCCATCCAGCCGTATCTCTACTCTGAGGCAGACAATTTGGTTGACTAGGAAGAAAAGCAAAGGTAACAGGAAAGTAACCTTTTAAAATTAATCTTCTAATAGGACTTCTTAGAAGTTACAAAACTATTGTGATAGGCAGAATTTCTAGGAATAGCCCAGAAGATTCTACACCTTTGGGACCCCAAGGAGCTAGGGGTGTGCCCCCACTGATAGCCAGCAAGGAAATGGAGACCTCAGATGTACAGCCACAAGTGACTGGATGTGGCCAACATCTTGAATACACTTAAAAGCAGTCTCTTCCCCAGAATCTCCAGGTCAGAGGCCAGCACAGCCAACACCTTGATTTTGACCTTGTAAGCAGAGAATCCAGCAGGCTCATCTGGATTTCTGACCTATAGAACTGTGAACTAACAGATTTGTGTTGCTTTAATTAGCTACCTTGTGGTAATTTGTTACACAGCAATAGAAAATGTAGCCATATTCCCTGTACCCAACTTCACTCGGCAAAAATAAGGATCACCAATTCTCTAAGCACTATTAATGATTCTTCAAGGACCATTTTCCCTCTTATTCAAATTGTTTAACTAATAGTGGCTGTTTCCCTTATTCTTCTTAGAGCATTAAAATGGCGTTTATTAAACTTATAGAGGGATTCTGTTTTCTTTTTTATGCTCTCCGTATGTGCCCACATTCATTTTAAACCCTTGCTTGGGCTAAAACAAAAATGGTAATTTCGTATGGTTTGCCTAATAAACTACTTCCTCAAGGACTTTGGATTTTCTCCAATGTTGGAAAATATTCTAACTCTTCTAACTGTGTACATAGAGATCAGAGGATGTAGTTTCCCCTTAACAGAGTTGAGGTTTAAAAAAAATTTTAATCCATTTTTACCAAGGGTACCCTATGCAAGAGGTACTATGATCTGAATTGCCATTGGTTTTGAGAATTCAATTTCAAAAATTAGTTTATTTCCTGAGTAGTTTAACTCTATGGATCAAAATTTTCATGAATTACAGGACATACTTCAAACCAGAGTATAATAAGTTCATCTTATTTCATTTTATAGTGAATTTTATTTTTAAATATACCTGAAAAGGTACGCTTTTTAAAAAAAAAATTAAATACGTTAAAAGTAAAAGCTGATTGGTGTGGTTTCTGAATTTTTCGACAACAAAAAAGTATAAAGGTCAAAATAGCTACTTCTGTCCTAGGTCACCATTATATACTTGGAGTTCTTAAGCACCCCTTCAGACAGGATTTTTAGTTTTCATCTCCTAAAAAGGGTCAGCATTTGGAAGGAAGTACCTCATTCAACGAAGTTTTAAAGGCTCCAGAAGCTGTATACTGTAACTCAGGGACCTATCAAAGCCCTAATGTGCTGTAAAAAAATGCTTTTTGATTCTTGAAATGTTGCTTCTATATAATTCTGAGTCCCTCCTGTCAGTTTGTCAGCAATAAAAGCATCACTAGGTTGTGTTCACTGAAGTTTTGATCTTTAAAAAATGTCTTCAGGACACAAAGCTCCATTATATTCTTAATGATTTCACATCTGGGCACTAGCTAACATCCTCTGAAGACAACTGTAACAGTCCTTGCTGGAAGGCTGGACCAATCCTTAATGGGATTGGTTAATATACAAAACATAGTGAAGTAGGTGTTTGACTCTGTGATTTATTATGAATAAGGCAGACCCTTTCCTCTTACCAGATTACCAAAGAGTCTGAAACGTCGCTACCTTTGCCTTTTTTTCCCCTAAGTGTTCATGGCCAAAATTTAATGGCTAAAATCTACAAGCTAATACTCTTTGGGGGATTGCAGTTCCTGGGAAACAGGAGTAGGGAAAAGAAAAGGAGTCTGGAAAGGAAGGAGAGAACATAATGGGGAGTGTTACCAAGTTACTCTCAGCTTTCCACCAAATGCAGTGGAGTGCTCAATCTCACACGAGGTCTTCACAGAGCAAATACAAAATACTGTTTGTCCTAACAACCCACAGAGACATGGAAGGGACAGGATTTATCGGAAGCTTGTTTGTCCCATGGAACTCTGGGTCCCTGACACTTCCAGTTGCACCACACCAGCCGATCTGGGAGTCCCTAGGAAGACCCAAGACATCAGTGGAGGCACCTGTAATGCTTACGGGACACCTGCAAGTAGAGGCAAGTCACCAGGCAGGTACAAATTCAGACATTCCCCACCTTCCCTCCAGAAGCTACGTGGGCTCAGCCTATTGAGCACATGAAAACTCAGCAGGTCCAATGGTGTCTGTGCCTCAGGAGCATGAGTGAAGGCCCAGAGATGAGAAGTTCTTACCATGATGTTTGAGCCAAGAGGATGCCAGGTCATCATGAGGATGACCTGAGAACAGCTGTCCCCAGTAGAAGGCAACAGTAGAGTTCAAGGAGCCTCCTTATGATTAATATTGAAACTGCCCCCTTTAAGGTCTGGAACAACACAGTTGGTTTCAGGCAATATTCCTGGAAATTCAGCTAGAACATCAAGGAGCAAATCTTGGCCAAGCAAACCCAGGGGTCTGATTAAACTGATCCAACACAGTCTATCTCCTGTGGAACTCAGATTCTTGCTCGTCATCCAAGAGGGGGAAAAAATATTCTCATTCTCTTTCTTTCTTCCTCCAAGGAAAAAAGAAAAGTGACCTCATTTCTCCCCTGAAGGAGCTACTTCTTCCAAAAAGGTGGCTTATTTCAGTCCCCAAAAAAGAGAAAAATGGTTTTCAAACTGAATTCTAGTCCCCACTACTACAGTTGGTCCCAATGATGTAATCGAAGCTCATTACTTCCCTCCTCCCCTAGCCATTCTATCACTCCCTTGCCTTAAGCCAGCACTTTCACTGCTCTGGGGTACTGGTCTGGTGAGGTGATCCACACATTTATCTCCAAAGGGTCTTAACCTTCAGCTGCCTTGTCTTTATCAGACCACGATTGTTCAGTTGTCCATTTACAATTTCTCCTGAGTATGGAAGCACCAAAACACATAGCCATGATTACAAACAGCTTCCCTCTTGCCCCTTTGCCCCTTATGTATCAGGAGGGATATTAGATATATTACACACACACACACACACACACACACACACACACACACACGCGCGCACACACAGGCAAGTCACTGAAAAAAAAAAAACCTTAGCATTTTCCTAACACCCATCATCACCACTACCAGCACCAGCAATAACAAACTTGTATTGCTAAATTTAAGAAAGCCAAAGATACCCACCACAGTGATTCGATCGAGTACAAAAAACAAACACAGGGGCACCTGGGTGGTTCAGTCAGTTAAGCGTCTGACTCTTGGTTTCAGCTCAGGTCATGATCTCACAGTTCCTGAGTTCAAGCCCCACATCCAGCTCTACGCTGAAAGCACAGAGTCTGCTTCAGATTCTGTGTCTCCCTCTCTCTCTGCTGTCCCCCACTCTCTTTCTCAAAAATTAAAAAAAAAAATCAAACACATACTTACCATTGTTTAACCATAAGTAACTTTGTCATAAGAATTGCTACAGCCTACTTAATGAAGGAAAGATATTATGTCAGATATTAACATGTTTTTATATAGTTTACTTGTTAGGATTTATAAACACTACACCAGAGCTTCATCCTGATACCATCTCTAGAATTCTTTTCGTAGGTTTCAGATCCAAATGAAACGATGTCATGCTAATATCTTCCTATTTCTTCCCTCCCCAAAAAAGTAATCTTTTGAATCAAATCTAAGATTCTAAATAGATACATGCTGTTACAGTAATTCCTATGGTCAAGTGAGGATTCATCTTAGCACCTAAACATAGGAAATAAGGACTGTAGTTTTGCAGAAATCCAGATTATTTCCATTTAAACCATTATGTACAGTGAGAATGTATTTTATTATTTGGGGATTTTTAATTTCATCAATAAAATATAATTACAGCTCTGATAATAAACTTGAATTTCTGGAACACCCAATAACTCCCTTGGAAATAGTTGAAACGGGCTTTGATTACTTGAGTGATACAGATTGTTTAAAAGGAAAAGATACACAGAGAGTAAAGGGGAAATAAAAGCATGTTCAGCAAACTAAGAAAATTTTCAGAAATAGTTAAGAATCATCATACTGGAGCTAGAGCCCTTAATTAGAATTCTAATCCCAAACCAAGCACATCTGCTTTTCTTCTTTAACACTGAGAAGTGAATGCTTCAGTCTTTTGTTCCAACAAACTTCACCCAACAATTCAGTGTTTTATGTAGAACAATTTCCCAATCCACCGTGTTGTCATTTTGTTTATTTGTTTGACCATGTTATCGACTTCAAGTTTACCCAAAGCATCTAAAAACTCCAAAATTATTTAAGAAAAATAATCTCAAAGGCAACTATTACCAAATACAACACGCAGCTTCTCTCAGATGCACAAATTTTATTTGTGATGAGAGTGCCTCATAGGCCATTAGAGAAGAAGAAAAAAATAACTGGAACAGCTAAAACAATTATACAGTGTAATGGTTTCATCATCACCATTTCACTGATTCACATCTGCGACTATATTGAATCTGGTACTAATTAAATAGGGACATCATAGGAAATAAAACATCTGGACCAGAATCATGGCTGAGGTACTCATCACAAACATTTTCAATCCCTCACACTTTCTTCTCACTTGACAAGGCTTCATGTAGAAATGTTTGTCTTCCTTAACAAAATTCTGAAACAAGGAGTTGATTCCCATAAATATTTATGTTTTCCATCAGCCTCTAGAATGGACTAGAATAATATATTTCAAATTAGTTCTGTTAAAAATTGCTTTTCTTCTGATAATTTATAAAGTGAATCTCTCCTTTCACATCCACCTCTGGGGACAACATGGAGCTTTTTTTTCCTATGTTTATAATTCCGTTCATTCTAATCACTAAAATTTTTAAGAACGTTCTTCCCAGGTCATTTCTTTGGCAGCCTGGCAATACAAATATCTTAAGGGTGTCTCCCTTACGAGTTTTGAAATCATCCTTATCCAGCACCAATAATAAAGACGGTCACTAGGGTCTATATTAATGTCTGAAAATATCTCTCTCTCTCTCTCTTTCACACAGACACACACACACACACACACACACAGAAACTGCTCAGTGTTTTTTTTTTTCTTTAAAAAAAAAAGCATAAGTCAAATCTTATTTTGTACTGTGATAAGATTAGATCTGGAGAAGAGCTTTAGACAGGTCATGGTGGTGGGGACAGGGGCTATAGGTTCCTGCTTATCAAGCCAATCATTCAGTATGATCATGAAATGTCAAAGTCCTCAAAAGAAAAAAATTCATCTGTTTCTTCTCCCTCCCTCCCTCCCACATTCATACAAAGGGTGATTATAACCTCTGCTATCAGACTTCTCAAAGTAGGGGTTTCAACAGCATTACTTCAGCTAAAGGTCAGCATTTGTTTTATGTTTATTTACTTTTGAGAGAGAGAGAGAGAGAGGCAGAGCAGGAGAAAGGGAGACACAGACTCCAAAGTAGGCTCCAGGCTCTGAGCTGTCAGCACAGATCCCGATGTGGGGTTTGAACCCACAAACTGTGAGCTCATGACCTGAGCTGAAGTCGGACGTTCAACCATCAGACACTCAACCTACGGAGCCACCCAGGCGCCCCAGGTCAGGTTTTAGCTATTCACTGAAAATACATGGGACTCTGAGGTCCTGGCATTGCTCTGAATGTAGCCCTCAACGGAAACCTGCCCTAGTGCAGTTACAAAAACAAAAGAAGCAAATGTGTCTAGAGTTTTGTTGTTGTTGTGTCTTCCTGCTTTAAACTAAAAAGAATTCAAGAATAAATTAAAGCATCTAAACTTAGAGAGTTTACAATCTAGCTGAGAACTGACTCATAAATCACAATGTGATCCAATGAGAATGGAATTTTGTATTACTGTCCAGGGATTTATGGTTAACATTGAATTTCAATAATTACAGTCACTTATATTTGTATATAATCACTAAATAAATAAGCCTATAGAAGAAATGGGCAAAAAGTATGGCTGTTACCCTTTGAGATGTTACCTTTGGTTTCTACTCACAGTTTTCCCTGGAAATATAAAATTTAAATGCCTGATTTAAGTATACCATATACAAGACCAGATGAAGTCCTGTTTTCAAGAGGAGAGCAGGCAAAGCAACAGTGTACTACTGAAAAAACATATAACTTAATATTGTACAGGAGGAACATAAAAACTCCAGTAGATCATGAGGCTTTTCTGGGGTATTTACTTCAGTTTCTATTGGCATTTTTAACATGTAATGTGTAGCCTACAATAAAAACCTTTAATACTGAAGCATGAAAACATGAGCCCAAATAAGAGCAGGGGGAAAGGTCTATACAGGTATAACCAGAGAAAACCCACATACTGAAATCAGCAGGCAAGAATTTTTTTTTTAATGTTTATTCATTTTTTGAGAGAGAGACAGCACATGAGTGGAGGAGGAGCAGACAGAGAGGCAGACATAGAATCCAAAGCAGGCTCCAGGTTCTGAGCTGTAAGCACAGAGCCCAACAGGTTGAACTCACGAACCATGAGATCATGACCTAAGCCAAAGTCAGACACTTAACCAACTGAGCCACCCAGGTGCACCAAGCAGGCAAGGATTTTTAAGGCAAGCATTATAAATAGGTTAGATATGCTTATATAGGAAAGATAACCAACATGTGTGAACAGATGAGGAATTTCAGCAGAAAAAATGCAAGTAAGGGTAACCAAATAGAAATTCTAGAAGGAAAAATATGACATTAGAAAAACAAATCATCCGATAAATTTAAGAGAAGAAAGTTTCAGTGAACTCAAATATAGGTTACAAAAAAATATTCAAATAACACAAATAAGTGGGGGAAAATGAACAAAGCTCTGATATTAGTAGGAAAATATCAAATAGTACATATGTAATTCAAGTCTCATAATGAGAAAAAGAATACCAATCTTCACAAATTTTCATAAAATAGAGGGGGATAGACAGACATCCTATTTTGTATAGCCAACATAACTCTGATACCAAAACCTGATAAAGTTATTACAGGAAAACAAAATAGAGCAATATTCCTTTTGATCAAATATGGGAAAATCCTTTAAAAATATTAGCAAATCAGGGGCACCTGGGAGGAAACTCTAGGGGTATGGGCAATTATTTAAAGGGAAGTCACTTATTTGGGTGCCTGAGTGGCTCAGTCAGTTAAGCATCCGCTTCAGCTCAGGTTATGATATGGTTAGTGGGTTCAAGCCCCGCGTTGGGCTCTGTGCTGACAGCTCGGCGCCTAGAGCCTGCTGTGGATTCTGTGTCTCCCTCGCTCTCTGCCCCTTTCCTGATCGCATTCTCTCTCAAAAGTAAACAAACATTTTCAAAAATTTAAAAATATTAGCAAATCCAACAAAACAACGTGGGGGGATAATAAAGAAAAAAATCATGTGATTATCTTAACAGACTCAAAAAAACATTTGACAAAATTTAACACCCATTTGGTAATTTTTTTAAATGAACACTCTCAACAACTAGGAAT
This sequence comes from Prionailurus viverrinus, assembly GCF_022837055.1. Taxonomy (NCBI): domain Eukaryota; kingdom Metazoa; phylum Chordata; class Mammalia; order Carnivora; family Felidae; genus Prionailurus; species Prionailurus viverrinus. Next base: position 92,679,482 of record NC_062566.1, read on the forward strand.
TGAAGAAATCTCTTCAATCTGATAAGGACACCCAGAGATGTCCTCACACTTAATGCCAAAAGACTAATTGTTTTTTTTTCCCCTAATATCAGGAACAAGCAAGAATGTCCACTTTCACCACACCTATTCAACATGGCATTAGATGTTCCAGCCAGTCAATAACAACACGACAACACAAGTCATTAACAATATGAACAACAAGCCATCAGGAAAGGGAAACGTAAGATTTGTATTCATAGATGTATACATAGATACAAAACATTGAATTTCAATATTCAAGTATTCAAGTATTCAAGATTGTATACATAGAAAATCCTAATGAATCCTAATGAATCTTTCAAAAACCTACTGGAATAATGAACTTAGCATACCCTCAGAAATCCATTCCATTTCTATGTATTAGCAATAAACAATAAAAACATTAAAAAGATAATTGTTTTTTGTGCAATTGAACAATACAGTATCAGAAAATATCCACTATTTAGGGGAAGACATATTAAAGACTTCTAGATAAAAACTAATTTGATACGGATCATAAACATTAAAGCCATAATCTTTCTAGAAGAAAAAAAGACTTTTTGTGACCTTAGTGAAGGCAAAGATGGAAACAATATAAAAATCACTAATCATATCACTAAAATCATAATAATAAGACTTAAAAACTAGAAAATTCTGCTTACCCAAAAACTTACAGATTGGAGAAGAAAAAATTGTATGCGTAGGACAAAAAGCCCCAAAATATATTTTTTTTAAGTCCTATGATTCAGTAAGACCAACAACGTATTTAAAATGAGTAAGCATTTGAACACACACTTCCCAAGATACAGTAGCCAATAAACGTATGAAAAGGTGCTCAACATTAGTTATTAAGAAAATACAATTTAAGGCCATAATGAGATACCATTTTACCCATTAAAATGACTATGCTAGTAGACAATACTGAATGCCAGCAAGCAATTGGAGCTTTCAGACATTGTTGATGGCAGTAGAAAATAATACAAGCAATTGGGAAATACCATATGACCCTGCAATAGCATTTCTGAATATTTACCCCCACCAAAAATAATAAAGTATGCTTACAAAAAAAAAAAAAAAAAAAGCTTTTACAAGAACAATCATCAAAGTCATTCACCATAGCTACCAACTAAAAACAACCCAAAGGTTTATCAACCCTTACATAGATTGTGATATAGTCCACACAATGGACTGCTACCACCTGATAAAAAGATAGGACTCATTAATATATGCACAACATAAACGAACATTTAAACACCATGTTGGACAAAGGCTACACTCCAATGAGCACATATTAAATTATTTGATTTATATTTAGGCAAGAACAGGCGAAACTAATCTGGGGTGATTGAAATCAGACACTAGTTTTTTCTGGGGGCTGGGGAATTGACTGACAGAGTTGCAAAGGAATGAATTGTTCTTTTATCTTGATTTGAGTGGGAGTTACATAGCTGTATAGAATAGTCAGACCCCATCAAACTATACACTTGAGATCTGTGAATGACATTAATGAAAATGGAATCTCCCTAAAAGAAAGAAAGATAAGAAATGTGTAAGACAACACTTAGGAAAGGCCAATTTATCTGAGAGTGTGCCAGATATAGAAGAATCATTACTCAAGGTTTAATAAATGGCTACCATATGCAACACCTTCAGAGGTAAAAAGTAGAACATTTGATAAGATTAAGAAATTGAAACTATAATGGGTGCTCATATTTAGCACCATGCTATATTTATATTCATGAAAGCATCTCTTCAATTAGAAATATCACCAGCGGAGCAAGAAAAGTAGTAAGAACAATACTCATCAAGTGGAATCAGTCAAGACAAGGCTAAAGCCAGGCAAGCAATTCATCACATACCTCACAAAAAGAGGGAGCCAGTCCAGGAAAAGACCTTGAGCTTACCATGCCGGGTGAAGGAGGACAATTCCTCACCAGGATGTGGGAGAGAAATCGGAGGACTCTGAGTAGAACAAGACCAGAGAAGCAGCTGCTGTGGAGAAGCGTTTTTATCGGAAAGCTGGTACCTCGTGGCGAGCTGGGGTCTGCTTGATCAGAGCCACATGCACACCTGATTCTACTCAACTTCCTTAACATCCAGAGGGGCAAGACGGCCAGCTGCACCTGAAAACTTACCAGCATAGACTTGCCTTTTGGAATGTCAAGGCCTGTCTGGCCATCACCTCTATTTTCCTCCTTAATTCTTGTCTCCAAGTGGCTGTTTTTTCTGGATTCTCCTAAAGTTCTCTGATCTCGCCTATAACCTGTCTATGTGATAGCTCCCCCCCAGAGAGGTCTTCTCCACACAGGTGCCGCTGTCTACCTGTCTGGACCAGGCCTGTGCCTTCCCCACCTGGAGATACTTAGTCTCCATTAGTCTGCCCTCAGCTCGGCCTGCATCCCTTAATATTCGAGGCTCCCTTCAAGATAAGGAACTTGACATTTTCCAGATATTCTTAAAATCACGATGGGGAGCCTTAACTGAGTTTGCCATAACAATTAACCAAAAAAAGAAAAAAAATCTCTTGCGTTTATCATTCACTAGTATTGAAAAATTAAACAGTCGCAGCCTTGTGCTAATTTTACCCTACCTTTCCCTCAATTTCTGTCTTCAAACTTATTTGACATTTTCAGCTAGAGCCAGAATGACACTTGTTGGGATTGTGGCATGGAGTCTTCTGAGAGACCCTGAAACCTAAGCACATGCAGGTCTTCCAATGTTAGCGACAGGCCTTGGCATTAACAGAAGCTTCCTGAGGACAGGCTTTCACCCAGCCAGTCCTCACCCCAGACTTCAGATGAGCCGGGACCCACAGTCAAGACGTCCTAACTGGGACAAGGGCAGACGTTATTATTCTGCAGCTTCAGTGACCGCCCTTGGCTATTTATATTCTACAAATTCAACCTTGCCCCTAGGACGTAGAGGCCTTTCTGTATATTCTTAAATGGGTTAAAAAGCTCTAGGACCTGGCAGTGCCGGGTGGCTCAGTCTGTTAAACATCCTACTCTTGGTTTCAGCTCAGGTCATGATCTCACAGTTCCTCAGATCAAGCCCCGCATCCTGCTCCATGCTGACAGTGCAGAGCCTGCTTGGGATTCACTGTCTCCCTCTCTCTCTCTGACCCTCCCCTGCTTGCACACACTTTATCTCTCTCAAAATAAATAAATAAACTTAAAACAAAAAAAGACTCCAGGTCTTTTTCAGAGTTGTTCACATTGGTGTGTAAGGAGGCCTGGCCCATGCAGCTTTAGCACATCTCCCACCAGCTATGCAGAATTTACCATGTCCCGGCAGTCACTGATATGACTCTTTGTTTTGTTTCCATAATGAAAACTTGTGATTGCTGGCTTTATTTCTTGACAGAGTTCAATACCCTCCCCACTTAAAAAGGGGGTACCAAGTCTTCTAATAATACCACTAAAGGAAAAATATTGAGAGGACTTAAAAGAAAGCAAGGGAGAGAAAAGGAAAGGCTTTAAAAAGAGACTTAGAGGGGTGCCTGGGAGGCTCAGTCAATTAAGCATCTGACTCTTGATCTTGGCTCAGGTCACAACCTCGCAGTTTGTGAATTCAAGCCCCACATCGAGTTCTGCACTGACAGCACAGAGCCTGCTGGGGATTCTGTCTCTCTATCTCTAAAATAAATAGTTAAATAAATAAATAAATAAATAAGACACATAATACAGGTGGCTTCACAAAGAAGATGGCAGGTCACCTTGCAGGACATACTTTCATCTGCCTATTATGAAGGCAGTATGAGTCTGTCTACAAACTAGTGTGCATGAGTAATAACTCTACTTTTAAATAATTTAATGTCTTTCTCTTCCTACCAGTAAGGTGGAAAAATTAGCCTCTGTCAATTTGGGGTTTCACACTTCTCCCCAGGTGTATATCAAGGTTCCCAGAGATATTCAGGATATTCAGACACAAGGATGGCCCATCAAGTTCTAGAAACAGGCTGTCTCCTGGACGGGTGTATCTGCTGAGGCTTCCAATTCAGATCTTGCTTATCTTTCTATGGCTCTTCACGTAATCCTGTCTAAAAGGCTTTTTCCAGTCCTGTGGCTTCCTCTACTAACTCTATGCCAGCTCTGGGGCAGAATCTAACTCTGTGGCTTCCCTGCCAGACTGGAGCACAGGCCTCTGGGTGAGGCTGTCTAGTATAGCCAAGGAGATGCTCTCTACCTGGGACCTTGTCTTCTCTAGAATCCTACCCCCCAAAGAAGTACACACAACACCCCCTCCCCACACCACCACTTCTCACACTCCTCAGCCACTCAAGGCCACTTTGACATTTTGCACAAGTCAGACACTGACAGAGAGGAACAGGAGGAGAGAAAGATGAAGTTGTAGGAAAACAGCCACCGGTCCTTACCGTCACACTGGGTCAGACTTCAGGATGCGTGCCAACATTGAAATGGCCTAATTTACAAACTGCATTGCATAAGGAAGATTTGGGAAAACTGCTCTGATGAGTAAAATTTTATGTGGGTCAACTAGCTTTACAAGGATATCCTCAAGAATTACTTGCAAACAACATGTGTGGGTCCAAAGGTTGGGCATAATGAATGGAAGAAGTAGTAACTCATTAAGGACAGAGTTGTTGCAGAAAGAAAACAAGAGAAAAGTGGAGAGAGATAGAGAAGCAGAGCCCCCATGAATCCCAGAGAGGAAAACAAAAAGTCTCACTCCCCAGCAAGGGCAGGGTGGCTAAAATCACACATAGAAGGTTGGTCCTTAAGCCTGGCTTCCTTCTGGACTGCTGAGCCCCAGGGATTTGTATGAGCTTTTCTCCCCTCCACTCTTGCCTTGAATAGAAGCAAGAGAAGGAGCCACAAGTTTAAATGTATCAGAGTGATTTGCTACATGATATAATGTTTTTTTTCTTTTTTTAATTTAAATTTTAGTTAATATACAGTACAATATTGGTTCCAGGAGTAGAATTCAGTGATTCATCACTTCCATACAACACCCAGTGCTCATCACAAGTACCCATCATCCATCTAGCCCATCCCCCACCCACCTCCTTCCAGCAACCCTGTTTGTTCCCTATCATTAAGAGTCTCTTGTGGTTTGTTTCCCTCTCTCCTCTCCCCCTCCTTTCCATATGTTCATCTGTTTTGTGTGTGCTCTTAAATCCCACATATGAGTGAAATCATATGGTATATAATGTTTTGGGAAACATACTGAGAAGGTTGATTGCTGGTTTTGTTAGAGTAAGCAGTTAGGTTTTAACAGGATGCCTGGAGGCCATCCTCCAGCAAAGGGGGCATCAGGTTCAGCTCACAGGAAAGTCCAAGGCCTGTCCTGAGGACACTCAAAAACAAAGCCACAAGAAAGCAAACCAGACAGGCATGAGAGTAAGAAGGCCAGAGACCCTGACCAAGTAAGGGAGAAAACTTCGAAACCACTCCCAAAGAAACCTCCTCCCCAAGTAATAAATATTCCACCAACTAGATAACACTGTCAATAAAAGATGGAGACCCAAACCTCAGGGCACGTAGCTCTCCGTGAGCTTGCCTGCTTTCACATCCCACTTGAATCAACTTTCCCACTTGTACCGCTCAAACACTATGTCTGCTCCATCCTTGAATTTTTTCTTGCAAGGAGACTAAGGGCCTCTGGGGACATCTTGGGGATGGGCTGAGCAGAGGCCTCAGGGCCTGGGGTCTCCCCAGTCCACCAGGCAACAGTTTCCCTGGAATATTTCTGGTGATTTTCACTCACTAAAGAATATGAAGGGGCATTAATTATAGCAACACATAGGTCATACTGCTCAGACTTTTAAGACAAGAATACACATGCCACTTAAACTGGTACAAAGCTTCAGCAACGTTTTCCCTGCAGAAGGCAAGAAATGGCCAAAGCTGCACTATGCCAACCATTCGCCAGAGTGTGTGACTGTCACAGCCAGGTTTTCTAACACAACTGAGCACACACAGCTCCAGGTAGCCCTGATAAAAGACTGCCAAAGGTTGGGAGGCTCTCACTGGCCACTGGTTAAATAATTACTTCTTTTTATTCATTGATCATTTCAGAGTTTGGTCCAATTACTGCACAATTTCTGCTCTCATTCAGAAAATTTACAATGCCCGCATAATCTAAGACTGACAGGATGTAGGGCTCCTCTGCTCTGCAAAGGCCTAACAGGTCTTTAATTCTTTTCAGGCAGACCATTTTCCGATTAAAAACTTTTGAATTTCTGGTTAAATACTCAGGAAATCTCTTCAGAGAAAGACTCTGTAATGTATCCAGTGTCATTACTGTGGCTGCAGATCAACTCATTGTTGGTAGAGCTCCTTGGGGCTCAGTTAGAAGACATTTTTTTTATTTTCTATACAAATGCTCAAAGCTTACGTTTGCACACGGTTAATTTGCATTTTTATGGGGCTGAACCCATTTTGTATGCCAGGGAGACGTCTGTGGATTTTGCACAGGATACTTTTTTTTAAACGCATTTAACATAATGAAGGATAGATTGCTAGATATTAAAGTATAGAGGTTAGTACAAAATATTTGAAAATGTGCTTCATCTAGACATATTAAACTGAGAAATATTATATCTTTCTCCTTGAAAACTGAAATCTATGCAATTGGGACAGAGTATACATTTATATAAGTGTGTGTGTGTGTGTGTGTGTGCATATGGGACTCACATACTTGATTAGTTCTTTTGTAAAAGAGTGTTTTTTTATAAAATTCAATAAAAAAATAATGAAGTTATACGGAGTATGAAAAAAGAAATGCTAAGTTGCCAGCATTCTACAACTGCCGTAGAAGCCCCATAATGGAAGATATTTAAAATTAACCAGAAAACATCATAAGCAGAGATAACACAGAGGAAATTAGCATGGATTCTTTTCCAAAAGAAATCGAGGGAAAGAATCAGGAAATATGACCGTGGCTGCCATGAGGGAGCTAGAATTTTTAAAGTAGCATTACAGAATTCCTCATAAGGAATAATTCATTCATTTAGTAAATATATATTGAGTCCCCATCCTTACAAAGCACTGTCAACTCACTGTACGAATGCAAGGATAAACAAGACACAGTCCCTATTCCAAACTTATAAAAAATGGAAAGCAGCCAAGAAGAATTGCCAATATTTTCTTAATTTGTGTGTCTTGTTTTCCATATAAGAAACTCCCCAAGCAGTGGTGCTTTGCCACTCAAAATGGGGTCTGTGGATCAGCAGCAGTAGCTTCAGCTGAGGGCTTGTTAGAAATACTGTCTCAGCCCCACCCCAGGCCTGCTGAATTAAAATCTACATTTTCACAAGATCCCCAGGTGATCTGCATGCACAGTAAAGTCTAAGAAGCACTGGTCTAGTGGTCTGTTTGCCAGCATGTTTAATTGTGCCAAAGCTCTATTCCAAAGCAATTAATTTCCAAATTATAAATTATATCTCTTTAAAAAAAAACACTTTGATTATGCTCTTCCTTGTTCAAAATCCTTCAGTAGTTTCCTAACATTTTCACCTTGGCCTTCCTGACATCCCACAGTCTGACCCCTACTTATCTTTTCTTCTAAAAGATGGCACACCTGTGTACACACACACACACACACACACACACCCCTCAGGAATCCGGTATCACCATCCCCAGACACTCCCTGCATTCAGTTTTACCCAGCTTCCTTATTCATTAGATCACCTCTACCTCAAACAATGCTTCTTAATTTTGGTTGCCCATTAGAAGCCCTTGGGAAAGATTTAAAAATCCTGATACTCAGTCTTCACACCAGACTAAGTTAATCAAAATCTCTAGAGGTGCTGCCCACAGTGCACACATTCCTATTTTTACAGCTCCCCAGGATGATTCCAATATGCAACCGAGGCTGTGAACCACTGGCCTAGAAAATTTTCCCTCCTCCCCATTCATGTTCTGAAATCCTACATATTCTTCAGGATGGAAATCAAATGCCCCATGTGCAGCCTCTTGATCGTTCCAGCCCGTTGGGATCTCTCCCTTACAACTCACAGACACCTTTCCTCGGTACTTTCTTTTGGCAAACCGCAACACAGCAAGTACTGCACAGGTGCTTGTGCACAGTACATACTCAATATTATTTTTTTAATGAAAAGTTTATGAAATCTACATTTTCCAATGAATTCCTGGAGAAAGGCTGGGAGCAAAATGTGATTCCCATCTTCCACTAATGATAAATGTGCATGGTAACAACAGAGCATAGCAGGGAGTGGAGCACTGAACACATAGGAACATAATAATTGAGAAGAGATAAAACCGGGAGATGGTGGGGTTAGGGAAGGTGGGCTCCTTCCAGATTCTGATCTCTCACCTACCTGGTGCAGGTAATGACAGGTCACCACACAACCTAGTTGCCAAAGTCAGGAAGACTCCTTCCTATTCTTCACTCTTATTTTCTTCATTAGTTGTCTCCTTACACTATGTAAGGTCAATGAGGGCAGCGAATTTTCTCTGTTTTATTCTTCCCCATTGTGTGGAAGAGCATGTAGCACAGAAAAGGTGTGATGGCTAATTTTTTGTGCCAGCTTGGCTGGGCTATGAGTGCCCAGGTATCTGCTTAAACAGATCTGTTTCTGAATGAGATTAACATTTGAATCCGTCCACTGAATAAAGCAGATGGCCCTCCCCAGTGTGAGTAGTCCCCATCCAACCCATTGAGGGACTGAACAGAACAAAAAGGCTGCGTAAATGATAATCTGCTTTATCTGCTTGACTGTCTTCAAGGTGGGTATTGATCTTCTGCCTTTAGACTTTTACTTGAACTAGAACTCATACCATCAACTCTCCTGGTTCTCAGGCCTTTAGACTCTGCTGGCAACTATGTCATTTTGGCTGTGTTTCTCTGGAAAATCCTAATATGGATTTTGGTACCAAGAGTAACTCCAGAGGAACAGAATGTTAAAGATGAGTTTTCTGAGTACAATGATGTTGGTTGGTTGCTCCTAATGTCTGAACAAAATAGTGAAAGAAAAGGATAAGCTGAGAGATTCCAATTCCCACCTCAAGTGCTACATAAATGACCTAAGAGCTTCTGTGCTGCCCTGAACGAGATCTGTATCTCGTATAGCCATGGGGCTGAAATTGCTGCTAATCAGATGTAGAACTTCATCCTGCCAGAGGCTGAATTACAATGCAAGTGGAGACACCCCCACAAGGTGTCTACTGCTAAAGTGAAGGCATTGACTAGGAAAGAACGGGATCCTAGAAGTTGGGTTGGAGGCATTTGGGAAGTCCCTGACGAAGCTAGGGACACTGAGGCCCTAAATCCTGATGAGTCTTGTTTGCCAGGGGAAGTGGCACCCTCACCCTCAGTGGAAGCAGCCTCCCCACATCCAGTAGTATTGGCTCCTTTACTGACAGTGATGTCTACCAGGCTTTCCACACCAGTCTGAGAGAATTAACCCTGCATGGACTGAGGAAACTGTAATGGCCTCCCCTAAAGCAGTTCCATGCAAGACAATGCTGATTCTTGTCAGGACCCATCCCACCACACATCTTTGCTTCTAGACTTACAACTATCAATAAATCCCAGAAGGTCATTTAGGAAGTATGTTACTCTCCCAGAAAATTACCTGGGTTTTCTACTTTATACAGAGAGAAATCTGAGGAATGTGTGAGGGAATGGATATAAAGATTATGGGATGATGATAGGAGGAACATAAAGTTGGATCAGGCCTAATTCATGGATATGGGCTCACTAAGAAAAGATTCTGTATTTAATGTTGAAAGCAGTTTGATGTATTAGAAAGGACTCTAATATTTTGTTTGGTTGGTTGGCTGAAATATGGACCAGAAAGTGGCTCAGGATGAGCAAGTCAGAAATATCAGACTTGTCTTGGTTTAATGTAGAGGAAGATATTCAAAAGCTTAGAGTGTATTTGTCATTTAAGACCTACTCACCCCTCTGAGGAGGGTCCAGAAATATCTTTCACCACTACTATGAGAAATAAATTTGTAATTGGACTATGGTATCCTTGAAGAATTCTGTGATTACTTTTCACTGTACCAAGAGTAGGCCAGATCTTACAGTGAGAATTACAGTCACTAAATTGGGAAACACAAATGCAATAGGAGTAACGGGATTCTAGGGTGACAGGGGCTAAGTGGCAGCCCTCAGTCTTCGGAGGCAAGGTGAATGTGGTTACTGTAATGGACAGCAGAATCAAGCAGTGATCAGAACAGTATGACTTGTGCATATCTATGGCACTGGCTGGTTGATTACGGTGTTCCTAGAAATGAATTAGATAGGAAGCCTACTAAATTCTTACTTGATCTGTATAAACAAAAATACTTGGCCAACTGAACAAAAGTCTTACCTAAATCATAAAAACAGAAAGTCATGGTCTCTCAATCAATTCTCAGACTCGAGCCAGTTTACAGACCCAGTACCGCTTGAGTGAAAGGGAGGCTGGTACAGGGGTATGCAGTTATTGATGTAGCAAAACTTTTTTCTTCATACCAATTAATAAAGACCACCATAACCTGTTTTCTTTTAGCTAGCAAAACAGTACTACACATTCACCATCTTACCTCAAAGGTATATCAACTATCCAGCCCCATGTTAGAATTTAGCTTGTAGGATCTTGGTTGCCTTTTTCTTCCACATGATATTACACTGACCCATTACATTGATGATAATATATTAACTTGACTTAGTGAGCAACTACTCTAGGCTAATTGGCAAGACATATGTCTGACAGAGGACAGGGAATAAATCTGACAAAAGTTCAGGGGATTTCTACTTCAGCAAAACTTCTAGGTATACAGTGGTGTTAGGCATTTTGAGATACCCTTTCTAAGGTGAAGGATAAGTTGTTGCATCTGGCCTCTCCTACAATCATGAAACAAGCGCAATGCCTAGAAGACCTCTTTGGATTTTGGCAGCAATATATTCCTCATTTGGTTGTGTTACTCTGACCCATTTACCAAGTCACTTGAAAAGCTGCTAGTTTTGAGTGAGACTTAAAATCAGAGAAGGCTTTGCAACAGGTCCAGGCTACCATGCAAGCTGTTCGGCCACTTGTGCCAAATGATTCAGCCACTTGAGCAACAAATCCAACAGTGCTTAAAGTGTCAGTGGCAGACAGGGATGCTGTTTGGAGCCTTTGGCAGGCCCCTATAGGTGAATCATTGAGCAGTCCCTTTGGATTTTAGAACAAAGCCCTGCCATCTTTTGTGAATAACTATCCCATTTTTTGAAAAACACTATTGGCCTGTTACTAGGTGTTAGTAGAAACTGAACACTTAACCAGGTTACCATGCAACCCGAGCAACATGCGCTGGGTGTTATCTGACTCAACAGGCTGTGAACTTAGACATTCTGTCGAGTAGAATTGTTATATATTAGATTATACCTGAGCAATTGAAGGCACAAAGAAGTGGCTCCTGCTTTATTGCTACTTCTCTCTCCCCCAACCTGCATATAAGGCTTCCTGAGGAGTTCCCTACCATCACTTGACGGAAGGGAAGACTCAGCCTGGTTTAAAGATGGGTCTGCACAATACGCAGTCACCACCCTAAATTGGGCCGCTGCAAGACTACAGCCCCTTCCAGGGATATCCCTGGAGGGTAGTGGTGAAGAAACATCCCTCCCAGTGGGCAGAACTTCAAGCGGTGAACTTGGTGGTTTACTTGTCTTGGAAAGATAAATGACCAGATATGCAATTATATACCAATTCATGTGGTATGACCACTAATTTGGCTGGATGGGCAGGGTCTTGGAAATAACATGATTAGAAAATTGGTGAGGAAATTTAGAAAGAGGTATGTGGAAACCTGTCTGACTGGCCAAAGACATGAAGATTTGTATGTCCCATGTGAATGCTCACCAAAGGGTGACATCTTTAGAGGAGTATTTTAATAAATAAGTAGATAGAATGACTCATTCTGTGGATACCAGTCAGCCTTTTCCCCTAGCCACCTTTGCCATTGCTCGATGGACTCATGAACAAAGTGACCATGGTTGCAGAGATGGAAGTTATACATGGGCTCAGCAACATGAACTTCCAGTCGCCAAGGCCAACCTCTAATTGTCCAACCTTCTAGCAGCAAAGACCAACACTAACTTCCCAGTATGACACCATTCCAACCTGGTGGCAGGTTGCTTACACTGGACCACTTCTTTCATGGAAGTTTTGTTTTTACTGGAATATGCACTTACTCTGGATATAAATTTGCCTTCTCTGCATGCAGTGTTTCTCCAAAAACTGCTATGTGTGCACTTTACAGAATCCACCATCATGGCATTCCACACAGCATCACTTCTGAATAAGAAACTCATCTCATAGCAAAAAGGAGGGTAGCAATTGGTCCATGTTCATTGAATTCACTGGTCTTCCCATGTTCTTCACTATTCTGAAGTAGCTGGTTTGACAGAACAGTGGAATGGCCTCTTGAAAACTGAGTTTCATCCCTAGGTGGGTGACAATACCTTACAAGTCTGGGGCAAGGTTTTCCAGAAAGCTGTAGATGCTCTGAAACAGCATACAATATTTGGTGCTGTTTCCCCTGCAGCCAGGATTCACATGTCCAGGAATCTAGGGGTGGAGTAGCACCACTCACTATTACCCTTAGTGACTCACTAGCAAAAGGTTTTGCAATCTTATGACCTGCCGGCCTAGAGGTCTTAATTCCAAAGGAAAGAATGTTTGCACCAAGAGACATGACAATGATCTTATTAAAGTGAAAATTAAGACCACTGTCGGGATACTTTGGACTCCTCATTCCCCTGAATTAATAGGCAAAGAAAGGAGGTACCGTGCTGGCTGGGGCAATTGATCCCCACAACCAAGAGGAAACTGGACTACTATGTCATAGTGTAGGTAAGGAATAAGGAATAGTATGTTTGGAATACAGGAGAGAACTTACAGCATCTCCAAGAATGACCATTTCCATGTGATTAAAGTCAATGGAAAACTACAACAATCCAATCCAGACAGTACTTCTAAGGGCCTAGAACAGAAATGAAGGTTTTAGTCTCTCCAACATGTAAAGAACCACAACTAGCTGAGGTGCTTGCTGAAGGCAAAGGGAAGACAGAATGAGTAGCAGAAAAGGATAGTTATAAATACCAGCAATGATCACACGACCAGTTACAGAAACAAGGACTGTGATTGTCGTATTTCTTGCTTATTTTGTTTTTGAATAGGTTTGTGTTTGTGTATGTGTGTATTATATTATATATTATACATTATATATTACATATTATATATTATGTGTATATACATATATGTATATATTAAATAAACATCTTTGTTCTCTATCATGTAACATAGATGCACTGGATTTATGCCATAGAATTTAAGTACTGTTGATTTTATATCACAGTATATAAGTTATTGGATACCAAGAATAGTAAATATTACTCCAGGACTTTACCTCCTCTTTTGGAAAAAAGACTTGGGTGTTTTCAGTTGTATGCAGAATAATTGTATCATGCTAGACAGACTTCTGACCTTGTTACTGTCTTTATTTGGGGATTAAGTATGGTTTAAGAAGATGCATATGGGTGAAAAGTTGATAAGGGGTAGACTTGGGATGGTTAATTTTATGTGTCAACTGGGCCACAAGCACTCAGATATTTGGCTAAACGTTATTCCAGGTGTGTCTTAAAGGTGTTTCTGGATGCGATTAAATTTGAATCAGTCAACTGAGTAAAGACAGCCCTCCCCAAGGTCAGCAGTCCTCATCCAATCTGTTGAAGGCCTGAAGAGAACAAAAGATCTGAGTAAGGGTAATTTCCCCCTTCTGCCTGACTGTCTTCAAGCTGAGCTTGCATCCTCTCCTGCTTCAGACTTGGACTTGGAATGAAGGCCAGAGAAGGAGAGCTGATTACAAGCGTCCCACTCCAAGTCCACTTCTTGAGTCTGCCAACTATAGATCATGGGACTGCTCTACTTCTATAATCACATTAGCCAATTCCTTGTAACAAATCTCTTTATAAATATGTTTCCTATTCTGTTTCTCTGGAGAACACTGACTAATATAGAAGGTATTCAGTATATACTTTTTTGAGTGAGTGAATGAGTGATTCTTCACTGTTACTTGGTTCAAGCCTTCAAACCTCACCTGAAAGGCTTTATAATTCTTCTTAGCTTAGACAAACACATGCACACTCCATCATTTATGCCTTGAAGAACCGATCTTTCTAAACACGTAATGTGACCACTGTGGCAACGGTTCTCTCCAGCTTAAAATTAAGAGCTCCTCATCATCTTCCCCTACAAAATAAGGTTTAGTTTCTTAAACATACTACATAAAGCCTTGAGATCTAACCTAACCTTGAGATGTATTCAGCCTCATCTTCAATACTTCTCACTCTGAACTTTACATTTCAGCGCCAACAAATCACTTGACTGTCAGTTTTTCTAACATACAAGAGCCTCACTCATTTCTCCCCTTACATACATTGTCCTGACTGCTTCAAATGCCTCCCTGCCCCTTGTCCACCTGGAAACCTCTTTTCATTGTTCACAACTAAGTTCAGTGACAACTCCTCCAAAAGCCTCTGTTTATCTTCCAAAAGACGGTTAACCCCATCTTGTTAATATTAACCCTATAGATTTAGCTTACTTCTACATTTTCTATTATTCTCCTTCTTTACACTTTTGTTTGTTATGTGAGTTAGGATCCTTTGGGCGACAAAAATCCATAAAGCCATTACTGTCTTAAACCAATCGCAATTCATCATCTAGAGCTTGGCAAATTGCCACACGAACAAAATTGGGATTCTGTAAGCTGAAGAAGGGAGAATGGCTGTAGAATAAGTAACCAACAGTGGTAGCACACTGGTCTGTATCTCTTCCTCTCCACTGAAATGTGGGTGGTTTGAAGGCAAAGTCTACATCATTTCATCCTCTAGCCAAAGCCCATGGAACACTGCTTACCACAAAATGTATATAAGTGGATTCTGGAGCTTATCTAGGAAAAACCCTAGTTAAAATAATTTTATATGCACACCAGTCATATTGGATTAGGGCCCATCCTAATGACCTCACTATAGCTTGATTACATTACCTCTGTAAACGCTAGGCCCAGAAAGGTCACATTCTGCGGTACTAAGATTTAGAACTTCAAAATACAAAACGTAAGGGTGCATGCAACTCAACCTATAACACATGTACCATTTTATCCTCTCAATAATCATCTGAGGTAATACTGTTGTCTTCCTTATTTCACAGAGAAGGACATTGTGAACTAAAGAAGTCAAGTGGGTTTCCCAAGGACACAAGGGTTGGTAAAGCA
The DNA here is from genome assembly GCF_022837055.1 of Prionailurus viverrinus. Lineage (NCBI taxonomy): Eukaryota > Metazoa > Chordata > Mammalia > Carnivora > Felidae > Prionailurus > Prionailurus viverrinus. Next base: position 92,694,730 of record NC_062566.1, read on the forward strand.
GACTCATGTATGTTATTCATGAACATGATTTAATTTATTCGTGGCAGGATTATTCATAAAGTACATCTTCTAATTCTGAAATATTTGGTAACAGCATCTAAAATATCCATTTTAGCTCCATTTTGGAGGTAAATGGTATTATAATCAGGAATTATAGACCTAGAGTTGGTAGTTACCCTAGCATTCACAGAGTTCAATTCCTTTATTTTACACATGTGAAAACTAAGGCCCAGATATGTAAATTTACTTACCTAAACTCACACAGCATGCTCATAGCAAGATTTAACCAGAATGCAGGTATCTCAGCCTAAAGTCCATTCTGTATTGTGCCTCTGACTCATAAAGCATAAAGCAGGCCGGTCTTAAAGGAGATTCCCTGGGTCTGTGTGAACTTTGCTACTAACGAATATATAGCACTGATTAATTACACTGCTGTTCATCCAGCAAATATTTTGGAGAATGTACCATCCACAAAAGAGACAATATATGTCATGGGTAAAAGCATGGGCCTTGGGGACCATACCATTCAGATCTTGATACTGTTACTAAGTTGACCTTGGGAAATGAACCAAACTTCCTATCATCCTGACTCCTCATGATAGCTCTTGACTCACAAAGTAATAACAAGAATTAAATAAGTTAACTCATGCAAAGGACTTAGTAAGTACCCAACATATAGCGATATTCAGCAAATGTTAGCTGTTAGGTCTCACTCTGTGCCGAGGCCTGTCCTAGGTACTGGAGACACAGATGTTAAAGACAAATGCAGGGTCAGACAAACCAGTACATGGAAATTGCATCAGCAATCAGAAAGCACAATATTATAGGCCTGTATACAATGCTTTGGGAGCCCTTTAACTAACCTGAGTAAACTCTACTATACATACTAGGCTAATATGGTGGGACATTAGAAAGTATCTCTGGTAAAAATTTTGCATTTTTCTGGGCACCTAGGTGGCTCAGTCGATTAAGCATCAGACTCTTGATCTCGGCTCAGGTCATGACCTCACAGTTCATGAGTTCCAGCCCTGCTTCAGGCTCTGCACTGAGCTCAGAGCCTGCTTGGGATTCTCTCCCCCTCTCTCTCTGCTCCTCCCTGACTTGCGCATGTGTGTGCTTGCTCTCTCTCTCTCTCTCTCTCTCTCTCAAAATAAATAAATAAACTTTTTTAAAAATTTGCATTTTTCAATTAATTCTTCCAGGCTGGTCAGGGAAGGCTGCCCAAAAGAGTTCTTACTTGAGCTATGTCTATATACATTATTTATTTAGGTAAATAAAAAAAAAGGGGGGGGGGGCATTCCAGACCAAGGAGAGGGACATTGTCAAAAACATGCAAGCACTTCACTAAAGCTAGATTTTGAGGATTCTTGGAAGTGGGAGGTGGATCGAGGAATGGAAGGAGATAAAGGTGGAGAAGGAAATCAAACTCAGACAATGCAAGGCTGTGCCAAGATGTTGGGAATTTAGTCTGACAAAAATAGAAAGCCTATAAAGGATTTTAAGCAGGAAAGTAAAGTGGTTTAACATGTGTTGACCTCACTTTCTACTATCTGTTGGTCTCACCTTACCACACTCCCCATAAAATGACTGGGTTAGGAAAGATATTTTAGACATTAGATATTGAGGGGATTTGCCCTTTCTAGTTCCAAAATTTCCTTTACTCTGCAACAAATCTCTGTAGATATCAATACAAAGAAACTTTAGATTCGTTTGGAGATAATGGAAGTGGCATGGTTTATGGTACCAGGATAGCTTAATGTGGTAAAGAAAACACATTTTTATATGAGACATCCAAATTGAAAATCCCTGTCCTCATTATAAAGCACATCCTGAGCAATATGCAATGATATTACAGATCATCTGCAACAGCTATAGCCATGTAGCTTTCGAAAATGAAATAGTACCAACAGAGCCTGTACAAAACAGTAATGCGTAACATGATGCTACATAATTAATAAAATACTGTTTCACAACAGGATTTGCAAAAGCAAGATCAACTTGTTGGGATATGAGAAGTCAAGGACTAATGACTAGTATTCGTCATAACTAGTTCTCGTCATAAACTAGTTCTCCCCCTGTAGGACCTATGGCCCATCCATTAGTGTTTGTGTAGCTACAAATCTTTGAAAGAGGGACTTATCTGAACATGAAATATGCCCCTATTGGGGGAGGGGGGACCGGGAGGTGGCGGGAGGCAACAGCTGCAATTATTGCTATAGTAAGCTGGTAATTTGATTCTTTAAGGGTTTTTTTTTTAATCTTTTTAATACAAAGGCGCCTAGATGGCTCAGTCTGATTTCGGCTCAGGTCATGATCCCTCCGTTCCTGAGTTGGGACGCTGACAGCTCAGAGCCTGGAGCCTGCTTCAGATTCTGTGTCTCCCTCTCTCTCTGCCCCTCCCCCACTCACACTCTTTCTCTCTCTCTCAAAAATATATAAACATTAAAAAAACAAAAATAAGTAAATAAAAAAGTAAAATATTTTTAATACATATTCTGAAACATTGATCTAGAAGCAACTTCTCTAATTCTTTCAGTGCCACCTGACCAACATCCAAATGAACCTATTTTTCTTAGCATAACTTAATTTCAATTATATAGGTAGGTCGTAAGTTTTCACCATTAAAACTGCACTTAAACTGAGACTAGCCTTGCTTTGTAAATTGCTTCCTTAATAAACATTTTACTGATGAGGACTAGAGTACCCAGTACACAAAATTATTCTCCGTGAATTTAATTTTGTGGAATATTAGAAAAAGCAACACCATATATTCCTAAATCAAAAACCCATAAAAAGATTGAGTGAGTTTTGTCCTAGGCGAAACTTTAGAGAAAGCTAAAATGAGTTAAATTGTAATATAATGGCACAGAGGGACTGATGTTTTTCCAACCCTACTAGCAATTCTCTTGGTAACCAATATATGCCAATTATGTAGAAGTTGCGTCCAAACAGCTAAAATGGAAACTCCTTGAGGGCAGATAAAATAGTTTGTCTTTATACCCACATCTCAACACAGGGCCTACTATAGCACAGATGCTCAGAGAATGTGTGCCAAATTGTTAACAATCGGATGGCTGTAGAGCTCAGCCAGTCATTTATATGCCTGAACGTGTTTTCTTCTCAATGGAAAACAACACCTTGTGGAACCACCAGAATATTTCTTAAAACAGGTATTACTTACCTCCCTCTCCATGGAGCTTCTGATACGTTTAATGGATTTATCACCCACCACAACAAAACCTTACAATTTCAGACCAGAAGCTCCAAATCTACTACATTTTATGTGTCTCTCCTTGGTATTTTTTATTGTACTGGATTATATTGCCCTGAATAGCAGGGGCCACATTTTTATATGCATCTTTTTTAATCACCCCCATAGCATCTAACATAGTGACTTTAAGCATAATAGGCAAGAAAATGTTGAGAAAATGAGTTAAAACAAATCAGTCAAACAAGCTTAGTCATCCCTTCTTCCTCTCCCCACACTTTAAACTCATCATTTTACACATAAAGAGATTGAGGCTTTGAGAAAGTAACTTAATTGTTCAGGGAGACATAGCCAATTACTGGCAAGATTTCCAAACTATGTTGCCTTCCTTGTGCTGCTATTTCTGGAAGAGAAAATTGTAGCAGAAATACACTAAGAGAGAAAAGCTTATTGAGAGTGAAAGTTGTAAGTAATGTACTACAAGGGAAAGTCAAGCCATTACAAATGTAGCAACAACATTGTAATTTGATCAAAGCATAGAAACAGACAATCTACTATAACCCCATACTGTTAGTCCCCAGTTTCAATTTCTTACAGAGTTAACATTTACTGACTGCTTATTATATGCCAGGCCTGTTGTGCCAAATAAACACTTTACGAAGATTATTTCATTTACTTTTCAAAGCATTACTCCAAAATGGACATCATTATCCACATTTTTATGGATGAGAAAACAAAGGCTCCAAATGCTGGAATGACTTACTCAAGATCGCAGACCTAAATGTGGTAGACCTAACATCTAAAGCCAGGTCTGTCAACTCCAAAGACCATCCTCTTCCCGTGATGCAGTTTTCCTTCTGGCCAATAAAAAATGAATGAAAATATTTTAAAGATTTTTCAATGCCATTTGAAATTTGCTACTAAATATGAAGCTTTTACCACTTCTATCACAGAGGATATGTGCACTTTTCACATTACTGTACCTCCTTCTGTAGCTGCCTCTGCATTGGAGAGGGGAGACCGGAAACAGCATTCCTGGAATCCCCTTCATCACCTGGTTCTGGCTTAGAACTGGCTGTGTTGAGGCTTGGTGAGGGAGACAGAAGGCGGGCAGAGGCAGCTCCAGGCAGACACGTGTGAGGTCCGTAGCAGCTTCCAGGCTGTCCAACGTGGCTGAGAGAGTGGGCAGCAGACCCTGGAGACCACTTGCCTCAGTGCTAAAGGCTGAGTTGGTGGCAAGAGCTTTCTAGAATCCTTGAAATCACAGAAACTGCCAGGAGACACCTGGAAAACAATCAGTCACTATATCATCATTGGTGGATTCCCGAATCTGTACCTCTCTAGCCTTTTCAATTTCTGTAAACCTGCCATTCCATGGAGAAAAGCCTCCTCCATATTTGGAATACAGTAATAGTTGTGCTTTCCCAGCTGAACCCCTGGCTAATTACAGATGCCTCAGTCAATTTCAAAATTACAAGTCAAAATAAAATCAAACATAATAATTTACAATTTGTCTATCAAAACACTAACCTTTTCCCTTCATCTCTCCCCCACAACAAAGCATCAAAAATTTTATATGTAAGACTTTTGTCTCTTGTTAAAAATTCCAGTCACTTTTTGTGGACCCTAAGATGAGCTGGCAAAGGAAACTGTAGACGTTCTCCTTTAGATTGTTTTAGATTAAGACAACCATCCATTTTGATATTTCAGAGCATTTTTTTCCTTGAATCAGGGTCTGTTCAAGAAACATTTGTTAAGAGGTCTTCTATAAATTTTTTAATGTCTATTTATTTTTTAGAAAGAGAGAGACAGAGTATGAGTGGGGAGGGGCAAAGAGAGAGGGAGACACAGAATCCAAAACAGGCTCCAGGCTCCAAGCTGTCACTGCAGAGCCCAATGTGGAGCTCGAACCCACGAACCGTGAGATAATGACCTGAGCTGAAGTTGGATGCTCAGCTGAGTAAGCCACCCACGTGCCCCATTAAGGGGTCTTCTAATATTACCGTCTTGTAATTTTGTCTGGCTGGTGACATAAAAACAACAATGCTGAGGAAGACTCTGTGTGTGTGTGTGTGTGTGTGTGTGTGTGTGTGTGTAATGCATCTATATATTTTAATTGCTAAGAATGTTCCCCAGGGAAGACATCTGTTATGCCAATATAAAAAATTTTAAATGAACACAATCTCACTGTTTTAATTCCAAAATTAAAACTGCCAAATTTGTAATTTGATGGTGTACTGCCTCTGAATTCTTAATTATTCCTATTTTCTTCCAAGGCCACTAGATGGTGGCTCTGCTATGGAAACCCTCATGGTCATGGAAACTTTCTCCATCTCTATTACAGCATTATTGGATCATACACTGTGCAGGAAAAAAAAATCTATTTCTAAAAGAAATAAAGACGTAGTAAAAAGGGCTATGGAAAAACTAGAGAGAATAGGTTCCTCGGAAAGTTCTATTGCTTTCACTGACACATACCTTCAGGATCCTGGGCTAATGGGTGTATCACCTCCCCACTGTATGAAAACCCCTCTGGGTATGTGGAACTAAAAATTACATAGAGTGGCTTCTCTAGTAAAGTGTGAAGCCAGGTTTCTCTCAGAGGTAGCATTTGGTAAGTTCCTGTACGCTGGAATTGAGGGAGATAAAATAAAAATTCTATTGTGGCCTTCAGGATTTGAATGATTAATGGTATTATTCAGCAAGATAGAAAACAAAGGAAGGGAATTTATGGAGATGAAAATACTGGGCTAAATATATGATATGGTGCATCTAAGCGGCCACTGGGACTCATTCAGGGGATGGCAGGAGATGATGCCAGAGAGAGGTAAGTAAAAGCCAAAACATGAAGGAATTATGTAGCGCGCTAAGGAGTTTAAATTTTATTCTATGGGGACCAGGGAGCCATTGAAGGTTTTTAGGGAGAATATCCTGATGAAACTTGAATTTTAGACAGTTCATGTCAGTGCCACTACAAAAGATATAATGAAGAGAATGAAGAGAGGAGACTTGGTACGTACTTCACTGTTTCCTCAAAACCTCACTCACTCATGCTTTTACTTTTGCCCAGCTCTTACCTTGTGTGGTTACACAAGACTCTAGTCTCACAGCTCTCTCCTTGCACCAGACTTTCACTGCTCCTCAGATTCTGTGTAACCGAGATTGCAATTGTTAATATGAAAAATAGCTAAGGTAGTTGACGAAGGGTAGGAAATGGTTTAACGCCTGTTTCCAGAAGGTGAATTTAGCTCTCCATCACTCAGGATCATTTAACAGCACATCCAGAATAGTTTAACAGCAAAGATTTCAAATTAAGGGAGCATCGACAGAGATGTGGGCCTGATCTTGTGAACCAGCAAGAAAATGGTGGGGAACCAGGGGCCAGCAACAGCAATCGGGGACAGCGCAGGTTACTCTCACCCAGTGAAAAGTGGAGCCAAGAAGAGCAGCTACCTAGCAAAAGCTATGGCTACACAGGAGTACAGCCACAGCCAGAACTGCTGCCAGGCAGGGAAGGAGTGAGGGCGATAGATGAAGTGACCTCACTTCTCCCGTCCTCTGCTCTCCAGCCAGCGCCTCTGCCTGGCCAAACAGTAAGGGACCCCTGGGGATCCAGGCCATAGAGGAGAGTTTTCCAGAGCACGGAGCACTACAGGAATGATTGTAGATCTCTGCAGACACATGGAGAACAACCAGCACAAGTGTATTCACTGTAGGTACGTGAGGGAATGATGTCAGTAAAACACAGAGGTCGCATTGGTAGAAGCACAATTTTTCCCACTACATTTATGTTTCAAGCCATCCAATATTAGAAGTTATATATACAGAAAATATGAGGTGGTCGAACCAATAGGCAAAAGAATCTACTCAATGAAAAGGAAACTATCTGAGGTCAGTACTCTACATAACACTGATACTTAAGGGGTAGGCCCAAGGAAGGGAATCCATCATGAAGACTTGGGAGACACAGAGATCAAGTGATCCAAAACCAAAGAAGAAAAGGGGTTTCAAAGACAGATTAAGCAATAATAAAGTAGCCTCTGGCATATGTAGCTTTAACTTCCTTAGTTTCAATTACTTAAGCAACCGCAAGTTCCCATGACTAGTAACAATTTAAAATCTTAGTGAGGACACAAACCTGAGTTCTCAGCTGGTGTGCACAGCACATCACTTAGCAGGCAGCACCCAGGGAGCCTAAGTGGCTTCACTTGCTTCTCCTTATCATCAAGGATACACGAACTCTCGCTGAGAATCTGAACCAGCAATCCAATAGAATTTATCATGGCATTGTAGGCTATGGTGATATTCAAGAATCTAGGGTGTAAAATGTTCTGGAACATATTTCACCCAGGCGTCGAGGGTCTGCTATATCACAGAGGTAATAAGCACAGCGAATGTTAAAATTTTACCCACTGTATGTGGCAATTATCAGTCATTGGAGACTTTGATATAGAAATTTCCAGAAATATTGAAGTGGAGGCCAATGGAAGGTGGGTTGGGGAGACAAGAAACAGAAGCCAGAATGTAGGTGATTATGGAATGAAGGGGAGGGGAGGACGTCAGCAGGGAATGTAATGTATCCTTTCAAACAGGATATGCAGAGGAGTAACTTGGCTGTCACTTCTGGGTCTAGAAGTCTTCATCAGAGTTTGATTAATGAAGAAAGAAAATGTGTGGGACGGCAGCCTCTTACTAGAGATATCTCCCTCATAAATCTTGGAGGCCTCGATAATTAGAAAACTAGAGAGCTAAGATGTGATGTGGAGTAAAGGTGTGAGGGGCCAGTAGTGTCTGCACTTAGATGCCATGCCCAGGAGAGTATGAGCTCTGTTTTCGTTAACTACTAAATCAGCAGAGGTGAGCTCAGCACCTTAAAACAGGCCGTTGCTTTCATTTGTTAAATGTGACAGACGAAAGTGGAATGATCTGAGGTAGTGCCCAGCTCGTTCTATAAAGTGTCCCAGACAAAAAGCGGATGCACCCACGGCAGAGATAGAGCTGAAGCCCAGGTCGCTACAGCTAGTCCTCGGATTCGATCATCCTTATGATCCATTCATTTTGAATGAGAGCCACCAGAAGACTTAACCACAGTGAGGGGTCCTCTAAATGTGTTACTTTTCTCCATATCACTGTAATATTTGTGGTAGGTTAGGGAATAACACTAAACCAGGAAATAGTAAACCTGGGTCACAGCCCTAGTTTTTCGGTAACTGATTGTGTGGCGTTGGACAATTCATGCACTACATATCTACTGAGTAGTGCAAATCAGGTACTGCATCAAGCCCTGGGTCTGGGACAATGAACAAGAGAGTCACCATGGAATTTAGGAAAGAGACAAATAGGTAAACAACTACAAGACAACATCCTAACAACTGAATGGTGCATGTAGCAAATGCAGCAGCATATCCTTTCAAAGGAGGCGCTATAATACCCCCGTGGCATCAGGGGAGGCTTCACAAAGGAAGTGATAATCTGAGCAGTTAGAGGCAAATCAGATCTAGGCAGTCTCTTCCCATCTCTGAACCATGGTTTCTATAAAAAGAAAATAAGGGAGGTTGCTAACGGATCCCTTGGATCCCTTTTGGCTGTTACAGTATGTGATCCAATTTTTCTATGATAGAACAGAGCTGCGGGGGGGAGGGGGGGGAACCTTGAAATACTGTCCATAAAAAAGATAAATGCTGTGCTTTAAATTGCAGGGGGAAAAATGAGAAGTAGAAATGGTAGTGTTCAAAAACGAGAGAGAGAGAGAGAGAGAGAGAGAGAGAGAAACAGAGACAGTGAGCAAGTGAGAGCACATTTTCTAGGGCAGAAAGGATTTTTGTTTATTTTTTAACATAATACACCAAAAAATAAATACAATTATCCCAATTTCTGCCCACAGTTTTCAGCATTGTGCAGCCTTTATTTAATGATACATCAAAACACATTCTCTGCCAATCCCTCTGTTGCTTAGGAACCGGCAGTCAAGAGCCTAAGCTCAGAGACTCCAAAGTCGTCATTAAAAGGCTTTGTGCACTGCTATCAGTAAAATGCTAATTTCGCAAGCCTGATTGATACCTTCCTGTTAGCAAGTTCCAGGAATGAGAACCCAGATCCTGCTAATTTGGCTAGTTCCCCTTTATTCGGCTCAGTGTGGTTTATGAAAATAAATAAATAAATAAAAGGCTGTCAGCCAAAGACTAGGAGCATTTTATTCTGAAGAGCCAGCTCAACACACACACTCCATGTTCTTGTCAAGCCAGGATAGGAAAATTATTTACCTACCGCCTATATTTACTTAGAGTTTTCTGCTATGCAAGTCGGACTATTTCTAGCCGCATAATTGCTCTATATCCTTTCTGGTCACCATTTGGTTTCATCCTCCTTGACCTGGGCTTGAAGAGGAACGCGAAAGGAAACACTTCTTTTGTTGGCGTGTGCACTATGACGGGCGCCTCTTCATCGTGTTGGGAATACCAACGGCCTCTAAGAGACTCCCCAGCTGTGTTACTGTTAGAACCTTGAGCTCCCAATCCACGCTCTTCCCTGACTCGCACCCACAGATAGCGGCCGCTGTCACCACCTCTCTCCTTGACTTGACCTTGGATAAACGCTGCCGCTCCACAGTTTTGGTTCCTGCAGAACTGCAATATTTCACTGCCACCACAAAAGTCAGCTCTTTCAAGCCATCGTCTGCTCCATCGCGGCTGTCACTCCCACCATGCCCAAACTGGCCCTGTGCTGGTGGTGTCATTTCTCCCTGCTGGCTCTGTGCTGGGGGCTGGGAGAAAGCTGCCCCTTCGGCCATAGGTTCCTCGCCTCTTTCCCATTTCCTGGGGCATCCAATGCTGCTGCTTTCTCCTTCTGCTCTCAAAGCAGAAACTGTGAGATGAGACTGCCTTTTCTTTCACTGGAGAGAACACATGCATCTTCCATTGTGCTCACAAACCTCGCATCTATCTTCTCTACTTTGGTAGGGATGGTTCTGCTTATGTTCAAGCAGCCACATGCCTGATCCATATGGAGTCCTTTATTGCAGCAGCTGAGAGAATGCTTCTCACCTCTACCTGCAGGGAAGGTATTGGCCTAGACCCCCAACTGCTAGGCTCCAAAATCCATCCCTGTGTCTACAGCAACGATTTGCTTCCTTGGCTGCCTCCCAGATATCTAAGGCAATAGGGATAGTAAGGCAGACCCACTCCTGGGAGGCACAGGATTTCTCTAAACAGGCATCTTTGGTTCCAGGACTCCCCAAAGGCCTTGCAAACATTTCTTAGATCAGATGTGATGTTTCCACCCAACTTTCCTTCCCACAGTCCATTCTAGTCCATCAGCTCCCCTGTCTCTCCCAGGTCCCTTCCTACTTTCTCCCAAGGGTCCCTCTAACACAACTCAGTCACACTGCATCCTGTCTTGTAGTCTGAACTAATACACTCCTCCACCAGCTTGGCTTCTCTGGGTCTACAGATGTGCAGTTTCCTCTGTGAGACCCTTGCTGTGACTGCTGACTGGCACTTTCACCTATGAATTCTTTGGGAAACCTTTGCCTCATAATATTGAGTGCTTTTACATGGCTACATTGCAAAGGTACTGGCCACTGGCAAGTTGCCTCACATCAACTGAAGACTCAGGGCTGGTACGCATCCAGAATGCTTGATTGTCCCAGTATGCACTTCCTTCCCCAAAGGTACCCCCCAAGATGTATAGAGCATTGATGGCCCCTGTGCATGCGACCAACTATCACCCAAACAAATTTTAGGGGGTTGGTCGTGAGTGCTATGGATCTCACGAGACTATTACAGTCCTTAACTGTGCCAGAAGCATTTTTCCAGACCCTTCCAGCCCTTCTCTGCCACAAAATGTTACGTCTCTTTCAAGCTCATCCACTCAACCCTAAAGTGGGTTACAGAGTGTTCAAGAGAGCATACATCAAAAAGGTTCCCTGAGTTCTGCCATAGAAGGTTCTGCAATCATGAGTGCCCTGAAATCAATCCAGTTCTGAATGATGCTCCAAACCCAACACGTTCTAGGAAGGAACTATATCTTAAATGCATAGTACTGACCAGCTGTGAACCAAGCTTATCTGTAGGGTTGAAAATAGTGAAAGGGAGATACAAGAGTAACTATAGTCATTTTTTCTATCAATATTGGGGCTCCATACAATGTGTGTGTGTTATAGCAAGAAATCTCAGATCCAAAAGAGGATTTGTAACAACTGTTCAGTTTCCAACAGAGGAAAATGCAATAGCTATTAAATTGCTTCTTGAGTCCCCAGAAATAGGGCTTCCCTGCCTTGAGACCAGCTTATCTGTTCCTTACCAGGTCCAGGTGGAGGGACCCAAAGAGAGTACAAAAAAATGGCAGGCAAAATTATTTCCCCTCCTCTCATGGAAGAAGAAAACAATGAGTAGGAACAAATTCATGCAAAACAAATTGCAATAGCTGAAGACCAGAAGTGCCAAAGACATCTAAAAAAAAAACTACATAATGCCAAAGACTGGAAGAAAACAGAGCTTTGAGAAGGCACCAATAATGGTGAGAAAACACAACTTTTACTCTAACAGGTTCTCTATCCATTCCAGAATGAATGCACAGAGCAGCAACACAAAAAGAATGCTCCTGTTTGAAGACCCAAGAACGAGTACCTCCATGGAGAAGAGAAGGTTTACCCTTTGAACAGGAGCTGAGCAGATGTGGCTTTGATGTCTGCACAGCATTAGAACTTCAGTGTAAATCTGATGACCTCATCTCCCCTCAGCCAGTGATTAATTCTATTTATAAAATACGGCTTGGCGGCTTAGGAGGACGCTGGGCTCACCGCACGTCCTGCTGATCACTTAGATTCCATCTACACCTGCCTAAATAACCCAGAAAACCGCCAGAGGATTAGCAGAACAGAGTCGCCGGAGCCAAACGCAGACGAGAGGCCCACGGAAGAGGGTAGGAAGGGCGGCGAGGCGGTGCGCGCTCCACGGACTGGCGGGAGGGAGCCGGGGCGGAGGGGCGGCTCGCCGGCCAAGAAGAGCCCCCGAGTCGGGCTTGCAAAAGCGGAGGGGCCGGGCGGACTGTGTTCCGACAGCAAGCGCGACTTAGCGTCTGGGAGGTCAGAAATTAACAGCTCTGCTCGGAAAGCGGGAAGGCTGGAGGACAAAGGGAGGGAGAGCTGCTGAGCCCCCTGACAACAGAGCTCAGTTTGGTGGGGAACAAAGGCGCTCGCCAGCGCGATTTCCCCCGCCCATCCCCCAGCCGAAATCCCAAAGGGAACCGGTTCCTGCCAGGGAACTTGCTCGCTCTGCGCAAACACCCAACTCTGCGCTTCTGCGGAGCCAAACCTCCGGCAGCGGATCTGACTCCCTCCCGCTGCCACAGGGCCCCTCCTGAAGTGGATCACCTAAGGAGAAGCGATCTAAGCCTGCCCCTCCTGCCCCCGAGCACCTTGCCTACCCACCCCAGCTAATACGCCAGATCCCCAGCATCACAAGCCTGGCAGGGTGCAAGTAGCCCAGACGAGCCACACCACCCCACAGTGAATCCCGCCCCTAGGAGAGGGGAAGAGAAGGCACACACCAGTCTGACTGTGGCCCCAGCGGTGGGCTGGGGGCAGACATCAGGTCTGACTGCGGCCCCGCCCACCAACTCCAGGTATACACCACAGCACAGGGGAAGTGCCCTGCAGGTCCTCACCACGCCAGGGACTATCCAAAATGACCAAGCGGAAGAACTCCCCTCAGAAGAATCTCCAGGAAATAACAACAGCTAATGAGCTGATCAAAAAGGATTTAAATAATATAACAGAAAGTGAATTTAGAATAATAGTCATAAAATTAATCGCTGGGCTTGAAAACAGTATACAGGACAGCAGAGAATCTCTTGCTACAGAGATCAAGGGACTAAGGAACAGTCACGAGGAGCTGAAAAACGCTTTAAACGAAATGCATAACAAAATGGAAACCACCACAGCTCGGCTTGAAGAGGCAGAGGAGAGAATAGGTGAACTAGAAGATAAAGTTATGGAAAAAGAGGAAGCTGAGAAAAAGAGAGATAAAAAAATCCAGGAGTATGAGGGGAAAATTAGAGAATTAAGTGATACACTAAAAAGAAATAATATACGCATAATTGGTATCCCAGAGGAGGAAGAGAGAGGGAAAGGTGCTGAAGGGGTACTTGAAGAAATCATAGCTGAGAACTTCCCTGAACTGGGGAAGGAAAAAGGCATTGAAATCCAAGAGGCACAGAGAACTCCCTTCAGACGTAACTTGAATCGATCTTCTGCACGACATATCATAGTGAAACTGGCAAAATACAAGGATAAAGAGAAAATTCTGAAAGCAGCAAGGGGTAAACGTGCCCTCACATATAAAGGGAAACCTATAAGACTCGTGACTGATCTCTCTTTTGAAACTTGGCAGGCCAGAAAGAATTGGCAAGAGATTTTCAGGGTGCTAGACAGAAAAAATATGCAGCCGAGAATCCTTTATCCAGCAAGTCTGTCATTTAGAATAGAAGGAGAGATAAAGGTCTTCCCAAACAAACAAAAACTGAAGGAATTTGTCACCACTAAACCAGCCCTACAAGAGATCCTAAGGGGGACCCTGTGAGACAAAGTCCCAGAGACATCACTATAAGCATAAAACATACAGACATCACAATGACTCTAAACCCGTATCTTTCTATAATAACACTGAATGTAAATGGATTAAATGCGCCAACCAAAAGACATAGGGTATCAGAATGGATAAAAAAACAAGACCCATCTATTTGCTGTCTACAAGAGACTCATTTTAGACCTGAGGACACCTTTAGATTGAGAGTGAGGGGATGGAGAACTATTTATCATGCGACTGGAAGCCAAAAGAAAGCTGGAGTAGCCATACTTATATCAGACAAACTAGACTTTAAATTAAAGGCTGTAACAAGAGATGAAGAAGGACATTATATAATAGTTACAGGGTCTATCCATCAGGAAGAGCTAACAATTATCAATGTCTATGCACCGAATACCGGAGCCCCCAAATATATAAAACAATTACTCATAAACATAAGCAACCTTATTGATAAGAATGTGGTAATTGCAGGGGACTTTAATACACCACTTACAGAAATGGATAGATCAACTAGACACACGGTCAATAAAGAAACAAGGGCCCTGAATGAGACATTGGATGAGATGGACTTGACAGATATATTTAGAACTCTGCATCCCAAAGCAACAGAATATACTTTCTTCTCGAGTGCACATGGAACATTCTCCAAGATAGATCATATACTGGGTCACAAAACAGCCCTTCATAAGTTTACAAGAATTGAAATTATACCATGCTTACTTTCAGACCACAATGCCATGAAGCTTGAAATCAACCACAGGAAAAAGTCTGGAAAACCTCCAAAAGCATGGAGGTTAAAGAACACCCTACTAACGAATGAGTGAGTCAACCAGGCAATTAGAGAAGAAATTAAAAAATATATGGAAACAAACGAAAATGAAAATACAACAATCCAAACGCTTTGGGACGCAGCAAAGGCAGTCCTGAGAGGAAAATACATTGCAATCCAGGCCTATCTCAAGAAACAAGAAAAATCCCAAATACAAAATCTAACAGCACACCTAAAGGAACTAGAAGCAGAACAGCAAAGGCAGCCTAAGCCCAGCAGAAGAAGAGAAATAATAAAGATCAGAGCAGAAATAAACAATATAGAAACTAAAAAAACTGTAGAGCAGATCAACGAAACCAAGAGTTGGTTTTTTGAAAAAATAAACAAAATTGACAAACCTCTAGCCAGGCTTCTCAAAAAGAAAAGGGAGATGACCCAAATAGATAAAATCATGAATGAAAATGGAACTATTACAACCAATCCCTCAGAGATACAAACAACTATCAGGGAATACTATGAAAACTTATATGCCAACAAATTGGACAACCTGGAAGAAATGGACGAATTCCTGAACACCCACACGCTTCCAAAACTCAATCAGGAGGAAATAGAAAGCTTGAACAGACCCATAACCAGCGAAGAAATTGAATCGGTTATCAAAAATCTCCCAACAAATAAGAGTCCAGGACCAGATGGCTTCCCAGGGGAGTTCTACCAGACGTTTAAAGCAGAGATAATACCTATCCTTCTCAAGCTATTCCAAGAAATAGAAAGGGAAGGAAAACTTCCAGACTCATTCTATGAAGCCAGTATTACTTTGATTCCTAAACCAGACAGAGACCCAGTAAAAAAAGAGAACTACAGGCCAATATCCCTGATGAATATGGATGCAAAAATTCTCAATAAGATACTAGCAAATCGAATTCAACGGCATATAAAAAGAATTATTCACCATGATCAAGTGGGATTCATTCCTGGGATGCAGGGCTGGTTCAACATTCGCAAATCAATCAACGTGATACATCACATTAACAAAAAAAGAGAGAAGAACCATATGATCCTGTCAATCGATGCAGAAAAGGCCTTCGACAAAATCCAGCACCCTTTCTTAATAAAAACCCTTGAGAAAGTCGGGATAGAAGGAACATACTTAAAGATCATAAAAGCCATTTATGAAAAGCCCACAGCTAACATCATCCTCAACGGGGAAAAACTGAAAGCTTTTTCCCTGAGATCAGGAACACGACAAGGATGCCCACTCTCACCGCTGCTGTTTAACATAGTGCTGGAAGTTCTAGCATCAGCAATCAGACAACAAAAGGAAATCAAAGGCATCAAAATTGGCAAAGATGAAGTCAAGCTTTCGCTTTTTGCAGATGACATGATATTATACATGGAAAATCCGATAGACTCCACCAAAAGTCTGCTAGAACTGATACAGGAATTCAGCAAAGTTGCAGGATACAAAATCAATGTACAGAAATCAGTTGCATTCTTATACACTAACAATGAAGCAACAGAAAGACAAATAAAGAAACTGATCCCATTCACAATTGCACCAAGAAGCATAAAATACCTAGGAATAAATCTAACCAAAGATGTAAAGGATCTGTATGCTGAAAACTATAGAAAGCTTCTGAAGGAAATTGAAGAAGATTTAAAGAAATGGAAAGACATTCCCTGCTCATGGATTGGAAAAATAAATATTGTCAAAATGTCAATACTACCCAAAGCTATCTACACATTCAACGCAATCCCAATCAAAATTGCACCAGCATTCTTCTCAAAACTAGAACAAGCAATCCTAAAATTCATATGGAACCACAAAAGGCCCCGAATAGCCAAAGGAATTTTGAAGAAGAAGACCAAAGCAGGAGGCATCACAATCCCAGACTTTAGCCTCTACTACAAAGCTGTCATCATCAAGACAGCATGGTATTGGCACCAAAACAGACACATAGACCAATGGAATAGAATAGAAACCCCAGAACTAGACCCACAAACGTATGGCCAACTCATCTTTGACAAAGCAGGAAAGAACATCCAATGGAAAAAAGACAGCCTCTTTAACAAATGGTGCTGGGAGAACTGGACAGCAACATGCAGAAGGTTGAAACTAGACCACTTTCTCACACCATTCACAAAAATAAACTCAAAATGGATAAAGGACCTAGATGTGAGACAGGAAACCATCAAAACCTTAGAGGAGAAAGCAGGAAAAGACCTCTCTGACCTCAGCCGTAGCAATCTCTTACTCGACACATCCCCAAAGGCAAGGGAATTAAAAGCAAAAGTGAATTACTGGGACCTTATGAAGATAAAAAGCTTCTGCACAGCAAAGGAAACAACCAACAAAACTAAAAGGCAACCAACGGAATGGGAAAAGATATTTGCAAATGACATATCGGACAAAGGGCTAGTATCCAAAATCTATAAAGAGCTCACCAAACTCCACACCCGAAAAACAAATAACCCAGTGAAGAAATGGGCAGAAAACATGAATAGACACTTCTCTAAAGAAGACATCCGGATGGCCAACAGACACATGAAAAGATGTTCAGCGTCGCTCCTTATCAGGGAAATACAAATCAAAACCACACTCAGGTATCACCTCACGCCAGTCAGAGTGGCCAAAATGAACAAATCAGGAGACTATAGATGCTGGAGAGGATGTGGAGAAACGGGAACCCTCTTGCACTGTTGGTGGGAATGCAAATTGGTGCAGCCGCTCTGGAAAGCAGTGTGGAGGTTCCTCAGAAAATTAAAAATAGACCTACCCTATGACCCAGCAATAGCACTGCTAGGAATTTATCCAAGGGATACAGGAGCACTGATGCATAGGGCCACTTGTACCCCAATGTTCATAGCAGCACTCTCAACAATAGCCAAATTATGGAAAGAGCCTAAATGTCCATCAACTGATGAATGGATAAAGAAATTGTGGTTTATATACACAATGGAATATTACGTGGCAATGAGAAAAAATGAAATATGGCCTTTTGTAGCAACGTGGATGGAACTGGAGAGTGTGATGCTAAGTGAAATAAGCCATACAGAGAAAGACAGATACCATATGGTCTCACTCTTATGTGGATCCTGAGAAACTTAACAGGAACCCATGGGGGAGGGGAAGGAAAAAAAAAAAAAAAGAGGTTAGAAAGGGAGAGAGCCAAAGCATAAGAGACTGTTAAAAACTGAGAACAAACTGAGGGTTGATGGGGGGTGGGAGGGAGGAGAGGGTGGGTGATGGGTATTGAGGAGGGCACCTTTTGGGATGAGCACTGGGTGTTGTATGGAAACCAATTTGTCAATAAATTTCAGAAAAAAAAAAAAAAACACAAAGGATAAATGATAAAAAAATAAATAAATAAAAAAAATAAAAAAATAAATAAATAAATAAAATAAAATACGGCTCATCAGATCAAAGTTAATCTTTTCCATATCAGGCTGTTCTTCATAAGGGATTAGTACACTGGGCTTTTACCTTAGAGAGGAGAGATTTAAGGGCTATTAGATTGAAGAACTTGTAATACCTATTTGTTGATAACCTTAAATTCTATTCCAACTTTTCAACTTTCTTCAAAAACATAAAGCTCCTCAAATATCATTGATTTGTATTTACTGTCATCACACACTTGCCAACACTGTCACGAATACGTGCACACATACACGCACATTTGTAGATTCCATGCCATCAAAATGTCTCTACCAAAAGGCGAGCACAACCACTGAGAATCTGTACAGCATCTTGATTAAGAGCTTGGCTTCTGGTACCAGATGCCTAGATTTGAATTCTACTTCTGTTATTTATCAGCCCTGTGATCCTTGGCAATTTATTTAACCTCAATGTGTCTCAGTTTCTTCATCCTTAAAATGGAGTTACAGCAGGACCTGACTCACAGGGTCACTATGAAGATTAAACAAGTTAATATGCAAAGTATTTTAAACAGAGCCTGGGTCTACATGCGTCAGCTTTAGCCTCACCCTACGAACTCAGGAACATGACTTGTACCATAGAGCATTCCAACTCAGCAAGGGGGCTGGTTTTTTGTTTCCCCATGTCGGTTAAAAATGTAAACTAGACAAGAAGGTGTTCCATAGTGTTGGAGAAAGAAAGAAGAACACCACCCATGCTCTCACCCCACACCCCACACCCCCACCAACAGCTCCATTACATAGGTAAGCTGCCATTCAGCTTGGGGCAAAAATGTCTTATTCCCAATGTGTACACACTTAGGAGAAAGAAGAAGGAAGTTCGAACATTTTCTGCCCTTCAGCACACTTGTTTGACTAGTTCCCCTAATTTTCTTTCACAGTTAGATCTCAGTGTGGTTAATATTAGGTCTCTGTGGCATTAATACTCTTTAACTAAATTATTCTCATCAGTACCTTGTGAACTGAATGCTGATTTGAGGACTCTCACTTCCCAGTGCGTAAATGAGGTCATATTAACAGAAATAGCTCAAATTTCACCGGCTTATTATTTTGCTTGTCCTTAATACCCCCAGACCTTTACCCCCTCCAACCACCAAGTACTCCAGGAGTCTGCAGAGGCTGAGTCACAAGTGCTCACGTTAAATCTGTCCCTTCTGAGTGTGGGATTTCCACTGCAAGCTTTCTCTAGACACCACCATCATCTCCCCCGGTGCTCTGCCCATGCTCTGGGGATACACTTCAATATAGACCTCCAAACCTGGGTTTTGCTGGGGCTCTGATGTTTTTAAAAGCATCATTTTAAAGATTAAAATAGCTCTTTCAGTTTCATTCACAGTGCTTGTGCCCCAACAGGATTTAGACATGAATCCAATGAGGGGGTCAGGACTGGCAAATCCAAAGGATAGACTCAATTCTGTGCTAAAATTGCTCATCTTTTGCAATGACTGAGGCTTGCAAATTGGGTTCCTAAGACAGATTTTCCCAGAGGTCATTTCTCAGTTCTCATGCTAATTGTTGACTGGTTGAGTCCAGCTGTGTATCTATAAATTAAATCTGACCTCCGCCAGAATCTTGACCCTGCAATAGTGAAAGTCAGTGACCAACACACTGGACCATAAATAAAATTAGGTTTACTTTTTTCCTTGAGGAAAATCAGAGTAAATTATTATATAAATTAGAACTCTCCAGAGAAACAGAACCAATAGATTCAGTTCTGTATCTCTCTCTGTATCTGTATCAATATATGTGTGTAAATATGTATATCCAAATAAATAGATAGGTAAGTAGATGTCAAGAGAGAGAAAAATTTATCATGAAGAAGCAGCTCACAAGAATTTGAAGGCTGAGAAGGTCCATTATCTGCTGTCTGCAAGCCAGAGACCCAGAAAAGCCAGTGGTGTAATTCAATCCAAGTCCCAAAGCCTGAGAGCCAGGTGAGCAGATGGCATAAATTCCAGTCCAAAGACAGAAGATATGTCTCAGCTCAAACAGTGAACAGGTTAAAAACAGTGAAGGCGAGTGGGGCAGGGCCGCAAATTCTTCCTTGTTCTGCTTTTCGTTCTGTTGAGGCCCTCACTGGATCAGTGGATGGCCACCCACATGGAGAGGACATTCCACTTTACTGAATCCTAATTCAAATGCTAACCTAATCCAGAAATACCATCACAGATACACCAAGAAACAGTGTTTCATCTGGGCACTCCATGGCAAGCCAAATTGACAAACCATCACAAGGATGAAATTCTGAAGAGTTAACCAAGAATACAGTGCTATGTAGGAGTCAAAGTTTTCGGCTCGCCAAACCTTTCTTGTTGCTTGTTATGAAACCATTGCCTCCTTCTCACCAGAAAGAGCCAAGCAATACTTGGAACTTTTACTGCCCTTCAGACAAATGCATAACAACACCTTACCATTTTCATATTTTTTCTTCCTAATAAATGAGATATAGAGGTGAGTTCAGAGGCAGAAAAATGCCATGAGGGATTTTGGGGGTTTTTTTTGTTTTTGTTTTTTTTACACCAGTGAGAAGCTTTTCAGATATTACAGCCTAGAGCCTTTCTTACCACCACCAACAGATGGGACACAATATCCACCAATGAGCCATTATGGTCTTTGGTTGTTATTTTTCCTACAGTTCTGCTGGAACACATTCAGAAAAATAATACACATTTCTGGGGCAGGTTTGCATTATAATTTTGGAGAGTAATCCAGGTTTTTTTTTCTCCTTGTCTATTTTTCACTGCACTGAAAACTGAACCTCTCTCTGGGTCTATTTGGACTTCACTGGGAAGATGCAACTTGGCAAAACACAGTAACACTGGGCTACAAATGGTTTGTAAAAACGTCAATGGTCCCACATGGGAGTCAGTACATCTGCCATTCGAACTAGATTGTATTGGCTCTGTTGGCAGTAATATGGGACCATATATGCAGTTATCACTAAAAGGCTTTTCATACTGTGACAATCAGATCCCCTGGTGCTCAGACATTACATTCATTTTCCAACTCATTCATCATGTGAATGAAATGAGAGAATAATGAGATCTGGTCTTCGTAGTTACCCATCATTTAGTGAGGATACCGCATTCAGGGTTTTGGACGGAAAAAGAAAGATAAATAAAAGACTTACCAGTCCTAATATCGGAGGGTCCTAGTAACTCATGAGCCCTGATGTCTCCCAGAAACTACAATGTAACAACAAGCCCTTGAGAAAGTAGGAGGCGGAATCTAGCAGAGCCCAGCTGGCTATTCCAGGCAGGTACACCTTCGACATGCTCCTCCTTATTTTATCAGGTTCTGGATAAAAATTTTTGTGCCATTTAAATCTTCCTGACTAAATCAGAATAAGATTACATATTCTACAACCCTATAAATCCACTTTCAGTCATTTATTCTGAAAAAAATAACCAGAGATGTACGTAAATATAAACAGTCAAAAATATACTTTGCTGTGATATTTAAAAGAGTGGAAAATTGGAAACAATCTAAATTTCCAACAAGCATAGACTACTCGAATAAATTATAATGGAGCACCCCTCATAAACAATGTATGTGAAGAACATTTAAATACATGGAGAAATATTCAAATATATCAAGTGAAAATCAGAATACAAAATAGTATGTATACTATACTACCAATTATGTAAGGAAAAAAGTATTAGCAATTATTCTCTCTAGGTAGTGGAATTATGAATAATGACATTTTTCATTTCCACATTTTCTGTATCTTTTAATATTTCAACAGTAGACATATGTAAGGAAACTATAATAAATGACATTTTTAAGAATTCAAGAGTGATAAAATAGCTCTCTGGCCTACAATTAAGTTGATTTTTCTTTCTTTAATACAGAAGAAAATAACCAAGCAACTGTAGACCAGAAGAAATTACCAGTATTTGAGAGGCACACAGAATCCAATACCACAAACCCACTGGGGCAAAATGAAGAAAGGGACTAAAGGATATTACACACAGAATGAAACATCCCCTGCTGAGTGTTCTCCTTCAATTAGAACATACTGCCTTTCAACGGCAACAGGGAAACATAAACACTTTTGCACGTAGTTTGCCGTAAATGAAATGCCCATTCATGGATACATTCATTCAACATACAGTTGTTAGAAACCACTGTCAGGTCTCTGTTACTCCTCCACACAATGGAAACATAGTGGCAAACAAGCCAGAAACCCACCTGATTTGGTGGAATTCCAATTTCCTTTTAATCTTTGCAAACATCCCATGAGATGAGTGTGTTTATTCCTTGTATACAGGTTAGAAAACAGACCCAGAGAGATTATGTTGCCTACTACAGCTACTCAGAAGAGCCAGTACTCAACCCAAGTCCTCTGATTCCCCAGGACCAAGGTTCTGTTGACAACACTAGAGGTTTTCGAAGAGTAGAATCCATTTTTAAGTGAAATCATATTTGCTCTATTCCACCAGTTCTCCTAAATGTTTTTCACATCGTAACTTCAAAAATGTGAAGTATCTCATAAACGCTGCCAACTAGGAAGCAATAGAGATGAAATTCTGGTAGCCTGCACATTTGCATCAAGTCTTGCAAAACTGGAATCAATGGCTTGCAAGAAAATCTCAGAGGTGGTAATAGAGCTTTCTTTCAAGAAATATTGCCTTACCAACATTCTTGATGGTACAGAGGATGATACTGTCTGAAAACCATAGACATTAAAGATTCAGACTCCAGATTTATAAAGAAGTTTAAGGAATACCTTAACCAATTAATATTGTTTATGCCCTTTCATTACGAATAAAATTTTAGAATAAGTCAGAGAAAGACAAATACTATATGATTTAACTCATACGTGGAATTTAAGAAACAAATGAGCAAAGGGGGAAAAAAGAGAGAAAGACAAACGAAGAAACAGACTCTTAACTATAGAGAACAAACTGATGGTTACCAGAGGGGAGGTGGGGGGGGGGGTGACACAGGTGATGGGGATTAAAGAATACACTTGTCATGATGAGCACCTGGTCTTGTATGGAAGTGTTGACTCACTATATTGTATGCTTGAAACTAATATTTCACTATGTGTTAACTAACTGAAATTTAAATAAAAACTTTAAAAAAGAGAATAAAAATTTTAAATCCAAGTGATAAGAAAATACTGCACCATGGTTATCTTGGCAGCTGCGCTTCTCAGTTACGTGATGAACATGGCGCATCTTGCAATCCATGTCTTCTTAGGTTCTCTGCAACATGGTAAAAGCCCATAGTTTGGATCTGACCAGACAGGTGAATTCTAAGCCCCACCACCTCCATATTGAGCTTCAAAAAGGATAACTCTTCAAGGGGGTTGGCCCCTCTTATCCTCTTCAACGGGCAGAGATCAGAAGCACTAGGGCCTCATTGCAAACTTGATCATTGAAATCATGTTTTACAATCCTTGAAACACTTCTAAAGGGCCAAACATTTCATGCAGCACAGATTCTTGATATGTTCACCTCCAAATTCCATTCCAAACTAGGCCCAGATGAGATGGGAATGAGACAAGATGTGCAAACATTATGGCATGGATTTCAGAATCAGGCTCCCTTGTTTTCAAAATCGAAGCTGCCTATTTATTGACAGTATGATCTTGGATGGCTTATTTAAACTTTCTGTGCCTCTGTTTCCCCCATCCATTAATAACAGCACAAACTTTATAGGGTTTGGAAGATTAAAAGAAAAAATTTCATGTCAAATACCAAATATATTATAAGCCCTGAACGAATGTTCCCTATTTTATTATGGGGGAGGGGGAAGACCTAAAAATTATAGGTTTACTTCTGAGACTTTGCCTCCAATCCTCCAACAAAATATGATCTATCATCTGTTCTCATCAATGACAGGTATTTATTGAGCACTTGTTCTGTGGGAGGCACCCTCTGGGAGTTTATCATCTATTAGAGAGATGAGATACAGACAGCACAAAAATAACTACAATACAAGACAGTAAATTATTAGCAGTGTGGAAAATAGTACTTTAAATTTTTAGAAAAGAAGGTATTGCCTTTTTTTAAGGATGGAAATGAAGGCTTCACAGAAGAAATAGGATTTGGTAATTCAGACCAGATGCTATTCTGAAAAGCAAATGAGAAGTCACTGGAGTTTTGTGAACACAAGTGACCTACTCAAGGTCATGTTTTAGTGAACATTCTTAATAGGTCAGCAGGAATATAGATCAGCTCCTCTTTGGAGGAGAGCAAGGGGGAAGAGGTGCCATTTTCCTAAGCACTTGTCAAGTGTATTTAGCCATAGGTGAACTCAGAAGGGAGCAAGAGCTTCAACAAAGATTAAAAAGCCATTAAAGGGGTAGGTGAAATGAGATGCAATGGTTATCCAGAACAAAACTAATAAACCCAGATTGCAACAAAAAAAGAGATTTAGATTAAATTTACTGGTGGAAGGTTGAGGGTTGAACAGATTACATTAATCCAGGCTAGGGAAGAATGTGTTAAATATAAAATATTCTATTTCAAGTTAGGTCAATGACTCCATGGCAGGCACAGGCATAATTAATTTGTGACTTCAGGCTAAAAGAAGAAATTGAAAAGCTGAATTAAATAAACTGCATCAATAATAGTGAAATCCAAAAAAGCCTCCATGGCCATTTGCTCCATGGTTACCAAAGACCCTGAACAATGGAATCTCATAATAAAGGATGCATTCGTCACAAAGTGGGAGAGAAATTATTCCAGGAACTCGCCTTGATTTTTATTATCACTATCATAAAACTGTTAAAGGATTATTAATATTGATGTTTGTTCAGGGAGTTCACATCACCATTTCATGCAAGCGGCTTAAAATCTGACTTCTTTGAAGCCCACCAAGCTGTTTACATAACCCTAAATGCATGGCAAGAGTTCAACTGGTAATTGTGATTTCAGATGTAGTTTGTATTAGTCGCTCTCCCAGCGTCTAATCACAACAGTTCATGGGAAACAATAAAAGACAGGCAAGTGTTTTCAGCCAACAGTTCCCTGAGACAATCTACTTGGGCATTCAATTTCACAGATCAAATAGGTTATTACAAACATACACACAAGGGTTTTATTGAGCCCATTAAACAACTAAAATTATACAGCTGAGGGTTCCAAAATATGTTTGTTTAAACACTTTGTTGGAGATAGAAAAATTAGGTCAGACACAGATGGGAATTATTTAGGTTTACTTTTAAACCTTCTGAAAATCATCACTCACTGTTGGCAGCCTCCCACCTTTTGTCTGTATTTCTAGCTCAGGACACATCTGTTGTCATTTTCCTCATATTACTGTTTCTACACTTGGGGTCAACACTTCTCCCAACAAGAGCACAAAAGAAATAGCATTTCTGGGGTAAGTGGCTGAAGTTAGCTTTTGAATCAGCTAACCCAAAAGATTCAAGTTAGGCATCTTCTACCTAACCTGAAGCCAGCTACGTAAACTAAAACCAAAGAGCCACAGAGGGCAGAGTAATGCCGATAGTTCAGACTTCCAGGGCATAGCCAAAAGAGAGATGTTTTCACAGTTTATGGAGAAAAATCCCAAGATCCCAGAAAACAGGTGTCGGGGATAATCCTGCATATTTACCCACAGCAAAGTTCTGCCAACTCAAACAGTGTGTTCAGAGGCAGACAAGGCCTGAAGATGACTGGCCTCTGTCAGAAAGAGAGGGCATCACTACTAAGTAGTGACAGGGTGTGAGCCAGAGCCTGAACATTACATAAAACAAAGAGCCCTACCTGGAAGTCAGGATTGTAGAAACACCTTTTAGTAATAACATCATGGCTTTCAGAGGCTACACAGTTCACATAAATAGATGAAACACCACCCCCCCAAGGGGTTTGCAGCCTTTGTTGCACATCAGAATCACCTGAAGAGCTTTAAATAGTACAGATGCCTTGATCCCACCCCCAAAATATTCTCATGTGGTTGGTATGTGATGCAGCCTGGACATCCAGATACTTAAAAATGCCCCCAAGTGATTCTGTTGGGCAGCCAAAGCTAAGAGCCATGAGCTAAGACAGCACAATAGGAAAAGTTGATCATGCAGATACAAGTGATGCTTAAAAGTATTCAAATTCTTTTGTTTTTTAGTTTTTTTTAATGTTTATTTATTTTTGAGAGAGAGAGACAGACAGACAAAGCGAGAGTGGGGGAGGGGCAGAGAGAGAGGAAGACACAGAATCCGAAGCAGGCTCCAGGCTCTGAGCTGTCAGCACAGAGCCCGCTGTGGGGCTCAAACTCACGAACTCACGCACCATGAGATCATGATCTGAGGTCACGTGAGCCGAAGTCACTCAACTCACTGAACCACACAGGCGCCCCTTTTTTGTTTTTTAAACACTTTGCAGGCCAAATAAACACCTCTACTATCTAAAGCACAGAGTCTACAAAGACACCAAGAAAGACCCAACTTAAGCTAATGCTGTTCTAGCAAACAGTGCTGATAAAGTAAAAGTATGCTTTCAAGCAAAATAAGGGGATGATGATACTGACTGTGAATTATCTACTACTGAGTACCAACTGTGTGCTATGCAGCATTGTTTTTAACCCTAACTAAAATATCACCTCAAGAACGATGTCTAAATATCATATGACTTCACTCATATGAGAACTTTAAGATACAAAACAGCAACATAAAGGAAGGGAAGCAAAAATAATATAAAAGCAGGGAGGGGGACAAAACATAAGAGACTCTTAAATATGGAGAACAAACAGAGGGTTCCTGGAGGGGCTGTGGGGGGGGGGGGATGGGCTAAATGGGTCAGGAGCATTAAGGAATCTACCCCTGAAATCATTGTTGCACCATATGCTAACTTGGACGTAAATTTAAAAAATAAATAAATATCTTTATTTTACCACCAAAAAAAGAACAATATCTAGCATATAGGAAGTACTTGATAAATATCTGTAAATTCATATTGTCCCATTTGACGATGAAGAAATAAAAAGCTCAGCCAGGTTAAATGATGTGTCCAAAGTAACACAGTTACTTTGCAACACAGTAGTGGAGGACTCAATATTTCAACAGTGTGAATCTTTCCATGTGGCTATGCCCCTCTTATCCTTGAGAAGTCTGAATTATCTAAAAATCTTAGAGACAGAGAGTTTTAGAGATCTGGTATGGGGTTTTTCCTAAATCCAAGTTGTATTTGAGATACATAGCAGGACCAGATCTCACTTTCCAGAAACAACACCTTGTTTGCTAATTTGAAAAAAAACAACGGTTTTTATGCCCAAATAACAGAGTCATTTTAACAATTTAATCATTATAATATATGTATAATATATTACATTCAAACAAATTCCAAGAATTAACCCACTCAAAATAAATGACTAGAACATCTGCTATGTAAAAAACTAGCATTGCAGATTTAAAATAGCAACGAACTCCCAGTAATATAAGTAACTCAATGAAGGAGATGTGGAAAAGTCTAAAAGACTAGCCATAGCAGGGAAGGAGAAAAAGAAAAGAGAGAACAGTCAACGTATACAAAAGCCATTGTTGAAGATGGCGGCTTAGGAGGACGCTGGGCTCACCGCACGTCCTGCTGATCACTTAGATTCCATCTACACCTGCCTAAATAACCCAGAAAACCGCCAGAGGATTAGCAGAACAGAGTCGCCGGAGCCAAACGCAGACGAGAGGCCCACGGAAGAGGGTAGGAAGGGCGCCGAGGCGGTGCGCGCTCCACGGACTGGCGGGAGGGAGCCGGGGCGGAGGGGTGGCTCGCCGGAAACAAGCAGAGCCCCCGAGTCTGGCTGGCAAAAGCGGAGGGGCCTGACGGACTGTGTTCCCACAACAAGCGCGACTTAGCGTCTGGGAGGTCATAAGTTAACAGCTCTGCTCAGAAAGCGGGAAGGCTGGAGGACAAAGGGAGGGAGAGCTGCTGAGCCCCCTGACAACAGAGCTCAGTTTGGTGGGGAACAAAGGCGCTCGCCAGCGCCATCTCCCCCACCCATCCCCCAGCCAAAATCCCAAAGGGAACTGGTTCCTGCCAGGGAACTTGCTCGCTCCGCGCAAACACCCAACTCTGCGCTTCTGCGGAGCCAAAACTCCGGCAGCGGATCTGACTCCCACCCGCTGCCACAGGGCCCCTCCTGAAGTGGATCACCTAAGGAGAAGCGATCTAAGCCTACCCCTCCTGCCCCCGAGCACCTTGCCTACCCACCCCAGCTAATACACCAGATCCCCAGCATCACAAGCCTGGCAGGGTGCAAGTAGCCCAGACGAGCCACACCACCCCACAGTGAATCCCACCCCTAGGAGAGGGGAAGAGAAGGCACACACCAGTCTGACTGTGGCCCCAGCGGTGGGCTGGGGGCAGACATCAGGTCTGACTGCGGCCCCGCCCACCAACTCCAGTTATACACCACAGCACAGGGGAAGTGCCCTGCAGGTCCTCACCATGCCAGGGACTATCCAAAATGACCAAGCGGAAGAATTCCCCTCAGAAGAATCTCCAGGAAATAACAACAGCTAATGAGCTGACCAAAAGGACTTAAATAACATAACAGAAAGTGAATTTAGAATAATAGTCATAAAATTAATCGCTGGGCTTGAAAACAGTATACAGGACAGCAGAGAATCTCTTGCTACAGAGATCAAGGGACTAAGGAACAGTCACGAGGAGCTGAAAAACGCTTTAAACGAAATGCATAACAAAATGGAAACCACCACAGCTCGGCTTGAAGAGGCAGAGGAGAGAATAGGTGAACTAGAAGATAAAGTTATGGAAAAAGAGGAAGCTGAGAAAAAGAGAGATAAAAAAATCCAGGAGTATGAGGGGAAAATTAGAGAATTAAGTGATACACTAAAAAGAAATAATATACGCATAATTGGTATCCCAGAGGAGGAAGAGAGAGGGAAAGGTGCTGAAGGGGTACTTGAAGAAATCATAGCTGAGAACTTCCCTGAACTGGGGAAGGAAAAAGGCATTGAAATCCAAGAGGCACAGAGAACTCCCTTCAGACGTAACTTGAATCGATCTTCTGCACGACATATCATAGTGAAACTGGCAAAATACAAGGATAAAGAGAAAATTCTGAAAGCAGCAAGGGGTAAGCGTGCCCTCACATATAAAGGGAGACCTATAAGACTCGTGACAGATCTCTCTTTTGAAACTTGGCAGGCCAGAAAGAATTGGCACGAGATTTTCAGGGTGCTAGACAGAAAAAATATGCAGCCGAGAATCCTTTATCCAGCAAGTCTGTCATTTAGAATAGAAGGAGAGATAAAGGTCTTCCCAAACAAACAAAAACTGAAGGAATTTGTCACCACTAAACCAGCCCTACAAGAGATCCTAAGGGGGACCCTGTGAGACAAAGTCCCAGAGACATCACTATAAGCATAAAACATACAGACATCACAATGACTCTAAACCCATATCTTTCTATAATAACACTGAATGTAAATGGATTAAATGTGCCAACCAAAAGACATAGGGTATCAGAATGGATAAAAAAACAAGACCCATCTATTTGCTGTCTACAAGAGACTCATTTTAGACCTGAGGACACCTTTAGATTGAGAGTGAGGGGATGGAGAACTATTTATCATGCGACTGGAAGCCAAAAGAAAGCTGGAGTAGCCATACTTATATCAGACAAACTAGACTTTCAATTAAAGGCTGTAACAAGAGATGAAGAAGGACATTATATAATAGTTACAGGGTCTATCCATCAGGAAGAGCTAACAATTATCAATGTCTATGCACCGAATACCGGAGCCCCCAAATATATAAAACAATTACTCATAAACATAAGCAACCTTATTGATAAGAATGTGGTAATTGCAGGGGACTTTAATACACCACTTACAGAAATGGATAGATCATCTAGACACACGGTCAATAAAGAAACAAGGGCCCTGAATGAGACATTGGATCAGATGGACTTGACAGATATATTTAGAACTCTGCATCCCAAAGCAACAGAATATACTTTCTTCTCGAGTGCACATGGAACATTCTCCAAGATAGATCATATACTGGGTCACAAAACAGCCCTTCATAAGTTTACAAGAATTGAAATTATACCATGCTTACTTTCAGACCACAATGCTATGAAGCTTGAAATCAACCACAGGAAAAAGTCTGGAAAACCTCCAAAAGCATGGAGGTTAAAGAACACCCTACTAACGAATGAGTGGGTCAACCAGACAATTAGAGAAGAAATTAAAAAATATATGGAAACAAACGAAAATGAAAATACAACAATCCAAACGCTTTGGGACGCAGCAAAGGCAGTCCTGAGAGGAAAATACATTGCAATCCAGGCCTATCTCAAGAAACAAGAAAAATCCCAAATACAAAATCTAACAGCACACCTAAAGGAACTAGAAGCAGAACAGCAAAGGCAGCCTAAGCCCAGCAGAAGAAGAGAAATCATAAAGATCAGAGCAGAAATAAACAATATAGAAACTAAAAAAACTGTAGAGCAGATCAACGAAACCAAGAGTTGGTTTTTTGAAAAAATAAACAAAATTGACAAACCTCTAGCCAGGCTTCTCAAAAAGAAAAGGGAGATGACCCAAATAGATAAAATCATGAATGAAAATGGAATGATTACAGCCAATCCCTCAGAGATACAAACAATTATCAGGGAATACTATGAAAAATTATATGCCAACAAATTGGACAACCTGGAAGAAATGGACAAATTCCTGAACACCCACACTCTTCCAAAACTCAATCAGGAGGAAATAGAAAGCTTGAACAGACCCATAACCAGCGAAGAAATTGAATCGGTTATCAAAAATCTCCCAACAAATAAGAGTCCAGGACCAGATGGCTTCCCAGGGGAGTTCTACCAGACGTTTAAAGCAGAGATAATACCTATCCTTCTCAAGCTAGTCCAAGAAAT
This sequence comes from Prionailurus viverrinus, assembly GCF_022837055.1. Classification (NCBI taxonomy): domain Eukaryota; kingdom Metazoa; phylum Chordata; class Mammalia; order Carnivora; family Felidae; genus Prionailurus; species Prionailurus viverrinus. The sequence continues at coordinate 92,725,574 of NC_062566.1, forward strand.
AGAAAGGGAAGGAAAACTTCCAGACTCATTCTATGAAGCCAGTATTACTTTGATTCCTAAACCAGACAGAGACCCAGTAAAAAAAGAGAACTACAGGCCAATATCCCTGATGAATATGGATGCAAAAATTCTCAATAAGGTACTAGCAAATCGAATTCAACGGCATATAAAAAGAATTATTCACCATGATCAAGTGGGATTCATTCCTGGGATGCAGGGCTGGTTCAACATTCGCAAAACAATCAACGTGATACATCACATTAACAAAAAAAAAGAGAAGAACCATATGATCCTGTCAATTGATGCAGAAAAGGCCTTTGACAAAATCCAGCACCCTTTCTTAATAAAAACCCTTGAGAAAGTCGGGATATAAGGAACATACTTAAAGATCATAAAGGCCATTTATGAAAAGCCCACAGCTAACATCATCCTCAACGGGGAAAAACTGAGAGCTTTTTCCCTGAGATCAGGAACACGACAAGGATGCCCACTCTCACCGCTGCTGTTTAACATAGTGCTGGAAGTTCTAGCATCAGCAATCAGACAACAAAAGGAAATCAAAGGCATCAAAATTGGCAAAGATGAAGTCAAGCTTTCGCTTTTTGCAGATGACATGATATTATACATGGAAAATCCGATAGACTCCACCAAAAGTCTGCTAGAACTGATACACGAATTCAGCAAAGTTGCAGGATACAAAATCAATGTATAGAAATCAGTTGCATTCTTATACACTAACAATGAAGCAACAGAAAGACAAATAAGGAAACTGATCCCATTCACAATTGCACCAAGAAGCATAAAATACCTAGGAATAAATCTAACCAAAGATGTAAAGGATCTGTATGCTGAAAACTATAGAAAGCTTATGAAGGAAATTGAAGAAGATTTAAAGAAATGGAAAGACATTCCCTGCTCATGGATTGGAAAAATAAATATTGTCAAAATGTCAATACTACCCAAAGCTATCTACACATTCAATGCAATCCCAATCAAAATTGCACCAGCATTCTTTTCAAAACTAGAACAAGCAATCCTAAAATTCATATGGAACCACAAAAGGCCCCGAATAGCCAAAGGAATTTTGAAGAAGAAGACCAAAGCAGGAGGCATCACAATCCCAGACTTTAGCCTCTACTACAAAGCTGTCATCATCAAGACAGCATGGTATTGGCACCAAAACAGACACATAGACCAATGGAATAGAATAGAAACCCCAGAACTAGACCCACAAATGTATGGCCAACTCATCTTTGACAAAGCAGGAAAGAACATCCAATGGAAAAAAGACAGTCTCTTTAACAAATGGTGCTGGGAGAACTGGACAGCAACATGCAGAAGGTTGAAACTAGACCACTTTCTCACACCATTCACAAAAATAAACTCAAAATGGATAAAGGACCTAAATGTGAGACAGGAAACCATCAAAACCTTAGAGGAGAAAGCAGGAAAAGACCTCTCTGACCTCAGCCATAGCAATCTCTTACTCGACACATCCCCAAAGGCAAGGGAATTCAAAGCAAAAGTGAATTACTGGGACCTTATGAAGATAAAAAGCTTCTGCACAGCAAAGGAAACAACCAACAAAACTAAAAGGCAACCAACGGAATGGGAAAAGATATTCGCAAATGACATATCGGACAAAGGGCTAGTATCCAAAATCTATAAAGAGCTCACCAAACTCCACACCCGAAAAACAAATAACCCAGTGAAGAAATGGGCAGAAAACATGAATAGACACTTTTCTAAAGAAGACATCCGGATGGCCAACAGGCACATGAAAAGATGTTCAGCGTCGCTCCTTATCAGGGAAATACAAATCAAAACCACACTCAGGTATCACCTCACGCCAGTCAGAGTGGCCAAAATGAACAAATCAGGAGACTATAGATGCTGGAGAGGATGTGGAGAAACGGGAACCCTCTTGCACTGTTGGTGGGAATGCAAATTGGTGCAGCCGCTCTGGAAAGCAGTGTGGAGGTTCCTCAGAAAATTAAAAATAGACCTACCCTATGACCCAGCAATAGCACTGCTAGGAATTTATCCAAGGGATACAGGAGCACTGATGCATAGGGCCACTTGTACCCCAATGTTCATAGCAGCACTCTCAACAATAGCCAAATTATGGAAAGAGCCTAAATGTCCATCAACTGATGAATGGATAAAGAAATTGTGGTTTATATACACAATGGAATATTACGTGGCAATGAGAAAAAATGAAATATGGCCTTTTGTAGCAACGTGGATGGAACTGGAGAGTGTGATGCTAAGTGAAATAAGCCATACAGAGAAAGACAGATACCATATGGTTTCACTCTTATGTGGATCCTGAGAAACTTAACAGGAACCCATGGGGGAGGGGAAGGGAAAAAAAAAAAAGAGGTTAGAATGGGAGAGAGCCAAAGCATAAGAGACTGTTAAAAACTGAGAACAAACTGAGGGTTGATGGGGGGTGGGAGGGAGGAGAGGGTGGGTGATGGGTATTGAGGAGGGCACCTTTTGGGATGAGCACTGGGTGTTGTATGGAAACCAATTTGTCAATAAATTTCATTAAAAAAAATAAAAAAAATTAAAAAAAAAGATAAAAAAAAAACAAAAGCCATTGTTGTATATATAAGCCATATACAAAAAAAAAAATTGGAAGGGAAAAGGATAACACACACAGCCAAGGGCAGAACACAAGCTAAATATAAATAGGTAGCCTTGAATGCCAGGCTAAGAAGCTTAACTTTATTCAACACATGCTATGTTCACTACATAGGAACCTTCCCCCTTGTTAATATCTGGGAAAATTTCTATGTGGTTCTACCTAAAAAATATCTATTCAATTCCTCCGCCCACTTTTTAATTGAATTTTTAATTGAGTTGAGTGAGTTTTTATACATTTTGGACATTGACCCTTTATCCAATATATGGATTACAAATATTTTGTCCCATTAGGCAGGTGGCCTTTTCATTTTGTTGAATGTGTATTTTGTTGCACAGAAGCTTTCCAGTTTGATGGAGTCCCACATATTGATTTTTGCTTTTGTTGCTAGACTTTTGCTGCCATATCCAAAAAACATTGTTGCCAAGGCCCTTGTCAAGAAGCCTTTTCTCAGTGTTTTTTTTCCCCTAGGAGTTATAATAGTTCAGATCTTATGTTTAAGTCTTTCACCCATTTCAAGTTAATTTTTGTGAGTGGCATAAGATAGGGGTTCAATTTCATTTTTCTGTATGTTTGTAGTTATCCAATTTCCCCCAAACCCTTTATTGAAGAGATTGTCCTTTCTCCATCAGTAATGTTGGCTCCCTTGTCAAATATTAGTTGACTGCATATGTGAGGGGTTATTTCTGGTCTCTCAATTCTGTTCCATTGGTCTATATGTCTGTTTCCATGCCAGGACCATACTATTTTAATTATTACAGCTTTGTAGTATAGAATGAAATCAGGAGGTGTGCCATCTTGGAAAAAAGGCAGTGCTGACAAAGTTCCTCTTTTTATCCTCTCCAATGCACCCAAACCCCTGTTGTTGTTTGTTTGTTTGTTTGTTTGTCTTTCTCCAGCAAAGTGCTGGAATCTTTCCTCAGAGAACCTGGACTTCTACAAAGCCTCTCTCTGGGTCTCCCCATGGCAGCACTCTAGGTGCTCCCCAACCTCAGCCAAGAGGACCTAGAGCCTATTTGCAGGTTTCTGCTGGTTCCACAGCTCATACAGGTGGGTGAGACTTCTCCTTGGTCTTTGGCCAATGGTGATGGGTCCCACAACTTCCACAGGGGCCCTGCTATTTGTGGAGTAGATACTAAATTTTAATTGTTAGAAGAAGGGACAACAAGAAGGATGTCTTCTGTGGTCATGATGCTTACCTTCCTCTCTAAAGCATAGGTTTGATATGGCTAAATGAAACCCCTTATTGTTTACAGGACCATAAAAGTGAAGTTTCTCTGTAACAAAAAGTAAACATTCGCTGGTCTATAAACTTCTATAAATAGATTTTGCCTTAAAAAAACAAAACTCTTACAGAAACACCACTTTTAAGTGTTTCAGACTAAGTCAGTAGTTTAGTTCTAGGCAATAAATGTATACTGATGACTCAGGAGGACTCCAAAGACTTGGGAAGATACATTAACTCTGAGCCATGAGATTACAAATTTAGACTCTACCATCCAGAAGAGAATTCATGTCAATCATCTTAACCCATCCAATTCCTAGGAAAGACCTTGTGAAAAGAAGATCTATCTGCAATAATTTACTTTGCCTTGAAGAGAAACATTTTTAAACTAATAGCCAGGGTAAGGCTCACAGACAAAATACCTGACCCGTGAAATATCTCTTGCTTACTTTTAATGACTATTCTCAACTCAGGAGTTTGTCATAATCACTCCTTCTTATTGATGTGATGGTAAATTAATCTTTGCACTCTGTGGGGGAAAAAAAATGAAAGTACCTGAATACACCCTTAAAGTTATGTTCTGAAAATCAATTTTTCTTGATGAAAGATGGTAAATCACTCTTTAATAATTTATATATTCTCCAGTGTGAAATTTTACTTAAGATAGAAAGTATTTCTAAAAGCTATCTTGATAGAAATAAATGAAACAATATACAATAAAGCTTGGTCTGTGTCCCATTACAGACACCCTTCAATTTATATAAAGACCACTAAGGCCTTCCTGTTATAGATAGATAGATAGGTAATTGGGGGTGGGAGGAAGGGTGAAGGAGAGTTGGAGAGAAGAAGAGAGAGAAAAAGAGAAAATAAAAGGATGCCAATATTATTGAAATAACAATCGACTGCTATTATTTTAGTTGATGAGAATAACCTGATGAAATCTTTCCTTCAACAGGCCGATCTCCCAGCTCTGGATGACTATTTGAGGATTTGTAATTACTTGTGCTGGTCATCCTTGAAAACTGGTAAATGCTTATCTCACCAGCTCCTAAGTATTATGGTAAAAACATAAGCTCTCAAGATACAATGCATGGGTTCGATATGTGGGTATTGTGACCTTGTGTTCATTTCTTCACTTTCTATTCTTCAATTTCCCTGTAAGTAAACTGGTAATAATAGAACTTATAGCAGGTACTATAAATAGAAGATATTATATAAATAGCAGGTACTATAGCAGATACTGCTTACGGAGTTGTAAAGAGTTTAATTCATAAGTACATCATCAATGTTAGTTATATTATATTTATTTACACTAAAGAAGCCACTAAATACTGATGATATCTAGAATAATACTGATGATGTCGGAGAGCTAATAAAAATAATTGCTATTTATTAGATCGTACTAAGTTTAGACACAAGTCCTAAAAGCTTTAAATGCATTAATATATATATTATATATTATTATATATTATATATTATTATATATATTATATATAATATATTATATATTATATATTATATATATTATATATATATTATATTATATATTATATATTATATATATTATATTATCTTTAGTGTAAATATGATAGTCCTGTGATATATGTACTATTATCCTTCTCATTGTTATAGAAAAGGAACCAAGACTTTAAAAGGTAATGAGAACAGTTCATAGTCACTCAGCAGCAGAACTTGGAGTCAAGGCCAGAACTATTTTTACCAGAAACAGAAATTTAAACATCTTGCATGTCCATGAGGTTTATCCCCAATGAAATATAGGCAAGAAAATCTTCCAAAATTTTTCCTACACTTGTCTCCTTGGTTATCTTCATCTTTTCTTAAAGGAAACATGTTTTGCTACTATGTGCCAAATATTAACCAGTTTTTCTGCACCTAAAAATATTCCTTCCAAATGTATGACTTAAAAAGAGGTGGTAAACCAGTGATCAATCACAATCATGCATTTTTCCAATGCTAAAGGCATTTTTAACATTTGAGATTAATGGAATGCCAGTTCACTTCTTATTGAAAATATCAACTCATTCAATTATACCTATTGACTTTAAAGAAACTTAAAACCAATTTTACTTAATTTTGTTGTCAAATGTAGTTAGATTTCAAATGGGCATAAAGATTAAACACAGGATTATTAAAACATGAGTTATAACCTATAACTGGAGTCAACTGCAACTCATCTTTTATGTAGCCATTTTTCATTATTTAAGCTCTTCAATACCATTCCATCACTTTTTCTCCAAGAAATAGCAATTCCAATTCTAAGACATTAGGCATAGTTTAAAAAATCGAAACTGCAGTAAGTTTGGGGAGGACTATTATTTTAGAAAGTTCAAGCATTTTGCCTCATGCCTCTCTTTGCAACAACCATTACTATTTATTGAGCATTTATTTGGTGCCAGGTAGTGGTACCTACAATCTCACTTATTCCACACAATAGATCTATTGATTTCACAGATGGAGAAACTGAGGCTTAAAAGTAGAAGTAATGTGTCCAAGCCAACCTGCTAATTCATCAGGTTTATTGGCTGTGCTTCCTTAGCAGCCAATATCAATCCTATGTAGTCCTTACTATTGTTTATCCACCCACCTGGAAGTGATCCGACATGTAAAAGCAGGACCATTTGTCTGAATATCCAGAGATACATTCTGAAATATTAGAAACATGGCAATGATTTGCATCATGTTCTAGATTAGTGACTTACAAACTTTAGGGCATATGAAAATCACATGTAAATCTTATTTAAAATGAAGATTCCTAGGAACTACTCCCCACCCCACAACGAGATTTTAATCATTTTGGGTAAGGCCAGAGAATCTGAATTTGTAACAAGCACCACAGGTAATTCTGATACAAGTAATTTGCAGATCCCACTTTAAAAACCAGAATTCTAGATTAAAAACAAAAAAAAAAAGGTCATTTAGAATCAGAGACGCAGAAAATTCACACTTTGAGACACCTCCTCTATTTCAAACACATGGTGATGATTAATAAAGCATAATGACTTTTAAATAGCCAAACTCAAGGGGCGCCTGGATAGCTCAGTCAGTTGAGCATCTGACTCCCAGTTTCAGCTCAAGTCATGATCTCATAGGAGATCATGGGATTGAGTCCCATATTGGGCTCTGGGCTGGAGGTTCAGAGCCTGCTTGGGATTCTCTCTCTCCCTCTCTCTCTGCCCCTCCTCCTTTCTCTCTCAAAATAAATAAATAAATATTAAAATAAATAAATAAGTAGCCAAACTCAAAAGTAGTATAAATATCTCTATGGAACAGAGTTGAATCTCTGTGGAGCAAGGCAGTGGGCATGAAATGAAGCAGTGGGCTTACCAGCTCTCAATCCAGAGGCAGGCATGTGTGATTGGCAGATAAACTTCTCTAACAAATGAAAACAGTAAGACCAGACAAAATAGAATCTGATGCAGAAATCATTCATAGGAGCACAGATAGGCAGTATAATATAGTAATAGGAAAAATTCGCCAAGACTATATAATCATCATAAATTTCAATGTAATAATAGCCTCCCCTCAAAATATCCAAAGAAAAATGTGATAAAACTATAGGTAGAAACCAAAAAGATATACAACTATAATGAAAGATTTGAACATACCTCTATCAGAAACCGATGGATCAAATAGGAAGAAATGTGTAGGTGGTGAGAGTATGTGACAACAAAATTAACAAGTTTTATGGAATAGATAAAATATCCCACAGAAATAAATAGAAAACATACATTCTTTCCATAAGTAAAATAAAGAGCATTTATAAAAATTGACCATGTGATAAACCACAATGGCAAATTCAACAAAATTTCAAACAGCAGCATGCTTACCCTACTTTCTGTCAATATCTGATTTAATATTAATGTGAAAATAAGATAATAAAATCATATGTTTATAAACTTTGAAGACATTTAATATAAATTGTGCTAAAGAGGAAATGACAATAAAGTTATAAAAAATGTAGAAGTAATAATGAAAATGCTACGTATGAATAATGGTATATGGTTAAAGAAATAGATGAAAAATTTATATAGCTTTAAGTGCATTTGTATAAAAAAGGAAAGATTAGGAATAAATAAGCTAAGATTTTAATTTAATGAGCTGTAAAGAGAACAACAGACTAAACCCAAAAATTAAAAACCAAAAAAAAAGGAGTAATGGACATTAACAGAAATTAATGGAATAGAAAAGGCAACAGCAGAGAGCAATGAATCAAAAGCTGATACTTTAAAAAATATTCTAACAAAAATGGATTTAAAAAGAAAGAGGGAGGGAAGAGGATGAAGGTAGAAAACAGGAGAAACCACAGCAAAAATGTTAGAAATGAAAAGGGGCATAATTGGAAAGTTTGGATTTGAAAATCACAAGTGAAATCTATGAATGAATGAATTTATGGCAATAAATTAGAATATATGTATAAAGTAAATCTTTTTCAAGAAAATTTACTCAAGAGGGGCACCTGGGCACCTCAGTTGGTTGAGCGTCCGATGGTTGATTTTGGCTCAGGTCATGATCTCACAGTTCGTGAGTTCGAGCCCTAAGTCAGGCTTAGAGCTGAGAGCAAGAAGCCTGCTTGGGATTTTCTCTCTTTGCCTCTCTCTGCCCCTTCCCCATGCTCTCATTCTCTCTCTCTCTCTCTTTCTCAAAATAAATAAATAAAATTTTAAAAAATAAGAAAAAAGTCTACTCAAAAGAAATGAGAAAATTTAAATATGTCAACAACTATTCAGGAATTTGAATGGAAAATCAAAAGACTTATAGATGGTAAGACAAATGATTTCAGGTTTTTCCAAACTTGAAGAAATAGTATTTTTATTATATAAACCGTTTCAGATAATACAATAAGGAAGACTAACCCAGCTGCTTTATGATAGTAACATAGTCTACCCAAATCAGACTAGGGAAGTACAAGAAAAAGAAATTTTAATCACAATTTTAACCACAATTATAGAAAAAAATCCTAAATAAACATTAGTAAATCAAATTTAGCAGATTATTTTTTAGATGTGCCACAAGCAAGTAGTTTATCTCTGGAACTCAAGGATGATTTAGCATCCCCAAAGCTATGAACCTGACGCTCAACATTAATAGATTATCAGAGAAAATAGTAGCATCTCAATGGATGCAGAAAAGCATGTACTAATGTTCATCATCTATTCATGAAACTATGATTAGCAAACGAGAAATATAAGAAAACTTCATTGATCCTGATAGAGTATTTAATAAACTTAGAGCAAACATCATGCTAAATAAAGAATATGTTAGTAATATTCTCATCAAAGACAGTATCAGAACAAGAATATTCTCTATCACGTTTTGTCAAACAAATGAGAAACTAGAATTAGAAAGAAACAAAATTGACTCTATTTGAAAAACAGTGTTATTACAGTATACCTAGAAATTCAAGAAAAACTATGGGCATAGTATTAGAAATACTAACACAGACTAGCAATGTTTTTTAGCACAAGACCAACTCATCACAGCTATTAGCATTCCCATATGCCAGTAATAACCAAAGAGAAAATAAAATAGAAAAATACTTCCTGTTCACTACAGCAACAAAAATATACAAGGTATCTAAAATGAATTTAATAAAAGTTGTGGAAGATTTTTATAAAAATAATATGAAATAATACTTAAGGGCACAAAAAAGATGAAAATGGAAAGATATACTAACTACATAGAAAGATTCATTATTTAAATGTCTACTCACTCCAAATTAATCTATAAATTCAATGAACCACCATTGCACTACTTAGATTTATTAAAAGACAAAGTATAATATTGACATGGAAATAGACACATAGACATACAGAAATCTCAGAAACACACTTTTTTCATTTGGACACAATAGATGGCAATATTTGTCAGTAGAAAATTAATGAATCATTCATTAAATGGTGCCGGAGAAATTTGTCCCCTGTATTGGAAAAATAAATAAATAAAACTAGGTTCCTGAAAAAAAATAAATAAAACTTCTGCAAAAAAAAGTTTGCAGAAATTACAAAAATAATTTTCAGGAGGAATAAAGGTCTAAATGTAAAATAAAGGATAAAAAATATATTTTGAAGACTAGGAAAATATCTTTACAGCTTCAAGATATGGAAGAGTTTCTTAAAATAAATAAAAAGGATAAATAATAAAACAAGTTTAAAATCTGAAAACATAAAATATCTGTTTACTTAACATTGAAATCACAAAAGTATGTTTATCAAATATTTATCAAATATATTGGTATATTATTTTTGATAAGCAATAAAATCAGAAGAAATAGAATGGATCTATAAGAATTTTAGAATAGTGTTTTTCTACTTCTGTGAAAAATGCCTTTGGAATTTTGATAGGGATCACATTGATTCTGTGGACTGCTTTAATTTTAACCTTAATTTTCTTCCAATCTACGAGCGTGGACTATCTTTCCACTTGTGCCTTCAATTTCTTTTATAATGTCTTACATTTTTTAGTGTACAGGTTTTTCACCTCCTTGGTTAAATTTATTCCTAAGTATTTTATTGTTTTTGATGCTACTATAAATGGAAATGTTTTCTTAACTTCTCTTTTTGATTATATGTTGTTAGTGTACTGAAACCAAACTCCTTTTTCTACTAAAGGGTGATTAACATACAATGTTATATTGGTTGCAGAAATGCAACATATTGACTCAACAATTCTACATACTCCTCAATGCTCACCATAAGTATAGCCACCATCTGTTACCATACAACATTATTAAAATTTATTGACTATATTCTCTATGTTGTATTCTTTCTTCATCTCCGTAAGTTATTGATTGATTCATTGATTGATTGAAGTATAATTAACACAATGTTATATTAGTTTCAGGTGTACAACATTCTTGTACAATAGTTCTATATATTACTACAGTATCATGGACTATATTCCCTAGGCTGTCTTCTCCATCTCCATGACTTACTAATTTATAACTTGAAGTTTGTGCCCCTTAATCCCCTTGATCTATCTCAACTACCCCCACCCGCCTTCCCTCTGGCAATTATCAGTTTGTCTTCTATATTTAAAAGTCTGTTTTTTTTATTTGTTTGTTTCTGTGTTCATTTGTTTTGTTTGGTTTCCACATATAAGTGAAATTCTATGGTATTTGTCTGTTCTGTGTTAGACAGTGGAGGAGGTGAAGTATCCTTCACACTCAGAAGGCACTTGGAGACTGAAAAACAAAGCAAGTCACTTTATTCTTTTTTACACAGTGTTTTATTCAGGGTAAACTTACTGACAGTGGGGACTGGGAGGGGGAATGACACACAGCAACTATGTGGCTGTTCTCCACCCCTAACCTCTGCCAAGCTGACCATAGGTATTTTCTCTGGGGGATGATACCGTATATTTTTCCCCTTAATATCATCAGAGGGTGAGTCTACATTGTATAGAGTCGTTTTGGTCAGCTCCCATATTAACAACCCTACCTCAGTACCAAGCATCAGAAGTTCAGAAGCCGTTACCTGCATGTGCACTGGGCCCTGACCAGTGTAGAATGGGGTGTTAAGAATAAAATTGAATGTGAGTGCTGGTTCCAAGGGTTAGGACACTAAGCCACCTGGGGCAGGCAGGTGGCATGCCAAGCTAATTTCCAATGAACTAAAGTCTTACCAGCTGGACAGTCTTGTGACAATTGCAAAATGAGTCTGTCCTCCTTCCCAGCAGCCTCAAACCTCCTGCGAGTCCCTGAGCTCGTAGCAATGAGCTGGTGATGTTGGTTAGGCATTCATGTGCTCATGTCTGTTCTATTGTGGGCATGACATTAAGGTGTCAAATTACCTCTGTTAGTCATGGAGACCATCCTTTGAGAGAGCTGTCTAGCGACAAAGTCTTTGAAGTGTTTTTTATTAGTCCGTTCACCCTTTCAATTAGGCCTACAGCAGTGGAATTGTATGGCAGGTGGAAAGTCCATAATATATCCTGGGCCTCTGCCCATTTTGGATGCCATAGCCGGTAAAATGTGTACTTGATCACTATCTGAGTTAGCATTCCATACATGCCTCCTCATTTTGTTAACCCTTTATAGTTGCAACCTGATTGGCTGTTTTACAGACAAAGGCTTGTACAAGTCCTGTGTTTTGTCCGCACAGGTCAGGGCATAGTTGTGCCCTTCCAATACTGGCAAAGGGCCTATGTAATCTATTTGTCAGCGAGAAATAGGACATGCAATAGGAGGTGCCCCGGGGTATGGTGCAAGGGCAGGTGCCTGAGGCAGTTCCTCTTAGCAGCTTACAGACCAGGACACTTGAAATGCAAATGTAAGCTTTTTACTATTTCCCAAGTCATTGTGGGAACTTGGTGTCCCGATCTATGATGGGCCCTTCTGCTCCATCAGGTGGAGTCAGCATTTCCTGCAGCAGGAGGGTCCATGCCCAGCCTGGAACATCTGCTTCACGAGTGCCTGGCAGGGTGGATGTGGAGTGAGTGGAACACCACGTGTGCATACTTGGGCGGCTGTACCAGGTTTCATGCATACATCCCAAATATCTTTCCATAGTTCCACTCCCCACAGAAGTCTATGTAATACGGCCCAGGTTTCTTTGTGCCGTTGCAACATCCATATCGTCGATCCTGACAACATGCTGAGCTGTCAGTGGCCAAATTAATTGGCTTGGGCTCATGCCTCAACACAATCCATACCGCTTTCAATTCTTCCCACTGACTACTGTGTATAGTTCCTTCTTTGAACCAAAGTACAGCACAATCCAGTTGGATGGCAGACGAACACCAAATAGGCAGGTGTCCCTGGCAACTGCCATCAACGTACCATGTGTCCACTGGAAGACAACCTACCCTTCCTTTACCTGGGGAAGAGGAGGCATAATGTCAGTGACTTCTGCAAGTTGTGACCAGCCCTAGTAGTGAGTGTGGTTCATGAGAGAGCAGGCTGGTATTTTAAGTGCTCCTCTGCTGTAGAGAGACACGCCAAGCAAGGTGCTTACTTGGGCACAGGCATTCTTAGGTTTGCTGAACATGTCCTTAATGCTTCCTCCTACTGGCAGACAGGTTCATGTCATCAAGAGCAGGTCAGTAGTCATTCCTTTGTCTGTTGCAGGGCAAGATACACAGCTAGTAGCTACTTCTTGATGGGACAATACCTGTTTTCTGTTCCCTTCCATAATTGAGACCAGAATCCTAACAGGATTTATTTCCCATTTTGTTGTTGCCACAAGCCCCAGCCCAACCTTTCTGAATATGAACTTACATCTAATTCACGACTTGCATCTGGCCTGTATTTGTTTTGCTACCATTGTTGCCTTTAAGAAATACTCTGGTTGGTTAACACCCCAATCCCATTGTTTCCATTTCTTAACCAAGGCAATATAAAGGTCTTAATATATATGCTGCATGGGGGATAAAAGGTCTCCAGCAACTCAATAAACCAACAAAAGCCTGTAATTCCTTTCCCATTTTGGGAATTGTGGAGACTGTATTTTATCAATGACTATCTTCAGCATCGCTTTTGTCTTACCTGCCCAGATGATGCCCAGGATCTTTACTGATTGACCTGGCCCTTGGACCCTGTTGGTATTTAGCTCCCCTATTCATGATTTTAAGTATGCCTGTAACGATGCTGCTGCTGCTGCTGCTGCTTGAAACACAGAGGATAAATCATCACAAGTTAGCCTAACATCATCTATATAATGATAAAGCACCATCTCCTCTGGCAATATCTATTTTTCCAAATCTCTGCCTACCATTCCATGACGAATTGTGAGACTATATAGATACCCTTGGGGTAACATGTGGAAGGTCCATTGTCTCCCATTCCATATAAAGCCAGTAGCTCTTAGGATCATGTCCTCATGGAATGCTGGAAAAGGCATTAGAAACATCTAGTATATAATGATATATCTTAATGGATGCCATGATTTTTTCTAACAGTAAGGCTCACCCTCAGTATATATGCAAAATTTGATCACTACTCACTCCTCTCCTATGCCACCCTAATCTAAGCCCTCGCCATGTGTTACCTAGGCTATTGAAATGCCTCCTGATTGGTGTTCATGCTTCTACCTTTCTCCATCTATAATCTATTTTCAAATCAGTAATCAGAGAAATCTTGTTCAAAGACAAGATGATTCTGTTACTCCTCCACTCAAAACCCCACAGTGACATTTCATCTCACTGACAGAAAAAGCTTCACTATCACAAAGACCTAAAAAGTAGTTTTTAATTGTAACCACAAGTGTTTTCTTAAATACTATTATTTGGGATGTTTCACAATAAGAAATAAGTCAGCGTCCTTATTGCTTCTCTGACCTCTTCCCATTTCTTACTCATTTATTCCTCTCCCATCATACTGGCTTTCTTGCTATTCCTTGATCCTACCAAGAATACTTTCTCTTTAGGACTTTTGCACCTGCTGTTCTCTTTAGCTGAAATCCTTTCCCCCAGAAAGCGACATGACATATTCTCTTGTTTTTGCCAGGTTTATATTCATATGATGCCTTCTCATATGAGGACTTGACTATTCAGCTTCTTAAAAATTATATCACTAGCTCTCCCTTTAGCACTCCTTATCCTTCTTTCATGCTTTATTTTTCTCTGCAACACATATCACTTATCTAGCATACTACACTTTTTAATGTTTTCTTTTATTATCTGCCCCCCCCCACTAGAATATTACTTCCATAAGGATAGCTCTAAACCCAACACCTAGTATGGTATATGAATGCACAAATAAATAGTGTAATCTTTAAAAGCAAAAAAAAAAATTAAAATTGTGCATGGGAGAATAAATAAAACTCAAGAGAATTTTAACTGTAAGATAGAATAATGACATGAGAAAGCTAAACAGAGATTTTATTTTATCTGTAATTGTTTTCTTAAAGTGTTTTAATGCTTATTTATTTTTGAGAGAGAGACAGACAGAGCATGAGCAGAGGAGGAGCAGAGAGAGAGGGAGACACAGAATCTGAAGCAGTCTCCAGGCTCTGAGCTGTCAGCACAGAGCCCAACGCGGGGCTTGAACCCACGAACCACGAGATCATGACGTGAGCTGAAGTCGGACTCTCAACCGACTGAGCCACCCAGACGCCCCTGTAATTGTTTTCTTAGCTATGCATACACACCACTTGCTACAGGTGAAATATTTACAATAGGAACTTTGCCCCTTATTTGTCTTAAAACCATCTCTGCATGCATTCCTTCTTGTCAGCGCTTCTGAAATCATTAGCAAACTGGAGCTCTTGTATGAAAAGTTTTCCAGATAGAGCTATAGGATAAAATCCAATCTATGTTGTCACTCAATTCAGAACATGCATTGATTCTACTTCAGCAGGTTTAGTGTTAAACCACATTGAAGGATTCTAAATTTTGCTTGCAGTATGACGTTAATCAACCTCTGGTGTTTCCTTAAGCCAACTATCCCAGATCTTCACAGTTTCAGAACCAACTCTTCTTATCCTATCATCCAAAGACAGCCAGCTTGTGCTATAATTTGGCACAAAACTTCCAGACATTCTCACCATACACCCTGCTGAGGGCTTGATGTGTTTCAACATACAGCTTTTCAAAGAAATAATTTTTTTTTCAAAAATAAGTGACTATTCTTAAAGCTTGTAAACTCAAATTTTAACTTAATTATTAAATATCCATAAAGCTGGGCATCTGATTTTGTTTTTTATTTGCTACAAAATCATTAGAAAATTCCAAAGATCCTTGTTATTCTAAATAAAATAAAACTGCTGTTCCTTAGGATCTCTATCAGCTCTCTTTTTGATATTAAATTCTATCTAAAATTTAATAGTGGCTTTTCTTAAAAGTTAAGACAGCTTATCTTGAGCTAACCTCTTTAGTTATAAAGGAAGCTCACATTCTATCTTTATAGGACATCTCTTGTTCTACCTCTTTAATAAAGGAACAGTTTGAAGGTACAAATGAATTAATTCAGTATTTATTGGAAGGCAAACCCGTAAATCCATAAAGATTTCATAGGTTCAGGTATTTTTTTGAAAAGAAGGTTTTCTACTTGCCTAGACAGAGGAAACTGTCATTCCAAATCAGTCACTCTCATCCCCACCATTCTTATAGATTGGTGCTGTGTTTAATTCACCTTTGTAATTTTCACAATAAGGTCTTGGTTCATTAATCAAAAGTTTCTTGCCTACATGGTCCTTAACCTGAATAAACGAGGAATAACTGTGGTTTAATTGATCTTAAAATGTCTAACTGAAATCAATACTTACAAATTTGTTTTTGAAAATTGACAGTGGTTGGAAGAACCGCCCACCCTACCTTCCACACACACCCTCAAAATTAAATTAATAGCCTCCCTGGACCACTACTTGAAGAAACCTTGTCCATGGCATTTACATTACAACCTAAAGGTAAGTTATCTATATATAAATGGGAAATGTTCTAACATCAATGGACCACCCAACTAGCTTTTCTATTGCCTGTGCCAAATCCTGACATAAGGTTGACAGGTGGCTTACTCTGCTCTTCAGCTAGATGCAGAGATCATAGCTGTTATTATGCATTTAGAGATATGGATTTCAAAAATTAAAGAATGATTAATAGTGTCCCTTATGATTTTGTTGTAGGATAATGACTGACACAACTTGGTCCATCCTCCTTAAGAAGGAACCTAAAAGAAATAATTCATATTGGCTTTTCGGTCATTCTTAGGCAACAAATTTGTTCTAATTTATTTTATTTTTTAAATTAATTTATTTATTTTAAGAGAGAGAGAGTGTGTGCACAAGCATGGGAGGAAGAGAGAGAGAGGAAGAGAGAGAGAGAATCCCAAGCAAGTCCTGCACTGCCAGCACAGAGCCTCAAGCAGGGCCTGAACTCACAAATCAAACCATGAGATCATGAGAGACGTACGCCTAACCAACTGAGCCACCCAGGGGTCCCTCTAACTTATTCTTTTAAAATTGAGTGGCATTATGGTAGAAGTAACCTCGTACATATATACTATTGCCTTGCTTTCACTCTTCACCCCCTTCCAAAGATATTATACATGGTAGGAAGGTTTTGTTTGGAACATATTTTTAGATGAGCTCAGCATGCTTTCAAGGGGTTTCTAGAAGTCAAATACAAAGGTCAGGAGATTCCAGTGGTGCTCCTTATATAGACATCTGCATCACAGTTGAACAATTATTGGGCATTTACTGTTTATTGGGTATTTTGCCAGCAGTGAAGATAATGAAATGAATGAGATGCTGACACCAACGTCAAGAATGTCTATGGGGCATCTGCGTGGCTTGGTCAGTTGAGCATCTGACTTCGGCTCAGGTCATGATCTCGTGGTTCGTGGGTTCGAGCCCTACGTTGGGCTCTGTGCTGACAGCTCAGAGCCTGGAGCCTGCTTTAGATTCTGGGTCTCCCTCTTTCTCTGCCCCTACACTGCTTGCACTGTCTCTGTCTCTCTCTCAAAAACAAATAAACATTAAAAATTTTTTAAAAAAAGAATGTCTAATCCAAAGATATCTTCTAAGCTAAGTAGGCAGATAATTATGATACAAATAATAAAAACTATAAAAGAATACTAAAGAACCAAACTTTTCCCAGTTCCAGGAAAGGTACCTATTTGAGGCTAAGGTGATCAAAGCTTTCAGAAGAATTCACACCATAGTAAGTCATTAGAAAATGAATGAGAATTTGTGTCATGTGGATGAGATGGGTAAAAGCATACCAAGCAAAGCAAGAGTGTATGCAGAGAAGCACAGATACATAGACTAACATGGAGGATCCAGGCAGAAGTAGAGGGCAAATGTGGGACTTTATCCTGCAGACAATGGGATCTTTTGAAGCACTTCAAGTAAGGAAGTGAAATGATCATAAATGTGCTTCAGCAAAACCACTATGGTAGCAGCATGAAAAATGCATCAAGGTAGAGCCATTGGAGAGGCAAGAAGAGAATTATGAGGCCAGCAATCTACAAAATGCTGATGTCCATCATATCAGGGAACATGTCAGACTAATTTGGCAGTAAGTTGTACTTGGATGGCAAGAGGGAAATATTTCCAAGTGTTGCTGGAACATCATTATCACTCTATTCCCTGTGAAAATAATAGTGAAATAATAATGAAATAACTCGCCACCATTTAATTTCTTTAATCTTCACAACCACTCTGCATCATAGAGTTTACGCCCCATTTTATAGCTGAGCCAACAAAATCAGAAAAAGTAAGTAAATCACCTCAAGCCACATGTCTACTAACTGGAAGAATCATAATTCAAATCCGGGTTGTCTGGCCCCAGAACCCACACTGTTTCTATGGCACTGATTCTTCTTACGTCCTGTATCTCAGGAATATTATCAATGATGTCCCTAAAAGACTACTAATTGTGGTCTCTTAGAAAATATTCCAAAAGAGTTACTACGGAAATTTATCAGTTGTTTTATTATTTTAGTCTCCCAACATTACTCAGAGAAAATATACCAGGAAAAAAAAAAACTGGCCACCCTAGTCCTGATCCAAGTCACATGGGGTTATTCTCAAAACTAACAACTTCTCAGAAAGAAATACTAACACTAAATTATGCTAAAAGTATTTTTGGCTCTACTAAATGATGCATATAGAAAGGCTAGTTTAAAATAGTCACAGATTTAAGTGGAGGGAGGAATGATACCTCACAGCATCACCCTTTCTTAAATCACCTAATTAGTCATGCAAAATGCAACCTATGTGCAATGGATGAGTTAACATTGCTATCACAACCTTCACTTTTCCATTATCTGACTTTTATGAGTTTAAATTTGCAGTCTTAAAGGTTGCTCCACTCTAGGATTTTTGCATTTAATTAAACATAGCAATAGAGAAAAAAATCACATTTTTCAAAACAAGTGTTCATCATCTTAAATCTAGCAATAAAAAGATGAGTCATCAATATTCTCAGAGGAAAGCTTTCAACTTGCCTTGTTACTGTACTATTACTTTTCTTTTTATATCCAATATGAGATCTGCCAAAAACATGTGGATATAACATCTATAAAAGACAATTATTATACTTGTTTTCAAACTTTCCCATATGTTATTCTGTCATAGAGTGCAAAATCAAATATCCCAGCTAGAATTTATCAATTATGCCTTTAATAGATATAACTTTATTTTTTACTATTATTCTAACATGCCAAAGTAATTTGTCTTTTCACAATCCCAGGAATTCAATATTTTCTACAATTTAAGCTAGTTATCCTCAAGTCATATGAAGTACCCCAGACACCAATATCAAAACCCAAAGAAACAAAAGCAGGTTTCTTCCTAAAATTGAATAAGGAAAGGGATATTTAGAGTATGTTAGAAAGACTAAAAATTACATGTTTTATAATGGCATCTCAGGGAAGCATTTAAACCTATGATGTATGCTTTCTGGTAGTCATTAAAGCATCCACTTAAATGGAATGTGGATATTGTACTCTTAATTTTAAAGAAGTCTACATGCAGACAAAAGTTTAAATTTCTAAATAAAGAATCTTCCATTATTCAGTCAATAACTATTTTATTAGTATAGTGTCTTCTAAAACCAGGCACTGTACTAGACCTCATCTTCTAGGGAAGGTATCCTTAGAGCCCATGAGATGGAGATTTTTATATTTCACTTGTACCTGCATTTTTTAAAAGAATCTCTTTGGCTCCACAGTACATCAGTTCTTGATAATTCATTTTTAAGCCTACATGGTCCCTAGAGCTTCTGCTTTATTTCTCTGACTGGACTATTGCAGTTATAGAGAAATGAGATAGACATGCTCCTTCCCGCAGTAGATCAGTTGGTTGTGTGGACCTCATGGAGTGACAACACTGTGCTATGGCCACCATGTCTCAGCATCTGCTCCCTATCAGTAAAGTTCAAAGATATTAGCAGTCTCAAGGAGGATGAGTCATCCTTACCAGTTAGATGAGAGACCAATAAATAAATTAGAACAGCAATTAATTGCATTACAATGGTGATTGTAACAAACCTTCAAGTCTACTTAAAATCTTTTGATCAATGCATTGTCTCCCTGTAGGCAAACCTACTTGGAAAACCACATTATAATCAGTAGCTGACTTAGTAACATGAAATTTGGTCAAAGGGAGGTGAATATTACTGAAAATATGGACTTGAGAAAGAAAGGCTATGAAGAAGGAACCTCAGAGAGCTGGAAATAGAGCCAGAGTACAGTGATATCTCTGATGGTTTGGGAAAAGAGATTTTCAAGAAGAAAAAGGTCACCATCAATAAATGCTATGAAAGCTGATGTTAAGTGTAAGCAAACAAACCAGAAAAAAAAGTTTTGAATTTGTCTTTTATAAGATAATTGACCTGAGTCAATTATCCCACTGCTTAACAAACTCAGTGGGATAGTGGGGCTGGAACCAGAGACTACAATGGGCTACAGAGAATGGTTCCTAAAAAGACAGAGCAACTGTGGGACATCATTTTAAAAGCCTTGTAGTGAAGGAAATAATAACAAATGGAAGGACAGTGTCTATGAGGGTTTCTTCAGCTGGAGTGCTCAGCCATATCTATACTTTGAAATGTGGTAAGTAATAGAGAAGAGAATAAACAATGAAACAAGAACCAACATTGATGAAATTAAGACCACCAATTGAAGCATTATTAATTAGTCTTAGATATAAGAAGGGACATCTTTTCTAGATTAGAGGGAAACCAAATGGTAGAACAGACACAGATGAATTGATGTGAATGAAGATGTAATTCAACGAGGCATACACTGTCTTTACAGACACATTTTTGGTCTATATGAGAAAGAAAGTTTGCTGAGAGAAAAAGCAAGGTAGGTATTTTGAAGAGTGTGGTAAATGTTTGGAAAAGATGATGCGGAGAAATAGAAGAGAACCCGATTAAGGATGGAACTGAGTTATAAGTCACAGAGGAAGGGATCTGGTAGAAATACAGGGAAACTTCGATGTTAAGAATGCTGAAAGAGAATGGATGGAGTAATATACCACATACTCCTAGGCAGTAGTTGGAGGAACTGAAGCCACAAGTGGGCAGTGCACTAAGAAGAAAATGGATAATCTAGAGAGCTTAGCATAGTCTGTGTTTCCTGGAAGCAGAGCCTCAAACAAAAGCTTGTATGTAGACAGTTTAAGAAATTCCGGGGAAACAGAATGAGGATCTGGGAGAGTTAAACAGGCAAGAAAGGAAAGTCAATATTGGGATGTGTAATCAAGTTAGCTGCTGATAACAGATAACAGGTGCTTGACCCTATTTGATCTTCAGAGAACTATGAAATGTGTCCATAACTGCTCACCCATGGAACAAGAGGGTAAAGGATTTTCCATGCACTTTCAGATGGCATTTGTCAAGGGTGATCCCATGAGCATGAACTGTCACCTTTCCAATTTGCTCATGCATGAGTGCCAAACAGGTTCCAGAAAACATCCCATGCTGCAACATCAGAGAAGCTTTGGAGCAGAAAGTGAGGTGTATGCAAAGTGGAACACATGATGAGATGCTGCCAGGTTGTACCTTCAGAAATTTGGTGAAATCCTAACCAAAATTTCACAATAACAGTGGCTGAAGAAGGCCAGTGTGAGTATATGTCAAGTGGTACAAGGTCCCAAATCAAGTGTAAAGTGAGAGAGATAGAACAAAAGGCTAGTGGCTCCAGATTCATGTATCAACATTTAACATTTTAGAGCTGGAATTATTCCAGAGATTGATAAACATCTGCATGTGGCCTTAAGAGTAAATTATTGATGGGGCACCTGGGTGGCTCAATCAGTTAAGATTCTGACTCTTGATTTCAGCGTAGGCCATGATCTCAAAGTTTGTGAGACTGAGCCTCACATCGTATTCTGCACTGAGAGCATGGAGCCTGCTTGGGATTCTCTCTCTCCCTCTCTCTCTAACCCTCCACCACTTGCTCATGCTCTCTCTCTCCCCTCTCTCTCTCAAAATAAATAAATAAACTTTTTTAAAAGAATAAATTATTGGAATTGAGGTAATCTGGACATTCTGAGAAGGTATTAGTCAGATAGTTTATACTGCAATGACAAATGACCCCAAAATGTCTAATTTATAACAATAATGCTCTCTTTCTTATTCAGACTACCTGTACATCTCAGATCAGAGAAGAACCCTGCTCTGTTATACTATACCACATGGTGACCAAGGAACCCCTGTCTGGAACATTACCAGTCTTCCTGGAAGGAGATGAAGACAGTATGGTAAACTTCAAAGCTTCTCCTCAGAAGTGACACTCATCACTTCTTTTCACACTTTCCTGGCCAAATTAAGTCGTATGTCCATATGCTCAGTTCCACAGAGCAGAGATGTATAATTCTTCCACAGGAAGGATCACCAGTAAGAGAACACCAAATATGAGTGAACAGTAATACAATCTACCACTAAGGCTATGTTGTTGCATGACTCAAATGAACACATGCTGATAGTAGAATTGAGGTAGAAAAGAACATCTTCCATGAATAAAGGTCAGAAAGTAATGACAATAATGAGCTCTTGAAGATGATCCAGTTAAGAGGAAAGCAGCAATGGGGATCTTGAGAATGTTCTAGAACCCTTGGCATAAGGAATCATGGTGACAAAGACCATAAGCTTGAGAAAAGTGCTTCCAAAGTGCTATCCTTACAAGAGAGTTGATTTTTAATCAAAGTGAAAAAGAGGTTCTGTGATTGAGAATGCAATGGGAGTTATTTAAAATCTTGGGGTTTTTTTAATCTTTTATTTTCTTAAACCTCAATCTTGGGGTGCCTGGGTGGCTCAGTCAGTTAAGTGTCCAACTTTGGCTCAGGTCATGATCTTGCAGTTTGTGAGTTCAAGTCCCATGTCAGGCTCTGTGCTGACAGCTCAGAGCCTGAAGCCTGCTTCAGATTCTGTCTCTCTCCATCTCTCAGCCCCTCCCCTGTTCATGTTCTGTGTCTCTCTGTCTCTCAATAATAAATAAATGTTAAAAAAAATTTTTTTAAAAACCTCGATCTTTCTCTGGATTATAGCCTTCACTTCCATCATTTCAACTACCTCTTATATCCAAATGGCTCTCAAATCTTCACCGTAAGCCCAGACCCTCATCTAAGACCAGACCCAGATATTCAGCTTCACCTGCGTGATATCAGATTTCAAGATGAACAAAACTAAACTCATCATCTACTCCTCAAACTCCTTCTTCTATGGTCCTTAAGTAAATGGAACCATCCACCAAGTCCCTAGAAATGTATTTAGGAAAGACAATAGTTTTATCAGAAACTTCTTCTACAACACTTCTGGCAATAGTTAAGATATCAGGGAGTTCCTGGAAAAATAGATGGACACCAGACAAGGTTTATGATATATCTTAACCTGTATAATAAATAAAAAATTGAGAGCTGGCCAGCAGACATCAGCCACCACAATAGAAAAATGTGGTTCCCTTGTGTGGTTCCTAGATATGTCAGTTCACAGAGGCTACCAATTGATGTGGAGACCAGGTCCTCTGAGGAAGGATTTGTCAATGCTACAAGGAGTACATGCTGTAAATATCATCCTGATTCTTCTCCAAAGGGACATGTTGTCATTTTCCAAGGTAACTATGTACTGAGGGATGGGGAATAATCACATTTTTCAAGAACAGTTAGATATGAGGCTTGAGCAATATCTGGGAACCCAAAATTCCATGGTCCTCTGTTTAGAGATCAAAGCTTATGGAAACCAATTGATCAATGAAGTGTTGCCCCAGTATTTCTGATAATTTGTCTAATGGGTTTTATAACCAGGTTGTAGTTAATTCTTATTTTCATATTTTATAATGGAACAGACTTACCCTGACTTGTGGAATAAGGCATTATGATAGGAAGAGCCTAGAATAAAACCCTAAAATGCCCCCTCAACAATGTTATCTCTGACCAAGGGGCCTATAATAAGGCTAAGGAAGTATAATAGAGGACAGAAGACAATAGAAGCCACTGGTCTTACCATGTATTCCATCACCCAGAAGTAGCTAACCTAATAGAATGGAATAGTGGTGGCCTATTAATTTAGGGTATAACCCTTCAGACTGAGTTATCACCTGAGATGCAATGGCTGATATGTGGGGCTCTATCCCCAAAGGCTAGAATACACATCTATAATCCAAGGGGTAAAAATAGAATTGACAATTCCAACCATTTTTCCCAATGACCTACTTGTAGGATATGTGCTTACTACCACTGGCTGGTCAAGGTCCTGGTCCTGAAGTGTGTGTTGGCAGGGCGGGGAAAGACTGTAGGAAGTTTCTGCCAAGGGCACATATTTGCTCACCATCTTGTCTTTTGTCACTTTCTGACTCCAGGGGACTAGGAAAAAACTAAAGGAGTGGTTGCACTGGAAAAGATCATGGACCTTGACTACCAAGATGAGCTAGCTATCTGCTAAACAATGGAGCAGGAAGCAATGCATTTGTTTGTTTGTTTGTTTGTTTTTTGAGGGGGGGGGTTGTTATTGTTCTGTTTGTTTTTTTCTCCAAATATTTATTTAAATTCCAGTTACTTAACATGCAGTATAATATTGGTTTTGGGTACAGAATTTAGTGATTACTGTGCATAGCAATACTAGTATCATTAATTATATTTCTTAACTCCCCCCTACCAGTTCAGAGTATTCCCCAAATGTTAGTTAGATCATCAAATGAAACAATGCCATATAAAACTGGCTGATGAAAAATTGTTCTGATTGTCACCAAAGGGTAAAAAATGATCAGCCCAAAGCCATTTGGTAAAGATGTCAGAGACTGAAAGTTGAAATGCTCTGTCATTTCCAATAAGCAACCTTTAGACCATGTTTTGTGTGTACATGTAAGAACAATATTATGAACACATGTTTGGACACATTAGTTATAAGCATATAGCTAACAATATAAACAAACATCAGATTTCATATATAACTCAAGTGCCTTTTTAGTGAATTTGACAGTTTTTTTTAAATATGACAGAAGGTAGGCATAATAAAGATAAACAACCACCAACAAAGAGGGAAAATGCTGCAAGTATGGGTAATTTTGCAAAGCTCATAACTTAAGAAAATGTTATGCATACCTTCTAATAAGTGCCTGTGGGTAGGTAATTTTAAAAGCTTAATTCTTTTGTTATCCAAAGTCCAAGGCACCCACACATATTAGGTGTCTACACATTGTCACAAAATGCCTAGAAAAGGGGCTGCTATGTGAATAGGGCACACATTTTCACACAGTTACAACAAGCATAGTGAATAGGCATGTCCAATGACAAATCTAGAAGAGGCTATTAAACAGAGTTTTACTGTGAGCTCCTCTGTCAAATTAGTGACCAGATTTTAGTTTTTCTTAGTGCACACAAGCAAAACCTTGGAATACAGAGCATCAGTAGAAATGCTGCGTATTTCTGAGACCTATTTCAAGTTTCAGCTTAGCATTCAATGACATCCTAATACCACTGATTCATTCAGCATTAGTTGTTGAAAGTCTACTCTGTGCCATGCACTGGGCTAGGGACAGGATTTACAAAGAAAATACTTTGCACTATAATGTATTATGTCTCTCGGGATTATAAGAGTGTAAGATCCTTAAGGAAGGAACTCATGTTTTATATATACCATAGAGATGAGCAGAGTGCTAGGCACATATCAGGTACTCAAAGCGTACTGAGTTTCCCCCCCCCCCATGATAACAACTACTGATTTATTAAATCCCCAACACTGATGGTCAGATCAACCAGGACATTCCCTTGTGTCCTCACATGATTTTTTTTGTCTTTTTAAGTTTTAATTTTAATTCCAGTTAGTTAACATACAGTGTAATATTAGTTTCAGGTGTACAATATAGTGATTCAACATCTCCATACATTACCACTGCTCATCACAAGTGTACTCCTTAATCCCCATCACCTGTTTCACCCATCCCCCCACTCTCCTCCCCTCTGGTACATATTAGTTTGTTCTCTATAGTTAAGAGTTTGTTTCTTGATTTATCTCTCCCTCTTTTTTCCCTTTGCTCATTTGTTTTGTTTCTTAAGTTCCACATATGAGTGAAATATGGTATTTGTCTTTCTCTGACTTATTTCACATAGTATTATACTCTCTTGCTCCATTCATGTCATTGCAAATGGCACTGAGTTGTTGTTTTTTTTCTAATCCTGATAGTGATTGCTGACATACGGAATAACTCATTCTTATACTCTGAAATATACAGAGTAATTCTTGTGGATTATGGGATAAGGTGCTTATATACTGATAGACATCTTTGCCTCTCACAAACAGGGTCTCCCCTGTCCTAAATTGTTAGACTGCTTGGATATATGCTACCAATGTTTGTCCATCTCATGAATGTAAGAAATGCCACAACATCCTCTAAAGGAATTCTTCTACCCACACTTCTGCAGCTCATCAATTTGAATTTACCAAACATACTTACATTTTTAGTCTTCTTACATTAGTTGCTCTTTGGACAGTTTCCTCATTGCATTGCATTATTCCATTTATTATTTATATTCTACCTGTTTCCTAAAAGGATTGGAGATGACTCAAAATATTAAAATGTATGATAGTCAAGACCATTAAAAGTTAAAAGGGAGATCAAAAACCAGTTCATAGTAATGAATAAACATATCAAAAAGTGAAAATGGCTTACTAGAATAAGACTTATTAGAATTACTAAATTTAGTTTCAAGTTTTCCGAAAGTCAAGGAGAAAAAGGAGCTTATGAAATAATATATGGTTCTCCTTGACAGTTTCAAGGAATTAATATAAACTTATCCATGGAAGAGACGGTTAGGTATCCACGAAAATCTGTTCTTCTCTTCTTCTACAGTGAGAGAGTTGTGGCTGGGCCATAGGTAAGGACTGTATGTTTTTCAGCTTCCCTTGCAATGAGGAGAGGGCATATAAGTAAGTTCTCACAAATAGCATGGGAGCAAGATTCATATGCACAATTTCTGCATCTCACGCTTAAGAGGAATTCTATAATCCTGGATATCCAGTATTTTCCCTTCCTACCAGTAGACCAGAAGAGAAATGATCAGTGTGGCCTTGGAAGCCACAATTTAAAAATGGTGGAGCCTCTGTTGGCCTGGATCCCTGATTGCCACAAAGAACCAGTGAAGGTAGGCTTTCTTGGGAAATATGGGGTGTTTAACTTGAACAGTTTCCCAAAGTCATCCAAACACCTCAAAAAGGTAATCCAAAGAGGGTATCTTTGAGCTAAATCAAAAATGCTACTAAACATAAAAAGAAATAAAGTCTGAAGTCATAGCTGGTATTCAGGGTCAGACTGGTTAAAGAATTAGAAAAACAGTATCAAGAAACATAATGCATTCTAGCTGCCACCTGGAGTCCTATTATAGTGCAAATGGGCACCGAGCCTGGAACTGCCTACTGCAAAGCTCACTAAAGGGCTACTCACTGGACACCTTTGGGCCAGAGGACCCACTTGATCATCACATCACTCAAATCTGCTCCTCACAAGAATGTTGAAGTTAGTCAAGTTTCATCCTCCCTCTTCCTTCCATCGCATCCCACTACCCCAAGGCACTCTGACACTGCATGCTGATCCCTGACTCTGCATAGATTAACCCTCATATCAGCATCCCATGCTCAGACTTCTTTCTGATTCCCTTTCCCAATCAAGTTTTACTGGTCATGTACCTCATCCCTTTAGATCTTCACTACGGAATGACTTTCCAATTGTCTAATACCAAAGTTGAATACACAAAAATGTGTGTTACTGCAACTTCTTCCTAATATTTTCCCCTACCAGATATTCTATATTAAATATAAACTTGTTTCCAAGGTCAAAGTACGCACATGCGCACACACACACGCACACATGTGCAAGCATACACACAATTAATTCTTGGAGTTTAGAGCATGTTGGCCATTGAAGTAGTAGTTTTCATTCAAGAGGAGGGAAAATGGAAAATCCAGACTGTTATTATTGGTGTCAAGATTCAACAATGGTGCTCTCAAATTATAGCTTAAGACAGGATAAAAACTATTCCTTTCCTGAAATTTTAGGGGATTTAATTGAGATCGTAGATGGCTTACAGGGCTGTAGAACTATCTCTTGGCTGGCTTCTGACATTCTAAGTAAAATGTATTTCACCATGCAATCTTAATCTTTGTTCCTAACTAGATGATTGTGATCGATTTTTCTTCACAGAATCTGGTAACAGCAAGTTAAGTACTTTGGATTTGGGGTCCTTCCCCCAAGTTCTACATCATTAGATTGGAGATATATCTATATCAAAATTATAGATACTATATATGAGCTGTGAAAGCTGAAGGCAAAGTAGTCTGTGACAAAAGAGCAAACAAGTTATCCTCAAATAGCTCTGTTTGACAGATGATTAATGAAAGGATGTTTTAAAAAAGAGGGCTACTATATTGTTAAATCCTGGAACACAAGAAAGAAATACCAGCCAGAGACTATATGTCTGCATAGAACATAGTATTAAATGATCCTCAAATTACAGCCTTAATGTATATGTTGCATTTTTTATTCCCAGAACAATCCTACCAAGTAGGTAGTATCACCTCACTCTGAGTAAAGGAAACACCTTCAGAGATCAGTCAAGACCCAATTTTGTATTTGCCAGGACTCTTCCAGTTGCATGAGATTGAAACCAGTTCAAACTACCTTAAGTAAAAAAGAGAAATCACTGGTATACACAACCAAAATGTTGAGAGGGAGATCTGGCTTGAAATATAGCTAGATAAAAGTGCTCACATGACATCTCCAGATGCTATAGAAAGGAGATGGGCCTGGTGGGAGCATAATGGTCATCAGCAGCCCAAGTATCACACCTTTAGAGTTTAGCAAACTCAGCCTGAAGAGAGTATTTTCCCCAAAGCTCTGGTTGGGGTTGTATGCCCTTTGCTGAACAAGTTCTATGGCCAGGAACATAACTATTCAGGCATGGATTTACTACCTGCACCTTTGATAGAAAGAGGAGACAGATTAAGCTCTGTCTACTATAACACAGAATGGTCCTGTCTACCTGCCACACACATGCAGGGCATTATCTTTTTAGAGAAAGAAGGAAATGGATTCTGAGTGAAGAAAACCAGGAGATATCTATTACATTCATCACCCTTAACCTTCAAGCATATTGCAATCCTTTTTCTCATACATATAAATTTAAATTATGTAACTTAGCATAATGCAAATATTCACATACAACCAATACATTAACTCTTTTCCCAGAGGACATGATCCAAATTCTCAGAATTTCTGAATATTATGCATACTTTCCCAATAGATTTGGATGAGATTCCTCAAGATCTAGCAATCTATGGCCAATTGATTAAACTAACCTCTATTTGCATAGAAAAAAAACAGAATAATGACAAATGGCATCCATTTGAGAAAGGAGGGGAGGGGGCAATATTCAATGGTTAGCTGTTGACAGCATTGCCCATTCTGTTGGAGAAAGATAGCAAAGACTCACTGCCTCAATGGTAAAGTGAGTTCCTTCACTGGCTGACTCTCTCTACAATGCTCACATGGAAGATTTCTGCTGTCCATGGACCTTCATGGCAATACCTGAGAGGGCTGTGGAAGAGGAGTCCCCTTCTAGAGGTTGTAAAGCTTTAGGACGCTGCTTGTTTGTATGGTCTTTAGGGCCTGAAACTGTGTTAGAGCTTAAGCAATCATGTCCTTATGCTAGCCCTAGGATTTCTCTTTAAATACAGTCCCTTGAAAGCCTCTGAACTCTCTGGGACATATTTTTTTCCCCTGAATGTCTAGGTGAGCCTTCTTCTCAGTCCTAGTAAACAACACAATGCAGTTTTATCTTAACCCTCGAAGAACTGGATTGATGACCAACTCTCAGAATCAGAAAACAGTACCGTAATATCAGGGTTTTTTTTGAATTATTTAATACAATTCTTGAGACTTTGATAAGTACTGATAATAAAAGTTACAAAAGGATAGTAAAACCTAAAAGCTTCCTCCAGAGTCTACAATACTCTTTTTGTTGCTGTTTGAATGAATTTATTACACTGCTTTGTCATTGTCTATTTTTTTGTTATCTTTTTTAGTTTTGACATTTTTGAAGTTTATTTATTTTTGAGAGAGAGAGAGACAGAGACAGAGAGAGAGTGAGTAGGGAAGGGGCACAGAGAGAGACAGAGAGAATTCCAAGCAAGCTCCTCATTGTCAGCACACAAGCCCGAGGCAGAGCTAGAACTCACGAACCTAATAATCATGAACTGAGCCAAAATCAAGATTTGGTCACTTAACCAACTGAGCCACCCAGGCACCCCTCTTTTTTTTTATTTTTAATTGAAGTACAGTTGACATGCAGTATTACATTCGTTTCAAGTATACAACATAGTGATTTGACAATTATATACATTACAAAATGCTCATCATGATAAGCATAGTTATCATTTGTCACCATACAATTATTACAATATTATTGACTGTATTCTCTGTACTGATTTTTCATCCCCATGACTTATTTTATACCTGGAAGTTTATACCTCTTTATCCCCTTCACCTATTTCACATATCCCCTCAACATATTTTTTTTTTAACCTGGGAATGGTTAATTAAATTGACTGTGCTCCTAAGAAATGAGGCCTGGATTTTTGTTTGAGAACCAGCTCTGCCCATCAGCCAGACCATTGCTTCTCTACAACAGGAGAGAATTTTTTTGCTGGTTCTCAAAAGTAAGTGCCAAGGTGATTTTAATCAGGATCTGTCTGGTAAGTTATTCCCACTCTACCCTAAGCGTACACACACATACACATACACAAAGCCTGATTTCTACTACTGTAAAATAGACATAATTTTTGTTTGTTTGATTTTCAGAAGCTGTCATCTCTGGAACCATCATTGAGGTGTTTGGCTTGAGAAACATGTGTTTTGCCAGTGAGTTAATAGCAACTCCTTCTAATTCTAGTCAACAATGTCTGCATATACATCCCACTTTACCCCTACTTGGAGGCAGTGGGCTGTCTTTATACTTCCAACTCATTTCTATTATAACTTGCTAAGTTGCCACATTTAGGATAACTGTGTAGCAAAATTGCAATTTTCCTTATGCAAAGTAACTGAAAGCTCTCATTGGGAGCAGATGAAAATTTTACTTCAGAAAAAGAAAGATACATAAGCAAGAAGAAATTACTATCTCTAAATGTGTGCTCAACAATTAACATTATTCTTTCAAAGTTACCCAGCACTGTTGTCATGCAGAGCAAGTGTTTCCAGTGATATCATTTAAATTATCCTTATTCTGATAATGGAAAATATACATAAATATTATCTCTCTCCTCTTATGGGTTATGACTAAAATAAAGCCACAATTTTTTCTGAAGAGCCAGAGCGTAACTAGGTAGAAAGGCTGCCTTGCTTGACTTGAAGAAAGGTGATTTAGGATTGAAGAAAAGAAAGAAAGAAGAAAGAAAGAAAGAAAGAAAGAAAGAAAGAAATGAGTGGTGGAGGTGGGAGATGAGTGCAAAAGTTGAATGTACATTCTGTTTTGTTTGGTTTTGTGATCGATATATGACACTAGCCTCTCAGAAATTTGGGGTCAGAGGTTGTGCAGTACAGGGATAATTCATCAAGGCCTGGTCCTTCAAAGCCTGTATATTCCAAAGAAAGGCCTGTCTTTAGGAGAACTGGCCCTTGACCAGCTCCTGGCAGATAACCTCAGATGTCTTGGAATATCCCACCTTCTAAGACTGTTTTTGCATTCCTGAGTCCTTTGGCTACCCTCTCTCAGTTTGATCAGATAGCTTATGCTAACATTGTGACTTATGGTGAATGCCTGCTTTGGTTTGCCTGAGGCCTCCGCAGTTGCTGTATTAGTTTGACCTCTAGGTGTCAAGGGAGAGGGAGCTAGCCTGTGAATAAATAAGATCTGTCACACAGGTGCTACATTCCTATGTGGCTGACCTCAAACAAAAACCCTGGACACCAAGGCTCCATATGAGCTTCTCTGGTTGACAACACGAACACATGTTGTTGCACACTGATGCTGAGAGAATTGAGCACATCTCTGTGCAACTCCATTAGGAAGGAACACTTGGAAGCTTACATCTGGTTTCTCTTATACTTTGCCCATGTTCCTTTCTAATCCATGTTGTTTTTATCTGTACCCTTTCCCTGCAATAAACCATCAGCACGACACCAGTTCTGAGTTCTTGGAGTCCTGGCAAATCATGAAACCTGAAGGTGGTCTGAGAGCCCTTAACACAGAAGTGACTGAAAGAGACAGGTGGAGGAACTTGTCCCCTCAACAGTTATCAGAGTTAAATATTTTATGCTGTCCAAAGAGAAATAGACACACTCAAGTATCTAATGACAAGTGCTTCCTTGAAGTTAGAGTCCTAGAATCAAACCTTCTCGCTTTATAATGACTGATCAGAATAAAGTACAAGAGTCACTGAACATAGCAGGCTTCCTCATGTTACCCTAATTCCAGAAAAGCATTTTTAGCACAGTCTTTTCCCTTTGCTCTGTTCACTGCAGAATGCATATGTGTCCAGTACTTTCAAAATCCAGAAGCCACTAGATTATAAGTAAAGGACTGAATTCTGTGGTATTTCACACTTCCCAGACTTTTTTAGAAGCCAAATAACTTTAAACAATCATAAAGTTTACACAATTCATGAAACAGATTTTGACCTTTTTTTTAGTAAGGGAGCTAACACATCATTTATTAGAAAAGAATAAAAACACAATTATCCTTACTGGATGTCAAGTACATTACTCCTTCACCACCCTCTGCCAACATGTACCTTTATCTTGATGCAAATTTCTCAAGATTAAGGAGATAAAAGTTGTCATATAAAAAAAAGCTACTCAGTGAAAACATTAAGATATTTCCTGAAATGATCACAGTGTTAGAAAATCTTTCAGCAGCACATGGATTCAAGCTGAAGTAAACAAAAGGCACTTTTGAGTATCTAATAACACAATTTATACATTTTACATTTTATTTTTACACAAAAAGTATTAAACATTCTAAAATATGGACAATCAGAAGAGTACACAAAATTCGATGAGCCTGATAGGGTTAAATTTTAATTACATTGTATATAAAAGACTGAACAAGTGAAGAACAAGAGAAATAAACTCCTAGGGAGAAGCATCATACATCAGTTCAGATGGAAAAATTCTCGTATCTGGAGCAGTTCAGCTGTGTGTCTCTCCTAAATAACCAGAAAATGAACTATCGCACTTCGGGGCTTTAGAGTGTCCATACCGGCTCTATTTTTCTTAAAATCCCACTTTGATATTGCACATGTCTTTTAGCTCTTATACTAAATCTCCCTATTTCTGTCCTCAGTGTCTGACTTTCTCAGCTTGTTAGTCACAAACTTCTTCTTAGAATGGCTTTTGTCCAACACACAGCTTAAACCACTATCATCTCCCAATCAGCACGAAGTATGAAAATACCATTTGACTTGGCAAATCCCATAAAATGTGTTATTTTAGCCTTAGGAGCACAATTCACCAACAGGAGGCTATTGAGGACTGGGAAACCAAGTCTAACCCAGGCCTGGCTCATTCAGTCTATCTTGGATTAACACTAGTGAAAATGAAGATGAAAATCAAGTTTCACATTAGAGATATAAAACATGACTGTTTCCCAGCTGGAGAAGCATATTGGATCTCTCTTTAATTTTCATGTGTAAAGGATACAACAAATATCTCAAAACCTTTCTTCTGAGTTGCCCTACCCAAGTATAATATTAGTAAATCTATGAGTCTTAAAATTCTGGTCAGTATAAAAAGTTTTTCCATCCTAGCCTTGCGTGAAAGCAGCAAACAACCTCTGTGCTTGAGAAGATGGTGAGTCTGTTTTATAGCCTCAATAGGAACCAGCAGCTAAACCAATCTATAGGCCCATTTCCACCTAATAAACTTACATTAAAAAGCACTAAGCCTAATGCTGAAAAAAATGCCTCTTTCTATAGTGCAGTTTCTGAAAAATCACAGCTGTAAAGCCCCATCAGCTAATTTGCCTATAATCACTCCCAACAAGGCTTTCCCTGAATAAAAACTGAAAATCCAGGGTGCAGAGAAGCACCCCAGATTCTCTAAATGTAGATAAAGAAGCAAGTTTGTATTTAAGTGGTATGAGAAAAGCAGTAATCACCAAGAACTGCCTGATTGTAGCAGAAATATTGAGGTCTGTTAAAGAGTTATGGTTGTAAAGGTTTGATGTTACTAGGCTCTTTGGAAACCATACACCAGCTCAACATTCAAACAAGAACTGAAGTGGACAAGAAGCGCAAAAAATTTTTAAATATGCTCACTCAGATCATTGGCAAGGTATTTGATATCATGTCCTCAAGGCAGCAGAGCCTTAATTGTCCATATATTTGCATAATGACTTTGCCCTGTTCCTTTATTCTTTCTCTATTCATTGCTTTAGAATATTTCTGCTGTTCCCAGAAACCCTTTAAAGGAACTCAGGTCCCTCAAGGATAAAATTTTGGACCTGGGAACTTCAAAACACATGGTCTAATTTATTGTTGGTGCTAGAAATCCTTGACATATTAAGGGAGGAAAAAGTTGCTGGATCAGATACAATTCTCTTTTTTGCCTATCATCAGTATTGTGGAAATGGAGGAATTGGACAGATATGGGAGCAAATAAAATAATGCTCAAGCTTAGAAAAGCGTGGTGATCTCAACAATGGAGACCTAAACCATGTCCATGGATTAAGAATCTCAATATTGTTCACATATCTCCTCTACGGCAAATTGTCTATAGATTAAATCCCAAAGGATTTTTGGAGCGACATCAGAATCATGACAGCATAAAATGTTGCTCTTTTTTGTTCCCCAACACAACAACAAAAATTTGACATCCATTTAGGAACAAAAGTGCCCTGTGGAATATGTAGGACTCAGTACCATATGCCAAGAGACATGAAAAGGGTCTTACCCACCTGTGCATTGGGTAATATCCAGACAGACATTGGCACCAGCTGTGGTTACCACAGTAGTTTGTGAACTAGTTTCAGACCCTCTCAGCTGCAGTCCAAGAGTACCTGGAGAACACTGACATGGGCAGTCACCCACAGATGAGAGAGCTTTTGTAGAAATCCAGGTTTCCAGAAAAGTTCCAGAACTCCACTGGAGAAAAAAAAATGACCATGAATTTTGATCCACTAAAGTGGGTTAGAGGAATAGTTTGCCTTAGCCCACATTACCCCTCCTCCAAGGCAGCACAACTTAGGGCAAAATGAGAACTTCTTGACCCAGGATTTCTCCTATGAGGGAAAGAAAGAGCAGGTCAGTGAGCACTCAGCTTCCCCAGCTGTACTGGATGCAGCCAGAGAGACTCATTTCTCTCACACAACATCCAGAGTACTAAATCAGAAGCTCCATGCCTGGGGGAAGGGAGATTAAGAGAAGGCAGAAAAAATATTCAGAGAGCACTGAAAGGACACAGTTGTTACTGACTGCATTATGGACTCCATCAGGAAGACTCCCCACAAACCATAGGAAAAGCATTACCCAGAAATTTCCCCTAACTGGCCCACAGGTTCTCCCAGTCTCCCATGGGCCTCACTCACACTTCCCTCCACTCTGTGGCCAACTCCCTGGGCACACTCCTGAGGGTGGTAGTAAGAGCAAGTTTTGGTAGATGGCTAGGTAGCATGCACAGAAAGCAATCCAGTCTGTGGGCCAGAAAGAAACTACAGTACACGTGAACCGCAGTACCACCTTCAGGACACAAAAGAGAGGCTATCAGCGGCTGGCTTGGTGCATGATAGGATTGAGAGAAGACATACAATCTTAAGAATTCAGCCACAAGAGGGCACAAAAAGCATGGAGCAGGTATATCTATACAAGGTCTGAAAAAGCTTCAGAATCTGTAATGGAACTGACAGGGGTATTTCTACCCTCAAGGAAGTTAGGAAAGATTGGAGGAAGTGACTGCTACTTTAAATGCAAAGACAGCAATGCAAAAACTCTAAGGAACATGAAAAATCAAGGAATCATGACATCATTAAAGGATCACAATAACCTTAAAGTATCCAAACCCAAACACATGGAGAGCTATGATTTTCCCAATAAAGAATTCAAAATACCTGTTTTAAGGAAAATAAAAGAGTTACAAGAAAGTTACTGAAAGGTGATTCAACGAATCAGGAAAACCAAACAGAAACAAATGAGAAAACTACCAAAGACCAAGAAATCATTTAAAAAAAAAAAAAACAGAAATTCTGGAGCTGAAGGAAAAATGAATGAACTGAAAACTGCAAAAGAGAGTATGCACATCAAATAGACCAAATGGAAGAATGAGTACGTGAGTTGGAAGATAGGCACTTTGAAATTTCCCAGTCAGAGAAGAAAGAAAAGCAAATGAAAAATAGTGTAGAAAACTTGCTTGATCTATAGGATACTGTCAAAAGAAGCAATGCATGAATTACTGGAGTTCTAGAAGAGAGGGAAAATGGGGGCAGAAAGTCTATTAAAGAAATGATGGCTGAGATCTTCCCAAACGTGGGGAAATACTTGAACATTCAAGTTCACGAAGATAATAGGTCATCAATAATTTCAATACCAAACAATCTTCTGGAAGAACCATTATAATAAAACTGTCAAAAATCAAAGACAGAGTCCTAAAGGCAGTAAGAGGAAAGAAGACTGTAATCTATAAAGAAATATCCTCTGGGCTATCAGTGCATCTCTCAGCAGAAACTTTACCAGGAAGGAGAAGGATAACATATTCAAAGTGTTGAATGAAAAAAAAAATGCCAGCCAAAAATATTCTATCTGGTTAAGTTATCCTTAAGAAATGAAGGAGAAATGAAGACTTTCCCAAACAAACAAAAGTTGAAGGTATTCACCACTACACTTGCCTTACAAGAAATGTTGGAGTAAAAGGATGCTAATTAGTGACATGAACATAATATGAATATACCCAACATACTGCTAAAGATAAATATATAGTCAAACTCAAATTACTCTAATAGTGTAATATGGTGGTGTATTAACTGCTTAATTATAGTATAAAGGTTAAGATATGAGTATTAAATTAATGATAGCTACTATAATTTGTCAAAAATACCCATATAAAAAGAGGAATATTCTGACATTAAAAACAAAAGGGAAGAGTAAGAGGGTGAGTTTTTGTATGTGGTAAAAGTTAAGTTGTTATCTATAAAAAAATAGATGATTTTATCTATAGAATGTTTTATAGAAGCATCATGGTAAGCACAAAGCAAACACCAAAGTAGATTCACAAAAGATAAAAAGAAGGTAATCAGAGCATACCACCACAAAAAATCACCAGTTCACAAAAGAAGGCAGCTAAAGAGAAAGAAAGAAGCAAAGGAAGCACACAACAGAAAACAGTTATGAAGTTAGAATTAGGAAGTCCTTACCTATCAGTAATTACTCTAAATGTAAATGAATTAAATCCCCCAATTAAAAACCATAGAATGCTGGATGGATAAATAAATAAGATAAATAAGATGGATAAATAAATGCTGGATGGATGCATACAAGAGACATACTTCAGCCTGAAGGACACATATAGGCTCAAAGTGAATAGATGGAAAAAGATATTCTACACAAGTAGAAACCAATAGAGAGCAGAGGTAGCTACACTTATATAAGGCAAACTAGACTTTAAGCCAAAAAAGGTAACAAGAGACAATGAAGGTCATTATATTATAATGAAGAGACCAAGTTATCAGGAAGATAGAACATTTGTAGATAGATATACACACACACAAGATCAGAGCACCTAAATTTATATAGAAAATATTAATAGGTCTGAAGAGAGAAGTAGAGAAAATATATAATAATAGTAGAGGACTTATCTTCAACAATGAGTAGATTATCCCAATAGAAATTCAACAAGAAAACATTGGACTTGAACCATACTTCAGATGAAATGGACCTAATAGATATATAGAGGCATACATCAGAGATATTGTAGATTTGGCTCCAGGCTGCTACAATAAAGCAAATAATGCAATAAGTGAGTGAAATGAATTTTTTGGTTACCCAGTGCACATAAAAGTTATGTTTATGTTATACTATAATCTATTAAGTGTATAATAGCATTATATCTTTCAAAAGTAACTACTTTGGGGCACCTGGGTGGCTCAGTAGGTTGAGCGTCCGACTTCGGCCCAGGTCACAATCTCGCAGTTCGTGAGTTGGAGCCCTGCATCGGGCTCTGTGCTGACAGCTCGGAGCCCGGGGCCTGCTTTGGATTCTGTGTCTCCCTCTCTCTGCCCCTTCCCCACTCATGCTCTGTCTTTGTCTGTCTCTCAAAAATGAATAAACGTTAAAAAAAATAAATAAAAAATAAAAAGTAACTAATTAAAAAATACATTACTGCTAAAAATGCTAACCATCATCTGAGCTTTCAGTGAGTCATAACCACTGATCACAGATCATCACAACAAATATAATAAATAATGAAAACCTTGAGATATTGAAAGAATTACCAAAATGTGACAAGAAACATGAAATGAACAAATGCTGTTGGGAAAATGGTACTGATAGATGATCAATGCAGGTTGCCACAAACCTTCCATTTGTAAAAACCACAGGACCTGCAAAGTGTAATAAAGTGAAGCACATTGGAATGAGGTATGCGTCTATAGAACAGTCCATCCAGCAAGATGAAATCCAAAAAGATTGAGGTCATATCCAGTATCTTTGCTAGAAACAATGGTATAGAAACCAGAAGTTTGTAACAAGAGGAAAGTGGTAAATTTTACAAATAAGAAGAAATTAATACACTCCTGAACAGTCAATGGGTCCAAGAAGAAATCATAAAGGAAATAAAAAATATCTTGAAATAAATAAAAATGGAAACACAACATACCAACACCTATGGGATGCAGCAAAAGCAGTTCTAAAAGGGAAGTTTACAGCAATAAATGCTTATCTTAAGAAAAAAGAAAGATCTTCAACAATCAAACTTCACACCTCAAGAAACTAGAAAAAGAATAAACTAAGCCCAGTGTTATCAGAAGAAAAGAAATAACAAAAATCAAGGAATAAATAAATAAAATAAAGACCAGAAAAAATAACAGAAAGTATCAGGAAACTAAGAGCTGATTTTTTGAAAAGATGAGCAAAACTGGCAAACCTTTAGCTGGTCTACCTAAGGGAAAAAAATAGAAAAGACTCAAATAAAATAAAAAAAAAAGAAGAAACATTACAATTGGCATTACAGAAATATACAGCTCAAAAATGTTCCTATGAATCACTATATGCCAACAAATTGGATAACCCAAAAGAAATG
The DNA here is from genome assembly GCF_022837055.1 of Prionailurus viverrinus. Taxonomy (NCBI): domain Eukaryota; kingdom Metazoa; phylum Chordata; class Mammalia; order Carnivora; family Felidae; genus Prionailurus; species Prionailurus viverrinus. Next base: position 92,764,622 of record NC_062566.1, read on the forward strand.
GAAAAATTCCTAGAAACCTACAACTTGTCAAGACTGAATCATGATTAGAGAGAAAATATGAACATACCAATAATGAGTAAGGAGATTGAATCATTAATCAAAAACCTCCCAAATTGAAATTAACAACACAGGAAAATATTAACACAGGCTAAAACTAACAACACAGGAAACAACAGGTGTTGGCAACGATGTGGAGAAAGGGGAACTCTCTTACACTGTTGGTGGGAACACAAACTGGTACAGCCACTCTGAAAAACAGTATATAGCTTCCTCAAAAAGTTAAAAATAGAACTACTCTACAATCCAGCAATTGCACTACTAGGTATTTACCCAAAGGATACAAAAATACTGTTTCAAGGGGATACATGCACCCCAATGTTTATGGCAGCATTATCAACAATAACCAAATTATGGAAAGAACCCAAATGTCCATCGACTGATGAATGGATAAAGAAGAGGTGGTATGTATATACAATGGAATACTACTCAGCCATAAAAAAGATTGAACCCTTACCCTTTGCAACAACATGGATGAACTAAAGAGTATTATGCTAAGAGAAATAAGTCAGTCAAAGAAAGACAAATACGATAAAATTTCACTCATATGTGGAATTTAAGAAACAAAACAGATAACCATGAGGGAGCGAGGGAGAAAGGCAGGCAAACCAGAAAACAGACTCTTAACTATAGAGAATTGAGGTTTGCTAGAGGGGAGGTGGGCAGGGGATGGGCTAAATGGGTGATGGGTATCAAGGAGGGCACTTGTGATGAGCACTGGGTGTTGTATGTAAGTGATGAATCACTAAATTCTAAACCTAAACTAACATTACACTGTATGTTAATTAACTTTAAATAAAAACTTGAAAAAAGAATAATAGTTGCTTTCAAACAATTTATGATACCAATTCAGTAATTTTTCACCTATGGTTGGGCATTTTGTTTCTTTCAAATTTTATGCAATAAACTTAATGTTACAGTGGAAACAAAAAACATCCCAACACAGAAAAATCCAAGAGCAGATGGTTTCACTGGTGAATTCTACCAAATATTTAAAGAAAAATCAATGTCAACCCTTTTCAAACTCTCATAAAAAAAATTGAAGATGAAGGAAAACTCCCAAATTCATTTTACCAGGGCAGTATTACTCTGATCCCAAAGCCAGATAAGAAAACTACAGGAAAACTGTAGGCCAATATTCCTAATGAATATAGATGAAAAAATTCTCAGCAAACTACTAGCAAACTGAATTCAACAGCACATAATAAGGATCATACACCATGACTAAGTGGTATTTATCCCTATTATGCAAAGATGGTTCAACAGCTAAAAGTCAATAAATGTGATACAGGATATTAATAGAATAAAAGATAAAAATCATATAATCATCTCAATAGATTCAGAAAAAGCATCAGACAAAATACAGCATAACTTCATGACAAAAACATCTAACAAATTAGATATAGAGGGAAGACACCTCAACATAATTAAGACCATAAATAACAAGCCCAAAGCTAACATCGTACTCAAGAGTGAAAGGTAAGAAGATTTTCCTTTAAGATCAGGAATAGAAGAATGACCACATCACCACTTATATTCAACATAGTATTAGAAATCCTAGTCATTGTAATCAAGTAAAACAAAGAAATAAAAGGCATCCAGGGGTGCCTGTGTGGCTCAGTCAGTTGAGCATCCAACTCTTGATTTCAGCTCAGGTCATGATCCCAGGGTCATATGATCAAGCTGAGCATTGGAGCCTGCTTAAGATTCATTCTCTCTAATTCTCTCTCTCTCTCTTGCCCCCCAACCCCTCTCCCTCTGCCCCTCTCCCCCACTCTCTCTCTCTCTAAAATTTAAAAAAGAAATTAAAAAATTTTTAATTTAGAAATTTAAAAAATAAATTTAAAAAAATAAATAAATAAAAACCATCCATAAAGAAAGACATCCAAATCAGAAAATAAGAAGTAAAATTGTATCTCTTTGCAGATTGTATGATTTAATATATAGAAAATCATAAAGACTCCACCAAAAAACTGTTAGAACTAATCAACTAATTTAGTAAAGTGCAGGATACAAAATCAACATACAGAAATCAGTTGCATTTTCATACACTACCAGTGAAATAGCTGAAAAAGAAATAAGTGAAACTATCCCATTCACAGTAGCATTAAAAACAATAAAATAATAAGAATGAATTTAGCTAAGGAGGAGAAAGATGTATACAATGAAAACTATAAGACTCTGATGAAATAAACAAAGAAGATACAAACAAATGGAAAGCTATCCTGTGACCATGGAATGGAAGAACAAATATTGTTAAAGTGTCATACTACCCAAAGCCATCTATAGATTGAATGCTGTTCCTATGAAAATTCCAATGTTTCTCATGGAAATAGAAAAAAAAGTCCTAATATTTGTACATAAACACAAAAGACCCTGTATAGTCAAAGAAATATTAAGAAAGAAGAACAAAGCTAGAAACAACACACTTCATGATTTTAAACTCTACTACAGAGCTATAGTAATTAAAACAGTAGTTTTTATAGTACTGGCATAAATATAGATACACACTGCAATAAAATATAATCATAAGCCCAGAAAAAAAGCCCATACATATATAGTCAACAAATATTTGACAAGAGGTCCAAAAACACTCAATAGGAAAGAACAGTTTCTTAAATAAATGGTGCTAAGAAAACTGGATAGTCACGTGCAGAAAAATGAAATTAGACCCCTATTTTATACCACTCACAAAAATTAACTCAGAATGGATTAAAGACTTAAACATAAGCCCAGAAACCATAAAACTGTTAGAAGAAAACATAGGAGAAAGGCTCCTTCATGGGTCTTGGCAATGAATTTTTGGATGTGACACCAAAAACACAAGCAGCAAAAGCAAAAATCAAAAGTGTGACTACATCAAACTAAAAAGCTTCTGCACAGCAAAGGAAATGATCGAATGGAAAGGCAACACACAGAATGGGAGAAAATATTTGCAAATCATATATATTATAAGGAATTAATATCTAAAATATATAAAGAACTCAATAAATATAGCTATAATCAAATAACAAAAAATTCAATTAAAAATGGGCAGAAGAACTGAATAGATATTTCTCCAAAGAAGACATACAAATGGCCAGCCAGCAAGTACATGAAAAGATTCTCAACATCACTAATCATCAGAGAAATGCAAATCAAAACCACAATCAGATACCGTCTAACAGATGTTAAAATGGCTGATAACAAATGAGATGACAAGTGTTGGCAAGGATATGGAGAAAAGGGAACCCACGTGCACTGCTGGTGAAATGTAAATTGGTTCAGCCACTATGGAAAACAGTATGGAGGCTCTACAAAAAATTAAACTAGAACTCTCATGTGATCCAGCAATTCTACTTCTGGGTATTTATCTAAAGAAAACAAAGACACTAACTTGAAAAGATATCGGTACTCCATATTTGCAGCAGTATTCGCAGTATCTACAATATGGAAACAACCTAGTGTCTGTCAGTGGATAAATGGATAAAGAAGATGTGATTTAGACATGCAGATTTGGGTATAGATACACACATACACAATGGAATATTACTCAGCCATTAAAAAATAGGATGAGATCTTGCCATTTGCAACAACAGGGATGGACCTAGAGGGTATTATGCTAAGTAAAATGAGTCAGAGAAAAACAAATACCACATGATCTCACTTATATGTGAAATCATAAAAAACAACAACAACAAAAACAAACCACAAAAGTAAGCTAGTGGATACAGAGAACAGATTGTTGGTACAAGAGGCAGGAGGTGGGAGTAGGTGAAAGGCGTAAAGAGGGTCAAAAGGTGCATACTTCCAATTATAAAATAAATAAGTCATGGAGACATAAGGTACAGCACGGTGATTATAGTTAATAGTACTGTATTCCATATTTTAAAGTTGTTGAGAGTAAATCTCAAAAGTTCTCCTCACAGGAAAAGAGCTCTAACTATGTATGATGATGGTTGTTAATTAGATTTATTGTGGTGATCATTTTGCAACATGTACAAACATTGAATCATCATGTTGTACACCTGAAACTAATACAATGTTGTGTTAATTAGGCTGCAATAAAAATTTTTTAATAATCCACAAAATTAGTAACAACACTGTATTTTATATTTGAAAGGTATTAAGAGAGTAGATCTTAAATGTTCTCATTACAAAAAACAAATGGTAATCCTTTGACATAATAGACCTGTTAGCCAACACTACTGTAGTAATAACTGTGCATATATATAAGGATGTCCAGTCAACACATTGTACACTTCACACTTATACAATGTTAAATTTCAGTTATATTTCAATAAACCTGGAAACAAACAGGTAAATATTTGATATTTGGTCCAAAGATAATAAAACATATATTTTTAAATTAAATAAATAAACAATTTCATGTTTTGGGGGAACAAACTAAGAATAAAATTATTCTAAAATTTATATGGAAATGCAATGGATTAGTACTGCTAATATCCTATATTGCTTAAGTTTTGTGATTAGCAGAAATCTATCTTAAAACTTCAGTATACGCTGGTGAAAAAATAAAAACAATCAAACTGTCCAATGATAATGAATGGTCAGGCAAAAAGTTATGTCATTATCCAAATAATAATGGCATGTAACAAATAAATATGATGACTTGTGATTATAGCACGATTTTAAGTAAAAAAATATCTATATTCCATGATTGCATTAAAATTATATATAAACTTTACATATGAAAATGATTTTAGCAAATATATAGAGAAAAGATCAACAGATTATGCTGTGATAGTAGAATTATAAGTGATTTTTTTGCTCTTCCTTTATCTCTTAAGTTTTCTAACATAAAAATATTAAACCTAAATTTTTAACTGGAAGTCCCAGTTCTATTACTTAAACCTATGGCTACAATTCCAGGGTAGGAAAAATGAACTAGATTATTATAGATCACGGTTTTATCAAGCTAGCTCTATGACATTCGGGACCAGGTGATGCTGTGTTCTGAGGATGGTCCTGTGCATTACGGGATATTTGGCAACATCCCTGGACTCTAGTCACTAGATGCAATAACATCCCCCAACTCTAGTTGTGACAACGAAAAATGTGTCCAGAAATTGCCAAACACTTCCTGGGGGAAAAAAAAAAGCTCACCCAGTTTAGAATCACTGTTATAGATGCTTTCCAAAAATATATATCTTCTACAACTTTAAAGGGTTTGTGCTGGGGCACCTGGGTGGCTCAGTCAGTTGAGTGACCGACTTCAGCTCAGGTCATGATCTCACAGTTTGAGTTCGAGCCCCGCGTCGGGCTCTGTGCTGACAGCTCAGAGCCTGGAGCCTGCTTCCAATTCTGTGTCTCCCTCTCTCTCTGCCCCTCCCCCACTCATGCTCTGTCTCAGAAACAAATAAACATTAAAACAAATTTTTTTTAAAAAGGGTTTGTGCTAATAACTGGGAGGGGAAAAAATGCTTGGTCATGGTCCCTGTCCACATATTAGAGTGAGAACACATATATGTACTGTACGTTTAGGGAGGATTTTGAGAAGTGTTCCCATGAGGGGGTAGGACTGGCAGCGGGGAGCAGGCTAAGAATTCAAGAGGACCTTATTCGTGGCAGAGGTTGGAGCATGATCACAGACTAAGCACAGAAAACCCAACCAAGCCTGGAAAGAGCAAACATGCAGAACTGATGGTGGTCTAAGATTTCCTCATGGACAAGTGGGAGAGAAAGTGAGAACAGGATGGGACTTGGTTGTGAAAGGCTTTGAATGCCAGGGGTGGGCTTTCCTCACCCAGGATTCTCACCTGTGTCTGCACATTAGAATCATCTGAGGAATTTCTTGAAAACTCCCACACCCAGGTCCCACCCAGGTGATTCTGATGCACAGCAGGTTTGGAACACCAGCCCTACACAGTGACTATGACAAAGCCACATAGTAAATCCAACCCTTACAACACGGAGGGGGAGAAGACCCTCTCTCCCTCTGATCTTCCATCTATAAAAATCATCCTGACCCATGCCACCATCACATTTTCCAACCATGGGTTTGAAGCTGAATCTTTCAGTAGAGGTTACTGCTTCCCCTTCCCCAGAAGAGCCCCTCAAGTGGGCATGCCACCTCTCACATGATGCCACCTCTCACACGATGCCACCTCTGGTAGCAAAAAATCTCTCCTAAGGTACTTTGTTCGAACTTTGAGAGATCTAGCTGTTAGGGTATTTCCTGGTGTTCAATGGAAATCTAGAACTCGGAAATCTTTACTGTTTGATCCTGGTAGTTCTTTTTTTTTCCCCCTCTGAGTTCACATAAAACAAATTAAAACAATTTACCATGCAAAAACTGAAATACCTGAACACATCAAACAGGTCAGTCCCCTTACTCTACTCAGTAGATTAACTGCCTTCAATTCTTTCGACTATTCTCCTTGTGATCTGGTTTCAGTTCTTCACATCACAGTGACCATGCTATTTTGAATACAGACCAGTTTGCTGTTGTCTCTCTTGAAATGAATGTAACACCCAGAATTGGATAAAATAATGCAGATGCAGTGTGACCAAAATGATAAGAAAAGCACAGACTGCTCTTCTAATCTGCACATTATTTTCATGCATCTGAGGTTGCGCTGGAGATGCTGCTGGGGCAGGTGCACTGATGGGATGGAGAGGAAAAGAGGCAAGATCCTCTCCCCTTTACGTGTTAAATCCAAAATTCTAAATCTGCATCTCTTCCAGAAGATTCTGATTTCTCTGCTGTCAGAGAACATCACACCATGTTTGAAACTCCTGGTACATGGTTTTTCTCTGACTCAGTCTCTTCTTTCCTTGTTAGTCCTGGTTCTGATTCTCCTCCCTAGCCTCAAAATCTTCAATTTCCTGGATTTTTAAAAACTGATTTCCTAAGTTACCTTTATTCTACATGATAAGCCAGAAAGTAGAGAACTTATTGTCGAGTATTTTTCACTTTCTCCTCAAGCCAGAAAACCCAATAGTTTAGTAGGCTTCCTGTATTTTCTGTTGCTCTTGGTTAAGGCTGTGTTCTATAACCACCTTATTTACTATTATACAATTATACAACTATAATTATAATTACAATTATAATTACAACTCCACCCCCAATGATCCTTATCCATCTTCCCTGCCTTATTTTTTATAGTAATTATCTAACTTATTGAATATTTTACTCACATTGCTTATTTTCTGTCTCCCTACTTGAATGTAGTCTCTGTGAGGGTAAAGATTTTCACCATTTTGTTCCTTCCTAGACCCTAATGTCTAGAAGAGTGTGTGCCCTATTTTTAGGTACTCGCTAAATATTTGTTGACTGAATGAATGTCAATTTATTTCCTAGCTCCCATTGATGTCTTCTAGGACAAACTGCCTGTATTTATTCCTTTGTGCTCAGAATCTCTACTTCTGAATGCTTTCTCTCTTTGTATTTAGTAGAGACCAGGTAGGCCGGACTGTTAATTGCTGGAAAAATGTTCATCATTTATCACCGGTCCGACATTTCCTTCCAACAGCCAGTAGACAGCAACTCCCTCTGTCAAAGTGTGCCATGGACATGACTGGAGAATTGTTCCACTTTTTCTACCTTTCCGTTCATTCAACTTCATAAGTTTAAGAGCTCTGATCAAGCCATGGTCCCTGGGCATGGTTAAGATGGGTTGCGGTACTTTGTCATTACTATCAAGTTCCAAGCCCCACAGATTCTTAAACTTAAGATGTTAATTCTCTTAAACCTGTGTCGTGAGCTTTTTCTCATTTTATAGCTTATATTGGTCTGGATCTTCTGGGATTTCCATCAGTTCCATTTCAAAATGTTTGAACTTCATCCGATCTCTTCCCTTATATTTCAACACTGCATATGCCTTATGTAAGTGTCTGTTGCAAAGCGTGCTCTTGGTATAAAAAGGATGCTCAGATAAACAAGCCACATAAGACAAATTGAAAGCAATTTCCAGTCCTGTAGGTGTTGATAGTCCAATTTATCACCCTGATTCTTTCTCCAGAGAGCCAATTCAGTGTCCTCTTATCTACCCTGGAACATCCTGGTGACCCAACTTCTTGAAAAGTCAACAGGAGAAACACTTGAAGGACACCCAGAAATCCCAAGACACTTTCCAAAACACAGCAGCAGGGAATAAGATGGAGCAGACAATATCAATCTTCCACCCCTCTTAAAATACTGAAGATGTACTTAACACAGGGTCAGAGATAGAACAAGAACCATAAAATGAGAAAACCCTTAAGGAAGATGTGTGTGCACACTGTGGGGAGTAGTGGTCGAGTACAGGAAGGAAGAGATGGAACATGTAATTGCTCTGTGGCGAATAGAGAAATATGATTGGTTTGCATTATCCAGAAGTGCCAGCGCCAAAGATATTATATTGTTTCAATCACTATTCCTGATTTTTCATAGTCATGAGAGAAAGGAAAAAATACTTCCATGAAGTTCTTTCCATAAGAAACATAAGCTATGCTTGACCCAGTTTTCCTAGTAAAGCTAGGGTATTTCAGAGGCAGTACTTAAAAGGCTCAGAGTTACACAGCCTTGACCACAGTGTTGATCAAAGGGTGGCCCTCTGGTCAAACTGGACCAAACATAAAAATCTAAACTGAACCCTCCCGTGGTTCGACAGCCCTAGAGCAAAATGTTGCCAGAAGTCCTTACTTTGGCCACTCTTGAGGTTCAGAATATGAATATTAGGCTGCTAAATAATGTCTGCTAATTCCAGGGAAAATAATCAGACTCAAATGAATGGAAGTCCTGTTTCTCTGCCTTCCAAGAGAAGACGTGATATGCTGTCATCTTCACTGGAGCAGGAGGGGACTGGCCAGCTAATTCAGTGCTCTGCCTGTATTCAAAACACAGGTCTTTCCAACATATCACAATTCATCACTGCTCTTGCCTCCTCCTCACCAAGTTCTCAGTTCTCACTATGGCACAATTGCACCATGATCTCCCTGGGACACTGCAAAACAGGGCCCCCGCACGCTTCCATTGCTCTCAAAGTCAAGCGGTTACCTGTCAGGGGTCCGGGGCACTATTTTTTGCCTTTGTCTTAATGGGATTATGAAACTTTTGGAGAATAAGCAACACACTGATGAAGGTTAAAGAGGCAACATATTAGATCTACAGCAAATGAAAATTTAACTCCAAGTACTAGTATTTACTGAACCGTGGGCGCTAGCTTTCTGTAATCATGTTCAGAGTTATTAATACTGGATTGCCCCTGCTGTAGTTTTAAAATTGTCACTGAAATGTAATTTCAATGCTCCTGATGATGTAATTGCTGAGAAGCCATGTGGTTGGTAATTACACAATGCAGTGTATGGAACTGAGCTAATGCCCTGCAATCTATTTATTGTTTGACTTTTTTTTTCTTCTTTCTAATTAATTCCACTGCCTGATGTGCATTGTGTGGTTTCAATAAAATAAATTCCAGCATCCCTACTCACTGTCTTAGCCCTTGGAGAGGAGAGAAGTGCAGGAATGGAGGTAGAGAAAACCTAAGTGACTGTAGATCATTCTGAGCTCTAGGACAGCACACACTGAAATGCTAACACATTACATATTGGTCATTTCTCCATTTCTACTGCCTGCAGGCCTTAAGTACTAAGTGCAACTGCATGTTAAATGCAATCAATATATATGTATGTATGAGCACGTATATATATTTAAAGGTAGAGTGGCTCTTATCACTCTGATTTCAGAGATCCTACATAGACTCTCATACTCCATATAAAATAACAGCTACAAAGGAAAATTAGAAGCAAATATTTTTTAAAATACCGTTAACAGGCTGCCATTAATTTCTCTATTTTTTTAACTTGACTTTGTATGCAAATTAAGGCACATGCCTGTGTGTCAAAGGATGATAGTTGTGAGAGTCGAGGAAAGACCCAGATTTCATGCAGCATTAGGCCCTCTTTCTTGCACAGCAGTAATTTAGACTTATAGCTTCATCTCAGTCACGTATATGTGCATTGGTCAGAAGTGGTACAGAGAGCTTAAAAGCCTGGGCTTGGGGCCAGTCTGCTCAGGTTAGCATCCTGGCATGGTCACTTACTCTCTGTGTGATTTGGGGACATCATTTAACCTCACTCTATCATATTTTCCCCATAAGTAAAAAGGATTATAATAGCATCTTTCTCACAGTGTTGTTGTGACAATTAAGTGAGTTAATATATTCAAAGTACTTAGAACAGTGGCTGGCACACAGTATGCACTATTCAAGCAGTACCTATTATTGGTTGTAAATAGAAATGGTCTTTGGCTAATATACTGAAAGGAAATAAGGTACCTTGCAGAATTGATGGGAAAGCTAGAGAAAGCACATAGAATGGGCAGGAACAAAGGCATCTCTGCAGCAGGATCCCTCAGGCTGTGCAGCACAACATTGCCACCAGCGCTGTCCCTGTCACCAGGGGCCACTGTTCCCACTGGTACTATTCCTGGTGCCCACTACAACAGGACAACTGATGGTGCCTCCAATAAGTCCTAGGCTATTCTTTCCATTACCTGTTAGAGTCAAAGCCCCAGGCAGGGCATTTGGTGATCAAGGATAGGTCATAAGCCATATCCTACCAACCACAAGTGGGGAGAAGGAGTATCTCTTCATCCCCTGAACTGAGAGGTGCAACTCTCTCCTCCTCCAAGATTCAACAATATAGAATCTTGCAAAACAGGAAAGGAGTCGGGATTTGGGGCACAAAACAAGAAAACAGTAGGCTACTACCATGTTAAGTCACCCAGAAGAGAACTTACCCAAGACTCCTGACCCATGGTGTGCCTGGGTGGCTCAGTCAGTTAAGCATCCAACTCTTGATTTTGGCTCAGGTCATGATCTCACGGTTTGTGAGTTTGAGCCCCACATCAGGCTCCATGCTGACAGTGCAGAGCTTTCTTGGGATTCTATCTCTCCATCTCTCTGTGTCCCTCCCACCCCCCTCCAAATAAATAAATAAACTTTAAAAAATGACTCCTGACCCATCAAGGAAGAAAAAGAAGAATGAGTGAGATTCGGAAAATACAGATCAACCCAAGTCACAAGTCACAAGAGGAAAGTCAGAGAAATAGAGAAGGAAACCAGAAGCAGGCCATTAAATAATAACTATCAGTGTAGCAAAGAATTGCAGCCTAGAAGGTAGTAAAAACGGGAAGCACAGAGGAGAGCCAGAGGAGAGGAGTCTAGTCTAGATAGTGTTCTTGAACGTGTTGGTCTTAGAATTCTTTTTTCAATTTTAAAGATTATTTGGGTGCCTGGGTGGCTCAGTTGGTTAAGCGGCCGACTTCGGCTCAGGTCATGATCTCGCGGTCCGTGAGTTCGAGCCCTGTGTCAGGCTCTGTGCTGACAGCTCAGAGCCTGGAGCCTGTTTCAGATTCTGTGTCTCCCTCTCTCTGACCCTCCCCCTTTCATGCTCTGTTTCTCTCTGTCTCAAAAATAAATAAACGTTAAAAAAAATAAAAAATAAAAAAATAAAGATTAGTGGGTTCAGCAACCAACTCCTGGTTTCAGCTCAAGTCATGATCTCACACTTTGTGGGATGGAGCCCCACATTGGGCTCTGTGCTGACAGCATAGAGCCTGCTTGAGAGTCTCTCTGTCTCTATCTCTCCCTCTCCCTCTCTCCCACTCTCTCCCTCTCCTCTCTCTGCCTCTCCACCACTCATGCACATTCTCTTTCTCTCAAAATAAATAAATAAACTTCAAAAAGAAAAGATTATTGAAAACTTTAAAGAACTTTTGTTATGTGTTTATTATGTGTTTAACTTGCCATGTTGGAAATTAAACAAAGAAATTTTGAAAACTGTATTAATTCATTTAAAAATAATTAAAATAGGGCACCTGGATGGCTCAGTCAATTAAGCGACAGACTCTCGGTTTCGGCTCAGGTCATGATCTCAGGACCGAGGGACTGAGCCCTGTATCGAGCTCCATACTGAGCAAGGAGCCTGCTTAAGATTCTCTCTCTCTGTCCCTCTGTCTCTCTCGCCTGCTCACATGCTCTCTAAAATAGAAAATAAAAATAATAATAATTAAAGTGCATCTATTACATGTTAACATAAATGACATATTTTATGAAAAACGATTATATTTTTTCTCGAAAAATGTAGTGGGAAGAACGGCACTGCTTTATATTTTTGCAGCTGTGGCTTACCAGAAGTGTCATATTTGCTTCTATACATTCAATCTGTTGTGATATTGCAAATCATATAGCCTCTGGAAAACTCCAGCTGTGAAAGAATGGGTAAAAATAGCAAACAACACATTGCTATGTTATGAAAATAGGTTTGATCTTGCTGACCATCCGAAAGCATCTTGGGGACCCTGCTAGAGTAGACCGAGGGTACTAACAAAATGAACTAAAAAGACAATACGGGCTTCACAAGAAGCCACAAAAGATGATCTGTGATGAGAAGCATGACAATACACTCTTACCTCGCATTAATACAGCACGTTGTTATTTACCAAACCATTTTCACATACACATTACATCTGATATTCATCACAGTGTTGTGAGGCATAATTTCCATTTTAGAAATAAGGTCTCCAAAGTTCAGAGAGGCTAGCTGACACGCCCAGGATCATATAGTTTGTAAGTAGAAAAGCTGGATACCACATTTCCACCTCTGCCTCATACTGAAAAAGTAACTTATCATCAGTGAAGTATGGAAACACTGATGTAGCTTTCTTCATTTTCTAGACAGGAATCTAAGACCCAGAGTATAGACAGTGACCTGCCTTTGATCTGTAAGCAAGAGCAGAATTGGGTAAGGATCCCAGTCTTGCTGGCTCTAAACTGGGCTTTCATAACTAAGCAATTATATACCAGAGTTTTAAAATTTCTGTGGAACACGTGTTTGGTTTTGGTTTTGGTTTTGGTTTTGGTTTTTGGTTTTGGTTTTGGTTTTGGTTTTGGTTTTGGTTTTTAAAGAGCTGGATTCTAATTCCATGTAGTAGGTGAATACCACCTGGCAGACAGAGGCAGTGGATTGGTATGCCCTTTACTTCTTAATCTTATTCACACAGTAGGAAGTGTTTTAGGGCCTTCAGCAATTGAACTAAACTAAGAAATGAGTAGGAGTTTCCAGCTCCTAGGTGGCAGAAGGAAGGTAGAAAATTTGATAAGATACATACTTTGATGGTCTGATTCCCTGATATCTTTGTCAATCAGTCACAATGCCTTTGGTTGCAAGTGACAGAAGGAACAAGAGAGAGAGAAAGAGAAAGAGAGGAAAGAAGGAAGGAAAAAACTGAAGAGGGGAGGGGGAAAAGGAAGGAAGAAAGGAAGGGAAGAAGGAAAGAAGGGAGGGAGGAAAGAAAATAACAACTGGGCTAACTTAAATAATAAGGACATGTTATTATCTTAGATATTAAGAAATACCAAGGTGGGCATCTCCAGGATAAGCTAATTGAGAAACTAAATGATCTAACAGAGGTGCAGTTTCCTTCTCTCTTTCTACTCTGGCAACTCCCCTCATGGCCTCAAGGAAACTGCCAGAGTTCCAGATGTCACATATAAACACAACAACCTCAAAAAGAAAAAGGGGGAGTGTTTCTTCTTGTGCTTCTTTACAACAGCAAAATATATTTTCCCAAAACCCCACATGCAGACTTCATCTCAAATCCCCCTGCCTTTGCCTAAGCATTCTGGTGAGAAGAATGTAGCCCAAATACAAGCTGAAATGTTTAGTTTTATAGCTGGGGACAGATCAGCTTTCATGGAGACCATTTTAGAGGGTTCTGTCAGAAAGGAAGAAAGGTAAATGAATAATGGTAGTTGCTACAATTTAGGGTTTTCTCACCTTAAAATCCATTCACTAAATTTTATGTTGTTGTTGTTATTGTTGTTGTTGTTGTTTCAAGAAAATATAATGCTGACATAAACACAGTCCAATGGAAAAAAGGAGACCTGAAGCCTGGCATACACACTACGCTTTGTGAATGTAATATTTATAAATGTAGGTGACTGGTTTTGATATAATGGAGCTAAGTAATTGCTAATTTACTAAATGTAACATGTTAATTTTTTCAGTGTCTTCCATATAAAAGTTGTCACTAAACAACACTCCAGAGCCCTATTAAAATCACTGAATGCAAGCAAATTCAATTAGTACTCGCTTTCAAGGCAGAGTGTGCTATTCATATTAGGTCTGTAGATGCAGTAACGCAAGCATTAAGGAGTGCCCAAAAGCAATTTGGAGAACAAATGACTGAGAATGGGGCGACTAAGAATGAGGAGAAAAATTAGTTTGTTATGGGAGAAAAACCATCAAAATAAAGTTAAGAGCAGCATTCCATAAGCCAGCCCCCTCAGTGTTCAATAAGCCACTCTCAGATCCTCAAGTAGCTAAATCATCATCATCTTGACTATAAATCAACACCGGTGCTAAACAGCTTTCAGTAAAAGCCTCCTTGTTCCCGGGGTCAATGAATTTAGTACATTTGATTGCAACTAATTACCTCTTTTTAAGTAAAGAGAATACAAAATATAGTAGGTTTTACATAAGATGTTCGCCAGTGTGGCAGCAGATACGTCTGAGGAAATCACTGCACACAGTTCTTCTCAGCAACTAAGGATTACACTGCATGTAGAGAATACCAAAGTCACTCTGATAGAGCATTAAGAAAAGACCTATTCTCCTTCCCGTAAGAAAAACCTCAAATAGATGGAAGCAATCTATGGCAGTTCTTAGTTCATTACAACCCCTCACCCAACAAAACCTCTAAAGACAAACACGGCGATGGACAATGACAAAGTCCAATTGTTCACACACACACACAATTTTACTAAAGAGTAAATGCCTGCTCCACCACCCAAAGAGGGCTCACTAAAAATCCACCTAGGTAACTTTACAGATAGATCACTCTCTTGGAGACACTTTCATGCCCTATGCGGGGGTGATTTCTATTTCTCTGTATGACTCAAGTGTCCTGACTAAATGTGGCAAACAGACTCTAAGGTGGCCCCATGCTCCTGCCTCATGATTTGCTTGTGCTTATGCGATTCCTCTCCTGTGACTTGCTTCTAATCAACAGACTATGGCAGAGGTGATGGGATACCACTCCTGGGATTATGTTATATGAAGCTGCATCTTGCTAACAGACTTGCTCTACAGACATGCTTTCTTTCGCTCTTGCTATGAAGAGATGCAAACGGCCATGTGGTGAGAAGCCCCATAAAGAGGAATCTGTGCTAAGAGCTGCCGGCAACTTCTAGGAGCTGTGGTCAGCTCCCAACAGTAGCCAGCAAGATGTCCGGCCGGGCTCTCAGTCTTCCAGTTATAAGGAAATGAGATTTGTCAATAACCTCAGTGAGCTTGGAAGCTGATCCACGGCCCCAGCCAGCACCTTGATTGTATGGTTTCTGAGGACCCTGCTAAGTCTTGCCTGGACTCCCAACCCACAGAAACTGAAAGATGAGTGTGTGCTGTTTCAAGCCAATAAATTTGGAACATGGCAATAAAAAACTGATAACACGAACCAAACCTGGAATAATAGGACCTCAGGTGGTAGAGGTGCCAAACCAGGTTAGTCATACCAGTTCTGCAACACATTTCACCAGAAATACCTTGCTTTCTATTCCATGTGTCTTCTTCCTCAAAAATCTTACCAGATGGGGCACCTGGGTGGCTCAGTCGGTTAAGCATCTGACCAGCTCACGTCATGATCTCATGGTCCAGGAGTTTGAGCCCCGTGTCAGGCTCTGTGCTGGATCCAGGCTCAGAGCCTGGAACTTGCTTCAGATTCTGTCTCTCTGCCCTTCTCCAGCTCATGCACTTGCTCTCTCTCTCTCTCTCTCTCTCTCTCTCCCTCTCTTTGTCTCTCTCTCAAAAATAAATAAACATAAATTTTTTTAAAAAAAAATCTTACCAATTTTTGGATTTGATGGATTAATTTGGCTGAAGATTTTGTAATTCACTCTTGTAGCTCTTTCTTTCTTCCCAGAGAGATACCATCACTCTCTCCAGAATACCATTGCATTCATTCCATGCAATGAAACAAAATTTATTAAACTGAGCCCAAATGGCCTGATAGAATTTATGCACCACCAAAACGAACCAATTTATTCCTCACTCAGACACATTTTCATTGTCCATACATTCGTTAATATAGAACCCTTCACTGATGTTTCACTTGCTTCAAGTTGTATCAACCTCTTATAAGGCTTTATGATAAGGAAGAATTCTGAGAGAAAAAAAAAAGATGGCTTCTTATAAATTTTTTGCTGTCTTTTTCAGGCTGGCTAGATAGATCATAGATGACAGGTAGGTAGGTAGGTAGATAGATAGAACCATTAACAATAGCTTCATTAGAGTTGTACAAAGTGACACGCTTTTGGCATTTATACTATACGTACCTTTATTCAAAGTGCCTTTATAAGTGATAAACGAGGCTGAATTTCAGTCTCAAAAAAAGATTGGCAGTAGAGATAGAAAAATATATGGATATCTTGTCTCTAATTCTGCGAGTAAATAGGCTATATGTGAATTTTAAGTTAGAAGACCAAATACGACCTAGGACAGAAATGGCAGGGGATGGAAATAAAAATGTATGGAAAGTGGAAGGTAAAATTTTGATAACCTATATATTTTAGAATCTATACAAATTCTTTTTTTTTTTAATTTTTTTTCAACGTTTATTTATTTTTGGGACAGAGAGAGACAGAGCATGAACAGGGGAGGGGCAGAGAGAGAGGGAGACACAGAATCGGAAACAGGCTCCAGGCTCTGAGCCATCAGCCCAGAGCCTGACGCGGGGCTCGAACTCACGGACCGCGAGATCGTGACCTGGCTGAAGTCGGACGCTTAACCGACTGCGCCACCCAGGCGCCCCTATACAAATTCTTAATGTGAGGGGGAAAAGACTAAAGTAAAATTCACAACCAATCAACACATCTTTTAACTGATCTATCATTGAAATTTACTTTGCTCATTAGCGGAGTCAGAGCAGTTCATTCTATTAATATGACTGTATCACCTGGGCTCACTCAGGCGCTGACAAAAGCAGAGAAACCCAGAAGCTTTGCAATAAAGCAACAATGTTTCAAACATCAGCTACAAACTCATCAACACCTACTTGTTCCCCAGTAACTGGGGAAGGGAAAATTTAGCTTACAAAATACACACTAAGGTAAAACCAGAAGACATCAGATTACAGTGTCAAACAACAGAGACCAAAGTTAGGTCCCTTCTGCAAGGTGGATTCCTACAGAGGTTGTGACATTAAGAAACAGCAGCAGCTCTACAAGGAATTCCCTTGCAGAGGGGACATAGGGAAGAGAATGATTTGTTGGGAAGGGGGTAAGAGACTTGCCTTAAATCATGTTTGCCTAGACTTTACCTAAGAATTAAGAAAAATTATTCATTTTAAAGAATTGGATATTCTAGAGCAAGTTAATAGCTAAAGCCACCTCTTGACCCTCATAAGATGAGAAAAAAACTTTCACTTCTGATGCCCAGGTTTTAGGTGCTTAGTTAGGGTAAAGGAACCAGTGAGTACTTCGACTCAGTTCTGGGTGGTGCTAATAATCCCCATTGTATGTGTACTGCTTCATGTAACCTCACCTCCCTCAGCTTTCCTGAGGACAGGACCATGCCTTGATCACTTGGCTCTCACCATGCTTAGCACTTGCAACTTCGAGGGTGCCCCAACCTCTGGTGTATGAACAAATTACTCTTTACAATTTTCTAACTTACCATGTGAGTCTACTATGACCTAACTTGTCCTCAAAGCCATAAATGCTTCCTCTCCAATCCCTCCATTGAGTGGAAACTGACAAAAGAAGAGAACCTTCTCTCTTAGTCCTAAAATTCTGAGATAGAAATACAAAGCATTAAATAACGTACTGTTGTCATAAAATATGCTTATAAAAGATAAAAGTAAATTATGAAAATAAAAAGAAAATATCACTAAACTTACCTTATTAATGTTCAATCTGCACCCTCAAAAGATTGTTTAGCAGTAAAATTTTTAATTTTTTTCTTCCAGGGCCAATACAACCAAGTTATAAAAATATAACGATAACTACAACAATAATGACAAAAACTCAGCCTCAGCCTCAAAAAGATCAAATGATAGGCCAGTAAAGATGTTAAGGACAAAACCTCTCTCATGAAGATAATACACTAATTTTTTAGTCTGGTAAGTCAAAGAAACCAAATGTGGAATGAAAGGGAAAAAAAATGACACTAATGGAATTCAAAATATATTGTTTTCCTGAATGATAGCCCTGCTATGGGAAAAGTGTGGGCTTTGGAAGCAGGAGGATTATAGTTCAAGCTGTGGTTCTGGCACTCGCAAACTTTACTCTCCCTTATAAAATGCAGGTAATACCCACCTGCTTTTTTTCTGGGAAATGGCAATAGAGCCTGTAAAGCATTTTAAAAATCACAACTATTTATGTTGTATTATATGCCGGGCATTGTTTTAAACACATTTCAATCCATTTAATCCACATGGTGTAGACAATATTATCATTCCCACCTTGCAGGTGAGGGAACTGAGGCCCAGAGACGTTCACTTGCCCAAAGTCACGGAGCAGGATTGAAGCCCAAGCAGTCTGAGTCATAGCTTGTGCCCTCAACATGGACCGCACTGGGCTGCCTCCCACAGCATCAGTAATAAAATCAGTAACAACTAGCTTTTGTCAAGCACCTCCTTTGTGTCAGGGACTGTGTTAAGCACTTCACTTGCCTTACCGCATTTCATTTTGAAAACAGCTCCATGAGGTAGGTCCTGCCAGAATCACTGCCATGCTATGTCACAGAACTCTTGGTGCAGGCCCTGGCACAAAAGGGGGTAGTGATTATTATTACCAACCCCCATCACATTCCTCTGTGTCCAAGCGTGGAGCAAAGGAACGAGCCCGAGCAAAACAACTGACATCAGAAATGAACTTCCAGTGTGGAATAATGTTTTCTCAGCGTGACAGAACACACACAGGCTGTGCCAATGTCTTCTCCAGCTTCCCCCTCTTGAAGTCACCTCAGGAACGAGGCGGACTCTCTATCACCACCGATTAAGTGTGGCTGTGTGGTCAGGGCTAGTTCCTGCTGCAGAGGGGAAAAGAAACTCTCTCTGCTTCTGTTCGCTGTATTGAACTCTTTAACCACGGCATCGATACTGTGCAGCTTCCCAGTCTCCATCTTTTGTGTTAAAAATTAGGGAAGGACCGTGAGAAACTGCTGCCGCAGAGGCAAGTGATGGAGAAAATGAAAAATTCTCTGCTTAGTTCACCGAGAAAATTCCATTTTTAATGTTTAGCCTCCTGCCACTTACTGCTACCACCACAGAGCAACAAATATACTTGGAAGGGCAGATTTCAGAAATGCAGTTTCCTGTTCCTGACCCCAGGCAGAGGGTGGGAAGTGCCTGGTGAGGGTGATGACACAGCAGTGAAGGCGGAAGGTGGCCTCCAGGGCGCCGATTCAGCCTCGAGTAGGGCTGACTGTCCACTGTCTGGTGTGGAAAAGAGCCCGCAGAGACCCCTCCTTGCGCGAAGAAGGGTGGAGCTATCACCAGATGAGCAATGTTCAAATCTGCAGACCAGCAGAAAGAAATGCATAATCCAAACGTAAGAAAGGCTTTTGATCTAACAAGGAGTCCCATATGATTTTTAGCAGCACAATTGTCAAATTACCTTAAGCTAATTTCAGAATTAGTTCCCATTTTTAACATACAAATGCCAATTACTGGCAAGAAAAGGTATATTGAACAGCAGAAGGAAATCAGACTGGGATCAACGTGGAGAGCTGGCTCACCATAGTCGCTTCTTCACCTGAAAAAAAAGGGGGATTTTTTAAATACAATGTACATCAGAATCACCTGGACAGTTTTCAAGTGCAAATATCCAAGGCCCAGTCTTGATGATTCTGATTCTATTGGGTTGGCAACCTCCCCCAGGGTAGTATTTTTCTCAGCTTTATTGAGACATACTCAACATACAACATTGTGTATCTTTAATAATTTGATATACCTAAATGCTGAGAATTGAGTCAAGTCAATTAACAAATCCATTATGCTACATAGTTACTGTGTATGTGTGTGTGCACATGTGTGTGTGTGTGTGTGTGTGTGTGTGTAGAATATTTAATATCTCTTAGCATCTTTCAAGTACACAGTACCATACAGTTAACTATAGTCACCTTGCTGTACATTAGATCCCCAGAACGTATTTATCTAGAACTGGACATTTGCACCCTTCTGATGAAGTTCATTTGTGGACCAGTGCTGAGGTGCAATATTCAGTGCCTCTTGGGCACTGGTTAGGGAGAGCCTATGCGTGAGCCAGTGGAGTTGGCTCTGGAGGAAGCTTGAATCATGGACTTCACTGGGTCTTTGTACCTGAGATTTATCCCAAATATTGGAGAAGAGCCCTTGAAGCCCCCTTCAGGACATCCACTCTTCCATCCTACCTTTTGACTTCTTCCTCAAAACTGTTTTCGATTTTAATATATCATCTAGCATTATTTTCAGCCAGAAAATGAAGGGTAGATTCAGAGAAGGGTTGTAGAATTTTCCTAAGTTCACATAAAAGCTATATAACAGTAGCAGCATTCACGGTTACACTGCATGCCTGTCCATTTTGCTTCCCTGCCACCATGTCCCCATTGTGTGGCCTATAATATCTAATGATAGCTAACAGTTATGGAGCCCCATCCATGTGCTCTGTGCTGACTGTATTGTATATATCATTATATTTAATTCTAGTTAACAAAAAATGGGAACTGAAAGTTATTGAAAAAATTTTTGAAAAATAAGTTTAAGTAAGAATCTTAATATGGCAAAAGGAAAAGAATTAAATAAAAAGAGGTATACTCACTCTGGCCAAATGTTGATAGAATAAGACCAAAAGATATCTCCCTTAGGTAGCCTTTCACCTCTCTCTAGTTTAATGATATAGTGAGTTGCCATCAAGCAATGGTAGAGCCTGTGGGCAAGGAGCTTCTGCCCCTACCTCCCCACCCCACCCCCCATCTAGGCAGACTTCCCCCAAGAACAATAAGAAGAGGGGCAGGAATGAAGAATTCTGAGCAGGTGTTAAGGCTTGGAGGCAGACTGGAGAAAAAGCCAAAGGCTCAATCAAAGATTCTCAGAAGCAAAATATAGGAAGTATTGACATTAGCCTTACATGGTATATTATAAAATTTAAGTTGAATATAATGATAACTAATATATTATTGTTTAAATAGTTACCTTTTAATCTTTTGAAATGTTCGAGAAAATTAAACTGACCTCTCTCAGGTTTTCTCAGAGGATTTGAAGAAAAATGTATTAAAGCACATAGAACCGTGCCCAG
Source organism: Prionailurus viverrinus (assembly GCF_022837055.1). Lineage (NCBI taxonomy): Eukaryota > Metazoa > Chordata > Mammalia > Carnivora > Felidae > Prionailurus > Prionailurus viverrinus. The sequence goes on from NC_062566.1 coordinate 92,785,939, forward strand.
CTCATCAGGAATCCTCAGCACAGGTTTGCTGTTCTAATTTTCTGTGACCCAAGTGGTTCTAACAGCTGTACCAAGGCTTTTTTAATAAAAATTTACTAATCACCCAATGGCAACTAACACAAAGGAAGATGCAGGGGAAATATAATTGAAAACAAAACCTCCTGCCAACCTAAAAATCCTCTCCACAAAGGTAGAAAACAAAGAAAACATTTTTATTACTAAATAAGCATTAAGCCATAAAAAGATGTGCATCACAAATAATTTACTAAAAGATTACCAAGAGAAATCTCACCTTTTTATATAGCCAACTACATATAGCATACATGTTCTCAAAATAAATAATAACGTGTCTTCAAGCAAGAAGACTTGAGAACACCATTTGTCACACATAGTTCATCCTGGTTTCACCTGGTAACCGTTTGTGTTAGCTAGAAGGCTTTATCCAAAGGAAGAATAAATTTCTCATATTTTTATGATAGGAGGTAGTTTTGGAGGCAGGCGCCCTCTGAAGTGAGCCTCTACCTTCCCATAGCAATTGGGAGACGGGGTGCTGTCTTCCTTGATGATTATATTCCCAAGAATTGATTCCCAAATCCTTGAGAAAGATGGTCTTGGGTCATAAAACTGACAAGAGATTTCTTTATCTTTTAAAAAGTTTTTTTTAAGTTCATTTACTTTAATGGAGTGAGTCAGGGAGGGACACAGAGAGAGAGAGAGAGGAGCCCAACAGGCTCCACACTGTCAGTGCAGAGCCCAACACAGGGCTCGAACTCACAAACCATGAGCTCATGGCCTGAGCTGGTCAGCCACTCAACCGACTGAGCCACCCAGGTGCCCCTAGCTTTTAAAAAGGTTTACATGCATTTCAAAGAGGCAGAGAAGAAACTTAAAACTCCAAGTTTTCCAAAATGAATCCTCTAAGAAAAAGAAGAGTCTGTTCCTTTATTATCAACAAGAATTAAGCCTCTTGTTTTTAATTTGCCTTTGCCTTTACAAAGGCAGATATCTGGGAGGAATTAAAAAATCTCTCTGGTATCCTTCCCAGACGTGTCAATTATTTCCTAATGAGGAAACCCATACAAACATAATAAACAAAGGCAATACAGGAATTAGAAATTTCCAAAGAACACATGGGTACTAGAGGGGACATATAACATCTCTTTTTATTAAGTCAGAAGAGACACCTATTACTTCTGAAAGTAAAAATACTAAGTTGGCAAGACGTTAAGAGACAGTGTTCCATCAAGGGCCATATAAAAGTCAAGCACTGACTTCATAATCGTCACAGGCTTCCTGAAACATTTTGAAGGACATTAATATTGGTATGCCAGTCAAATTGGGTGAATAGATTATGTTGATTTAAAATTAAGGTCTGATTGACTGCTATCATCAACCTTGTCCTTGGTGGGTACCACACAGCTGTGACCATATGGGTGTTGTTGATTTCCCAAGAAATGGCTTCATCCCAGAGAATAGTCATTTCTGTAGACATATGCTCAGAAGGCACTCTGGGACCCTTTCTGATGAAAGTGCCTTGTAAATGTGAGATATTGCCACCATTAGGAGTGAAATCTAACCCTGGACGACGTCTTAAACTTAATAGTGGGAGTTAAACCACCATCATTTCCAAGTATTCCGGCCAATACATATTCTCGTCATAGCTCAGAAAGCATGGGTTGTTATTATCAGGAAATCTGCCTGCAGACCTGGAAACATGTTTTTCAGATCATAAAAACACAAGACACGATAAGCCTAGCTTACCCTCATCAAGTAGTATATTTAAAGTATTACCCTTTAGAAAAAAAATATATATATATATATCAAAATGATTTTACAATTCCACTTAAAATAGGCAAATAAATAGTATTGATGCAGTAATATTTTTAATACAATACTTTCATTTTTATGAATGCCAAGTACAATAAAGTGGCATTCACTTTCCCTTAATAACCAAACTTAAATTTTGTTTCTTATTATTCTCTTTCAAAAGATAAGCATTTGAAAGCTAGCAAGACACTGTGCCCAAAACAATATAGTGCCTAAAATAAAGAGGTGATATGTCATAAAATAGTCTTCTTCCATTTTTAGGGTTCATCCTGATAAAGCTCTCAGCAGGCTTCCAGTCATGACAAGGCAAAAACTGAAACAGACACAGGTGACCTAATAAAACTGTGCACGGGGTAAAATTGCCAAACCACTCAGTGATCTACAAAGTCATGATTCTGTATCTAGTATATTACTTTACTGCATTCCCCAGCTTCCAAGTTCAACTCTCACCAAGATTATAGTGTACCACACTTTGTTCACAGGTTTTTAGAGCTTCAGATACCACTGGGGTTCTATTGAATAAGTCCATTCTTTGATTCCTTCTGCCTGATAAAAATGGCAAGATTCAAGCAGGGCTACACGGACATGGATTTCACAGGGAGAACGTTTGCTCACAGGAACATATGTTCTTGCTTCTGAGACAGGCTGTGAGCTCTCCCAGAAGCTCCCCTTTCTGACTCTTTCCAGCCACACATAGTCTACATCTTAGATTCTATTCTGCATATCTGCACCTCTTGCTTATCTGTATCTATCTGTACCTGCCATTCCACATTTCTATCCCAGACCAATTGACATAAGCCATTCGGAATAGAGGTAAATGCATCCAAATTAATCATCAGTTCTATCTTATCCCAGGGTCTCCATGTGCATTTTTTTTTTCATTAAAAAGTGGACCAGGCTCGGAAGGAAGATGGTGGCGTAGGAGGACGCTGGGCTCACCGCGCGTCCTGCTGATCACTTAGATTCCACCTACACCTGCCTAAATAACCCAGAAAACCGCGGGAGGATTAGTAGAATGGAGTCGACGGAGCCAAGCGCAGACGAGAGGCCCATGGAAGAGGGTAGGAAGGGCGGCGAGGCGGTGCGCGCTCCACAGACTGGCGGCAGGGAGCCGGGCGGAGGGGCGGCTCGCCGGCCAAGCAGAGCCCCCGAGTCTGGCTGGCAAAAGCGGAGGGGCCTGACGGACTGTGTTCCGACAGCAAGCGCAACTTAGCGTCTGGGAGGTCATAAGTTAACAGCTCTGCTCGGAAAGCGGGAAGGCTGGAGGACAAAGGGATGGAGAGCTGCTGAGCCCCCTGACAACAGAGCTCAGTTTGGCGGGGAACAAAGGCGCTCGCCAGCGCCATCTCCCCCGCCCATCCCCCAACCAAAATCCCAAAGAGAACCGGTTCCTGCCAGGGAACTTGCTCGCTCTGCGCAAACACCCAACTCTGCGCTTCGGCGGAGCCAAACCTCCGGCAGCGGATCTGACTCCCTCCCGCTGCCACAGGCCCCCTCCTGAAGTGGATCACCTAAGGAGAAGTGATCTAAGCCTGCCCCCCCTGCCACTGTGCACCTTGCCTACCCACCCCAGCTAATACGCCAGATCCCCAGCATCACAAGCCTGGCAGGGTGCAAGTAGCCCAGACGGGCCACACCACCCCACAGTGAATCCTGCCCCTAGGAGAGGGGAAGAGAAGGCACACACCAGTCTGACTGTGGCCCCAGCTCTGGGCTGGGGGCAGACATCAGGTCTGACTGCGGCCCTACCCACCAACTCCAGTTATACACCACAGCACAGGGGAAGTGCCCTGCAGGTCCTCACCACGCCAGGGACTGTCCAAAATGACCAAGCGGAAGAATTCCCCTCAGAAGAATCTCCAGGAAATAACAACAGCTAATGAGCTGATCAAAAAGGATTTAAATAATATAACAGAAAGTGAATTTAGAATAATAGTCATAAAATTAATCGCTGGGCTTGAAAACAGTATACAGGACAGCAGAGAATCTCTTGCTACAGAGATCAAGGGACTAAGGAACAGTCACGAGGAGCTGAAAAACGCTTTAAATGAAATGCAAAACAAAATGGAAACAACAACAGCTCGGATTGAAGAGGCAGAGGAGAGAATAGGTGAACTAGAAGATAAAGTTATGGAAAAAGAGGAAGCTGAGAGAAAGAGAGATTAAAAAAATCCAGGAGTATGAGGGGAAAATTAGAGAACTAAGTGATACACTAAAAAGAAATAATATACGCATAATTGGTATCCCAGAGGAGGAAGACAGAGGGAAAGGTGCTGAAGGGGTACTTGAAGAAATCATAGCTGAGAACTTCCCTGAACTGGGGAAGGAAAAAGGCATTGAAATCCAAGAGGCACAGAGAACTCCCTTCAGACGTAACTTGAATCGATCTTCTGCACGACATATCATAGTGAAACTGGCAAAATACAAGGATAAAGAGAAAATTCTGAAAGCAGCAAGGGGTAAACGTGCCCTCACATATAAAGGGAGACCTATAAGACTCGTGACAGATCTCTCTTTTGAAACTTGGCAGGCCAGAAAGAATTAGCACGAGATTTTCAGGGTGCTAGACAGAAAAAATATGCAGCCGAGAATCCTTTATCCAGCAAGTCTGTCATTTAGAATAGAAGGAGAGATAAAGGTCTTCCCAAACAAACAAAAACTGAAGGAATTTGTCACCACTAAACCAGCCCTACAAGAGATCCTAAGGGGGACCCTGTGAGACAAAGTCCCAGAGACATCACTACAAGCATAAAACATACAGACATCACAATGACTCTAAACCCGTATCTTTCTATAATAACACTGAATGTAAATGGATTAAATGCGCCAACCAAAAGACATAGGGTATCAGAATGGATAAAAAAACAAGACCCATCTATTTGCTGTCTACAAGAGACTCATTTTAGACCTGAGGACACCTTTAGATTGAGAGTGAGGGGATGGAGAACTATTTATCATGCGACTGGAAGCCAAAAGAAAGCTGGAGTAGCCATACTTATATCAGACAAACTAGACTTTCAATTAAAGGCTGTAACAAGAGATGAAGAAGGACATTATATAATAGTTACAGGGTCTATCCATCAGGAAGAGCTAACAATTATAAATGTCTATGCACCGAATACCGGAGCCCCCAAATATATAAAACAATTACTCATAAACATAAGCAACCTTATTGATAAGAATGTGGTAATTGCAGGGGACTTTAATACACCACTTACAGAAATGGATAGATCATCTAGACACACGGTCAATAAAGAAACAAGGGCCCTGAATGAGACATTGGATCAGATGGACTTGACAGATCTATTTAGAGCTCTGCATCCCAAAGCAACAGAATATACTTTCTTCTCGAGTGCACATGGAACATTCTCCAAGATAGATCATATACTGGGTCACAAAACAGCCCTTCATAAGTTTACCAGAATTGAAATTATACCATGCATACTTTCAGACCACAATGCTATGAAGCTTGAAATCAACCACAGGAAAAAGTCTGGAAAACCTCCAAAAGCATGGAGGTTAAAGAACACCCTATTAACGAATGAGTGGGTCAACCAGGCAATTAGAGAAGAAATTAAAAAATATATGGAAACAAACGAAAGTGAAAATACAACAATCCAAACGCTTTGGGACGCAGCAAAGGCAGTCCTGAGAGGAAAATACATTGCAATCCAGGCCTATCTCAAGAAACAAGAAAAATCCCAAATACAAAATCTAACAGCACACCTAAAGGAAATAGAAGCAGAACAGCAAAGACAGCCTAAACCCAGCAGAAGAAGAGAAATAATAAAGATCAGAGCAGAAATAAACAATGTAGAATCTAAAAAAAACTGTAGAGCAGATCAACGAAACCAAGAGTTGGTTTTTTGAAAAAATAAACAAAATTGACAAACCTCTAGCCAGGCTTCTCAAAAAGAAAAGGGAGATGACCCAAATAGATAAAATCATGAATGAAAATGGAATTATTACAACCAATCCCTCAGAGATACAAACAATTATCAGGGTATACTATGAAAAATTATATGCCAACAAACTGGAAAACCTGGAAGAAATGGACAAATTCCTGAACACCCACACTCTTCCAAAACTCAATCAGGAGGAAATAGAAAGCTTGAACAGACCCATAACCAGCAAAGAAATTGAATCGGTTATCAAAAATCTCCCAACAAATAAGAGTCCAGGACCAGATGGCTTCCCAGGGGAGTTCTACCAGACGTTTAAAGCAGAGATAATACCTATCCTTCTCAAGCTATTCCAAGAAATAGAAAGGGAAGGAAAACTTCCAGACTCATTCTATGAAGCCAGTATTACTTTGATTCCTAAACCAGACAGAGACCCAGTAAAAAAAAGAGAACTACAGGCCAATATCCCTGATGAATATGGATGCAAAAATTCTCAATAAGATACTAGCAAATCGAATTCAACGGCATATAAAAAGAATTATTCACCATGATCAAGTGGGATTCATTCCTGGGATGCAGGGCTGGTTCCACATTCGCAAATCAATCAACGTGATACATCACATTAACAAAAAAAAAAGAGAAGAACCATATGATCCTGTCAATCGATGCAGAAAAGGCCTTTGACAAAATCCAGCACCCTTTCTTAATAAAAACCCTTGAGAAAGTCGGGATATAAGGAACATACTTAAAGATCATAAAGGCCATTTATGAAAAGCCCACAGCTAACATAATCCTCAACGGGGAAAAACTGAGAGCTTTTTCCCTGAGATCAGGAACACGACAGGGATGCCCACTCTCACTGCTGTTGTTTAACATAGTGCTGGAAGTTCTAGCATCAGCAATCAGACAACAAAAGGAAATCAAAGGCATCAAAATTGGCAAAGATGAAGTCAAGCTTTCGCTTTTTGCAGATGACATGATATTATACATGGAAAATCCGATAGACTCCACCAAAAGTCTGCTAGAACTGATACAGGAATTCAGCAAAGTTGCAGGCTACAAAATCAATGTACAGAAATCAGTTGCATTCTTATACACTAACAATGAAGCAACAGAAAGACAAATAAAGAAACTGATCCCATTCACAATTGCACCAAGAAGCATAAAATACCTAGGAATAAATCTAACCAAAGATGTAAAGGATCTGTATGCTGAAAACTATAGAAAGCTTATGAAGGAAATTGAAGAAGATTTAAAGAAATGGAAAGACATTCCCTGCTCATGGATTGGAAGAATAAATATTGTCAAAATGTCAATACTACCCAAAGCTATCTACACATTCAATGCAATCCCAATCAAAACTGCACCAGCATTCTTCTCGAAGCTAGAACAAGCAATCCTAAAATTCATATGGAACCACAAAAGGCCCTGAATAGCCAAAGGAATTTTGAAGAAGAAGACCAAAGCAGGAGGCATCACAATCCCAGACTTTAGCCTCTACTACAAAGCTGTCATCATCAAGACAGCATGGTATTGGCACAAAAACAGACACATAGACCAATGGAATAGAATAGAAACCCCAGAACTAGACCCACAAACGTATGGCCAACTCATCTTTGACAAAGCAGGAAAGAACATCCAATGGAAAAAAGACAGTCTCTTTAACAAATGGTGCTGGGAGAACTGGACAGCAACATGCAGAAGGTTGAAACTAGACCACTTTCTCACACCATTCACAAAAATAAACTCAAAATGGATAAAGGATCTGAATGTGAGACAGGAAACCATCAAAACCCTAGAGGACAAAGCAGGAAGAGATCTCTCTGACCTCAGCCGTAGCAATCTCTTACTCGACACAGCCCCAAAGGCAAGGGAATTAAAAGCAAAAGTGAATTACTGGGACCTTATGAAGATAAAAAGCTTCTGCACAGCAAAGGAAACAACCAACAAAACTAAAAGGCAACCAACGGAATGGGAAAAGATATTCGCAAATGACATATCAGACAAAGGGCTAGTATCCAAAATCTATAAAGAGCTCACCAAACTCCACACCCAAAAAACAAATAACCCAGTGAAGAAATGGGCAGAAAACATGAATAGACACTTCTCTAAAGAAGACATCCGGATGGCCAACAGGCACATGAAAAGATGTTCAGCGTCGCTCCTTATCAGGGAAATACAAATCAAAACCACACTCAGGTATCACCTCACGCCAGTCAGAGTGGCCAAAATGAACAAATCAGGAGACTCTAGATGCTGGAGAGGATGTGGAGAAACGGGAACCCTCTTGCACTGTTGGTGGGAATGCAAACTGGTGTAGCCGCTCTGGAAAGCAGTGTGGAGGTTCCTCAGAAAATTAAAAATAGACCTACCCTATGACCCAGCAATAGCACTGCTAGGAATTTATCCAAGGGATACAGGAGTACTGATGCATAGGGCCACTTGTACCCCAATGTTCATAGCAGCACTCTCAACAATAGCCAAATTATGGAAAGAGCCTAAATGTCCATCAACTGATGAATGGATAAAGAAATTGTGGTTTATATACACAGTGGAGTACTACGTGGCAATGAGAAAAAATGAAATATGGCCTTTTGTAGCAACGTGGATGGAACTGGAGAGTGTGATGCTAAGTGAAATAAGCCATACAGAGAAAGACAAATACCATATGGTTTCACTCTTATGTGGATCCTGAGAAACTTAACAGGAACCCATGGGGGAGGGGAAGGAAAAAAAAAAAGAGGTTAGAGTGGGAGACAGCCAAAGCATAAGAGACTGTTAAAAACTAAGAACAAACTGAGGGTTGATGGGAGGTGGGAGGGAGGAGAGGGTGGGTGATGGGTATTGAGGAGGGCACCTTTTGGGATGAGCACTGGGTGTTGTATGGAAACCAATTTGACAATAAATTTCATATATAAAAAAAAAAATAGTGGACGAAAACAAAATTTCTTGGGTAGAGAAAAAGCTCCTAGTCAAGAAAGTTGTGTTCAAGTTGCATACTGGTACTGATCTATAGAAAAGAAAATAGCAAGCTGACCAAACACTCAAACTGAAAATTCCGAAATTCCCCCTTGCAGCAGTTGAGGTTATCTGATGAATAGGATGCCTTTGGGAATCTGGCAGAAATGGGTTTGAAACACTCCCACAAAGCGTTACCTATATAACCATGAGCAAGACACTATCTCCCTAGCCTAAATCCACTTAATGGGTAGAATGGAGATAATAATCAATATCTATATCGTAGGGGTGTGAAGATTCAAAAAAAGCACTTAGAGTGGGGTTCTGAATAATACTAAGTGTTCTATAAATGTTACCTGCTATTAATATCATCATCAAGTGGCTCATTCAACGCCAAGTAAGATGGATAATCTCCCTTGTGAAATTTAACTTATAAATCTCACAAGCCACAAGTCCTCAATGGCATATCTGACCACTGAATAATCATGCACATCAAATCATGATCTTCCTATCCAGCCAGACTCATTATTCTCAACTGGCAGTAGCAAGGAACTGTGTCAGTTTCTAAACAGAACCTCACTATTCTTTGTGAAAACCCAGTGTCAGACCTGAATAAGACCTCTCTAATAAAAAATCTTCTACACACACATTTCTCCAGACTGCAGCCATCAGGCAGACCCAGATACTCACAGTCTGTTCACCCCAGTGGGACCACATGGTCTGCATAAAGTCCTCTTCTAGGTTTTTGGTGGACTTCGGGTGGTCTCAGAGCCACCACAATGGGTTATTCCCTTGACTATAAAGACCACCTTGAGATCTTGATGCCGTAGAACTCCCCTGCTCAGCACCCCAGTCAATCAGAAGGTAATTTACTACATTACCCTGGTTAGACATGCCGAGTCAACAAGCAGGGGTAACTCTGCAACCAGCCTCACACCAAACACCTTCAGAATAGAATGACAGAACCTGAAACAATATCCAAGTGATGACCATCCTCAAAATGCCTAGAGAAGGTGAGAGGAGATTCTAAGGGTCACAGGTGGGACTTCCTTAAAGCCTTCAACACAGCCTACAGAGCTTCTAGCGAACTGACCACACATTACTTCACCAGCTTCAAGACACTCAGTTCCTGCCCTGCACCTTAGGACCCTGCCTTACAGGACAAATGAGGTTCCCTCTCACACCGTGATACTGTCACCCATCATCACTCTCTATATCTGAACAACATTTCCCTATTAAAATTCATCAAATTCACACTTTTCCTTTAGAATTCAGCTGGAGCATCCTCATCCTCCATGTTACCTCTATCCTCACACTGAACACATCCTATTGTGATTGCAGGTTTGCATTTTTGTCTTGCCCACTAGAATTTAAGCCCTCAAGGGACATTAATAGCTCAGGGTAGGTTCAAAGGAAGCTCTCAAAAAGGTTTTTTGGTATAATGGATATTGGTGTTCTTAGTGACAATTTTACTGCATTTTTTACCAATTATATTTCAATTAGCTATTAACTGGTTCATATGAAAACTATTAACTTTATATCATATTCCTATCTTGTTTATAACTAGTTTACTGGATTTACTTACAAGTCATAATAGTTCCAACTGGTTCTCTTAGGTTTTTTTTTTAACAAAAATTCATATCATCTGGATATGATGATATTTTAATCTTTTATTTATAAATATTTATATATCTCATTTCTATTTTATAATCCATTGTGTAGTCCAAAAACTCAAGAACATGGTCAAATAATAATGGTGATTTCAGAGTACTCTTTTATTTCTGATTTTAGGACAGTCACTCATCTTTTCCCATTAAATGTGATATTGGCTATTAGTTTTAAGCCGTTAATTCAATTAAAAAACAACATTTCTCAAAATAAAAAGCCAAAGCCAATCTCCTTAGAACAAAATTAAAATAAACAGATAGGCAAGGTAAATCAAGCAAATGCAAACAAAGAATGTAAAAGGATAAACTTAATATCAGACAAGTGGACAATGAAGCATTTCATTTGCACATTTTTCTTGCACATGGGATATAGAGTTCTGGTTTTTTAACACCAACTGCCAGAGAAAGGATTTTGAGGTTTGGGATTAATTGCTTCTAAAAACAATATGATAGTGGACTGTTTACAAAGAAAAGTAAAGATTCAGTTTGGGATAATTAAATAAAGCACAATTTAAATTTTTGTTTACACTGTCCAGGGTCTTATTTTAAAATCTGGTCTTTGTTTTATATGATTAAATAGTTTATTTTCACAAGGGATATGTTACACACACACACACATACACACACACACACACACACACACAATCAAGCTGGTTTATAGATTTCTCTAGGAATTGAAGATGATGAGATCCAAGCTGGGCTTCAAGGTCATGAGTTTCTGAAAGTGAAGGATTTTTATGGGAGAACTGCTCTCTTCCCTACAAGTAAATGTTTTGAAGGCCATCTGTGTTTTATTCTTTGTATGACAAGGCCGGGCACAGAGGGAGTCTTGAGCTGTTTTAGCAAATTCCTTCTTCTCTTGCTTTAACCTCGTATGTTGCATGCCCAAGAAGGAGAGGGGAGGTTAAAGAAAAATATAATCTGGCTATATTTACAATTGTTACTTATTCTATTTCCACGTTCAATACTGATCCTATCCTACTATAACTCCCCACTTCTGAGTCTAAATTTAAGATTCATCTCTTGGTTAACTACAATATGTCTTCATGTAACTTGATTAGGAAGGATACCTAGATAGTGAGCATATTTATTTAAAATATTTAAGCAAGTATACAAAAACACACACAAAAGAAGGATGAAATATTAAAAGTAAAAATAGAGGAGGAATAACAATTATTAAGATATAAGTTGAAGCTAGCCTTGAGATATTTAAATGCATTGTAATATATACTTTTTATCTGTATTAATTAAAATGCAGCTGATGTGCTAAAGAATAAAGTAGCAATGGATTTATGAGACTGAAAATTATTTTCCTGCCACATAAAATTTCAGACAGGTAGGGGGGCTCTACCCTACTCAGTCTTCAGAAACCTAAGCTGCTTTGTCTGTCTTGTGGTTCTGCTGCCCTTAATACATAGTCCGCATTCACATGGTTCAAGATGGCTGGCTCTTCATTGCACCTGTACTCCTATTGCACACCTCAAGTTCAGTCTGTCTCATTGGCCAGAATGTATTCACATGGCCACACCTAGTTGCAAGGAAGATTGGGAAACATAACCTTTACCTAGGCAGTCCCATACTCAGCTAAAATTTCTATCATAGCATGAGAAGTGAAGGGGAAAACAGATAAAATGAACAACTAGCTGTTTTTACCTTATCACTAAGGCCTTATTGGTGGGCCTCAAATATATTTGATTCTTAATATCTTTACAATCAACATAAAAACAAAAACCACTATGGCTGTATGGTGAATAAAAGATAGAAAATGATAATTTTCTTAGGAGCATTATAAATGTTTTTCCTACTAGAATTTGTCCAAAGTACTAGATGTTCTGAAACTTTGCATATCAGAGAAAGTCTTCCGCCTTCCCTTATCCCTGAACTCCAATTTAGACACAATTCTGATGCCACATTTTGATCTTCAAAATGAATATCGTCACATGATATTTGGTGTTTTGGGGGGAAAAATGTGATGCCAAACTCATTTTTATTCCTTTGGTTTATGTGCTTATATATGTGAAGAAAATTATTTCCTTTTTACTGGAATAAATCTAAATATAGCTTTATTTTCTTTAATTACACATAGATTATGATAAAACTTTATTCCCAAACTCATTTTTTCTAGTTCACATGACTCTCCTATTTCTCTGATTATTTGGTCCATATCAATTTATCTGTATTTTTCTTCAAGAATACTTAGTATGTATTCATAATACATAATAAAAATAGCATGAATTTCCATACTTGTTTTATCTTCTATCACGTGTATCTCTTATTATGATGGTATTCCCCCAGTTTGCATTCCATAGCAGGGTCACAATTTTTCACTAAATGGACACATTTCTGATACTTAGTGCAATGATTATTCATAAATATGCCCCTTGTGAATTCCAACTTTTAACATTAAAAAGAACTAGCTTTACTTCATGTAATATTATTTGGCATAGATTTTACTTTATTAAAATCACAATCTCTGCTTTTGTCTTCACTTCTATAACAGTTTTATGTTTTCTTTAACCTCTTTCTTAGGATGGGAGAGAGGTTCTCCTTCCTTTTTCTTTTTGGAAGTGCCACCAAAGTGTTTATTAATTGCTAGTTTTTTCACTCCTCTGTGGCTGAAGGCAATCAACCAACCCACCAATTGAGTAGTACATGTTGAGCACTTACTATGTCTCAGGGACTGCGCTGAGGATTTGTCACTCAGTAGGAAATGAGAAAAACATGATCCTGGCTTCCATGAAATTTACTATCCAGCAGCAAGCAGGGTTAAACACAGGGAATTTCACCAACAGAAAAGTATGTTTGCTATTGGAGCTCATATGGCAAAGGGACTTCATCTAGGATAGATGGAGAGAAAACACCTCAAGAGGTAGCACGCAGGCTGAGACTTAAACACTGAATAGGTGTTAAGAGTTAAGGTACAAGCCTGGGACAAAGAATGGAGAGTGGTGAAGGGAGAGCAGGGAGGTGGCTCCATTAAGAGACTCATGTACAGAAGTTGGCAGTGAGAAGAAAGAGCATAGCATCCTCAAGGCTCTTCTCCCAGATGGCTGGAGCTTGAAGTGTGAAGGGTCAAGTGGAGCAAATTTTATGAGTGATAACCTGTGCCTCCAACTGGGGAGCGGGGAGGACAGCTAGCTATATGGTGTGAGAGCTAATGGCTTTTAAGCCCCGCAATCCTGAGATTTTATAGCATGATCCTATCTTAGTTAAGTCATCCAGTACCAACAGAGGAAGGCTGGGCTACCACCCAGATTTGCCTCTTGTATATAAGTCAGTATCTTTCTCTCAGGTAAGAGAGAATCATCCAGCACAAGTGAATTTTAGTCTGTAGATGCTCAATAAATACTTAGTTGGTTCGTTGGTTCCTTGTCTCCATATGCATAGAAAAGACTAGCAGTGAAAATATACCTATGGGTTAAAATGTAATTTAATTTCCAGACTTGTCTAAGATCTTTAATTTTAATTTGAAAATGAACGTTGGTTATGAGTGTAATATATGCACATTTTACAAAGGATTAAGAGAAGCTATAGTCCTTCAACAACCACAAAAATTTATCTTCAACGGCTCACGAGGATCACTGAAGAGGGAAAAGAAAGATGGTCAAATGTCAGTGCTTCCATTCCAAGTAAGAGCTGAGTGGCAATAGTGTGATTCATTATAAGAAAATCAAAGACATTGTGGACTGAACAAAACACATGAATATCACACTAATCCTCCACATGTCAGTGACTTACTGTGGGAGGCTTGTTGCCTCACTTAACCTCACTGTGTCTCCATTCCCCAATCTGTAAAACAGGGTTAATAATTTTAACCTACTTCTCAGAGATATTTGGAGGATTAGCCACAATAACAATAAACTGATTAAAAACACAAATCATGAGAATGTTTTAGCAAGAGCTATAATCTCTCATAGTAAGAATGTGAATTTCTTCTTCTCTAGAATTGTTCCAAATGCTTCAATGCTAATAATTTATAAGAATGAAAAATACATAGTGACCTTCTCTTTCAGTGACTGAAAATACTCTCTGGACTGAATCTCTTTTTTTTTTTTTTAAATAAAAACTTAACTTTTTTTAGGTGTAAAAAATGACTTTGATCCTATCTCAGCCAAGTAATTCAATGGATGGCAACTCCGCCAAGAAGATTTAAGAGCACTGTCCCCAACTTACAAGACTCCACTGAGAAATACTCATTTAGCAGTTTGAGAGTTACCTTGACCAAGAATTTATGCCAGAAACAACAAGGGCATGAAGATAAAATAGTTTTAGCCCACTAATCAAAATAAACTTATCCTAGACAAATTTACTGAATAAATACGGAGCTAGTCAATTCAATTGTCTACCCAAACTTCACAGTTACAAGAACAAAAATATCATGTACCTAATGCTAGTCCTAAAACAATTAAGCTTCTTGCTTCTCCAGATAACTTAAATTTCCTATAATTTGAATTACAGGAAAACACTGAAGTTCACTGTCAAGTACTTGTCATAACAGTTACTAAACAGTCCATCTGCATTTGTACTTTATGGGAATGTTCACATTTTTATAACACCCTGAATGCTGAAATTCTGATACAGAGAACAAGTCAGGCAAACATTAAGGGAATCTAAATCTGTACAATACATATCAGTGTTAAATCCTGGCTGACTACAATTTATTAACCCCCACAGAGAGATTACTTCTATTGAAGTTAAACAGCATGAAAAAAAATGGATTTTTCTATAATCCAGCTACCCAGTTTCCCTTCAATTTCTGAAAGATTACAACTCCCATTTTATGACATGACCACATTTCTCTCACTGAAGGGCAAAAGATAAGTTATATTGTAAATAATGGGGGTGGGATCTCAGGACAGGAGGATTATAAATCCCACCTCCAGAAGAGTTCTGAACCTTCCCATTTTGTGATGGAAGCAAGCATGCAGAAGAAGACACCCCCTAACTAGGTGGCCAAACAACTTGCACAAAGTAGGCCAGAAATTTCCCAAACTAGCAGCAAGTTAAGCAATGTTTCTAAGGTCACAAAATTACACTACTTTCTATTGCCCTCCCTTCCAAGTCACAAAGGAGAAATGCCCAATGATACTAATGTAATACTTCCTTCTGGAGATAGTCTAACCTACTGTGATGAAGGTTTTTCCAGTGAGAATGTGAAATCTGATGAAGAAAATAGAAAACAAATTAAAAAGCACAGAGTTTCTTGTATTGGATTATTTTCAAGTCGTTAACAAAAGTCGTTAACTTTAACACTTTTAAAGTTTTTATCCTCAAAAATATGCGAAAATAATAAGGCTTTTAAGTTATAAAGTGGCAGGTTATAGTACCATAAAATGCTGGATTATGTTAGCTATCTAGGTATGATCATTGTTTCTAGAATACCTGGAGTTAAGCTGAGGGAAAGTTTGAGGTAGAATAGCATAAAACATGAAATAAAATTATGTTCTTGTTATTCACACTAGATATCCAAGAATAATGAAAATTTGACAAGAAAAGGAAAGGTTTAGATTAATTTGAACTATTCATAAAATTTAAGGAAGTAAAATAATTCTTTTTAATAAAAACAGGGCAACTTTTCCACTGATACTCAAACAATACCAGATGGCCTTCATTGGTACAAACCTATCTTGTACATACATTTCAGAGAGGAATTTTTATATTCACTGGGCCAATTTAAAACACATAAATGAATATATGTAGTCAAAGCAGAAAGTAGATCGGAAAATTTCCAGGCCCAATATTAAAAATGAAATTAGTATAATATTAGCCTGTCTCTAAGCTTTAGACTTCGTATTCTGTCTGAATACCTAACCAGGGTTCCTTCTGAGGTCCTTGCTGTAAGACTTATCAGAAAAATGTATCCAGATGAAGAATATTTTAATTTTCCTAGGGGAATGTTTGACTATAGTTTTCTACTGCATAAGATAAGTGTGAAAGTGTGTTAGCAAATATGATGGAAATGCTAATTAGAACATTAAGGCAATTTATTCAATGCAAAATGAACATAAAAATAAGCATTATAGGTGCTGGAACAAGGAAGTTCTTAAATGGCATCGCACACTTGGAAAGAAATGTGAACTATGTGTTATTTCATTGATTTCTAACTATACTGGTTGCATTATCAATTTGGATAAAAATCTAAATTCATTGATTTCCAGTGAATAATTGAAAACCACTGGAAATACTGAGTAAGAAGCAGTCCCACAACAAAAGTTTTCTAATTTCTATCCTCAATGTCTAATATGCATAGGAAGAGATGCTACCCACAAAAATCAGAATCGGAGTACTCCTCTGACCTGTCCAATGTGAATGATTAAATTTCCAGGTTCAGCTGTCAGTGTGGTAGAAGCTGACAAGTGTGAACCCCCTGCTCTCTCCCCACATACAAATTCAGAATTTAAAAATTAGACTTTCAAAAGAAAACAGAAATTGCTTTGTTCTTTATATATTAAGATGAAAAATAAATTCTGCCAGAGGAAGGATTAGTATAAATTTTAAAGTTCTAGTTCCACAGAGTTTTATTATAGATGCTGCTTCTTTCACTATTGCAACTAAAAGAGTTCATAAAAGACCTGAATCTTAACTTTGAGTGTTTTCACTGGATAGCTGTGGGTTCAGTGTGATTACTATAGAGGTTGTAATTATGATTCCAAAATTTGCTCAAAAGTTTTCATATGCTATTGTTTAAGGATATAGTAATTACAATCATTTATTTTTGTCAGTGACATCCAAAAAGGAAACACACTCTCCCACCTCCCTCCTTTGAACAAGTTCACACCCTTCTGTAGCACAAAATTTTTCAATAGAGCCCACTGAATTTTTCTCTTTTTTTTCATATCTATGTGGTGTTTTTTTAAGCACCAATGTAAGTTAGCATTCTGCTTTCCTCCTTTAGTACATATTTATGGAATAAGTTCTTATTCGTTATGGATATTTATAATCTCATTATTATATTGCCAGTTGCTATAACTATATGTCAATTACCTCCTGCCTACAAGGAAATGTACTAGAGGTAGCTCACTATTGTAGTTCTACTCACAATACATTGGCCAATTCCTTTATCCCACATTTATATTATCACCCACCTATCAGAACCACTTGGAATGTTGACAGAGAAGCCAAGCCCTTCACACTTCTAGATTTGTGAGTATGTTCATAAACAAGAGATCTCTTAATAATAGCAATGGCCATTTCTTGAGCACTTCAATGGTAAATTCACTGACCCTCTCTACCCCTCTGGGCCCTTCATGGTTGATGTCTATAACTGTATGATTCAGCCTTTGGTTTCTGGTTCAACCTGGCCCCCTAAGAGCCATCCACAGGTCAGAGTCAGAAGGAGAGAGATAGGGGATTTCTTCTCTGTTCGCCTCCTGCCTCAGTGTAAGATTCTGTCAGTGGCTGCCTTATTCCAGGTCCATAGCTTTCCTCCACATTCCCAACTCTCACCAGGTTCTGGTAATGACATCCTACAGTTGCTAGTCTCTGGATGCTTCTCCTCCTTTGCTCCCTCTATCCTGCCCACACCTCTATACACAGCCTCTTTATTTACATCTATTCATTTGAACCATTTGTGGTACGCATACTTCTGAGATGGCCCTCTCAGGTGCTCCTCCTCCTGGGTGTGGGTGAGTCTAGCCTAATCAGATGTGCCCTTTAAAAAGAGAGTTTAGGGGTCAGAGACAAAAGAAGTCAGAGAAGTTCAAAGTTGCAGCAGATACTCTCCTGAAGTTCCCCTAGAAAGCAAACTGCCATATTGTAGAGAAGCTCACATGACAGGAAATGGCAGACGCCTTGGGGAGCTGAGAGTGGCCCCAGCTAACAGTCAACAAGAAAATGGGGACTTCAGTCCTACAACCCACAACTGGAGGAAGCTTGGAGGAGGATTCCAAACTCCAGATAGCCAACACCTTAATTCCAGTTTTGTGAAACCCTGAGCAATAGACCTAGCTAACTCATACACAGGTGTCTATCCTACAGAAAATGTAAGATAATTGGGTATTTATACCATTATCACACAAATATGTTACACTGGTTTACTAAATAGAAATGCTAATACTTTGCTTTAACAGTTGGAGTAATTTCAACTTAAAAGAAACAAATCCTTTCTCTTTTTTATACCCTTTGTCATTCCAGAAAAGATTTAAAGTAGTTAACACAGCTTTCCATAGAGTGTATGGTTCAAACATTTTAAAAGATATCCACTTCTTTAACTTGGTCTGCATTGATGAGTTTGTATTGTCTTGAAAACTGATTTCTTAACTTCGTTTGAATGCATTATGACTCTAACTATTAAAAATCTTTGTCTTCCTTGGGCATCTCGAGAACTTGCAAGTTGTACAGTTCTGGTTCAATATCCTTTCTTACCTCCTATTTCTGTCACTGTTTCAAAATTAGGTGAATGGCTGGCTAACTCCTTTCATAAACCAAATAACATTCTTCCTGGGGTTTCAATGGAGTAAGTCAGAAACCACACAGATACTTACAGTAACACTGTTCCGGGGACCCCAGGGAATGGAAAGACTCCATGAAATTGGTCTGAACAAGTCACAGCCCCACTCAACATAATCACAAGTTCTGCTGCAGTTGCAAACAATAGAGGTTTGAGTTCTAAATCAGTCCTTCAATGATCAGAGCTGTCCCTCCTTCTCCTTCATGATCTTTTCTGCTCCAGCAAAATCCCAGTCACTATTGCTATTGCTTCAAAGTTCTCAAATTCTTACCCTCAGAGTTTTTCTGGAGAACAGAACATTTTCAGGAAGCAAAGACTTTTGGTGAATGCTGACATAAGGGAAAGCTTCTCTCTGCAGTATATTCAACTTCTCTTTCTCTCTCTAGCTCTCTCGAATCTTCCTCCATAAAAATTTAAACCTCCTCAAGTTGCCCTGATTAAAAAAAAATCCTCGCTTACACCCCTATAGACCTTTATGTCATATTCATTTCTCAGGCAAATTTCTAGAGTTATCAGTATTTGCTTGACATCTTTCCTCTTGACCCATTATAATTTAGGTCCTGCCTCCATTGCTTTACTGAAACAATACTTGCTTAAGGGTAAGTTAAGCAATGTAATCCTTACATTGTTAAATCCAAAGGCTGCTTCTCAGTCTTCATTTACTTACTATCTCATAAACATTCTTCTTGAAATCTCTCTTCCCTTGGCCCCTACCTATGTGTAAATACACATACATATATTTGATAGAGAACATGCATTGTCCTTTTGCTCTACCTTAAAATTCCTATAACACCGTCTCTGTGCATCTACTTTGTAAATCTTGTTAAAGAACTTCTGCATAAATAATTGCTCATCAAAAGCACTAAAGACCATCTGCTACAAGTGAATCTAAAACTGCAAATAAAACATATCCTAGAATAGGAAAGCAAGGCCAGGAATTTTTTATTCTCTGAAATGAGAAATTTTTAAAGCCACCCTAAAAAGAATAGTTATTTAAATTCAATTAGGACATTTCTCGTATTTAATAAGGTGGTGAAGGTTGACATCAGGCAAACTGATGTGTAACTTATTAAACAAATCAATGAAGGATTATCTACTCACTTGGCCTTGGTCTTGATGATATGAGATAGAACTATGTAAAACATAGAGCAGGAGTCTGCATGGGGAGGAGGGAAGGAGATCCCTGAAGTAAGAATTTGTCAGTTTCTAGTGATACTCAGGACAGAGAGCACTCTATTAATAGGCAGAAATATCCCTGGTGTGCAGAAGAGCAATATACCATACTGGATCAAATCATTGTAGATATGCCTTACCATCATCTGATCCTCTTGGTCTAGGATCATCCATTCATTCAACAGCTGTCTGTTAGGTGTTGACTTTGTGGCAGGTACTGCAGTACATGAAGCAGGTACCAGGAATAAGATGCTCGAGAAGAGGCCAGTCTAGAGACAGGAGGAGGCTAGTATGCAGACAATTACAAAATGGATGGAGCACTCTTTGTTCACTGAGTTCCTTGTTGATGTATGCGCCCTTTCCTAAGAGCCTAGCAATGTGGCCCTGGTTCTTGAGTCAGGTGTAACTTCTGCCACAAATTAATAAGGCAGTATTCTGGTTTGTCAGTAGTTTCTTGTGAGTTTATTAGCACTAGTCTAGCTCTCTGTAGGCAGACATATCCAATTTAATTTCTGTAAAAGCAAAGTTGAGGTCCAGGCCCCAAACTCATGAAGACTCTATCTCATAAGGCTCTGTCTGAAGCAGCCAGTTGATATCTTTTTGACAACTCTTAGATATAGGAAAAACCATTTATTAGCAACACTCAGCCCTGCAAGCCAGGACTTCTATTCCACAATAACATCTCCCTAAACTATGTTCATTATAAATGTACATGGACTTTCAGCTTATTCTATAGCAGTGATGCTCAGACTTTGGTGGGTATAGGAATCTCCTGGGGAGATTTCGTTTAAATGCCGATTCCTGGGACCCACCCTAAAAGATTTGGATCCAGATTCTGAGAGAGAGCCCAGAATTATATTTTTTCTTTTCAAGCACTTGAGGAGATTCTGATGTGGTTGTATCCAAGACTATACTTTAAGAAACATTCTTTAATATTGACAATAAAAATAGTTTCCATAAATTTAAGGTATATGCATTAATGCAGAAGTATTAAGTGACCTCCACAATCTTATTTTTAATAGTAATTACATACTCATTACTATTACAGTTTTAAAATTCAACACACAGCATTGCAGGATAGGGTCTGCTTAGTCCCACTGCTTTCCCAGGTCTCCCTTGCCCCAAGGCAACAAAGACCATGACTATCTGGCCTGCCCTGTGCTCTGCATCCTAAGTACACTTAACTCTTCCAAGAAGCCTGTCCCAAATAGTCCACCTTCATGATCATTCATTGATGGTTTTTCCTTATCCTGCTTAACGCTGGTCTTTAGCATAGCCACGTGGGTTACTCCACATAATACCCATTTTCATAAATGTTATTTTATTGTTGCTTTATTTTTGTACCTTGTGTGGATATTAGAAATAATGTGCAATATCATTTGATAATTTCTAAATCCAAGGGATGGCTGGGCACAAACAGAAGTGAATCCACTCTCCCTCTGACACTGGGCCAGAGTGCATTTCTGTGATCTCCTCAGTGATGTCTCTGTCTCTTCTAACTAAATAGATCCTATTCACATCAGGTGTGTGTTTGGTTTGGACATGAGCAAACTTAACACCAAGAAGGGATCATATGTGATGAGAGTAAGTAGTAGAACATGAAAAACAACCAGGTCTGCAATTGTAGGTACAATACTAATACTCCTAATAGAAATTATAGGAAACCTCACAACTTCTAGGTAGGACATATGAATATAACAAAATGTTGATGGAAAACTTACACGTTGCCTCAGAAATGGTAGCACAAAGACAAAGTTGGTGACAGAGATACCAAATACTCCACCTTTTAAAGAAATCTGCAGAAAATTGAGGGCCAGACTTCCCCTCCATGGATTACTAGAAGACAAACAAGTCCTAAAACTCTACCCCCCAGCCAGCCATCACTGCAATCCCCAGACCCTCTCCCCAAACCACCTTAGAAGCAATACACTAAGGAGAGAAAGAGAAGTAGACAACAGTAAGTGTCATGCCTGGTGATGAAGGGCTCCAGCTTTCACACAACCCACTTGTTAATATACTTCAAATTTCCCTTTGTATGCTGCATGGTACTTTCTGGCTCAGTAGAGGATATCTCCAGGCATCATACAAAAATGCCACCCAAGAGCCAACAGTTCAATTTCAACCAAGTTTCCATAGTTGCCAGTAGAGTATGGCAGTGACTGGATGTTTGCTCCCATAGCCTGAAATAGAACTTTCTTTTACACAGATTTTGTAATGCAGTGGCTGTGAGTTGGACATTTAAAAGTTATTTTTACTCTTTATTGATTCTTAAAAAAACAAAAACAAACCCTGTCTTGGCAGGGGTTAGTCCTGAGAATCAAAATACCCTACTTACTTAGTAAATTAATTTCAGGTCTGGTGCCACCAAGGTTAAGCACTCAATTGAGAAAGAGAGACACTGCAGGTCACTCTTTGTCCCAGATGTGCCAGCAGAGCGACTCTGGAGGTGGATGCAATGTTAACCCTCAAGTGAACTGGAAAAAGAGTCTGATGTTTTTACCATTACCTAAAAGTAATTCAAGAGTAGGAAAAAAGCCCCAAATTTCTGCTTTGAGGTTTTGGATGGGCAAAAATATCCCATATTTAGTAGTGTGGTAGCTCTGAATGAGCCAAATGATTCAAAAATTCATTTTGCATCATCCGTTAAATTAAAATGATGCTCTTAAGCTTTCAGATACAGTGCCATTCTGTTATCATCATCCACACATGCTAAGATGAGAGCAAGACCCCATTTATTTCCAGAGCTTCTTTGAGGAAAGATGCTGTGACGTATATGTGGTATTTCCTGATGCATCGATTCACAATTGATTGTGACTGTCACAAAAATGTGAAAGTTCAAACAATGTAAAATGGAGAGAGATCTTTGCCATAAAATACAGAGGATGATCATTCATCTGAGTGTGTCTCTGCCTTCCCATTTTCAGTAACTCAGTATGTGGACATGTCTAAACCACATTCCATTTCCATCCAGACCACAATATGGATCACATTAGGCCAGATACTTTACCTTCTGGCAGCTCTCACACTAGGAAAAACCACGTGGGACTCTGAATAATGGAGACTGGGTTCACAGCCTGGTTTTGTCACTTACCAGCTGGGTGACATCAAGCACATAATTTAAAAACTCTCACAGCCTCAGTTTCTCTGCATATTAAATTTGGACAATGTTTTAACTCTTTGGTTTGTTAGGGAGTTTTAACTTGGAAAGTATTTGTAGAAACACCTGGCACAGATGATCCTGAGCACAAATGCTCAGTAATTAATCTTCTCAAAAATCTATGAATAATGGTATCTTTCTAAGTTATCCTCCATGTTACTCACTCCTTTTCCCTTCTCTGCGACCTGTTATAGCTGTGGCAAAGTTTCCAAGTACAAACGAAGTGACCCTCGTCAAGCAATAAAGAAACAAATCCTCAAACAGCTATTTCCTGTCTGACAGTTGGTATGCATATGCTTCACTGACTTTACTGTTTAGCCATGAAACCTTCATCATAAGTGTCATTTGGCTTTAACTTTGCAATAAGGTAATTATAGTGCTGGGCTTATTAAAAACAGACTCCATCACAGAAGACTTTGACTGATGTTGGTTGAAGTTATAACGTGACAGGCAACGGGGATGAGCAAGTACATGGCAAAGCCAAAGACATTATGTTGCAAATGCTGTTTATTTTCTGTCAACTATAAACTATGCAGTAAATAACACATTATAAAAGAGATCCAGAAATAACATTAAGCTAAAATGGAACCATCAATTATTCTCTCTTCTTTAGCTTTCCAAAGATTTTTTTCCCCTTCACTATTGGTACTTTTTTCTTTATTCGTTAATTGCTTTTTTCCCTGACTCCCCTGTTCTGCTCCAGTGCCTATAAATCATTGTAAAAAAGATAAAATGTTACTATTATGAAACGAGTGTAAAAATGGTATTTAAATAAATTTGCTTTTGCCATGGAGCCAACTTTCTCTAACCTTTCAGCAAAAGTTTAAAGCTTCTACTGAGAATGTTGTAAACTCTCTTCAGCAGAGTGCAGGTATTTTTAGCACTCACACTCTTTTACACTATTTTAGGCACTGGTAAGAGTCCAGAATGGAAACAGTCACTTCACAGTGAGTTTTGAGATATAAATTGAAAATATATGGCAGGAAGTTCAAGGTTTTACTGTAAGGAGAGACTTGAAACATACTCGCCTAAAGTATTGAATCACAAATGATTCTGGATTAGTCTGCTGCAATAGCAGAATGTTAATAAATGGAGTAAATGGGAAGAAAGAGAGGAAGAAAAGACTATGTGAGAGATAGAAGGCCTCCATCTACATCTGTGCCTTAGGAAGTCATTCTAGCTTCACTAGGTTCCTTTCCCCATTTGAGGGTCCAGGTTCACATCTAGATCAGTAAGGGCTTCTGAAATCATGCTAAACATTGCTTTTGTAAGTGAGTTAGTCACTCAAACACTTTGAGTACACAACACATGTCACATTCTAGAATCCAGTTTTGGAGGAGACAGAAATCACCCTTTTTCTCAAGGAGCTTCTGCTTTATGTCTATATCTGCTGTTTAGATAGTCATTCTTAATTCTTAAAACTCTTTTATTTTCTCCAGGATAATAACCATTGGACACATCTATGTTGCCACTATGAAGCCTCTTTACAACACAATCTTTAATGAGCATATCATTGTTACAGGTAAAATAATATTGGGAACAGAAACTTAGTTACTCCAATTAAACACACTCATATATGCAGATCAAAGCAGAGAACTGAATGGAATGAGATGAAATCAAGAAAGTTCTATAATGGAGCTAATGTACATGTCTCAATTCCATCAGCGAGTTACAAATTACTATTTAATAAACAACACTATGAATAATAGAAACCACAAGTACAAATACACATACAATGAAACCCATTGAGTAAAGTCCTGTATTTCAGGTTCTCATTGAAAATATTACATAGCTACAGATATATAGTAGTGGAAGTGGCGATGGACACATTGAATAGTGGCAAAAATTACTTATAATAAAGGCAAAAATATCTACTGGTCCCCCATTAACATTTTCACCCAGATAGATAATTCATCCTATGTTAAAAATAATAATAGAGGAGCCAAGATGGCAGAACAGCATGGAAGATTTTTTTTGCATCTTGCATCCATTAAATACAGCCAGATCAACATTAAACCATCCTGCACACCTAGAAAAATTATTTGAGGATTAACACAACAATCTGCACAACCTGAACCACAGAACTCAGCAGGTACGTCGTGTGGAGAGGTGAACTAGGGGACAGAGAAGTCATGGAAGGCAGGAAGCTCTTTTTGCTTGAAGAGAGAGGATGGAGATGGGTGGGGGGTAGTATGGGAAAAGCACACCCCCCAAAAGCAGCTGGAGAGAAAGTGGAAACAGCCACAGGGACTGAACTAAAAAGTGAGAAAGGAGAGGGTTTAAATTCCATTAAGACTCTATAAACAGGGGGAGAGAAGAATCTGAAACTCTTCAGCTCAATACCTGGCAGTGCTCTGGGGGATAGGGCAAATCCCCTGGAGCAGAGTGAAGTCCAGGGGTCCTTGGACCACATTGGGAGAGGTAGTTCCCCTCTGGGAGGACATGTGGTAGAGGCTGTGTGGCCTCTCCACAGGCAATGGTGCCAGCAGACTCTGGAGAACAACTATATTCACTGGTGCTGGAACAAGGTCGCTAAAGGTGAAGCTTGGTGCCAGATGTGTGTTATGATTTTCCATAATCCCTGAAACACTGCTGCTACACGATCTCATGAACTTTTTTCTGGGGCAGACTAGCACCCAGCCACAGTCTCTGGGCAGCAGCAGCAGCCTGGTCCCGTGAACATTCCTGGGTGCAGCTAGCACCTGGCCATTACTCAGAGACACCCTCCCCCAGAAGGTCTGAGCATGTCAAAGCTGCAATATCTCAGAAGTGAGGGGTTGGGAAAAACAGACACATCTGAGATAAAACTCAGAAGGTAAGTGCTGCCTGGCAACCTGACAGCTTGGTCACAGACAGTGTAACAGCGGGGAGTGGGCAGAAGCCAGAGACAAAAGACAGGTGTGCACAATGGATGACAGGGGAGAACAGAGTTCCAATACCAGAGACTGGGTAGCTAGGTGATGCGATTTTTCACCCCTCCCATGCATATTCATGCACACCTACAAGTGCCACAACAATCCACCCCAGTAAGCTAAGCAGCACCATCTAGTGGAGAATGGAGCCGTTACACTAAGCCCCACCCAACTAGGCCAACCTCGCTCTTCAGGAACACCACAATTCTCTCCACCTACCTAGTTTACGGTCTATAAAGTACTTCATAGTTTGAATTCTAGGGGAAAACAATGTAATTTCAATCGTATTTCAGTCTATTTGCTGGTCCATCTATTCAATGTTCTTTTTTTCTCTTTTTCATTTATTTTCTTTTTTTGGATTACAGAAAGAGGAAAAAATTTATTTTTATTTTCAATTTTTATTAAAAATGTTTTTCCTTAATTTTTTTCTACTATATTTTTTACTTTGTTGTAAATTTTTCAAATTCTATTTGACTTCCATTATTTCATTTTATTCTATTACATTGCATTCACTTTTTTCAAATGTTTTCCTTTTTTCTCTTTCTTCTTTTTCTTTTTTTTCTTTTCTTTTCTTTTCTCCCTTTTTTCTCTAATCTATCAATCTCCTTTCAACAATCAGACCAAAACACATCTAGGATCTAGCATCATTTATTTGATTTTGTGTGTGTGTGTGTGTGTGTGTGTGTGTGTTGTTCTTAATTTTTAATTTTGATCTTTTTTACCTTATTAACTTTTTCTTCAAAATGATGAAATGAAGGAATTCACCCCAAAAGAAAGAGCAGGAAGAGATGATATACAGGGACTTAATCAACACAGATATAAGCAAGATTTCTGAACCAGAATTTAGAATCATGATAATAAGAATACTAGCTGGGGTCAAAAATAAATTAGAATCCCTTTCTGCAGAGATAAAAGAAGTAAAAGCTATTCACAATCAAATAAAAACTGCATAACTGAGCCGCAATCTTGAATGGATGCCATGGCAGCAAGGATGGATGAGGCAGAGCAGTGAATCAGTGATAGAGAGGACAAACTTAGGGAGAATAATGAATCAGGGGAAAAAACAGGGAGACTAAGGCAAAAGAGCATGATTTAAGAATTAGAGAAATCAGTGACTCGTTAAAGGGGTCAAAATCTTAGGGGTCCCTGAAGATGAAGAGAGAGAAAAAGGGGTGGAAGGGTTATGTGAGCAAATCATAATGGAAAACTTTCTTAACCTGGGGAAAGACACCAACATCAAAATCCAGGAAGCACAGAGGACTCCCATTATCCAACAAAAACCAACCATCGACATGGCATATCATAGTCAAATTCACAAAATACTCAGGCAAGGAAAGAATCGTGGAAAAAAAAAAAAGTCTTTAACCTGCAAGGGAAGACAGCAGATTTGGAGCACCTGTCCACAGAATCTTGGCAGGCCAGAAAGGTGTGGCAGGATATATTCAATGTGCTGAATCGGAAAAATATGCAGCCAAGAATTCTTTATCCAGCAAGGCTATCATTCAAAATAGAAGGAGAGATTAAAACTTTCCCAAACAAAAATTAAAGGCATTCATGACTACTAAAACAGCCCTGCAAGAAATTTTAAGGGGGACTCTATGAGAGGAAAAAGAAGGAGAAAAAAAAAAGAAAGACCAAAGGCAACAAAGACTAGAAGGGACCAGAGAACACCACCAGAAACGCCAACTCTACAAGCAACATGATGGCAATAAATTCATGTCTTTCAGTACTCACTTTAAACATCAATGGAATAATGCTGCAATCAAAAGACATAGGGCAACAGAATGGATAAGAAAACAAGATCCATCTATATGCTGTTTACAAGAGACCCACTCTAGACCTAAAGACACCTTCAGATTTAAAGTAAGGGGATGGAGAACCATCAATCATGCTAATAGTCAACAAAAGAAAGCTGCAGTAGCCATACTTAAATCACACAATCTAGACTTTAAAATAAAAACTGTAACAAGAGATAAAGAAAGGTATTATATCATGATTAAGGGGTCTATCCACCAAGAAGACCTAATAATTGTAAACATTTATGCTCCAAATGTATGAGAACCCAAATATATAAATCAATTAATCACGAACATAGAGAAACTCATTAATAATAATACCACATAGTAGAGAACTTCAACATTCCACTTCCAGCAATGGACAGATCATCTAATCAAAAAATCAATGAGGAAACAATGGCTTTGAATCACACACTGGACCAGATGGACTTAACAGATATATTCAGAATATTTCATCCTAAAGCAGCAGAATATACATTCTTCTCCAGTGCACATGGAACATTCTCCAGAATAGATCAAATACTGGGATGCAAATTAGCCCTCAAGAAGTACAAAAAGATCAAAATCATAGTGTGCATATTTTCAGACATATGAAAATGTGATTCGAATTGTGAAATTCTAAATCAACCACAAGAAAAAAATTGGAAAGATAACAAATACTTGGAGACTAAAGAACAGCCTACTAAGGAATGAATGGGTAAACCAAGAAATTAAAGAGGAAATTAAAAAGTACATGGAAGCCAATGAAAATAATAACACCACAGCCCAAAACCTCTGGGACACAGAAAAGGTGGTCATAAGAAGGAAGTATATAGAAATCCAGGCCTTCCTAAAGAAGGAAGAAAGATCTCAGATACACAACCTAGCCTTACACCTTAAAAGGCTAGAAAAAGAACAGCAAATAAAACCCAAAAACAGCAGAATACAGGAAATAATAAAGATTAGAGCAGAAATAAATGCTACCAAAACCAAAAAAAAAAAAACAAAAAAAACGGTAGAACAGATCAATGAAACCAGAAGTTAGTTCTTTGAAAGAATTAACAAAATTGATAAACCAATAGCCACCTTGATCAAAAAGAAAAAGGAAAGGCTCCAAATAAATAAAATTAAGAATGAAAGAGGAAATATCACAACCAACACAGCAGAAATAAAAATAATAAGAAGAGATTATGAGCAATTATACACCAATAAAATGGGCAATCTGGAAGAAATGCACAAATTCCTAGATACATGAAAACTGAAACAAAAAAGAAATAGAAAATTTGAACAGACCCATAACCAGTAAAAAAAAAAATCGAATTAGTAATCAAAAATCTCCCAGGGGCACCTGAGTGGCTCATTCCGTTGAGCATCCAACTTTGGCTCAGGTCACAATCTCATGTTCTGTGAGTTCAAGTTTCACATCCAGCTCTGTGCTGACAGCTCAGAGCCTGAAGCCTGCTTCAATTCTTGTGTCTCCCTCTCTCTGCCCTGTCTCACACTCTGTCTCTCTCTCCTTCAAAAGTAAATAAACATTGGGGCGCCTGGGTGGCGCAGTCAGCTAAGCGTCCGACTTCAGCCAGGTCACAATCTCGCGGTCCGTGAGTTCGAGCCCCGCGTCAGGCTCTGGGCTGATGGCTCAGAGCCTGGAACCTGTTCCCGATTCTGTGTCTCCCTCTCTCTCTGCCCCTCTCCCGTTCATGCTGTGTCTCTCTCTGTCCCAAAAAATAAATAAACATTGAAAAAAATTTAAAAAAAAAAGTAAATAAACATTGAAAAAAAATTTTTTTAATCTCCCAAAAAACAAGAGTCCAGGGCCAGATGGCTTTCCAGGGGAATTCCACCAAATATTTAAGGACGAGTTAACATCTATTCTCTCGAAGCTGTTCCAAAAAAATAGAAATGGAAGGAAAACTTCTAAACTCTTTCTATCAAGCCAGCATTACCTTGATTCCAAAATCAGACAAAGACCTCCCTAAAAAGGAGAACTATAGACCAATTTACCTGATGAACATGGATGCAGAATCCTCAAGATATTAGCCAACTGGATCCAACAATACATTAAAAAATTATTCACCACAACTAAGTGGAATTTATACCTGGGATGCAGGGCTAGTTCAATATCTGCAAGACAATCAATAATCATATCAATAAAAGAAAGGACAAGGACCACATGATCCTCTCAATAGATGCAGAGAAGGCATTTGACAAAATACAGCATCTTTCCTTGATAAAAGAAAGTAGGGATAGAAGGATCCTACCTCAAGATCATAAAAGCCATATATGAATGACCCAACACTAATATCACCCTCAATGGGGAAAAACTGAGAGCTTTCCCCCTAAGGTCAGGAACAAGAAGGATTTCCATTCTTGTCACTGTTATTCAACACATTATCGTAAGTCTGAGCCTCAGCAATCAGACAACACAAATAAATAAAAGGCATCTAAATCAGCCAGGAGGAGGTCAAACTTTCACTCTTCACAGATGACATGATACTCTATATGGAAAACCCAAAATATTCCACCAAAAAGCTGCTAGAACTGATCCATGTATTCAGAAAAGTTGCAGGATATAAAATCAATGCAAAGAAATCAGTTGCATTCCTATACAACAATAATGAAGCAACAGAGAGAAATCAAGGAATCGATCCCATTTACAATTGCACCCAAACCCATAAAATACCTAGGAATAAATCTAACCAAAGAGGTGAGAAATCTATACACTGAAAACTAAGGACAGCTTATTAAATAAATAAAAGTAGACACAAAAAAATGGAAAAATATTCCATGCTCCTGGATAGGAAGAACAAATATTGTTAAAATGTCTATACTACCCAAAGCATCTACATACTCAATGCAATACCTATCAAAATAACACCAGCATTCTTCACAGAGCTAGAACAATCCTAAAATTTGTATGGAACCAGAAAAGAATCCTGAATAGCCAAAGCAATCTTGAAAAGGAAACCAAAGATGGCAGCATCATAATCCCGGACTTCAAGCTGTATTACAAAGCTGTAATCATCAAGACAGTAGGGTACTGGCACAAAAACAGACACTCAGATCAATGGAACAGAATAGAGAACCCAGAAATGGACCCACAAACGTGTGGCCAACTAATCTTTGAAAAAGCAGGAAAGAATATCCAGTGGAATAAAGACAGTCTCTTCAGCAAGTCGTGCTGGGAAGACTGGACAGAGACATGCAGAAGAATGAACCTGGACCACTTTCTTACACTAGACACAAAAATAAACTCAAAATGGATGAAAGACCTAAACATAAGACAGGAAGCCATCAAAATCCTCAAGGAGAAAGCAGGCAAAAACCCCTTTAGCTTGGCTGCAGCAGCTTTTACTCAACACGTCTCTGGAGGCAAAGGAAACAAAAGCAAAAATAAACTATTGGGACCTATTTCATCAAAATAAAAAGCTTCTGCACAGTGAAGGAAACAATCAGCAAAACTAAAAGGCAAACAACAGAATGGGAGAAGATATTTGCAAACAACATATCAGTTAAAGGGTTAGTATCAAAAATCTATAAAGAACTTATCAAACTCAACACCCAAAAGACAAATAATCCAGTGAAGAAATGGGCAAAAGACATGAATAGACACTTCTCCAAAGAAGACATCCAGATGGCCAACTGACACATGAAAAAATGCTCCACATCACTCATCATCAGGGAAATACAAATCAAAACCACAATGAGATACCACCTCACACCTGCCAGAATGGCTAACATTCACAACTCAGGCAACAACAGATGTTGGTGAGGATGCAGATAAAAAGGATCTCTTTTGCACTGCTGGCGGGAATGCAAACTGGTGCAGACACTCTGCAAAACAGTATGGAGGTTCCTCAAAAAATTAAAAATAGAACTACCCTATGACCCAGCAATTGCACTACTAAGTATTTAACCACGGGATACAGGTATGCTGTTTCAAAGGGGCACATGCACCCCAATGTTTATAGCAACACTATCAACAATAGCCAAAGTATGGAAAGAGCCCAAATTTCCATCAATTGATGGATGGATAAAGAAGATGTGGTGTGTATGTGTGTGTGTACACACACGCACACACACACACACACACACACATATATACGTATATATATGTATGTATACATATATACGTATATATATGTATATATGTGTGTATATACGTATATATATGTATATATATGTGTATATATGTATATATATATGTGTATACATATATACACATTTATATGTGTATATATGTATATATATAAGTGTATACATGTATACACATATATATGTGTATACATGTATACATACACACACACACACACACACACACATAATGGAGTATTACTCGGCAATCAAAAAGAATGAAATCTTGCCATTTGCAACTATGTGGATGGAACTAGAGGGTATTATGCTAAGTGAAATTAGTCAGAGAAAGACAAATATCATATGACTTCACTCATATGAGGACTTTACGACACAGAACAGATGAACATAAGGGAAACAAAAATAATATAAAAACAGGAAGGGGGACAAAACATAAGAGACTCAAATTTTTTTTTTTTAACGTTTATTTCTTTTTGGGACAGAGAGAGGCAGAGCATGAACGGGGGAGGGGCAGAGAGAGAGGGGGACACAGAACCGGAAACAGGCTCCAGGCTCTGAGCCATCAGCCCAGAGCCTGACGCGGGGCTCGAACCCACGGACCGCGAGATCGTGACCTGAGCTGAAGTCGGACGCCTAACCGACTGCGCCACCCAGGCACCCCCATAAGAGACTCTTAAATATGAAGAACAGAGGGTTAATGGAGTGGTTGTGGGAAGGGGGATGGGCTAAATGGGTAAGAGGCATTAAGGAATCTACTCCTGAAATCATTGTTCCACTATATGCTAACTAACTTGGATGTAAATTTTTAAAATTAATTAAATTTAAAAAAAATAATAATAATAATAATAATAAACAAGGGCACCTGGATGGCTCAGTCAGTTAAGTGTCCAACTTCAGCTCAGGTCATCATCTCAACAGTTTGTGAGTTTGAGCCCTGTGTTAGTCTCTGTGCTGACAGCTCAGAGCCTGGAGCCTGCTTCGGATTCTGTGTCTCCCTGTCTCTCTGCCCCTCCCCCACTTGCGTTCTCTTGTGCTCTCTTGCTCTCTTGCTCTCTCTCTCCCTCTCTCTCTCAAAAATAAATAAACATTAAAAAATTAAATAATAATAAACAAATTCTAATACATTTCATTAGAGAAATTTAAATTCTTGGCATCCCTGCAGGTAACTGGAGATCATCTAAAATGTCTCAAAACTCCATGATTAGAAATCACTATCTGGTTATTAGTGTCACATGAATTACAAGGCTTTGGGAAATATTACCTGAAAAGAGTATGCGTCTCTTAGAGCTTTCCTGGCTAGCACAAAGTACCATGGGAATAATTGGAAAGTATTTGAAACCACTACCCATTACCACAGTTCAATAGGAATAAGATGTAAGAACCACAAAGCTGATGTACTCAGATAACAGAATTAAATCTTACTGATAAAGTGCCACAAAGAAATTCCCACCATACCAGGCCAGCACAAAGACATGCCTCTATTTCTTTAACTCTCTGATCACTAAAATTCTCTAAAACCATCAAATAAAATTTTGATAATTCTATTAAATACTGTAAGGAAAATGAGCATTACTATAAAGCAGATGCTTCTGTTCATGAAAGAAGGTCATAGGAAAGTTCTACATGGCACTTAAGATACAAGCAGTAGTCACTAAATCCTCTTCAATCTCGGAGTTTCTTAAAGCTATCATTTCTTGAGGCACCTGGGTGGCTCAGTTGGTTGAGCATCCGACTTTGTCTCAGGTCATGATCTCGCGGTTCGTGAGTTTGAGCCCCACGTCAGGCTCTGTGCTGACAGCTCAGAGCCTGGAGTCTGCTTCAGATTCTGTGTCCCCCCCTCTCTCTCTGCCCCACCCCTGCTTGTGCTCTGTCTCTCTCTGTCTTTCAAAAATGAATAAACATAAAAAAAAATTTTTTTTAAAGCTATCATTTCTCTTGAATGTATACATTTTGCTGCTTGTTGATTTCACTTTTCCAGCAGCATATTTTGGCACATATGTCTCTCCTACATCTTAGAATATAAATTTATTTATGACACATACTGGTGATCTAGGAAGGACTCACAGACAATCAAAATCAGAAAGAATCAAATAATGATGTCACTGTGTGCTATTTCATTCATGATGCTTTGGTTTCCCCAACTAATGAGGATAATGCCAGAATCTTCTGTATGGGTATGTTATAGGAGTAAATGAGATAACCCATGCCAAGGGCTTGGCACCGTGCCTAGCAATGATAGTCACTATAATTACTACTACCGGTGCTGTTGATATGTTGCTAATATCTTTACCAATAGTATATGATATGTATCAATGTATGTGTGTATAGAGAGACAGAAAGAGACAGGGAAAGAGAGGATTTATGCAGAATGGGTAGGAAATTGAGGCCAAAAGACAGTGAATTTTTGAAATAACTGAAGACTGTCTTTCAGACGCAAAATCATTTCAGAATTTCTAAACAATAACTGTATATCCTTGCAGAGCTCCACTGTGTAGAATTCTACCCATGTACCCCAGTGCTCCCCAGGCAACCCATTACTTCCCCATCAGGCCAATCTAGTTACCCTTCCAGAGTTGGTCACTCTAGTGTCTGTACATTCTTCTATGATAGTGCTTTCCACATACTTCCTCCCACAGAAATCTTCCCCCAACCATCAACTCCTGAGAACTGACCTTAGCCCTGTCTGAGTCCCACAGCCCTAACACAGGGCCTTGCTCCAAGCTTGAAGAAGTAAGAAAAGAAAGAGAAAAGAGAACGGAGAACAGAAGAAAGGAACAAATAAAAGGGATAGAAAGAAAAGAGACAGAATGCGCACCATCGAATCTCCATTAAACAGTTCTAAGTTCTCTTCCCAGATGAGCTTGGTTTGATTTCAAGACCTTCCTCTGGAATTCTTCAGCTTTTTGCTCTGGTATGAATCTGCATTGTCAAAGACAGTGACACCTGCCCAAAAAGTGAGACCCATGAAGCCACAAGAAAAAATGGTGAGAAAGAAAAGCCTTCATTTAAATATCTAGACCTTATCCCTTTACATTCAGCAAGAATTTAAGAAATTATAAATCCCATACATTTTAAGAAACTCTGATTATCTTTTTTTCATGAATCCCATCATCGTTTGCTACTTACACTAACCCAGTTTACTTCATTCATTTGACAAAGATTTACTGAGCACCTATTATGTGCCAAGCATTCCGCTGTGGGCTGGAGCCTGCCTTCATGAAGCTTACATTAAGAAAGGCAGAGACAGAGCCAAAAAAAATCAATAAGTAAATTATTAGCTAATAGATAGGTAGGGGGAAGACAGAGGGATGTGGCAATCAGAGTGCCTGGTTCCATTTTAAATAGGCTGGTCAGGTTAGGTGACTGAGATGGTCACATTTGAACAGAGTACACAGGTAGTTATCAGGAAGCATTCCACACAGAAGGGAAAGCTGATGCAGACGTGCCTGGCACCCTTGAAGAGCAGCAAGAAGCGTGGACGAAGCACAGTGTGCTGGAAAGAATGGGGAAGGGGTAGATGAAGTCAGGGAGGTCATGGGACAGAGGGGTGGCAGGTCATGCATGGCCTTGTAGCCACTGCAAAGGCTACAACTTTACTGTGAGTCATATGGTGACACCTTGGAAAGTTTGCCTTCACTTACCTTTCTCTTCCCATAAGCAGCTTCCTATCCCATCCCTCACTGGACAGTTAGGGGCTTTTGCAGTTAACCCACCTGCTTGTGATTTTTTTTAAGCTTTAACTACCAAGGACAAAGTCAGTTGCATAGCAAATCAAATCAGTTTGACCCTTGTCCTGGGTCCCATACATTAGCGATCCTCCCCTGGTTTGGCCCTCTCCTGGTTATGCCTCTCCCCATAGGGTAAGGAGTCCAAAAAGTCAAGGGACTTTCCCACCCAGACCTGCCTCCCTCCTTCTAGACAACACTCTAGTGCCCAGGAACGTTCTGCCCAAAAGGTGACTCTCATCCCCAGGTCCTGTGCAGCCCTCTTCTCCTGGTTCACTTTCCCTAGCCAGGCCATGCTCCCCTGTTGTGGAAACCCCTAGGTGAAGGATGGCCTGGTGGCATCTGTTTACAAAAAGGGTAGATCTTGGTCTTTCTATCCGGGGCAGGGGGGCCCCATGCATCACCTGGAGGTGCCCTGAGATGTGAGTGGACTAAGAGGCAGCGGGCTGGGACCAGTACCCTATCCACACCCAGCTTTAGTCTTTCCAATGCCTGATGGCTAAGTGTCAAAGCCTTCAAATGATCAACGAGAATACTAAAACTTTCCTGCCAAAAGCAAATGAGAACTCTCATCTCCACCTGATTCTAACTACAACAAGAAGCTGTTTCGCCCTGCAATTCTCCTCTCCCAGCTCCCCTGCCTTATTCACTTTATCAAAATGGATTTCCAGATCAGGCAGAGATATGAATTCCCGTTGCTGCCTGAGCACATTTCTCTCTTGTCCCCTTGTTCCCAGGCTGCCAGCTTTCTATGAGATAAGAGTCACCCAATCACCCAGAGGTTCTCTTTTCAGCCACAGGTCATCCGACATACCATAGAAATTGATTATTCTGCTCACTTCAGCTGGGAGGCAATAACTGTCCGTCAAAATAGCTATTGCCCGCAGCGATCACTTTTTTAAAGGGACTAAGCACTTATGAACAATTCTAACTTGAACATAACATATTTTCAACAGTTAAATAGTAGCTTTCTCCATATGAGTACTTCTCCTTAGAAGTGCTTTCAAACCTATTATCCCCTTTTATTATCTGCGAATTTTATTATTTGTATGTTATTTTAACATCTCTGCGAAGCAGGTAGAATAGTTGAACAGAATCCCAGGAACAGAATGAAGGATTCGACCATGACCCCTTACAAAGATACTGTTCCTACTAAGTGTAAATCTTGATCTAGACTACACCCTGATAAACTTTCTGGTGCACCATGCAGATCCTGACCCTGAATCTGCCTTCTAAATCCTTCCCTCCCTACCCAGACATCCTCGATTTCTTTGGCCAATCCCAAGTCTCTCCTTTTCTGGACCTGCCACATCAGTGTTAGGTACTTTAAAATGAAATAAATGTAAAAGGCCATCTGTTTTCCAGTGGAACGCCATGTCTCTGCTCCAGGCACCCTGTGGGGAACACCAAACAGTGCACATCCTCGCCGCCATGGAGCTTACTTCTAGAGGTGAGGAACTGTCAATAAACTGGAACACACATGACAAACAAGAGGGCTCTGCCTGTGCACTCACTATTCTGTGCATGCCAGCCCAACAGCTGCCTCCTGGAAGTACGTGTGCCTTCCAGCTGAGACTTGTTCCACCTTCCCTGGTCCTCACGGAGGACCTAAGCTCTGGGAACTTGTTCACACCAGCAACAGCCCTCAACCAATGACAGGTGACAGTTAGTGGATAATCACACCAGCTTCCTCACCTCTCAGGTGGGACAGCTTTGAAGCACGTACTTCTACACCGTCACTCAGGTTCCCTGTGGCCATGAGCCACAACTCCCTATAGCAGTTGCCTGCTCATTAAAGTATCCTTTTTTGAAAGGTCATTCTGAGTGCTGTTAGATCCCGGGCCCTCCATCCCAACACCGTACAGTACACATAACCAGCCCCTTGAGATGGCAGAGTTGGAGAGCATCAGAAATATACCAAGAGTAAACTTCAGCAAAAAGTTTTAAACACGATTCAAGGGGTACCTGGGTGGCTCAGTCAGTTAAGTGTCCAACTTCGGCTCAGGTCATGATCTTAGAGTCCATGAGTTCTAGCCCCGTATCAGGCTCTGTGCTGACAGCTCAGAGCCTGGAGCCTACTTCAGATTCTGTGTCTCCCTCTCTCTTTGCTCCTCCCCCGCTTGTACTCTGTCTCTGTCTCTCAAAATAAATATTTAAAAAGAAATTTTTTAATGATTCAAGAATCTTCCTATAGCTAACAGAGAACTTCCCAAATCCGTAGCCCTCTACATATGCCTAACATTAAAAATGCATTCATCGGGGCGCCTGGGTGGCTCAGTCGGTTAAGCGGCCGACTTCGGCTCAGGTCATGATCTCGCGGTCCAGGAGTTCGAGCCCTGCGTCGGGCTCTGTGCTGACAGCTCAGAGCCTGGAGCCTGTTTCAGATTCTGTGTCTCCCTCTCTCTGACCCTCCCCCATTCATGCTCTGTCTCTCTCTGTCTCAAAAATAAATAAACATTAAAAAAAAAATTTTTTTAAATGCATTCATCAAGCACTTTGTGAAGAAAGTCATGGGAAGTACGACTGGAGCATTATTGCTCCCAAACATGCTTCAAGCAGTAATGTGCTCAAGAGTGCTGCATCACATATATAAAAGTGTAGAGAATTCTGTCACTTTCCTGATAAGTCATTTTGAATTAAAAAGAAAAATGTCTTTTGCTAATAGGAGAGAAATGAAGGTCAACATATCTGACCATCTGGACCCCCATTTCAAAAGATCACTGCTTTTAAGTACTCCCTGCTCTTAATGGTGCTGTGCTAATGCATATTCCTCCGGAGAGGAACTACTTTGCCATTTTGTTATTTAATGCCGATGCTGTGGAGGCAAAGGTTAGAATCTTGCACCTTTTAGGGCGAAAAGATGAGGCTAGTTAGGCTGATGCTTGACAAGCAGTCAGAATAAATTAGTTTTCCCTCTCTGAAATGTTCCTTTGTCAGCTTTGTGGGGGGTGGGGAGGGTCAGTCACTTCTTTAGCTCAGCTAATGCTGCCAAGAGCAGAATATCAGATGAGATACAGAGAAGTTTACTTCAAAATCACTGCTTAGAGCTAAAGCATCTTGGTGTCTATCCTCAGAGTGCCTGCCAGTCCATTACCCTGCCCTCAAAGGTTGATTCCATTACTTTCCACTGTCCCTAGGAGTGAGGTACTGGGAGGCAGATTATTTTTGTGGAAGAACATTTTACCACATTTTTTAATCCATGGGCTTCCTAAAAGAATTATATAGGGAAAACTTCTCAAAATTAAGCAAACAAAAGCAATCTCCCACATTTTTTAACAAGCAGATTTTGTTTAAAAAAAGAATGGTAAATAGTAGTTTTGCTCAATTCTGAATATTTTCAGGAAATTTTATATCACAGAAGAATCACTTCTCGATTTTTTTTTTCAATTTCAGCTCTCACGGCGTTATCGTCTGACATTTGAGTGTGATATCATTAGGTAGTAATGGAAAGTCTCTCACACCTGAAATCTAAAAAGCAGTATGTTTTGGAGAGTCCAGATAGCATGTCTCTGATTCCATGCCCAAGTCTGAGGGTTAAAACCAGTGCAGTCACAAGGAAAGTCTGCTGTGAACCCTACTGCATTCAAAGTAATTGGGGGGAAAAAAAGAGGTTAGAGTGAGAGACAGCCAAAGCATAAGAGACTCTTAAAAGCTGAGAACAAACTGAGGGTTGATGGGGGTGGGAGGGCAGGGAGGGTGAGTGATGGATATTGAGGAGGGCACCTTTTGGGATGAGCACTGGGTGTTGTATGGAAACCAATTTGACAATAAATTTCATACATTAAAAAAAAAAGTCATTGGGACAGAGGTGGCCATGCTTTTTGATTGAGTCTGATCCCATACTTATGTTTTAAGTCACATTGCCTTTTTCTTAGTTCTCTAATTATCCACTTTGCAATATTCATGTAAATAACCATTCTAGCTTGTCAAGTGTTTGTGGAAGAAACGCCAGTGAAATCATTTGTTTTCATTTATATATGTACACGAAGGAGAAAAATAATGAGCAACAATTTCTGTATTATTAATATGCATAGGTATAGTCAGAGCAATATGTGAGATTCGTTCATTCCACAAATTTTAGGGGGTGCCTATTCTGTACCAGGCATTGTTCTAGGTCCCAAGAAATAGTAATGAACAAAACAGATGAAACCCTTCACCTGTTGAAGTTTACATGCTAGTGAGGAAATACAAACCTATCAACAAGCTAGACATACGTATGCTTATGCCAGAGGGAATAAATGTGAAGGAGAGAAAGAGAGCTGAGATGAGAAACAGGGAAGGCCATAGGAATGGAGCTATTTAGCAATTCTAAATAGAGGGTCAGGGAAGCTTCTCTGATGAGGTAAAAGCTGAATAAAAAACTCAAAGTGAAAAAACAGCCGTTTCTAAATCCAAGAGGAAGATGCCAGTCTAAAATAATGGCAAGTGCAAAGGGCCTGAGGTTAGAGTAGGCTTGGGGTATATAAGGAATATAAAAGAAAATGTGGCTGATGCTGAATGAGCAGACAGGACAATAGTGGGAAATGAGGACAAAGAGGTAGCAAGCAGAGGGCTGGAGCCGATCGGGCAGGGCCTTGCAGGTGTAAAGAATGACTTGTCAAGTTATCTGCTATAAACCAGGCACTGAGGATATGGCAGTAAACCAGACCACTCCGTTCCCTGCTATACAGGGGTTTACTTCTATTGGACACACACACACACACACACACACACACACAACCCACTTCCATCTCTCACCCCTTTCCTAATCCTCCAGCAATTTTTTAATTATTCTCTAGTCAGTAGAAAAAAGCAAGACTGGATTCTGTGGGAAATAAAATTGCCTGCCTCCCACTTTGTCCCAAACAGAGCTGATCCTGAGTCTCATAGTTCATAGGGAGCCAATGCAATCCAACAGTTGTATTTTGACTGTACTGACAGCAAAATACATTTAAATAATCAAGAATTTCTATTTTTGTTAAAACAAGAAGCCCTTAAGCAAATGACAGCAGACTTCAGATACAAAAATAACTCTCCTCTGAAGAAACATTGTAAAAAGTAAATCTGAAGTCGAAGATACAGACCATTTCCAACAGCTCCCAGGACTGCTGGTCATCATCTTGTTTGTAATTCATATTAATTAATTCTAAATTTTAACTTGGAAGCAAGCCATTACTCTCTGCTCTAGCTTATTCCTTGGTTTAAGTCTTCAAAGCCCCTAGTGTTTCTATTTTGTTCCTAACAGGAGCAAATTCACCTGCCTTCCTGCGATATGTTTCTGATGGCAATTAGCACTGCAGACACAGGGCCACCACGATCTCCCAGTCACCTGGACCCCATAGTGCTGTGTGATCTTCACCACCAAAGCTGGACGTCACTCTTAACCATCCAGAGATTTCACAGCTCCCCTCCCCCTACCACACACACACACGCACACACACACAGTCAATAGGGCCTACTACATACTAACCAATATTTCAGTCTCATGGATTTGTTTTATTCCCTTTGAAGGATCTTTCCTCCACAAGTGTCCTGATTTGGTAGCCTGCCTCTTCATCCTCCTCCTTTCCTGCTTCCTAGACAAATTACTAGCCTCCTGCCTAGAAATGGAGGTGGAGAAATGTGGGTACAGTGTCAAGGCCACTCCCAAGAGCAGTAAACACTCCCACCTGCCCATCTGCTTTCAAGCCAGGATTCAGTGGCTTAATCTGTCCACAAAGAGAGAGGTTAATTAACTCCCTCTGCCCTGGTTGCCCTTAGCTACTGGCTTGGCACATAACTAAATCCCAAATAGAGGTACTTCTTAGAGATGCTGTTAACTTATACTAGAAGAGAAATTTGATCAGAATTTAGAGAGGAAAACTAACTGGTTATAAGAGAAAACTTCTCCCATTGATTAAAATCTCTAAATCTCTAAATCCCCATCTTCCATGGTTGTGTCTTCATCACTCCAGGTTAGGGTAAGGAAGGCCCTGATTACATGATGTTCTATCAAATTAGAGAAACAAACATCCATTGGCCTCTTAACCAGTCAAAAGCCCATCCTTGCAGGGTCCTGGAACACCAGTATGAACACCAATAGGAACTAAAGCAAAGGATCTGGCGTGGGAATGACCAAGCATGCAGAATTCCTTCTGGCCAGGTCTGGCCACATGCAGTCATTGACTGATAGCTACACACCCCAACCAGCCAGCCTCTGTCCTCCCCAGCATGGAAATCACTCTGTGCCAATGTGGAAACTGTTTGTGCCTTTTCCAGCCCATTAATTCCTCTGTATTTAAGAGGAACAGCATTTCCATCTCTTAGATTAGATTTTGTTCATTAAACCCTCATCTCACTTCCCAACCTGCCAAATTTTCATCAGTGGAGATCTGGGATTCAGACACCACAACCCATTAAGCACAACATCTTGGAATTTACAATTTTGTTTCATAAAGCCCTCTACAGACAGTCTACCTCATATATATCAGCCTAGCAAAAGATTAAATATAA
The DNA here is from genome assembly GCF_022837055.1 of Prionailurus viverrinus. Taxonomy (NCBI): domain Eukaryota; kingdom Metazoa; phylum Chordata; class Mammalia; order Carnivora; family Felidae; genus Prionailurus; species Prionailurus viverrinus. The sequence goes on from NC_062566.1 coordinate 92,828,050, forward strand.
ATGGACATTTTCTAAAGCATTTTGAATGCATTATTATTGGCCTAACACTTTACAAACTATATCCATTTTGCAGAATATTCTTAATCATATACAATATGCAAAGAGCAGAGACTCCAAGTTCTTGTTTATTTTTAATTATAACTACTTAAAATAATCATTAGTTAACTTTGGTGGTTTTTTTTTCATTTTTATTTTAATTAGTGAGAAAGGGAAACACATGATACTTTGGGAGCACATTGCTGAAAAGTCTTTACAGTAGAAGATTTTGAGGATCAAATCATATTATGCCAGAAAGGAGTTAAGTGGAAAGGCCTGAATCCTTGGAGAGAAACCCATGGACGGAAACCCTATAGTTGATTCAGTTTCCTCTGGATGTGTCCTCCATGATCAAAGGAAGCTCATCAAGAGGGAATATGAAATCGTTTCAGGGGATAGCCAGGCAACATCAAGCTGTATGGGTCAGTCCTCAGACTTCTTCCTTATAAGCAATGGGACATCACCTTCCAAAGAACTGAGCCAACAAGACCCTGTAGGACTGATCATGCCTGTAGAGGCTGAAAGTGGGAGAGCCCCCTTTACCGTGAGGGGAGCAAGAAGCACCTGAGAATGTATTTCTGCCCCAGGAGCTAGAAATACAACCCAGAAGGAAGGAGCTGAAAAATGTCACAAGCCTAGACACCTTGATCCAAATAAATAAGGGTTTAAACATGGGAAGCAGCAATGTCGGCAGTTTTACAAGTGATCTCTCAACCTCAGGAAACTAAAACACGCTGTCCTCTGTGGAAAGTCATACACTGGTTTAAATATTTGGGACTTACATCCTAATGTGGAAGTTAGTCATGTCAGAAATGAAGAAAATTCTGTTATAATTTCTCATGTTTCCTCATCAGGCTGTTCTACAATGTGATTAACACTGTGATCACAATAAAAATGTTTTATTTAGTGGATAATTGTACGTACCGGTATCTACCATTTCCAAATGTCTCCTTTTATTACCCTTGTTCAAGAAAGTCTTAATATTTAAGTGATTTACTGATCACTTAAAATGCCAGCCTTGCCATTAGGAGGTACATTCACTATACGTTGCTTAATTTTATAGTACATTATTTCTTTATAAACAGACACATTACTGTAGAACATTAATTAAGGCTTTTCCCCATTATGCACTACATTTCGAGGACAACAGTGTAACCAAGTGTTGGCCTGACGGATGTGCCTGGGCCTCCATTTCTTGGCTCACAAAGGAAGCACAGTCCCTGAGAAGTGGTGCTACTGGGGCTCCAGGATTAGGCAAGAGACAGTTTGATTTGTGAAAGATGCACTTAATGAATAATGCATGGCAGACGCACTTCAACAACCCAATTTGCTGAACTATTTAGCATCAATAACCTAGCTATAATAGAAACAGAAGGCCTTTTAGAGCTAGGTTATGAGAAGAGTTTTAATAAAATGATATCACTCCAATCATGTGTATCACATTTGCATTTAGTAGAACCTGGCATTTAGATTGGTAGAAAAAGAAAACTTTTGCAGCCACATTTTTGTAAAGCACTCGCTCAGAAATATGTTGGCAGATGGGTGCAGTGTGAGAATCAGCCATCGGGGAAGGATTTGAGAAAACACAAAGCAAGGTCTTCTCCCTGCACATCGCACAGTATGAAAAAGGCCAAACTCTGATTTCAGAATACCCTTCTGGTTGAAAAATAATTCTAGTGAGGAGCACAAAACTACAAGCACATTTCCTATTTGCTTTGAGACTGAATGACAGGTATCACATTAAAATTTCCACAGAATGACACATTTTCTCACATTAACGAAAAAGGGCAAGGGTAGTGTCAAGAAACTAATCTTCAGTAAATCATCTGCTAAATGTATTTGAATTACGTATCTTATATTTCCCCGTTGACCCCCTACTCTTCAAAATTAAGAACCAAGAACAAACTCCAATACCTGAGAAAACATGCAAATTCTATGTGCGAGGTGTCCAATTAGCACTACATATGTACAAATTTATAATTTAGTGCCTTCCCATTGATAAGAATAAGAAAGCTGCAGCCATGTCCAATTTCCTATACTAATAGGATATGTAAAGAGCAGAACTCAGTTTGACAAGCATAGGATTTTCCTGTTGCATCAGCAGCATTCACTGAGTGAAAAGAGGTGAGCTCAGCATTCAATGTTAATAGTTATGTAAAGACTTAGAAATTTTCGGGTTCAGAAGACTGATCCTGGACCCCATGCTTCATACAAGATGGCCAAAGCCATCTTCCAAGGGGAGCACATTAGAATTCCTCTAAAAGCTAGTTACCTAAAGACTTAAGAGAAGTTTTCTAGTGCAAAAGACTAATCTGAACCCTGTGCTTCATATGACCAAAGCCACCTTCCAAGGGGAGCACATTAGAATTCCCCCCAAAGCTAGCCATGTTGTATCCCTGGAAGCCTTGAGATCCAATGATACCTCTGAAGCCTTGAGATCCAATGACACCTCTTGACCTAGTTGGCCAAGCATATGGAGGATCCCAATTTCTAAGCAGAATCTCACTATGGCTCAAGATCTTCGACCACTTGTAAAGCATCTCACATGAATGACAGACCAACTGTGGGAGGAAAACTCTGCTTCCCTGGGTGACTTAACTGCTTATTTAGATTTGAGCAATTATTGCTTCAGAGAAAGCCATTGTCAACACAGGACACCAGGCTTCTGCTGAGAAAGGAACAGATGATTGTTGAATAGCTTCTACTTGCCGGGCATTGTGCTAGGTCATCCACACACTGTGGGTAATGACTAGAAGAGATGAATATTGGAACTGAAAAAATAAAATGAAGGTAAAATGAATGGAAAAACCAAAGAATATATTTTTGCAACACAGTTTTGGGAGAAAGAAAGAAAAACTGACGAAAAATAAGATGAAGAGGGGCCCTATGGGAACTAAACTTTTTTTTTCCTCCCTTTTATTTTCCCTTTGCATTTTTTATTTTGACATATTTGATCCATGCAAAATAATCCATATAGTAGCTAAGTAAGTTAGAGAGCATGATAATGAATACTCATGAATTTACCACCCAACTTAAGAAATATAATATAATCAGTTCAGTTGATGTTCCCTAACAGTCCCTTTGGGACTACACTCTTGTCTGTCTTAGAGAAGGTACTGGATGAGCAGGCCGACAAGTTCTGCTATATCCTGGCATGGAATTGTCCTGAGCAGCATAGAGTCATATACTCCTGTGTACTAGGGAAAGGGATAGAGAAATAGCCACCAGGCATGTTTCTTCTTAGCAACCCTGACCTAAGTGAGTACATACAAATCCCCAAAATCTTCCCCAAGCCAGGCATCCAAATTGTTCTGCCTAAGGGATCACTATTTCATAGGTGAGGCAGGATTCCTGCCATAGGAATTAATACATATTTTACCTCAATGAGCCTTTCACTTTATAGGAGAAAAAACTAAGGTTTGCAAAGGTAAACTGTCCATATTATAAAGAGCCTTGGAAATTAGGTGTGGCCAACCTAAACGCTAAAACAGCACCTCTCAGACCTGAACAGAAGCTGAGCATCCAGCGTGGGGACACCACAGGATCCAAATACTGTAGCTAAATCAAAAGATTCTCATATGCACTATAAAATAATTTCAAATCCCATCTTAAAAAAAGAAGAAGAAGAAGAAGAATCCTGCAACAGTCCCTTAAGTTCAAGATGTCCAAGAACAACTCAGGACTTTCTACTTCCAACAAAATCTGTTCCTGCTCCTGTTTCCTTTCTCAGCAAGCGGTACTAACACTCACCTAGTTCTGCCGGTCAAGGATATGGAAATTGTTTTGGACCTTTCCATCACCCCCACCAAGACACACACACATGCAGAACATACCCAGTCATCACCAAACACTGCCGATTTTGCTTTCTAAACATCTGTCAGAAGTATCACTTCTCTGCCTGCTACCACTCTAAGCCAGGCTACTATCACCTCCCCTGGATAACTGCAGCTTCCCGCCCCCACCCCAGATCAACCATAACCTCACCCAGCCCCTTCCACTCTGTATATTGTAGCCAGAATATTCTTCTTGAAACGTATCCATGAGCACATCCCCACTCCACTACTCCTTTCCTAGCTCTTAAGACATACCAATGGCATCCCATTGTTAATAAACAAGACAGAGATCAAGACCTTAGCATGGCCTTACATGGACTATCTCTGCCTACTCGTCTGTCCAGGTTCATATCAGATTATTCTCCTTCTCTCTGTGTGTTCCAGCTACTTATAATCTTATTTGCAGTTCTTCAAATAGTCTTCAAATATTCAAAAACCCTTCCCCCTTTCGTGATACTTTTACAGGCACAGGGCATCACCCAAAACAACTCACTAGTAACTCCTATTCATCCTTCAAACCTCAGTCTAAATGCCCCCAAACTCAGACATCCCCTCTTGTAAGACACTCACACAGTATCTTGTACCTTCTCTTCATAACACTTACCACATTTTATATTATACGTGCCTGCATATGATTATTTGATTCTTTCACTCAGTTGTAAGCTCTGTAAGGGCGGGGACTGCATCCACATTCTCTCCTCTGAATCCCTAACATTAAACACAACGTTGAGGGGAGCCTGGGTGGCTCGGTCGGTTAAGCGTCCGACTTCGGCTCAGGTCATGATCTCACGGTCCGTGGGTTCGAGCCCCGCATCGGGCTCTGTGCTGATAGCTCAGAGCCTGGAGCCTGTTTCGGATTCTGTGTCTCCCTCTCTCTGTGACCCTCCCCCGTTCATGCTCTGTCTCTCTCTGTCTCAAAAATAAATAAACGTTAAAAAAAAATGTTTAAACACAACATTGACACCTAGTAAGTACTTAGTAAATATTTGCAGATGACAGAAGGAAAGAACAACAGAAGGGAAGGAGGCAGGAAGGAAGGGATGTGGTAAAGACCACTAACATGCATCCTAGGGCTGGGGACTGGCTTGGGAACTGGGGTGGGCTTAACCAGCCCAGCTGCTAAGAGGGTGAGGAACTGGTCTTGAGGAAGGCTGCCAACAAAACTGCTCCACCCTCCCCGGAAATCGACTTGCTTAGCCACCTCTAAGACTGCCTTTGTAAGCCAGAATCTCCCCGATGGGATTTCTTCCAGCATTTGTCCTACTTTTATTTGAGGCAAAATCAGGGAGTAGCTAGGATCTGAGAAAACATTAATACCTCACGTTGACCTAAAACTCCGACCCCATTTACATAAGCGTTACCCATCCATCCTGGCAAGGTTACTACAAAGTACCTGGTCCGGTCAGTGCTCTGTTGCGTTTTCCCATTTAGCTGTTCAACATTTAACATTTTCTGTGTTTGTGCATCACCCGATTTGTTACACAATGTTTCACTGCTGCCTTAGAATTTCTCCCTGCAGTGTTTCTTTTCCTCTTCCCTTATTTCCTGTGGAGCCTGCTATGAGCGGACCTCATCTAGCTTCTCTTCTACCTCCCCCTGATTGCTTCCTAGCTTACACCTCTGCCTCTGTGATGTTGGCACCTGGTGGTGATTTCAGAACCACTGACTCACGGACAGAGCATAACAAGCCTCCGGCTGCCACGTTCGCATCCTGTCAATCCTGCTTATGTGCTCAGAGGATTCCTACGGCAGATTAGTTACAGCCCAAACGCTGCAATCCTGTGTGTAGCACAGACTGAAAAGAATGTCTGAGTCACACTCTGGCATCAGCTGCCCCTGAGCGCTTTCTCCTGCCCAGTACAGAGGACCACTTGAAAAGCTACTGCCAGTGGCTTCCCTGCCAGTGTGGCTAAGCAGCACCACATTTTAGATGCTCAAAGAGGCTCAAGCCACTGGCACAAAGACAATCTCTCTGGGAAACAAAGAGCAAAAGCCTGCAATAATGCTGAACAGCACCATGGCCCTTCACTTATCTACTGACTGCAGAACAAATGAGGGCTCAGAAGAGAAGAACACACACCGAAAAGTCGATTTGATCCACCCGTGAAGGCGAAAATGAAACCCCTTCATGTCGGGCAGCCATGGAGTAAGGACCCCATAAGATACCAGCACCGGTTTCCTGTACCCACCAAAACAACTTGTAGCTAGATTACGAGGAATTAAGGCCACCTGAAAACCGACCTCCCATTCCAGAAGCATTGGCTTGGATTGACAAAAAAGGGAACCGCAGATGCAGCAGCTAAAAAGAATCCTGTTTCTCCTGTACCAGGGGCTAGAGTATTTTCATCAGAAAAAACATTCTGTGGGATGATTCTCAGGTACGACTTGGTGGGGCTACTGCTCATTTCTGGAGGAGACACTGCCAGGATAACATATGTGCCAGGATAAGGAAATGTGTCCCCTCTCCACATCGGTCTTTAGTCTGGTGGTTACTCCATATGGCCCCAAAAGGGAAGAGTAACATAAAAGGTCGGAAGCTACCAAAGAAACATTTTGGTTCAATAGAAGCAGAACTCATAGAGCAGCCTAAAGATGGTGTTGGCGCCCTCTAGTGGCCATGAGCTCTGTCAGTGTATGTCCAATCACTTGTGAGTGAAGAACCTCAAAGTTCTCGAGCAAGCTGGATGGGGTGCAAACATCTAGCATCACTTCTCCAAAAGAAGTACGTTTGGAGGTAACAACTTAACAAGAATCACAATCAGAAGCTCCTTAACTTGTCCAAAGAAGAAGAGAAGAAAGACAAACACATTCGGTTTCCAAAAGAAACACGGAGGAGAGCACCCTTATTCAAAGACAAAGGGTTAAAAAAAAAAAAAAAAAAAGCCAAGATTTCAAGTGAAGGATGAGAAGCAAAGCCTTGAGGAAGCTTTCTAATCAAAAGAGGACAGCTTCTTGCTAGGGTATCCCAGGAGGTATTCAAGCTCTTGGATAAGTAGTGGGACTGCTTCAGTGTTCAGTTGAATTGCTAAACCCCCAAGTTATATATCATATTTTGTGCATACATGCCCATGTACTTTTATCTGGAGAGAGAGTTAACAGTTTTTATCAGGTTCTACAAGGTTGCACGCCACAGTTTTAGATAATCATCAAAGTATCTTCAAAGTTTAGCTGCACATTTAATATCAAATACTTAGGTATTTGGAAATACACACTTTCTTGGTATTAAACGATTAAAGGTTAAAAGTTATAACTAGTATTCTTGCTTTTTTGAGGGACTGCAAGTAAAATAATAAATATTCCTCCTACTCAATGATTATACTTCAGATGGTATTCAAGTTTTAAAGTTTTATGGAGTAGTCCCAGGAATGCAAGCATGATACAATGCCTATATATTAAGTCCAGAGCAAGTTGGGATCTGTATAGTATGTATAGTGGACATTTGCCCTTGGCCTCCTCAAACTCCTTCCCTACTTCTGGCCACTGCCTCAATTTTTGAGGGGGGATTTTCCCTTTCCACTCTTGAATACTGTGACCTGGGTGGGCCTCCTCTGCGGCTCTGGTGCATACAGTTCAGGGACTGCAGGGTGATGCTCCTTTAGTCAGAGTAAGACCTTCCCCGGGCACAATGATTGGTGTAGGCGAGGCAGGTAACCTAATCCAGCTTAGTCTTGGTGACGTTCTGGACATTTCCTGGGAACCATGGGCCAAAGACCCTTGCTTTTTCACCCTAGATATAAATCTCTGAGTTGCTGATGGGCACCTCATAACTATGTGAGGTCTCAAAATAAAGCCAATGCTAGAGAAGCAGATCCAAGAAATGGATACTAGAAGCTCAGTTTTTAAGTAATGTGGTTTGTGCCATGAATCAAAGCACCCTTGAAGCTATATCACATCTCGCTCATCTGTGCCAATAAACTCCCTCTTTTAAACAAATGCAAACCACTTTGGGCTGGGTTTCCTGTCACTTGTAATCAAAATGAATTATGACTAAAATAGTAAGTGAAAATGCAAAATTGCAGGTTGACAGTTGTCATTTAGAGTCCCCATAAAATAAACCTCTATCAATTAATATGGCTTTCTCTAAGCACACCTAAGTGTGAAAGTGTCCTTTTACCTGCTTCCTCCTCACTTGGCTCTTTGTTTCCTCTCCCTTCTTCTAAAGTACCTCCAAGATAACACAAATTCCCTTAAGGATCCATATTTCCATTTAAACCATGCTCTGAAATGCAATCAGCTCTTGAAATCATTTCACAGAAACCTTAACAAGGCAAAGCGGCAAAAGGAATGTAAAATGTAATATGGCCACGGTTTTTGAACAGGGGGTATTATAGCATAATGAGGAAACAGACCTCCTTCCAGTTTCGTTTATCCCAAGAAGCTAAAATCAGTGTGAAAGGTAATGACACCTTTTTCACAGAAATAAATTAATTTTTTCATGAGGAAAAAAAATGGATTTTATACCCTGAGACCTAATCCTCTGTTTATAATTTGTGAAATTATAATTCAAATGGCAATTAGCAAGTGACCAAACACCAAATTTTGTTCCCAGAAGACTTGAAGGCTATTTACAGCAGACAATATTCCCAAGATGTCTTCAGCCTGAACATAATAATGTGCAAGAAGTAAATATATGTAAACCTCTAAATGTCTAAGAATGTGTCTTAGTTGGAGCATTTTCCCAGATTGATTTATATACTGTCATTGTAGAAATAAATAAAAATATATCCATTGAATGGTTCTTGGGTCTTCTCAACTTTATCTAGAGATGCTTATTCAGATGAAATAAAAAGTTAATTCACCCAAGTAAATTAAACTCAAATAGTTTTCTAAATTTCTCCATTTCTAAAGGTTTTCTTTTATGCTACCCTTAATTGCAGGACTTTTGCCACATGAAATCATCTCACTATTCCTTTAAAATGACTGTCTCAGGAGCACCTGGGTGACTCAGTTGGTTAAGCATCTGGCTCTTGATTTCAGCTCAGGTCATGATTTCATAGTTCATGGGTTTGAGCCCCACATTGGGCTCCATGCTGACAGTGAGGAGCCTGCTTGGGGTTCTCTGTCTCCCTCTCTCAGCCTCTCTGTCTCTCTCTCTCTCTCTCTCAAATTAAATAAATAAATAAATTTTAAATAAATAATAAAATAACATGACTGGCTCAGAAGAATATTGGTCAGGCCCAATGGCTGTATGCCCAAAGATTTGGCAAATTGTGGTATTATATTTTGCAACATCTTTGCTCTTCCCATTTCCTGTGAATTCTGAAGCATTCAAATTGAATTCAGAGTAATTTAATTTTCAAACTTTTTTTATGACAGCTTTTAGGATAATTGGGCAGTCATGCCCTCTGATCAGAAGATCAACATATGCAGAGGCCTCTCAAAGCAACCCTAACTGCTTCCATAGAGACATGTGTGCTATCCCAGTCTCGAGGCCAGGTTTTGCTTGACTGAAAATCCAATACCCTTGGAGTCGACTAATTCAAATATGATGGCTGAAAGTAATCATTTCAAGTCTTTAAAAGCTACTTAATTGTGTTTAGACTAAGTACAAAAGCTTAAGAAATATTAGACAAGAACATAAACAGCTCTTTATATGACTCACAAATTTACAGTCCATAAGAGAATATAAAGCTAACCACTCGAGGGCTGACATGGTAATGGGAATGGGATGTTGGCGAAAGGCAATGCAGATGCATTCCAAAATATTGTAAGCACTGAAAGCATAGGATATGCTAATATACAAATATAATATATTATAAATAAGCTTTCAAACCTAAAATAAAATGGAAATGCAGTGAAGAATAAATTTGGAGCCTAAAACACAGTTCAAATAAAGTATTTCATTTTCAAGTGCATGCATTTCTTAAAGAGTTTGTTCCATGAAATAACACTCATAAATGAAACTGTCTTTCCTGGAAAATAGTAATAGCTAATTAAAGCTACCAATTCACACAACTGGAGCATGAATTATTAATGCGCCTAAGGGTTGGTAATAAGATAGCCTAAGAGGCAGCTTAGCACTATAAAATACCATAGAAATAGGACAATCAAGGGAGACAAAACAACTCTCTCAAGGAAGAGAAATAAAGCAATCACTACAATTACATTTCAAATATTCAAATATTCATAAAGAAAACTAGAGATTCCTGGTAAAAGTAAAAACCAATAATATAAAATTTCCATTAGTGAACATTTGACAGAATTAACTGCTAGACAGAATAATAACTATTCTACAGTTAGCACAGCATATAAAGGGTTTTCTTTAAATCGGCATGGGCACCTACTCATTAAAAATGTATGTTTGAAGGAATATTTTTTAAACATCATATAAGGAAAAGCACTAAGTGAGCCGAAAATATCTAGGCTAGCTCTGAGTTACAATTATTTAACCCCCAAATTCCCTTCTGGAACATCCTTCTAGAAACCAGCACAATCAGAAAGAAATCAACCATTAGCAGCACAGGAAGAGCTAAGAACACACCAATAGTGTAGCAAAAAAAGGACAATTTGGAACTATGAGGCAAAACAAAAACAAAAACAACTGTCTTTCATCACTGCCCCCCACCTTACAGAAAGTTCTCATTTGTATGGATTTATCAGCAGTTCCCATTCATCAACTCAGCAGTGCAGAAGAAGCCAAATTCATCATCCAGGTTCTGACATCTACTCTGCTTCTGGTTGTGTTTAACCAGAGTGTGCCTCCACGGCTCTCTTAGCAGAAAATTTTTAAAAGATAAAACTGGGAAAGAAACTTCAAGCAGCTAATTCATAAAGGTATTAGCAGGAAAGAATCAAAGTTGATTACTGTTGCATTTTCCCACACTGAAATTCAGAAAGTCAGTCAGTCTTCTGGAAGAGTCTTGTCTGAGAGCCTCAGCTCAGTAAATTGTTACTCACTGTGGCCCTATCTCTACTCCACCCATTCTGTGAGCGTTAAAATATATGCCTTTCCCATTAATTTGTGTTTTTTAACTTCTCTGATTATTATAGATCTTCAAGTCCCATAATCAAAACTCAGGAATCCTTGAAAAGGAAAAGCAATTATTACCTGCCCATACAGAAGTGATATTTCTGTCTGTGTGTGTGTGTCTGTGTGTTTTGTTTTTAAATGTTTGTTTGTTTGTTTGTTTATGAGAAAGAGAGCAAGCAGGGAAGGGGCAGAGAGAGAGAGAGAGAGAGAGAAAATCCCAAGCAGGTTCTGTACTGTCAGTGCAGAACCTGACATGCGGCTCAAACTCACAAACCATGAGATCTTGACCTGAGCTGAAATCAAGAGCCAGAGGCTTAACCGACTCAGCCACCCAGGTGCCCATGTCGGTGTGTTTTGTATACATGTATTGTGTATAAATTTGCCACATGTGTATATTTCTGTGTATGTGTGCATTTGTTAGTGTGCATTTGTGTGTTTGTGTGTATATCTCTTGGGTGAGTCACCAGAAGAAGGGACGGTGGAGCAATGTTGGGACATTGGAATGCGCTCACCACCACAGATCCTGGCAGAGACGGTGGCTGTGTCATGCTGGGGAGCCATACTGGAGGGCTTGGGGCCCTAAGGCAGTGGAGGGACACTCCTGCCTCTTCATCAGGTTTATACTTGTGTGTCGGGGCTACAGTTCTCTCACCTGGCAAATCGACTTGCGATGTTTCAAAAAAAAAGTCAAATTTGTCGCCTGCTTTTTTAAGAATCCCTCCAAAAGGAAGCAAGTGAGGATGGGTGGGACCCCAATTCCATGAAGAGGAAACACTGGGAAACCTAGGGAACGGTGAATTTATATAGAATTGTACGTTGTTAACGTTAATTTTTTAATTACCACAAATGGCACAAAATACAAAAAGAGGTAGAATAAAAAATTAGGTCTCCTCTCCATCACCCAGTCTCCCTTCCAAAGACCAGTGTTATGGTAGTTTTCCTATGTCCAGAAGTGATCTTTAACCCAACTGTAAATCAGATAACATTCACTGGAGCTTACTACGTCACACGGTGTTAAGAGGAAACAATGAATGAGAACACAGAAAATTCAAACCTTATTTTAGGCAAAGATTCAGCCTAATCACTGATGAATTTTCTTTTCCAGACCTGCCAACATTGGTGAGAGTTCTCACCTTTCCTTCCCTCTTTGGCTTTTGCTGCAGAGGATAACAGGTTATAGAAAAGTCTCTCTCTGGAAAAGTCTTGTCTTGAACTTTATCCACTGATGGTAAATATTGTATTCAATAAGACCAAACTAACCTGAGGCAAAACTCCCAAGGTAATGGTTTTATTTTCAGAGCCCCACCTGATTCTTTGAGCTTGTCTTTTTATCCATAGTAGTGATTGACTCTATCCCAGCACATAGTGCACCGTCTGGCCCAAAGGAGGTACTCGATGAATATTTGTAGCATCAACTAACTGATTAATTAATTAGTTGATCATATTCCTGGAGTCCTTGGCCCACTATCAGCCAAGTTCTATACCACCAATGAAACATGGCCTCTGTCCTTGAACACCTTATCATACTAGTTATCCTGAAAAAGACATCTCAGATTCAATAAAAATGTGCACAACACAGAGAAGGCACTCAAATTTGAATATTCCAAGATAGATAAATCAATCAATAACTTTTGACCTGAGAGCTTCCATGAATACAATGAATTTCCAAGATTAAGTTGTCAGGCATCATCAAAAGCTGAGGCCAGGCAGATCCCTCAGATGACACACCATCTGCCCCTAACATAGCCATATCTGGAGCCAAGCACTATGACCCCTGCTTGAGAAAAAGAAAAGTTTTTTCTTTCTATACATTTTATTTTTATATATTTTGTTATGCTGCTCATTACCACCAAATGAATATAAAATAGATTATGCTAAAATTATTTTAAAACACATCACAAAGCCAACTCAAGAACAATGAAAATAGTCTTTTATTTATTATTTAATAGAGAAGTTATTTCCATAGAGGCACACTGGTTCCCTGGTTAGCAGCACAGACTCTGGAGGTCTTACTAGTTTTGTGAGTTGTGTCTTTGGACAAGTTGCTGGAGCTCTGTTGTCTCATCTTTTAGGAGATGATAAAACATCTTCCTCATAGAGTTGTCATGAGGAAGAATAGTGCCTGGTGCAAAATGAACACTTGGTAAGTAACAACTTCTATAATTTAAAGAACACTAAACAGTACTCAGGCAGGCTAATGGCCATTTTGACTTTTACAACATAATCGCAAACCTAGGAATGACAACAAGCACTGGGGGCTCAGATGAGCAGAGACTTGAGAATTGAAGCTTCAAGTTAGAACAACCACAGAGGAGTTCACATTTAATCAGTGCTCAAATATTTTAAGTTAGCATGAGTTACTAGAACTATAAATTCAGGTATCAACCAACAGATAGAAATTTTAAGGGACAACGGCCCTCCCAGAACATCTAAAACACACTGCAGAGTGAGTCAGTCTCTATGCAGGGGTGATAACTGGGTGGAAAAGATATTAAAATACTAAAATACTTTCCCACCAATTGGTAAATAGACTCTACCTCACACATGTTCCCAGCCCCCCTCTAGCCACCTCACTAAAGGGCTTCCCAGCCATCCCCATGATCCAGCACCAAAGGGCTTAGCCCTGACATAAGCTCAACCAGGAGCCTACAAACCCTTACTCAAAGGCAGCAGCCAGCATGCACTCTAGAACATACCCCTTTTTGTGGGCTGAACTGAATCCCCCAAAAACAATATGTTTGAAGACCTCACCACCACTACATCAGATCGTGACCATATTTGGAAATAGGGTCTTTCCAGAGGTAATCATTTTGCAATGAGGACATTATGGAGGACCTTAATCCGATACGACCAGTGTCCTCCTAAAAAGGGGAAATTATGACACAAAGACAGACACACATAAGAGGAAAAGGATGTGAAGATGAAGGCACAGATTGAGATGATGCATCTACAAGCCAAGGAACTCCAAAGAGTGCCAGAAAACCACCAGAATCTAGAAGAGAGGCATTGGGCCAGATTCCCCCTCACATCCCTCAGAAAGAACCTTGATCTTGACGCCTTGATCCCAGACTCCTAGCCTCCAGAACCATGAGACAATAAATGTGTGTTGCTTAAGACACCCCAGTTTGTGATACTTAGCTATGACAATCCTAGCAAAATAATATACCACTCTGACTGTACCTCTCCATGAGGTAGTGTCCATTCCTGGCCTTTTCATAAAACATAAGCATGGGTTTCCTTAAATTTGGGAAAGATAGAAGCAAGATTGTTCTGTAGTTCTCTGAGTACATCCTCACAATCCAAATGAGAGTTCAGCCTTTACAAGCTGGGGTGGGGAGGGGTGTGGATTTGAGAAACAAAGGTTAAAAAAAAAATGTATAACCAGGGCCTCTTAATTTCTAGAACAGGCTAGCTTTCATGTTTTTAAGCTTAAGCCAGTTTTGACTAACAGGATTATTTGCAGCCCCACCTGCTTTTTAACCCTGATTAACAGTATATTTGATACCTAAAAAACATAAGCAAATCTCTTGAGAAACCCAGAAAACTGTAGAAGGCCAAATTAAAGACTCCTGTGGATTTATTTTACCAACCATGCCTGGAAGGAAATAACAAGAATGACTGCATCTGAAACTCAAGTCAGATTCACATTCTTCATCTTAAAACCTCATGATGTATATTAAGAACACTCGTAGCAGAGGTCTCAGGATATATGACTTGATCTGATATATCCACACTTGAATTTCTCCTCTTTTTATAGGCAAAGAAAAGAGGCCTAGAGACCCATAGTTAATCAGAGAAGAGACTGAAACTAGGCTCTAACTAGATTTTCCACCAAACCACTCAATCATTATTAAATACCAGTTATGTGCTAAGGATACAGAGGTGAGAGCGGTGAGGAGGGCAAGGAGCGGGGAGAGAGTCACCTGAAGAATTCAAGGAGAGAAAGTTAGTATGGTGAGAACACTTGTAGTACCAGTAATGAGAATAAAAGGCACACAAAGGAAATGCCCTTTTAGCTGGACCTTGGAAAATTAGCCAGTGTTCTCCAAGCCAATGCAGAGGCCAGGAAGGCAGACGAAGAAAGTCCTTTCCAATCAGAACATAAGGAAAAAAATCATCAAGCATAGAGTAGGAGGTCCCCAGTGGGAAATGTCTGGATGAGAGCAGACCCCGGCCTTGGAGGTCAGTAGTTTGGGGCTTTTTTTAATGGGCAGTGGAGAGCTAATGGTGGTTTGTACAGGATATGATCAGTTGTGTGTTTCCAAGAATTTATTTAGTGATAGTGTTCAAAATAAACTATAGCTGGAGATAGGGTAGACACAGGCAGACTTATTAAAAGGGTTATTTCAGGAGTTCAGAAGAAATAAGAGGTACTGATGAGTCATTTCAGAAGGAGAACTAACAAATCTTGGTGGCCAGATGAACAAAGGGAAGGAAAGTGAGGCCAAAGATGACCCTGAAGCCCCAAGGTCAAATAAAAGGCATAGAGAGTGATGTTATTAACTGAGACAATAAGCTCAGGGAGGGTGGGTAATTCTTGAAGAACTTACCATTTATCTCTCATAGCATCTTTCTGACACTAACAGGATCATGAAGTTGTATGGAATGGGCATAAAACCTTGTGATAAAAACCCTATGTGCTATGGGGCACCTGGGTGGCTCAGTCAGTTAAGCATTTGACTTTGGATCAGGTCATGATCTCACAGTTTGTGAGTTTGAGCCACACATTGGGCTCTGTGCTGACAGCTCAGAGCCTATAGCCTGTTTCAGATTCTGTGTCTCCCTCTCTCTGTTCCTCCTCCACTCTCACTCTGTCTCTCTCTCTCTCTCTAAAAAATAAATATTTAAAAAAAAATTAAAAACCCTATGTGCTAACTTAAGGTAAAAAAAAGAAACTTTTTTCTTAAGTGCTCAGTACCAACAATGCACACATTTCAAATACTTCCCGGGGAAATACCTATATGTAACCTAATTCATAACACAGATAATTATTGTGATTTTGAAAGATAATTCTCAAGTGGGAGAAATGTCAAATATTTCTCCTTGTAAGCAGTATCAGGTGTCAACAAAGCAAAGACAAAAAATTTATTCTAATGATTTGGGATTTCTATTTTAAACTTTTTTTTAAAGTTTATTTATTTTTGAGAGAGAAAGAGAGACAAAGCACAAGCAGTGGAGGGGCAGAGAGAGGGAGACACAGAATCCAAAGCAGGCTCCAGGCTCTGAACTTTCAGCACAGAGCCTGACGTGTGGCTTGAGCTCAGAAACTGTGACATCATGACCTAAGCTGAAGTCAGACGCTTAACTGACTGAGCCACCCAGGCGCCCCTGGGATTTCTATTTTAACACAAAGAGATACAATACAATTCCAAATTAGATTTGTGTCTGGGTGTATATGGTATTTATTCAATCAATGGGAGGATACAAGAAGAGATTCAAAGATAAGCAAAGGTCTAACCCCATTCTCAAGGAAACTCCATTATTTTTCATGAGTTTGAACAAAATACAGGACATACATGAGTTTATGTCCTGTAGCACCTGTAAAGGTGTATCAAGGGCTCTGTAAGACCAGTCATCAATACAGACTTTGAAATTATTCACAGAAGTAGTCTCAAGTCTTCTCATTTTATACACTACCCTTGGGCCATCTTCCATGCAGCTGTCTGATGATCCCCAAAACAGTCCTCTCTTCTGGGCTCCACATCTCCTTTAGCTGGGTGCCATGCCTCTAAGCTCAAAGTCAACACAACCACAACTGAAGTCAAATCTTCTGTCACCCGAACTCTGCTGGCACCTCCTGTCTAGCTTGGCTAATAGAAATATCATCTGTCTAGGCTCCCTGAGTGTGAAGCTTGAAAGTCATCCAGAATGACTTATTCTAAACATCCCAATCAGCCCTCACATCCATTTTCTAGCTAAGTCAGCCTTCTCGCCTTACAACCACATTGCCACTGTTATGTTTCAGGATCCCATAATTCTCACCCGGGCAATTGCAATATCCTAGTTTTTTCAAATATCTACATTTCAAATAAAGTGACTTTTCTAAAGCATAAATCTCTAAAGCACCACCATATCCTTTGGCTACACATGTGGCAATAGCTTCTCCTTGCTTCCAGGATGAGTTCAAACACCTTATGTAGGAAGCAAAATAGTGACCTTCCAAAGATGGCCATGGCATAATCCCCAGAACTAGTAATACAGCCACAAGCCAAGGAATGCAAGCAGCCTCTAGAAGCTGAAAGAGTCAAGGAATAGATTTTTTCCCCCAGAGCCTCCAGAAGGAACACAATTCTGCCAATGCTTAAATTTTAGCCCCATAAAACCCATCTTGGGCATTGTTTTAAGCCCCTAAGTCTGTGGTAATTTGTTACAAAAGCAATAGGAAACCAATACTCCTGTGTATGGTGTACAGAGCCATTCACAAACAGTGCCCTACCTCCCACTAGTTAAATACCTCTCCAAACTCAACACAGCCAAAACTGAAGTCAAATCTTTTGTCAACCTATCCTACCTCCTTATTTTCTATCTTAATAGAATCGCCATCTATGAGCATGCTTTCCAAGGTTGCCACTCTTTAGCCAAACCAAGTATTTATTTTCTCATGTTTCTATGTTTCTCCCTGTTCATTCAGGTCTTTCTGCCTTCTCTATTTGTCCTTCATAAGTCCACTAAAACAGCACCTGCTCTGAGAGACTCCTGGTTGTTGAGATAGAATACATGTCTTCACACTCTGTGTCCTTCCAGTCTCCGGTACATAATGTGGCTTTGTATTTATCATAATCTACCATGTTGGCTGCTTGTCTGCACCTTCTGCTAGACCATCAGCTCCTTGAAAACAGACACTGTGTTAATTCATTTGTGCACGCCCAGTACCTAACACAGTGCCTAACTCATAAAATACCATTGATAGCCAAAGTAAAAATTGAACAGTAGACCAAAATGAAAGCAAGGTTAAAAGGAGGGGATTCCACATGATGAGAAAATCTTAATTTATTGAAAATAAACGGCAAAGGAGCCACTAATGAAAGAGGGATTAAATATGCAAATATAAAAGGGGAGAGAAATTTATTTTACTAGCCTGAAAGTAGTCCAAATAAATGAGATCATTGACAAAAAGAAAGGAACTATCCTTGGAAAGGAGGAAAGATTTTTTTTTCCTCCAAGTAAGAAAAAAAGCCAAGGAGTAATACACAGATATTAATTTATTAAAAGATTAATATACAGATGTAAGAAATAAAAATGTGTCCTTTCACAAGGTTAAGGACTTGAATTTATGTTGAGGCATTATGTTTATGTAGTTCCCTATATTATCTTCCTCCCAAATCTCTTAGCATAATTTTATGAATAGATCAAATAGCTATTAGCTCTTGGGAACTTCTGAGGCCATCAGATTCTTTTCCAAGTCAAGAAAGCTTCTGAGTACTACTTCCAGGTGCTTCCTTCCACCAAAAACAGAGGGAAAAGAAAGTTTATTTCCAACCAATTCAAGTTCTGCTAACACAGCCCATAACAAATCTCTGCTGGGCCAAGTGAAAACCAGAGTTCCTGTTCCTTGATGTCTAGGTCAGAGTACCTCAGTTATATTCTCTTAAATGTATTTTTCACAAGCAAAACGCACTGAACTTTACAGAAAATTCCATCCCTACTGAAATCAGTGGTGACAAGATGACAACCAAAATGCTGCACAAATAAAGGAATATTGGGGAACCTTTAAACAGACACCTGCCTCAAACAATAATGGTGTACGGGTACCTCTGACACTCACCAACCCACTTTTGGAGTCAAGAAAAGCCTTTAATGTTGACAGATTTTGATGGCAAGGCCACCTTGCAGAAAAATGTGTTCCAAGTAGGCAACACACTCATGTGACAAGGCACATGCTCTGAAAGCTCCCACAGAAGCACCTCTTGACACCACATTTCAGAGGGAGCTGTTCTCCCTTAGAAACAAAGCAGCACTGCCTCTGGCTGAAACTGTTGGGTAAGCAGCCTCAGGTTCCTTTGCTTCGTTTCCATCCCCAGTCACTTTCTCCAACAATGTTTACAAAGGTTTGTTTTCACCCAAACGGGTCAGACTCTTAAAACCTAATTTTTAAAAACATGGTCAAGTTTCAGGTAGGAGCTTAGCAAGCCAGGATTCTCAATCAGAGCTTCTCTCTCCCACACCACGTGGGTCCAAACAGGTTATCTGGTCCTTGTAAGCAGAAACCCGTTACCATCTCGCTTTTTCCCCTAGTTTCCAGTGCCCCATACACCTGTCTCCCACCACACTGGACATGTTCATCCGCAAGGTCGACTCCATTTCAAACAAGATATATGCCATTTCTATGGCTTTTAGCTTTCATTAAGAGACTGTCTCACCTAATCCAAAAAATAAGCAAAGGCTAATCACATCCATTCATTCATTCATTCATTATCGCATTCATTTATGCAATTTTAACCTTCTGCATACAGGCTCTGGGCCTTCCCAGAAAGGAAGCTGCTGTAGACTGAATGTTTGTGTCCCCTAAAATTCATATGTTGAAACTTAACCTCGAATATAATGATATTGAAGATGGGGGCCTTTGGGAGATAACTAGATCATGAATGGGATTAGTGCCTTTGTAAAAGAAACTTCAGAGAGATCCTGCCCCATCCACCATGTGAGGACAAAGTGAAAAGATGGCTGCCCAGGAAGCAGGTCCCCACCAGACACCAAATGTGCCAGCACTTTGATCTTGGACTTCCCAGCTTCCAGAACTGTGAGAAATAAATTTCTGTTCTTTATAAGCCACCCAGACTATAATATTCTTCTTTTCAGTTTATAGTATTTTTGTTGTAGCAGCCAAGCTAAGACTGAAGCCAAAGGTGTAAGAAACCCAATACCACTGCTCATACAGGGGTCCTGGACTGGCTCATTCTTGGGATGTAACTCCCAATCAATAAAGATAATGTCCTGAATATCTACTCTGTTCCCAGAATCACAAATTTATCAGGAGTATTAACACATGGTTCCTACTCCCACAGAGTCTACACAGCAATAAGAAAATCAAAACATATAAACAAGAAAGAACTAGAAAAAAAGAGCCAGTGAAGGACTTCTTTCAAAGCAGATAAGGGTTTACAAAAGGAGAAGGTGGACTTCAATGTAGGCTAAATCAGACAAGATGTAGAAAGTCCAGAAGACCTGTCACCCGATCTGAGTGTGCTATCTAGTACAGTTAAGTTTTGGATTGCATCACAAGAAGAGAAAACACATGAGCTGGATGCTCAGTTGAAAATTTACACAGCATTTTGAAGTCTGTCTAGAATATTTCCCACTTTAATCAAAGAAACTGTTAAAGATACTTTCTTCAAACTAAGAAAATACAGAAAATATCCCAGGGAGGGAGGGTCCATGAAAAAGTATTCATGGGGCAACTCTTAGAATGGAAATATTACTTTCCTTAAAGGGGAGAATATAAACATTGTCAACTCTCATTCTACCATTCTAAAAAGCAGAAGCACTTGGGACTTAATCTACTATCCTTCCGTAAATTATCATAAAAAGAGAACATTCTTTTCCATATGAAAAAAAAGATACTCCTTTAACTGGTATTTACAAATTACCTTACATGTGGAAACAAAAATACAAATAAGACAGCCAGGCTTGTACTGAGTGAAGCCAGTAAGAGACATCAGAAACCAAGAAAGGCACAAAACTCCATGTCTCAGATTGTTCAAGACTCATTTTCATGTTTCATAAGACTTACCCTTTCCACAAATATAACATAATCTTTATAGTTCACAGAATAAAAACATCCCTGTCAGATTCTTGTGGGTGTCACTGCTACACTTTCAGTAATGTGCGTCCAATTTATACTTGACATTAAGAAATAGTTTAGAAAAAACAAATCAAGGGGCGCCTGGGTGTCTCAGTCTGTTGAGCATCTGACTCTTGATTTCAGCTCAGGTCTTGATCTGCAGTTCGTGAGATCAAGGCTCTCGTCAAGCTCTGTGCTGACAGTGCAAAGCCTGCTTGGGATTCTCTCTTTCCCTCTCTCTCTCTCTGCCCCTCCCCCACTTGTGCTCTCACTTTGTCTCTCAAAATAAATAAACATTAAAAAAAAAGAAACAAGAAATCAAGCATAAACATCACACACACAAAAAGAGAAAGCAGGATTTGTAATATTAAAATGGTGTCACATTACCAGCTGAAAAATGTCCAGTCTCAAATCATGGCACTTTACTAACCCAAGGAGAATCAGAACAGGGTAAGAGAATCACTGAAGATAAGTTTAATGATTCTAACACTCTATTGAAACAAGAATTACTCTCCCCTTAGAGTTGCTTTTTTTTTCCCCCCTTTCAGATCATTTTGGTGACTTTTTATTAGTCTCCTAAATTGATCTTTACCAACCTGGAAATAGTGAATGAGTAATTCTCCAGGAAAATAGTATATAATAGCCAAAACAAGCTACATGTTGACAGTGATCTGTTAGAAAAGAAAAAAAAATATCTTATTCAGAGGTCGGACTCAAAATACTGAAAACAAGTCTGTACCACTGCAACAAAGAAAGCATGGATTTTTTTTCTGTGTTGAATAAAGAGATGGCTTAGCAAGATTTGTTGTTTTTAAAAGAAAAGAAATGCATTGTTTAGCTAAAAGTTCTTTGTACACAGAAGGTGCTCCAAAAAAGCAAACAGTAAATGAGTGAATTTTTAACTCATGAGTGAATGAGTAAATGAATGAGTGAATTTTTCAGTAAAAAGAAACTGATTAATCAGGTCAGCGGGGCCTATACAATGAAGACAGATCTTCTTTAGACAGAATTATTTTCCTTCATCATCTCCCTCAGTCCTTCCACCCCTAATTTCAGGCAGGTCTGCCAGGCAATCTTCTACTCAGTAAACAGGAACAATGCCTTATTATACAATGACTTGTTATTGCTTTTCCAAAAATTTTCAAAAAATGGTAGTACTGAGCCTAGACTATTTTTCATGTTCTTCCTCTTGGCAGAAACCTATGAAAACAGATGGAGAAATAGTGGTGGTTAAAAACACAAAAACAATTCGCATATAATCTTTTATAGTCTTTTTCTAAAATTGGAACAGTTCTGCATACAAATATTTAATCTGTCTTGGTAGACAAAATAAATATTCAATAGACATATTGAAGAAAAAGATACCCTTGATACAGAAGAATATCAAGTGACATCCGATACCAAACAAGCTATACTTTGAATGCCCGAGTCTTCCCAGGCCCTCAAGTAACCTATTTTTTTGAAAAATGAAACTCGAGTTTTGTTTGGGTACACTCACATCTATATTCTTCCTTATGGATCTAAAAGATGAAAACAGAGAAAAGATAATTTACAGAATTTTCCAGTCTACCTAGAAAAAACAATAAATATCTGCTAAGTTTTGATATTTTTACTAGTGAGATACTTTTATACTGAGACCCTCCTACAAAATTATATCTTCCTAAAAATGGTTGAGAATAATAATTACCTCTTAAAATGTTTACCAAAGGCTCACTTCAAGTCCCAAAACTTAGAATATATTATTTAAGAAAATTTTTAAGTCAGGAACATAGCTCAACGTCATTACCTCCATTATTACCTAAATGAAGCAGATATTTCCGACAAAAATACACTCAATGGGTAGGATATAAGAAAACCAAAATTCCATATAATATAAAATAATATAGGGGAAGGTTATATGTAACTTAACAGTGTTGACCTTGGTAATAAAATAATATCAAAAAAGTTAAGCATAGCTGCTTATTTCAGTAAAACTTTGGGAGTTCTTATGGACTGAAGGTAATATTTCTTTAATGGCAGGATATTCAGTATGAACTTCATGGCTTAAGAAGAAAGCACTAGAACTGAAAACCTATTGAATTAATGGTGTTGAGAAACTTCAGACCACTCCATAATAGGTAAATCTTCTTCAACTTACTTCTTGTCAAGAGATAAAAACATTTGAAACTTGAGACCTACATAAACACACACCCATAGGCACAAACACAAACACACAGATTTATTCACATAGTTAAGAATTGTGAAAATCTGAGGTTTTAACCTACTTACAAGCTAACAAATTAGCCAGCTACAGCTGCATGACTGGTGACAGAAGAGAAAAGACTCCTAGGTCAGAGACAAGGGATGTTATTACAGCACAACAAGCATGAGTTTCACTTTTACATTTCCTTTACCCAACCCCCAAGTCCCATGGGAATAATCCTGAGCAGCCGAGGCAGATGCTGTGCACACAGTGGGTTTGCAACACAGCTGATAAACACCAAGCTAAAAGAAACCCAATATTTTAAAATAGGATGCAAGCAAACTTGTCCTATTTTTGCCCCAGAGGAAAATATTACCTTTATTATACTGAACAGTAAATAAACCTGCCCCCTTCTCCAGAAAACATCATTGTCTCCAGATTCCAAGTTTATTCACTACACAAGCATCCTTGAATGGACTGTCTGAAAGATTGTCAGTGTTACTGCCTGTGACAGTGCAGAAATACAACAGGCCCATGAAGAACTGTCTCCTAATAGATGGATGCTATTTGTTATATCTACCTATCTACCTATCTACATAGATAGATAGCTTGTGTTATATATATTTAAAGATCCTTACATCTCTTTAAATATTCTATTTTAATATGACTCTGGTTGTGAGAACATCTTTGGTCTCCTAGGGTCATGCCTCTCTTAATAGTTATGAGAACCCTAGGAGTCTATTCAATGCAAAGGCCCATTGAGGTTGTTCTCACATCATCCCTGGATCTGGAACTCAGATTCACCCTACTAATGTTGAATGACTTCATGCTCTCCCTAGATGCTAGATGGTCTAGATTACCTTACATATTAGTTTTCTATTTCTAATATAAAAAATTATCCAAATTTAGCAGTTAAACTAATACCCATTTTTTACCTCATAGTTATGGTGGTTTATAATTCTGGGCACAGAATTGCTCAATTGGACTCTCTGCTTAGGGCTCACAAGACTAAAATTAATGGATTGGCAGTGCTGCATTCCTTACTAGATGCTCTGGGGAAAAATCCACTTTCAAGCACATTCAGGATGTTAGCAGAATTCAATTCCTTCTTATACTTTCCACATGGCTTTTCCATCTCCAAGGCAGCAATGATATGCCAAATCTTTCTCACATATGGAATCTCCCTTACCTCCTCTTCTCTGCTTTCTGCTGTTAAGAGTTCATGTAAATATATTGCACCCACTCAGATAATGCAGGATAACCTCCCTATTTTAAGTCCAATGGACTAGGAAACTTAATTACATCAGAAAAGTCCCTTTTTCTAAGAAGTTAACAGACTCATAGTCCCAGGGATTAGAGCATAAACTCTTCTTGAGGGCTATAAATCTGCCTACCACACTCTGCTACACAAAATATGGTCCTTGGACAAGCAGCGTTAAATTCACCAGGGATCTTGTGAGAAATGTAGAATATCAAGATTTACTCATATCCAATGAATCAGAACCTGCACTTTAACAAGATCCTCAGATGATTCATATATACATTGAAGTCTGAGAAGCACTAGACATCTACAGGTCTAGAACAGTCAAATGCTGTGGCTATCATTAAACAAGTTAGAGACAGTCAAAATTTGGATAGTCAGAAGAAATCCCTCCATTTCTCCCTACTAATACCAATTGTTCTAGCATCTTCACTTAACAAAGCTTGGCAAGCTGAAGAGCTGCACCTGGAACTAACATTCTTGCCCTAGTCATTACAACCTGCTCCTGGTCCAGTCTCCGCCCAGATAGCAGGTTTCCCCAGGTTGCAGAAGGAGGCTGTTCCTTCCTTAGCTGTTATAATCTTTCCTTGAAATACAGCCAGCTTTCTCAGGGCATACTCACAGTAAGATAGATTGATGGAAAAATAGCTTCACATTATTAGCCTCATCATACCTAAAACCATTCCTCTTCTTTAACCCCCAAGGACCTAAAAGAGATCCCAAGTCACTAGTTTGGAATGGCCTTTGCATTATAGTGAAGTTTTCTTAGGAGCTGATATCTTCTTACAGCTGACTTTAGTTGGGCTACTCCCATCCATCAAAGATATTTTAATAATTTTAAATCTCAAAAGGAGTATCCTTAGTCCCTATGTAATTTTGCAAAACTAAATCTGATTCCAATAAATCCAAGACTCTGTAATTTCATGTAATTTCATATCACTCACTATTAATGGAAATAAAAACTAAATTAGAGTTTAGAGTCAAAGTCCCATGTCACTTTCAATTGGAATTAAAATGGCTTTGTTAACTCATAATATTATAATATTCCTCATTCTTTAATATGCAGAAAGCTAGAAGTTGCATTTAAATTAAGACTTAAAGGAGTGATGTCATCATTGTGGCAGAATAAGGATTTTCTACTCTCTTCCTCCCAAAAGAACACTGATTTAGACAATCGCCCACAGACAAGAGAGTCTTTGTGGAAGTCCAGGTGTCCAGCAGAGAAGTTCCAGCACACCACTGGATCCAAAAAATCTCAGACTAGAAATATCGAAGAGGATAAGAGGAACAGTTTCACTTTACCTGCACTACCTTCTTCCCAAAGCAGCATAGCTTAGTGCCAAGAGGGACCTTCTTGGTCCATAACTTCTCCCATCAGGGAAAATGAGAACATGTAAATAAGCACCCAGCTTCCCCAGCTGTGCAGGACACTGTCCAACAGATCAACTTATTTCTCACCCCATTCAGAACACTGAGTATGAACTGCAAGATGAAGGGCAGGGAGCAACTGGGAGAATAGCATCCAGGGGTCAGACCAGAAAGTATCAAAGATGCACAGACACTACTGAGTGCTTCACAGACTTTTATCAGGAAGCCCACCCAAAAACCACTGAAGAATGCCTTACCAGCAGATTCCCCCATCTGGCCCATGGGGACCCCTAGTGCTCCATGCACCAAACCCATACAACTCCCAACCTTGTGGCCGACTCCCTGTGTGCACTCCCAGTAGTGGTGAGAGCAAACTTCTGCAGTTAGTAATCATGTGAAAAAAGCCTAACCCTACACATCTGGAAGAAAAATCACACAAATTTCAGCATTCAGCACCACTCTAGGGAAAGCAAAAGAGAGGCTTCCAGCACCCATCCTGGCTTTATAGAATCAAGAGAAGGTATACAAGCTTAAGAATTCTGCCAAAGAAAGAACAAGAAGTACAGAGCAGGCATATTCAAAGAAAAAGTCTGAGAAAGCCTCAGATTCCCTACCAGGGCTAATGAAAGGTATTTATCTCCTAAGCCCAATCAGTGAAGACTGGAGGAAGTGACTGTTCAAATGCAAAGAAAGCAACACAAGGCTTGCAAGAAACATGAAAAATCAAGGAAACATGACACTACCAAAGGAACATCATAATTTTTAGTAACTGAATCCAAAGAAATGTGCATCTGCAATTTGCCCAATATAGATTTCAAAATAATTGTTTTATGGAAGCTCAGAGAGCTAGAAGAAAACACAGAAAGACAATTCATTGAAATTAGGAAAACAATATACAAACAAAACGAGAAATTTAACAGAGAGATAGAAATCATTAAAAAGAACCAAACAGAAATTCTGTAGCTGAAGAATAAAATGAATTAAGTGAATAATGCAATAGAGAGCATTAATATGAGCTGGATCAGGCAGAGGAAAGAATCTGAGAAGTGGAAGACAGATCCTTTGAAATATTCATCAGAGGAGAAGAAAAAATAATGAAAACGAGAGAAGAAATCTATGTGAACTATAGTGTTCCATTAAAAGAAAAAGTCTATACATTATGGGAGTACCAGTAACAAAGGGGAAGGAGAGGGGCAGAAAACTTTGTTAAAAACATAATGGCTGACGGGGCGCCTGGGTGGCGCAGTCGGTTAAGCGTCCGACTTCAGCCAGGTCACGATCTCCCGGTCCGTGAGTTCGAGCCCCGCATCAGGCTCTGGGCTGATGGCTCAGAGCCTGGAGCCTGTTTCCGATTCTGTGTCTCCCTCTCTCTCTGCCCCTCCCCTGCTCGTGCTCTGTCTCTCTCTGTCCCAAAAATAAATAAACGTTGAAATAAAAAATTAAAAAAAAAAAACATAATGGCTGACAGTATCCCCCTGATACCAAAACTAGATAAAGGCACCAAAAACAAAACAAAACAAACAAAAAACCTACAGTCCAATATGCAAAAATCTTCAACAAAATACTAGCAAATGGAATCCAACAATAAATTTTTTTAAAAAATCATTCAGGGTCACCTGAGTGGCTCAGTCAGTTAAGTGTCAGGCTCTTGATTTCAGCTCAGGTCATGATCTCATGGCTCGTAAATTCAAGGCCTGCATCAGGCTCTGTACTAACAGTGCAGAGCCTGCTTGAGATTGTCTCTCTCTCCTTCTTTTTCTGTCCCTCCCCCACTTGCATGCACATGCTCTCTTTCTCAAAATAAACAAATAAACTTAAAAAAAATCATTCACAATGATCGAGCGGCATTTATTCCCAGGAGGCAAAGGTGGTTCATCATTGCAAATCAATCAGCATGATATATCAAATCAATAAGAGAAAGAATAAAAACCATATGAACATTTCAATACATGCAGAAAAAGCATTTGACAAAATACAACAGCGATTCATGATAAAAACCCTCAACAGAGTAGGTTTAGAGGAAACATATCCCAACATAATAAGGGCCTTATATAAAAACCCCACATACTCAATGGGGAAAAACTGAGAGCTTTTCTGCTATGATCAGGAACAATACAGGGATGTCTACTCTCACCACCTTTACCCAACATAGTACTGGAAGTCATGGTCACAGCAATTAGACAACAAAAAGAAATAATCCAAATTGGTAAGGAAGAAGTAAAACTTTCAGTATTTGCAGATGACATGATACTATATATAGAAAACCCTAAAGACTCCATCAAAAATCTACTAAATCTGATAAATGAATTCAGTAATGTCACATGATATGAAATCAATGAACAGAAATCTGATGCATTTCTATAATGAAGCAGCAGAAAGAAAAATTAAGAAAACAATCTCATTTATAATTGTAAAATCATAAATATACCTAATATATAATAATATATAATAATGTAATAAATAATTATACCTAATAAATATACCTAAAAATAATAAAATACCTAGGAATAAACTCAACCAAAAGGTGAAAGATCTATACTCTGAAAACTATAAAACACTGATGAAAAAAATTGAAAGCAATACAAAGAAAGGGAAAGACATTCTATGCTCATAGATTAGAATAGCAAATATTATTCAAATGCCTGAATTACCCAAAGCAATGTACAGACTTACTGCAATCCCTATCAAAATACCAATAGAATTTTTCACAGAGCTAGAATAAACAATCTTAAAATTGGTATGGAACCACAAAAGACCCCGAACATCCAAAGCAATCCTGAAAAAGAAAAACAAAACTGGAGATATCACAATTCCAGACTTCAAGTGATAGTACAAAGCTGTAGTGATAAAAACAGTATGGTACTGGCACAAAAATAGACACAAATATCAATGGAAGAGATTAGAAGACCCAGAAACAAACCCACAATTATATGGTTAATTAATCTTTCACAAAGGAGGAAAGAATATGCAATGGGAAAAAGACAGTATCTTCAACAAATGGTGCTGGCAAAAACCGGAGAGCTACATGCAAACAAAAGAACTAGATCACTTTCCTACACAATCCATAAAAATAACATTAAAATGGATTAAAGATCTAAATATGAGACCTGAAAACATAAAAATCCTATAAGAGAGCATAGGCAGTAATTTCTCTGACATCAGCCATAGCAACATTTTTCTAGATATGTCTCCTCTGAGGCAAGGGAAATAAAAGCAAAAATAAACTACTGGGACTATATCAAAATAAAAAGCTTCTGCACAAAAAAATGAAACAATCAACAAAACTAAAAAGCAACTTACTGAATGGGAGAAAATAATTACAAGTAACATATCTGATAAAGGGTTAGTATCCAAATATTCAAAGAACTTATACACCCAAAAAACAAATAGTCCAATTTAAAAATGGGCAAACACTTTTGTACTGCTGGTGCAGCCACTCTGCAAAAAACAGTATGGAGTTTCCTCAAAAATTAAAAATAGAGCTACCCAAGACCAAGCAATTGCACTACTATGTATTTATCCAAAGGATACAAAAATGCTGATTCAAAGGGCCACATGCACTCCAATATTTATAGCAGCACTATCAACCATAGCCAAATTATGGAAAGAGCCCAAATGTCCACTGTTCGATGAATGGCCAAAAAAGATGTGGTACACATATACAATGGAATGTTACTTGGCGTTCAAAAAGAGTGAAATTTTGCCATTTGCAACAATATGGATGGAACTAGAGTGTATTATGCTTAGTGAAATAAGCCAGTCAAAGATAATTATCATATGATTTCACTCATATGTGGAATTTAAGACACAAGACAGAGGAACATAGGGGAAGGGAAGGAAAAATAAGATTAAAACAGAGACCTTTTTTTTCTTTCTATAATTTATTTATTTTTTATAATTTACATCAAGTTAGTTAGTACATGGTGCAACAATGATTTCAGGAGTAGGCTTAATTCCCCTTACCTATTTATCCCATCCCCTTTCCCACAACCCATCAATCAACCCTCTGTTCTCTATATTTAAGAGTCTCTTGTGTTTTGTCCCCCTCCCTGTTTTATATTATTTTTGCTTCCCTTCCCTTATATTCATCTGTTTTGTCTCTTAAAGTACTCATATGAGTGAAGTCATATGATATTTGTCTTTCTCTGACTGACTAATTTCACTTAGCATAATACCCTCTAGTTCCATCCACATAGTTGCAAATGGAAAGATTTCATTCCTTTTGATTGCCGAGTAATACTCCATTATATATATATATATATATATATATATATATATATATATATATCACATCTGCTTTATCCATTCATCTGTCAATAGACATTTGGGGTCTTTTCATACTTTGGCTATTGTTGATAGTGCTGCTATAAACATTGGGGTGCATGTGCCCCTTCAAAACAGCATACATGTTTCCCTTGGATAAATACCTAGTAGTGCAATTGCTGGGTCATAGGGTAGTTCTATTTTTAATTTTTTGAGGAACCTCCATACTGTTCTGCAGAGTGGCTGCACCAGTTTGCATTCCTGCCAGCAGTGCAAAAGAGATCCTCTTTCTCTGCATCCTCATCAACATCTGTTGTTGCCTGAGTTGTCAATGTTAGCCATTCTGGCAGGTGTGAAGTGATATCTCACAGAGGTTTTGATTTGTATTTCCCTGATGATGAGTGATGTGGAGCATTTTTTCACGTGTTGGTTGGCCATCTGAATGTCTTCTTTGGAGAAGTGTCTATTCATGTCTTTTGCCCATTTCTTCACTGGATTATTTGTCTTTTGGATGTTGAGTTTGATAAGTTCTTTATAGATTTTGGATACTAACCGTTTATCTGATATGTTGTTTGCAAATATCTTCTCCCATTTTGTCAGTTGCCTATTAGTTTTCCTCATTGCTTCCTTCGCTGTGAAGAAGCTTTTTATTTTGATGAGGTCCCAATAGTTCATTTTTGCTTTTGTTTTTCTTGCCTCCGGAGACATGTTGAGTAAGAAGTTGCTGAGGCCAAGGACAAAGAAGTTTTCGCCTACTTTCTCCTCAAGGATTTTTATGGCTTCCTATCTTACATTGATGTCTTTCATCCATTTTGAGTTTATTTTTGTGTCTGGTGTAAGAAAGTGGTCCAGGTTCATTTTTTGGCATGTCGTTGTCCAGTTTTCCCAGCACCACTTGCTGAAGAGACTGTCTTTATTCCATCGGATAGTCTTTCCTGCTTTGTCAAAGATTAGTTGGCCATATGTTTGTGGGTCCATTTCTGGGTTCTCTATTCTGTTCTATTGATCTGAGTGTCTGTTTTTGTGCCAGTACCATACTGTCTTGATAATTACAGCTTTGTAATACAGCTTGAAGTACGGGATTGTGATGCCTCTAGCTTTGGTTTCCTTTTTCAAGATTGCTTTGGGTATTCAGGATTTTTTTCTGGTTCCATACAAATTTTAGGATTGTTCTAGCTCTGTGAAGAATGCTGGTGTTACTTCAATAGTTATTGCATTAAATATGTAGATGCTTTGGGTAGTAATGACATTTTAACAATATTTGTTCTTCCTATGAAGGAGCATGGAATATTTTTCCATTTTTTGTGTGTGTCTTCTTCAATTTCTTTCATAAGCTTTCTATAGTTTTCAGTGTATAGATTTTTCACCTCTTTGGTTAGATTTATTCCTAGGTATTTTATGGTTTTTAGTGCAATTATAAATGGGATTGATTCCTTCATTTCTCTCTCTGTGTCTTCATTATTGGTGTATAGGAATGCAACCAATTTCTGTGCACTGATTTTATATCTTGTAACTTTGCTGAATTCATGGATCAGTTCTAGCAGCTTCTTGGTGTAATCTTTTGGGTTTCCATATAGAGTATCATGTCATCTGCAAAGAGTGGAAGTTTGACCTCCTCCTGGCCGATTTGAATGCCTTTTATCACTTTGTGTTGTCAGATTGCTAAGGCTAAGACTTCCAATACTATGTTGAATAACAGTGGTAAGAGTGGACATCCCTGTCTTGTTCCTGACCTTAGAGGAAAAGCTCTCAGAAAAACAAAGACTCTTAATCACAGAGAAAAAACTGAGGGTTGCTGCAGGGGTGTTGGGTGGGGGGATGGGTTAAACTTGTGATGGGCAAAAAGGAGGGCACTTGTAGAGATGAGCACTGGGTGTTATATGCAAGTGATACATCACTAAATCCTACTCCTGAAACCATTACTACACTATA
Organism: Prionailurus viverrinus; assembly: GCF_022837055.1. Classification (NCBI taxonomy): domain Eukaryota; kingdom Metazoa; phylum Chordata; class Mammalia; order Carnivora; family Felidae; genus Prionailurus; species Prionailurus viverrinus. The sequence continues at coordinate 92,859,676 of NC_062566.1, forward strand.
TGTTAGCTAGCTGGGATTTAAAAAAGATTTTTAAAAAATGGGCAGAAGATAAAAAAAGACACTTCTCCAAAGAAGAAATACAAATGGCCAAGAGAAGTTGTCTCTCAGAAATGAAAGAGATAAAAAAAAAAGAAATGAAAAAGATATAAGTATTTCTGAAACAAATGGTGAAGGAGTTCATCACCACTAGATCTTCCTTACAAGAAATGCTAAAAGGAGTTCTTCAAGTTGAAATGAAAGGACGTTAATTAGTAACATAAGAGTATAAAACACAATGATAAAGATAGTATATAGTCAAATTCAGATACGCTGTTGAATCTAAAGATGTTTTATGAAAGCATTATGGTGACCACAAAGTAAATACCAACAGAAGATATGCAAAGAATAAAGAAAAAAAGAATCAAAGCATACCAGTGCAGAAAATCCTCAATTCACAAAGGAAGAAGAGATCATATTTGACCTTTCAAAACAAGTCTTAGCAAATTTAAGAAGACTAAATTCATAGCAAGTATTTTTCAGACCACAATGGTATGGAACTAGAAATCAGTAACAAGAGGAAAACTAATGTAGGAATTAAACAACATACTCCTGAATAACCCCATTTCATCAAAGAAGAAATTAGAAGAGAAATTACAAAGTGTCTTGAGACAAATGAAAGCATAACATACTAAAAGTTATGGAATGTGCAAAAGCAGTTACAATAGGAAAGTTTATGGTGATAAATACCTAAATTAAGAAAAAAGAAAAATCTCAAATAAACAATTTAATTTTACACCTCAAGTATTAGAAAAAAGAGAAACAAATTAAGCCCAAATTTAGCAGAAGGAAGGAAATAACAAAAATCAGAGCAGAAATAAATGACATAGAGATGAGAAAAACATTAGAAAATATCAATGAAACTAAGCTGGCTTTTTGAAAAGATAAATAAACCTTTAGCTAGAGAAATGAAGAAAAAAGAGAATGCGCCAATAAATGAAATCACTAATGAAAGATGAGACATTACAACTGATACCTCAAAAATACAATCATAAAAACATACTATGACCAATTATACACCAATAAATTGGATAACCTAGAAAAATGTATAAATTCCTAGAAACATACAACCTACCAAGACTGAATCATAAAGATATAAAAAATTTATAAAGATCATTAAAAAATAAGAGAACTGATTTAGTAACCAAAAATTCCCCAACAAATGCTTCCAATGGGGAATTCTATCAACCATTTGAGGAAAAATTAACACCAATCCTTCTCGAACTCCAAAAAAATAGAAAGGGAGAGAACACCCAAACTTGTTTTATAAAGCCAACATTACCCTTTAAAGCCAGATTGAGGACACAACAAGAAAAGAAAACTACAGGACAATATCCCTGATGAATATAGATGCAAAAATCCTCGGCAAAACACTAGCAAACTGAATAGCACCTTGAAAAGTTTATACGCCACGGTCAAATGGAATTTATCCCAGAGATGCAAGACAAGTTCAACGTACATAAATGAATAAATGTATTATATCCCATTAACAGAATGAAATATGAAAATCAGATAATCATCTCAATAGATGCAGAAAATACATTTGATAAATTCAATATACTTTCATAATAAAAATCTAAACAAATTGGGCACTGAAGGAACATACTTCAACATAATAAAATCCATTATAACAAGGCTACAGCTAACATACTCAATTGTGAAAGGTTGAAAGTTTTTCCTTTAGGATCAGGAACAAGGCAAAGATACTCACTTTTACTACTCCTATTCAGCATAGTACTGGAATCCTAGCTGAAGAAATTAGTCAAGGAAAAGAAAAGTTGCCCAAACTGGAAAGGAAGAAGTAAAATTGTCTCTATTTGCAGATCTTATATATAGAAAACCCTAAAGATTTTGAGAAAAAAAAAAAACTGTGAAAACTAATTAATTCAGTACAGTTTCAGGATATAAAATCAAAATACAAAAATCAGATGCACTTCTTTCTTTAAGTTTATTTATTTTTTAGAGAAGGAGAGAGAGCATGAACAAGTGAGGGGCAGAGAGAGAGCAGGAGAGAGAAAATCTTAATTAGACTGCTGTCAGGATGGATTCTGACATGGGGCTTGAACCCAAGAACCTGATCATGACCTGGGTCAAAATCTAGAGTAGAGCCACCCATGTGCCCCTCAGATGCATTTCTGGACAATAACAATGAAGTATCTGAAAAAATAAAGAAAATAATTCCATTTACAATAACATCAAAGACAATAAAATACTTAGGAATACACTTAACAAAGGAAGTAAAGTATCTCTACACTGGAAACTGTTAAGACATTGATGAAAGAAATTGAAATAGATACAAGTCAACAGAAAAAGGTCTGCACTCAGGGATTAGAAGAAATAAATTAGTTCAAATGTCCATACTGCACAAGGCCTTCTCCAGATTGAATTCAAGCTCTATCAAAATTCCAATGACATTTTTCACAGAAATAAAAAAACAATCCTAAAATTCATATGGAACCACAAAAGACTCTGATTACCTAAAACTACACTGAGTAAAAACAAAGCTGGAAGCATCATACTTCCTCATTTCACACTGTACTCAAAGCTACAGTAATTAGAACAGTATGATACTAGCATAAAAATAGATATATAGACAAATGGAACAGAATAATGAGCTCAGACATTAATCCAGGCATAGACAGTCAACTAACATTTGACAAGGGCACCAAGAATACTCAATGGAGAAAGGATAATTTCTTCAATAAATGGTGTTGGAAAAACTGGATAATCACATGCAAAAGAATGAAACTGAACCCCTTTTAATTAAAATTAACTCCAAATGGATTAAAGACTTAAACATAAGACCTGAAAACATAACACCCCTAGCATAAAACACAGGGGAATATCTCATTAGCATTAATTTTGGCAATGATTTTTTTTTGGGATATTACACAAAAAGCACAAGCAACAAAAGCAAAACTAAACTAGCGGGATAACATCAAACTGAAAAGCTTCTGCACAACAAAGGCAACCATCAACAAAATGAAAAGTCAACCTACAGAAGAGGAGAAAATATTTACAAACTATCAGATAAAGTATTAATTTCTAAAATATTTAAGGAACTCATACAACTCAATAGCAAAAACAATAATGATAATAAAAATAATAATAATTCAATTTAAAAATGGGCAGAGAAACTGAATAGACATTTTTCCAAAGAAGACATACAGATGGCTAACAGGTACAGGAAAAGGTGTTCAACATCACTAATTATCAGGGAAATGCAAATCAAAACCACAATGAGGTGTTACCTTACACCTATGAGAATGGCTAGAATCAAAAAAAAAAATTAAACAAAGCAAAAACAAGAGATAACAAATGCTCATGAGGATGTGGAGATAAGGGAACACTTTTTCACTGTTGTGGGAAAGCATGGAAGTTTCTCTGAAAAAATTAAAACTAGAACTACCATATGATCCAGCAATCCCATTTTTGGAAAATGGAAAAAGGAAATGAAATCATTATCTCAAAGAGATATCTGCACTCTTGCTCACTGTTGCATTATTCACAATAGTCAAGATGTGAAAACAACCTAAGTAACTATCAACAGATGAATGAACAAAGAAAATTTAAGATAGTTATAGATATATGTGAGATGTATGAATGAGACATATAAATGAGATATATATGTAGATAGATAAATAGATAGATATATAATATTCATATTCAGTATATGAATATTATTCAGGGCATTATGCTAAGTGAAATAAGCCAGACAAAAAAACTGTATGATCATTTATATGTGGAATCTAAAAAAGCCAAGCTCATATTAACAGAGAGTGGTTGACAGGGGCAGATCTGTGGGGGGGGAGTAGGGAAATGGTAGTCAAAGTGTACAAACTTTGGGGTGCCTGGGTGGCTCAGTTGGTTAAACATGCAACTCTTGATTTTGGCTCAGGTCATGATCTCATGGGTCAAGCCCCACGTTGGGCTCTGCTCTGGGCATAGAAACTGCTTAAGATTCTCTCTTCCTCTTCCTTTGTTCCATCCCCCACCCCTCAAAAAAAATTTTTTTAAAGAAAGGGCACAAATTTCCAGTTAGAAGATAAATAAGTTTGGGGACCTAATGTGCAGCATTACGACTGTAGTAAATGATACTATACTGTGTACTTGAAAGTTGCTAAGAGAGTAGGTTGTAAATGTTCTCATCATGAAAAAAAAAAAAAGGCAGTTACCTGAGGTGATGATTTGTTAACTAGCCTTATTGTGGTAATCATTTTACACTATATGCATACATCATCACATTGTACACCTTAAATTTACACAATCTTAAATGTCAATTATATCTCAGGTAGCTGGGGAGACATTTAATTAAAGACAATAATGATGCCATTAGTTTAGCTATACCTAAATTGTACAAAGCATTTCCAAGTTATTTCCAGTATGATCTTCATACTAGCTTTATAAGGTAAATAACCAAATTTATCATTATCCCAATTGAATGGATTAGAAAACTGAAACACAAATAAATTAGGTAATTTTCTTTAATTAAGGCAACTAATACATAATAGAAGCAGGACCAGAATCAAGAACTTATGACTCCCCAAATCACATCATATAATTTATGGTGAATTCTTTGGTTAAAAAAAAATGTACTTAGCTTATGAATTCATATTTTTTAAATCATAATTTCTTGACCAAAATAATAATCATAAATCAGAATATGTTTTCCAAACTCAAACAATTGTACAAAAGGAAAAGATATGTAACGGAAGAGAAATATATATTTAAGAAACAAATAAGGCAGATACCCTTCCATACATCCTGAATGCTATGGAAATACATGTTTCCTTGCATAATATTAAATATTCCTCATATTACATGAATTTTAAAATGCTCTGTGATTTCAAATATGTTTCTGTAAAAGAAAAAACTATTAGTCTTGATATATTTCAGCTGTAAGACACATAAAATTATATTGTTGGTGTAGGCATGATCTATAGAGAGTACCTTCACTGGGAAGTCAATGAAATACCATTAAATTTTTAGTGAAAAGTGGTTGATATAGACAAGTAAAGCAAATTTTGAGCCTTTGTAGAGGGAATTTTGGCTTTGTTCATACTTTAAGGCGAATGTGATTTATTAACCATTAAAGCACATTAGACGCTGTAGAAATAAACATTCAATAAAGATATTTCAACATGTCTCCAAAACAGCTCAAATTGTGTATCACAAGATTACTTAGCTTTACTCAGCAATTACTCTTTGGAATGAAGGTAAAACGAGTACTTACAACAATCTACTAGGATAGAGAGAGAAATAAAGAAAATCAGTCATTAATATCAGAACTTTTGACAAATGAACCACAGCCATTGGAAGTCATCCCATAGGATGTCATCAGGACAGCCACTTTATCCCACTTTATCTTATCCCACATCCCACTGCTTTTCTGTGACAACAGAAATAGCATCCTGACCCTTTGCATCCTGACAATGCTGTTTCACTCAGTTATATGCAATGAGCAAGCAACATTTTTACTCACAATTTAATTCCATGTCTCCAAATTTAAGACAAAAGTCACCAAAAAAATAATTATGCCATGTTATTTGTAACTGGTTTGTGTATTTCATGTAAATGCTATTTCATAATTTTGATGGACCATAAAAGATTACCTAGATTAACAGGATTGTGTCTAGGGAAGTGAGGAAATCTAAACTACTCATATCATAAATTACTTATATTCTTGAATACTTCCAGGGGAATGTTCTCTAGAATCCACTAAATACTAGTGATGATAATTACCATTTTTTGACCAGATATATGGTGACATGAACAGTATTAGGCACTAAATTGAGTGCTTTACTTTTATCTTCTCAAGGTTACAATAATCCTGCAGGACAGATATTCCCCATGTTGCAGATGAGAAAGCAGAGGAACAAAAATCTAAGACCGTGGAGAAAGTAAATAGCAGATCATAATTCCAACCAGTACTATATGTTTTCAGAGTCTTACTACCCAACCAGTCCTTGCCTGCATTTACTTCATTCAATACATAGTCTCTAAATATCAGTTACAAAGTCTCCACATTACTTGGAAGTTTTTCATCTACCCCTCCTAAAATTACAAGTTAATTACTCACCAGTTACATTATCTTTCTTCACTTGTTATGTAAAACATTGTGCCTAGACAGGCAATTTATTTATTCATTCAACAAATGTTTATTCTTTGTACACTAGGACCCTCTCTGTTTGATCAGCAATATGCCAAGTCATTAATTCCAACCAGATTCAGGTGACTTTACTATAAACAAAATTAAATGGGAATTTACAACTATAATTTTATAAAGGGAAAGAATCAGCTAAGTGTACAAGTTTATCCCAGAGTCTACTTGTTGCAACCAACATCCCCAAATGCACAGATTCTCCCTTTTACCTGTTGCTTATGGAGTTAAGTACATGTTCACGTCCTTCTCTAGCAGTTCAGCAGTTTGGTTTCTAACCCTTCCCTTCATATCCACAATGTACTCCTCCAATACTTCCCTTTCCCATTCTTGTTAAGATAGATTCTGGAGAAGGGTCTGAATATTAAGGTGAAGTTCTAACTTACATTACTAATTCCTCGTAACTACATGGTTGTTAACAGTTAGCCTTGGGACTATATTTGTCAAAGTCCCTTTCCCAGTGTTTATCAAGGGTAGCTACAAGTTTTGTAACAGGTCCTATGCCTGAAGCTCTTGATCTACAGAGGTATGAGTGGGGACTAATTGGACAGTGATATAAAAGTAACTTGGGACTACATAGGGAAAACTTTTACTGATCAGCTAAGGGGATGGACTAATGTGTCTCCCCACAGGATTGTCTTTTGAAAAGCTTTCATTTAAAAAAAAAATAGGAAAGGAATTCTAGTAGTTATCCATAGCAGCGATAGCTCAGGAAATGGAAAAAGAACAGAGACCACTTAGGAGGCTGTTGCAAAAATTGCAGCCATCGGTAACAAGAGCTGAACTGAAGTTGTAGGGCTGGCAAATCAAAGGAATGGCAGAACTGGAAACATCCTAGGGAAATAATCAACAAGATTTCATTCATTCATTCATTCAAAAGATATTCATTAAGAACTACTAAATGTCAGGCATTGTACAAGGAGTTAGAGATACAATGTTGAGTGAGGTAGATACTGTCCCTAATCACAAAATTCACACTCCACCAAGGAAATACATAAGCATAAAACCAAACAAATAAGATATTTACAAACTGTGAAGAAAACCAACAAGATACTGAAAGATCACCAGGAAGGGGTGGTAAGATGATCAGGGCAATGGGTAGGTTGTAGAGAGAAAGACAAAGAATAGAATCAAAAATTCCACTGAGGATTCAAGCCTGGATGACTGAAAAAAGGGAAGCATCATTAACAGAAACTAAGATGAGCTGATTTGATGGAGAATACAACTGAGGGAGTGCTTTAACCTCAGAGGCGTTAGGTTGAAGATACTTAAATTGTACAAACGTTCAGTTAGAAATACTGGGCTGAGTCTAGAGAAGAGTTGGGGCTTTGGATATAAATTTGGAAACTGTGGATGCAAATATGAGTGTCAAACAAGTAGTTAGAAAGTAGATTTTTTTTCATCAAGCACAAAAGTAGAGAGAAAGTGTCCATGAATAGAACACTGAAGAATGTGCATTCTTGTGGAATAAGAGTAGAAGAAGCCAGTGAAAGATGAAGAAGCCACAAGAAAGAGGAAAAGAGGGATAATTAAGATAGTTCTCTGCCATAGACTGAGCGAAAAAGTTTAGAAACAGAATATCAACAATGGTAAATTTCTGCAAAGAGTTCAAGGGCAGTGAGACAAGAAAATTATTTTGGATTTGATGCTAGAAGGCCTACAAGGACTATTAAGGAATCATTTTCAGTAGAATTGTGGGTGGGCTTAATTCATAGATGTGAATCATGTGGCAACCCCAAACCCTAGATTTTCTGGAACATTACCAATTTCAATTTATTCTCTCTTGTTATAACCCATGTGTTTTGATTTTCCATTTGAAATTATGGTAACATTGTGGTAAAGAGAAACAATGTAGTTAAAACTTTCAAGATGCTTGTCAATGAAAGGAAAGTGAGCAGTAAGTACTTATAATTGGAAGGAAAATCAAGGTGTTGTAGGAGTGAGGGAGTCCTCAACACATTTGTAAATAGTAGGAAAGTGAGTAGCTAGTGAGGCAGGAAACAAGATTTGACAAACAAAATGGCAATTATTGAGACTAAATTTCAGAGGAAGCCAGAAGAAGTTCAGATCAATAGCACAGATGGATAGAAAAAGGTGATTTTGTTCTTTTAAGTAGTTGTAGGTAAAAGAATAGATAAAAATGTTAGGTGATGGATGTGTTAATTAACTTGATGGGGTAACACTTTACCAATGAATATGTATATTATATCACCACATTGTACGCTTTTAACACCTGACAACTGTATTTATCAATTATACCTCAATAAATCACAGCAGGGTTGGGGCAGAATAGATAAAAGATGGAGACATTTTCAAGAAGAAAGGAGTGGGGAGGAGTTAATGATGCTAGAATATAAGGCCACTAAAATGTAAGCTCCAGGAGACCAGGATCATTTGATCATTCTGTTTGACTGGCTTTCAATAAATATCAGCAGAATAAATTCTGTGCTCTCAGACCTAACAGGTAAAGAAGGAGCCATCTTGAACTCATAAAAGACTTGGCAGGAGCTTAAAGAGGGATTTGGAAAAGTTCTGTAGTATGAGACAGAATCAAAATGAGATGAATAAAATAATAGCTGCTAATGGGGCCCAAATGTAGTCACAGTGATAATCTGCTCTTCATCTCCCCTAAAATTTATTCAGAGGAATCATTAAGGTCTTCCCTGGACGGTCTAGCTAAGGCTCCAGGTCCTTCTCTACCTGTTATTCTTGCTCCCTGCTTTACTCTTCTCCTTAGTACTGATACTCTCTGGTGTGCTATATTTTTTTTATTTTTTTAATGTTTATTTATTTTTGAGAGAGAGAGAGAGTATGAGCAGAGAAGAAGGAGAAAGAGGGGGAGGTACATAATTTGAAACAAGCTCCAGGCTCCAAGCTGTCAGCACTGAGTTTGTACGGGGCTAGAATTCATGAACCACGAGATCATGACTTGAGCTGAAGTCAGATGCTCAACTGACTGAGCCACCCGGGTGCCTCTCTGTTGTGCTATATTTTACTTTATTGTCTTATTATCTATCCCCCACCACCACCAGAATGTAAACTAGGGCAGGAATTTTTGTCTGCCAACTCTCTACTCTCTCTCTCCACTGCCTAGAACAAAGCACATTGAATCAATGACTGCTCATGTATGAGATAGAGTCATCAGAGTTAAATGACTTTCTTCATCGGCAGGGAGTTATTGTAGGGTGGGCGGGGAGGAAGCAGAAGAAAAAACAAATGATAGAAATATTCCAGTGACTAGTGATGAAAATTCAAAGCAAAGAGGGTTTCTAGAATGCTAACAGTTAGTAGAAAGTGAGGTAATTGTGGTCGGTGATTACCACAATTACCACAAGGTAATTACCATCATTCCCATGGTAGCTACAGACACCACGTCCCTCTGAAGATGACCACAAAGCAGAGGGGAGAGAGGTACAGGGTGTCAAGCTACATGACCAATATAAAAAAAACCAATAACACTGCCTGATACAGAGTAAGTAACAAGTAATTGTTAGTTAGTGTTATTTTTTATGTTTTCACATTGCTCTGGTCCAGAGCCACTGCAGGCCACGACAGGTTCATCATTCCTGAGTCCACATCACACTACCATCTGGTCAGAGGGATGGGCCTGCAGATGGCAGGGAAGGCATCATCTCCTCAGTAATAAGGACAGACACCTCAAGCATAGAATACACTTCTGTCTGGAAAATCTAGATTTTCCAGGCTTGTCTGGATATAATTGTCACCCATCTAACCTCTGCTAGGCCACACCATCCTGGTACACACACACACACACACACACACACACACACACACCTTTTTCTGGATCATTCACATTTATCCACAGCTTCAAAATAATACGACTAAACCTAGATCAGCTTCACACCCTACAACGTGCCTGATACATACAGAGTGCTGGAAGAAACACCGCCGTGCCCTTTTATGCCACACCACTGCTGACACATTCAGATAATGCTAACCCAAAGACACAGCTGGCCCACTTAGTCCTTCTCCATACTATGTTTGTATTATTGAATTATTAGCCTATAATGAAGCTTGCTCTTTTTCCTCCTACAGATTACTTCACAGCAGGGAGCAGGGGTTAGAAATAGAATCATGTTTCCAACTTGGAGATCATTTTAAGTATCAAGCTAACAGCCCATCCCTGTGTGGTTTCAAATACAGTACACGTATCATCACTATAATCTTCATCCACTGGAATGTTAGAGTGGATGAATGAGAGATTTGCACAACTGGAAACGCCAAGCATCAGTAAGGCGAAATCGTTGCCCAAAGTCACACAACATATGAATGGACCCTACTCTGACCTCAAAGCCAACATCACTGCCCAGGTTTAAACACTGAATTCATCAGTGTTTTCCATTTCTGAATGCTAAGAAAGAGATCCACAGCACAACAAGCCCTCAAAAAGAAATTATACACTTTTCCTTTAAAAATCCAAGAGAAATCTGGATTTAATATCACTTAATATTCCTCACTCAAATTTAGAAATGGCTTATTTATTAGTTAAAAGAAAACATATTTCTGCACCAAACACTTATGGCCAGAAGTTAATTAAATCTCCCTTATGGAAGGACCATGTTTTCACCAAATTTTTAAGAAAAAATATTAATTGATCACGAAGCAATAAAACTGCTTTTGTATGTGTTTTCAAGCTCTTCTGTGAGTTTGAAAAGACACTACAACATGGTTGTTAGAGGTTGTTTTCTGTCACACACACACACAGAGCCATGTTTCTTCATTCCCCAGATATGACAAATCTGGATCTATACAAATGGAACTGAGCAGAAAAAGGGAAGGACATCTTGATGTAGAAACTGCCCTCTATCCTATCTGAGAACTTTATCATAAAAATGTAAAACCTGTCATCATTTATTAACCATTGGTAACATGCAGAATATTAAGCATTGCAAGATGTTGTCAAAATGTGAAAATATGGCCTTCTCAAAAAAATAAAGAAAGAGAGAGAGAGAGAGAGAGAGAGACCAAAGGGAAACAGAATTAAAAATATGCAGGAATAGATGTATACATTTCCACTCATGCAGTATTTTTTTAATCTCCCAGGTAACAGTTTTATGAACTCTTTCTGAATGGCAGATTCCTCCTCTTGCTGCATAATGAATTATCCCCAAATGTGCTGGCTTAAAGCAACAAACATTTATTATCTCCGTTTTGTGGGTCAGGAATTCAGAAGCCCCTCAGCTGGGTGGTTCTGACTCAGGGTCTTTCACAAAGCTTCAAAAGATACTCTCAGGGGCTGCTGTCCGCGGAAGGCTTGGGTGGAGCTGGAAGTCCTGCTTCTAAGCTCACTCGCGGGGTTGCTGACAGATCCTGAGTTCACACTGGATGCAGCCCCTCCACAGGGCTGCTTGACTATATTCAGGACATGGCAGGTGGCATTCACCAGGATGAGCAAACAGGGAGTAAGTGAACTAGAGAAAGAACAAGAAAAAAGCCACTATGGCTTTTATGGCATAGCCTCAGAAGTTACACTCATCAGTTCTGCCATAGTTAATTTATTAAGAGTCACTAAGCACAGCCCACAGTCAAGGGAGGAGAATTAGGGTCCACATTCCAAAGAGAGGAATATCAGATAGTTTGTGGGCATCTTTTTAAACCACACTCCTAACACTCACATTTTTTCTGCCCCTCCCCCAGTCCTTCCCAGACCCTTCCAAATATTGGACTTCCAGGACCAGCATTAACCACAATTATACATAAATGCATTTATTTCAGTTTCCACTTTATGTGTGGATCATTCTACATACATAAATAAATGAAGCCAAAAACATCCCTTCCCTTAAGAACCTAGTAGAAGGAGACCAACAGTAAGCAGATATGCATAATAATATGGTGGTAATAAATGCCACGTTTAAAAGATATAATAAAACAGGCTAAGGAATTAGAAAGTTATGAGTACTTAAATAGTGAAAATGCTCTATACCAACATATCATACGTTTAGAGCATACACCGTTTCTCAGTCTTGAGAATTCGAGTGACCTCAGTCTGCAAAAACCATTATCTTTGTCCTTGACCAAATGCTTTTTTTTCCTCTAACATTTATGCAAGACTTGCTTCTGTGTTCTTTCTCCCGGCTTTGCCAGGCCTCTGCTGTATATTCCAAGTCTTAAAAAACAGCCAGAAATTCTCTCTTAGCTTCTCCTCGAACAGCCATTTCTTCTTTCTTTTGTTGCTGGCTCTCCTCCATGAAAACTTGGCCTGGAATGCCTCCCCTTCTGGAAAACCACAGGCTGTACTGGAACAAGTGTCTGCTCTCCACCTGAGGTACATCAATAAACAAACCCTCTCCTCTATCAGGAATAGAGAAACTGTTCTTTCTGTTGGTTGCCATCTTGGCTCTTATAGTTTCACTACCAGTTTATCTATCTTGGCCCAGGATCCACCTCCTCATCACCAGATCTTCAAAGTTTCCCCTACCCAGTCAGTATCCCAACACCTCTCTGAACAACGTACCGTAAAAACCACAGACAAACCTCCCCTAGACACCAAATAACACAAAGGAACTTTATTTATATCACATAACTTTGAGGTGTTGTGTTATTACCTATTTCCAGCATGTACCACCATTTAGACTTCTAACAATTCTTGGATTTCATGAACTCTGAGCTTAGAAAAGATTCAGATTGGGAGGAGACTAGTTAGTTGTGACTATAGATTTTAACCATTGGGTTAAAAGTGAACAATTAATTAAAAATAAAATAAAGACCTAAAAGACCAAACCCTCTCATTTGTTTTATTTATTCAGTTATTTTCCCCCCATTCCATCTGTGCCCTAGATGTTTATTTCTATTTAACAGCACCCACGTGGTGGGATATTGATATAATATATTTAGAAAACGAACTAGGTCTCTTTTTTATCTGCCATATTACTCCAGATGGAAATACACATTGGCATATCACATAAGCCTTCTTGGTTACCTTCTGTTCACAGTGGCTGTGCCAGTGAGGAACATGAAAATTGGAACTTTCCACCGAGAGCGGACAATATAATTGAATTAGAGGGTTCCAAATCTTCTGAGTGGCACTGGGTTGTGCTTTGCTTCTTTCTTCTTTTATTTATTTATTACTACTCTGGCCTGATTCTGCCATACTAATGTCTTTACAAGAAAAATAATATAACTTGTGGTGTAAAGAAAGGAGGTTCATTTCCTAGAATCTTCATCAATTTTTACTTTTGGAATCTCTCTCTTTCATTAAGTATATCCTAATCTTATAACTTATTATACTAGACTGATTATAAGGGCTATTATTTTGCTTAAAATAACACAGTATCCAGTAGCACTAGGAATAAAACCATAAATACATATGGACCCCATGTCCTAGTTTAACCCCTGACTAGAGGAAACAGAGTAATGAAATCACCATACGGGATCCCAAACACCTCTACCCAGAGCTCTCTCACATGCTTTTATGATGGCATCTAACCACACACTCCACATAAAGGAAAATTCAAGGATGGCTCAGTCAAGCACCAGTGTTTGAGGAGTATGCCCTAGTCAGCTCAGGCTGCTACAATAAGTTACCACAGATTGGGAGCTTAAATGACAAAAAATTTATTTCTCCTAGTTCTAGAGAATGGGAAATCTGAGATCAGGTGCCAACATGGTCAGGTTCTGATGAAAGCTCTCTTCCAGACTTGCAGCCAGCTGGCTGCCTCCCTGCTGGGTCCTTGTATGGCAGAGAGAGCACTTCAGAAAGCAAGCTCCATAATGTCTCTTCTTATGAGGACCATAATCCCATGAAGGGGAGCTCGACCCTCATAACCGAACTACCTCCCAAAAGCCCTATCTCTAAATACCATCACATTAGCAATTAGGGTTTCAACATATGAAACTGGGGAGCTGGGAATATGGTTTTTCTTCTGCCTTTTTGAGTATGTGACCTACACTTTCATGGGCATGTGACTGGGGACAGAGAAGGATTTCAACATATGAATCTGGGGAGACAAAAATGCAGTCCATAGTAGACAATAAAACATCACTGGAGTGAATTAAAAATATTGCACCAATAATCTCTATTTCTCATATAACTTCTTATGTTAATAGTGAAGTGGAAATTGGCCTTCCTCCTGCCAAAATAATGATCTTAAGTGAAATTTTTTAAATAAAATTAATGTTTAAAAAAAACACTTGTAAACAGTACCAACTGATGCCTATTGGGTATTTTTGTAGCATACGTGTACAAGATTCCTAGTACAACCACAAGCTACACCAGCAACTGTCAGCTGATAGTTGCTAAGAGTCAATGCTCTCAATAAGCTGAAACTTGGAGCAAACATTCAATGGCATAGTGAAGTTTCCTGCAAACACATCACTCATTTTATTATCCAAATTCTAAACATTTTAATATGTCTCCCAAGAGAGCCAAGGCATAAGTGACTCTTAAAAACTGAGAACAAACTGAGGGTTGATTGGGGGTGGGAGGGAGGGGTGGGTGGGTGATGGGTATTGAGGAGGGCACCTTTTGGGATGAGCACTGGGTGTTGTATGGAAACCAATTTCACAATAAATTTCAAAAAAAAATTTTTTTTAAATGTCTCCCAATACATTGCCTTGTTTGAAAAATTACCAGAATACTTGAAAGGTTAAAAAAAAAAAAAAAAAAAACACGAATTACAGAAAAAAAAAACTCTAACACTGAATCCAGAAAAAAATATATATTCATTTTTAAACATTCTCAATTATGGTAATATTTTAAAAATTATTAATATGGTTTGTCTTCTGCCTTTTTGAGTATGTGACCATCACTTTAATGGGCATGTGACTAGGGACAGAGAAGGATTGTTTTCACTGAAAGAATGCAAAGAGAAAGAACAAAGTAATACCTAGCTTCTAATATGCATAATAAGATTATGCTGCAAGAAATAACCTTGAACATCAGGCTTTCATTCTGATCCCATAAAGTATTTTCTGTTTTGTCCACTGCTGCATCCCTTATGACCAGAGTCTGGTACATTTTAGACATCCAATAAATATTTAGTGAATGAAAGAATGAATGAATGAGTGAATGAATGAGAGAGTTCATAAATTCTTTTATCTCTGCCTTTAATATATCAGCCAGCAAACCTGGAGTTTCCAATTTAGCCTAGAGCTGGAAAACTCACGGAATTTTCCCATCGGGTAGAAAATAAAACTTTGTTTAATAATGAAGGCATGTAGCTCACTCCTCTATCAAAGGAAGAGAATGTAACCCTGGAGGGCAGGAGGGGAGTTTTACCATCACCTCCCCAAGGAGATCATGGAAGAAGAAAAGAGAGAGAAAGAGAACCAGAAGTGTGTGCCCTGATTTCTCTGCATTAGATGAATAAGAGCAACACTGAAGGCAGAAGAAAAAATGTACCCCGCTTTCTGTTTAGGACTCCTGAAGAAGATCGTCCCTGTGTGGCTCTGAAACCAACGTGGGGAGCTGCCACCTCAATTTGCCAGTGCGGTTTGGTCAGATACAGACAGTTGCGGATGTTTAGCATTTCTGAGCAACTCTACCCACTTCTCTTGTGGCATCGTGTGGAGGGTAAAGTGGTCCTAAAGCAAGCAAGGGCTGCAGCACAGAAGGTTAGGTCTCAGGGAAAAAGACAGCTAACTTCAGAGGCATGAAACTACTGATGACAGGGTAGATCCTTCCAGGTGTATTAGTTCCCCACTGCTATGTAACAAATTACCACAAATTCAACAGATGAAAGCAACACACGTTTTTTTTATCTCACAGCTTCTGTGGTAGGGCATAGCTGAACGGGGTCCCCTGCTTAGGGTTTCACAAAGTGACAGTCAAGATGTTGGCAGGCTACTTTCTCATTTGAAGGCTCAAAGAATCAGCTTCCGACCTCACTTAAATTGTTGGCAGAACACATCATGGTAGCCACCGAATAATTTTGTACTGGCTGTTGGGTTAAGGCCCCTTCATGTCTAGAGACCACCCACAGTTCCTTGCCACCTAGGCATTCTTAACATAACTGCTTACCTCATCAAATCTGCAAAGAGAGTTTCTACTGCATGGATCCTTGACCTTGGGAGGGCCAGTCCTTTTACATACCTTCACCTGATTAAATCAGGCTCACCCAGGATAATCTTTCTTCTGATTTACTCAAAATCAACTGATTTGATTATATCCATAAAATCCATTCATCTTTGCCATATAATGTAACTTGGTCACAGATGTGACAGCCCATCACCTTTGCTACGTTCTGTTGACTTGAAGTAATTTACAGGTCTCACCCCCACAAAAGGAGAGCACATAAAGATGTGAACACTGGAATTATCAGGGGTCAGCCTTATCGCTTCTCGGCCTTTTGACTAATATCAAGTGTATCAGGGGTCACCCTAGGACTTGTTCTTCATACCAGGAAAACTAGGATGGAACTCCCTCCACCCAGCAGAGAGGGAAAAGCAAACTGTGAGTCATGCGGATCAGACAGCAAACAGGGTGATGATGGTGGTCATCGCCCCAGAGGCCATGAAGGCCATAGACACCCCCACCACACGGAATCATACCTCCCTTTCCTCTCTGCAAATATCCAGAAACAATCTCAAAAGGAGACAAGGAAGGGAAAAGGGACTGAAAATCCGAGATATTGACCATTTTCACCTCTAGAAATTAAGCTTTACCTAAACGAACTATGTAAATCATGAAGACAGAACTGAAAATCAGATAGAGTTAGCAGTTAATTTTTTAACTATGAAGGACCAGATGACTTAGAGACAAAATAAAGGGCACACTCTTTTGTCCACATATCCCAGAGAGATGTGTAATGAAAAATCATTTTGACAGGCTGCACATACTTTTAGGAAGATTTTGAAACAAAGCCCATGTAAGTCACCTCCGTCCTTGGTGAATATGGATAATGCTATCCACTTATAAATGTTGGAACACCGAGAAATGAGACCATTTTAAATAAACTTAAATGTTGTGCAATGTTCAGTACAAATAATCCTCTTATTTTGAACAGAAAGAACAAGGTATGAAATTTTCGCTAAGAGGAAGTCAGCTTCTGCTAAAAGAAAGTCAGGTTTTCCTTGTCACTACTAAATACATGTTGAATAATAAAAAATGCCCATTTAAATTGTTGTCACAGTGTAAGACATTCCAACACATATACATGTCTCAAACTGGCCCTTCGCCACTGCACGTGGATGCTGCTTACAACAGAAGTCCTTGTCAGCCGTCTGATGGAATTTAGAATACATTTTACCACGTTAACTACCATATCAACCATTTACTATATGCTAAACACTATGCTCAGTGTTTTATATATATAATCTCAGCAAATCACTAAAACACTAAAAGGAACATATAATTATGCCCATTTTATACGTAAGAAAACGGCGGCATTGAAAGGTTAAGTAATTTGCCCAGGTCACACAAAAAGTAAGCGGTCCTACAGGAATTTAAACTCAGAGCCACAAGGTTCCAAAGGCCATGCCTGAAATCTTTGTACTATACCTGTCGGACTGGTCTACAAAAGCCTATTCAACTCCGAATGTAGCCGAATACAATATTGTCATTGTACCTACAGCTTTCAGAAATAGTACGATAGGAAAATGTATTCCAAGTTGCACCTGGGGCAGACACCCTCGGCTCCCTTCTGCAGCCCTGACAGGGGGGTGGTGGTAAGGGCAGAGCCTCTCCCAGCCCATCATGGTTTCCTACCTCCAGGCCAGAAAGAGGACTCCTTCAGCTCCAAGTCTGTGCTGGTTGTTTTCACAAGCTGAGGCAGAGTAAGTGATGGACACTTTCAGGGCTCTGAGTGGGTAAGCCTGGGAGTCCACAGACTCCTGCCACATTAAAGCCCCAGGTCACTCCTCAGTCTGGGATGGTCCCCTGTCACCCTCTTACTTTCCTCCTCAGGCCCCAGGCCTATCTCCTCTTTCCTTTCTACTGCCCCTGTTTGTCACTTCCAGTCAACGTTTCTCTTTTCTCTAACCTTCTGCAAAACAGAAGCTGGTCTCACATCTTCTTCTGAATTTTAACCCTCTTATCAGAGAAGAAGCAAATCAGAAGTCCCCCATTCATCCTAGCCTTCCTATAAGATGTGGAAGCTCACATTTGCATGTAATTTTCAGTGACCAGACTGAGAGATTCAGGTGAAAAGGAGGTGACTATAACCAGTTGCTATGACAACAGCAAGATATAAAATGGCACAGCAATTCATAGGACAAGCTTTCAAAATTACATAAATTTGAAGTATTACAAGAAACCATTGGAAACTACATATATAAAAATGACTGGCCAATTGAAAGAATGAAGTATATCACACAAATAAACCACCTTGAATTAATCAGGCAATTAAAGACACATATACAATTTTAATCCTCAAGAGACTATAAGAAAGAGGGAGAATTACAATTCTGGTGCCTCTGTAAAGTTACCTGTCAATCAGACTGATCCAGCTGCTTTCATGTTAAAATTTTCCACGTCTATCACAACTCTCAGAATTAAGTCAGTGAAATTACAAGGCTAACATCATGAAACAGAAGTGTTTGCCTTCAACATTGAACACTGTTCACTATTCTCTCCCTTAAAACTTCCTCTCTCTTGATTTCTGAACACTGCACTCCTTTACAATCTCCCCTGACCCCAGATTGCTCCCCTCCTTCTCCTGGTTTCTCCAAGGTTTTGTGGATGGTTCTCATCCCTTTGGTATCTATTACATGTCCTCAATGGTTACCTCTTACCTGATGACTCCCAAATCTACATGTCCACTCCCAAAACCTCTCCAGAGATGCAGACCCATATTCCAACTGTGTGAAGAGGTCTCCTCTTGCATATCTAATAGCATCTCAAAATCAGCACTTCTAAATTTGAGCTTAAAGATTGTTTCCCTAATGAGGTTAATGGCACCAGCATCTTCCAGAAATTCAGGCAAAGAATCTTTTTAGTCCTTGTCTCTTCATTCTTTCTCATTTCCAGGCACTAAGTCCTATGAATTCTACCTCTGCAGTAGCTACTGAGTCTATCTGCTCCAGGACAATCAATATGGCACCACCAACTCTGTATTCTACTTTTCATCCAAACTACAGCAATGGGCTCCCAACTTCTCTACCTGCTGACAGGCTTTCTTGGGTTCAATGTTGCCCAGACACTCCTGATTATGAGAATCATGAGGGTTTTTGTTGTTGTTGTTGTTGTTTGTAAATAAAGGTTCCCAGGCCTTGCCTAAGACCTACTCAATCAGAATCTACTACAGAGGGGCTCGAGAACTTACATTTTTCCTGATAAGATATCTAATCAGATAAATACAGTTTACTCTCTACTACTGATGGACTGAATTCACTGCCCTTGACTAAAATTTCCCATGGCTCCCAATTCTGGTAAAATTAAGTCCAAATTCTTGCCTTTCCATTCAAGGCTTTCTACAGTCTCCTTTACACACATCCTTCCAATCATCTTCCCCCTTATCACTTATCACGTACTTCATGCCAAAACCACACTTTGTCATGCCCAAACTTTTTCTGCATTTTTCCATCATACGTATTTTTTTTTATTTATTTACTTTGAGAGAAAGAGAGAGGGTGAGTGGGGGGGCAGGGGCAAAGAGAGAGGGAGAGAGAATCCCAAGCAGGCTCCACACTGTTAGTGCAGAGCCCAACATAGGGTTCAACCCACAAACCATGAGATCATGAACTGAGCCAAAATCAAGAGTGGAGGCGTGGAGGGATATAGATTCCATTATAAAATGGAACCATGATGCTATCTACCTATATCATAGGGCTGTTGTAAGTATTCATGGGAAAATTCATGGAAAGTACAAGTACCTCAAGAAATGTTAATCATTATTACTACTTCACAATTATCACTGTCCAAAAAGCCCTTTTGTTCTACTTGGGCAAATAGGACACAAAACTAAACAAGACTAACCATCAACTCATTCGGGCTCTTTGTCTTTTCTATCTCCTTTCCTCTCAGTATACAGCTATCCTGTACATGGACTAACAGACAAAACACTGTTAGACACAGAGGAAAGGTTTTCAAATTTAGAAGGATCCAGTACTGAAACATCATACACAATTCTTATATTCAAGGCCTTATTTCAGGAAGCACACTCTACCTGATGGTTCTAGATCTAAACAGTATAGGGAAATTCCTATCTAACGCATGACAAATGTCCAGAACTGAGTCTCTACCTCTGTTGAGAGACTTCACCAGCCAATCTCATAGTGGGCCTTGTCATTGCCCCAATGGAGGAACAGTAACATCCCAGCTTGTGATTTCTGTACTGTTACCAAGTGGTAATGTTTTTTTCTACTCAATACCATTTGTCAAATAACTAAACAGTATTTGGTGGCAAGTAATTTATTTAGTGACCAGAGAATGGACAAGGGGAGCTTATGCTCTAAAGGCACATTTCTCCCTGTTAGGTCTCATGGTCAGGGTTTTATGGGGTTAGGGTAATCAAGGGCACTGGTAAGCAAGCCTGCTCCAGGGTTTTTCCAAGAAGGGAAAGGAGGCTTTTCAGAATCCAAGTGCCAATTCTTTTCTTCCTTTCAGTGGGCGCAGTCCAATCTGTCCTGGAGTTGGTTGGTGTGGTTTTTGCTATTACAATCAGATGATAATGATCCCAAGGTCATGTGGAGAGGTTAGCACAGCATCAGAACTAGATCAAACCTATCGAAAACTGGGTCAGAGGGGCTTTCTCTGAGCAAGCTTCTGGCATCCGGCTTTAGTTTCTGGTGGCAAGCAGCAACTGTAAACAGGGCTACAAAGTGGGCTATTGTGGCTGTTATGGAGCTTGTTAGCAAGTCCCTGGTGACAATACTAAGGCAATTTGACCAATGCTTCTTTTTGTGGGTCTGGACAACCTTACTTCCCACCCTGGTTCATTGTTTCTCCATTCATCATTTCAACTATCCCTCTACTGAAGCAAATGTTCAAGAAGATATATTCTCTGAAAGATTTAACATGTCCTTTCATGGCCATTCATGAAACAGTCCGGTGGGAGTTACCTTTCCCAGTACACTTTTTTATCTTCTTGTGGAAAGATGAAAGAGGTAGAGTAAATTCTATTACTCTCTTACAAGGGTGTAAGGCTCTATGATTTTCTATAATCATTTGTCAAGTGTTTTCTGTCTGAAACATGATTTCTGGATTCAACATCTTTGTCTAGTCCTTTATTTTAGGCCACAACTATGTACTGACAAAGATTCTCTGGGGGCAAGTGTTTGTTGTGTGTAACTCTCACAATTCTCTATACTGAAAGTCAACCCAAAACCAAGGGAGTATGTTGTCTGATAGTTCTTTCTCAGAGGCTCAATGTCTGTGTTTCTGTACATCTATATTTTTTTAATGTTTATTTTTGAGAGGGGGGGGCCATGAGCAGGGTAGGGACAGAGAGAGAGAGAGAGAAAAACAGAGGATCTGAAGCAGGCTCTGCACTGAGAATATGGAGCCCCATGAGGGCCTTGAACTCACAAACCATGAGATCATTACCTGAGCCAAAGTTGAATACTTAACCAATGAGCCACCCAGACACCCTGTGTATCTATACATTTAAAGGGCAAATTTTCTTCCCTGCAAGGTATTATTTTTAAGTTTATTTAGAGAGAGAGAGAGAGAGAGAGAACAGGGAAAGGCAGATAGAGATGGAGAGAGAAAGAATCCCAAGCAGTCTTTGTCAGCAAAGAGCCCAGCTGAGGACTTAATCCCACAACTGTGAAATCATGACCCGAGCCAAAATCAAGAATTGGAGGAGCCACCCAAGTGTCCCTGAGAGGTATTTTTTAAATTCTTCCCAGTTCTAGTAGCCTTTTTGCTAATACCTTTATTGAGATATAATTCACATATAATAAAACTCACCCTTGTAAAGTGTGCAATTCAGCATTTTTTAATATATTCAGAGTTGTGCAAGGATCACCATCTAATTTTAAAACATTTTCATCACTCCAAAAAGAATGTCTGTACTCACTTACATAACTTTCCATTCCCCCTACCTCAGCCTCTAGAAACCACATGAATTCACCTGTTCTGGACATTTCATACAATTGGGAATATACAGTGTATTGTCCTATGGGATGACTTCTTTCATTTAGCATGTTTTCAAAGTTCACCCACATTATAGGACGTTTCAGTGTGTCATTCCTTCTATCATTGGATAAGATTTCATTGTATGAAGAGAGCATATTCCGATTATCCATTCATCAGTTGGACATTTGGGTAGCTTCCACTTTATAGATATTGTAAATAAGACTGCTATGACTATGCACATGCAGGGTTTTGTATAGTTATGTTTTTATTTCTCTTGGGTATATGGCTAGCAGTAGAATTGCTGCTTCATAAGGTAACTCTATGTTTAACATCCTGAGAAACTGCAAAATCATTTTCCAAACTGAGTGCACCAGTTTAACAGTCATACCAGCAATGAAGGTTCCAATTTCTCTACATCCTCACCAGCACTTATTTTTCTTCCTCTCTTTTTTTATAGCCATCTTCATGGATGTAACATCACATTGTGGTTTTGATCTGCACATGCCTAAAAACTAATGAAGTTAAACATCTCTTCATGTGTCTATTGGCCATTTGTAGACAACACTTGGGAAAATGTCTATTCAAATCTTTGTTCATATTTTAATAGGGCTCTTTGCCATTTTTATTTTGTAGTTTTAAGTGTCCTTTGGATATTCTTGATATAAATCCCTAATAAGACATATGATATACACATATTTTATCAGTTCTGTGGGTTTCTTTTTATTTTCTTGATGGTATCTAAGAAGCTTCTAATTTTTATGAAGTCCAATTTGTATTTGTTTTCTTTCATCATTTGTCATATATAAGTAATCATTGCCTAACTCATGGTCACAAAGATTTGCTCCATGTTTCTTTTAAGAGTTTTATATTTTTATCTCTTACATTTAGGTTTATGATTCATTTTGAGTTAATTTTTGGCAATGACTGTCAGTTAGGGGGTCTAACCTCATTATTGTGCTTGTAAATACCCAGTTGTTCCAGCATCATATACACAAATGACTATTCTGTACTCATTGAATCCTTTTGACATACTTGTCAAAAATCAATTCACCATAAAAGTAAGGGTTAATTTCCAGGCTCTGACTCCTTCAAATTTGTTCTGCTTTTTCAAGATTAGTTTGGCTATTCTGGGCTGCTTACATTTCTGTAGAACTTTCCAGATCAGCCTATCAGTTTCTACTATAAAGGTAGCTGGATTTGTCAAGGATTGTATTAAATCTATAGGTAAATCTGAAGAGTATTTCTATCTTAATACTCTTCCAATCAATGAACATAGGATGCCATGCCATTTACTTAGGTTTTCTTTCATTTCTTTTAGTTTTCTGGTTTTGTGTGCACAAGGTTTACACTGATTTTGTTTGATTTATTACAAATTATTGTATTCCTTTTTGATGCCATTATAAATGAAATTGTTTTCTCAATTTCATTTTTGGGTTGTTCTTTGCTAGTGAATACACAGAAGAATGATTCATTTGCATATATTGTTCCTATGTCATGCAATCTTGCTGAACTCATTATTAGAGCTAAATGTGTGTGTGTGTGTGTGTGTGTGTGTGTGTATTCCTTGAAATTTTCTGTATGTGAGATCATCTCATCTATGTCATCTGCAAATAGAGATAATTTTACTTCTTCGTTTCCAATCTGAAAATCTTTTATTTCTTCTACTCTTCTAATTGACCTGGCTAGAACCTCCAGTACAATTGGAAAATAAGTGATGAGAGTCGACATTCTTGAATCGTTGTGTTTTTTTTTTTTCAACGTTTATTGATTTTTGGGACAGAGAGAGACAGAGCATGAACGGGGGAGGGGCAGAGAGAGAGGGAGACACAGAATGGGAAACAGGCTCCAGGCTCTGAGCCATCAGCCCAGAGCCTGACGCGGGGCTCGAACTCACGGACCGCGAGATCGTGACCTGGTTGAAGTCGGACACTTAACCGACTGCGCCACCCAGGTGCCCCTCTTGAATCGTTCTTGATCTTAGAGGGAAAGTTTTTAGTTTTTCACCATTGACTATGATGTTGGCTATGGGTTTTTCATAGATTACCTTTTGGAAGTTGCTATTGTTGACTGTGGTAACAAACTTAACATGAGATCTACCCTCTGAATAAAGTTTTAAGTGCACAATACCGTATTGTTAACTAGAGGCACTATAGTGTACAACATACCTCTAGAACTCATTCATGTTGTGTAACTATAACTTTATACCCAGTGAACAACTTCCAATTTCCCTCTCCCCCCTTACTACTACTACTATTCTATTTTCTGCCTCTGTAAGTTTGAATATTTTTAATACCTCAAGTAAGTGTATGTACTTGCAGTCTTTTGTGACTGATTTATTTGACTTAGCATAATGTCTTCTGGGCCCATTCATTTTGTTGAAAATGATAATATTTCTTTTTTTGGCCCAAGAACAGACACTCAGATCAATGGAACAGAATATAGAACCCAGAAATGGACGCACAAACGTATGGCCAACTAATTTTTGACAAAGCAGGAAAGAATATCCAATGGAATAAAGACAGTCTCTTCAGAAAGCGGTGCTGGGAAAACTGGACAGCGACATACAGAAGAATGAACCTGGACCACTCTCTTACACCATACACAAAAAAAAACTCAAAATGGATGAAAGACCTCAATGTAAGACAGGAAGTCATCAAAATCCTCAAGGAGAAAGCAGGCAAAAACCTCTTTGATCTTGCCTGCAACAACTTCTTACTCAACACATCTCCGGAGGCAGGGGAAACAAAAGCAAAAATGAACTACTCAGACTTCATAAAAATAAAAAGCTTCTGCACAGAAAAGGAAATAATCAGCAAAACTAAAAGGCAACCGACGGAATGGGAGAAGATATTTGCAAATGACATATCAGTAAAAGGATTAGTATCCAAAATCTATTAAGAACTTATGAAACTCAACATCCAAAAGACAAATAATCCAGTGAAGAAATGGGCGAAAGACATGAATAAACATTTCTCCAAAGAAGACATCCAGATGGCCAATCGACACATAAGAAAATGCTCAACTTCACTCATCATCAAGGAAATACAAACCAAAACCACCTTGCATCTGTCAGAATGGCTAACATTAACAACTCAGGCAACAACAGATGTTGGCAAGGATGTGGAGAAAGAGGATCTCTTTTGCATTGTTGGTGGGGATGCAAGCTGGTGCAGCCACTCTGGAAAACAGTATGGAGGTCCCTCAAAAAATTAAAAATAGAACTACCCTACGACCCAGCAATTGCACTACTAGGTATTTATTCAAGGGAAACAGGCATGCTGTTTCGAAGGGGTACATGCACCCCAATGTTTACAGCAGCACTATCAAAAATAGCCAAAGTATGGAAAGAGCCCAAATGTCCAACGATGGATGAATGGGTAAAGAAGATGTGATACACACACACACACACACACACACACACACACACATATATATACACACATACATACATACATATATAATGGAGTATTACTCAGCAATCAAAAAGAAAGAAATCTTGCCATTTGCAACTATGTGGATGGAACTGGAGGGTATTATGCTAAGCGAAATTAGTCAGAGAAAGACATCATATGACTTCACTCATATGAGGACTTTAAGAGACAAAACAGATGAACATAAGGGAAGGGAAACAAAAATAATATAAAAACAGAGAGGGAACAAAGCATAAGAGACTCACAAATATGGAGAACAAACTGAGGGCTACTGGAGGGGTCATGGGAGGGGAGATGGGCTAAATGGGTAAGCGGCATTAAGGAATCTACCCCTGAAATCATTGTTGAACTATATGCTAACTAATTTGGATGTAAAGTAAAAAAAATAAAAGTAAAAAAATATATATTTCATTTTTTAAGGCTTAATAACATTTCATTTTATATATATATATATATACACATATATATATATATATGTATACACACACACACACTAACACACACACACACCATTTTCTTTACCCATTCATCTGTTGATAGACACTTGAGTTGTAGCTATTGTGAATAATGTTGCAATGAACATTGGAGTGTATATGACTCTTTAAGATCCTAATTTCAATTCTGTGGTATGTAGATAGATAGATAGATACCCAGAAGTGTGATTTCTGGATCATACCATTGTACATTCCCATCAACAAGAGTGGAAGTGTTTCAACTGCACTGCAATTTTGCCAATACTTGCTCTCTTCGGGTTTTTTTTTTTTAATAATAGCCATCCTAACAGGTGTAAGATAGTTTCTCATAGTTTTGATTTCCATTTCCTTGATGATTAGTGATGTTGAGCACCTTTCATATACTTGTTGACCCTTTGTATGTCTTCTTCGGAGAAGTGTCTCTTCAAGTCCTTTGCCCATTTTTTAAGTGAGTTTGTTTGTTTGTTTGTTTGTTGCTATTGACTTGTAAGACTTCCTTATATATTTTTGATATTATCTCCTCATGAAAGATATGGCTTGCAAATATTTTCCCCCACTTCCTAGGTTGCCTCTTCACTCTATTGTTTCCTTTGACTGGTTTTCATACATTGAGCAACTTTGCAATCCTGGGATAAGTCCCAGTTGGTCATTGTATATTATTCTTTTTATATGTTATTAGATTTGGTTTGCTAGTATTTTGTTGAAGATTTTTACATCTTTATTCATAAGGAATATTGATCTGTTTTCTTTTCTTTTTATGTCTCTGTCCGATTTTGGTGGCAAGGTAACACTGGCCTCATAGCATGAGTTGGGAAGTGATCCTCTTCTATTTCTTTTTTTGGAAGAGGAATTTGTATTAATTCCTTAACATTCATAGAATTCACCAGTGAAAACTTCTGGGTCTTATTAAGACATGTTTTATGGCCTAACATATGGTCTATCTGGAAATGTTCCTGTGCACTTGAGAAGAATCTGTATTCTGCTATTTTGGGGTAGAGTGTTCTGTTTGCATCTGCTAGGTCTAGTTGGTTTGTAAGTAGTATTGTTAAAGTCTTCCTCAGTAAGAGTTTCTAATGGTTCCTATTTTCCTATGAATGGGCCATAGTTTCCTGTTTCTTACATGTCTCACAATTTTTTGTTGACAACTGGACATTTTAAAGTTTATTTATTTTGAGAAGAGAGAGAGAGAGAACATAGGGGACGGGAGATGGAAAGGGAGAAAGAGAGAACTCCAAGCAGTCTCCGCACTGTCAGTGTAGAGCCCCGATGCAGGGCCACAACTCATGAACCGTGAGATCATGGAGCCAAAATCAAGTCTGATGCTTAACCAGCTGAGTCACCCAGGCACCCCAAAAACTAGGCATTTTAAATAATATAGTGTGGCAGCTCTGAAAATAAGATCCCCTCCCAACACACACACACAAGGAGTTTGGTTTTGTTGCTTGCTGTTATTATTGCTGCTACTGTTTGTTTAGTGACTTCCTTGCACTGTAAATTCTGTAAATCCTGAATTCTTTGTCACATGCAGCTCCTGAAGTCTCTGCTCAGGTTAGTAGGCAGTCAGCTTAGGACTGAACAGAAATTTCATTGAATGCTCTGGACCAATAAGACTCACAGCCTTTGCAGAGGGACGTGTGTGTGTGTGTGTGTGTGTGTGTGTGTTGGGCATGACTTCAACACTGGAAGTTTGAAATCTATCTCAGCCTTTACTTCCTGCTTGTGAAGAGGGTCAAGGTCAGCCAGAGTGAGAAATTAGGATGTTCCCACACTTTTTCTGAACGCTGCACAGTCCTGCATGTATGCACAGGCTTCTACAACCCCGGGAATGTCAGAGCTTTCCCAAGCCCCCCTATACTTCTCATTTCCCATATTTTACTATTAAGTTTTTTGTCCAGCCTCTTGTTTTCCCCAACTGGTATTATTATCTCAGGCCACTGAGCATTAAACAATTGCTGCTGATTATTCTGTTTTTGAGAAACATCCTAGAGAAAGGATTTTTTCCAGTAAGTAAGCTCAGAGTTAAGTCAAATAGACACAACGTCTGTGAAGTGGTTTTTTTTCCAAGGAGCTGCCAAACAGGTCAGATATTGACAATTCTCTGGGGATGGGCTTTTATTCTTCCTCTTCAGTATGTGAGGCTGCATTTCCCTAACCAGCATGCTTGTGAAGCTGCTGGTTTTCAAGGCTCCTGCAAAGATTGGAAAGGGGATGGGAATAGAGCAAGTTAAAATGTCACAGAGCTCACTATTCTTACAGAGATCCAACCATTTTTCTTAAATACATAACCCTCTTATGGTTGCAAGTTTTGGGTTAATTTTCAGAGTTCTAAAAAGGTTGATTTTCACAATCGGTAACAGTGTTTTGCTGCTTCTATGGAAGAGGAGATTTTTGGAGGTCTTACTACACCATGTCCAAAGTGCTTCTTTCTAACAGCCTTTGCAAAGAGTGGTGTTTGAAAACATTTGTATCTTGAATAACTCTCCGAACTCAATAATAAAAAAAAAATCTCATTTTTAAAAATGGGAAAAAAATGTGAGCAAACACTCCATCAAGAAAGCTATACTCAGGGCAAAAAAAATAAATGAAAAGATGCTCAAAATCTTTAGTCACTGGGGAGATGTAAATTTAAACCGCAGTGAAATATAACTACACACTTACCACAATATCTGCAATTTTAAAAGGAAGGAAGAAGAAGACTGACAATGCTAAGTGCTGGTGAAGATGCAGAGAAACTGGAACACTCATACATTGCTGGTGGTTGTGCAGAATGGTCCAATCACCGTGAAAAAGTTGGGCAGTCTCTTAGCAGGTTAAAAATGCCCTGAGCATACAATCCAGCAATCCTACTCCTAAGGCTTTATCTAAAGAAAATAAAAATATATGTCCATATAAAAACCTGTATGTAAATGTTTTTAACAGCTTTATTCATGGTTACCAAGAACCAGAAACAATCCAGTATCTATCAACTGCAGGTAAAAAGGAGCAAGCTATTGGCACATGCCATGATGTAGATGATCCTCCAGTGTGCATTGGGCTGCGAAAAGAAGCCAGAGTGAAAAAGTTACATGCTATAGGATCCCCTTTAATCACATTTCAGAAAAGACAAAACCATGTAACAAGAGAATTCCTTAGTGGTTGCCAGGTGCCAGGGTTAGGAGAGCAGAGTCACTACAAAGAGGCATAAGGGAACATTTTGGGGTGAGGAAGAGGTTCAATAAGAAAGTTACATGACTACATGCACTTATTTATATTCATAGAACCACCCGCCTAAGTGAAGTAAATTTTTCTGTATTTAATTGTACGTAATCTGTACTTAATCTGAACTTGACCTAAAAGGGAAAAAAAGGAACCCTCCCTGCTCTGAACATCATTGGTTAAACTATTTTTAGACTACTCTCTTCCCTTAACCAATTTTTTTTAATGTTTACTTATTTATTTTGAGAGAGAGACAGAGAGAGAACAAGGCAGGGCAGGAGCAGAGAGAGATTGGGAGAGAGCAAGAATCCCAAGCAGGCTCTGCACTGACAGCGGGGCTCAATCTCATGAACCATGAGATCATGTCCTGAGCCAAAATCTAGAGCTGGACACTTAACTGGCTGAGCCACCCAGACGACTCCTCAGCCAATTTCTAAACACTAGTTGCTTTAAAAAAAAAAACTATCTAGAGTTACAATTTATCCTTCATGAAGCATCTAACAATGACATTACATCTTGAGTTGACTTCACACAAAATGTGTAAGAGAATTTGATAGGAGTGAAGAAAGAAATTAATTTGACAACATAGCTAGCTAAACGGTGTAACTACAAGGAGATTCAAAGTAGCATTTTTATAAAAAAAAGATAAAAACAACATGAATGTCCATCAATAGCTGATTGGCTAAATGGTACTATAAAACTATATCATAGAACATTATATAATATCAAAATAATTATATAATCATAGATCAATATTTATTAACATGGAAATGTATCTATAGAATTTTGCTAGGGTAGAAACAAATTACTAAATAGTATCCTAGTATGATTTTGTTATGGAAATGCCTGGAAAAATACTTCCCACAATGTAAATGCTGGGTCTCTTGGAAGAGTGATTATACGTAGTTTGAAGTTTCCTCTTGGCTGAAGGACATGTGCAGGATCGCCCTACTACTTGTCCCAAGGGCTGTTAGCTTGGGTCTGGGGTTGTCTGGGTAAGAGATCCCATCATTGTTTTGCAGGCCTTGGTTCAGTAAAACCAGAAGCCCAGGCTGCGAGGGCCTAGGGAGCCCGAAGATGGTAAATGAACATCATATTCAAGGCTAAGTGTGCTTTACTGAGCCACACGCAGGAGACTTTCTGTATATTTTTTAACACCAGCATGGGTGAGATGCACTTGGCTCAGATGAGCGTTCCCAGTATATAACCACAATGTATATGCAGAATTCCTCCATCCTCAGATATAAAAGGCTGGGCATGGAAGGAAGCACTGAGCTTCCATGGTTTTCATGCAACCAATAGTCACTCGAACTTCTCATCCACAATAGTGTGCCTGCTGAGGAGGTCCTTTTTAGGTGATCGGGATAATCCTGCTATGCCCTCTTTGTTTAACCTCTAGATAAATAAACCTTGTTTGATTTATTCAAACGTGATCTGTGCCTGGTCAATCTGAACCTACTACAATTGGCATTTATTAATTCAGTTAGTTTCTATTTGTAAAAAAAAAAAAAAGAAAGAAAAGGAAACCTATTTAGTGAATCCACAACATCATTCATAACAAATAAAATGAAAAAGACAACCCACTGGTTATAAGTCAGGGAGTCTTCATTAAATTAAAATTGACACTTCTCTTTGAACAATGGATTCCGAGTTCTTTCAAAGATATGCCTCAGGCTTATTTCCTATCTGGTATAATTCATTATACTTTTCTACTATAGAATTGATTAAATTAGGGGCGCCTGGGTGGCGCAGTCGGTTAAGCGTCCGACTTCAGCCAGGTCACGATCTCACGGTCCGTGAGTTCGAGCCCCGCGTCGGGCTCTGGGCTGATGGCTCAGAGCCTGTAGCCTGTTTCTGATTCTGTGTCTCCCTCTCTCTCTGCCCCTCGCCCGTTCATGCTCTGTATCTCTCTGTCCCAAAAATAAAAATAAAACGTTGAAAAAAAAAAAAAAAAAAAAAAAAAAAAGAATTGATTAAATTATACAAAATTTGTTTAACAAAGAAACTTCCACTGTACAAAACAATCTCTGGAGAAAATGTTTCTTAAGATAATATTCTTTCTAAGACATCCTAAAAGCTAAGTATGATTTAAAAAGCAAACAGAAAAGACTGGTTGTAAAACAAACAACCAAAAAGCTATTGAAAGAACTACAATAAATCAGCTGAAAAAGGGCAGGAATCCGAAGTGGAAAAAGTACTTACATCCTCACCCTAAGCCGTCATGGTAGAATGGAAGTTATCTTCCTTTTTAGTGTCTGCTTACATGGTAAGTATTGGGAGGAAAACTGAAAACACACAAACATCTACGTAAAAACACACGCACCAAAACAAACACACAAAAAACACCAAATTGCTGATGCCTACCCAATTACATTTCCTGGTGGAACTGAAGAGTAATCAACTCTAATCAAATAATTAAGAACATAGGACATAAAACATGCCAAATTTGTCTTGATCTCAGATCCAGCACCTTTTAAAGTGCAGACATGATTACTACCTCATTTACATATTGTGAGTCATATTCCAACTGAACTCAAGACTGAAAAACTGGGTGGTTACTGCACTGAAGTTTAAGTGCATAAAGTGTTTAACATAGGCAACACAGAGAGCCAATCCTTCCACATAACCTAGTGTTTGAAAAGAGTCTTATCTCAGACAATCAACAGAATAATCTGGAGTTTTTATTTGCCTGGCATTCATTATATCTAACATTCTTAGCCATGGCAATCATACATCCCAGATTTTCAAGACATGTTTGATTTTCCGTGTTCCACTATTACATACCTTGTCCTGCTTTTTAGACTGAAAAATACAGTCTTCCTAATGATAGCATGAAAGAGAGGGCTGTTGCTAGCAAGGAAGCCTCTTAGGAAGACCAAAACAGTATAAGCTTGTAAAAAAGTAAAATGGAAGTGATCCAGTGCCTAGAAGCTCAGAGGAGCAAAATCACACTAGCCTCATTGTAGTCAAGGCTTCAGAACATACGTGGAACTTTCTCTAAAAAAACTGAGAGTTGTATATCTAAGTATCATCATAACTCTAGATAGGTGTTAGAAGACTGAAAAGCACGCTTATAGAATTAATGCTACAGAAATAATCAAGAGCAGCAGTGTCCAAACTTTATGATCACATATCCATCCCCTCGGGGAAAAAAAAATTTGAGCACTCGCTTCCAATACATGTTTGTTTGTTTGTTTGTTTGTTTATAAATATATACATACTACTGTGCTTCACGACTATTATTTGGCATAATACATACTTTTGATGAGATTTATCATTAACAATTGTTTTTTAAGCTCTTCTTGATGGTTTCAAACTGCAATTGTTTTATGATATGACTGATAAAGAGAATTAAAACTAGATCAACTGCAATTTCTTTGTTGTTCCCTGGCATTACTAGTTTATCTTCAATCCAAAATTCTTGGCTTAGAATCCTATTAAGCCACTTGTTCATTTTGTGAGAGTCCTTCTTTACATTTAATTAATCCATTTAATCTATAGATCCACTTAACCAGGTGTATCTAAACTGCAAAATACCACAACATGCTAGAAAGAACACAGAGTGAGGATACTGAACCATGGAGGCCCAATGCCTCCCACCTTATCTATGTAACATATGACATCTGATACATACATTAAGGAAAGGAGCCAGTGCCAATCTGCATATTAAATATTAGTAAAGCTTAATTTCTTTCTCATATATGTTATACATAATAAGTTTAAATGGAAGTTCTAGTGTTTTTTACATGAATCCTAACAGATGGTCTTGTTTAATTACTCCTGTCCCACAATGTATGCAAGAGTAACTCTCAACATGAGACTCAAAATAACCAATACACTAATAATCAATATTAACTGATTAATATTGAGTTCCATGTAAGAGAACCCATGTAAGTATTATAAGGAAAGGGCAGGTCACCAGGTTACCTGAGACCAAACAACAAGACAAAAACACTCAAGTACTGAAGAACAAGCCTCTATATGAGGTCAGTCCAATCGACCCATCATCCTGGGATCTAATTGTTATACTTTCCAGAACCATTCTACAGGAAATGTAGTAATGACCCTCCATGATATTATCCTCAGTTACATTTCAGTATTTCTTATTCATCTTCATAACTTTCTATCCGCCCCATTGATACCATCTTCTTCCTAAACATTAATATTTTAAAAGTCCATTTCTCAACTAACAGAATCCCAACTTAGTACACTTTGGGACACTTTCCGAGATCACTCTAATAGACTGTCCATCTGAAGTCCCCATCAACCTACCCACAAAGTCCTTGGTCATCTGCTCTCATACAAGGACACTGTCCAAACTGCTCACCTATTACCATCTAATTTAGGCCCATCACACTCCTCTGAATTTTCCCATTTTCCTCAGTCCTCCATCTGTCATACTCTTCAGTTTACAAGACATCTCAGACAGGCTATTTTACTGCTTAAACAAATTCAAAAAGACGCAGAAAGCCACTCAGCCTTACTTTCACATCCCTTTTCAGGG
Organism: Prionailurus viverrinus; assembly: GCF_022837055.1. Lineage (NCBI taxonomy): Eukaryota > Metazoa > Chordata > Mammalia > Carnivora > Felidae > Prionailurus > Prionailurus viverrinus. The sequence continues at coordinate 92,893,451 of NC_062566.1, forward strand.
CCCTAAGGGCATCACCACATGCCACTGGCCTCAGAAAGGACCGTTTATCCCACATCACTGTCTGCACACATCTTGTACTTAGAGTGCTGCCAGTGTCTTCTGTTGCTAACTTTGAAACACCTTAATTTTGGTGCAATCACCAGATTTGTGGGTTTTTTCCAGCCTTACTGAGGTATGATGGGCAAATAAAAATTGTATATGTGTAAGGTAATGATTACCACAATCGAGTTGATGAACACATCCATCACCTCACATAATTACCTTTTTTTTTCTTTGTGGTAAGAACACTTAGGATCTACTCTGTTAGTAGACTGCAGGTATAGAATACGGTATTGTTAATTATACTCACCATGCTGTACATTAAGATCACCTGAATTTATTTATCTTATAACTGCAAATTTGTAGCATTTGACCAGCCCCCACACCTCAACTTCTGGTCACCACCATTCTACCCTCTGCTTCTATGAGTTCAACCTTTTTAGATTCTCCACAGAAGTGAGATCATATAGTATTTGTCTTGCTGTGTCTGCCTCTTTTCACTTAGCATAATGTCCTCCAGGTTCATCCATCTTGTCACAAATGACCAGATATCCTAGCTATTATGAATAACGCTGCAATGAACATGAGAGTGCAAATATATCTTCAAAGTATTGATTTATTTTTCTTTGGATATATACCCAGAAATGAGATTGCTGGATCTTATGGTTGTGGCATTTTAACTTTTTGACAAAACTTCATATTGTTTTCCATAAGGGCTGAATCAACTTTCCATAAGGGCTGCATCAACTGCTGTATGGATAAATACAGCAAAACTCTATCAAAAGGCATATTTGACTCCTAATGAGTAAGAAATAGAAAGTTTAAGTTTCTTCAAATAACTGAAAATAACTGGCATAAACCAAATGTCATTATATACTACCTAGAAAAAATGCTGGGTACTGCTTTTTTCCATAAGGTGGGGGAAAGTTGACCTTTAAAGCACACAAAATATGGATCATGAAGTAATTAAGCAATGATTTTGAGGTATTGTTGTTTGAAGAAGGCTTTCTGGGCTTTATAAAACATATCAGAGTGGTGTGCAAAGAGGGACAAAATCTGTTTCTGGCATGGACTCAAGAAAGAAAATGACTCTTCTTACCAGTGAAGATTTTCAATTGCCCCTCTCAGTCCCTCCACAGAAAACTCCTATTTTCCACAAAGAGAATAAAGATCTCAGAAAGAATATAGTCACAAAGTCTCACTGAGGCATCATCATTAACAAGTAAAGCAGTTCACTTTTTCCATAGCCTGTTTAAAGGAAATAAGATCTTCTACAGGAATCACTTGATTAATAAGTGATTCATGAGTATTTAAGGAAATCCCAGGACACCGCATTGGGGCACAAAGAAAAGAATATGAACAACATAGAAGAAACTGTATTTTTAACTCTATGGTTTTAAATTGTCTTTATGAGGAAGCAGCTGGAAATTTGTTTCTAACCTTATGCTGTGTCATAAATAAATGTCCGTGGTAGACCATATATAGAGCACATTCATTCAATCAATCTCGACAAATGTTTTATTATCTGATGTGAAGAACCCTTCCAGACAGGATGATCCACAGAGTCATATAACGGATCAGCCTGTGCACTACTGTATCTCAAAGCTGGGCAAACCTGGTCAGGGAGAACCCTTAATGAACACAGTCTTAGGCAGGATGAATTTCATCAAAGTGTGTTACCACTTGCATTAGAAAAATAACTTTCAGCAGATAAACTAGGTGTGGATGAAAAACCAGCACAGAAGTATTTAACATTGAGAAGAGTCTTTTGACACTGGCCTAATGGGTTGGTGACATATGACAGAACTATGCTTATACTCACATTCTGGTAAAACATGCCCATGAAAAATGTTTCTTGAAATAGCAATTGTCCACTCTTAGGAAGTGGCAGGAAAAAAATTTGCTTCAGATATTATAAATTATATATTGCTCATCTTGATCCCAGTCAAACTGATCTTTTTTGCTTCAACTGAAATAAAGACAGCTTTTTAAATCTAGAATCAGAGCCATTTACTTTCAGAAGAAATAAAATCAAGAAACAAACTAGACATTGACTCTCCACTAGCTACTGCAGGTCATTATCGATCTAAACTGGGAGACCCTATCAGGACAGTGGGACCAATGTTATCTGTTAGACCACCAACAAATAATGGATGGTTCCCAAGACTTTGGAACCAGAAACACGACCTCTTCTGGCACTTTGTTCTTCTCTGATGCTTTACTTGGGCATCATTCTCCACCAGCTACCCTCAGCTACCTCAATGCTAGAGCATTCTTCACCCAACTGCACCAGCTTGCAACAGAAAGCTTCAGGAAATAAAGACTCTCCAAAGATGGAATCAATGTGACTTCATGATTTAGTGATTTAATGGCTTAATGACTTAATGTTTAAATGTAATGTCTAAGGCCAGTCATAAAATTGGACTTTACAGGAAAGAGATTTTCAATCTATACTAGTGGGCACTTTGTACTAAACACTAACAAAACATACACGAGAGAATATTTGCTGAAAGGGGTAAGTTAAAGTGAGACACAGTAGTGCTTATAAATGGAAATTATTCCCAAAGCTAAATTAGTAAGCCTTTCATATTGATTTACAAGCAATTTGAAAGACATGTTGTCAAATCCTTACTGTCTTCTGAAAATAGCCTTAAAGATTGTGTGTGATTCGAAGTTCTCCTGGTTGCAAAAGAAAAAAAGTAATCAAACTAGCTGGTAGACCAGCTCATGAAATCCAAAAATATCATCTGACCAAATATCAGGATCTGCAGGGCTATAGCCAACTGGAACAACTTGGCCACAACCTGGAATAAATTCTCCCTCTCTCTCTCTCTCTCCCTCTCTCTCCCTCCTAAAGCAGGCTAAATAAATAAACCAGAAAAATCTCTGCAACTAGAAACTCTTTATATATTCTCTATTAAAATAATAATATTCAGAGAATACATTTGGATAGATAAAATCTCTCCTCATTCACTTGTTAAATATACCTATATTGGTTTTCTATGCCTTCACTTTTAATCATTCATTGCATACACTTCCATATTTTTTAAATCAATTCTCCATCACTAATGATAGTAATACATTCTCCCCAAACTCACGTAATACTACATAGATCTTTGAAGAAGAAATATACATTTCAAAGCTTAAAATGTATATATATACATATATATATACATATATATGTATATATATATATATATATATATATATATATATATGTGTGTGTGTGTGTGTGTGTGGCTTAGAATACTGTGCCTTTGAAGTATTTTAGAAATTCATAGCAAGACAAACATCTTTACTTTTATTAAAAGAAATTCTTTTCTCTGGGGTTATTCTTATTTCCTTAAGAGGAGGGTGCTACTTAGCTACCAACACCTCAAGCCACAAAAGGTCGCTATAGGGTTCTTCTCTACCCACCATTTGGAATACAGTGGCCCAGTGAATCCTGTACAAGTGCCACTAACCCCTGAAGTGTCTAAATACCCAATGCCATTTTTTTTTCTTGACAACCCCATAACAGGTGGGATGTGTTGAGTGAGACTTATAAGACCCCTCTTCAGTTGTATCTTTACACTGGGACAACCTAGATAGGCCAATGGGTCTGAGAAATAACAAGAAAGGCCAATAAGCCCGAAGCACTGGCCTATGCCTCACCTGTGCTCTGCTCAGAAGACATGAACAATGAGACTCAAAGGGGAAACAACTCACCCAGCCACAATGACACCCACAAAGTTAAAAACAACTCAAATAATTCTCATGAACATACTACACAGAAACTTAGAGGACCTGTAAAGGAGGCTCTTTAACATCATTTGTGGCTCAGATGCCACAGTAACCATAGTCCATTCTGATAGCCTCATGCTAATAATAGTCATGGAAAGGAGACAGCTTGACTATGCCCTGGATATTGATCTCTTGAAGACTGAAAAACAGGGCAATTAACAGGGAGTAAGAATGACTTTTCCTGAACATCGTCAGAGTTAAAATGCAAGCATTAATGGTGAGCCTGATCAGAAATTCCTGGACACAAGCAGAAATCAAGATGAAACCCAGATCACTGTAGTAGGGTTTATTTCTCTCATGTAATGTCTCCCCTCCCAGGCAGAGCCAGTGCAGGACTACAGTGATGTCCAAGACTGATAATATAATGAATCTGGGTTTAAATTCCTGAATACAGAAGCCAAAGAATTTCTTTTCTATTTTGAAAATGGTATGTAGCATCAAAAGTGAGGTGGCTAACTTAACGTGTCAACTTGACTGGGCTAAGAGATGCCTAGATAGCTGGTAAAAAAATTTCTGGGTGTGTCTGTGAAGGTGTTCCTGGAAGAGATTAGCATTTGAGTGGGTAGACAGAGTGTACCTCAGTAGACTGAGATCACTGTCACAGATGTGGGTGGACATCATCTAATCTGTTAAGGGCCTAAATAGAACAAATTAGAAAAGAAGGGAAATTTTGATCTCTTTGCTTGAGATGGCACATCCCTGGTTCTCAGGCCTTCATATTCAGAGCAGGACGTATACCATCAGCTCCCTTGGTTCTTAGGCCTTCAGACTCAGATTGAATTATACCATCTGTTCCCCTGGGTCCCCAGCTTGCAAACAGAAGATTCTCAGCCTCCATAATCATGCGAGCCAATTCCCATCATAAATGTCCTCATCTATATCTATATATCTGTATATATTTGTTCTGTTTCTCTGGAGAACCCTAGCTAATATACATAGTATTCAAATATATTAAATAACACTGAGGTAACAACTGTACTTTTTCCCTGCAATGTTCAAATCAAGTCAATTCACTGGACTGTTTCATTAAGAAAAAAATGGCAAATACTCAGAATAGGTCACTAGCATAAATGCAGCAAAGGCAAAAACAGTATGATGGGTTTAATACATTTAAAAGCATCCCAACAAAGGTTCTTTCACATTTTTAAGGGAAAGTAGTGAAAATTAAACAGATATTTCTAAATAAATCCTTGTAAAATCTAAGCCATGGGGTAGATGGGTAAGGAGGTAGTGTTCATTTTCAGATGACAAAACCATTCCCACATGGCTAGTCAAACTCAGAGGAAGAAATGTTTTCAAGGACAAACACCATTCTTCTTTCTCACTCACATACCAATTACATAGTTTTTAGACTTGTGAGTGGAGAGATCCCTTGACAAGTGGGCACTATCACTGCACCAAGGGCAAATTTTCCCCACGGTCACAGTTAAGGGGACTGCCAATTACAGATCTTTCTCAGGCACCCTGGTGACCGCAAAGAAATTAGCAACTGAGTGGGGAGGTACAAGACAAGGAGATTGATGACCCCACAGGCCTAGTAACCAAGCACACTGGAAAGGGAAAGAATGACGTTGCAATATGAACAATACAAAAAGTTTTTAAATGGAGGCTTTTAACATTTTAATATAAGGGAGTTTAAAAGCTTTGACGTTCAATTTCAGTTCAAAGTTATACTCTATAACAGCACTGTTGGACAGAAATATAATGCAAGCCACACATGTAATTTAAATTTTCTAGGAGCTACATTTAAAGAGGTAAAAGAAACAGAATAAATTAATGTTAATATTATATTTTATTTAACCCAGTATGTCCAACATATTATCATTTAAGTGTTCAATAAATAGAAAAAAATATTAATGAGGTATTTCACATTTTTTTCAGAGTAAGTCTTTTAAATCTAGTTTGTATTTTACTTTTACAGCACATCTCAATTTGGGCTAGTCACATGCCAAGGGCTCAAAAGCCATGTGTGGCTAGGGGCTAATCTATTAGACATTATAGCTCTATAGGCACCCTAGAAATATTCATTCACCCATTCATCCAACTAATATATATAATGAGTGCCTACTCTTTGCCAAACACTGTCAAGGCATTAAGGATACAGACGTGAAAAGAAATAACATATCTCTTCTTTAATAGAGCTTGGAGTTTGTCATCTTGGCAGGAATACAGATATTAAGCAAATAATTATCCAAATATTTATAAAGTGTGATGAAGGAAATGTAAAAAGTGCTGCAAAAGTATATAACAATGAGGGCCTAACAGTGAGGTAGGAGTAATCAAGGGAATATTCATGAAGAAAGGGACATCTACTCTGAGGTTAGAAGGATGAGATCAAGCTTGGGGGCTAGAAGAAGTGAGAGATGGGGAGAAAAGTGGTCCAGGAACATTTGAGGACCTCAGGGGGGATAGAAAAAATGAAAGAAAGCCCACAAGCTGAGAGCACAGTGCATAAGGGAGAGAGTAGGAAAAAAATGAGATCATAGAGGTAAACAGAAATCAAGCCCAATCAAGAATGTGAGCTTTTATAATAACAGCAAACGGCAGCTTGGAGATAATGTTAGAGAGAAGTGTAACATGATCAGATTGCATGCTGAGAAGATAAATCCGGCTGCCAAATGGAAAATGCATTTGAGGTTATAGACAGTGACTGTTTGGAAACCACGTACGAAGCTTCAACAGCAGCCCAGGAGAAAGATGGTACTGGTTCAAAATAGGACCGTAGAAAGAGATACAAGAAATAGGATGTAGACCCAATAGGACCTGATACCAATGACTCTGTTGGGTGTGAGCAATGAGGGAGAGGGATGCCAAAAAGGTTTCTGACATGAACAACCAGGAAAATGGTAAAGCCACTTGATGGGCTAGAGATATTATGAAAGAGCAAGTCTGAGGTATAAGAACATGAGTTCTATTATGAACATGCTCATTTTGAGGAGCCTATACTATATCCAAGAAGGACAATCAGAGACATGGACCTGGACCTGGAGAGAGGCTACAGCCAACAGTTTAAAAGTCCATTGGCAGAAATATCTGAAGCCCCAGAAACAGATGAAATCACCCAGTGCCCAAATGTCAAGTGGAAAGAATAGAGGACTGAATCCTGAGAGTCTTTATCATGTAAGTAGAGGGGGAAAGGGGACCCCAAGAAGGCTGAGAAGTGGCCAGGGAAGACAGAGGACAAAAATACCTAAGAGTGACAGGGCAGTAAAGCCAAGAAGAGAGTATTTTCTAGAAAGGAGTGAGTGGTGAATATGTGGAAAGTTCATAAAAGGTCAAGTAAGAATTGTCCATTGCACTTTTAACAAGACAACTTTGTAAGAACAATTTCAACAGAGTGGTGGGGGTGGGGGCAATTGGATCTGGAAGTGGAAACAGCACATATGAACAACTCCGACAATCTGGGTAAGACAGGAAGGTGAGAGACAGGCTGTAACGTCACCTCTCTCCTCCATTCTCCTTTATCCTACTTCTATCAATGTTTGACCCAGAAAATCAACTCTGACACATGCATAGTTATAGTTACACACGAAAGGTGTGTAGCTAAAACCAAACAAACATAATACCCATAGTGGGGAAGGAGACTAAATATCATGTGGCGATTATTTATCATCAAAAGATGCTTCCATGCACTAGGGTGGCTCAGTTGGTTAAGCAACCAACTATTGATCTTGGCTCAGGTCATGGTCTCACAGTTCATGGGATAGAGCCCTATGTTGGTCTCTGTGCTGAAAGCATGGAGCTTGCTTGAGATTCTCTCTCTCTCTGTCTCTCTGCCCCTCACCTGCTTTCTCTCTCTCTCCCTTCTCTCTCTCTCTGTCTCTCAAAATCAATAAATAAACTTAAAAAATACTTCCGTCTTGAGGAACTCCCAAGTGAAAAACAATTGGCACTGCAGCCAAAAGACTTTCCTAAAACATCCTTCTGCTACGGCTTGTGGTGATGTTCATTACTTCTTATTTTCCTACATTCAGAACCACTGGGGAGAAAAATGTCCATGGGCAGGCCACAGATGATGGAGAAACAGACATGGAATAAAATAATCACCATATTTGAGAACCAAAGAGCAACCTGTCAACTCATTTCCAAGATTCTTAGCAGACTGTCTGTGGTCAGAAAAGCTATCGTTTTCATGGATTGTCTCAAAAGACAGCATGGTGGGAAAAAAAGATGCTGGATCTCAGATCTCCTTTGATTTAAACACTGCTGTTCTTACTTAGTGCTTCAGCAAATCACTTTCACAGGCTAAGCCTCAGTTTATTTATTTAAAAAAATAAAAGTCTAAAATCTCCCTTGGTTTTGTGGGAAAATTTAATGGGATAATGCTTAGGATGCAAAATGTTCAATGGACTATCTGGCATTTAATAGTTAAGATAGTTAATAAATGTTCATTTCTTCACACAAGAGACTTTTTTTTTTTTTTTTAAATTTTTGGGACAGAGAGAGACAGAGCATGAACGGGGGAGGGGCAGAGAGAGAGGGAGACACAGAATCGGAAACAGGCTCCAGGCTCTGAGCCATCAGCCCAGAACCCGACGCGGGGCTCGAACCCACGACTGCAAGATCGTGACCTGGCTGAAGTCGGACACTTAACCGACTGTGCCACCCAGGCGCCCCAAGAGACTTTTGATTCTTCTGACTCTGCTCAAAATTCCCTTTAAATGTGCATTAAATGGCGTGAATAAAATGTGTGTGCTAGCACTTAACATCTCAGCAAAACAATGTGAAAATTAGAAGACATGCAATAACAAAACAAGTTAGTATGTCAACATGTTCTGAAGAAGTTAAGGAAATCCTGATGTCACACCAGTGATTATTTTCTGACAGATGGGTAAATAAAACAGACAGCCCATGACACTATCATTTCAGTCTTTCCAGAGAAGAGTGAGGTGCCTTACCCTCTATTATAGGTCCCTCCCCACACAAGGAGATTTCATCATTAATATCCTTTTTTTTTTATTGTATTTATTTATTTTGAGAGAGACAGAGCACGAGTAGAGCAGGGACAGGGAATCCCAAACAGGCTCTGCATTATCAGCACAGAGCCCAACACAGGGCTCGAACTCACAAACTATGAGATCATGACCTGATCCAAGATCAAGAGTCAGACACTTAACCAACTGTGCTACCCAGGCACTCCAATATCCTTCTTGACACAGGAAGAACCAAGGCAATTTTCGCACTCCTGCATGCCTGATTTTAGAACCACAGTTAAATTACTGATTAAAGAAAAAAGCATTTAACAATATGGGAATTTTTTTTTTTTTAATTTCATTCAATGGTTGGGAGATTAGTGGGCCTATATTCTTCTTTCTTGTCCATTATCCTAGATTTCAAACTTCGTATCATTTCTCTAAATCTCAGGGCCATCTGGAATGGTCTGCAAGATATCTTTAGAGGAGGCATTTTCTAAGACAATGCTCATCTTCTGTGTTCTCCATGTACACAGTCAGTGATAGTCACTGGGCTTATCTAAGATCTTGAAACCCTTCTACTCTTCCCCTGTGAATGAGAACGACACTGTTTCAGAGTTAAATGCTTATCAATTCTAATTTAATTTTTTAGAATAAATTGGCTAGTAGCTCAATATACTTTACAAATTACCTTTGACTCTCCTCACAACCAATTACACTCAGAATGAAGAGCAAGTAGAGACGTGCCCTTCTGAAGGGCCACTTTTGTCAAAATCCACACCAGTTGGAAACCCCAGGGATGACTACTGAATTAAGAACAAATTCTTACATGTTGAAGTCAAGGTTTCTCAGTCTAGCCTACCTGATCTTCCACATCTACCTCATATAAACTTTACAATATCATTGACTTTAGCTACTAGCCATTTCCCAAAATACCCATCATTCTCTCTCATCGTGTACTTTACAAATGCTGCCACCTTTGTCTGGCCTGGTTTTCTTCCATTTCCACCTATTCAAGTCTCAGTTCAAATGCCCCCTTGTCCATGAAATTTCCAAATCAACACAGTCATAAATGAGTTCTCTCTCCACTGAACAACCACTGAACTATACCCACCCATGGTGCTTTGCACATACTGAATTTAACTATCTTTATGTGGAGATAGAATCTATCTGTCCTACTGGTCTATAATTTTCTTGATAACAAAATCATGCTTGAATGTTACAATAATTCTTTACAAATAAGTGCCATACAAATAGTAAGTGTTTAAATACATAATAATCTTTGTTTAAAAAGTCTTCGCAAATGCTCTATATCACTAATCACATATTTCTCCGTTTCCAATTTGCCTAACAATCAAGGACTACATGAAATGATGGGTGAAGCCAAGGTCCTTTTAATCAGTTTCCAAACTTTGCACCACTTACCACTTACTTCAAATCATCTGAGTGTATTCATTACACAGATTGGAATGGAAATTTGTTTTTCAGCCTGTAGGCTGATCCTTTAGTTTTTGACATTTCTATTGTGACAATATAATAAACATTTTCATCATAGGAGAAAACTTCCTTCCTCCTATGTAACAGATACAGAAATCACGGAACCTGTTGCCTGCTACCTACCTGCCATCTCATCAGAAAGACAATTCATTATTAGGATGGTGGGTGCTTTCTGTGACCCTATTTAAAGAAGAGCTCCTGAAAAACCACTCCCTGATGAGGGCAGGAGTTTAATAACTTGAAGACTGACATGATTTATAATCATTCCTCAGTTTGAACCTATGTTGCATTCACCATGTAAGAGATTTTTCTTCCTAAGACACTTTCCTCCATCACTTTTGAAGATTACTAAGCAAAATGCTCTCCTTGCACAACTTTTTTTTTGGGGGGGGGGGGGCGGTGAGCAGGTTCATGCGTTTAAGAGAGGAGAGGACTCTGTACATCTCTCTAAAATAAATAGGCCAATCAGATCAGGATTTTTCTGACAGCTCACCCTTCACATCAGAGGCAGAGCCCCAACTGGCTTGTGTAAAAGCAAATGACAAACAGAGAGAGAGAGAGAGAGAGAGATTGAGAGAGAGAGACTGGGCCTCTACTAAGGAGCTTTGCTGTGGAAAAACACAGCTGTTGCTGCTGCTGCTGCTGCTGCTGCTGGGCACATTCTAGGGAAAGGTGGCCAGCTCTGGAGAAGTCAAAGTTCAGGAACAGCAGGTTGATTTTCAGCTAAATTCTACAATTTGGAAAATCTGTGTTTCCAAATAGAAAAAAAAAAAAAAATAGATGGCAGACTGAAAAGGCTAGGTCCTTAAAAGGACATAAAAAATTGACAAAGCATCAGGAGCTTTCAGGTTCAGATTTTAAAGATGTTCTGAAGCCAAGATGACTGTGTTTACAGTAAAGCAGCAGTATCTACATAGCTGTGTTGCAACAGCCCCATTTACCAATGCCAGAGCTGCAAAACCACACCAGATATAAGTCAAACTGCTGGAAAGAAGGAAAACTGTTCACACATGACCGTGTCCCTCCTCCCCTGCCACTTTTCATGACGATACCCTCAAAGCAGGACAATTGAAAGCGTCGCGAAGCACCACCACCCCCTTTGAACTCTTCTGCTCTTCCATTATTCTTCAATAAATTGAAAGAGGGCATTGAAAGAGGGCAGAGTTTGCACAGGCTTTTGTGCCCCACACCTCTAGAAAAATTCACAGAGCTTGACCAGAATGCAATGTTGCTGCCTAAATGATAAAGGGATAATTCTAATTTAATTTAAAAGGGTAAGCCATTAGGGGACTGAACACCTCAGGGCTTATCCGCAAGAGCTAAGGCCTTTTATTACTAGATTTATATATCCCCCTACCACCCAGATCAAAAGTGAGCGAAAGTCATTTCCACATAATGACTCTCTGGTAGCCTATGGATAATGAGTTTGTTATCTCCATCCATCTCTCATTAGGAAGGGATTGGTCCCTTTATAAACATAGTGCCGAGTGGCTAAACTTTATATAAAGCTTTTATGAAGAAAGAGCTGGGTAGAATTTACCAGAGCCTTAGGGAAAGCAGATTCCAACCTCATCTTCATGGGCCGGGTTTGGTAAATTTAACCTTAACACGCTTCCATTTCTGAAGATGTAAAAAAGAAAAACCCTCCCTAACAACCAACCTATCTCTGACAGAGTCTTTGTCAGAGTTAATGACAGTGTGTACTGTAAGAAAAATGTACTTAATGGAATCCAGAGCCGTACTTTTCTGTTGTTCTATGACCCTGGCAGATCCTGGGAAAGATAATGATTCAGTAAGAAAAAGAATGCACAAGTTTGTTACTGAGAGTTATCAGTGATATCACCATGTGGTAGGTGGACTTTTAGTGTTGAGGTGGCTGTTCATCTGCCCTCATGACATGCAAGCTGCTAATCCACAGCTCTGAGCTCTGATCAGGAGACTTTCCCAATCCACCAGGGCCACAGGGACCATGTCAAGATGCTTTCCAAGAGAGGCATGTGAGGAGTTGGTAAATTATATCACTCTCCTGTTTCCCACTCTGGAGTATAGTTTTTCATTGCTTGTGTGCTATTTCTGTAGTAAACAGTAGCAAAAACCAAAGCAAGCCTTAATATAATCCTAGCTATCATTCTCATCAATCTCCAAACTCAAATAAAACTGTTTCATCCAGTCTAGCTCAGTAAGTCAAGACAATATGTACACTGCCAGAGCCATGAGAACAACTTCATCCTTCCCAAGTGCTGCCTGACATGAGTGATTTTCCACCATGGCTGCATGTTAGGATCACCTGGGGAAATCATAAAATCCAGATGTCCAGGTAGCATCTTGACCAGGCCAGAATTCTGGAGCTATGTCACTGCCTTTCAAGTTTTCCCTAGGTGATTCCAAAGTGTACTCAAGGTTGAGAACCATTACCATAGAGTATCTTTCCATCCTACTATAAGAATTCAGTTCTAGATGACCAACTCATCCAGGTTTGCCCGTGACTTTTGCAGTTTGAGCACTGAAAGTCCCACATCCCAGAATGTTTTCAGTCCCAAACAAACCCAGACAGTTGATCAGTCTGGTGCTGAACTCAATTTTTTCATTAATTAGGTTTCAGCCCTATCAAAATGGATTTTTTTTTTCTTACACTTGCCATTGATGAACCATCTCAAGTCAAAATCCACTATTTCTCACCTACTCCACATATGCTGTTTATTTTGCATCTCATTCCCCATCCAAAGGGCTCAGGGGAAAATGTCTAAGACCTAAGGGAAATTGATCCATAAGCAGGGAATTACCTAAAAAAGTTCAAAATGGATTTCAATGAACACTTATTTAAAAACCTACCATATGCCAAGCATAGTTTTAAATGCCGTGGATCAAAAGATGAATAGGAAGAGAAGCTTTCATTCAAAGTGTTTACAGTCAGCATAAGCAGAAAGAGGAGAGGACCAAGGGAAACAGCAAGAAAATGAAGGAGTAGATTTAAAAGTAGTACAGGAGAAGAAGTAGATTTTTTACTATATATTATACTTTAACTTTAAACTTCAACTTTCTAGGAAAATATGATACTTACCTGCTCCAAATACAAATGAAGTGCTAGGTGGGACACGTGGGTGGCTCAGTCAATTAGGCATCCAACTTCGGCCCAGGTCATGATCTCACGGTTCGTGGGTTCGAGCCCTGCATCGGGCTATGTGCTGATGGTTCAGGGCTCTGTGCCGACAGCTCTGAGCCTGGAGCCTGCTTCAGATTCTGTGTCTCCCTCTCTCTCTGCCACTCCCCCACTCACGCTCTGTCTCTCTCTCCTTCAAAAATAAACATAAAAAAAAATTTTTTTTAATGTAGTGCTAGGAGAACAAAGACAGAAGCTTCCACACATGATTATAAAAAGCATATCTCTTCATGTATCACTTCAGAAAATGTTTTATTTCTGAATCTGAAAAATTGGGGCAGATCAGCTGATTCGGAACCACTTAAAGATCCTAGATAATCCAAGGTCAATTCAGTACAAAGTACATCTGAGGAAGGGAAGTTACTTGACTATTAATTTGCCTTCATTTTAGAATTTATGCTCATTGCACCACAAATAACCCTCTCTTGTGTAATTCACTTAAGAAAAGCAAAAAAACAAAAATAGTAACATATGGTGGACTGACAGGTCAAGGGTATTGAATAAGACATGGAAACAAACACTGAAAAGAAAAACAAATCTCAGAATTTTATAAGAAAAGAAACTGCAGTCTTCTCTTCTGATAAAACCAAACATCAAAAAAGACCTGGAAGAAAGTTCAAAAACTCATTCTGTAACATTCTTGGCCAACAGGTAGACCTGACACGGTCAATTTTGAATATCTTTAAATTTATTATGTTTATAATTTGCCAGAAAAGGTAATCATAGGCTCATTCAGCTTTCACTTTATTTTTAAATCTAATCAGAAAGACTAATCCAAACAGCCCTCCCTATTTTTGTTTCACTCAATGGGAAAGAAAAAAAAAAAAAAAACAGAATAATATCACTACATAAGGCTTAAAAATATCTAAGAATATTTAAGTTCTAGTTCTCCTTTTACTTCTTACTGAGAAATAGATTAAAAAAAAAAAAAGGTAGGGAGAGTTGTTACCACTTTATATTACAACTCCAAATAACCAAACTCATCGGTTGTAGTTCCTACATGATTGGGTCTTTTCTGAAATTAGCTCAGTTTAAACAGGAACCATTTCTGGATTAGGGCTTCAGGGGTATGCTGGAGCTGGTTTGTTCTAGCTTGCAATGACTGTTGAGTTTTATGAGCTGGTTGTGTCACATTGGTAGCTTGAAATTAGGCATGATGGGAGTACTTACACCACAATGATGGGCAAGAGCTAGAAATCAGTGCTATTTCTCTTTTTTTGAAAGCCTGTTGTTAAACATTTACCAGCACAACACTTATTCTAGCTAACTTATCTTGGATGTGTTAAGAGACAGATAACAGTGTTTAAGTGAATTCTGGACCAGAAAAGTAAGAGTCTCAAGGATAACCATTAGTGAAATGGCCGAAAAACGCAGAGAATGAAATTTTTTCCTATCTCAGTGAAGGAATATGAAGGAAAAAAATTGTAACCTCTCTGTATCTTAGCTCAAAATAGATGCCCCTGTAAAGAGTAGGTGCACATGGGGCACCTGAGTGGCTCAGTTGGTTAAGTGTCCAACTTTAGCTCAGGTCACAATCTCATGGTTTCTGAGTTCCAGCGCCACATCAGGATCTTGCTGTCAGCACAGAGCCCGCTTCGCATCCTCTGTCTCCCTCTCTCTCTGCCCCTCCTCTTTCTCCCCTCCCTCTCTCTCTCTCAAAAATAAATAAACATTTAAAGAACACCTGCACAAATAAAACTATCATATGGAAAAAGGTAAGTACACAGAGGCACAAAAGCCTCTCGCCTCGCTAACTGCACTATCCCTGCATCATGCCATATGCAATTGGGAAGACTATGCATGATGTTCCTAAGAAGGATCAGAAACTCTCAATATCAGATCTACTCAGTGTCATGAGCCAGAATGTCTTCCCTTTCCACAGCCCCACAATGATGCCCTTCATGAAATTACACAAGATTTGATTTCAAAGCCTTTCCTCTCTGTCATACCGAAGTCATGCTGAGGAGGGAAAAAAAGGGGCGGGTTTCCCATTCTGAAGGTGATATTCAAGGTAAGAGATTTTTTATTTTTGTTTATGCTTTGTAAGCATGAACACAGAATTACTGGGAGTCCTGACTGTTTATAAGCGTTTTTATCCAAACTTGTTGAAATACCAGTTTCCTATTTCTTTCCTAGGAATATGCTTTATGTGTCCAGAGCTTCTCTCCTAATCTTTCACATCCTTTTTTGTGACAGTCTAAAGTGAAGGTACAGCAGGTCAACCTTTTATTGATTTAGCAATGCCTCCCTTGGCTTAGAGAGGTGGAGAAATGTTTTCTGTCCCTTATGAGGCATAAAGGTAGAAAATCGAGTTTTACAAAAGGCTGTCACACTGTCCATACTTTCCTTAGCCTGCTTGGGCACTGATACCTTATGCTAACTGTTCACATGCAGTGGTCCCCAGTCAGGCTCTGATACCCAGTGTCAGGCTACCAGTGTCTCCCATCTGAATGGATGCCCAGCTAAACCTTCTCTGGTCCCTCATAGGATCACCCTTCTTACTTCACTCAGGCTCTGAAATCTCTTGGGTTCTTGCATTCCTTTAAACTCATATCCGGAATAAGCAGTTTTATCTCTATCTTTTTGCCCCCAACAGAATTTGCTGTAAATGTTCCTATTGTCTATAGAAAGAAAAAGGGGAGGAAGGGAGAGAAGAAGGAAGGAAGGAAGGAAGGAAGGAAGGAAGGAAGGGAAGGAGGGAGGGAGGGAGTCAAGGAGGGAGGGAGGAAAGAAACGTTCAGGGACATTTTCTGCCCACACACCTCTCTCTGCATGCTCATAAAACTAAACTTTTTCCTTCTACTGTCTTTTCATGTTCCTGAATTGCCAACATTATTGAGCTGTGGCAACACCCGTCAACACTGCAGCCACACACCTTTTGCATTCCTCTTAACAGTTTACTCTTTTCTCAAGATATTTTGCAGGAAAGGAGGAAAAAAAGAAAAATTTAAGAAAAAATTTTGCTTCACAACAGCCCTGGGAATTTTAAACTCTGAGAGGTGCATTCACACCATTAAGCTAGCAAACAAACAAGAAAAGCTTTGTTTTCCCAGAGCCCATTTTAGAAAATAATAACTTTAAAAGAAAAGGCAAAAACAAAGGTATCATAAAATAGATGTCACTAAAAATATTTCATTAATTCAAGATGGGTAGTACATTGGGCTCCAATCACTTTCCTTCCCGAGATCACACTGATAACTTGATATCAAAAGCAAGAAAGGAGGGGTGGCTGGGTGGCTCAGTCGGTTAAGCGTCAGACTCTTGATCTCAGCTCATGTCATCCTCTCAAGGTTCTTAAGTTCAAGTCCCGCACTGGGTTCTGTGCTGACTGCAAAGAGCCTGCTTGGGATTCTGTCTCTCCTTCTCTCTGCCCTTCCTCTGCTGTGCTTTCCCTCTCTCTCCCTCAAAATAAATAAATAAACTAAAGAAAAAAAAAGCAAGGAAGGAATAAATGAATGCCCAGCAATGGCATATCCAATCTGGGAAAAGTAAAAGGAGAGACAAGATAGAAGCTACCTGGAAAAATGGAATTTATAAAAGGAAGAAGCTGCCCCTACCGGCTAGCTGTTAGAAAGCATCAGTAACAGGGTACCTTGGGGACAGCAGTAGATACTCATTTGCATTTGAACATAAGCAATGACCAGCCTAAAGGAAGTTTAATTAACTTTGCTTTCAATTACTACTGTGATATAATTAATTATCTCTGTCCCCCAAACCATTATTTTTTTTTTTGGTTAATCTTTTGTTGATGGCATCTTACAAATGATAGCAGCAAGATTTTTTTTAACGTTTCATGCCTCATCAGGAATCTTCAAGACCCCTAACTGAAAATGCCAGCATCTATCCAGTACAGTAGTCACTCAAGTGAGGTGCACAAACCCCAGGCAATGTCATGCAACACAATCCTCAGGAATCCTGAAAAATATATTAAGACTTTTATTTTTCAATATATTTTAATCCTTAAAAAGAGAAATCAAGGTCTACTGATATCTAATCTATGGAACAGCTCTGGCACGCTCACTTAGCACAGAAGTCCCATCACCACGTAGTCAGATATCACCTACCTAGGAGATGTGTCTGAAAGCCAGGTGGGAGAAGCTGACAGCCCCACCCTTCCTTCTTTGGTCGTTGACATCTTCTTGCTCTATGTTGGAGTTTACGGGGCCTGATTAAGTGAATTCATAGTTGGTAGTATCTACTTTTCATCAAACTATTTCTCACTAGATGTTCTGATGGCTTTAAGATATTTCTGGAAAAAATAAAAAACCAACATGCGAATAATGCTGCAAGTAGAAATATAAGAAGCCAGCAAGGGTAAAGCTGACCTTCTACTTCCAGGAGAAGCTCTTTGTCAGCTACACACTAAATCCATTCCTTCAAGGTGAGTTAGATGTTTCAACACTAAGCGAGAAAGCAGCTGCTTTACAAAAGAATTTGTGTATGGAAGGAGCATTGTGAAAATGAACATTTGGAAATCTCTCCATCATTATATGACTTTTTTGAAGAAAACACTGTAAGTATATCACTATAAACATTCTCCTAGCTGAAGACGTTTTAAATCTTCGAAATGGAGAGTTTCAGTAGGTTCTGAAGGCCTTGGTTCAAAACATTAAAATGCATCACCTTCAAATTAGCTTTGCAAAAACATCTGATTAAGATCACAGAATATGGAAATTTGCTAACCCTATTTCAACAGAAACCATTGCAAGATGAATTTGGGGTTGAAAAATTGACTTACATGATTAGGTAAAGTGAAGTCCATGATGGATTTCTTCCACTTGGATATTCTTAAGGAATATTTCTCAAGTACAACAATAATTGAAAACCAAGTCTCAAAATAAACTTGAATTTGAAACAGACCTGCTAATTGCTTCATTACAAAGCTTTAAACTAATAGCCTAATAAGTAATAAAGCACATGCAAGTACCTCGCTCTCATTTAAAAAATGTGATAATATTTTAATGAGAGCAAAAATACTTTGTAACTATCAACAAATACAGTATCAACTTAGGTATTTATATTTATGTCATCCTTTTAAATCCCTTTAAGTATATGTTTTATAATAAACAAATATGGCTATAGAAGTACATGTATATAAATGATAAATATATGTACATTGTGGATGAATATTCAAAAATATTTTACTGGTAGAGGCACAAGATCTGAAAAGTTTTGTGACCCCTGGTCAACAGTGACTTCTGGCCTGGTGAGAATTTATTTCCAACTATTATAGTGCCTACTGTGTACATCAAGTAGCAGAAGCTCCTTGGTAGATAAGTAAGGGAGCAATAAAAACATACTCAGAATAGTGCACCAATAAAGCTTTCACTAAGAAAAATAAGATGCACTAAAATGTAGGTCACAAAATGTAGGCTGTAAGCATTCATGTCACCTTAGAATCACAACTGGATGCCCAAGGTGGTTCCAGTACTCTTGCTTTAAATGTATTTAGAAGACTGGATATAATTAGAGCATGCTTTTGTTAACCTTAGAAATAAAACCACCAGTTATTTCACTAGCAAAAGATGGATTTATTCCAGAATAGCAGAGAATTGCAAGAGGCAAGTGGAACATTGGGAAGGTTGTTATAAACAAAAAGTCCATTGGAGTAAACTAGGAGTTTCAAGTATAGTGGCTTTTCATTGGCCACAATTATGACTGTCTCTCCTTGGCTGAGCTGTTGCCAGAGGAAGAGAAAGACCTCCTTCCTCCTACTGGGATATTAAAGTAGTATCCATAGTATCCATGTGCAAGATACACCTCTTCCTAGTGCATTTGCAACTGACCTCCAGTGGTAGGGGATAAGAACTCTGCCTGGCAAGCCCTCTGATTCCATTCTAGTGAGGTTTCCCCTAACTAATATTCACACTTTCAATTCAAAGGTTGCTAAACCCACTGAACTGCCTTCCACCTTAGAGTGAAATTTCTAATCATCAAAACACAACTTTCATTGTGGACAAATTTTTCTTAATTTTATATGTCAAATCATGCTACTCCAATATTCAACTCCAGTGGGCTTTTCATCTCAGAGTAAAATCTCAAATTCTTAGAAGCGCATACAAGGCACTGATGTCACCCCTTGCTACTTCTCTGCCCTCAGCTCCTAATCTTTCTGCCCTCAGTCCCCAGGCTGTCACTACACACTGGTCCCCTGTTCTTTCTTGAACATTCCAGACCCACTCCCATCTCAGGCTACACTTGCTGTTCCCTCAGCCTAGAAGACTTTTCTCCCCATTGGCATTCCCATCACCAACCTCCAACCTCTCCTTGATTCTCACCTTACCGGGGAGCCGTCCTGCCACCTCCACCTCTGTTCCCCTCCCCTGATTTTTACTCTTTTCATTCCCTCTTATCACCTATCTCAAATTAGATATATATTGACTTGCTTTTCCTTATTTAGTCACAAGGAAAACTTTTGTGTTTTATTCACTGCTGCATCCCTGGCAACTCAGGACACTACCAGGCACGTAGCATAGTAAACACCTTTGAATAAGTATTCATCTTCAGGAGAAAATTGAAGACTCGTTTCAAAAGCCTCAAAAGGACAAACAGAAACCATTAATTTATTTGACACTTATTGTGCATTTACTACATATAAGTCACTCTTTTTGATTTGTTGGAGGGAATACAAAGATGAACAAAACAAAACTCCCTCAATAAGTTTATGATTCAAGTAATTATAACTTGTAACACAAGTAATAACACAAGTAATTATAATACCTGACAGGCTACGGATGTGAGCACCACCAAAAAGTTGTTGTTGACATGAAAGCGTGTGGGGAAAAGAGAACCCACTTCTGACTGACTGGAAAGAGAAAGGGACGTGAACTACCAGTAAGGGCCTAAGAGAAGAAAATATTCTAACTAAGTCTCAAAGATAAAATTTTGTTTCTCACTTTAAACCAGTCACACATTATATAATAGGATTCATTTTTCTCTAAGATTATTTTCAGTTTTTCCCTCTCTCCACTACAAAGAGAGGTAAATAAAATGAACTTATAAATGCATTTGCCCTGGAGAAGCCTAGAGCTTCTTATAAGTCTGAAAATTATTAGAATTTTAACAAAGGTTTTTAAATTCAGAAATAGAGAAATTTGATCCACCACAGCATGGGACATTATCACATCAAAGGAGAGTAAGTGTGGGCTAAAATGCCTGGGATGCACACTGGTCTTCATGAGGGAAGATGGTGTGTTTGTTGGATTTTAACACCAATAGTTTCTTCCAGCAAATGCAACATTCATGGAAGGTTTATGTTTCTTATTATGTGTTTTTTCCACTTAAAGAGGATCACAAGGAAAATTCAAAGTCCCGTGAATCTCTATTAATCCTTAATTCAAACATCATCTCAAAGATCAAGACATCAGATCAACATTCCTCCACACACAAGTACTCAAATCCTTTTATGCCAACTGGGAAGAAAAGGTACAAATCCAGGATTACCAGATTTATACTTGCTGGCATTTTTATCTCATTCTACTATTCTATACCTGTGATCATAGCACCTGCTGGCTCAGAAGCACCAAACGACCAGGTTCAAGAGCTCTTGCCACTATTTAGTTGCTGAACTAAAATAGGTGTCTGGACAGAAGAGACTTCTGTTTAAAAGAGAAGAGCAAAAATACCCTCCATGCTTTAAAAAATGCATAACCTTCCAGCAACAGGGTGATGGTGGGCCAGTAGAAGAGAGGATGGCAACCCATAGACACTTTGAGGTTATAATTGGAGTGTGTTCCTCATTGCTGATGGTTTATACCAAACACAGCATCAAAAAAGGACTTCAGGAAGCCCTACTGGGGTCGTTTTCTTTGCAATAGTACAAGCAGGTGTCTGAAGATGAGTGGGTTTTAAGAATAGTGAACTCCAGCATTATTTCCGTGCTGACTAAAGAGATTAGGATGAATATTAGACCCCATATGAATATTTTATTCATAAATAAAAGTTTGAAATGGATATGAACACAGAACTGTTAAGGGTAGGAAATGTTTCCCATTATAAATAAACATCCACAGCTTTTAATCAAGTATCAAATCATATCTCCTGCCTGAATCATTTTCTTAAGTAATTAGAATATGCAAATCAGTGAAGGAAAATATCTTAGGGATAATACTTTGATTATATGACAAGGATCTTTATCAGCGGTCATGAATGTCACCTATATACAATGTCTTTCAGAAGCAGAGTGGGGATAGATGCTATACAGACCACTACAGAGCTCAAAAACAATTCACTTGGTTTGCCAACCCCTTTTTGTAATTATGCCGATGTTTGTATTTTCTTGTTGATTCAGCATCAACGAACAGTTTGTTGCTGGGTTCAGGATATCCTTTGAATAAACTCTGATTTCCAGAGCCAAGGAGTTAATTTCCATCTTTTACATGATACTCAAGAGGTTAATTATGAATCAGGTAGTGTACGTTTCATTTCCAAGGGGAGATAGACATCTCCCCACTAGTCCACGGGGATAATGGAAGGCAGAAGAAAGATCTGATCTTCATTTCACCATTGATGAGGTGAATATCCTGAATGGATATTCTGTGACAGTCTAATGAGACAACGCAGCTCACAGCGGAAATTTGAAATATTCTGAGTTGCTATAGAAGAGATTCAAACCTGCTTTTGTTTATTTTCTCATCTCCAAGACCTTTGATGCCATTTCTCCAAGTAGGAAAATGTTCCTTGTGCCTCCCCTGCCTCTCTTTTTCGACTATATCTATTACTCAGTGATAGCACGGCCATTCTAACCCCGGAACAAGCAACTAAATTTGGCTTCTGTCCACAAACAGTGTCCGTGAAAACTTGTTTCCACCCTTATGCTCTCTATCCTCATGCCACCTCATAGAAATGGGCTTAACACACACCCCCCGCCAGGGCCCAGGCCACAGGGACTGCAGCCCACAGACCAAAGTGACTTAGTCGTGCTTATATAATTCATTCCATTCTGAAAAGCAGACCTCAGCCACAGTTTAGAATCAAATGTGGGACATAGCTCTAATAAAAGTAAAGTCTATAGCCCAAGGAAACACCACCATCAATTTTTATTGAAGTCCTTTATTGACTAAAGTCTAGCTTCTTTTAGGTTTAGATGAATGCCTTTCAATTGCTATGGCCTATGAACCTGCACCACTATTAAGGCTGATCTACTCCATAGGAAAACAAAAATTTCTGATCTTCAAAATTAGCCATCCAAAAGTTTTCATCAACAGCTTTTGGAAACTCTGAAGGTATATTTGAGAAACAATGCAATGCTTATTATCTTAGGTTTCTCTACAATTGCCTTGGAGAAAATTCTCTTTTCTCACTATCCCGTGCCCTGCCCTTTCCATATGCAAAAGACAAAAGACTAGTTCATATTAAATTTTAAAGTCTATAAGGGGGAAAAAACACAATACATTTCTATTGGTTAAAGCCAAACATGACAAAAATTTTCTTCCATAAATGGAGTTACAGAAAAAAAAATTTTTTTGAACCCAGCAAAATAGCCCTTCCCTCACTCAGTCAAGGTTTTTGTTGAAAGTCCACGATTTATAAGCAGTATGTACCCATGCTTCCCACCTGCTGCCAAAAAAGCAAAAGGTATTTTAAGCTTCAATCCTATGCATTTTCCTTAAGAAATGATACCCAGTGACCAGTGAGAAGAATTAGCTATAAATAGCCAATAAATATTATCTCATGAACTTTAGGGTCCAAGGGGGACCATCATTTTCCCAATGAGCTAGCTTTTTAAACAGGATAGATGAGTGTGTGGGCACATTAGAGATGCCATCTGATAACCATTGACTGGCTGTGCACCTTCCTCTGAGACCAACAGGTAGCAAAATAAATTGTAGCCCCTGCAAGATGAGGCCTTAAAATGATGAAACTTAGTTTCAGGTGTCACAGTGAACTATGCCCTGTTTTATCCCGCTCCTGCAGATCACCAGCCTTTTTTTTTCCCCGTGTTTTTTTAATTTCCTTTATTTCTGGGTAACCTTTCTCTGTGCATCTGCCTCCTATCCCATCTCCATCAGTGTAGGAAGAAGCCTGAGGCGACGGGGAACACTCCTATCTTTCTCCTTCTGCCTTTCTTCCTGTATCTCTATCCATCAACTCTCTTCCCCTCACTCCCGGTCTCACTTTGGTACTTCAATTTGGTTTTCTTGTTTTGCAGGGAACAGTACTGATTTTACACTCCAGGAAATGAGAGAATACAGCTGGGTGAGGAGTTCTCTGGGAGTGAATCACTATTGTTCCCAGCGGTTTTATTTGTCTTCTTTACAAGTCTCCTTGCTGCCCACAAAAGTGCCAGGCTCCTGATAAATGGGACAGCGAGGTGTCACATTTTTCCCCTCTAAATGCAGAGTACACTCTCACAGCCTTGCTCCACTGCACTGAAAAATGAAACTATAACTACGTGCAGGAAGGGTCCTTAAAGAATTCCTTTCTAGGTATAACCCTGGAGTAGCTTCCACATGGCTAAATAAGCACTTCAAAGGAAAAATATGTATCCCTATAAAATGATTTCCCACAAGAAAACTTGGATGCTACAACTACCTTCCCCAGGAATCTCAGTTACCTGACCACCATTAGAACCCACACCCAGGATAAGAAGCCTGTCAAGGAGAAATGAAAAGCTCTTCCCAGTGAGCAAGGAGTCCTATAGACCCTTCTTTCCCTACTGGCTGGCACAGTATAAGCAGTAAATGTGTACTGGTTAATGATGAGGCCTATGTTTTACAGCCTAAAGTCTGCCAAGACTGGAGTCTTGACCCATCTTCTCTCTTCCCAGAATTTTAGTAGTTCTCGAAAATAATATAAGTTTTCTTACAGGTTTCAATAAGCCACCACTATCAAGAATAAGAGCCTCCTTCTATAACTATATTATTTCACCAAACCAGGGACTGGCAAATTATGACTCGTGGGCCATATCCAACATATCACCTGTTTTTATAAAAGTGTTATCAGGACACAGCCATGCCCACTTGCTCACATAGTACCTGGGGCTGCTTTTGCATGGCAGTGGCAGAGCTGAGTACCTGCTTTAAGCAACAGAACACCTAACAACAATCATCATGCCAATAGTTGCCATTGCTCCCAATTTACCATGAGAAAATGCTGCATGTCTTACATGGATTAGCTCATTTAATTATCACAACAACCTAAGTATTCACCATTTTTATTGTCACCATTTTAAGAAAGAAACTAAGCACAATACAGATATCAAGTCACCACAATGTATACTTTAAATATCTTACAATTTTATATGTGAATTATATCACAATAAAGCTGATTGGAAGGAAGGAAGGAAGGAAGGAAGGAAGGAAGGAAGGAAGGAAGAGGTGAGGGGAGAAACTAGGTATTTTACAAGAGGATCCAGAAGTCAAACCCAGACAGACTGGCTTGAGAGCCCATGCTAATAATTCCTTCTCCAAACTGTCTCTGGATTTGGGGATGCTAATGCTCTGACAGGCAAGAAACTCAGTAAGAGTAGGACATTGTGAAAATACAACAAAGACGGTCTTTTAAAAAAACTGAAGAAAGTAGGACCAAAGAATGAGAAAGGTTTGGATTAACCAACACAAGTGCTGAGATAGCAGGCTGTAAAAGTTTACCCAAGCCAAACTTTTAAACCATTTCCACAGATTCCTTACATGAAATCCAGGAAAGAAAGAGCAACTAGGTAGGTATTGAATAAATATTTGGTGAGTAGATGAGTGGATGGATGGATGGTTGGATGGATACAAGAAAACTAGGGTACATCATAGAATCACAGGGAGAATTGAATGGCCATTCATTTGGAAGTATAGGGACCAGGGTAAATACAGAGACCTCAGCAGGCTAATTTAGAGGTCCTCTATACAGACCATCATCAACATGACTCAGTCCCAGAAACTGAATGTTTAATGGCATTCCCATTAAAGATTTTGAATTTCAAGGGGACAAAAATCTTATTAGGCCACTGTGACTCAGGTATATACCCCTCCCAGCACAGTGAGCCTCAGCTCTGGCTGCACATAAGAGTTACCCAGGAAGTTTTTAAAGCACACCAACTCCTGAGCCTCATTTAAGATCAAGAGAAACTGAATCTCTGGAGGTGAAGACTTGGGTGAACTCAGGACTCTATCTAGATTATGAGAAGCAGTTCTCTGTTTCTCCTTCTGTAGTCCCCATAGTGGCTGGCAGCCATCTTACAAAATCAACTGGAAACAGAGCTGAGAGAATCTCAGAACTAGAGCCCCTGATTGACTCTGGCCTTTTCAGACTCACAAGCTAATAAAAGCCTCATTATTCTTTAGGCCAACCTGTGTTGGGTCTTTTCTTGCTTGTGTAATACAGCACCCTAAACCAGTAAAATCCTGATCTCCAAGAATGAGGCACTCTCACTAATCAGCATCATCACGATGAAATCACATCCAACTAGTTCATCGACTTATTTCAAGTGTCCACTTTATTTCCATACCTGTCTTGAGTGCTGTAAGTAATATCAATAATTGTGAGACTTCCTGTGTCCTCAGAAAATATATAAAATATTTTTTAATGGGACGTCTGGATGGCTCAGTTGGCTAACCATCCCACTCTTGATTTCAGCTCAGGTCACAATCTCAAGGTTCATGGGATCGCCCCGCATTGGGCTCTGTGCTGACAGCACAGAGCCTATTTGGGATTTTCTCTCTCTCTCCCTCTGCCCCTCTTCCCCACTCATTTTCTCTCTCTCTCTCTCTCTCTCTCTCTCCCTCTAAATAAATAAATAAATAAATAAATAAATAAATAAACACTTTAATATAATAATAATATTTTTTTTAACTGATAGAATCTAGAAAAAACAGAGTTGAGAGATTTGAACTGAGCGCGTTAATAATATATTTCTTTTTTTTGCCTGGTTTATTTCCTTTAAAAGGTGGGTTTTCAAACAAATATGTAGAAATTATATTCTCGGAAATTTTTTCAAGAATGGTTATCCTGCGCATTGCCTCAGATTTTGGCCTTCTGATATGGGAAATCTAATGATGCTTCTACAACTATTTGCAGGGCTGGCTGAAGGGCAATCAAAGGAACTCTTATAAGATTATCTACAGCTGCAAAGTCATAATTTCCGAAGCAAATCACTCTTCCTATGCAAAACCTCATCTCCTCAAGGAAAGCAGTGCAACCTTGCGGGGAGGCTGAGGGAGCAAAGCACTGATTTCAAAGGAGAGCTTCTTACCAAACTCATCCAAATCTCCAGTGGCCACTTGCTTCTGAGCTAACCACCTGATCTTTGTGAAGAGAAATAAATCTTCTCCTTGGTGGTTCGACTGTTCATCCCATGGAGAGTGCTTTCAAGATGTGAAAGGAAAGAAATTTAAATAATTAGGAGAATAAGTAACTGCAGACTCTTCTCCAGCACGAGGGAATTGGGTTATTAGATTTTCAACCTCTCTGACTCTGAAGCAGCCAAATGGTGCACACCAAAACTGCAACAATTCAGGGCCAGACTCTTTCTGCTCAGGGCTTCCACTGGCTCCCTAATAAGACCTGGCATGGTAGTTCATAATGCCATTGAACAAGGAACAAGAGGAATTGGGACAAGGGTCTATTACTGTGAAGATATTTGAAGAAACCTCTCCAACATGTTAAGTGAGCCTGCAAAAAGGGAAATTCTGATAACATTTATAAACAGAGAGGCAAACGGGTTTTGATGGCGATGGTGATGATGAGTTAGAATTAAAATGTAATGGTGACTCATCTGCCTTCAGAATTCAGATGTGATTTTCTTTTTAGCTTTTGTATCTCAAACTATTTCAGACACTCAAGCAGTGGATATCACTTAGTAGTAGTGTATTTTAGAATATTTGCTTTGGTTGCAAAACAGGTTCTTTCAGTCTCAAAAAACATAGCTGCTTAAATCAACCCCCCCCCAAAAAAAAACCCACAGTTTTCTAGATAGGAAAGGCATCATTTTAAAATATGGTTCTCCTAAAACAAGAACATTCACACTGTTATTGTGACATGCTTATCAGAAAGACAGATATCTGGTCAACTCCTACCATTCTAAATGGGAAGACCCTGTAAAGGATGAGCAGGACCTGTTCAATAGAGTAGAGATCCATTTTTTTAGAAAAATCTCTTTGTATTGAGAGCTGTATGGGCCATGCCTTAACACAATTCTTGTATAACTAGCAAGAGGATTTCTGCAGCTTGGAAACCAGAGATAAAATTAATATATTGGTTGATACCCACAACAGCCTCTCAGGTGTCATCATTGAGAATTATTATTTTCAGCAGTTCATGGCTCATTTCTTTAAAATTAAAATTAGTGTTGTGGCACCCAAGGATAATTTTCCAGCTGTCTCTACAGAGAATAATATAAGCGTGGTGAGTTTAATGAATGGTAGTTTACTGCCAGTCAGTGTCAATGCAGTGGATGAGTTTGTATTTAACAGGAATTGGAATCACAGCCTTACCACTGTGTCTTCATTAATAAGAAATCCTTATATAGCCATGTTAGCTGATAAATTATGCTCAGCCTCTTAATTACCTTATCAAAGAAAATGATTCCTAATGACCAAGGAGGGGATATAGGAGTACAGAGAGAAATCAGGGCCAAATTAGTTGGGATGAAATTGAACCCTCTGTATATTGGCAGATCATATCTGAGCTAGTTAGTAGGAAATGTGTGACCAGAGTTATCAGGAGGGTGTGGAAGTAGCATTGGAAAAAAATATTAAATAGGAACTAGAACATGAAGGTAATGAAAGGTAATGGTGGGGGGAGGCAGGGAGGTGGGTAGAGGAGGCAGGGGTGACAGACTCTGAAACTCCTCAAAACAGGTAACCAGGAAGATCTAACACAGACATTGATGTTGGGTCCCCAAGCATATACAACCAAGTGTGCACGTAATCCAAAGGGCTAGAACTCCTTAGGGACTTTGGAGAGACACTATGATAAGACCCATGTTAGTATTTACCATAAAGAGTGCCAGTCCTTGGCCCCTTTGCTCCCAAATCCTTCTCAGCCTTCCCCTGCTCTACTTTCATGCAGAAGGACTAGCCCTGCAGGCTGTTTCCCATGCTGCCTCATCAACAAGCTTCCAACTGGATTGGACCACCAGGAGCACTAATAAGAGACTAGAAGACAAGAGGGATGGAGAAGCCAGAGTATTTCTCCCGCTCTCTGTCTATATTAAGTAACATCTCCAGCAGAGTCTGTGCTTCCTCCTTGGTCCCAGCTCATGTTGCACACGCAGCTACATACAGCTGTGGGTGACCCTAACCCATAGGCTCCAATAACACCACCTCTCCCTCTGCCTCTCTAGGTGGGGGGTCATGCAGCTTCTTGTTGTTTTCATCTCTACAATACCCACTTGAATACAATCCTGTACTTGACTACCCATCTCCCCCATAGCCCATAATAATCAATTCCTAGTATTAAATTCACTTTATGTTAAATGTTCAGAATGGTTTCTGTTTTCCTTGTTGGACTTTGAGTGACACAAGAAATAAGAGATGGAGAGGCCATGGCCAAAAGGCCTCAGGAACAGGCCCATTCACTCTTACCAACAAATTAGGGGGAGGGGGGCATCATTCATTATGAGAAAACTCCTGCAGAGACAAGCACCCAAGCATATATGAATTCAAAGCATTATTCTCCATCAATCAGACTGGGAATTGAGGAAAACTAGGAGCAATACCCTTCTCAGGCAAGTCCTTGGGAAAGAAAACAGCTATAAAATCAAAGCCCTTACTCTTCCCCTCCCCTCCAGAAGAGACTGGAAAAAATGATTGAGAGAGAGCTGTCCAACTGACAGAAAGACAAGTGAGCAGTAGAAGCTCCCCTCCCTATTCAAAGAGAGGAGTTAGAAGTATCACAGGGATTTTCATAGAATCTAAAGGAGATGTACACAGTGCAGCACGGTGAAAAAAGAAAGCAGAGATTTTAGAAAGCAAGTGTGGACCCTTCAGCCAAGCAGCAAAAATCTAATTGAAAGAAAATATTTTCTTAAATAAACAATTAAAATCAGTTTGTTCTCAAAGGAAAAGCGAGAGAAAGAGGGAGGTTGAAACCGAGAAATAGACTCTTAACTATAAAGAACAAACTGATGGTTACCAGAGGGGAGGGTGGCGGAGGACAGGTTAAAGAGGTGATGGGGATTAAAGAGTACACTTGCTGTGATGAAAAAATAAATAAACAAACAGGGAGGGGAAGGTAAGGAAAAATAAGATAAAAACAGAGAAGGAAGCAAACCATAAGAGACTCTTAAATACAGAGAACAAACTGAGGGTTGCTGGAGGGAAGGTGGGTGGAGGGATGGGCTAAATAGGTGATGGGCATTAAGGAGGGCACTTGTTGGAAGGGAGGTGGGTGGGGAGATGGGTTAAATTGGGGATGGGCATTAAGGAGGACACTTTTAGGAATGAGCACTGGGTGTCATATGTAAGAGATGAATCACTGAGTTCTACTCCTGAAACTAATACTACACTGTATGTTAACTAACTTGAATTTAAATAAATAAATTTTTAAAAATAACAAATGCTTATACAAGGAAATAAATAAATAAGTAAATAAATAACTTTAAAAAGAAATCACCAATCACAAATCAAGCTGTTTGACAATGTAAGAAGTTTGAGGTATAGACATGATGCATCTTTGAATTCTGAAAGATCTAACTATTTTGCCATGTGGAAATCAAGACACATCACTGATATGCTATTGTTGACTTCACCTCTAGAAAACAGTACTGAGAACTGGGTATGGGGCTCTAGGAGTCTGTAAGGATTCTTGGATAAGAAAGAATGGTCTGACGATGAAATCTGAGGGTATATATCTTCTCTTAGGTGTGAAAGACGGTAACTGTTACAGTCTCCAGTCCACTTTCCCAGTGTTTGTCACTAAAGAAACCTCTGGACTGGGTTGGTAAGTTCCTTGGAAAAAAAAAAAAAAAAGTGAGTCTTCTCTCAAAGAGGCAGGCAAGCCTGAGCTGAGAATTCCTCAAGACCAACAGCTGCATCCTGCCATCTTTGCAAGGGCTCAGAAAATGTTTATGAAGGAATGCTGTTCAGTTTCTTCCCTAGATGAGCCCCATGAATCACCAGAACACCAAGAAATGAAATAATTCCATCATCCTCATGGAAGAATTGGAAGCAATGGATCAAGACTGCACAACCCATCAATAGAAGAACAGAGACAAATAATAAGATTTAAATATAAGCAAAAGTCTCTGACGTTAACAATGAGTCTGCTCGTTCCTGAAACCTCTCAGGAGTCATTTCCATACTGCTTTCCATAATCTTCTAAAAGTGAAATTAAAAGTCACCAATGCTCTTTATCTCCCTGCCTATTTGCTCGAAAGAATGAAATCATGCTTCCTCATGCTGCAAAAGAACTGCCTACTTCAAAAATCCCTTCGAGACTCTCACGGCATGTTTTTGAAGAAAGTCTTCCTTTAGCTATCCTTAATTAAACCAAGGTGACAGCAGAGGCCCCCTCACTGCCCCTAGCATGTGCACCAGGAGTGAGGGTCTCACCTCCTTACTTTTATTTCCCATGCTGGGCTCACAGCCACACAGGCCAGCTGCAAACCAGTTTGTCCCATGTGGAAATCGCTCACGCCAACACACTCAGGGAGTCTTTCCCATGGTGTTTTGAAGAACATCTGCATGGCATGCTATGCCTCTGGGGAACAAAGTCGGGGAGCTGTGTCTAAGTCCTCAAAGGAAGGGTAAGGGTGAGGGAGGCCAGCTCTCTGCAAGCACTTGCACACCTCCACTGACAGCTGCCCCTGGAAGCCTCCAAGGCTTGGAGCCAGGTCATTTCTGCCTACATCAACCACTGCAAGCATCTGACCCCATTTAACATAAACCTGACCCCCAGGTCCAGCACAAAGAGTGTGCAGCAGCA
The DNA here is from genome assembly GCF_022837055.1 of Prionailurus viverrinus. Lineage (NCBI taxonomy): Eukaryota > Metazoa > Chordata > Mammalia > Carnivora > Felidae > Prionailurus > Prionailurus viverrinus. The sequence continues at coordinate 92,924,699 of NC_062566.1, forward strand.
ACTACACTAGTGTCACCTTGGCCGGGAATGATTTTCCATTTCAGAAACTTTGAGAATATTTAAAGGTGCAGGAGTACCTCCCAAAATGCAGCCATTTGAAGGGAATACATGGTAAAATTCAAGACTGATTTTGTGCATAGATAGTCAAGGTTACTACTGTATATGACTTTAAGGATTCTAGGAGAAATCCCTGTCAGCCCCCACTCTTCTCCAAGAGGTGGTATGGAATAGTGGCCAAGAACCAGACTTTAGGGCCAGAAGACCTAAATTTGAATCCAAGTCCCACCAAATGCTAAGTAACGAGACCAAGTTATTTCTCTGTATTTTTATTTTCTTATCTGTAAAATGGAAGTAGTCGTTGTAAAAGTACCCACCTCAAGGTTATTGTAAAGGTTGAATGGGTTAGCCTTTGGAGAGTTCATGGTCTTTGCACAAGTAAAAGGTGCTATATCAGCACTCTGTTTCCTAAAAACCCAAACACTGATATCCTGATACAATTCAAGGAGGAGAATGTTGTGGTTATTGCTCTTCCTTTACTTCTTTGCTTATTTGGCTGTTTTTAAGCTATCAACTCCTTTTCTACAGCTAGTTCCCCTGGTCAGAGGTACACGTGGAACACACTTTCTCCCCTTAGGAAGAAAGTGGTAAGGAGTTTCTCAAAGTTTAGAGAATTGCTGTCTTGCACTATGACAATGTCAGCCCTCCACGCAAGGTCTCAGACCTCTGTCTTACGGCATTTCTCAAATTTCGTTGAGTTTTTAAAAATTGCCGGGGTGGGGGCCCTTCTTATGTTGCATCCCATAATTTCATATTTCCAGGGTGGGGCTTGAAGTTCTGCATTTCGAACATGCTCCTGAGTGGTGCTGGTGCCGCTCAGTCCATGAGCCACACTATAAGTATAGAGGCTTTCTTGCACACCAAAACCTAGTGCACTCACTCCCAGCAACCAGCACTTGTGTCTCTGCAGTGGCAGGCTATCCCTGGGTTGCAGGAATAGTACTACCATCACATACCCACAGCTGGGGAGCATGGGGATTTATGCCCTGGGGGCATCTCTCAATCCATGACGGATGATACAAGATGTAAATACCCTAGTGACCTCACCCCCGATCTGGGCAGCTCTAAGGTATGACCCATGCTATCTGGAGAGCTCATCTGGGCGATTGAGTCAAAGTCAGCCTCTGTGAGACCTTGCTTACTTCTGTAAACTTGGTTTGCTCCCCTTCCTTGTCCAACTTCCCCACCATTCTCTTACCTGATTTTTTTTTCAAGAACACTTCCTAATAAATCCAAATGAATGGTATTTGCCATTCACTATGGATTCATTCATTCAGCAAATATTTACTGGTCTCCCCGATTCCTGCATGTGCCTGACAATGACTCAGACACTATGGATACAGGAAGAGTCAGTCTCTGAGCCCTCAGTCCCCCTGAGAGTCCTACAATCAAAGAGACCAAAGTCCACCAAGTTAGCACGTGGAGAGAGCAGATGCCCATGGTAACGTGGTAGCATCCACGGCCCTGAAACCATCCCGCCTGAGAGCATACATACAGCCCTCAACATGCCCATCCCCCAGTGAGCCTTTCCAAATGGTATCCCAAGAAGAGAAACTGCAATACCAGAGTCAGTCAGGATATCAGTTGCTCTCTCTCGATCCTTCCCTCTCTGGGGAGCTCTGACAGCGGGACACCCGTGGCAGTGGAGAGCCCAGAGCTATCTGCAGCCTGCCGGATCTGGAGCCAGATTGGCAGACTTTTCCCTGGCCGCCCCCACCTCACAGAGAGCCTCACCATGTCAAAGGGCTGCAGGTGCAAGCTGGCTTTCTATGACTCCCACCCCAAGCAGGAAGCAGCAGCCGCAGGAGAAGTCACAGCTGCTCACAGGATGGCACATTCTGGACCTTCTCATTCCACCTTCTCTGCACCTCTGGGAAAATCGCGGCTGTTGCTGCTGAGGCCTTCTGTCTCTGGAAGCCACCCAGAGGATCTGCCAAACTGAGGCTGCCAAAATCCTGGTGACTCTTCTCCCTGGAGGCTAAATGAGGAACAACACGAGTCAGGAGGGCTACAACCTGCATCATAATGAAAAGAAATCAGGAAAGAGCCCCATAAGCAGCCTATAGATAAGGAGACCTGGCCACTATGTGTGAACATCCCAAGGGATAAGTAGTAAGGGAGAAAAGCATCCTTCAGAGAAGTCATCAAATTAAAGAAAGGAAACCTCTCCAATACCTCTGTGCTATGAGTCAGCAGAATCACGAATTTAAAATCATGGGCTACAGAGTACAGACTTTAACACCTGGGTCAGAGGGGTGCCTGGGTGGCTCAGTCACTTAGGCATCTGACTCGTGGTTTCTGCTCAGGTCATAATGTCACGGTTTGTGAGTTCGAGCCCCATGTCAGGCTTTGTGTTGGCAGTGCAGAGCCTGTTTGGGATTCTCTCTCTCTCTCCCTCTTTTTCTGCCCTCCCCCTTCACACACACACTCTCTCTCAAAATAAATAAATGAACTTAAAAAAAAAATCTGGGTCAGAATTCTAGCTCTGAAATATCCTAGCTGTGTGACCTCAAGCAGCCTATAATCTTTCCCTGTATCTCAGTTTCCCCACACATAAATTGGGGTGATAACACCTGCCTCATAGAGTTGCTGGGAGATTAAGTGGTGGCTTGATGTGGAATGCCTAGCATGGTGCCCAGAAATTGGGTCCTCCCTGTGCCTCTAGGCCTCAACCTCCCCCTCAAACACACTTCTCTTGTGTTCTTTCAAGCAAATGTGCACCACACATTCCCTTAAATCCCTTCCTCTTAACATCCATTTTTGTCCTTGGTCTTCCCCACAGCTTCCCCTAAACTTGAATGCACTCATCTTTGCTTTCTCAAAGAGCCCCCAGAAGCCTATCTCTCCCACATAAAAGCCAAGGCACCTCTTGGCATCACACCCTCAAAACATCTGAACCTCTGGGTCTCCCCACCCTCCCAGAGCAGCTTCTCGAATACCAGATAAACGTGCTGTGACTCATCTGGACAGATACATCCCTGGAATTATTTTCCATGGATGGAATGTCTTTTAACTTGAATAATACAAACATTTCCCTTCAGTTTAACTGTGTAGCCTCTGCTTGCGCCCATGTGAGCGCATTTGGAGGACCATTAAATGTAGTTTCTGCATGTGGCTCAGAATGAGAAGTATCATCAGGGACACAGCACCCTTCCTAATTCACAGTGAGACCCAGTCAGTTTACTTTGCCTCAAGTCATTTAAAAATCTCTTTAGCACTAAAATGAGGAGATCTTGATGTACATGTACATAGATAGCTTCCTGAGATTTAATGGGAAATCACTAAAATAACTACAGAAAGAGAGCAAAAAAATAAAGTACTTCACAATTGTCCAGTAACAGTTAAAAAACAAGGATATTTTTTTCAGGAAGAGTTACTTTAATAGAAACATCTTTGGGGGGTTATATATTTTAATCACAATCATATGATAAATATTTGATTTGCATTTATCAGATAACCGGGAATAAAAGTTATAATCCCAGGAAAGACATTTAGCGCTTCTAAATGCTGAACATTTGAATAATAGTGTTGAGGGAATGAAATAGGAATGAAATGTACCCAGGAGGAAAATTCAGAGACTTCAAAACAGCTTTTTGGGAAAATAAATAAATAATAGAATAACAAAAAGCAGTGCAGCTTAAAAGATGGGGGAGGGGGCAAAGATTTTAAAAATTAATGAGCTGTGATTTTTTCCTCCAGAACATCATTTCTGTATCATTTAACCAGACTTAAGCTTTCTTAAATTGCCTTTGAAACAAGTTAATAAACAATGCATGCCTGCCCTATTATGCATTTCTTACAAGTAAAATGTACCCTTAGATTTGTCCTCCAGTAAACATAGAAGAAACACCGGTGGCCCCTGCAGGCTTTATCTGAGGTCAACAGTAAAGGATAAAAGTATTCTCAAAGGCCTTGGAAGGCACAGGAAAGGACCACTGACTCAAAAATATCGCTCTGTCTAATTACTCTGAGGCAGAAATATTCACTACCAGAATCAGCGTCACTCGTGAGCATCAACCCCTTGTCTGCAAAGAACAGTTGAAAAATAAACATGTGACAAACAAAAGGATTTTCTGTTTCATGGCTGAATAATATTCCACTTTATATATAGCACATTTTCATTATGCATTCATCTGTTGATGGACATTGAGGTCGCTTCCACCTCTTGGCTATTGTAAATAATGCTGCAAGGAACATGGGAGTGAAGGTATCTCAATATCTCTCTGGGATGCTGATTTCATTTCTTTTGGATACATACACAGAAGTAGGATTGCTGGGCCATATTAATTTCTTGAGGAACCTCCAAACTGTTTCTCATAATGGCTATACCAACACAGAGGAAGCTGGAGGGCATCATGCTAAGTGAAATAAAGCAGCCACAGAAAGGCAAATACTGTATGATCTCACTTATAAGTGAAATCTAAAGAAGTCGAACTCAAACCTGAAAGCAGAACAGTAGTTGCCAGGGACTGGGGTGAGGAGGGATTAAGAGATGTTGGTCAAAGGGTACAAACTTTCAGTTATGAGATCAATATTTTCTAGGGATCTAATGTACAGCATAGTAATCATACTTAATAATACTGTATTATAGGGGCGCCTGGGTGGCGCAGTCGGTTAAGCGTCCGACTTCAGCCAGGTCACGATCTCGCGTCCGTGAGTTCGATCCCCGCGTCAGGCTCTGGGCTGATGGCTCAGAGCCTGGAACCTGTTTCCGATTCTGTGTCTCCCTCTCTCTCTGCCCCTCAAATAAATAAACGTTGAAAAAAAAAATTAAAAAAAAAATAATAATACTGTATTATATACTTGAAATTCACTAAGACAGAAGATCTTAAGTATTTCCCCTACACAAAAAATGGTAATTACGTGAGGTGATGAGTGTGTTAATTACCTCGACTATGCTAATTATTTCATAATATATAAGTATATTAAATCAGTTAAGTGTTCACCTCTTTTTTTTTATTTTTTTTTTTTAACGTTTATTTATTTTTGAGACAGAGAGAGACAGAGCATGAACGGGGGAGGGTCAGAGAGAGGGAGACACAGAATCTGAAACAGGCTCCAGGCTCTGAGCCATCAGCCCAGAGTCCGACGCGGGGCTCGAATTCACGGACCGCGAGATCGTGACCTGAGCTGAAGTGGGGCGCTTAACCGACTGAGCCACCCAGGTGCCCCAAGTGTACACCTCTTAAAAATAAATTTTAGGGCTGTCTAGGTGACTCAGTCAGTTAAGTGTCCGACTTCAGCTCAGGTCAGGATCTCACAGTTCATGAGTTCAAGCCCTGCATCTGGTTCTCTGCTTTTCAGCACAGAGACCACTTCTGATCCTCCATCTTGCCTCTCTCTCTGCCCCTCCCGTATGCCCCTCCCACATGCCCCTCCCCTCGTTCTTTTTCTCAAAAATAAATAAACATGATAAATAAATAAATAAATAAATAAATAAATAAATAAATAATTTTTCAAAAAGCAAAATAAACATGTGGGCTGGAACAGGTTATTCATTAATTCATTAGTACTATCAATACATTAACAGGACTCAAAATACCCAGAAGGTGAGTGTTGAACCAAATATTTCAACAGAGATGAAAGAGGACTACCCTGTGTTTAAAAAGAAAGATTGAGATGACATTTCAAAGGACAGAGAAGATGGAAAAGGTGTCATTTGGAGAACATAGATGCTACTTTGGAGTGCTGGGAACTGTTTGAAAGGGATCATCAAAATTGGAAAGGAAGAAAAAGAAGAGGGGATAGAGACACCTTAAAAGTATCCTTACCTATTTTACTACTACCAGTGACTTACATATGTCTTAACACACCAGATAGAGATAAGCTGCCAACTGGATAACTTTTTTTAATGTTTATTCATTTATTTTGAGACAGAGAAAGGAGGGAGGGGCAGAGAGAGAAGGAGAGGGAAAGTCCCAAGCAGACTCCATGCTGTCAGCACAGAGCCCAACATGGGGCTCGATCTCACAAATTGTGAGATCATGACATGAGCCCAAACCAAGAGTCAGATGCTCAACCAACTGAGCCACCCAGGTGCCCCATAACTGTGTTTTAAGTTGGGGGGTTATTTCTCTTTTTATTATTATTATTATTATTTGAGAGAGAGAGAGAGAGAGAGAGTACGAACTGTGGAGAGGGGCAGAAGGAGAGAGAAAGAATCTCAAGCAGGCTCCATGCTCAGTATGAAGTCCGATGCAGGCTCCATCCCACAACCCTGGGATCATGACCTAATCCAAAATCAAGAGTCAACCACTCAACCGACTGAGCTCCCCAGGTGCCCCCAGGGATTCATTTCTCAAAAGCCACCGAGGTACAAGCCCCTCAGCTTTCAAGTCTATAGGAATCTACCTTTCACACAGCTTAGAGCTAAGTGGAAATCTTCAACTCACTGAGATGAACTTAAACAGAAATCAAAATATTTAGTAATGTGCAAGCTGAAGAAAATCTCACCTACTTGCCCACATTTGGATTCCCAGGTGTCATGTAAACAACCTCATACTACTGATCCTTGACATACTACCAAAAGAAGGCTTACATTTTCAGAGAAATAAATAATTATTCAGTAGTTTGGGAAATGGAGCTTGTTTTCATCAACTATTGCAGGCTGCGACCTTTTCTGTTTCTGGAAGAAGTGAAAACATAGAGGGAATTGAGGTATGAAATTGGGAGACTGGAGCACAGCGGAGTTTTTTTTTGCATCTCTAAGCCTAGTTAAATGTGAACTGGAAATGTGCACAAAACACCCAAACAAAGTGAAAGGGAAGGCCAGAGATTTCCCAAAGGGAGAGAGTGGTGAGGAAACTCACTGCCTATCTGTTGGAGAGTTCTCTTCAGATACAGAGCCCCTGATTGAAATTTCATTGCCCAGCAATTTCAGATTCTTCTTTATTAAGTGGGCACCAAACCATTCCAAACTAAGTGTTAAGCTATGTGAAATGTTCTAACAAGTTTAAATTGCTCTTCTCCACTTATGAAATGACTCCCAATCAACCTCCCATTCCAGATCATATTAAGATGGCAGGAATTTTGTGAATATTAAATCACTGTGAATCATGCATGGTAATTTAAAACTATTGCAGACCAATGTTTAGGTGAGAACAGTATTCTAATTGGAAAAACGATAGAAAAGTTAGTCTAGTTCAGTGCTGCAGGACATAGTGAAAGAAACTATGGCTAAAAAGCATTGCTCAATTATTCATTCTTGTCCTCTGGGTCCACTTTCCTGTTGAGAGAGCAGGACCCACCCTTGGCCTTCTTCATGGGGCATTAGCCAATCTGGAGATGTTACTGGGAGTAAGGTATGTTACATATAAAGCATCCTGGGGGCACGGATGGATTGCTCAGGTGGCCAAGGAATGGTATGCAAAGGAAAGACTGAGACAGGCCAAGGAGAGAGGTGGAAAGACTAAGCTTGGGAAGCCATCCTAACCCTAGGAGGATACACAGAGGCAAGGACCTAACCAGGAGGACAAATAACTAAACAAAAAGGCAACAGCAATGAGATCAAGTCAATAAGTAAGTAAGGTCTGAGAAGGGCCTAGAGTCGATGATTCATAACTAAGCTCAGGAACCACAGAAGTGCTGTTTTCGTATAGTCAACTGTGAGTAGAAGGTGAGCTCACGGGGTCCGAGGAACCATGAAAAATACTCATCCAGAGGCTTAGACCAAAAAGTGCAGCCCACGACTGGCCCCAAGTTACACTCTCAAATTGAGTTTGTGTGCCTGGTGTACTAAGGAATGTGCAAAACCCCAAAGATAACATGAACATGTGAAGTATAGATTGTCATAAGTGGGAACTTAAATACAATTTTTTATTTTAAAATAATTCAGGATATCTTATGCAGCAGAATTCAAAACTCCTATTAAGTTTTTTCACTGACTTTTAACAACAATGGAATGTTTATTTTATTAAAGACTTTGGATGCCCATTAATGATTTAATTGTGGAAATATGCTCATCTTCATCTTTGACTTGCATCAGATGATAGAATTATTTTTACCACAATTAGGGAGCGTGAGCCCATAGAGCAAGTGACCAAGTGTTACTTGGTGAAGACTGACTGCATGATAAGCACCCGTTTCTTACAAAACACGTTCAGTGTGAGGTATGATCTGTCTCAGCAGTTACCAGAAAACATTTATTAATTATGTTTCTGATTTTAGCCCTAGAAAAGGTACCAAGTAGAGACTAATCCCCAAGCCCACTGTTCTAGGATCTTGCATGCAAAGTTAACTATATTTGTAGCTGTATTGTGTCGGGTATAGGTTAGTGTTACCTGCAAATTATGTGAATGAATACAAGACAAACACAAAGGGAGCTCAAAATGCCACCTAGCTCCACCTCTCTGCTCAGCCCTGGCCATTTTTTCAAATAGAGGTAGAATTGATATATAACATTGCATGTTTCAGATATATAATGCAATGATTCAATGTTTGTATGTATTATGAAACGATCACCAAATAAGTCTAGTTAACATCTATCACCATATCTAGTTAAAAAAAATTTTCTTGGGATAACAACTTTTAAATCTACTCTCTTAGCAACTTTCAAATATGTAATACAGTATTATTAACTACAGTCAGCATGCTGTACATTACATCCTGACAACTTATTTGTATTTTAACTGGAAGATTCTACCTTTAGACGCCCCGCACCCATTTTGTTTCACCCCTCACCGCCCCCCCCCCAGCAACCACCAATCTGTTCTCTGTATCTCTGGCCTCAAATGTTTGTCTTTATTCCACATATAAGTGAGATCATACAGTATTTGTCTCTGTCTGATTTATTTCACTAACCTAATGCCCTCAACATCATAAAATGGAACTCAAGGATAAATGCAGCATGTGAAGCATCAATTGTCCTAAGTGGGTAACTTAAACACTATTCTTATTTTAAAACAACCCAAGATATACTATGCATCAGAATTCAAAAGTCTTGTTGATTTTTAATAAAATAAGAGGCTTTAAAAACTGTGACACCAACAGAGGGGAGGTCTGCTTTGGGTTCTTCCCAAAGCTCCCTGAGGGTACTAATTTTCTCTACCTACCAATAAGAGAACTTAACTATAAGATTGACCAAATGTAGGAATACAGCTGAACCCACTGGAGTCACTTTTTCTCAAACGGAATTCAAATAAACAACCCTTCATCTCGTATGGTCTGTCTCCTGCCTAGTAACAGATGCACATTCCTCTTTGATTTGAATATTGATTTAAAACTAAATTTGAATAGCAGGTCCTGGAGCCACAAAGCCTTAGACTTATGAGGCTCATTGAAAGATTGTGTGTCTGAGGACCCTCTCTGTTTCATATGTAGTCCCAGGCTTCAATGGCCTTTAGAAGTTGAACAGCAGTATTGCCTCAGGGTAAATGCTATTCTTTAGCAACACCACACACAACTACCTGTTCATTTGGGATATACAAAATCTAAATACATAGGGATTATAGATAACACTCTGTGAAACTGCCAGTTTTCACTTTGTGGGGCTTCCTCACATGAAATAGTTACATAGTTAAATAGATTTTAATGTGAAATGGTTAAATAGTTACCTACTATCCACTCATTTGGTTCTAGCCACACTAGGTAAGGAAACAGTGACACAAAAATTAACTTCCTCAGCTAAAGGGAGACTTTTAGAAAAGGAAGATCCTCCTGAGGAATGAAGAGGGGGAAGACTGAACAAGAACACTACAGATACATCCCTAAGAAAAAGCCATTGAGCCAGTGAGTGAGGGAGAGAAGAGATGGAAGCAAAAGCCAGACTTGGGCCAGAAGAAAGCTAGTCTCCATCCTTGTTCCCCAAGTCAGTCAGAGCAGACACCTCAGAAGTCACATACCAAGAATCAGAGAGTGACCACCTCTATCCACCCAGTGACTCAGCAACTCTACTGAAGCTTAGTTCTAAGTACCCAGTTTGGGAAATGAGATTTTCTAGAACTGCCTTCAGGTTTTATGACCTGCTGAGGAGGCGTATGAAGAGAATTTGCAGTTCAGACATTGCCTGGAGGAAATTATAAGCACTTCATAGCAGTCCACAAGGAGCATATGAGCTCACTCTGAACCAAGGAGTCTATGCCTTGCCTCAGAGGTTCAAAACTGCTGGAAGGAAACTTCAAGGTGGATCTGTTACCCAGACTCACCTCTCAGGTGAACCCATCTACCTTCACAGATCTGTCCTTGAGGAACTCAACATGAAGATGCTGTGAGCTGTTCTCCACTCGTGAAATGTGCCCTCCACTAAAACACAAAGGCTGCCTGACAAGCCATCAATGTGATGCTGAAAGAAATAGGGGATAATGAGGAGTAGCTGCTGTTATCATCCACAGAGGTTTCCAAAGGAGCCATGATCAAGGAGTGCCACCAGCACTCACCACTGAGCTGCTGTCATTGAGAACAAGGGCAGGACTCTCATCTGGGATGCCCACAGACAGTGTTACCTGGATGCAGCAGTTTCAGGCTAAGCAGAAAAGGAGGGGAAACTTTCCCGATGGATTTTTGCAGCCCTCTCTGCCACCCCAATGCAATGGCATCCTTGCAATACCCAAAAAGGAAATGGGAGATCACTGGTTTTCTAATATGTGTACTGAAGACCTTCTGATAAATTTACTGAAGGAAAAGGACAATTTTACATTAAATAATTTCATGGGGATTAGAGACCCAAAATTGGAGGCAGTTCCTGCTATAACTGGAGTATATTAACTCAAGTCTCTAGCTTCTGACTCTCTAGGTCCCAATATGTGACCCTGGAAAAGAACACTCCAGGTAATAAAATGTGGCCAATAGGACATGGCTTTTCTAATTGTTCCAAACTTCATCTGTAAACTATGGATAACAATATCTTCCTCATAATTTATTATGGAGATTAAATTATTTGAAAAATATTTGAAAAGTCTCTGGTGCACTGGTTGGAACATGGTACATGCTTGTTAAGTGTGGGAAAGCATATGAGAAAAACAAGAGTTAGAAAAATGAATATACATATCACAATACGTCACAATCATAATTATTCATCTGTATGTATCCTTCATAAAAGCAATATCCATGTTTATTCAGATGCCTGTATCCTGCTACTAATATTGCTTTTGGGGAGCTTAGTAACTATCTGTTTAACTAAGTTTACTTATATTTCCTACTATTAGCCTTGAAAGATGAAGAGTGGACAGTAGCAATAAAATCATTGGGGTGGTCTTTGTCTTCCTGCCTAACACCTTGGAACTTCAGTGGATTATAGCAGGACCTGCTCTACCTTATCTCCAATCTCCTTAAACATCTCTTTGACATCTTAGAAGACAACATGATATACCTGGTCCACTACCCCCCACCACTGCATTGCTACTCTCTACTCATCATGCTTCAAGACTAATAGTAGAAAAATAGCACATACTTTAGATGTGCTGTCTGTATTGCCCATAAGACAAACAACAGAAACGGAAGGGAAAGAAAATAAGACAAATGAAAGCTGAATGTGTTGTGTTTTCTGCTCTTATACCAAGGGTACAGCTGCCGAACACTTCAGCTGCATTTTTATTTTATTCCTGCACAAAACTTCTGAAGCCTCACTGAATGAACAATATCATAACTTTTCTATAGGTTTCCACTTGTAGGTTTTGAATTTTTTTAGTGTTTACTAACAAATTAGTCCAAGCTATGTATACTCCATAGTAAAGAGATCAGATGATATTTCCTAAAGTAAATATATTGCTATTTTTTTTTTCAAAAAACTAAAACCCTGCTAAGCTCTAGAATTGGTTCATTATTTCATGGATGTCTGTTTTACAATTCAGCCTATTGCCTTTAAAATGACAATCTCTAGATACTTCTTTTTAATTCTGTTTCCCATGCATAATTCCAAGTTGACAGCAAGACCTGTAAACATGGCACTAAGTGGATCATCCAGACCAAAAAGAACTCTCTTGTTATCTGCATATTTATGATGAAATACGTCTGTAGCTTTTAAGGCCCACCTTTAAAATTGTCAATATACAGAAGATGTACAGCAACAAAGACCATACAATACAAAAGCCAGGTCATTGATATGCATGACTAGAATTCAGATCAAAAGATGCGGTATTTGATCTTGGAACTGGACACAGCTTCATAGTAAAAGGTAGGCATTTGAGGTCTTTGATAAAGATAATCCAAAGGGGGAAAGCTCTAGCGTTTGATCAGATCTGAGAAAGAAATTAACCATGGCTGTTCCAGTAAACATCTTAGGACAAAGCTCATTTTACAGAATGACATAACCTACATTTGATGCTGATTTCAGATGCTGTTGTAAGTTATGACTAAGCCACTGCAGAAAAGAAAGGTGAAAAGCATGTCCCCACCTTGGTAAAATGAACAAATATTGAGAAAGAGCTCCATCTACTGGAACCAGTTTCCCTAAATCTAGCTGTAAACAGGAAAAAGTACCCTTAAACTTTCCAAAACTAAAACTTCAACAAGGTCAAAGAACAGGTAACATCCTTTGGTACTGGTTGACCCTGATATCAGTTCACTCTGAGAGGCAGAGTATTTTTCAGGAAAGTCAAAGGGAATTTTTTTTTTTTAATTAACTGAATCTATATATAGATTCACTACAGATACACTACCAGCTATTAGATATGGCAGTAGATCTGGTGTCTGGTAAGGACCTGCTTCCTGGTTTGCAGATGGCCACCTTCTCATTGTATCCTCGAGTAGTGAAGAACAGAGAGCAAGTTCTCTCCTGTCTCTTCCTATAAAGGCACTAATCCCATTCACCAGGATTCCACATCATGGTCTCATTGCCTCCCAAAGGCCCCACCTCCAAATGCGATCACACTGGGGGTTAGGGTTTCAATTTATGAATAGGGGAGAGGGGGACACAAGCATTCATTCCATAACAATTACCTAAATACTATGAAGGCTAGAAGAAAATGTAGAATAACTTTGTGGCCTAAGGATGGGAAAAGGACTTCTTAAACTACAAAAGCACAAACCAAGAGACAAAATATTGATTAATTAGGCTTCGTCAAAATCAAGCTTTTCAGTTTAACAACAGATACCATGTACAAGATTAACCGAGTGGGAGAAGATATTTACAGAGCCTTACCAGTTCTGGATTAATAATTCCTATATCCAAAATAAAAAGACAGAAATCTCAGGGTAAAAACAGGCAAAAGATTACAAAATGCAATTTACATTAAAGGAAACCCTAGATGACTGACAACCACATGAATAGGCACTCAAATCCATGAATAATCAGACAAATGAAAATTTAAACAACAATGAAATGTAGCTTTACAACAGTTAGACTGCTGGGGCGCCTGGGTGGCTCAGTTGGTTGGGCAACCAACTTCAGCTCAGGTCATGATCTCATGGTTCATGGGTTCAAGCCCCGTGTCGGGCTCTGTGCTGACAGTTCAGAGCCTGGAGCCTGCTTCAGATTCTGTGTCTCCCCCTCTCTCTGCTCCTCCTCTGCTCACACTTTGTGTCTCTCTGTCTCTCAATAATAAATAAGCTTTAAAAAAAAATTTTTTTAAACAAAACAAAAAAAAAAAAACCCAGACTGCCAAAACTTAGAAAGGTTGATAATGCCAAGATTGGCTGGAGTATGAGACTATGAGACCCAAAGGAAAATAAGGATAAATAAGACCATTTCTGGGGCACCTGGGTGGCTCAGTTGGTCAAGCAGCCAACTTTGGCTCAGGTCATGATCTTACAGTTCATGAGTTCAAGACCCACATGGGACTCTGTGCTGACAGTGAGGAGCCTGCTTGGGATTCTCTCCCTCTCCCTCTCTCTTTCTCTTTGCCCCTCCCCTACTTATATGCACACATTCTCTTTCTCTGTCTCTCAAAAATTAGTAAATAAACATTTAAAAATTTAAGACCATCATCACATTAGTGACTAAAAATTAGAAATTAGGATTATCTTTAAAAAAAACAAAAACTACATTTTTGAGTACTTGCTCTGAGCCAGTCCCTGTCCTGGTCATCTTAACATGCATTATCTTCTTTAGTCCTTGTAACAACAGTTATTAATACTCTTATAACCAGCATAAGAAAACTAAAGCTTAGAACAATTTAGGGTCATGCCTCAGGTCCCGGGTGCACATGGTTAAACAGGTATTTAAACCAATGTCTTCTGACTCAGAGACCAAGGTTCTTTCTCCAGACTCCTCTTCCATTTCTCTCCATAGTGGGCCCAGGAAAGAAAATTTGCTTTCAGAAATAAATTAGTATAGTTGCTTCTGAAATGACTGTATAGGTTAACAGTAAAACCAACTCCTTTGTTTGGGAAAGCTTTTTAATGATCTTTTCCGGTGATGCAAAGGTAGGACACTAGTCTGGAGTACAGATTGAGAGAAATTTTGAGCCTTTATTTTTTTTTTTTTAATTTTTTTTCAACGTTTTTTATTTATTTTTGGGACAGAGAGAGACAGAGCATGAATGGGGGAGGGGCAGAGAGAGAGGGAGGCACAGACTCGGAAACAGGCTCCAGGCTCCGAGCCATCAGCCCAGAGCCTGACGCGGGGCTCGAACTCACGGACCGCGAGATCGTGACCTGGCTGAAGTCGGATGCTTAACCGACTGCGCCACCCAGGAGCCCCGAGCCTTTATTTTTTAATTTTCAACTTTTAAATTCCCATGTAATTAACACAGTGTTATATTAGTTTCAGGTGTACAGTTGAGTGATTCAACAATTTCATACATTATCCAGTGCTCACCACTGTGGTGGGAATGTAAACCGGTGCAGCCAGTATGGAAAACAGTATGGGAAGGTCCTCAAAAAATTAAAAATACCATATGATCCAGTAATTCCACTACTGGGTATTTACTCAAAGGAAACAGAATTTTGAGTGTTTCACTGGCAAGTTCAAAGGGGTAAGAAAGTGTGAAGATATGAATGTCCAGACATAGAGAATAAAAGGAGAGAATCGGCATGGGGCCCAACAAACTGGCAAAGCCCAGGAAAGGACTCACAATGTCCAACGCCTGTATGAGGAGCGACAGTGACAGATGTAGGAACAGAGACATTTGGGATCCATGGGAGGAGGTCCATTCTGTTCTGAGCTGGCCCTCCAGGATCCTCAGTCCTCTAGGAGGGGCTGGTCTCTATGTGGCTGACCCACTGGCCCTCTCCCTTCAGATTCCCCACCAGGCACAGGGGCATCAGAAGGGCATGGGAGGCAACATAGACACATACTCAGCTTATTGGCTACACCAACCACAGCTAAATCTGGCATCATCATTTTACCCTTTTTCTACATAAAATCAATACTCCTTACCTCAGGATTTCATTTGTCTACTGCTCAAGACCCTCCAAAACTCCTTCCCAGACCTTACCTCTGGATGGAACTAGCAAACCATAGGTTACTCTTCTTCTAATCAATGTTCACTTTACTTACTTGTGGCTTTTCTTCCCATGGTTTTATTGTTATTGTGGAGAGAGGCATATCACACAGCCAAGGCAAACCAGAGGAGTGTGCACTCAATTCCATCTCACCAGATGCCCTGGTCCATTTGGTCCATTTGGGCATGGAGTAAGGAAAAAACCAGGAAAGCCTTCCTGTAGGAAATGATGCTTGAACCCAAACTTGAAGGTCAAGTAATAGTTCATAGGTAGAGAAAGAGGAGCAGAACATCCAGACAGAGGAAAGGAGCAGAGGCACAGAGGGAAGAAGGACAAGGTGTGTATCTGAGATAAAGAGGCTGTAGGGGCACCTGGGGGGCTCAGTCAGTTAAGCTTCCAACTCTTGGTTCTGGCTCTGGTCATGGTCTCACGGTATCATGAATTTGAGCCCCACATCAGGCTCTGCTCTGACAAGGTGGAGCCTGTTTGGGATTCTCTCCCTCTCTCTCTGCCCCTCCCCTGCTCATGCTGTCTCTATCTCTCTCAAGATAAATTAAAAAAAGAAAGGGTGTAGAGTGACTGGGCATAAAGAACAAGGCAGGGTTTGCTGGGATGTAGGTACCAAAGACAGTACTGAGCAGTGTGCACTTTGCCCTGAGAGCGATAACATGTTACTGAGGGGTGTCAGGCTAAAGAATGAGAATCTCTGACTGTATCTTATTTAGGCTGACAAAGGATTGCCTGTTGGAAAACTTGATAAAGGGTTTTTCCTTTTTTTTAATCAGTTGATACAAAAATATTTACCAAAAAATTGTTAATAAGTCATATCAAATTATTTGTTTCTCAAATCATCAGGATTCCCAGGAAACTTATAACACAGAAACCATGTTAATTTCTAGAAAATGGCAATAGAAAGATGGCTCTTGTTCCCAGAGACAGAAATCTAAGTATAAAAAGGACATGGGAGTAAAACTTCACATGAAGAAGGTAAGGTTATCTGCAGACTCCAGGAGACTAGAACATGAAGATAGGATACCAGGTTTCAGCAGGAAGCCCAGCTAGGCAGGCTGGCAAATGTCCCAGTGAGGAGTGGCTACCAGAGCCATGGGAACAACATAAGGAACTGAGCAGAGATGTCAGCATCAGAAATTCTCTTTTTCCCTGTTAGGGGTATAAAACTGACCAAGGAATCCAATCGCATGAACTAAATCCTGCAGGACTCTTGCCTGCACCTAAGAGAATACCCTCAAAGTGATTTTTATCCATGTAGCTCACCATGCCATCACCAATTCTGTCCTTCTTCTCCCATCCTCCCCTAAGCTCTGGTACATAACCTTCCCTCATTTGCACACACGTAGTTGGGTGTTTGCCAATTTCCAGACAATACATGCACACACATCCAACAACTTACCTAAGCATCTGTCCAGCATACTGTCCCCATTTCCATATCTTCAAGCTCCTGTAGTACACTTGGCTCCCAACCACCCTTGTATAACAAAGTTATTGATCATCAGAATCAATCAGAAGGAGCCTGATCTGGGTGCTGTTAGAAGTGCAAATTGGTCAACATTTTCTGGAGTGGTGCATATTCTGATTTAGCAATTCCCCCACCAGAAATCTATCAAATAAATATGCAAATATGTATACAAGAATGTTCATTGCAGCATTGTTTATTATGGGGAAAAAAATTTTAACAACTTAAATAATAGGGAAATGGTTCATCAATAAGGAAATGGTTCAATAAACTGTGGTATATCTGCACAATGTAATACTCTAAAGGCATAAAATATAATCAAGTAATTTCATATTTACTAGCATGTTAAGATTTTTTATGATATAAGGGGCACCTGGGTGGCTTAGTTGGTTAAGTGTCAGACTCTTGATTTCAGTTCAGATGATGATCTCACAGTTTGTGAGTTGGGCTTTATGCTAACAGCACAGACCCTTCTTGAGATTCTTTCTCCCTCTCTCTCTGCCCCTTCCCCACTCATGCTCGCTCGCTCTCTCTCTCTCTCTCTCTCTCTCTCTCTCTCAAAATAAGTAAACACTTAAAAAGGTTTTTTATGATATAAAAAAGCTGAAAAAGATTATAAAGTGATATATCTAGTATTCATTTTTATATCATGTACAAATTTGTGTTTGTGCATGTACTTAAATACATACATTTTTAAAGTATGAAGGATATACTTAAGTGATTTTTCTCCTGTTTCCTTATCTGTATGTTTTTAAGTGTCTACAATAACAATATTCTGTATCTGTTGTGAGGATAAAGTTATTTTTAAGGAAAAGATCCATGGGTTTCCATTGCCATCACCATATGAATCCATAATATGGTGTGAGTGACACAAAAAGTAAATTTGGTGGAAGTAGAGTGTCCAACAGTTCAATTACTAGTTAATAGAACATAGTGCTTAGGACTTGGAAGGTCTGGCCCATTGTCTACAGCATGACCTTGCAGTTTGGATTCCAAGAGTTGAGAGAGACACTTATAAACTAAAGCTCATTCAGCGAAGGGTTTCTGCAAGAATGAGGGGCCAAGAAATCTGTCTTTGAGGGATGGCTGATGAAACTGGAGTGATTACCTTTGGTGCCAGACTCCCCAAGTCTAGCAAGAGAGCTGGTGTCAATCACAAAAAGGGCCAATGTGGGGAAGAAAGATTTGGATCCCTCTACATAGCTTTGGAGGAACACTGGATGAAAGTATAAATAAGTGAGATTTTCATTTCCAACAGAAGAAGGAGGAAAAGACAAGAAGAGAAGGAAGAAAAGAAGGAAAAGAACTTCTAACAATTCAAACTTTCTGAAAACAGAATAGGCCAACATGATGAGTCAATTCATTGTTGAAAATGTGAAAAATGCAACTCAGGTTCACCTGTCAGGGATAGCATAGTGGGGCTTCTTGTATTGCAGATGATCTCTACTGTTCTTACCTAGTCTGGGCTGTTATGAAAATTCGCTCACCCCTTCTTCACTCCAATATACAATATACAAAACAGATGACAGAAAATAAATCAAATGGTCAGGTTCAATAACCCACAAAAATAAAATAACTTAATTCCCTTGAGTACAACATGACTCATTCAGAGCATTCATATTTTGACTTTTTTCCCCTGTGGACTTTGGAGAAATTGCTATGAAAATGCAAAGTGTGTGAGAAGTCAGTGATACTTAAAGTTAGAATTCTCTCCTGTTTCCACACTATTGTAGTAATGGCTTCTTGTTCATGTTCCAAATCTGGTTCATGAAAAAGAAAGTTGGTTTGAGGATTTGGGTAACTGTATGGTCCTTCAAGTGAGGAGATTCACAGCTGTAATCCTTACAGAAGTTTTTCTCATGCAAAAAGTTATCTCACTACCATCTTCTGAAAGTGAGTGGAATACTGATGTATCTTTCACAATAAGGATGAATAATAAATTATATTATTTATCCAGAATAGGTAAACTATAATAAAGTACATTTCATTAGTGTAACAAATAACATTACAGAATGGAAATAACATACAAAATAAGCCATGTGTATCTATACACATGGAATCATACATCAATTTTATACATAAGAAGTGTGTGATTGTTCTGTAACAGTGCTTCATGGAAATGAACACCATCTTCACATTTTCAACATGCCCTACAAGAGCATGGTCCTTTGTCAAGAAGAGATCCCCATCCACATCCCTTGAGTTCTCCTTATCACAAGGTGGATCTCAAGGAAGACAATGAGTGAAGTAGGTCAGGGAAGGAGAGAAAAATAATAACACCATGATATTGTCCTGTCCTCAAGATTTTTTTCAATCTTGGGATTTTTTCAATCTTGGGAAACATTATAAACTTGGGAATGAAAATTTTGCCTTCAAAGGAATCTCTCTCTCTCTCTCTCTCTCTCTCTCTCTCTCTCTCTCTCACACACACACACACACACACACACACATTCACACAAGGTTTGAACTTTAGTATCATCTCAGCAATGTGTCAGAAGTTTTCCTTGTCAGCAAGGGAATCCGTCTGAAAAAGTCCTAATTAATGAATATTCCTCTGAAACCTGAGTTGAGATGCTAAAAGAACTCTCCAGGCTGGCACAAGGTAATTTGTACACATTTGAAAAGTGATTCTGTAAAGAAAGCTTCAAGAACATTATTACATTTGGAGTGCACCTGCTGGGGAGCCAATTGTTGGACATTATTAGATGATATCTCAGAACTGATGAGATCTGAATGTATAATTATTGTATTTATATTGTGCCAAATTTCTACGTTGCAAAATATGGTCATTTTCCATATGATTTTTGACCTGCTCTTTAGGCCCTGGTTCATTTGCTCTTCTAGTGTGATAATGACTTTAAGTTGGTGATTGTGAAGCACAGGATCAAGATGTCCCCTTGCTGATGAATAGAAAATGCACTCCCCCCCAATGCAAACTTCTTTAAAATGCAAAAAATCAAAACCACAAGCCATTATGATACATGTATATGTGAAGCACAGAAAGCTGACATGCAAATAGGTTACCTCCTGACATCACAGTTTGGGCTCAAGCAGTTTTTCAGACAATGTAAATTTATAACTCTAACACCACAATTCAAGTGTGAAAGAATACAGCAGCAATCTTTTCTTGTCTTAAAATGAATGTATTTTAACTTGGAGTGCTACAAAGACATGTGTGCAATCTTCATAGGCAAATTCATCTCGGTGTATACAGAGATGCCAGATGCCAGCTCACATGCGTAATAACCCTAGGTGACCACACCGAAAGCAGTGGTTGGTACTCGTGGGTGGGACTTAGTAAATATTTACTAAATAAATGGATGATCTGAGTGAATGAGTAAGTGAATGAGCGATTGCAAAGGCCCTCTGAATGAAAGAGCTTGGGAGTTTCCTTTACACCAAGCAGAGTGAGAAAGGGAAAAAGAATTCATCCTGAGATACAGGATGAGGATGAAACCAAGGCCAAGGCATCCCAGCACGTGTATGCCATGGTAAGAAGTTTGGCTATATTCTTTGTAACACTGAGAAGATTCTGATGGATTGTTAGAAGCACATTGATATGACTTATGCTTTAACTCTGACTACTCTAGTTAGAATAGAAAAGAGTCAGAGTAGAAGAAAAAGGACAAATAGAGTGTCATGGTAATAGTCCAGGAGAGAGATGATGATGGCTGTCACAGGAAGAGAAAATAAGATGGATCCAAGACATTTTTGAAAGAGGAGTCAAAGCTGACTACCAGGCTTCTGCTCTAGTCACTAGATGGATAGGGAAACAAATGCCAGGATGGAAAAGACTAAACAGGGCCAAGTTTGGAGAGGAAACTCAAGAAATCAGCTTTGATGCTAAATTTAAGATACATGTGAAACATCCAATGGGAGATATCAAGAAGTCAGTTAGATAGAAGTCCTGAGCCCAGAAGAAATGTCCAATATAGACAAAAACTTAGAATCATCAGCATAGAGGTGCTACTTAAATTCAGGGGAAGGATCATATCACTGAGAGAGAGAGCATAGACATGAGGAGAGTCAGGATTTAACCGTGAGGAATTCCAATAGAGGCTGGCAAGAACAGAGAGGCTAGTTAGGAAGGAAGAAAATCAGGAAAGGATGATGGTATCACCAAGACCAAGAGAAAAGAATATTGCAGGAAGGAAGGAGCAAACAACTCAGGTGGAGGGCAAGTGAGAAGATAGAAAAATTCTCATTGGCTTTGCCAACAGTCATTGTTGACTTGGACAGGTAATTCCAGCAAAAATAAGACTAGAACACAAAGGGCGGTAAGAAAATGGATATTGCTTGTACACTATTCTTTCAGGAAGTATGAATTTACCTTCATTATTTCCATGAATTCTCCCACCTGTTTTATCCTAAAGCGCGCGCGCACACACACACACACACACACACGCACACACACACTTTCATGTGTTACAAAAATATGCAGACCACCTACCATGAAATAGTTTCAACCCTCAAAAAGAATAGTTAAATGTAAGCAAGTTGAGGGTTGAAAAAAAGATAAAACAAACTAAATAAACATATATGTCAAAAAACAATATGTTAAAGGAATATGTAATAATAAGTCATGAAGGAATACACAGCAGAATAATAATAGTGATTATCTCTGAGGGTACAACTGTGAAGCTTTTTCATTCTTCTGTTATATATTTGTGTAACACAAACTTTATACAGGCATGAATTATTTTTATAATTAGAAAAACTGCATTCTGTTTTGCATTGTTTTGAGTTTTTTTTAAGTTTATTTATTTTGAGAGAGAGAGAGCCCTCACACAAGTTGGGGAAGGGGCAGAGAGAGAATCCCAGGCATATTCCACACTGTTAGTGAGGAGCCCAATGTGGGGCTTGACCCCACAAACCACAAGATCATAACCTGAGCCAAAATCGGATGCTTAACCAACTGAGCCACCAAGGTGCCCCATGCATTGTCTTGGTTTTTCATGAACACAAAGACAAAACAAAATACTGCATCAGAAAAAGTAGCCACAATTTAGAAAGCTATTTAGGGGGGAGCCCTTGAACAATTATTTTTCTGATTAGCCATTATTTTAACTTCTTTTTGTTTTATTTCACATTGCTTTGCAATTTCTTTCTTTAAATGAAAAAAGAATTACTTTTTCAAGGCAGTTTGAAAATGTACGGCAGTTGCAATATATCGAGATACTTTCTGCCTGGGTACTTCAAATGTTGTCATTTTGTTCATCTCTAATTACATCCAATGACTTAAATTCCATCTGTCTTAATGTTTTCAATCCAGATGAATGTTCAAACTTGCCCTTAACCCAATCATAGCAGAAGCTCAAATATAATTGGTTGATAAAATTTGAGCTAAAAGGGCTTAGACATTCTAATTCTAATGCTCTGCAGAGGGAAAGAACCTCCAGTTTGCCAGAAACCAGCTGCAGGGTTTTGGTTGGGGCTCATCATGAAACATCCTCCAAGGGAAATCTTCCAAAAGTTAGTCATCAACTTCCAAACCTTCCACCCAAGAAATACACTTTAGTGCCAAGCAGTATCTGACTTGAAAAGTTCCACAGATGGAAGACTGTCTTCTAACGTGTTTAAATTATCTTCCTTCTGTGTCTACTTTTATAGTGAGTATTTGATTAGTTCAGGTTTTTTTTCCTAACAAATTACCAATAAGTAATTGGAGGAAAGCAATGTTTTCAAAGCAAGGTCAGGCAATCTGTGGCAGTACCTACAGCAACTAATACATCAAGTCTGAAGCTATGGTATGTCAAAGTCAATATGAGTTGTGTTTATACATCTAACATGTGGATCTAGCCAATTGAACATGGTGCACAGGGAACATTCTCTATCTTAACCTCCAGGGTAACAGTTGGTTTCCAAGGAGGAAATTTCATTATTCTGGAGTATGTGTTCAACCACAGATCCTGCTTTGCTTGTAAACTTGTCATTTTTCAGTCTTAGTTCTATATTTGTTGCTGAAATACAAGGGGCAATAAATCTATGTGCTGAGAGCACCAAGTAAAAAGAAGTTGCCTTTTATTTGTTCTGACTCACCATCCAATCAGTGCCAGTGACCTGCTAAACCGATAGGAGGAAACACAACACAACACGAAGAAGATCAATTAGCTCTGTGCCTTTCGGAGTCCTAAAGTTTTCAGTCAGGTCACCCTCCAATTCATATCTATTCTCGGATACATAATTTTTCTGTCCTGTAATTTTTCTATTTTATTTTTACAATCCAAAATAGAATTGGCTGGGTTTTGTTTTATCAATTTGCAAAGTATATCTAACTTGCTGCTATTCGTTTCCACCTTTCTCCTGATTACCAAACATCCATGCGCTTTATGCTTTTTCTCTCATTGTATTTTTTTACATTCATATAATTTTTGACACTCTCAAAAAAAAAAACCTAAAAAACAAATGCTTGTAGAGAGCCATTCATTCAATTGTTCACATGCCAGGTTATTATTACTTGGTCTGGGAGACGTATAAAATGTAACCTGGTTAATAATTAGAAGAGATTTAGAGCCCACATAGTCCAACCTCCTCATTGCATCCTGCCCTACACTAAAGTGTCTTTCTTGGGTGGAAAGCTGACGGAAGGAAGTTGATGACTGACTTTTGGAAGATTTCCCATGGAGGATGTTTGATGATGAGTTCCAACCAAAACCCTGCTGCCGGTCTCTGGTAACCAGATCCGGTCATGGAGAGGTGGCTCAAACCTAGAACTGCTAACTGGTAAATCATTGGAGATTTTATTTACGTGCACAGGTCAATAATTATAGTGTTAGAGGAAGCATCACATTGACTTTGTATTATAATTATTCGGGACTCTTGTCTTCCCCAGTCAATCATAGCATTCTGGAAAGCAAGGACTATGGGGTGCTCATTTAACTCATAGCAACAAATCTTGCCCATAGCAGTGCTTAATAAATACCTGCCATCCTCAGTGTGTTTACCAGTTTTGTAGTTAGGCTCATGGTAACAACACTTACAAACACAACAGTGTCCAGCGGAAGGAATGGTTCTTTCTCTGCACTTTACCTTCCCTAGAAGCACACCCAGAAGATCCTCACACATCACATTTGCCACAGCTAGGTCACCTGAGCACCTCCAGGCCAATCATTGGCAAGGCACATGGAGTCACCATGTCTCATCTTGTGAAGTAAACCACATCTACATAACACTGTATAACAACCTGGAAGCCTGTTTCCATAGACATGTAAGCAAACATGCAAACTACAAAGCTGTGTGTACATTACAGTTCAACTTGGTAAGCAATGGCCAAAAAAAAAAAAAAAATCTGGAATATACACTAATTAAAATGGCTTTGTTTGGTGGGATAAAAGCTCTTTTTCCTTCTGTGGTTGAATTCTTCCTTAATATTGTTCGACAGAGAAAGATAAATGCCATATGCTCTCACCCATATGTGGATCCTAAACAAGCAAACAAACAAGCTTATAGATACAGAGAACAGATTAGTGGTTGTCCAGAGGTGAGGCATGGAGGTAGGGAGCAATATGTGTGAAGGGGTGAAGGAGGTCAAAAGGTACAAACTTCCAGTCATAAAATAAATAAGTCACGGGGATGTAATACACACCATGGAGACCATAGTTAATAATACTGTGTTGCATATTTGAAAGCTGCAAAGGCAGTAGATCTTAAAATTTCTCATCACGAGAAAAAAAAGTTTATAACTATGTATGTAACTAGATTTATTGTGGTGATCATTTCACAATATATACAAATGTCAAATCATTATATTGTACACCTAAAACTAATATAACGTTATTGTCAGTTACACCTCAATAAAAAAAATTAGATAAACGTTCATATTCATATGTGTAGCTCAGCTTGACTAGACAAAAACTTCGACCTCTGATCTCAGCCTTCAGAACCGACTACCTGGGGAAATAGATGCCCCTTCCTAAGGCAGGTCTACTCCAGGAGCAGCTGGAGGCAGGCTCTTCAGATGGCAAGCACTGACAGCAATTTTACTTCTCTCCAAAATGTCCAATGAGAGTGAACTAAGGATCACTGAGATAAGTGAGGACAGGTCACATTACACTATTTGTGGAAAGTTGAGAAGGATGGTGGGGTTAGGGAGAGGTCTCAGTCATCCTTCTGACCCTCTGTAGTCTCCTCAGATGCTGGCTTCCAAAGCAGGGCGGTGAGACTCTGGAAGATGTCAGAGCAGGCTCACACACAGTGCAGCGCGGTGTGATGAGAAGAACAGGAATCTGCACACCCGCGGGGCGGGTCAAATAACCAATGCATGCCTGCTGGGACCCATTCACTGAGGGCGAACAAGCAAAGGAAAAGAGATCAAAGCCACGAAACTTTACAATATTGGCTGTTGGATGATTTTCAAGAGTGGGAGGCTATCCTGCTTGTTTGTTTTACAAAACTTCCTTCTTACAGGTTGTAGCCAGAAACTTGTAAAGGACAATATGGTGCCAGGCTCCAAGTACAGCGCAAGGTGGAAATTTTCTAAGGCTTGTGGACGGGGCTTTGCACCAAGGGAGCACTCCTAACTAAAACAGCTGCACCATGAGCTTCTGAAGAGCTCCACCCATTTGCCATTCTTCTTAATGTCCTCCTACAGGCACAGAGTACGGAGTATTGAATCTACTAAACTGCTTACTTCGTAGTAAACAAATATTTTCATTGTCGTGATGGTATATGAGGAAATAAATTACAAACACTGAATAATCATTTTGGATTAAAATGAATTTTTAAAAATACTCCATTGACCTAATAACCAAAGAAATGCAAATGGAAAACAATACAAATGTTTTTCACTTACTGTAGTAGAAAAAAAAAAAACATATTAAATGCCAGAGTGAAATTGTAACTGCTATTCTGGTACTAGTGGCCATATAAGTCAGAAATGCTTTTTTAGAGGGGCACCTGGGTGGCTCAGTCAGTGAGGCATCTAACTTCAGCTCAGGTCACAATTTCACCATTTGTGGGTTCGGGCCCATATCGGTCTCTGTGCTGACAGCTCAGAGTCTGGAGCCTGTTTTGGATTCTGTGTCTCCCTCTCTCTCTACCTGTTCCCCACTCGTGCTCTGCCTCTCTCTCTCTCTCAAAAATGAATAAACATTTGTAAAAATTAATTTAAAAAAAGAATTGCTTTTTTGGAGAATAATTTGTCATTAAAATAAAATTATCATTTTGTTGGAATTAGAAAACCCAGTGCAGAAATGTCATTCAAGAAATAATTCAAAATGCAGAGAATTCTGTATGCTCAAAGATGTCTGTCATAGCATTATTTATATTAACCTAAATGTACAATGCTTGGGAGTCATTAAATCACAATCTGTAAATCAATGAAAAACTGTCAACTGTTATAAGCTGTAATTATAAAGACTATGTTGGAACACAAAAAATATATATAATTTAACTCACACTTTAGTTTTGAAATATAAAGATAATGCAACATCCTTATTTTGTGTGTAATTAATTTGGTCATCCTGAACCCCTTCATTGGCTAAATGGGGAGGGGCAGGGAATAACCTTTTTCAGTTCTGCCCAGTTTGAGATCTTGTCCAATGTAATAATAGTAATGATAATCTCTTCAAGTGTTATTCAGGCTTTCTTGGATAAAATTGTTTATTCTCTCAGCAAGACTGTTACCTTGTATAAGAGAATGTACAAAGGTATATGGTGATATTGAGGGGAGAAAACGGGGCCCCTAGCTTTGACTGAACCTTAACTATTTTCTGGCTAGCATCCTCTGATCTACAGAGTGCTCCGTTTGCATTCACAGATGAGATCCACAGCTGTGATAACATATAGTCTGGTCTCTTGTTCAGGTGTGTTAGGATTCCCTGGATGACTTGGCCTCCTGAAGAACTCTGAGCCTCAGCCAGATCCCCACCCAGACCACTGGTCCCTGTCTCTGCCTTAAATAGTCTTGTAGCAAACCCACTGGCTCTTGTTTTAGCATCTGTTGTTGCACAGAAAAAACTCACCCCGAAAAACTAATCTCAGCTCCCTGCCATTTGCTTGAACATCTTGAACTACTTTTCTCTCTGGCTGTGGTCAAGGAGAAATGAGGCAATAATCCCCTTCTTTCTGTTCAGAATTATCCTCAAGAATGTACCTCCGCCACTCTGAGTTTAGACTAGATAAAGAAGTTCAAGAAACTCACATCTGAATGTTTAGTTCTGTCTCTCTCTCTCTCTCTTCCTCCCTCCCTCCTTCCCTCCTGCTCTCTCTTTAGCCTTTTCTCCCCTCCTCAGCCCTGAGGCCAGAAAGGTTGAGATTTTCCTTTACTGTCCCTAAGACATACCTTCTTTCTCTAATTCCCAGTTAAATCTTAGGGATTGACAGGCATATCTCCAGTACACAACTGGGGAACACTGCAAGTTAAATCTTTCCAGTATGCTGTTGGGGGGTGGAGGTGGGGGGAGGCGAGGAGAGGCCAGAGAGAGTGAGAGGAACTAGAGAATTAGTAAATCTCTCAAATCTGACTTGTAACATTCTTGACCTAATTGCATGATCCCATTTTGAATGTTAAAACAAAATATGACCTTGGTCTTTCAATTAGCATCCTTTATCCTTGAATATAGAAAACCCAAGTCAAATGTACATAAACAGTAAAGAAGCTTAAAGGTTGCAGAGCTAGTTGATTTAGAGTCTCATCAATATTATCCTAGGTTCCTTTCATAACTTGGTTCTCCCATCCACAGGCACAACCCTGGACATAGCGTAAAAGAATATCTCTTCTGGTGTCTTCCTAAGAGCAAGGCAAGTTTCCCCACCTTCACACCTTATCAGCCAGACGAAAGATTGACTTGTAAGCCACGGATCGGGTAGCTATCTCCTGAATCATGAAGGGGATGAAAACACCTGGATAAAACCAGGGTTCTGTTAGCAAAGAAGGCCAGTAAAATAGACATGGAGTAAGCAGCCAGCCAGTATCTGGCCTTTGACTTGGCACTTGACATTTGTTCTAAAGCAACCCTAGACTTCTGTGTACCCGGGAAAGGTAGGCACAAAAGTCAGGTACCCATTAAAGCAAGAAAGAGAGAAAGAGAGAGAGAGAGAGAGAGAGAGAGAGAGAGAGAGAAGGATGTTAAACATTTTTTAATCCAAATACCTCTATTTATTTTTTAATATAATTTATTGTCAAATTGGCTTACATACAACACCCAGTGCTCATCCCAGTAAGTGCCCTCCTCAATGCTCATCACCCATTTTCCCCTCTCCTCCACCCCCCACCCCTCCTCAGTTTGTTCTCTGTATTTCAGAGTCTCTTGTGGTTTGCCTCCCTCCCTCTCTGTAACTATTTTTTTCCCCTTTCCTTCCCCCATGGTCTTTTGTTAAGTTTATCAAGGTCCACATATAAGTGAAAACATATGATATCTGTCCTTCTCTGACTGACTTATTTCACTCAGCATAATACCTTCCAGTTCCATCCATGTTGCTGTAGATGGCATGATTTCATTCTTTCTCATTGCCAAGTAGTATTCCATTGTATAAACATTCTTAAATTTACAGTTTTTGTTGCATGTAACAGAATGTTGAATGACAAAAGCCAGTTGAAAAATGTGCATCGACTGCAACTAAAACTATGTTTAAAATACATTTTAGTTCAAGAAAGAAAACACACCAAAATCATAATAGCGATTGTGGTTGAGGCTTTGGAACAGTCAGTGATTTTTCCCCTCATTTCCAAGTCTTCTAAAAAAATATTAACAAATGTCTTATGTAATTTTTAATTATAAGAATTCCAAACTCCATTCTGCTTTATAAATTGTTTTCAAATTCTCATTATCATTGTCCTTCAACTTTCTTTATTTGAACATCTTATAAAAGGAAGTAATCCATACAGCCCACCTGTATTCATCTTATATACGAGGCACAAATACTCTCTGTGAACAGGATAATTAAACAAAATATCCCTCTGTCATAAATGCATACTCACTGCATCAAAACTTGCCTTTAAATGGACTCCCTCATTAAATGTGGAAAGGTTATTTCTACTATTTTTCCCACAACCACTGTAAAACTCTAATGGGCTTTGTAATTATTTCCTATTTTTCAAGGCACTGTCTAATTTGAACATTAGTGACACTGAAACATTTAAGGTACTATTTTTCAGCTAATATCCACCCCTAAAGCACCTTCAAAAGAGAACTCCTAATTCTGCTCTCACTTCATCTACTAATTTCCTCAAGCCCAAGAGTTAGCCTGGCTTCCAGAGCAGTTAATATTATGTTTGAAATATTTAGGGGATTTTGCCATTCTGCCAACTCCCATGTATGCAGAAGCTGATGCTAAATATAACGTATTCTCTGCCCTGCAGCCACCTCCCTGCCACCCACCCTGCTGGATTCTGAAGCTGCCTATGACTATTACTGCCGGCCTTCCACCCATTGGTTTGGGTGCTGCTACATCTTCCAATCAACCTGTTGTGTGTTCTTCTACTGCAGCGACCTGTATGATTTCTTTCACAGAAAACTGCGAACCTAATGGTGGCTACTACACTTTTATTCTTGTCTTCCTTTCAACAGTTCTGGAGTGGAAGAGCCTCGGAAGAGGTGGTGTAGACCCTTTCTGTCTGGCATGTGCCAATTTCTCCTCTAAAATACATCTTCATGGGGCGCCTGGGTGGCTCAGTCAGTTGAGCATCTGACTCTTGATTTCAGCTCAGGTCATGATGCCAGAGTCATGGAACCAAGCCCCACGCAGGGCTCCATGCTCTGTGTGGAGTCTGCTTAAGATTCACTCTCTCTCCCTTTTCTCTCTCTCTCTCTCTCTCCCGAATAAATAAATAAATAAAATCCATCTTCATCATACATATATCTCTTTCTAAATCTATTTTGTATTTTCTTTGCAGTTAACCTTCTAGCCCCTAATAGGGTTCTCCAGAGAAAGGGAACCAAGAGGAAGTATGTGTGTGTGTGTGTATGTGTGTGTGTGTGTGTGTGTGGGTATGTGTGTGTATGTGTGTGTGTATGTGTGTGTGTGAGTGTGTGTGTGCTGAAGAAATTTATTGTAAGGATTGACGCACTTAGTTATGGAGGCTAACAAGCCCCAAAGTCAACAGTCATCAAGCTGCAGACCCAGGAGACCCAGTGGTGTATTCCAGTCTGAATGCTGGCAGACTTGAGACACGGAAACAGCCAATGTTTCAGAGAAAGACCAAAGGCAGGAAAGAACTAATGCCCCAGCTCAAACAGGCAGAAGGAGTTGCCTCTTACTCCTGGGGGGAGGGGGAGGGGGGTCAGGCTTTTTGTTCTTTTCAGGCCTTCCATTGATTAGATGAGGTCCACCCATATAAGGAGGTGGGCTTCACTCCGTTTACTGATTCAAATGTTAATCTCATCCAGAAACACTCTCACAGACACACCCAAAATAATGCTTGGCCTATGTAAGCACCTTGTTGCCAATTAAATTGACACATAAAAATACCCATCACATAGACCAAGGCTGATTTTTTTAAATAACTCTTTTGATTTACTTCTTCTCACCAGAATGTATTTTTTGCATATCTGCTTTCTTATTGCTTTCCATTTCTCCTCAACCACCTTGAGCTGTTGCTTTTTTTTCTGTTTAGATATCACCACTATGAGTTTCTCCTTTGCAGATTCTTAATGGAGCACTGTCAATATTAAAGTTGGAAGACTCCAGAGCACCTGGGTGGCTCAGGCCATTAAGCATCTGATTCTTGATTTTGGCTCAGGTCATGATTTCAACAGTTTCATGATATTAAGCCCCATGTCAGGCCCTGCACTGAGAAAGGATCCTGCTTGGGATTCTCTCTCTCTCTGTCCCTCCCTCACTCATGCTCACTCACTGTCTCTCTCTCTCAAAATAAATGAATAAACTTTTAAAAAAATATTCTCTCCCTCTATGTCTACCCCTTTGCCGCATTCACACTCTCTCTTTCTCTCTCTCTCAAAAAAAAAAAAAATACTTTTGGTTTTTTAAATAGTCATAGCTACAATTGTTAATACCACAAAGCAGTAAATTACCTGTCACAATGACCAAAATCAAAAACACAAAAACAATTTTTGGTGAGGATGTGGAGAGAAAGGAACTTTCATGCATCTTTGGTGGGAATGCAAGCTAGTGCAGCCACTGTGGAAAATGGTATGGAGGTTCCTCAAAAAATTAAAAATAGAATTACCATAAGATCCAGTAATTCCACTACTGGGTATTTACCCAAAGAAAACAAAAACACTAATTCAAAAAGATATGTGTTCCCCTATGTTTTTATTGCTATATTATTTACAATAGCCAAGATATGGGAAAGGATCTGATATATATAAAACACCACACACACACACACACACACACACACACACACACACACTGGAATGTTGTTCAACCATAAAAGAGAATGAAATCTTGCCATTTATAACAATATGAATGGAGCTAGGGTATATTATGCTAACTGAAATAAATCAGTCAGAGAAAATCAAATACCATATGATTTCCCTCATGTGGAGTTTAAGAAAAAAAAAACAAACAGACAAAGAGAAAACAGACAAAAAAAAAAAAACAGACCCTTAAATATAGAGAACCAACTGGGAGGTGGGAGAGGGATGGGTGAAAAAAATGGGAATTAAGAGTACACTTATCACAATGAGCACTGAGTAATGTTTATAATTCTTGGATCACTATATTGTATACC
The DNA here is from genome assembly GCF_022837055.1 of Prionailurus viverrinus. NCBI lineage: Eukaryota > Metazoa > Chordata > Mammalia > Carnivora > Felidae > Prionailurus > Prionailurus viverrinus. Next base: position 92,956,183 of record NC_062566.1, read on the forward strand.
TGAAACTAATAACACTTCACGTTAACAATACTTGGATTTTGAAAAGAAATAATGTTTTAAATATGTGAAAATCCTCACAAGAAAGATCTTTATGAAAAATGAGGAAAGAAATATTTATTTAATCTCATAATGTTCATTTCATCACCTATGCAGATAAGAAATTTCCTTCTATTGTCATGAATACTGTATGTATACATTGATTTGGGCAGTAGAGGAAAATATAAATACAAATATCATATGCTGCTTCTGGGGAGCCTCTGACTGTGGAACAGAACAAACATGAATAAAAATTAAAATCCTAACGGGATACTGGCCATACCAAATACAGTACATGGCTTACAAAAATGCCTGCAACAGTTCCCATCCCTATCTACTCCCTTAGGTATTCCCATTCTTTACTGACTTGGCTTGGCCATATGACTTGCTTTGGCCAACAGGATAATAATAGCAAACTTGATTCAAGCAGACTCAAAAAGAGCTTCCTTTCTTTGCTACTTTTAGGAAACTGCAACCACCACAGTATAAGAAGGTTAGGCCAGTCTGTGGATGATGAAGGACACTTAGCCAACTCAGCTCCATTGCCCCATACACATCTTGGCAACTGCCAGACAAACAAGCAAGGCCATCATCCTAAACCTCCCAGCCTGGCCTAGCCAGCCCAAATCAGAACCACCCAACTTACCCACAGATTACAAGAAACAATCAGTGTTTCTTGTCTTAAGCCACTAAGTTCGGGGTGATTTGTTACAAAGCAAAATGTAACTGGAGAAAAATTGGTTTCAGAATTAGAATGTTAATATAACAAAATCTAAAGTCTTGCTTTTCAACCAAGTAGCAGGTAGAGCCTGGAAAAGAAGCAAAAAAAAAAAAAAAAACGTTTAGGCAACTCTAAAAAATGGTGAGAAAACTGTTAGCCAGGGCTGACAGAGCAATGAAGAACGTGTCATCGCAGGCTGGAAAAGTGGCACCCCACATTATGTAACAAAGAAACAATTGGCAAAACTATCATGCGTGGTAACTTAGAAGATAAAAAAAATAAGCATAATCAAAGTGTAGACCTTAGCAAGATGATGTCCTGGCAGAATGTTAAAAGTGTCAATCGGCCTATTTTATCGAATTATGATAAGATGAGGGAAGAAAGAAAGGAGCTAAAGCAAGAGCGGTTCCATTTGCAAGCCGAATTCAGAGGCTACAGAGAGAAGTCAAAACTTGCTGATCAGACAACAAAATGGATTTTCCTTTCTAATCCCTCAAAGATTCCCAAAGTAAGAAACAACCTCAGGACAAAGATCAAGTTAAGGGGATCTTGCATGCCCATTTGTTAATATCTCTGAAAGATTTCAGGCAGTGACTGGCAGGCCTTCTCAGCTATAGAGACTACTTTCATTAAAGTTATTGTCCCACTGCAGCCTGGTAAGGATCCTGTAGAAGAAAGAGGCCTCTCTCAGAATCGTAGATGGGACTTCTACTGAATGGAGTAGATCTGAATCAGATTCTTCAAGAAACCCACAGGTATTTTAGATTTTGTGAAAGTAATGCCAGCTTGGACTAAAATAGACTGAGACACTTAAAAATGAAGAAAAGCCTCTGGGCCTCCAGCTTTCTACAAGAAAGAAGCAGAGTGAAAAAGTTACTCACCTGCAAATGCCAGCCATTCCTTATAGAATAGACTGTATTGTGGACTAGGGAGCCACTCTCCCTAGGGAGCTATATAACTTTGTCTTTTCAGTTCATAGGTCCTTAGATCAAGAAGCTCCCCACATAAGTAGCCTCATCTGGACCTCATGCAGATCACAAGATCCTAGACTTCAAGCTTGGTGCCATAATTAGGATGAGACTTCCAGGGGCTCCCGGGTGGCTCAGTCGGTTGAGTGTCCGACTTCAGCTCAGGTCATGATCTCACAGTTCACCCCCAGTTCTCCACTCTCAGATTATTTTCAAACACTGGTGTATTGACTATGACTTCCATGTCAGTGACAGATAAGAAAAGACAGGATTAGAGTGGAGACTTCCTATATAGAAGAATACCCACTCAGTGTACATAAAAGATATAAGCATTGTTCTTGCCAGGTAATAAGACTCGGAATCAAAAACACACTCCTACACATTCCTGTACTTCCCAAATAAAGTTTTTTTCTGTCCTCTGCTGAAACTTTGTTTTCTATCTTAACCACACAAAAGGGAGAGTACCTGTCATCTCCATCAAATAAATAGGAAATGAATATTTAAAGATTCATGCAGCAAGAAAAAGTCATTATTCTAGTCTTTTCTCATACGTGGATTTCGAACAATAAGCCCATTCTCCACAAAAGTGACAAAAGACCCACTACTGAAGATCATTAACACCAGAAATAGTCCGTGAGGAATGTGCAGGGTAAGATAAAAGCCCAAAATAGGAGCCATACTGCAAAATCTAGGAAGGAACCCACATCAGTCTTTATAACCAAAATTAGTTATAGCTGTGCCCCCACCCCACCCCAGAAAGTGCTAGCCAGGATCTGGAGCCTATAAATCTGGGATAGCCACCTACAATTTTCCTGAAGCAAGAAAGGATGGTATACCTACAGAGTAAACTCTAGGCAAAGGGAAAATAAATTACTAGTTATGGGATATATTTCCTTCTGCCACCTAAGGAGGGAGTTTTCTTTGGATTTTCTGAGAAAAGTGTGCAAGAGGTGGAGCCAAAGTAGTTTACAGGGATGGAAAGATTCTGGATATGGAGTGGGAATCAGGAGAGTTGAAACAAGGCAGAGATGCTAATGAGGAATTTTAAGTCCAGGTAAATCTTCTCCCCATCTCTCTGTAAAGCCTTCAGTAAACCCACCTTACTGCCTAATGTTTTGAATGTTGAACTTGGATTTTTTTCATTGAAATGCCTAAAAATGGATATGGAGCAGGGCCTGGGCTCCCCCAAAGAGGCTCAGTTACATTTGAGTTATTCTAATTAGAATTTTACCCATAAATCCTTCCCTAGTCTCCTGTGACTTCAGGTTAGATCAGAAATAGGTCCCAGTCATCTGAACACCACCTCCTTTGCTTCATTGCCATTGGCCTCCTAAGGTAGAAAAGTGGGGTGAGGCCCCTCCAGAGCAGGGGACCACCTTTCTTACCACATTGGAAGGAAGAGTAAAAAGAGCAAGGTAAAGCAATTCACATAGAAAATGGACAGAAGGAAGAAAGGAAGGAAGAAAATGGAAGGAAGAACATTAAACCTCTTTACACCTTCCTTCTGCCATTTATTTGCAGTGGCATCTTCATCAGAAACCAAGTCTCTGTATATACCTGGATCTTCTTAAAATTCTCTGTCCTGTTCCATTAGGTCTACTTCTCTGTTCTTGTACAAGAATCCTATTGTTTTTATTATTCTGGTATTCCAATATGCTTTAATTTCTAGTGGGGTGAATCCCTTTCCAATTTGTCTCCCCTTTTCAAAGTAGACTTTAGCTTTTCTTGGACCTTTATTCATTCTTTCATATGAATTTATTCTAAAATCACTGTCTATTAAGCATGTGGTTTCTTTTTTCTTTTAACATTTATTTATTGAGAGACAGAGCATGAGCATGAGCATGGGAAGGGCAGAGAAAGGGGGAGACACAGAATCTGAAGCAGGCTCCAGACTCTGAGCCGTCAGCACAGAGCCTGACGCGGGGCTCGAACTCATGAGCTGTGAGATCGTGACCTGGGCCGAAGTCAGACACTTAACTGACTGAGCCACCCAGGTGCCCCTAAGCATGTGGTTTCTTAAGTAAACCTTCTCTCCAGAAGGCAACAGTCTGGGCAGAACAATGTTTATAAAGCAGGACATTCAGGTGGATAAATTAGAACCATGAAATCTTGGCCGCCACCCAACAAAAGAGCAATAGAATTACTTTTCTGAACCTGAAAATCCAATTCTAGAGCCTGGTGAGTCTACCAGCAGGCAGCTGCTCCAAGAGATCTTTCATGAACAGCTTCTCCCTTACCTTATTTTACTGCAGTTCCTGGTATTTTGAACTATAAACTACTCAGGGACCATGAGGTCTAAAAGGGAGCTTTGTACCAAGCCAGCTCCATGGTGGCAACATACATTTTGGACTTGATTACCCACAGTCACAGAAGACGGTGCTAATGGGATTAATCCTAAACATTTGGGTGTGTTAGATGCAACATGTGTGAGATGAATTTTAACTGCTTTTACACCAACTTCTTCCTCCTAATTCTGCATTTTTCAGGGTAGATTGAAGCATGTTTCCTTTTCTAAACACATACCAGAAAGTCTATGGGGGAAAATAAATTGGGTTCGAATTTACCTAAGAGTAAAATTTCCCTTCAGACTTTCAAAGTCAAGCTAGTGACTTGAGCCCATAGAAGCACCTTTCATTCCCTAAATCCCATTGAAGGGGCCAAGGAAATCTGAAAATGAAAACCTCTGTAATGGAGCTGGAATACAGGGAAGTGTGCCAACAGAGTTTAAATAGAATTTCTGAAATATGCAGTAGAATAGGATCAGACTGAAAGGAAATTCCATCAATACAGGAGAGTCAACCCCTACCCAGGCAAAGGAGGGCCTTTGAGCCATGAGCTCATTGAGCAATGAGCCAATTTCTTCAACAAACCCTGTAGGGACTTGGGAGTCAAGTAGAACTCATAACAACCATTGGGTCCTCTACCAGAACACTTTCTTCCTCTCTCTTTGGCTCGCCCCTTCTGTCCGCCAACTGTCATTATCACTTATTTATTTGTTTATTTGACAAATATTTGTTAAGCTACCTCTTCTGAGGCAGGCCCTCCTCTAAGCACTGACAATACAACAATGAACAAGGCCGACAAGGTTCAGGCCCTCATGGATGGAGCCCATATTCTGATATGAAGAAGAGCAATAAAAATACCAGAAAACACCATATAATGATAAATGCTCTGAATGAAATAAAGAGTGATTTGGTAGAAAATATCTGTGAGACTTCTTTAAATTGGCTAGTCACGGAAGACCTTTCTGAGGAAGTGATCTTTTAACTGAATATCAAGGAGTCAAGGTCAGGGGATAGCATTCCAGGCAGAGGAAACAGCTGGAACGGAGGCCCTGTGGCACAAACCAGCTTGGCACGTCTGCTGTCTTAGCCGAGACATCGTTTCCTCCAGTACATACTTCCCACACGTTCTATGTGCTTTCAAAGCACCCTGTCCTCCCTGATGACATCATTAACACCCTCTATTAAAACTGTGTGCCAACTTGTCTATAGGCTTTGGAGTTATGCTCTCTGGTAGTGACCATGGTGTACTCTCGGCACTGAGCAATGTCTAGACATAGAAAATAACTAATCAATGTTATTTCGCCAATGAACTAATAATTACTCAAATGCAGTTCTGATTCCTTCCCCTGCAACATGTCATCTCTCCAATAAGTGAGGACTGGTATCAAAGAACTCTGTTTTATATTTACTTCTTCCATCTTAGAATTTCCATCAGTTCCTCTCTGGCTAATAATTAAATTTTGTCCTCTTTATTAAGCTTTTATATTTTGTTGCAAACAATGGAGAGAGAGATGTTGCCCGGTCTACTTAACGTTTTTAAATTATCAACAAATAGTCTCCCTCATTTTCTTAATTTTCCCCTATCATGAACTCTGTAAACAGCAGCCAAAAATACCTTCCTATGCTTGTTTCTACCAACTCAATGACATCTTTCCCTAATGCCTCCTTCTGCTTTTTCCCTTCTTTTGATAAAGCCCAATTGCTGACTTTATTCTCATGATTAGTCTGATTTTTAAATCCCCAGTTACTTTCCTCAGATAATCACACCTTTATCATTCTACTCTGCTAGCAACTGCCTGTATGTTGACTTTACCCTTGGTACACTAAATTCAAATTCATTCACTCCGTAGTCCCCAGACCAAGTAATGCCACATTCAAACATAGCAACCAGAGTGCTCCCAGGTGTCTCGGCAATAAACACTGCAATCAAGTCATTTGATTTTACTTTCCCAGATTCCTAAGCTCATAACTCTTTTCTGCATATACAAGAGTCTAATAAAAGAGAGAAATTTGCGATGCATATGGCAGAGACATTCAGAAATGAGACTGGCCAGGTATCACTCTACAATCTCACAGTGTGCACTGTCTGGTGCTTTCTATTCCACAGTACTGTACACACATTATGTCATTTGACGTTCACAGCACTGCATAGTGCATCAAAATGGTACCATTTAGGGGCGCCTGGGTGGTTCTGTAGGCTAAGCTGACCAATTGCAGCTCAGGTCATTATCTCATGGCTTGTGGGTCAGAGCCCTGCATCGGGCTCTGCACTGACAGCTCAGAGCCTGGAGCCTGCTTTGGATTCCTTGTCTCCCTCTCTCTCTTCATCCCCCACTTGTGCTCTGTCTCTCAAAAATAAATAAACATTTTAAAAAAGTTAATAAATGGTACCACTTGTAATCTCTATTTCAAAAGAAAAAATATGGGGCGCCTGGGTGGCTCAGTCGGTTGAGTGTCCAACTTTGCTCACGTCATGATCTCACAGTTTGTGAGTTCGAGCCCTGCGTCAGGCTCTGTGCTGACAGCTCAGAGCCTGGAGCCTGCTTCAGATTCTGTGTCTCCCTCTCTCTCCGCCCCTAACCCACTCACATTCTGTCTCTGTCTCTGTCAAAAATAAATAAACATTAAAAATTTTTTCAAAACAAAAAATATGAAACTCAAAGAGGCTAAGAGAATGGCCAAATACAACCAGTATTTTGAAGCATTTATCCAACAAATGTGCATTAGTACCTACTGTATGCCAAGTCCTAGTCTAAGTGCTGGTGGTAAAAGCATTCAACGAGCCAGAAAACAACCCAACTCTCATGACACCTACATTATAACTGAGAGACAGATTATTTAAAAGTAGTCAATTAATCAACGAGATATTTTCACATCCTAAGTGCTACTTCAAAATATATATACCACAGTAGAGTGCTTGGGCAGGAGTTGCAGGAATTGTGCTACTTGAGATTGGGTGGTAGTGAGGTGGCAAGCTGAGACCAGGATGGAGATAAGCAAACCATGTAAAGATATGGGAGAAAAGAGTTTCAGGCATAGGGAGAACAAGTGCATAGGCCTGGCCAGGAGGTAGGAAAGAGCTTAGGGTTCGAGCGATAGCAGTAAGAGACTGGTTAAGGGACCAATAAGTACGTCAACACCTCTGTGATTCTCTAGGTCTTTTCCTTGTGGTCACAAGATGGCTATGATGGTTCCAGACATTATGTCTACAATCATGGCAGAAATAATGGGGAAGGGCCAGTGTGCTAACTTCACCATCTCCTTTCAACAAGAAACAAAAACCTATATATATATATATATATATATATATATATATATTCTCAGAAACTAACAAAAGTTTATTGTGTATTATTGGCCTGAAGTGGTTCACAATACCCCCTACCCACGAATCCAGCAATGTAATTGGCTTGGATTAGTCTTGTTCTACCACCTGGGGATACTGACACTTCTCAAAAAATCAAAATTCTGTTGATAAGAAGGAGAAGAAGTGACAATTAGGTAAACAATAATAGTGACTGTCATTGGAAGCAGCCAAATAACAATGGGCCTTGTAAATCATGGCAGAGAGTTTGTTTGTAAATGCAACGTAAAGTCCTGAAATATGTAAGGAAAAATGTGATATGATCTTATTTACATCTTTAAGAAATCGCTGTGGCTGCCATATGAAAAATGAATTGCAGAAGCCAAGAATATAAACAAGGACAGTTTACTTGAAGTAAAACAGGCAAGAGATAATAGTGGCCTGACTAGGATAGCAACAGTAGAGATGAAGAGAGGTGAACGGACTCAAAACATATTTTTGGAGTTGTTGCTGGGAGGACTTGCTGCCATATAGAAATGGGTCAAGGCAAGAAAGAAATAAACCAAACGCTGTGGTCTGAACCTCACAGATCCATTTTTAAAAACATTTATAAAGACAAGACTCTGAAAAACCGGCTCAGGGAGAAAAAAAAAAAAAACAAGGGCTGTGCTTTAGCTATGTTAAGCCTGTGATGTCTATTAGACATCCAAGTAGCAATCTCAGATGGCACTGTAGTAGACACTGTGGCATGCTGCCCCATTCTCTTGTCAAGATCAAGGTACCAATTCCCTCAGCTGCCAGGAGTGACGGCTGCTGATAGCTCATAGCTGAGTGTGGAGCCTGCATGAGATTCTCTCTCTCTCCCTTTGCCCCTCTCCCTTTCTCACACACTTTCTCTCTTTAGAAAAAAAGAAAGAAAGGGGCATCTGGGTGGCTCAGTCGGTTAAGCGTCCAACTTTGGCTCAGGTCATGATCTCATGGTTTGTGGGTTTGAGCCCCACCTCAGGCTCTGGGATAGCTCAGAGCCTGGAGCCTGCTGCAGATTCTGTATCTCCCTCTCTCTGCCCACCCAACCCCCACCCCCCGCTCCCTCTCTCTCTCTCTTTCTCAAAAATAAACATTAAAAAAAAGTTTTAAGAAAAAAGAAAGAAAAATAAAATAATAAAATGGGATTTTGAAGCTTGTCCACATGCAGAGTGACTGCCAATAAAGACCCCATCACTGCCCCTGGCATTTGGTAGGAGTACAACTGTTAAAATCTTCACTGGTAGTAAACGAAGATGGGATACTGGTGGAAAGAAATGCACTAACAGGTGTATTATCTCAGGCATTTGAAAAGTAGTAATTTTAAGGGCAATGGAATCATATGTTATTGCTGGGTGTGGTCAATGTACTGGAGAAAGACAATGAAATCTGAGGGTGATTAATCACTAATTGAAAGTGAATTATAAAGGTCCTAGTTGATAACATACAAAAATATTTTAAAATATTTTCATCTCCTTCAGGCAAAAGATATAAAAAGCCAAGAATTAGCCTCAGGACCTAATTACAAGGACAGAAGAGGTCAAGATAGGGTTGAAATCTCAACCATGACAAGTCTACTGTGCCAAGATCAGAGTTCTGGCTACAAAGGTTCCTAAAAACTGAGATGTAGACAACTACGCTAATACACTTTAAAACCTTAAAACCTAAACCCCTCTACAGAAGTGTCCCATTCTCCGGTGTTGAAGACTAGAACTTCCCCCTTGCTTGCAATTAATAGAGAGACCTCTACCTTGCAGGGCAGCATGAGCCCCTCCCCTCCACAATCTACCTGCAGCACCTCCATTCTTCATCAGTAACTAAGACCACACCTAAGAACAAGTCAAAATATAATCTAGCCAGAAAGTACTGGGCCTGTTAGAAGGAAAAGCATCATACCCTGAAGAAGCTACAGGAACTAGTCAACATCTACCAGCAGGAGCTGGGAGCATATGTATGGGGCCAGATCCAGAGCGAGCTTGACTGGGAGAGAATGGCAGATGAAACATGAATTTGCAAATGGGATATAGGATTTAATATCCTTGCAAGGGACCCCAGAGTTGAGACAAACATGCTGCTGATCTAGCTCTTGGATGCTAGAAAAATTGATGGCCCAAACTAAGTGATACAGAAATGCCAGAACAACTATAGGAGATGATAGGAAACGAATCAAAGGACTCAGAGGAGTGGATTCACTATTAAGATAAACAAAGAATGATGGTTACCAGAACACAACATCCACAGGCACAAAACAGATAACAGATGACTTCACTCATATAAGGACTTTAAGACACAGGGCAGATGAACATAAGGGAAGGGAAGCAAAAATAATATAAAAACAGAGAGGAGGACAAAACATAAAGACTCTTAAATATGGAGAAAAAAACAGAGGGTTACTGGAGGGGTTGTGGGATGGGGGGATGGGCTAAATGGGTAAGGGGCATTAAAGAATCTATCCTGAAATCATTGTTGTACTATATGCTAACTAACGTGGATGTCAATTTAAAAAATAAAATTAGGGGCGCCTGGGTGGCGCAGTCAGTTAAGCATCCGACTTCAGCCAGGTCACGATCTCGCGGTCCGTGAGTTCGAGCCAGTCCGTGAGTTCGAACTCCCGGTCCGTGAGTTCGAGTTCGCATCAGGCTCTGGGCTGATGGCTCGGAGCCTGGAGCCTGTTTCCGATTCTGTGTCTCCCTCTCTCTCTGCCCCTCCCCCGTTCATGCTCTGTCTCTCTCTGTCCCAAAAATAAGTAAATGTTGAAAAATAAAAATAAAAAAAATAAAAATAAAAATAAAAAATAAAATTAAAAATAATAATAATAATAATAATAATAATAATAATAATAACGGATAACAGCCAACAAGGATATTTCTTCTTTATGAACTTTGTTTTAGTCAAAACTTTGTTTTAATCTAGAGGATGAGAGAAACTTCCCTATTCAAAAGTTATGATCCCTGGTCCAATTTCTGGAGATGATCCTGTTTTTCAAACCTAGAAGTCATTGACTGAAGGAGAGACTAGGTCCCCAGGAGGAAACACCCTGAAATACAAACATAAATGTAAATGACAATGACTACCCCAGTCCCTTGCCAAATGGACCTAGGATAATTAGTCAGGTAACCATACATTGGGTAAAAAGAAATCCCAAGACATTTTGAGGACTGCTGGACCCAGACTGCAAACTGACCTTGATACTTAGAGACCAGAAACATCACAATGGCCCCACTACTAGAATAGCAATAGAAAGCGGTCAGATAAGAAATAGTTTTTATCCAAGTCTACCACACAATGAATTCATTGGATCCAGGGAGCTACCCAGTGGTCATTTCCCTGATCCCCCCAAAATATAAAAATAGTAATTGACAGAATCCCTTAGATATTGTTGGTTGTTTTGAGGGTGGGGGGTTGGCCTCTGAGGTAAGAACTGTCATAATGTAGGAGGCCAAGTGGGATCCTCTGAACACCACCCTCCAAACTGGCTAAGATAGTGAAATGAAAAATAAGTAGCAGGGGTGCCTGGGTGGCTCAGTCAGTTGGGCATCTAACTTCAGCTCAGCTCATGATCTCACAGTTGGTGAGTTTGAGCCCTAGGTCAGGTTCTGTGCTGACAGCTCGGAGCCTGGAGCCTGCTTCGGATTCTGTGTCTCCCTCTCTCTCTGCCCCACCCCTGCTTGCTCTCGTTCTCTCAAAACTGAATAAACATTAAAAATTTTTAAAAAAAGAAAAAAGAAAAAGAAGTAGCATACTGTGGAGGGAACGGTGAAAATCTAGTGCACATTAAAGCCCTAAAAGAAGCAGGTATAGTCCCTTGTATCATATGCCCATTTATTCATTAGGTGGCCTTCACAGAAACCAAATGAATCATGGAGGATGACAGTGGACTACTGTAAACTCAACCGAGTAATGGTCCTAATTGCAGTTTATTGTGTCAGACATGGTATCATTATTAGAGCAGATTAACAAGACTTCAGGTGCCTTCTGGCCAATGCAAATTTTTTTCCATCCCTACTAAAACGGATCAGAAAAATTTTGTATTTACATGGGATAGACAATAGTATACATTTACCATCTTGCCTCAGAGCTAAGGTAACTCCCACTCAGTCATGATAGACTCAAAGACGCTTTACCATTTAGGCATGTTTCAAAACATCACATTAATCCACTAATCCACTATATCAGTGATAGCATATTAATTTTATCAGATAGGCAAAAAGTAGTAGTTGATGACATTGGGCTCATCCGTGCTAGAAGGGGCAGTGAATCATCATGACTGGAATTAATACTTATTCTAAGTATGGGTTTTCCCCTAACACCCACAAGACCTTAACTAGCACTAGTGTTGGACCATATATAAGGGACTCACAGAGTATTGGAGTCACTGACACGGGATCCCACTTTCTCTCTCATGGGCCAAAGAGCTTACTTTACAGTATATTATACACTGCAGTATCTTAGAAGCTGCTGGCATTACACAGCAATGAAATGGCCTTTGATAACACAGTTGAGGTGCCAGCTTTGAGATGATACCTGGTAAAGATGAGTGACATCCTCAAGGAAGCACTGTTGCCCTAAATCAAGCACAATTACATGATGCTGTGTCCCCAATAGGTAGAAAACAAGAGTTTGGGATTCAAGGGGAAGAAGTGGGAGTGACTCCTCTCACCATAACTTCCAGTAACCATTTGTGAAATTTGTGCTTCCCATCCCTGGAACACTGGGGCCCACAGGTTTGAGGGAGAGTATTTCCACCAGAAAACACAGCAAAAGTTACGTTAACCTGTAAGCTATAGCTGCCACTCAGTTTCTTCAGGTTCTTCCTGCCAAAAGACAAGCTGGCAAGGAAAAAAATCATCATCCTGACAGGGGTGATTGACCCAGATGAGCAGGATGAGAGGTATGTGTGCTGGAAGACAATAGGGACAGGGATCAGATGACTCTGTAGATAAAGATCTGAGAGGTGATCCACTGGGACGTTTTGGTATTTGCTCATTTTTGACAGTAAATGAACAAGTACAGCCATCAAGATCTGAGAAGGTCATGGTGACCAGGGGCTCAGACCCCTTGGGTTGAAGGTCTGGGTCAGCCCACCAGGTAAGCACCTATACCAGCAAAAGCACTGAGCATGAGAGGAACCTAGGGCAGGGAGACCATAGTACCAGTAGCAACCCTGAGACCCACAGCAGCAATAGAGGTTGTAGTTTACGTCACTGGCCTATCACTTGTAAGTTTTCCCAGGAAAAAAAGGAACCAGAGAATCTTAAAAGAGCTGATCTCAGAAGGGGTACATTTATTATAACAAGCAAGTGGATCCCGGTGGCATCAGATGTGGAACGTGATGGGCACTCTGGTGCACCACCCATATCTCCCCTCCTGGACCAAAACACTCATCTTGTCCCAGGAGACAGGCATTCTGGCTGCTCACAGCTCAGTCTTCAGGAACTGCCCTTGGCTAAAAGGAGCTGCCTGGATCCCAGGTTATTTCCTCTTAAGCTTTGGTTGCAATTGCATACTTCAACTTCTCCTTCTGCCAAGACTGGTTTCTTCACTCCCTCACCAGGGTGATCCCCAGGCTCACTCCTCAATAAACAGCTCAGCTTGCAAACCTCCATTTCAACATTCATTTCCTGGGGAACCCTCCCCTGCTCTTCTCCCGGCTCCCCACCTCCAAAAACACCAACTCACTTCTTTAGTAGATTCAAAGTTGCAAAATCTAACTCTTAAACGTGGGTTGTAATGAATAAACTACAGGAAGAAATGGCAATCATCTTTGATTACTTTAAATAAGACTAAAACCTGAAGAAACAGATGCTGTTACTGCATTTGTTTTTAGTGAATAGGTTAGTAGCCAGCCTAGTTAAAACTTAAGAGGCCCTGGTTAGCACTGTGCATGTAACACTCAAAAACAAGAGTCAGCCAATCATCTTCCTCCTGCTGTGGAACTTTTAAGCTCAGGAGAAAAGAGTGAGAAGGCAAAGACATTTCTAAGTGTATATATATATAAAAAAAAAAGGAAATAAAAGTGAAAATTAAATAAGGACTCATTACTAGGTTTTGTTTTGTTTTGTCTGTTTGTTTGTTTGAGTAGTCACACAAAGGAAAGTTTATTTGCAGCAAATAAGGAGATCACAAGGAATGACTCCCAAAGCTGTGACTCCTAGACTCATTAACAGTTTAATGAGATTTGTATTCCCCTCATAATGAGTGATGTTGAGCAACTTTTCAATGTATGTGTTAGCTAGATTGTGTTACGCTAAGTGAAATAGTAAGAGAAAGACAAATACCATATGATTTCACTCATATGAGGAGTTTAAGAAACAAAACGGATGAACATATGGGGCAAAGAAAAAGAGAAGCAAACCATAAAAGAGACTCTTAACTCTAGAGAACACAGTGAGGGTTGCTGGAGGGGAGGTGGGCAGGGTATGGGCTAAACGGGAAATGGGTATTAAGGAGGGCACTTATGATGAGCACTGGGTGTTATAGGTAAGTGATTGTAAGAGGTAAGGGAGATGGTTCATTTCTTGCTTCCTTTCTTTTTTTTAATATATGAAGTTTATTGTCAAATTGGTTTCCATACAACACCCAGTGCTCATCCCAAAAGGTGACCTCCTCAATACCCATCACCCACCCTCCCCTCCCTCCCACCCCCCATCAACCCTCAGTTTGTTCTCAGTTTTTAAGAGTCTCTTATATTTTGGCTCCCTCCCTCTCTAACTTTTTTTTTTCCTTCCCCTCTCCCATGGACTTTTGTTAAGTTTCTCAGGATCCACACAAGAGTGAAAACATATGGTATCTGTCTTTCTCTCTATGACTTATTTCACTTAGCATCACACTCTCCAGTTCCATCCACGTTGCTACAAAAGGCCATATTTCATTCTTTCTCATTGCCACGTAGTATTCCATTGTGTATATAAACCACAATTTCTTTATCCATTCATCAGTTGATGGACATTTAGGCTCTTTTCTACTAATACCAAATAAAACCTGTGCTGTCTAGTTAACAGTAAGTTTATAATCTATTGGAAATATGTACAAACCGCGCCCCGCCCCACCGCCCCACACACACACACAATGGAATCCCAAACTTTTAGACACTTCATTTCCTGGTTCTTCTTCCCCTCTACATTTCCCCAACTTATTTTCACTGGCTTTCCATTAAGCATGCGCCAAAGAACAGGGAGGAGGTACGGAAGGTCTCTGCATCAGTTCAGGGAGGGTACATTTGTTCCAATCAGACTACTTTGTGCCTTACATGGGCATAGGTGACATCCAGGAAAGTCTGTAACCTCTGTAGTACTCAACCTGAGGAACCAAGGGAGAGACTTGCACGCTAGGAAATAAATTGTCTGCTGTAACTGCCCCAAGTGTGCCTGTCCCTCACCCACCCTAAGACCATTGATTAAAGCCTCACTTCACTGTGCTCTGAGTCCCCTCATCCCCTCCTGTGATTGGGTCAGTGGGTATATTTCTCACAGTGATAAATCACTAAATTCTACTACTGAAACCAGTTTTACTATATATGTTAACTAACTTGAATTTAAATTTAAAAAAACAAATTTAATGAGAAATTAGCTCAGAAGTCCTACAAGAATATACACAAAATGTTAAAAATAATTTGCATGCTGTGAGGCACCTAGGTGGCTCAGTCAGTTGGGCATCCAACTTCAGCTCAGGTCATGATCTCACAGTTCATGAGTTCAAGCCCCGTGTTGCGCTCTGTGCTGACAGCTCAGAGCCTGGAGCCTGCTTCACATTCTGGGTCTGCCTCTCTCTCTGCCCCTCCCCCGCTAATGCTCTGTCTCTTTCTGACTCTCAAAAATGAATACACATTAAAGAAAAAATTTTTTTAGTTTGCATGCGGAGACTAAAGTTGATTTTTTAAAAGCTTTTTTTCATGTTTTTCCATATTGGCTTTTTTTAAGGAAACATGAAGCTGTTTTAGATTGGTGGTTGCCAGAGGTAGAGGGTGGGGGTGGATAAAATGGGTGAAGGTGATCAAAAGGTACAAACTTCCAGTTACAAAATACGTTAAGTCCTAGGGATGTAATGTAAGGCAAGGCAGTTATAGTTATTAACACCAGAATGCATGTTACAGAGTTGCTAAGAGAGTAAGTCTTAAAAGTTCTCATTACAAGGGAAAAAATTCTGTAACCATGCATGGTGGCAGATGTTAACGAGATGTAGTGTAGTGATCATTCTTAATATACACAAATACTGAATCATTATACGGTACACCTGAAACTAATATAAATATGTTGATTATACCTTGTGTTGTAATGCCCCCGATTTCGAATCCGAGAGACCACCAAGGAGCTGATACCGATGCAAACGCACGAGGGTTTATTTGCAATCTCGAGCGTGGGCCCAAGTATAGCCGACACAGCAGAGCAGGGACTTGGACCCCTAGGTTAAAAGGCGTAGCAGTTTTATAGGGGCCAGTGGCCAATGAGATTGTAACACACACAGAAAGTTGCACAGTCATGTCAGTCCACACGCAGGTGGCCAATGGAATTACAATTTACCCTATAGTAACTGTTTGAACTAGCCTATCACTCTGGTCAGAATTGGCGCGCAGCTTTGGTGGGCAAAAGGCGGGGTTTAAGAATTGGCGGTTAGGGGTTCCGCATTCCTATATAAGCTGGTTTCCAGTAAGGGTGTGCTCAGCGGCTTGACTAGGGTGGGGGAGTGTCTTAAGCAATAAGTAGGTCATGTGGGGGTTGTACATGAGATGGTGGGTATAGCACAAAATCGAGTTAGTCTTGCTCTGCTTGTCCAGGGGTAGGGGATTTTTGTTAAATTCCTTGGGACCCACAGTGTTTTGAAGTGTTGGGGTTTGAATCCGATGGCCAGGAAAGAATTCTTGAGACCTCTTCAGTGCAAAAAGGTGATTTTATTAAAGCACAGGGACAGGACCCATGGGCAGAAAGAGCTGCCCTGGGATTGTAAGGAGTGACTGATTATGCAGTTGGGAGTTGGGGGAAGTAAAGATTAAGGGAAGTTTCCAAAAGGACTTTCATATGTTAAAGAAGACTCACAGGATCCTGGAGGCCTAGCTATTGTCAAGCTAAGGTTGTTTTTCTCTCTAGCAAAGCATTAACATTAAGACAGTTGGAAGTTCCTAGGGGGATGTCTTACTCTGCCTGTCTCAAGTATTTGTCAATGGGCTGCAGGTTATAAGGAGATTTAATTGTGTCTACATTTCTTTCTGCCTTTCTTCCCCACATCATACCTCATTAAAAGAAAGAGAGAAAGAAAGAAAGAAAGAAAGAAAGAAAGGCCATTTTAACTTTGAAAAAATTTTACAGCCACTATATACATAAGAGCCTCTTAATCCTAAATACGTTTATTTATTCCAAATTGTTTGACTCTTTACATAAAATGTATTTGGAAATAAAAGGTCTAGAAAGTTATACATAGACTTAAATTCATATCTTACTGATGACTGAGGTCCTTGAATCCTCAGTGCTCTCTCTTCCCTCTTCAGTTTTGCCACACATCCTTCTCCATTTCCATTGCCACAGCTCAAGTTCAAGGCCTCCCCACTCAGACTTGCACTGTCTTTCACCTGGGCCACTCCAGTGCCCTCCAAGTCCTCTCTTCTTTAGGCTCATCCCCCTCGATCTATTCTCCACAATGCCATAGGTCAGGCCCCTTCGGAGGCTTCTCAGGTTACCTCCCATCTTCCTCTCCAACATCGCCCTCAAGGCTCTCCAGACACTAAGCTGCTTCTGGCTCCACACTGCAAAACATGCCATCTCTCTCAAATTTCTACAGGGAGTCCACTTATTTGTCAGTCTGTGTCAGTTAGTTCTAAAATGAAATTAGGTGGCTACTTTTTTCTTCATATGTCAGCAGAAAATCAGTCAGTGGTGATGAGGGCAGCCCTGAGGGGAAAGAGGGAATTCGAAAGAAGGAAGGACAGAGGATGCTAGTACTATGATAGGGAAAGATAAGATTCCTAGGCAGAAAGGAGAGGCTAGGTCTTGAAGGCCCCTCGTGGAGGAAAAACAGATTTTTAAAACATTTCTTCTGAGAACATCTAACCTCGAGCAAACTCCCTCAGGCATAAAGCTCCTCTTAAGAATATAACAGACAGCATCAACTCCCCCTCAGGTTTCCTTCAGGAATTTGAAAAACAAAAGACCTGACCAAAAATAAGTGTATCATAAAACATCTGACCCACAGGAAAGGTATGGCCATAGACCACCCCTCTTACAATGGAAACAAGCCAATCAAAAAGGAATGACTAGGCATTTAGAGTTACCTAGCCAATAAGGGTACAACCTGAGAAGAAATAAGGGGGAAGGAAACAAAAACCCTATAATGTTCCCTGTCTGTAAAGAGAACTTCCATACTTTCTTAGTTTCTGATCTTATGCCCTAATAAAAGTCTTGCTTGGCACTCACTTTATTCTGTGTCCACCTCTTCATTCTTCAAAGCAGTTGGAACAAACTCCAGGACTGAGGTAAACAATTCTGCAACAGAGAGAGGGGCCAACATGGCAGAGAGGTAGGGGGATCCATAAGTCCCGCCTCTCTCAAACAAAGACGTGTAGAAGCCAAAGGACTTTGAACACCAGGGGCTGGGAGGAAAAGAGACTGAATCTACTAGGAAGAAAATGGGAAAGCTGGAAAAGAAGATAGGTGGGTAACTGCCAACTGGGGGAGATTAAAAAAAAAGGGGCACCTGGGTGGCGCAGTGGGTTAAGCGTCCGACTTCAGCCAGGTCACAATCTCCCCGGTCTGGGAGTTCGAGCCCCGCGTCAGGCTCTGGACTAATGGCTCAGAACCTGGAGCCTGTTTCCGATTCTGTGTCTCCCTCTCTCTCTGCCCCTCCCCTGTTCATGCTCTGTCTCATTCTGTCCCAAAAATAAATAAATGTTGAAAAAAAAAATTTTTTTTTAATAGATAAAAGGCTGCGTGGACACAGACAGGAGGGACCCCCTTCTGCAGAGGGAAGAGAAAGAGCAGCTAGAGAAGTGCAGGACTGTATCTGGACAGGAGAAAGACCTCGGACTGAGACTGAGAGCGATCCAATCTCTGACTTTGCGGCTTTCTTCGGACTGGAGCCAGGTCCCTATTCGCGCACCTGGGGAGGAGGGGAGCCAGTGCTGGGGGCGGTGGTAGGTCGGGGGCTTAGTTCACAGCTGGAGAAAGTGGTTCCCTCCCTGGAGGGCTGCGCGACAGTACAGAGATGCCTGCGTCCACCACCCCGGGGCACAGTGGGTGGGCCGAGGGCACAGTCTGCAGGAGGATAAGGCGTCCATTTCCCTGGAGTGCTGTGGGAAAAGACAACGCCTGCCTGTGTCTGCCTGCGTTCACTCCCCAGGAGAAAGCAGTCCTCCCTGTAGTGTGGCAGCGCAGACAAATCCAGCCGGGACCACATATCAGCCACACTGAGAGCCACTTCCCCAGCGCCAGACCACACGGAGCTGGACTTTGAATCCTAGCAAGCCCACGGTCAGGGAAGTAGGCGGAGCAAGAAGGACCGCCCCACTGCGCCCGTGGCACAGTGAGGACGACTCAAACGGAGTCAACTGGGTGAGCTCTGTGGAGAAGAGACTGGGAGATTACCATCCCCCACCCCCAACACACACACACACCACCGCCAAGGCAGGGCCTCAGGGATCACTCCCGGGGTGCATAGTGGAGGTGAGTTCGAATAAGCCAAACCACGCCCCCTTGCACTGGGTAACTGCGTATCCACTGGAGCAGCATAGACCCTGAGGACAGCTGCTCCTGACAAGCGATGCAGCATTGCCTGGATTAACTCTAGGTCAACTCTGGGTATATAGATATATTCTACCCTCCCCCCCCCCCCCCCCTTGCATTTCTCCCTAGGCTGGTTACTCTGGTTATTTGTCTGTTTAAGCAGACATATTTAATCCATTGTCTTGATACATGTTCTACACCTCCTTCTTTACACTCCTTTCTCTCTCTCTGAAATTATCAAGCCATATAGTTTCTCTGGGTAATTTTATCTTCATTTCATCTCATTTTCCCTGCCTCCTTCTTTATTTTGCTTTCTCTTTCTCTGGATTAAGGCTTTTAGTCTCTTTGCCTAGTCAATGTTTATTTCCCGACCTCCCCCCACCCCCGCCCCGTCATTTCTCTCTTTGTATGTGCTCTTCCATCAGCACCGCCTCCACCTTCTTCATTACTTATAGTAAGTGTTTTTGGGTTTCTTGTTTTTAGTCTTTAGATTTTTGTTTTTGCTTATTTGTTTGTATGTTTGCATGTTATTGTCTCCTGTTTGTCTATCTGTTTTCCTACACAGGGCTACTCCAAAGAACAAATCAAAGCACATCTGGTGGGGCGTCCAAAATATCACTAAGAGTAGGGTAATAAAATAACCAAAGTCACAACAACAGAGAGCAAGTAACAATCCACAAAAAATACTCATGAAGGGCCAGGCCCTGGACACTGTATGACCTTCCTTTAATATAGCAGTGCTTGCAGGTACAGAGCACACAAGCTTTTAACATGCATAAGGGACAGAAAACTAGCCAAAATGATGAAACAGAAGAATTCTCCTCAAAAGAAACCAGAAAGTAGTGACAGCTAATGAATTGATCAAAATCGATTTAAGCAATATAATGGAACAAGAATGTACAATAATAGTCATAAAATTAATCGCTGGGCTTGATAAAAGCATAGAGGACAGCAGAGAATCTACTGCTAAAGAGATCAAGGGACTAAAAAAATAGTCATGATGAATGAAAAAATGCTATAAATGAGGTGCAAAATAAAATGGAGGTGGCAATAGCACAGATTGAAGAGGCAGAGGAGAGAATAGGTGAATTAGAAGACAAAATTATGGAAAAAGAGGAAGCTGAGAAAAAGAGAGATTAAAAAAAATCCAGGAGAGGTTGCGGCAAGATAGCGGCTTAGGAGGACGCTGGGCTCACCGCACGTCCTGCTGATCACTTAGATTCCATCTACACCTGCCTAAATAACCCAGAAAACCGCCAGAGGATTAGCAGAACGGAGTCGCCGGAGCCAAACGCAGACGAGAGGCCCACAGAAGAGGGTAGGAAGGGCGGCGAGGCGGTGCGCGCTCCACGGACTGGCAGGAGGGAGCCGGGGCGGAGGGGCGGCTCGCCGGCCAAGCAGAGCCCCCGAGTCTGGCTTGCAAAAGCGGAGGGGCCGGGCGGACTGTGTTCCCACAACAAGCGCGACTTAGCGTCTGGGAGGTCATAAGTTAACAGCTCTGCTCGGAAAGTGGGAAGGCTGGAGGACAAAGGGAGGGAGAGCTGCTGAGCCCCCTGAAAACAGAGCTCAGTTTGGTGGGGAACAAAGGCGCTCGCCAGCGCCATCTCCCCCGCCCATCCCCCAGCCAAAATCCCAAAGAGAACCGGTTCCTGCCAGGGAACTTGCTCGCTCTGCACAAACACCCAACTCTGCGCTTCTGCGGAGCCAAACCCCCGGCAGCAGATCTGACTCCCTCCCGCTGCCACAGGGCCCCTCCTGAAGTGGATCACCTAAGGAGAAGCGATCTAAGCCTGCCCCTCCTGCCCCCGTGCACCTTGCCTACCCACCCCAGCTAATACGCCAGATCCCCAGCATCACAAGCCTGGCAGGGTGCAAGTAGCCCAGACGGGCCACACCACCCCACAGTGAATCCCGCCCCTAGGAGAGGGGAAGAGAAGGCACACACCAGTCTGACTGTGGCCCCAGCGGTGGGCTGGGGGCAGACATCAGGTCTGACTGCGGCCCCGCCCACCAACTCCAGTTATACACCACAGCACAGGGGAAGTGCCCTGCAGGTCCTCACCACGCCAGGGACTATCCAAAATGACCAAACGGAAGAATTCCCCTCAGAAGAATCTCCAGGAAATAACAACAGCTAATGAGCTGATCAAAAAGGATTTAAATAATATAACAGAAAGTGAATTTAGAATAATAGTCATAAAATTAATCGCTGGGCTTAAAAACAGCATACAGGACAGCAGAGAATCTCTTGCTACAGAGATCAAGGGACTAAGGAACAGTCACGAGGAGCTGAAAAGCGCTTTAAATGAAATGCAAAACAAAATGGAAACAACAACAGCTCGGCTTGAAGAGGCAGAGGAGAGAATAGGTGAACTAGAAGATAAAGTTATGGAAAAAGAGGAAGCTGAGAAAAAGAGAGATAAAAAAATCCAGGAGTATGAGGGGAAAATTAGAGAACTAAGTGATACACTAAAAAGAAATAATATACGCATAATTGGTATCCCAGAGGAGGAAGAGAGAGGGAAAGGTGCTGAAGGGGTACTTGAAGAAATCATAGCTGAGGACTTCCCTGAACTGGGGAAGGAAAAAGGCATTGAAATCCAAGAGGCACAGAGAACTCCCTTCAGACGTAACTTGAATCGATCTTCTGCACGACATATCATAGTGAAACTGGCAAAATACAAGGATAAAGAGAAGATTCTGAAAGCAGCAAGGGGTAAACGTGCCCTCACATATAAAGGGAGACCTATAAGACTCGTGACTGATCTCTCTTTTGAAACTTGGCAGGCCAGAAAGAATTGGGACGAGATTTTCAGGGTGCTAGACAGAAAAAATATGCAGCCAAGAATCCTTTGTCCAGCAAGTCTGTCATTTAGAATAGAAGGAGAGATAAAGGTCTTCCCAAACAAACAAAAACTGAAGGAATTTGTCACCACTAAACCAGCCCTACAAGAGATCCTAAGGGGGACCCTGTGAGACAAAGTCCCAGAGACATCACTACAAGCATAAAACATACAGACATCACAATGACTCTAAACCCGTATCTTTCTATAATAACACTGAATGTAAATGGATTAAATGCGCCAACCAAAAGACATAGGGTATCAGAATGGATAAAAAAACAAGACCCATCTATTTGCTGTCTACAAGAGACTCATTTTAGACCTGAGGACACCTTTAGATTGAGAGTGAGGGGATGGAGAACTATTTATCATGCGACTGGAAGCCAAAAGAAAGCTGGAGTAGCCATACTTATATCAGACAAACTAGACTTTAAATTAAAGGCTGTAACAAGAGATGAAGAAGGACATTATATAATAGTTACAGGGTCTATCCATCAGGAAGAGCTAACAATTATAAATGTCTATGCGCCGAATACCGGAGCCCCCAAATATATAAAACAATTACTCATAAACATAAGCAACCTTATAGATAAGAATGTGGTAATTGCAGGGGACTTTAATACACCACTTACAGAAATGGATAGATCATCTAGACACACGGTCAATAAAGAAACAAGGGCCCTGAATGAGACATTGGATCAGATGGACTTGACAGATATATTTAGAACTCTGCATCCCAAAGCAACAGAATATACTTTCTTCTCGAGTGCACATGGAACATTCTCCAAGATAGATCATATACTGGGTCACAAAACAGCCCTTCATAAGTTTACAAGAATTGAAATTATACCATGCTTACTTTCAGACCACAATGCTATGAAGCTTGAAATCAACCACAGAAAAAAGTCTGGAAAACCTCAGAAGCATGGAGGTTAAAGAACACTCTACTAACGAATGAGTGGGTCAACCAGGCAATTAGAGAAGAAATTTAAAAATATATGGAAACAAACGAAAATGAAAATACAACAATCCAAACGCTTTGGGACGCAGCAAAGGCAGTCCTGAGAGGAAAATACATTGCAATCCAGGCCTATCTCAAGAAACAAGAAAAATCCCAAATACAAAATCTAACAGCACACCTAAAGGAACTAGAAGCAGAACAGCAAAGGCAGCCTAAGCCCAGCAGAAGAAGAGAAATAATAAAGATCAGAGCAGAAATAAACAATATAGAAACTAAAAAAACTGTAGAGCAGATCAACGAAACCAAGAGTTGGTTTTTTGAAAAAATAAACAAAATTGACAAACCTCTAGCCAGGCTTCTCAAAAAGAAAAGGGAGATGACCCAAATAGATAAAATCATGAATGAAAATGGAATTATTACAACCAATCCCTCAGAGATACAAACAATTATCAGGGAATACTATGAAAACTTATATGCCAACAAATTGGACAACCTGGAAGAAATGGACAAATTCCTGAACACCCACACGCTTCCAAAACTCAATCAGGAGGAAATAGAAAGCTTGAACAGACCCATAACCAGCGAAGAAATTGAATTGGTTATCAAAAATCTCCCAACAAATAAGAGTCCAGGACCAGATGGCTTCCCAGGAGAGTTCTACCAGACGTTTAAAGCAGAGATAATACCTATCCTTCTCAAGCTATTCCAAGAAATAGAAAGGGAAGGAAAACTTCCAGACTCATTCTATGAAGCCAGTATTACTTTGATTCCTAAACCAGACAGAGACCCAGTAAAAAAAGAGAACTACAGGCCAATATCCCTGATGAATATGGATGCCAAAATTCTCAATAAGATACTAGCAAATCGAATTCAACGGCATATAAAAAGAATTATTCACCATGATCAAGTGGGATTCATTCCTGGGATGCAGGGCTGGTTCAACATTCGCAAATCAATCAACGTGATACATCACATTAACAAAAAAAGAGAGAAGAACCATATGATCCTGTCAATCGATGCAGAAAAGGCCTTTGACAAAATCCAGCACCCTTTCTTAATAAAAACCCTTGAGAAAGTCGGGATAGAAGGAATATACTTAAAGATCATAAAAGCCATTTATGAAAAGCCCACAGCTAACATAATCCTCAACGGGGAAAAACTGAGAGCTTTTTCCCTGAGATCAGGAACACGACAAGGATGCCCACTCTCACCACTGCTGTTTAACATAGTACTGGAAGTTCTAGCATCAGCAATCAGACAACAAAAGGAAATCAAAGGCATCAAAATCGGCAAAGATGAAGTCAAGCTTTCGCTTTTTGCAGATGACATGATATTATTCATGGAAAATCCGATAGACTCCACCAAAAGTCACTAGAACTGATACATGAATTCAGCAAAGTTGCAGGATACAAAATCAATGCACAGAAATCAGTTGCATTCTTATACACTAACAATGAAGCAACAGAAAGACAAATAAAGAAACTGGTCCCATTCACAATTGCACCAAGATGCATAAAATACCTAGGAATAAATCTAACCAAAGATGTAAAGGATCTGTATGCTGAAAACTATAGAAAGCTTATGAAGGAAATTGAAGAAGACTTAAAGAAATGGAAAGACATTCCCTGCTCATGGATTGGAAAAATAAATATTGTCAAAATGTCAATACTACCCAAAGCTATCTACACATTCAATGCAATCCCAATCAAAATTGCACCAGCATTCTTTTCAAAACTAGAACAAGCAATCCTAAAATTCATATGGAACCACAAAAGGCCCCGAATAGCCAAAGGAATTTTGAAGAAGAAGACCAAAGCAGGAGGCATCACAATCCCAGACTTTAGCCTCTACTACAAAGCTGTCATCATCAAGACAGCATGGTATTGGCACCAAAACAGACACATAGACCAATGGAATAGAATAGAAACCCCAGAACTAGACCCACAAACGTATGGCCAACTCATCTTTGACAAAGCAGGAAAGAACATCCAATGGAAAAAAGACAGTCTCTTTAACAAATGGTGCTGGGAGAACTGGACAGCAACATGCAGAAGGTTGAAACTAGACCACTTTCTCACACCATTCACAAAAATAAACTCAAAATGGATAAAGGACCTAAATGTGAGACAGGAAACCATCAAAACCTTAGAGGAGAAAGCAGGAAAAGACCTCTCTGACCTCAGCCATAGCAATCTCTTACTCGACACATCCCCAAAGGCAAGGGAATTAAAAGCAAAAGTGAATTACTGGGACCTTATGAAGATAAAAAGCTTCTGCACAGCAAAGGAAACAACCAACAAAACTAAAAGGCAACCAACGGAATGGGAAAAGATATTCGCAAATGACATATCAGACAAAGGGCTAGTATCCAAAATCTATAAAGAGCTCACCAAACTCCACACCCAAAAAACAAATAACCCAGTGAAGAAATGGGCAGAAAACATGAATAGACACTTCTCTAAAGAAGACATCCGGATGGCCAACAGGCACATGAAAAGATGTTCAGCGTCGCTCCTTATCAGGGAAATACAAATCAAAACCACACTCAGGTATCACCTCACGCCAGTCAGAGTGGCCAAAATGAACAAATCAGGAGACTATAGATGCTGGAGAGGATGTGGAGAAACGGGAACCCTCTTGCACTGTTGGTGGGAATGCAAATTGGTGCAGCCGCTCTGGAAAGCAGTGTGGAGGTTCCTCAGAAAATTAAAAATAGACCTACCCTATGACCCAGCAATAGCACTGCTAGGAATTTATCCAAGGGATACAGGAGCACTGATGCATAGGGCCACTTGTACCCCAATGTTCATAGCAGCATTCTCAACAATAGCCAAATTATGGAAAGAGCCTAAATGTCCATCAACTGATGAATGGATAAAGAAATTGTGGTTTATATACACAATGGAATTCTACGTGGCAATGAGAAAAAATGAAATATGGCCTTTTGTAGCAACGTGGATGGAACTGGAGAGTGTGATGCTAAGTGAAATAAGCCATACAGAGAAATACAGATACCATATGGTTTCACTCTTATGTGGATCCTGAGAAACTTAACAGGAACCCATGGGGGAGGGGAAGGGAAAAAAAAAAAAAAGAGGTTAGAATGGGAGAGAGCCAAAGCATAAGAGACTGTTAAAAACTGAGAACAAACTGAGGGTTGATGGGGGGTGGGAAGGAGGAGAGGGTGGGTGATGGGTATTGAGGAGGGCACCTTTTAGGATGAGCACTGGTGTAGTATGGAAACCAATTTGTCAATAAATTTCATAAAAAAAAAAAAAATCCAGGAGTATGAGGGGAGAATTAGAAAACTAAGGGATACAATCAAACAGAACAATATCCATATCATAGGAATTCTAGAAGAAGAAGAGAAAGAGAAAGGGGCTGAAGGTGTACTTGAACAAATCATAGCTGAGAACTTCCCCTATCTGGGGAAAGAAACAGGCATTGAAATCCAAGAGGCACAGAGAACTCCCTTCAGACGTAACTTGAATTTATCTTCTGCAGGACATATCATAGTGAAACTGGAAAAATACAAGGATAAAGAGAGAATTCTGAAAGCAGCTAGGGATAAACGGGCTTTATTTACAAAGATAGACACATAGGGTAGTACCAGACCTATCTACTGAAACTTGGCAGGCCAGAAAGGAATGGCAGGAAATCTTCAATGTGATGAACAGAGAAAATATGCAGCCAAGAATCCTTTACCCAGCAAGTCTGCCATTCAAAATACAAGGAAAGATAAAGGTTTTCCCAAACAAACAAAAACTGAAGGAATTCATCACCACTAAACCAGCCCTACAAGAGATCCTAAGGGGGACTCTGTGAGTGAAATGTTGCAAGGACCACAAAGAACCAGAGACACCACTACAAACATGAAAACTACAGATATCAGAATGACTCTAAACCAGTATCTTTCAATAATAACACTGAACGTAAATGGACTAAATGCTCCAACAAAAAGACATAGGGTATCAGAATAGATTTTAAAAAAGACCCATCTATTTGTTGTCTACAAGAGACTCATTTTAGACCTGAGGACACCTTCAGATTGAAAGTGAAGGGATGGAGAACTATCTATCATGCTACTAGAGAAGACAAAAGAAAGCTGGAGTAGCCATACATATATCAGACAAACTAGACTTTAAGGTAAAGGCTGTAACAAGAGATGAAGAGGGCATTATATAATAATTACAGGGTCTATACATCAGAAAGAGCTAACAATTATAAATGTCTATGCACCGAATACAGGAGCCACCAAATATATAACACAATCACAAACATAAGCAACCTTATTGATAACAATGTGGTAATTGCAGGAGACTTTAATACTCCACTTATAGCAATGGATAGAACACCTAGACAGAGAATAAATAAAGAAACAAGGGCCATGAATGATACTTGGATCAGATGGACTTGACATATATATTTAGAACTCTTCATCCCAAAGCAACAGAATATACTTTCTTCTCGAGTACACATGGAAAATTCTCCAAGATAGATCACGTACTGGGTCACAAAACAGCCCTTCATAAGAATAAAAGAATTGAGGTCATGCCATGCACACTTTCAGACCACAATATGATGAAACTTGAAATCAACCACAGGAAAAAGTCTGGAAAACCTCCAGAAGCATGGAGGTTAAAGAACACCCTACTAAAGAATGAATGGGTCAACCAGGCAATTAAAGAATAGATTAAAAAATATATGGGAACAAATGAAAATGAAAGTACAACAATCCAAACACTTTGGGAAGCAGCAAAGGCAGTCCTGAGAGGAAAACACATTGCAATCCAGGCCTATCTCAAGAAACAAGAAAAATCCCAACTACAAAATCTAACAGCACACCTAAAGGAACTAGAAGCAGAACAGCAAAGATACCCCAAACACAGCAGAAGAAGAGAAATAATAAAGATCAGAGAAGAAATAAACAATATAGAATCTAAAAAAACTGTAGAGCAGATCAATGAAACCAAGAGTTGTTTTTTTGAAAAAATAAACAAAATGGATAAACCTCTAACCAGACTTCTCAAAAAGAAAAAGGAGATGACCCAAATAGATAAAATCATGAATGAAAATGGAATTATTATCACCAATCCCTCAGATATACAGCAATTATCAGGGAATACTATGAAAAATTATATGCCAACAAACTGGACAACCTGGAAGAAATGAATAAATTCCTCGGCACCACACACTTCCAAAACTGAAACAGGAAGAAATAGAAAACTTGAACAGACCCATAACCAGTAAAGAAATTGAATCAGTTATCAAAAATCTCCCAAAAAATAAGAGTCCAGGACCATATGGCTTCCCTGGGGAATTCTACCACACATTTAAAGAAGAGATAATACCTATCCTTCTCAAGCTGTTCCAAAAAATAGAAAGGGAAGGAAAACTTCTAGACTCATTCTATGAAGCCAGCATTACTTTGATTCCCAAACCAGACAGAGACCCAGCAAAAAAAAAGAGAACTATAGACCAATATCTCTGATAAATATGGATGCAAAAATTCTCAAAAAGATACCAGCAAATCGAATTCAACAGCATATAAAAAGAATTATACACCATGATCAAGTGGGATTCATTCCTGGGATGCAGGCCTGGTTCAACATTCGCAAATCAATCAGTGTGATACATCACATTAATAAAAGAAAAGATAAGAACCATATGATCCTGTCAATCAATGCAGAAAAAGCATTTGACAAAATTCAGCATTCTTTCTTAATAAAAACCCTCGAGAGAGAATCGGGATAGAAGGAACATACTTAAACATCATAAAAGCCATTTATGAAAAGCCCACAGCTAATACCATCTTCAATGGGGAAAAACTGAGAGCTTTCCCCCTGAGATCAGGAACACAACAGGGATGTCCACCCTCACCGCTGTTGTTTAACATAGTGTTGGAAGTGCTAGCATCAGCAATCAGAAAACAAAAAGAAATCAAAGGCATCAAAATTGGCAAAGATGAAGTCAAGCTTTCACTTTTTGCAGATGACATGATACTATACATGGAAAACCCGATAGACTCCACCAAAAGTCTGCTGGAACTGATACATGAATTCAGCAAAGCCGTAGGATACAAAATCAATGTACAGAAATCAGTTGCATTCTTATACACTAATAATGAAGCAACAGAAAGAGAAATAAAGAAACTGATCCCATTCACAATTGCACCAAGAATCATAAAATACCGAGGAATAAACCTAACCAAAGATGTAAAAATGTGTATGCTGAAAACTATAGAAAGCTTATGAAGGAAATCAAAGAAGATACAAAGAAATGGAAAGACATTCCATGCTCATGGATTGGATGAATAAATATTGTTAGAATATCAATACTGCCCAAAGCAATTTACACATTCAATGCAATCCCAATCAAAATTGCACCAGCATTCTTCTCAAAGCTAGAAGAAGCAATCCTAAAATTTGTATGGAACCACAAAAGACCCTGAATAGCCAAAGTGATATTGAAGAAGAAGACCAAAGCAGGAGGCATCACAATCCCAGACTTTAGCCTCTACTGCAAAGCTGTAATCATCAAGACAGCATGGTATTGGCACAAAAACAGACACATAGACCAATGGAATAGAATACAAACCCCAGAATTAGACCCACAAAAGTATGGCCAACTAATCTTTGACAAAGCAGGAAAGCATATCCAATGGAAAAAAGACAGTCTCTTTAACAAATGGTGCTGGGAGAACTGGACAGCAACATGCAGAACTCGACCACTTTCTTACACCATTCACAAAAATAAACTCAAAATGGATGAAGGACATGAATGTGAGACAGGAAACCATCAAAACCCTAGAGGAGAAAGAAGGAAAAAACCTTTCTGACCTCAGCCACAGCAATTTCTTACTTGACACATCTCCAAAGGCAAGGGAATTAAAAGCAAAAATGAACTATTGGGACCTCATGAAGATAAAATGCTTCTGCACTGCAAAGGAAACAATCAACAAAACTAAAAGGCAACCAACGGAATGGGAAAAGATATTTGCAAATGGCATATGGGACAAAGGGCTAGTATCCAAAATCTATAAAGAACTCACCAAACTCCACACCCAAAAAACAAATAATCCAGTGAAGAAATGGGCAGGAGACATGAATAGACACTTCTCTAAAGAAGACATCCAGATGGCCAACAGGCACATGAAAAGATGCACAATGTCACTCCTCATCAGGGAAATACAGATCAAAACCACACTCAGATATCACCTCATGCCCGTCAGAGTGGCTAAAATGAACAAATCAGGAATCTATAGATGCTGGAGAGGATGTGGAGAAACGGGAATCCTCTTGCACTGTTGGTGGGAATGCAAACTGGTGCAGCCACTCTGGAAGACAGTGTAGAGGTTCCTCAAAAAATTAAAAATAGAACTACCCTATGACCCAGCAATAGCACTGCTAGGAATTTACCCAAGGGATATGGGAGTGCTGATGCATAGGGGCACTTATACCCCAATGTTCATAGCAACACTTTCAACAATAGCCAAATTATGGAAAGAGCCTAAATGTCCATCAAGTGATGAATGGATAAAGAAATTGTGGTTTATACACAAAATGGAATACTACATGGCAAAGAGAAAGAATGAAATATGGCCTTTTGTAGCAATGTGGATGGAATTGGAGAGTGTTACGCTAAGTGAAATAAGTCATACAGAGAAAGACAGATACCATATGTTTTCACTGTTATGTTGGTCCTGAGAAACTTAACAGAAGACCATGGGGGAGGGGAAGGGAAAAAAAAAGGCTAGAGAGGGAAGGAGCCAAAACATAAGAGACTCTTAAAAACTGAGAACAAACTGAGGGTTGATGGGGGGTGGGAGGCAGGGGAAAGTGGGTGATGGGTATTGAGGAGGGCACCTGTTAGGATGATCACTGGGTGTGTATGGAAACCAATTTGACAATAAATTTCATATTAAAATAAAATAAAATAAAGAATAAAGTGAGGGAAAAAAAGAAATATGGCCTTTTGTAGCAACATGGATGGAACTGGAGAGTGTTATGCTAAGTGAAATAAGTCATACAGAGAAAGACAGATACCATATGTTTTCACTCTTATATGGATCCTGAAAAACTTAACAGAAGACCATGGGGGAGGAGAAGGGGAAAAAAAAGTTACAGAGAGGGAAGAAAGCACACCATAAGAGACTTTTAAATACTGAGAACAAACTGAAGGTTGATGGGTGGTGGGGGAAGAGGAAAGTGGGTGATGAGCATTGAGGAGGGCACCTGTTGGGTGAGCAATGGGTATTATATGGAAACCAATTTGACAATAAATTTCATATTTTAAAAAAATAAATTAAAAAAAAAAGAATCCTGCAACAGTATGTGTGAGAATGGATAAGAACAGTCCCTGCCCTGAGAAGTCTGTGGGCTTTTCAAAAAGCCTAATCTTTGGATAGGGGTTCATAATATAATAGAGTTAAGCAGTAAGCCTAGTTGATAGCTAAACAGAATTGTGATGTAAACACAGCTTATCCAAATGCCCTCTGCTTCTTAGCACTTCCTCATAGCCACAATTCAGCTCAAATTTCTCAGGTTCTCCACATAATATTACTGTGTCATGAGCTATTAGTACATACATGAAAAAAGGGTCTGTACTAAAGTGTGGGAAATACTGCCCACAGTCATACTCCTGGAAAGATATATTAATCTATTAGCTCTCTGAAGAAATCACTCCATTGCGAAATATGTGAAAGTATAGTTGTATATATTCAGCAATGAGTCTCAAAAGTGTTTAAAATACTTATATTTTTAACTCCACAATTGACTCCACAATTTCAAGTATAGGAATGTATCCTAAAGAAACAACCATGGACCTGTGCACAGATTTTGCCACAAGGATGTTTATCCCCCATGTTGTATATTTAATAGAATAAACAAGGGATTATTTAAAAGCCTAGTAGAGCAGGGGATTGGTTATATAAAGCATGGCATATCCCTATAATAGAAAATAATACAGACAAAAGCAATGATACAGAACATTTAATGACATGGAAAAATGTTAATAAAATATTAACAGGAAAAAGGTTATACCTGAATATGAAAGGATAACTCCCTTTTAAAAAGCAAACATTATTGAAGAGGGAAAAGATGAGAAGGACTCATAGCTGGGGTTTCAAACCCAAATATCTTGGGGTACAGGCAGAAAAAGCAAGACAGGGGTTCCTTTCCTAAAGATAGCAGCTCCTACTCAGCTCTGACCCTTGACATGCCAGAGTGCAAGTCACATGATGCCAATGTTGAATATATCAGAATTAGCTAGATATTTATGTGTTTGTGAGAAATCGCCCAATTTTTATATGTAGAAATTTTAATTCAAATGAAAGTAAATATTACACAGCCAAATAAAACACATCTGCAAACTAATATTAGCGTCTCTGACTTCTGCAGAATGTCAACAGAGCATTCATCAAGTGTTATTTCTTTTGTTTTGCTTTTTATGCTCTTTCCATATTTTCTACAATGAGAAATTATTTTTAATGAAAAAAAATCTTGGTTGAATTTTTAAGTTCAATTGTTATCATTGCCACTGAGAATAAGAGGAAAGTTAGAATTTAAGAATTTAGGCTAGAGATAAAGTACAAACCAATCCATATAGTGGCAATATGAACCAAAACATTTACACATAGTGTCGGAAAAGTAGTGTACTTCCTTCCTATCCTTGGAGTGACCTGGGAAAAAAAATCTCTGACGTTTTTACAGATTCTTTCCTTCTGTTCAAAACATTGACAATATTACAATTGCAAACAACCTAAGGTTATGGGAAGTTGTATTATAGCAATTTTTCTGCAAAAAAAATAAGAAAAATAGATCCATCCATCCAAAATAGTATTTTCCAAACTGGGTTCCTTGGCAGTTTCATGGTCAAATAAATTCGGAAAGTACTGCATCCCTATACTCCTCAAGACTCCAATGCATATTAACAAGACAAGGCTCTGACCTGTCTTGCAGTTTAAGGCTCTGACCTATCCTTCGCGCGCGCGCGCGCGCACACACACACACACACACACACACACACACACAACCAGGTGACTTTGTTTAGCCAGAGTTTCAAACTGATTTGTCCATAGAACTCTCTTTTATGGAGTATCTATTACTATCCCATGCATGCTCATATTCTTTCAGACACAAATTAGAAAATGTAAAATAGTCAAGAACAGAAAAAAAATTATCTTAGAAATCCATTCTGTATTATTGATCATTTGTAGTGAATTTCTGAATTACATAGTCAACCTGTCTTAAAGAAGAAGACAGATTTCTGGTATTTAGAAACTCAAAGAACAAAGAACTGGGTCTTAGGAGATTGACCCAACCATTCTCAATAAGGTGTATCCAGAAAATCCACACATTAAAGGGTCTCTTGAGGTCAGATTTTGGAGTCTAATAACAAAATGATACTGAACTCAAAATCAATGGGGGTCAGCCAAGGGGCAAAGTGACAGAGTACCTGAAAATGGCTTTCCTTTTTTGAACAATTTTACTTAGACCTCATTTAACAGGACTTCCATTCAGTGTGATGGTAAAAATAAACAGCATCACTTTACTTTAAAAGAAAACAACTCTTGGGGCACCTGGGTGGCTCAGTCGGTTAAGCGACAGAACTTAGCTCAGGTCATGATCTCGCGTTTTGTGAGCTCCAGCCCCCGTGGGGCTCTGTGCTGACAGCTGGGAGCCTGGAGCCTGCTTCGGATTCTGTGTCTCCTTCTCTCTCTGCCCCCCCCCCCACTTGTGCTCTGTCTCTCTCTATCAAAAATAAATAAATGTAGGGGTGCCTGGGTGGCTCAGTCGGTTAAGCATCCGACTTCAGCTCAGGTCACGATCTCGCCGTCAGAGTTCGAGCCCTGCATCGGGCTCTGTGCTGACAGCTCAGAGCCTGGAGCCTGCTTCCGATTCTGTGTCTCCCTCTCTCTCTGCCCCTCCCCCGTTCATGCTCTGTCTCTCTCTGTCTCAAAAATAAATAAAAAAAACGTTTAAAAAAAATTTTTTTAATAAAAAAATAAATAAATAAAGGCAAAAATTTTTTTTTTAATTTTTTTTAAAGAAAACAACTCTTGAAGCTCCCAGTCAGTCTCAGGCGCTCTAGCTCAACATCAGAGCCATCTCCCCCCCGGGGTTCAGTGGTTTTAAAATAGACTCTAGCTTCCAAAAAGGCCTGATATTTATTCGTTTTTCACCTACCACAGCCTGGAGAGCACCTAGCCTGATTAGACAGCAGCACACTCTCTTCTGATCCTCTCTCCTCTCCCCACGCTCCTCCCCCTCTCCCTCCCCCGCCTGTATTCCCCTGGTTCCCACCATCACCAACTGAACCCTTTGTGAGGTTTGCGCTTGCAGGAGTCAGCTTACCTTAAGGAATCTTCACACTGACTGCTATTTATTTAAAATGGATTGTTTTGTCTGCAAAGGATATCTATCATGTTGATACCTGACAGCCTCCTTCGACAGACCCCAGCAGCACACCTCCAGCTCAGCCTGCTTTCCCCCTCCGCTAAGCTGCAGCTGTGACTCCTCCTGTATTGGAAATGGGCAGCATATTCCACCTGGAAAAATTTTTTTCTTTCCAGGGGATTTTAGTTTGGGTTTTGCCTGTTCTTGGTTTTTCCAGGAGATTCGCTATTCCCGGCTGACACGGCATTGGCTGGCAAAGTTCAGGAAATGACCTCTTTGGAGAACTCTACCTCTTTGCTTTTGTTTGTTCGCGAATTCTAAAGAAACCAAACTTCTGGTCAATAACCACTTGTTTCAGAAAGGGTGCAAACCACTAAAATGCACCCAAAGTACAAAAGAATTAAGAACTTTTCAGGGCCAGGAAAAAAAAGCTACCTTTTTCAACGACCCCAGTACATACAGGGAAGATAAGGACCCTACAGTCTTTGTCCCATAATAAAGCTTCTGTGAAAGCAATTTTCCAGCCTAGAGTTCTCTTTCCATGGCTTACCTCAGAAAAAGCCTGTAGTGGGATTTTTTTTCCCCTTTGAATCATGTTCCCCTTCTCATTCAGTTGATAAAAAGCCTGCTTTTGTGAGAGCCATTTGATGTTAGAAGGTTCTTCAAAATGCAAGTGAACAGCCTTTGGAGAATTCTTGGAACACCCATCTAAATGTGGGTCTAAATAACAGGAAAGTTTCATTACCTGTAAACAAACTGCAAAGCCAGAATTCCAAATAGCAAGAACTCTTGTCCTCCAAGTCGTCAGCCCCTGAAGTCAATCAAGGAGTTTGACCTTTGGCACACTTTCTTCCCTAACCATTTAAATGTCAGTACTGGAGGAAGGATACTGGTAGACTGTCATGGTTAAAGTCAGCTCTCTTCTGCTGTTGTTGAATCATAACACAAGAAGTGTAAAAATATCCATGGTCCCCACCTTTCAAGAAAACTCCTACCGTGAAGTCATAGACCCAGGTTCCCCACATGCATGTGTGTAGCTCTGTGAACACACAGGGGACGATGTCATCAAGGCTTGCATCCTTTTTTCCCATTTGCATTTTTAAATACTTTCCATCAAAGAAACAGACCTTAAAGCCCTAGGAGACGTGGCTAAGAACTGGGTCAAAAAGAGCATACTGACTGGGGTGATTTTCCATTTTTTGGCTATTTAGTCCAAATACCAACCACTTTTAGGCTGGGTTTTATTTCGGGTTTTTCTTTTCTCTTGCCCTTTGGAGGAGATAGATTCTGAATCCTCTGCCAACTACATGATCTTGTAGACAATCCAGAAAATGAACCCTAGAGAACTCAAATTCTTTGTGTTGTATTTATTCGTTTTTGTTTGTTTGGTAATTGAATTTCTGGTAAATAACCTCTAGTCCCTGAGAGGTCACAGCCCCAAAAAACAACAATTCAAGTTTTTTAGGAACTCTCACCAGTTGACCAATCTTCTATTCTGACTTACTTTAGCTTCTGGCTAACTATGATAATTGAACTAACCAAGTGTACAGGGCCCTTACTAGGTGCATCTTACTGTCTCACAAAAATTCCATTTAATCCACATAGATTCTCCTTCAAGTGGGGGAAGTGCAGTGTGAGTTTTGAGCTAAGACAAAAGCTACCACTAATCCTCTATGTCCACCACCTCAAACCTATTTTCAAATCCATACCTCTCCTGGGTCAAAGACCCAAACATTCAATTCAACTGGGATATCCTATAAGCACCCCAAACTCAGTTTCTCCAAAACTTACTTTACCTTTTTTTTACCAACCTTCTATTCTTCCTCTGTTCTCTGTAGTAGTAAATGGCATCAACATCCACCCAAGACCAAAACCAGAAGAAACCAAAGAATCATCCTAAACTCTTCCCTTCCCCTTCACCTCTAAGACTGCTTTAACACTCCCCTCTGTTGGTCTAACCCTTAGTCAGGTTTCTTCCTCACTCTAGGCCTTGATTCCCCTTTCATAGAACATTTCCTTTAGAAAACTTATCATTGTGCATTCTTTCGGTGCCCCTTTGAAATGTATATAAATCTTTCTAAAAACTTCTTGCCAGTTTTAGAATCCAGGACTGACTTTCTGGAGGACCTGGGAACCATCTCTTTGAAATGTAATCATCAAAGAAGAGACCCTGTTCTCCCAGTCTCTGTGGGAGGATAGGAGCCTAACTTCAGCTTCAAGTTGTAAAACTATTATCTGGCACAAAGATACAGGGCATCTTGCTTTTCCTTTGAGTAAAGACAGTCAACACTGATGATCTGTGTTCTCCCTCTCACCCCAGCTCTTAGGAATCCTCTCACACTTTGTTTTGGGGAATCCACTTCAAAGTGAGTTCTGTTCTCTCTCCCCCTTCTGCAATAGCTTTGAATAAAGTCTTCCTTGCGTGTTTAATTTCCTCCCTCATGCCAAGGCCCAATCTTTCATTAGGTCTGCCAGCTCACTCCTCTGGATGATTACACTCTTTTCCTGATCAGTCTCCCTGATTGCAGTCTTTCTCTTTCCAGTCCCTTCCCTGCATGGTTGCAGCCAAATCAGTTCAAAATATGACATTTAATCATACAGTATTCCTGCTTAAACATATACAGCCACATTTCCCTGAGACAGTCCTGGTTTATGCTTATTGCCCCAGATTAATTATTATTAACAGCCTCCTTTTACTATCAAAAGAGTCCCAGGTAAGAAGACAATGACACCTTACTATGGAATCTAGGAGCCAACCTCTGACTTCATCTACCTCCGCTCTTCTACACACACTCAATTCCGACCGTAACAAACTGCTTATGCCAAAGGATCTCAATGCTGGCTGCGCATTAAAATCACCATATATGGTTAGGCTTAATAACAGACTAACCAAAACTGACTCTTTGGGGGTGGGCCTTAAGCATTCATAGATTTTTTTAAAAGCTTCCCAAGTAACTCTAATGTGGAACCCAATGGAGAACCCCTGGCATATAATTGCCAGATCAACCATATCACGTTATTCTGTTTCTTCTGCTTGAAAGGTCTTAATGCCTGGTGAATCTCCACTTTTCTGAAAAGTCCTCTCATCTGTGAAGCTTTCTCTGACCTTTTACAGTACCCTGTATATGCCTTTATTACAGGACTCAGAGCACTGAACTACATACAATTACTTCTTTACATGTCCATCAATAGCTAAGTCCTATTGACTCGTATTCAATCTGTCTCTCACATCTGTCTCTCCTCCTCATTTCCCCACACTAGCTCATTATCGTCTCTCACTCAGAAGATGGCATAAGCTCCTTAGTACTTTTTCTGCTCCCAATCCCACTACCCTCCAAACTGCTCTCAGTTACTTTTTAAATATCATTCCACCATTCAAGTTCCTGATGGCTCATCACCTACAAAATAATATCTAAACTCCCCAGTGTGGAATTCATAGGCCTTCCCAAGTGACTCCAACACATACCAGATTCCTCTTCCACTCACTCCTGATACCACCCACCTCCAACCACATAGGGTGGCTCATCCATCTCGGATCAAGCCACCATGTTTTCGTTTGAGCAGCTCCCTCTACCTAAAATGACTTACTCTCGTTTTCCATCAGGCACTCTTTATTTTTAAAAGCTCCACTAAAGTATTACTTCTCTAAAGCTGCCCCCCCCCAGCATGCCTCACTCCCTCCTCTTTCACACATTTCCCATTTTAAATAGCTATGGATCGATCACCATAATTTGGTCTATATTATGTAAATGCCTGCCTCCCTCATGGCAGTAACCATCTCTAGGGCAAAGGCCAGGTGATACTAGTAAGAATCTCCCCCCTATAAGTGATTGGTGAATTCATTTGGGAAAGCATTTTTAAATCCCTAACTGGTAAATATAAGACAAGCATCTTTAAAATTTTCTGTTCCCCTCATCCATTGGAGGAATTGGCAATAGACACAGCTTCTAAGTCTTGACATTATAAGAATTGTGGACCACAAAGAAATCTTTGGAGACTGGTCCCATATACATTTTGCTGGTTAAGAAAAAAAAAAAAGAGACACTTTCCAGACAAAAATACTTCCAAACAATGAAATCTATTAAGCCAGTGCTTTCTAGCTTTTCAATTTTGATTCTGTATTTTAAACATGTTCACTGGAAAGTCATTTATTGACAGAAATAGCAACACCAAGTGATTTCTTACAAGATCTTAAGAGAGTTCAAGAAGGATTTCTCATTTCTAACCTTTATAGTAGTTTCAAAACCCCTGGTTTTATGCTAAGAGCTACTATGAACTACAAATTGGAGAGGTTTGAAGGCTTTTTGTGCCTCAGAGGACTGATACCACCCTAGGAAATCTGCTAGATTCCTAATTTTAGGTTAGTAATTGTTGATTTGTATAAAAAATTAATATCCAATGAGAGAATCTCCCAGACACTTTCATGAATTACTTCTACTGACTTATCAAATATCAATGTGGTATCTGACTCTACATTTAGGATAAATGAAGTTTAGAAGAAATATATTAGGGATAGGGTCCAGAATTTTTTCTGAAATATTCTAAAACACATACTATTCTCTGAAATTCCTCACCCGAAAAAAATGGACATAAAGACCTTGGTGCAAATGAAAAATGTTTTAACTGTTCCTTAAATCAATCCTCTTCTACAAAGAGAATCCAAATATATATGGACCTCTTCCCTCATGGGTGATAAGATGAGGTGGGCGACTGTTGAGTTATGAGTTACACCAGAAAATATTTTTTATAATTGTGTATCTATGTTAATGCACCTTGGGAAAAAATCTATAACTGTACAACACACCCAAGGATCTTGTGGCTTAAAATGAGAAAAGTTATGACTGCAGTAACCTATCTTATGTCGATCAAAAAAGGCTCTATGCCCTGGCATGGGTATGAATGCTTCACATCTTTAGTAACTGACTTTCTTAACTGCTTAGAAGCATTACTGATGATGATGGTCTAGATCTCTAACATGGATCTTCCCATGCCATATCTCCATACATGTCACTGAGCTCTTGTACTTGTAAGCATGTGTAATTTTATCAGAAAATGCAACTAATTATCCTCGGCTCTTTCTAACCATATACACCTGTGAGTGACAATCTCAGGGATAAGTGATATCCCAAAATCCAAGTTAATCAACTAAACTTCCACTTTGTTTTAAACTAGGTGACATGAAACCTACTATTCCCTTACTATTGACTGCTCAGAAAATTCCATTCTTCTCAAGGAACTTACCTTACTAATTCCTTACCAATTCCATTACCAATACCTTACCAATTCCATTTTTAACGTGATGTTATTGTTTGCCCTTATTCTTTTTTTTTTTTTAACATTTATGTATTTTTGAGAGAGAGGCAGAGTATAGGCAGGGGAGGGGCAGAGAGAGGGAGACACAGAATTCGAAGCAGGCTGCACGCTCTGAACTGTCAGCACAGAGCCCGATGCGGGGCCAGAACTCACAAACTGCAAGATCCTGACCTGAGCCAAAGTCGGACGCTCAACCGACTAAGCCACCCAGGTGCCCCGGTCCTTATTCTTTATTTAATGACAGTGCAGAGTGAGGAGGGTTTTATTTTTCATTTTATTTATTATTATAATTATCTCCTATTTGTGACTAATGAAACTGGCTTTTACTTGTAGTAATAATAGAATGTTTCTCTTTAAAAAGAATTTAAAGGGGCGCCTGGGTGGTTCAGTCGGTTAAGCATCTGACTTCAGCTCAGGTCACGATCTCGCGGTCCTTGAGTCCGAGCCCTATGTTGGGCTCTGGGCTGATGGCTCAGAGCCTGGAGCCTGCTTCCGCTTCTATGTCTCCCTCTCTCTCTGCCCCTCCCCTGTGCATGCTCTGCCTCTCTCTGTCTCAAAAATAAATAAATAAATAAATAAATAAATAAATAAATAAAAAGAATTTAAAGTTAGGGGCGCATGGGTGGCTCAGTTGAGCGTCCGACTTCGGCTCAGGTCATGATCTCACATTTTTTGGCTCAGCCCAGAAAAAGGACTACATTTCCCAGCCACCATTGAAGATAGAGGTACCAATACCACTTAAATTCTGAACAATAGAATGTAAGGGAAAATATTAGATGCAACTTCCAGGAAGAGCCCTTAAAGGAATGAAGCATAACCTTCCACTTTCCCTTCCTCCTTCCTGCTGGCTGGAGAACAAAAGTGATGGCTGGAATAGGAGCACTGTCTTAGAGCATGAGATGGTCTTCAGAAGAGAAGCCAAATGCATAGCAGAGAAACAAGATGTAAGGAGGCTGGATATCTGAAACCATGCAGCAAAGGCCCTGAAGCACTTACCTTTAGACTTTCACTTGAAAATTAAATAAATTTCCATCTTGTTGAAGCTGTTGTTATTTGTGGTTTACTGTCACTCTCAGCCAGACCTAATCCTAATGTATACATGAACACACTTTCAACCACGCATGAAATGAGTTCCTTCTACCAACTCTTGAGTTTCACTATTTCAAATTTTTTTAGAACACATTTATTGTGGATTGTTTAAAGCATTAACTATTATGAGTGAATTGTACCAAATATATATACAGGTAACACAGAAAGAGTTCAGCAGTTAATCACTTAATACAAATGTTTCCAATGCTTTTAA
The DNA here is from genome assembly GCF_022837055.1 of Prionailurus viverrinus. NCBI lineage: Eukaryota > Metazoa > Chordata > Mammalia > Carnivora > Felidae > Prionailurus > Prionailurus viverrinus. The sequence goes on from NC_062566.1 coordinate 92,997,042, forward strand.
AGTCTTACATTTCACTGATGAGCAAAGGAACGACCAAAAAACAATAACAATGATAATAAGTAATTTGTTCTAGTTCACATTCAACATTCAACAAATATTAAGTAAATGATAAATGGGAAGTGAAGCTTAGATTCTACTAGGGGAGAAGGACAAAAAAATAAGAAACAGAAAGTATGAATAGAGATGCAATGAAAGCAGTAATGAGATGAGACAGAACCTAGCAAGAAGGAGGAAGGGAAGTGGCAAGCCAGCTTTTGCTTAAGGTCATGGAAGGCTAAGGCCTAAAGGACAAGATGGAGCTAGCCCAGCAAGGCTACAGGAAAATGCATCGCAGGGAGAAGCAGGCTCAAATACCTTCACGTGGACAATGCTTTACATTTGAATAACTGGAGGTGCCTCTTCCACATTCCTCCAGCACACTATACTTCTGCACTTCCCTAGGTACCATAAAAGCATCCATAAATGCATGATTACTTTTTTGCCCAACAGAGTAAAATCAGTGGAAGCATTTGCACTGAGACTTAAATCTGCTAATGTCAATGCTACCGTGTGGGGAATGGATTAGGAAGGAGACACCAGGGGCTACCGTGGATCCTAGCTGCCAAAATGGGACATTGGAAGAATAGCCAATCTGAAAAAAAAGGGTCAAGCCCAGTAAGTCCAGCATGAGGATCAGAAAAGCCCAACAGGCTTGTGAACTGGAACATTCTCCAAAACTATCTCATCTCCTACTCCTGTCTCTCAGTCCCTGTTATACTTTCTTCTTGCCCCATGTCTACAGTTAAAAAGAAAAAGGAAAAAAACAAAAACCTAAAACACTACAGAATGTTACAAGATGAAAAGTAGCAGCTCCTGGCCCTTTTCTAACATTTCATAAGTTTCTGCTTTTAGTTCCTTTGGTGGTTATCACCACATATCTAAGTGGTAAATTATGCCTATTTCCTCATTTATCAGTTTGAAACTGTTTCTATTTGCTGCTTGCTTTTTTTGTTACTTAACTAAGTATCTTGTAGATCTTTCTAATATCAATATAAAGAGTCTCTTCATTGCTTTTTAACAGCAGCAATTATTATCTCCCAGATATCCACATAGTTTATTCCACCACTTCTTTCAAATCGTTATTCAACTTAACATAAGGGCCAGCAGGCACAGCAACAATTCATAATAAAAGGAAGTGGTACATTTAAGATCAGGCCCAAGCTGACCCATGGGTCACAAGTAAGCTGCACTAACAAGTGTCCCAGAACCCCATGTTACCTACCTCTGTTGCTCTGATGTCTTCCCCTCACCTCATGGGGGCTCCCTCATGACCAGCCGATGTAGGATTAAAATTCCCATGCCTGAGTCACAAGAAAGTCAGCTCAGTAGGGGAGTACAAGCAGACAGGCACGACACCATAGCCCCACTCAGGTGGACCTGAAAGACAAGAGGAAGGGGAAAGTCTCCCGGTGGATACAACACCAAGTCGTCTACTTTCTCCATAGAGAAAGGGGGGCCTGAGATAAGAATATACGCCGCCACAAAGGTGGTTGGTCAGGGGCCTAGGGTGAGCAAGAGTGGAAGAGGGGACAAGGAGATCTGGGGAAGAAGTGAATCAATAGACCCATTGGAGGGGCACAAACATGAGGATCTTTGAATCGCACATTAATGTCCACCACGCTTCAGAAGAGAACACACTTCAGAAAAGGTACCAAACAACTCAAGTAGACAAGATAACTCAGCCAATGGATGCCAGTCAGATTCTGTCCTCAGCCAACCTAACATGTACACAAGGTTCTCATGAGCCTAGTAATCACTTTGGCAGTGCTGGAAGCTACTGTCGGGCCTGCAGGCTGAGATCCCTCTCACCAAAGCTTATCTAGCTACTGCTGCTGAGAAATATCTGACCTACCAGCCATAGAAACGAACACTGAGCCCCTAAGACAGTACCAACCTTCTCACCAAATCACTTGGTGGCAAGTTGATTACATCAGACCCCTTCCATCCTGGAAATGTTAATGTTTCATGCTGAGTGGAAATGATACATACTTCAGGTATGGGTTTGCCTTTACTACTCACAGTGACTCAGCCACACCACTCTTCAAGCATGGGATTCTATGTGTTTTCCAAGCTGGCACATCAGCTATGCCTTCAAAAGGCAGTTTCATCACTCTATCAGGTTTACAACCTCTGAATGGCATAAGAGATGATAGGGCCTATACCACCTCAGTAACTTTGTAGCAAAATTCATTATTTAGTCTGACTTACCAGCTTGGAGATAACACCCTGGAGAGACAGAATATTATTCTTCAAGACAGAGCATACCTTAAACAAACAGTGTTGTGCCTCAGTAGCCAGAATATGTAGGTTCAGTAACCTAACAATAGAAAAGGAGAGACCCTGTTCATAAACACTCCTAGTGACCCACTTAGGGAATGTTTGCTTCTCTACTCCCATGATTTTAGGCTTTGTGGGTCAAGAGGTCCTGGTCTTCAGAGGGTTGAAACCCTTCCATCATGGGGAACAGAGAGAGTCCCACTAAACTAAAAGCTACAGTTGCTGCCTGATCACATTTTGTTCCTCATAGAGTAGACCAGCAGCAAGCAAAAGAGTTATCATACTTTCAGGGAAATTGCAATAATCATCATCAGGAGGCAGGGCTGTTGCAATAATAAAGGCTTAAAAAAGTATGTTAGGCATTAAAATAGACCAGTGGACATATCCAGCTATTCCCATGCCCAATCTTAACTATAAATGGACAGATCACAGCAACATGGACTAATAAGGGCATAGAGCCAAGAGCTCAGACTCTCAAGGAATAGAGTCTGGGTTCATTCACCAAGCAAGTCATTTAGACCAGCAGAGGTGTTCATCAAAGAGAAGGGGAGTCTGGTAAGGGTGAAAGGGGAGGAGAATTATGATCAGTTACAACATTGGGGAAAACTACAGCAGTAGAGGGCTGTTCATCCCTCTAACCTTCCTCTCGTAAGTTATCCCAGAAATTGTGAACACCCAAAATCTTGAATTGTGTCTGAAGGTAGTGAACTTAATATAAGAAGCAAAATGACTTGGGTAGTGCAAGGGGTGTAGTTTAGTGGATGCTATTGGTACTCCTCCCCAGTGCCCTTTACAAGCCAGCACACCTATACCTAGGTAGGAGTGAGTGATGACAACTCTGCTCCCTTCTGGGAGAATTGCCCTCTTTCAAATGGGAATATCTCACCCAAGAGGCCTCACTCACCACTACCAGGAGGCAGATCTTGGCCAATGACTGGATAGAATGTGCCTCAAGATGGGATCAACACTACAATACAATTTATACTCCAGGGCTTCCCTGTGGGTTCAGAGTGAGATGGTATATACCTGAGATCACATTCTTGCTTACCTTTTTTTCCCTGCCTTATGCTACTTTTCTCCCTCCCTTTCCATAGAGAGCACCTTCGCCCCAATAAATCATTTGATTTACTAAGGCCCTATCTCCAGGTCTGCTTCTGGGGAACCCAGTCTAGAACCACCACAATGAATTGATTCTACAAAAAATAAAATTCACTCACTACTCTCTCACAGCTTACATTGTATTTTTTCCTAACTAGTAAAAACAGAACACACTAAATGTTTAAATAAGAAACAGCATACTCTAAACTGAGTCGAGGAGGGTATATCCACTTAAATTATTTTTCTAAGTGGTTTATTCAAAGCATGACCCTGTGAATAAACCATTAGGGTGATATGCCCTTTCTATAATCATACTATATGGGCAGTATAACATGAGCATTTAAACTTATAGCTATGGTAACCTCCCTAAGAAACTATGTGTATGTTCTCAGACACAGCAACTCTGATCATTGAAGGCAAGCCCTGTCACCAGCTCAGTCATGGGAAGATTACAGGCCAAAAACCTTCTCACTCTACCTGTAAAATAAGCAGTCAGCCAAATAGCTTCACCTACCTACCTTAGATTCTCATAGGGGAATTGTAACCTGTCTAAAGCAAAATCGAAACCTTTGGCTGTGGGGGACACTACTTTTATTTTACTGGCAGAGTAAGTGAACTTTATCTAATCCACTCCTAAATATTAATCAAGTGTTTTAAAACTATCAGAAGTTTCTTCCTTTGACTACCCTAAATTTCTCTTATGGCAATTTTGTTATAGACTTAGAAAAGAGGTAACAAACTATTTTTCATCTTAAATAATTCAAATGTCCACACATTTCCTTACAGGCCCTAGCTTTCAGAACAACCAATATGTCAGGCTATTTACTAACTTTTAGAACATCTCATCGACATATCTATTGTCTTCTCAAAATTAAAGGTCCAAATATATGCAAGATTGCTCATCAATTGTCATGCTAATAGTAGAAATCAGTCTTAAAAAAGAAAATCACTACAATGATAAGACATTTAGCATTACTGTTATTGCTTGGTTGCTCCTATGGCTTGTCCTTTATTCAGATTTCATTTTGGTCCCCTACTTTTTCTTCCTCTCCACTTTATCCATTGAAATTCAGATTTTTATCTAAATGTTTATCAACCTACCTTAACTGTTGTTAAAATCACATCAACTACTCCAAAAGTATTAGAAATGGCTCTCAGTTACATATTCAAATTTAAATTTAAATAAGTACAGTAATTGTTTTTCCTCCCTCAAGATGACCTTTGAGAACAACTGCCAAATGACCCCATTCAGTGTTCACTTGGACCAGTGTTTCAGAGTCACATATCACAATCACCTGTGGATCTTTCTAAAAATAAACACACGCCTGGGACACTGCCCTGTGGACTCTGAATCTAGACAAGGTGCAACCTGGACATTTAACTTCAGAAGCTCTACAGGTAATGATAATAATTAGAATCATTGGTTTATCAAGTGCCAAGCACCGCACTAAATGTTTCAACATGATTTTGATGATTAGTTCTACTTAAGAACTACTTCCTTAACAAGCTAGAGGCCCTAAATTACCTTTGCAATAAAGATTATTAGCCTTGGAGTCCATGGTCAAGCTTAGGAGTCCATTAATCTCTTCCTGTTGTAGGCAACATTGCTTCTCTCCCTCTGTCTCTCTCTGTCTCCCTCTGTCTCTGTCTCTGTCTCTCTCTCTGTCTCTCTCTCTCTCTCACACACACACACACACACACAGAGGGAGAGGGAGAGGGAGACAGAGAGAGAAAGAGAGAGAGAGAATTTTCCTGGGAAGAGTTTCCATCATACCTTTCATCATTTCCTTAAAAAGATTTCTGACACAAAAGTAGTTTAAGAACTACTGCTTAGAATAAAATTCTCCTGTCATCATATCATTTATTTACTCACCCACATTTATTCATTCATTCACCAAATATTTGAGCACCTACTACATGCCAAATATACTTTCAAAGTTTGAGAATATCAATAAACGAAACCAAGTCCCTGCTTGCCCTCAAGGAAACCTCTATTTTTTTAGGAATAAATATATAATTATATAATATGTCAAACAAGTCTTTGCTCAGAACATAACTTCTTAAACTATTGACACAAATTGTACAATCAATGGTGGCATTTGAAACTCCCATTCCAAAGCTAACTCCAAAACCCATGCTATTTCCATTTCTTGCTATTTTCCAATACAACACATTTCATGATGACAAAATTCTTACCTGTTATCTGTTACTGCTTACAGCAAATCATTTCAAAACTAAATGGCATTTTTCAGTTACATAAAATGTTGTGTAGTGTTCAGTTATTCAAAAGTATTTCCAAAAAGTTGAAACAGTCATGTTGTATTATTTCTCTAAACTCCATGTGGAAATGCAGAAACTAGCAGATGAGGCAAGCTTTTTGTTACTGATATCACACATTTATCTTTACATGTGTTATAATTCCCAGAATACACTATGATGTTTTGCTTTAACAATCAATTATCTTTTAAGAAGAATTAAATAATATTTGTAAATGTCTTTTATTTCTAATCACATAGTTAAAATTTCTGATGTTCATATCTTTATGTAGATCCAGGTGTCCATCTGGAATCATTTTCTTTCTGTCTGAAGAACTTCCTTTAATGTCTCTTTTAGTGCAGGTCTGCTGGTGAATAACTCTTTCATCTTTTGTGTGTCTGAAAAAATCTTTATTTCATCTTGATTTTTTAAAAGATATTTTGTTATTATGGAATTTAAATTTGAATGGTTTTTGTTTTACTTTGTTTTTTTCTTGTTCTGATTGCTTGCCTTTCCACAGTTTAAAGATGTCGCTCCTCTGTCTTCTGGCTTATGCTGTTTCCTACAGGGAATTGGCTGCCAAATTTTCTCATTAGTTCTTCAAATATTTTTCTGTCCATTTGTTTTGCAAGAACTTCAATTATACATATATTTGGCCAGTTGAAGTTGTCCCACTAGTTCACTAATATGCTGTTTATTTTTTTTTTTTTTAGATTTTTTTATCTATGATTTTATTTTGGATAGTTTACATTACTGTATCTTCAAGTTCACTAATCTTCTACAGTTTTTATTCTACTGTACGTCTCATTGAGTTTTTATTTCTTAAAGTCCAACTTAAGTATTTTTTTAATATCTTCCATGTCTCTACCTAAGATACTCAATCTTACCTCTAACTTCTTGAACATATGAAGTATAGTTATAATAACTGTTATGATGTCTTTTTCTTCTACTTGATCTGTTTGGAGTTTGATTTTAATTGTTTCAGTTGGTAGGTACATCTAGTTCCTATAACTCTATCTTGGTCAGAAGCAGAATTTAATTTAACTTTCATTTAACTATAATCCAATTTTTTTTTAATTAAATTGTGTGATAAAAATTATTCAGTACAGAAATTGTGAAGAACAGAAGTTCAGTATGAAGGAATACCTTTAGGATATAAAACATGAAGAATTTAAGTAAATGGATTTAAATAAAGGAAAAAATTTTAATAAAGAAATCTTTAAAAAATGTAAACTTTTGGGGCGCCTGGGTGGCGCAGTTGGTTGGGCGTCCGACTTCAGCCAGGTCACGATCTCGCGGTCCGTGAGTTCGAGCCCCGCCTCGGGCTCTGGGCTGGTGGCTCAGAGCCTGGAGCCTGTTTCCGATTCTGTGTCTCCCTCTCTCTCTGCCCCTCCCCCGTTCATGCTCTGTCTCTCTCTGTCCCAAAAATAAATAAACGTTGAAAAAAAATGTAAAATTTTGAGGAAATACACTACTTGAAATGATCTGTAAAAACCACCTGATTATATTATTAATTGCATTCATCTATGTCTTGATCTATGGGTCATTTATACTATACACCCTTTTTTGTTATATCTCATTTTTTTTTTACTTTTTTTTTAAGACATGAAGTCACATCTTTAAGGAACTTGAACAGAGTAAGACTGTGTACACAAATAGACTAAAAATAACTGTCAGATGTATGATCCTAACAAAGTGCTTAGTGCTTAAAGCAGGGAATAAATATTCCAGCTGAGTATAATAAAAGATGACTTAATAAAGGAAATTGTCTATGAACTGAATTACCAGCTATAATAGCTAAGATTTGTAGAACACTTTCCTGGTTACAATGGTATTTAGCCCATGACACATCATTTGAAGGACAGGTAGGATTTTAATAAGAATGACAAAAGAAGGCATTCTAAGCTGAAAAAATGAGGTATAAATAAAGACCCTGAAGTATACTGAAAGTTCAATAAGAAAAACCCTGTTTGTCTGGGACTAGGCATTCAGACGGAAAAATGGGTTGGGCATATATCATGGAAATACTTGAATGTCTAGATAGTGAGTATAAAACTGATCAGGCAATAAATTCCCTGATAGGGAAATTCCTCCCCTTCTAGTCTGCCCTGTCTCTGCAGCCCAAGTCAGAAACCAAAAGCCATCTTTGATTTCTCTTTCCCTTTGCCTTCACATCTAATCCATCAACAAGTTCCATTTATTCTGCCTCCAAATTATGTCCCCAAACTAGTTTTCTCTCCTTCCCTGCTGCTGCCATCCCAGCCAAACCAACCACTATCTCTCACTTTGGGACTTTAGAGTCCCAGGAAAGTTGCCCAGAATAGATGGCATCTGCTCTATTCAATGTGCCCATGATGCTTCCATGAATTTTCTGAACCCTTGGCTAAATAAATCAGAAACTTCAGTAGGCATCTGTGTGTATGGTCTGTTCCACCAAGCAGCCCATCTAATATAATATAGACTTAAAATACATTTTTTCATAGTGTTCTGTATTCCCTTTTCAAAAATCAAATAAACTAAATGCCAAAGCTCAATGTGAAAAAGAAAAAAATAATCAGCTAAAATTAATGTTGCATCCGAAATTCTACAGAATTTCTGGTAGCAAATAACCTGTCAAACTATAAAGTTCAAGTTTCCTTTTAAAAAGTTTCATTTCTTGAGAAATACAATTTTGTGCAAATTCAGATTTCCTGTAATAAGATTTTTATAGCATCTGATTTGATACTCAAATCCATTGCTAAGTTTCTGTATAAAAGCTTCCACTCCTTTGAGTGTAGCCATTCTTGCCATATACCTATGATCTTTCCAAGATAGCCATGGAACACTTCTTCCTTCAGCTGGTGTCTACTCTCCACTGCCAAATGAGGTCACACTGCTTGGGAGGTAAGCTCTGACCAGCTGCAGTATCAGGTAAAATTCCATATCAGTCCCATGAATATGACCAACCACACTCTGCAGAAAGCAATGTTCATCCAAACTGCATTATCTGCAATGCACTTTCTCAGGGAAAGGAGTCAGATGTTAATAAAATGACCCTTTTTTCTGTCTAACATTATCCCAGGTTTGCCATATGTACTAAACAAAATGAAGTCAAGATAGACTACAAGATCCACCCAGAAGCTTGTGTTCTGGCTGAAATCCCATCTCACTTCATCCATCATCCTTTACCCAGAAAATAGATAGTAAAAGTTATTGAAGGATGAGGAAGAGGAAGAAGAGGAGTAGAAGGGGAAGGAGAAGGAGAATCTAGAGGAGGAGGATGGGGGGAAAGAGGAAGAGAAAGAGATGGCATGGGCAATAATGCAAGCATCCATAAGGAGCTAAAAGAGATTAAGAACTGAGAAAATGCCGCTGATACCAATAATCAAGAAGTCACTGCTGTTATTTGAAAAAAATTTCAATATAAGAGATAAAGAGCACTGTTCAAAAAAATCTATCTTCTTTTCCATCAATAACCCAAACACAAAAGACTGACCTGCTTAAATCAGTTTCAAAATGGCTATACCAGGATACCAAGATGAATCTGGGCATTCTGTTCCCCTAATCAAAATACAACCAAGCCATTTAACCATTTAATATGATACCTTGGCTGGACAAATATCCACAGCATGTTCCTTAAACCAAATTATGGTGTGATGAATATTTTTAATGCCTAACCACAGATCCTCCTTAAGTTAATGAAGTTAGTGGTTCATAGCAAGCTGACAGCTTCCCACTCTCATGAACCTGTGTGTCTCTACATCTCTGAGGGCTTTCTCCAGAGGGGAACTTGCTTGACATAAAGCAGACTCAACTTCTAAATACATGGAATAGACCCTCAAATCTCAAACCAGTGGGGGACAGGAATTGGTAGATAATCATCTCAGCCTCCCTGTCCTCCTCTGGGACAGTTCTGAGGTTTGCCCATGCAGTTTCTCAGAATGTCCCTACTGAGAATAAACCCCAGTTGCCCAGAGTAATAACCATTTATCAGCTTCTTTCTCTTCCTTTTTTCACTTTTCCCTTCCTCACCATCCTTGGTACAGACAATAAAATGGTATGTTGTAAGCAGAGAAGTTTAAAACAATAACAAAACCAACTTAAAGTCAATCTGCTTTCTATTAATACCACTGAAAATTCTAAACAATGTCAGTTAAAAATCCCCTACTCATTGTGCAAACCACCCCCATACACTCTCCCCCCACCCACCTTGGTATGCCACTACTAAAGGTTAGACATGCCCGTGATGGCCTTGACACCAGGTGGACTTTAGTTCAACCCAAACTTACTAGCAAGTGGCATGTAATGTTGAGCAAATGAATTAATCTCTGTAAGCCCCATTTTGTCATGTGTAAAATAAAAATACTAGTAGGATATAAGACATAGGACACAGAGTTGCTGTATTAAATGAGAAATGCACGGCAACTGTTCACCAAAATATCTACTATGTATGGGTTCAATAAACAGTAAGCTCTATTAATATCATCTGACCTGAATATTTACCACACATTTAGTCTATAGAATTTAATACAATCATTAACGTATACATTGGTCCCTTGTATCATCCAGAAGGTATATGTGGTTAAATTAAGATTAGCACAAACTATTCATATCCCTCAAAGTATTTCATTTAATTACACTGTTTCCTGAAATAAAATGTCACCAGATATCTCAAACTCATAATCTTTTCAACGTTTATTCAACTTGTCTCTAGTTTTCTATCTCCTTCCTTCCCCTTTATCTTCAATTTTATTTTTTTTTCCAGTCCCTATTGAATTCCTGATGAGGCCTACTGAATCCTATTTACAATCCATAATGGGAGCTTCATAGCAAAAGAGAAGTGAATTTTAAGTTCACTCAGGCTGCTACATTACCTGTTTGAATTTTGAATTTCTTTGGCTCTTAAGATTTTAAATATCCTTTCATCTAGCTCTAATATCTTTGAATATGACAGAATCCTGCATTTTTTCATATTCTTCATTCTGATAGGACCTTATAACTCATAAATATATTAAAATGATATTCAATTAAATTCTGATTATTTCTCATGGCCTTATCTGGCCTTGCCATCCCAGCTTTTAAGGTCATTCTACTGACAAGCACTTTATCAGTATCTGCCTTAAAGCAGCCTTACAGAGGATAGGTATATTCACTCTGGAGTCAAAATGCAGCTATGCCAATCACTGCTTGCATCACCTTGGGCAAGTCACTTACACTTTCCTTACTGTAATGTGGAGAAGACAATAATAGTAGCTCTCTTATGGAGTTGTTGCAGGGATTAAATAAGGAAAGTGCCTAAAATGCTGCCTGGCATATAAGATATATGCAATCATTTTAAGCCATTTATGATTATTATTATTATTATTATTATTATTTCCAACTCATATAGTTTTTTATATACATTTGTCCTCCTTGACAGTGAATTCCTATATGCCCAAATCCAAGAAAGGTTCATCTCTTTGAGATGGTTTCCACAAATGTCCCATAAATATAAGTTGAATTAAGCACATAGCTTGATTATACTATGTATCAGTATGCCTGGTATACTTAGGCATATGGAAATTTAAATAGTCTCAGTGCTCTCCTTTTTCACTTGCTCCACTAGTGAATCTTACTAACATAACGCAAAATGGCTGAGAGGCATTCTTCATGTTTTTCTCAGGCTGACAGGATCTCCCCCAACTGCAGCTCCCTAACACTCCTTTCCAGCTGAGTGCTGTCACCCTCCTTCTCGCAGATGCAGTCACCCTGCTCTGACACTCCCTCTTTGAGGTAGCTGATGAAACTTCATTCTTCAGTACCAAGCACCCTGATCACTGACACCTCAAGCCAACTTTCCTGGCTGCCTGAACTGGGTATGTGATCTGCTGTGTCCATCTGGACTTGAACCCCATGCTTATGTGGATCTATCTAGATCCACTGCCCATTCTTACAATTATATTCACCTGAGTCATTACAATAGTTATATGGCTTTATATTTTCCAAAGTTCTTTCAAGAACATTTTCTTACTTGGTTCTCCTGTGAGATAGGAAGGTTCATGTTATTATTCATAATGTGGACTAGGAGAAATCAGAAAAGGTCAGAGAGGTGGTGACCACCAGAACTGAGACTAGAACAAGGATTTACAGTATGAGTATACTATATTGACACCAACAAGAGGAAGATCTGGACCCAAAAGAAACAAACTGAAGGCAAGCACCCAGTTTCACCTGGTTCACATGATGGATGGACTTCTTAACAGAGGAATCACCTTGAGTACGAACTTCAGAAGCTTCACCTCTAACACAGTCCTTTGAGTATCTCACAAAGAGTTAATTCCATAAAACCTTAATCCTAAAGTAGAAATTGGATGCCCTAGAGTCTTTCTCAGTCAGGGTTCCACCAGAGAACTGAATCCCACAGAAAATGATTGGCATGACTTCTTTCTCAATTCTTCCAGGAATGGTACAAAGCTAGTACCAATCTAGATGCATTGTCAAGAAGTTAATTCATTATATTCACTGGATGCCTTAAGACTTAATTCTTTTGTGGGATCTTGGTTAAAAAGAGCTAAATGAGTATAAGAGAGTTTTCATTAGACTTACTATGTAGAACAAACTGCATCTGAAATAAGTGTTTCCTATTAGGCATTAAAACAAAATATTAGACCTGAATAAAAGATTCCTTTTAGGAGTCATTCTTAATGGGGCAGTGCCTTAAGGTTAAGTCTTGTAAGGACTTAATGTAGCAAAAGAAAAATCTACTACTAACCTCAGACTATATGCCAATTGAAGCTATATGTTTTATTATATGGGAACTATGGAATAGAATGTGAACATATTAGTGCCTTCCAGCCATCCCAGGTGAGAGAACATCTCTGGATAATGTTCTCCAGGCAGTGGGCCAGCCAGAAAACCTCGGTCTATGAATAAGAGTAACTTCAGGTGTCAAGATGGATGATAAACTTTGGAAGCAGGCTGACTGAATCAGGCTGGAGAGCTTTTTCTCAAAGTGCTTTCAGAGATTTGTGGAGGATGTTTCTAGAGGCTGGGAAATTGATCCCCATTGACTCCAGCCAGGAAATGATGACTTACAAGCCCTGTTTTGACTGTACATTGGTAAGTCAGGGCCATCTGGCAGTAAAACCAAACCAACTGGGCCTGTTCTGAACTGACAAACCATCTCCGACCAAGGAAACAAGTCTGCCTTAGCCATTAATACATCTCTTAGTTAAAATAACAAGCAAAAGGAAATACAACCAGCTAGATTCAAAGGAACAAAGTCAGGGGAATTTTGCTTCCCATTTATTCCCATCCATAAGCTCTTTTTTATACTTTAAACATGTTTACTTTGAAGATGAAGTAAGGAAGGAAATGTCCTCTGAGAGGGGGAAAAAATGTGAATTTAGAACAGAAGTATAAAGGCCTAAGGAAACAGACCGCCAAGGAATCAGAATAGAATATTATTTGAATAAATTGGCTTAATCAAGATTAATTCTGTTTATTGAGAAGCAGAATTGTTATCAAAGCTAAGTAAGCAGTGGTCTGTGTCCAATTAGGGCAGACCACTCCCAGGGGGAAGACAGAGAGCCAGAGTGAAAGCTGCCCTGAAAATATGGAGGAAGACAAGGTCCTCTGGCAGAGCTGCTCAACACAAAGACCTGAAAATGAGATTAAAGGCAGCTTTGAGACAACCTTTCCATTTTCTCTCCCTTTTAAAAAATTAAAATGTACTTGAAAGAGATAAATAAGCATGGAATTTTGTATTTAAACCCTACCTGATCCACTTATGAAAGTCACAATAGCTAGCACTTCGTCTACACCAGATGCCATACTAAGTGTGTTGTAAATTCTCTCCCCTAGTCCAGTTCCCTTGTAGTCCCAACTACAACCCTAGACTATAGTACTAGTGTATCTCCTGTGTGTCAGGCACTGTGTTGGGCTTTAGATATGGTTACTGCCTTCAGGACACTTCCATCAAGTACAAATTATGAAGGGGAAAAAAGAGCTGTGGCAGAAATGAGAGAGGGAAAACCTATTTGAGTGGTCAGGCCACCTGACACCTGAAAGATGAGAAGGAACCAGCCATATGAAGAGACAGAAGGAAGAGCATACCAAGCAGAACACACAGCATGTGCCGGGGCCCGAGGACAGAAGGAACTTGGTATATCTGCAGTTTGAAAAGTTTGGTTGGTGGGGCGCCTGGGTGGCACAGTCGGTTAAGCGTCCGACTTCAGCCAGGTCACGATCTCACGGTCCGTGAGTTCGAGCCCCGCGTGGGCTCTGGGCTGATGGCTCAGAGCCTGGAGCCTGTTTCCGATTCTGTGTCTCCCTCTCTCTCTGCCCCTCCCCTGTTCATGCTCTGTCTCTCTCTGTCCCAAAAATAAATAAATGTTGAAAAAAAAATTAAAAAAAAAAAAAAGTTTGGTTGGTGAGAGAACAGTGAGTGATAGGAAGGGGAGCATGAGGTACGTTTGCAGAGATAAGTAAGAGCCAGACACTGTAGGAGGTTTCAGAACTTGTTACAGAGCTTGAGTGTCTGTTAAGTACACTGGAAGGTCCTAAAGGGTTTTGAGCAGAAGTGATAAGACCTGATTTGCATTTTCTAAAAAATCACTCAAATTGACTTTTGGAGAGTAGATTACAGGGATTTAAGAGGGGAGGCAGGGAAACAAATGAGGAAAGTATTGTCTAGGTAACAGAGACAGTGATGGCTTTGCACTACATATGGGATGGCCATGGAGAAGAAATAGAGTTAAGCTATGCTTTGAAAGTAGAATTAATAGAAGTCAATGCTCTACACAACTCTGTGATAGCACTTCTTACATTTTCTTATAACTCTTCTTTTGCATTTTTCTGCCAATTATTGTGACCTTTTTGAATGCAGGAGCAATGCTCACTAGTCTGTGCTTCCTCACAGCCAACCCTACTGTCTGACAAATTTTTAGTAAGGATTCCATAAACACATGTTAATGAGGTGGGAAAGAAGCAACTACCTCTGCAGGGAAAAACTGTCAGTTCTGTGTAGTCTTACCCAGGTTAGGATTGTGAAAGATCAAAACCAGCAGGTAACATCCTGAGAGAGAGGGAGTCATCCTACTTACTCCTCTAGATCAAAGGTCCCACGACCACTATGGGGAGCATGGTAGATTCTAGCCAAGGAATCTGTTCATACTGTTGCGCTTGGATGATCCAATACCCTGCTGCAAAATATCAGAAGAGGTAGTACAGTATAGTGATTAAAAGAATGCACCTTCAGGGTGCCTGGGTAGCTCAGTCATTTAAGTCAGACTCTTAATTTCACACTCAGTCAGACTCTTGATTTCAGCTCAGGTCATGATCTCAGAATTCGTAGGTTCAAGCCCCATGTCAGGCTTTGCACTGAGAGCACGGAGCCTGCTTCAGATTCTGTCTCCCTCTCTCTCTGCTCTCTCTCTCTCTCTGACTCTCTTTCTCTCTCAAAGATAAATACACATTAAAAATCAAACCACATCGGGGCGCCTGGGTGGCTCAGTTGGTTGGGCGTCCAACTTTGGATCAGGTCATGATCTCGCGGTCCGTGAGTTTGAGCCCCGCGTCGGGCTCTGTGCTGACAGCTCAGAGCCTGGAGCCTGTTTCAGATTCTGTGCCTCCCTCTCTCTCTGACCTTCCCCCATTCATGGTCTGTCTCTCTCTCTGTCTCAAAAATGAATAAATGTTAAAAAAAAATTTTTTTAAATCAAACCACATCTAAAGAAAAAGGCATTGATAAGTGCAAATGTTTGCATCCTTTTGTTTTTAAAAGATATGTCAGAATAAAATATGTAAAACATTAAAAAAATTTTTTTAATTAAAAAACAAACAGAAAAGGACCATGAGCCAAGGAATGCAGGCAGGCTCTAGAAGCTGGAAAAGGCAAGGAACTGGATTCTCCCCTAGAGCCTCCAGAAGAATATAGCCCTGCCGACACCTTGATTTGTAACCCTGGGAGACTCATTTTGGACTTACAAGGTCCAGAACTATAAGTTAATAAATGTGTGTTATTTTAAGTCACTAAATTTGTAGCAATCTGTTGTACCAGAAATATTAAGGTAATGCACTATTATCCCATACAGGTGCTGTAAGGATTAAATGAGTCAGTACATGTAAAAATATGCTTGATACAGACTAGATTCATATAGTGTCTTCTCTCATCCTGTATGAGAAAGATGCCTGACTAGTTCAATGCCCTTGGCTGTACAATCCACTCTGGATAGCACTACTTCATTATATGGTTAGATAAATTATGAAGAATATATTCAAATATAATTATGTAAATAGAAGCTTTCAATATACGATTTTAGACATTGTAACTTAGGATACAGACAACATTCTTAAGTATTTTCTAAGTCTCAATATTATTTCTCTCCCACCAACATGCTTTATTTGGATAGGAAACAAGTGAATTGACTCTGAAGATCAAAGACCAATAATTTCAGATGCCAGTTCCGAAACTCAATTGTCATGAGATTCCTCACCTCCTCCTCCTCACCCCCTTGAAAGGAAGGATTTTTACATTCACTGTTAAGCATTTCTGTCACTAATGAATAATGTGAGCAAAGGCAAAGAGATTCATTAATATTTTCACCAATTAAGGAAGAACATACTTTCAGTATCAACTATCATCATTAGTTGGCTTAAACTGAAATCCTCTTAGTTTAATAAACTCATCACTGCCATTCTTTAAAATACAATACACCCTGCCAGAAACAGCCTTATGCCCTGCATACCTGGCTGTTTCACTGACAATTCAAACTGTAATATCAAGTGGTAATTTAACGCCCAACCCCATTCCATTCATGATTATAACCAATCTTATAAAAACTGAGCCATTCCCTGGAATGTTCATGACCCATAAGGCTAAAGATGTCATTGTTTTCACGATGACCATTTCCCCAGCAATTTATTGAAAGGAAGGCTATGTTTATTCCAGTCAGGTTTCACCCATCCGTTTAAAGCTTTCTAATTTCACTTCTTAGTAATTGTCCCCCAGCATTTCCTGTAACTATGCCTTATCTGATTCTTTCTACTCCAGAGTGTTATTTTTATTGCAATGTAAAACAGAAAACATTTTTGAATTATAATTGCAAGTCCTGACTGGTTTCCCATGTGATGCTGAATAATTTAATCCTGGCTAATTAGGCATGGGGAACCTCCAACTCACCCTGCAGAAAGGCTTACCCTGACTTCTAGTGATCCTTCTGGAATATGGCTAATTTTCAGAAGCCATGTGTAGTGATAATGAGCACATCTTTGCCTCTCTTGCCCTCATGAGGGAAACTGGAAATTTCTAAAGTGGTATTTAGATGAACAACAATCCTTTTGCAGCATTCTAAATTATCAGCTGGAACATCCTGATAATGACCAGACCATCAATCTTCTCCAACTCTCAGTTCAAAGGGAACGTGCCTGCCTCAAGTCTCCCTACTGGGGGTTTCCCCAGGATACAGAATGTTAACCTAAGTGACTTTTCTTTTTTTTATTTTTATTTAAGAAAAATGGGCAATTACCTTTGCTCTGCAGCCTTCACAAACTCAAGTTTACTCTTCTGAAGATTTTAGCAGAGTTACAAGGTGAAGATTTGTGTCTGTGCTAATTAGCAGTTCCTACTTCAGTTTGAGGGATTGCACTATGAGAAGACAAAGGAGGCCAACAGGACCAGAGTACTTCTGGGATCCTTACAGAACTACTTCTTTGACAAATGCAAATTTGCAGGCTGAAAAACCACATCTATTCTTAAATATATTTTCACCAGACTCTGACGAGACTGCAAGTGCCTGCTGCCTATATTCATTTTATTAAATGTTGACTTCATATCACCAACCGTTTGCATCTTTTATAAATGTTTCATCTGTTCCTAAAAGGGGAAAGAAAGCTGCCAACATAATTTTAATTATTTTTCTGACATGTCTTTTTATGTTCTTATATTTGCATTTTTCCTTTTTTTGCATTATTTGGTCTATTTGGTCTTCTTTCAAGTACTGATAACGGAAAATTCAGGAGGATATCAAATTCGATTGGTTTTATTTTTTTTTAATGATGAAATGTATCCAAGGAATAAGATTTATAGAGCTGAAAAGGAACTATAAGATTCTTCTACATCTGACAGCACATATTAGAAGTCCTACTCAGTACACATCTCCCACAGGGACTCTTGTTTGGCCACTCTGCAAAGCCAGCACAAACTTTTTAAAGGCTGTGTTATAGGGCAGATGTCATCCCTGACCACAATCCAGGCAATTTTGCACCTATTGTGTTATACTTCTATAATCTCTCTCATTTACTGTGACCACATGCCCCTGGCACACAGGTGGGTTTGTCCAATAGCCTCATTTCTTTGTTTTTAATCCAGTAAAGCTAACATACAGAGTTAATGAGTTGCAGGTGTACAAATAGTGATTTGACAGTTCTGTACATTACTCAGTGCTCATCATGACAAGTGTACCCTTTTTTTTGCGGGGGGGGGGGGGACAGAGAGAGACAGAGCATGAACGGGGGAGGGGCAGAGAGAGAGGGAGACACAGAATTGGAAACAGGCTCCAGGCTCCGAGCCATCAGCCCAGAGCCTGACGCAGGGCTTGAACTCACGGACCGTGAGATCGTGACCTGGCTGAAGTCGGACGCTTAACCGACTGTGCCACCCAGGCGCCCCGACAAGTGTACTCTTAATCCCTTTCACCTATTTCACCCATTCCCCCCACCCATCTCCCCTCTGGTAACATCAGTTTTTTTCTCTATAGTTAAAGGCCTATTTTTTGGTTTGTCTCCTTTTTTCCTTCGTACATTTGTTTCTTAACAATCATGTACGAGTTAAATCATATGGTATTTGTCTTTCTCTGACTGACCTATTTTGCTTCGCATTATACCCTCTAGAGCCATCCATATTGTTGCAAATGGCAAGACTTTATTCTTTTTTATGACTGAGTAATGTTCCCTTAAAACATATATACCACTTCTTCTTTATCCATTTATCTATCAGTGGATATTTGGGCTGCTTCCATAATTTTACTATTGTAAATAATGCTGCAATAAATATAGAGGTACATTTATTTTTTTCAAATTAGTGTTTTCATTTTTTTGGATAGATACCTAATATACCATATAGTAATTCTGTTTTTAATTTTTTCGAAACTTTCATACTGTTTTCCACAGTGGCTGCACTTGTTTACATTCCCACCAGCAGTGCACAAGGGTTTTTTTTTTTCTCTACATCCTCTCCAACATTTGTTGTTTCTTATATTTTTTTACGTTAGCTACTCTGACAGGTGTGAGGTGATACTCGTTATGGTTTTGATTTGTGATGGTAAATGATGTTGAGCATCTTTTCATGTGTCTGTTGGCCATCTGTATGTCTTCTTTGGAGAACTGTCTATTCATGTCTTCTGCCCATCTTTACATCAGATTGTTTGGTGTTTTTTGTGTTGGTTTTTATAAGTTCTTTATATATTTTGGATATTATCCCTTTATCAGCAGCCTTATTTCTTAACAAATGGCACTGAAGTCCAATAATCTGTCCATGACCCTTTGCTGGTTAGTGGCAGTACCAAACACAAGAACCAGAAACTCTCAATCACCAATTGTTTCCACTATACTAAATCATTTGCCACAATAAAGGGACTGAAAGGTTCACTGAATTGTTACTATGCATTTCAATATTGCCTCTTATATCAGGGACCTGACATCCACCCCTACACACAAAGAAATTGTCAGATAATTGACAGCTGAATAAGAAGTGGAAAATTTAGAGGCTATCAAAGGCTGTGAAAAGTCAGACTTCTTGGGGCGCCTGAGTGGCTCAGTGGGTTAAGCATCCCACTCTTAGTTTTGGTTCAGATCGTAATCTCATGGTTCGTGGGTTCAAGCCCTGCATCAGGCTCCATGCTGACAGCACAGAACCTGCTTGGGATTTTCTCTCTCTCTCTCTCTCTCTCTCTCTCTCTCTCTCTCTCTCCCCCTCCCCCACTCATGCTCTCTCTTGAAATAAATAAACTTTAAAAAAAAGAGTCAGACATCTTCATGTAAGCTTTAATGAGTGAAGATTTTTCACTAAACCCTCCAGTTTTTGGCAAATTGTTATTATTGATTGAGCAATTATTACGTGCCAGCAGCTTACAAAACAGTTTACATTCAATTATATTATATTATCTCATTTAGTTCTCAGTCTCCTATGAAGTAGGCCTTGCTTTACAGATAAAGAAACTGAGACTTGGAGCCTGTTAATAACCTCCTAGGGTTACACAGCCAGTAAGTGGCCAAAGCAAAATTTTACCTAACAACAGAGCTCACTATATTTCTACAATCAATCAGTAACTCCTCTCTCAAATAGTCAAATCAAGTAACATTTATTGCAAATAATTTTCACTCTATTTGTGCTTTTTTCCTGCACCATCTTTGATCAAGCAGAGAAAATATATTACTAGCATTCTCCCAAAGCTTGAAAATTTTATTATTATTAAACCAGGTTACAGCTTTCTTAAAAAAGATTGATGGTACATCCCAATAGTAGAACCCTTTTGGACCCTGGTCTAAATTCATTATGTTGATTCTTATCATGTTTTCAATGAAATACAGAGGAACTGCTTACCAAGTACCCACCTAGGCTCTATCCTTTTACCTTTCTTTCCCTTCTTTTGTTTTCTCACAGGTTAAATAATTCTAAATGCTTGAGGCTTATTCAAAGGGTCCATTTCTAATAGTGTAAGCATATTTACACATCATTCCTAAATGTGTGGTTCTTCTAATTGGGGTGTATGTGAGCAAAAACTCTCTCTTGGGCTCTCAGGCAGTCCTGGAGGAGTCAATTTCAAGATCCTCAAATACCATAGAGCTCTTTCCTAAAAGTGATCTTCCTGAGAACAAATACACTTAGGGCACCATGAGGATTCTCTGTTCCCTCCTCCCCTTTCACAGAAGCCCCTTTACTTTTTCCTATTCTGTGAAAGGCAGACCTCACCCAAGCTAGATCTCCCATCAGTGCATGACCTTGCAATGTAGAAACCACAGGCTACAAAGAGACAATTCAAAATGCTGCTGAGAACGTGAGTGACTCTCTACTGGGCTACATATCCTTCTATAAATCAGATGGCTTCCAATTCACTGCTTTCAATCTAGTTAAATAAAAACTAAGTGAAACAGTTCATGATAAAAACTTTTCTTTCCCTATTCTAATGAAAGACCACTAGTTGATTTCTTGGCATTTAACTTGAAAGTATTCCAAAAATTGACTGACACTGCAATAACCAACTTTCCATTTATTCATTTATGAACAAGGTTTCAAATACTTACAAATATAAAAAGGGAAAAATAGATTTAATATTGATGCTAACTCTGTTTCATTTTAGCAAAAGTAATCCACAAACATAAAAACCAATTTTTAAAATGTCTGTCTCATTATGTGATACATTTCTAATAAATTCTACTTTTTATATTTAATAATTACCCAAGCTGTAATAATAACTCTACACAGAAAAAACAGTAACACTTTGAGACTTACAGTGAGAGAAATACAATAAGATATATCCAACTTCATTGTAAATTGCTATGACCTTTAGACCCTTTAATGTACTGAATACATCTAACAGAAATGCAACAAACTACAAGGAATGCAACAGTTTTATTTTGAAATTTCCATACATACAGGTGGTAAGGTACCTCTTTGCATTTACTTAAATTTACATTAAAAATTTTAGGAGTTAGCTTTAAAATGTGGGAAGGAATACTCCATTTTTCAAAATCCTTTAGAGGTACACAAGGAAAAAAATTAGAAGGTAATGTCTATGACCCAACTCCAAAACTCTTTTTCTCCTTCTCAGTATTTATTCTTACTGCCTAGATTGAATGGTCTTAGTAGAAATGGCCTAAAAATTCACAATGTCTTGAATAAATCTTAGCCCAGAGCTGCATCTAGAATTACTTTGTGATTCCTATATTTTTTTTCCCAGTGTAAAAACCTCAGACTCATACTTTTTTTCTTCTCAGAACAGGATCATATTTTACTAGCTCAATTCAAAATATAGGTCCTTGGCACAAAAACAGACACATAGACCAATGGAATAGAATAGACACCCCAGAACTAGACCCACAAACGTATGGCCAACTCATCTTTGACAAAGCAGGAAAGAACATCCAATGGAAAAAAGACAGTCTCTTTAACAAATGGTGCTGGGAGAACTGGACAGCAACATGCAGAAGGTTGAAACTAGACCACTTTCTCACACCATTCACAAAAGTAAACTCAAAATGGATAAAGGACCTGAATGTGAGACAGGAAACCATCAAAACCTTAGAAGAGAAAGCAGGAAAAGACCTTTCTGACCTCAGCGGTAGCAATCTCTTACTCGACACATCCCCAAAGGCAAGGGAATTAAAAGCAAAAGTGAATTACTGGGACCTTATGAAGATAAAAAGCTTCTGCACAGCAAAGGAAACAACCAACAAAACTAAAAGGCAACCAACGGAATGGGAAAAGATATTCGCAAATGACATATCGGACAAAGGGCTAGTATCCAAAATCTATAAAGAGCTCATCAAACTCCACACCCGAAAAACAAATAACCCAGTGAAGAAATGGGCAGAAAACATGAATAGACACTTCTCTAAAGAAGACATCCGGATGGCCAACAGGCACATGAAAAGATGTTCAGCGTCGCTCCTTATCAGGGAAATACAAATCAAAACCACACTCAGGTATCACCTCACGCCAGTCAGAGTGGCCAAAATGAACAAATCAGGAGACTCTAGATGCTGGAGAGGATGTGGAGAAACGGGAACCCTCTTGCACTGTTGGTGGGAATGCAAATTGGTGCAGCCGCTCTGGAAAGCAGTGTGGAGGTTCCTCAGAAAATTAAAAATAGACCTACCCTATGACCCAGCAATAGCACTGCTAGGAATTTACCCAAGGGATACAGGAGTACTGATGCATAGGGGCACTTGTACCCCAATGTTCATAGCAGCATTCTCAACAATAGCCAAATTATGGAAAGAGCCTAAATGTCCATCAACTGATGAATGGATAAAGAAATTGTGGTTTATATACACAATGGAGTACTACGTGGCAATGAGAAAAAATGAAATATGGCCTTTTGTAGCAACGTGGATGGAACTGGAGAGTGTGATGCTAAGTGAAATAAGCCATACAGAGAAAGACAGATACCATATGGTTTCACTCTTATGTGGATCCTGAGAAACTCAACAGAAACCCATGGAGGAGGGGAAGGAAAAAAAAAAAAAAGAGGTTAGAGTGGGAGACAGCCAAAGCATAAGAGACTGTTAAAAACTGAGAACTGAGGGTTGATGGGGGGTGGGAGGGAGGGGAGGGTGGGTGATGGGTATTGAGGAGGGCACCTTTTGGGATGAGCACTGGGTGTTGTATGGAAACCAATTTGTCAATAAATTTCATATAAAAAAAACAAAAAAAAACAAAATATAGGCCTTAATTATATACTGTTTTTTTCTTTTCAATTTTTATTTAAATGCTAGCTAAGTAATATACAGGGAAATATAGGTTTCAGGAGTAGAAATCAGTGATTCATCACTTTCAAACAAAACCCAGTGTCCATCACAACAAGTGCCCTCCTTAATGCCATCACCCAGCTAGCACATTCCGCACCCACCTCCCTCCATCAACCCAGTTTGTTCTCTTTCATGAAGAGTGTCTTATGGTTTGCTTCCCTCTCTCTTTTTTTCCCCTCCTATATGTTCATCTGTTTTGTTTCTTAAATTCCACATATGAGTGAAATCATATGGTATTTGTCTTTCTCTGACTGACTTATTTCAATTAGCATAATACACTCTATCTCCACCACCACATCCTTGCAAATGACAAGATTTTGTTCTTTCTGATAGCTAATATTCCATGGTATATATATACCACCTCTTCTTTACCCATTCATCAGTCGATGGACATTTGGCTCTCTCCAAAGTTTGACTATTGTAGATAATGCTGCTATTAACACCGAGGTGCATGTACCCCTTCAGGTCTCTATTTTTGTATCCCTTGGGTAGATACCTAGTAGTGCAATTGCTGTATTATAGAGTAGTTCTATTTTTAACTTTTTGAGGAACTTCCATATTGTTTTCCAGAATGGCTGTACCAGTTTGCATGCCCACCAACAGTGCAAGAGGGTTCCCCTTTCTCTGTATCCTTGCCAACACCTGTTGTTTCTTATGTTGTTAATTTTAGCCATTCTGATACCATGACAGTATCTCTTCATGGTTTTTATTCATATTTCCATGATGAGTGATGTTGAGCATCTTTTCATGTGTCTGTTAGCCATCTGGATGCCTTCTTTGCAAAAATGTCTGTTCATGTCTTCTGCCCATTTCTTAACTGGGTTATTTGTTTTTTAAGCATTGAATTTGGTAAGTTCTTTATAGATTTTGTATACTAACCCTTCATCAGATAGATCATTTGCAAATATCTTCTCCCCTTCTATAGGCTGCCTTTTACTTTTGTTGATTGTTTCCTTCTCTGTGCAGAAGCGCTTTATCTTGATAAAGTCCCAATAATTCATTTATGCTTTTGTTTCCCTTGCCTCCAGAGATGTATCTAGTAAGAAGTTGCTATGGCCAAGGTCAAAGAAATTGCTGCCTGTGTTCTCCTCAAGGATTTTGATGGTTTCCTGTCTCACATTTAGGTCTTTTATCCATTTTGAATTTATTTTTGTGTATGGTGTAAGAAAGTGGTTCAGCTTCATTCTTCTGCATGTTGTCGCCCAGTTTTCCCAAAACCATTTGTTAAAGAGACTGTCTTCTTTCCATTGGATGTTCTTTCCTGCTTTATTTGAAGATTAGTTGACCATACAGTTGTGGGTCCATTTCTGGGTTTTTTTTTTTCTGTTCCATTGATCAGTGTGTCTGCTTTGTAATATAGTTTGAAGTCCAGAATTGTGATGCCTCCAGCTTTTTCTTTTCCAGGATTGTTTTGGCTGTTGGGGATCTTTTGTGCTTCCATACAAATTTTAGGATTGTTTGTTCTAGCTCTGTGAAAAATGCTGGTGGTACTTTGATAGGGATTTCATTAAATGTATACATTGCTTTGGATAGAATAGACATTTTAACAATGCTTGTTCTTCCAATGGAATGTTTTCCCATTTCTTTGTGTCTTCTTCAATTTCTTTCATAAGTATTCTATAGTTTTCAGAGTACAGATCTTTTACTTCTTTTTTTTTTTTTTACGTTTATTTATTTTTGGGACAGAGAGAGACAGAGCATGAACGGGGGAGGGGCAGAGAGAGAGGGAGACACAGAATCGGAAACAGGCTCCAGGCTCCGAGCCATCAGCCGAGAGCCCGACGCGGGGCTCGAACTCACGGACCGCGAGATCGTGACCTGGCTGAAGTCGGACGCTCAACCGACTGCGCCACCCAGGCGCCCCTTTTACTTCTTTTTTTAATGTTTATTTATTTTTAAGAGAGACAGAGAGCATGATCAGGGGAGGGTCAGAGAAAGGGGGATAGAGTATCAGAAGCAGATTCTGTGCTGACAGCAGAAAGTCCAATTCAGGGCTTGAACTCATGAACCATGAGATCATGACCTGAGCTGAAGTCGGACACTCAACCGACTGAGCCACCCAGGTGCCCCAATCTTTGACTTCTTTGGTTAAGCTTATGCCTAGGTATCTTATGCATTCAGGTGCAGTGGTAAATGGGATCGGTTCCTTGATTTCTTTTTTCACGGCTTCATTATTTGTGTATAGAAATCAACAGACTTCTGTATGTTGATTTTATATCTAGTGACTTGGCTGAATTCACGTATTAGTTCTAGCAATTTTTTGGTGGAGTCTTCAGGGTTTGCTACATAGACTATCATGTCATGTACAAATAGTGAACGTTTGACTTCTTTTTTTTTTCTTTTTTTTTTTCAACGTTTATTTATTTTTTGGGGGACAGAGAGAGACAGAGCATGAACGGGGGAGGGGCAGAGAGAGAGGGAGACACAGAATCGGAAACAGGTTCCAGGCTCTGAGCCATCAGCCCAGAGCCTGACGCGGGGCTCGAACTCACGGACCGCGAGATCGTGACCTGGCTGAAGTTGGACGCCCAACCGACTGCGCCACCCAGGCGCCCCGTTTGACTTCTTCCTTGCCCATTTGGATGCCTTTTATTTCTTTTTGTTGTCTGATTGCTGAGGCTAGGACTTCCAATATTATGTCAAATACTAATATTTCTTTTTGTTGTCTGATTGCTGAAGCTAGGACTTCCAATATTATGTCAAATTATGACTAATGTCAAAGACATCCCTGTATTTTTCCTGATCATAGAGGAAAAGCTCTCAGTTTTTCCCCATTGAGGATATTAGCTGTGGGTCTTTTGTATATGGCCGTTATGATGTTGAGGTATTTTCCATCTATCCCTACTTTGATAAGGATTTTTATCAAGAATGGAAGCTATACTTTGTCAAATGCTTTTTCTGTATCTGTTGAGAGGATCATATGGTTCTGATCCTTTCTTCTATTAATGTGGTGTATCATGTTGATTTATTTGTGAATATTAACCACCCCTGAAGCTCGGGGATAAATCCTACTTGATCATGGTGAATAATTCTTTCATTTCTTTTAATGTTTATTTATTTTTGAAACCAAGAGATAGAGCGAGAGCAGGGAAGGGGCAGAGAGAGAGAGAGAGACAGAATCTGAAGGAGGCTCCAGGCTCTGAGCTTTCAGCACAGAGCCTGACGCAGTACTCAAACTCACAAATCGTGAGATCATGAGCCAAAGTCAGAAGTTTAACTGACTGAGCCACCCAGATGCCCCAAATTCTTTTAATGTACTGTTGGATTCAATTTGCTAGTATATTGTTGAGAAGTTTTGTATCCACATTTATCAGGGATATTGGCCTGTAATTCTCCTCTTTAGTGGGGTGTTTGTCTGGTTTTAGAATCAAGATAATGCTATCTGCATTTAAGGAGTTTGGAAGTTTTCCTTCCATTTCTATTTTTTGCAACAATTTGAGAAATAGGTATTAATCCTTCCTTAAGTGTCTGGTAGAATTCCTCTGGACAGCCATCTGGCCCTGGACTTGTTTGTTGGGAGATTTTTTATTGCTGATTCAATTTCTTTGTGGGTTATGGGCCTGCTCAAACTTTGTATTTCTTCCTATTTCAGTTTTGGTAGTTAGTATATTTCTAGGAATTTGTCCATTGCTTCCAGATTGCCCAGTTTGTTGGCATATAATTTTTCATAACATTCTCTTATGATTATTTGTATTTCTGTGGTGTTGGTTCTGATCTCTCCTCTTTTATTTCAGTCCTTTCTCTTTTTTTTTACTTTTTTTAATGTTTGTTTATTTTTGAGAGAGAGAGAGAGAGAGAGAAAGCAGGGAAGGAGCAGAGAGAGAGGGAGACACAGAATACAAAGCAAGCTCTGGGCTCTAAGCTGTTAGCACAGAGCCCAAGGTGAGGCTCAAAGTCACAAACTGCAAGATCATGACCTGTAGTCGAATACTTAACCAACTGAGCCACCCAGGCACCGCCTCCTTTCTTTTTGATAAGTCTAGGCTTGGGGTGGGGGGGGGGGGGCATCAGTTTTATTAATTCTTTCAAAGAATCAGCTCTTAGTTTCATTGATCTGTTCTACTGGGGGGTTTTGCTTGTTTCTGTATCATTTATTTCTTCTCTAATCTTTATTATTTCCCTTCTTCTGCTGGAGATAGGCTTTATTTGCTGTTCCTTTTCTAGCTCCTTTAGGTGTAATGTTAGGTTGTATATTTGAGACTTGTCTTACTTCTTGAGGTAGGTCTATTATAACAATATAACTTCCCCCTTAAGACTACCTTTGCTGCATCCCAAAGGTTTTGGACTGTTGTGTTTTCATTTTCATTTGCTTCCATGTACTTTATTTCTTTTTTAATTTCCTGGTTAATCCATTCATTGTTTAGTAGGTTATTATTTAACCTCCATGGATTTGTG
Organism: Prionailurus viverrinus; assembly: GCF_022837055.1. NCBI lineage: Eukaryota > Metazoa > Chordata > Mammalia > Carnivora > Felidae > Prionailurus > Prionailurus viverrinus. The sequence continues at coordinate 93,024,594 of NC_062566.1, forward strand.
GTCTTTTCAAATTTTCTCTTGTGGTTGACTTCAAGTTTCACAGTATGTGGTCTGAAAATATGCATGGTATGATCTCAATCTTTTTGTACATGTTGAGGACTGATTTGTGACCCAGTATGAGATCTACTCTGGAGAATGTTCCATGTGTACTTGAGAAGAATGTGTATTCTGCTGCTTTAGGATGAAATGTTCTGAATATATCTGTTAAGTCCATCTGCTCCGGTGTGTCATTCCAAGGCATTGCTTCCTTCTGGATTTTCTGCTTAGATGATCTTTCCATTGTTGTAAGTGGGGTATTAAAGTCCCCCACTATTACTATATTATTATCAATGAGTTTCTTTACATTTGTTATTTTATATATTTGGGTTGTTCCAAGTCAGGGGCATAAATATTTATAAATGTTAGATCTTTTTCTTTTTAAAGAATTGTTTAATGTTTATTATTTTTGAGGGAGAGAAACAGAGCATGAGCAGGGGAGGGGAAGAGAAAGGGAGAGACACAGAATCTGAAACAGGCTCCAGGCTCTGGGCTGTCAGCACAGAGACCAACACAGGACTTGAACCCATGAACCACGAGCTTATGACCTGAGCCAAAGTCAGACACTTAACTGACTGAGATACCCAGGCACCGCTGTTAGGTCTTCTTGATGGATAGGCCCCTTAATTATGATATAACACCCTTCTTCATCTCTTGTTATGGTCTTTGGCTTAAAACCTAGTTTATCTGATAGAAGTATGGCTATTCCAGCTTTCTTTTGAAGTTTATTAGCATGATAGATGGTTCTCCATCCTCTCACTTTCAATCTGCAGATGTCTATAGGTCAAAAATGAGTCTCTTAAAGCAGCATTTGGATGGGTCTTGTTTTTTTATCCATTCTGATACCCTATGTCTTTTGATTGGAACATTTACCCGATTTATTTCATAGTAATTATTAAAAGATATGAATTTAGTGTCATTGTGCTACCTACAGAGTTGGTGCTTCTGGTGATGTTCTCTGTTCCTTCTAGTCTTTTTTGCTTTTGGTCTGTTTTTTCCCACTCAAAGAGTTCACTTTAATATTTCTTGCAGGGCTTATCACAAACTTCCTTTAGTTTTTGTTTGTCTGGGAAACTCTTTATCTCTCCTTCTTCTACTCTGAATGACAATCTTGCTGGATAAAGTATTCTTGGCTGCATATTTTTCCCATTCAGCATGTTGAATATATCCTGCCATTCCCTTCTAGCTTGCCAAGTTTTTGTGGACAGATCCACTGTGAACTTGATCTATCTTCCCTTGTAGGTTAAGAACTTTTTTTCCCCTTGATGCTTTCAGAATTCTTTCCTTGTCTGTATATTTTGTGAATTTGATTATGATATGTCTTGGTGATGACCAGCTTTTGTTGAATCTAATAGGAGTTCTCTGTGCTTTTTGGATTTTGATGTCTGTGTTCTTCCCCAGATTAAATAAGTTTTCAGCTATAATTTGCTCAAAGAAACTTTCTGTCCCTTTTTCTCTTTCTTCATCTTCTGGAACTCCTATAATATGAATGTTATTAAGTTTTAAGGAGTCACTGGTTCCCTAGGTCTACCTTCATGATCCAATACCTTCCTTTCCCTCTTCTTTTCACCTTCATTATTTTCCATAATTTTATCTTCTATATTACTGACTCATTCCTCTGATTCATCCATCCTCATTTTCATGGCATCACTTTGGGTTTGCATCTCAGTTATAGCATTTTTTTTTTAATTTCAGCCTGACTAGATTTTAGTTCTTTTTTTTTAATTTTTTCTAATGTTTATTTTATTTTTGACAGAGAGAGACAGAGCATGAGTGGGGGAGGGGCAGAGAGAGAGGGAGACACAGAATCAGAAGTAGGCTCCAGGCTCCCAGCTGTCAGCACAGAGACTGACGTGGGGCTCAAACTCACAAACCATGAGATCATGACCTGAGCCGAAGTTGGATGCTCAACCGACTGAGCCACCCAAGCGCCCCTAGATTTTAGTTCTTTTATCTAGTGTCTTCTATGCTTTTCTCAAGCCCAGCTAGTATTCTTATAATTGTTGTTTAAAATTCTAGTTCAGACATCTTACTTATATCTGTATTGATTAAATACCTGGCCATAACTTCTTCCTGTTCTTTGTTTTAGGGTGAATTCCTCCATCTTTTCATTTTTTCCAGGAAAAAAAAAAAAGCTAGATCCTAGGTGTGTTTTGGTCTGCTTGTTAAAAGAAGCTAGATTCAAAAAATAATAAATGAATAAAATTTAAATTTAAAAAAATTTTTTAATTTAAAAATTAAAAATTAAAATTAAAATGAAGCCAGATCTTATTTCCTCTAGAGGTGACTCTTTGCAGCACTCTATAATCAGTAGACTTGGTGCTCTCCAAGGCTCTGTGCTGGTTTTCTGGGGAAGGGGTCAGTTGTGTTGATTCTCAGGCAAACTTGTCCTATAGAGTTGCATCTCCATGGCACAGGGGAGCAGGGTCTTGGGGTAAGTGTCTCTGGTCTCCACTTGGTGGTGCTGTTTAGCTCACTGAGGTCAGTCAGTGAGGTCAGTCTCTTTTTAAGAGAGTTCTAATTCCTCCTTGCCCCACAAGTTCTTTTCTATCATAGGTATGTTTAACCAGTGTGGAAGTATGATGTTATGTGTCATATTAGGATAAAATTAGCAGTGAAACCAGCGGGAGCAGAAAACATTCACTCTTTGGTCCCCCTTTACTGCTTTACTGCTAGGGAACAACTTAAAGCAGGGTGGCTTTCCTTTCTTTCTTTTCTTCCCTGAGTCAAACAAATATGCCTGTAAACCTTGAGCCCAGTTAAATTTCCTCTGTGAACAGGTATAGGAGGGAAAGGAAAAGAATGTCAGTTTCCCCCTGAAATATAAAATAAAAAATTTAATACTTTATAGATTTCATATGGGGGGCCAAGGAGTCTGGTTATGGTTTCAAACTCTTTAAAAACAAGATTAGCCCCCAGAAGATCAAAGGTCAAGGTTGCCATATATACAATCACAGAGTTGTGGACAGCAAGCATACTTCAGCAATCTCATGAGAAGGATGGATCTGTTGGCTTTTGGAGAGGATTTGGGGAATTATTGTAAGTCTGGTGCTTAGACCTTTTTCAAAGCAGCAATCTCTCTCTCTCTCTCTCTCTCTCTCTCTCTCTCTCTAAACTACCTCCAGCCATTGAGAGTTGGTTGAGTTCATGTGGTCAAAAAAATCTCCTAAGATGGTAGCAGACAAATAGTGTTTCTCTTTCCTCATCCAGGACAGTGGGGGGTACAACCTTCTGAAAGGATGGGCTTACATATCCCAATAGCCAATCCTTTTACCAGTCTTCCCACTCAGGTTAGGGTAGAGGCACTGAAAGAAAATTTCCCCTTAAAAATATTAATGGAAAATACTAAATGAGCATTTGGGAGCCTCTAGTATCAAGAGCTGCACTGGAAAGAAGCAGCGCAAGGGAGGAGGGTAAAAGAGGAGGAAAATGAAGTGAGGGAGAAAGAGGAGAAGGAGGAATTCCCCAGCCCTAAAGAACATATCATCTAAGCAAGATAACAGTAGAGATAAGGTTGAAGTAAAAGAAACCATTCAGATGCTTAGTCGTGACTTAAAACCAAATACAGTCTATGGACATAGCAGGGAATAATAATTAGCATATTTCTTAATTAGGATATTTCTTAACCTTCTAGAGTCAACTTTAATTTTTTTCATACAACCAAGAATTCTTGCTACTTGCTAAATACAGAAACACCCATGTACAAATGTGAATGAATTTCCACCAACGTGTTTGCGTTTCACCATCTCACATTTCACCACAGGGACTCAGGTTCAGTCAATGTCATGCTGTGATTCCCACAAGTATGGTATAGGGTAGAAGTGAAGCTAGCATTTTCCTTTCAGATAAATGTATAATTAAAATCCTGATTCATGGATTTGCTAATTGAACTTCCTGCTGTGGACATAGGGCATTCTTGGCAGGAAGAATAAGGAACTGTTCCAAAGGGCTCAAATTGCTTTTTTTTTTTTTAACTACTTCAATTTGCCTGTCTTTGAACAGTGATTGGAAATAAAAGAATGTGAGTGGGAGTTAATTCAAGAGGGAGATAAAGGAGATAAATGATTGTAGAAATGTGATAGGTGTTTCTCAAATGAAAAGAAGTTGGAAGTGGAGTTTATCTACTATAACAGAGCTCTCTGTTCCTGAAACCCAAGAAGTCATTAAGCAGGAAAGAATTTGCTCTTTGTTTCCATCATGGCATGGACAGTACTGTCAACTCCTAACCAACCCCAGATGTTTGTACTCTTACTAAGTCACCAGGCCGTATGTCAATAGCCCACATCCTGCTCTTAGCAATGGGGTTTGGAAATTAGGAGAATATCCCCGGTCCCAGGCTACTCCTGAACAGTACCACTCTGGAAGGCCACCTCTTACCCAGGCTTTTCAACATCTGCACAAATGTCTTGAGGATCTGGTTTTCTCCATTCCTCTTCCTCTCCACTCCAAACTCTGAACATGAGCTAGCTGGCCGGGTACTACTTGGTAACCTCATTAAACATTTTTAGTTCTTAAACTCAGGTGATAAAAAAAAAATTAAGAGATTTTATTTCTATAACAACTCTGCCTCCAAGCCTCTATTCTGTTGGATAAGCAAAAAAAGAAGAAACTTCAGTTTTTCTTGGAATCCCCTCCCTGCCAGATAACTTCCCAGGATTTGGCTACAGTTATTATGAAGGCCCAACACTCCAGGGTCATAGGTTTTGTTCAGATGGCTACCATCCCTATGGACATGACCCCTTCAGTTCTGGTGACTCGCTATGGCCATGCTTGAGGCATGGTAGTCTGCATCAGGGCTGCCTATGATCCAGATGCAATCCGTGGCCAATAAGGATATGTTACACTTATGAATAATTATGCTGGTTTCCATCTCTTTCCAATTTTGGTTTTCTGACAATTTTAGCACAGCACTTTCAAAGCCATTTCTCTATTCCGCAAGCTGCTGGATCTGCCAACCTATCCACTAAACTCTCAATGCCTACCTGGAAATGGATCAGACTTACTGCCCATTTGGTCTTCATCTCCAGTGGCTGGTATCTTTGTATAAATGTTCCCTCACTAACTTTCCACTAAAGCTTTTATTCTTTACCTCTGAACTCAGTTGCCCCCTTCATTCTCAGCATGTGTACAGCCAGCTAGTCATATAGACTATCTAGTCATGTAGTCTAATTTAGCATTCCCAATGTCTGTCCTGGTCTATGTAATGCTAATTCTGTGAGATGTTGATAAATATTATAAGAAAAAAATCACATCACTGTAAAGTGTTAGAAATTCACATCATTGAGAAGTTCTGGTGATGTACAGCAGGTAAGGGGGCAAAATTTTGTCTATTTAGGATTTTCAAACTTATTTTAACATGGGCCCTTTTTGTCATGTGATGTCTATTATTAATATTCCACTGAGCTTTATCTCTTGCAACACATTTTGGAATATGTTGATATAACCCACTGTGGGAACAAATTTTGAAATGATGTGTGGAGGCCACACCAGCAAGGAAGTCATCAGTAGACTGACCAATGTATGTTAAGGAAGACTTTGAGAATAAAGAGGGTCTAGGGCTTGATCTCAAGAAAGTAATGGGTACAACACAGAGAAAGAAAGCAAGGGGTGCTTTCAGATTAGTGATCTCCAGGAAAGGTAAGTCTGAAAACTCTTAGACTGCAGTGAAAGTCAGAAGAGACTGTGTGAGACATGTTGTGTGGATAGCAACATTTTTAAGGTAAATACTCTCAGTACTGAGATCCTGCTGACAGCGGGAATGACCAGGAAGGAGAGGAACCAGTAAATCACCAAATGAGCAACATACCACATCTGGTATGGGGTTCTTGTAACGTTTTAGATTTTAAAGTAGACTATTCTAAAGTCAGAAATTACACCTTATTATCCAAAAAATAAGCTTCTTTTTCAATTCTTTGTTCCTTCTGAGCTTAATATTTCACATTCTGATTAAACACTCCTCTATCTGCTTTCATCCTTAAAAAACCATTGTACAACTAAAATACTACTTGAAAGAAAATGGTGTCCAGACTTGTTATTTACCTTTCTGATTGTACCATAATATAAGCACATTTATCTCTCCAGGGATTTGTAGTGTAAACTGAATAAATCTCTCACTTTAATAATACAGCCCCATGGTAATTTAAATCTCAGCTATTTCCGAAATATCATATCGGTAAAGTAATCCTACCACACAAGGTTTTCCTTTTCACACATATGCCAAAATGAGATGTAACCGCTAAATTGTACCCCAGGTGCTGAACAGCAGTCTGTTATTATTAAGAAAGGTTGCAAAGATACCTGCTCTGCCAAGTGTTTGCATATATCAATCTCTAAAAGCTTGAGATAACAGACTATCTGTTGTGTGTCTTATGATAAAAGCACCTACTTTGTTATAAACAGGCAATAAACGGCATATGCAACACAAGTGACGCTAATCCCTGGCTAGTCTTTTTGCCTTCATAATTGGGTGACTGTTGTTTCCCAGAAAGCAGGTAGGATTAATTTCCCATAAAACATAAATAACAATTTTTCTTTAATGCCTCCCTCAACCCTAATATACCCACATATAGGACTCACTTCTCCTACTCAAAGAATATATAAACTCTTTTCTTGCCCAATGTCAAATCCTTACCCTGCTAAGGAAACTTCACGTCAAAAGACCTCACTGTTCAAAGAAAAGCTCCTTTCATTGTAGAAAAGTCTTCAGAGACACTAGAACTACAATGACATATGCAGCTTTATTAACATAAGGGATTTCAATTCACATTTTCATCCTTCACTGTTGCAAATCCCTCACACAGCAAACTCTGGGACTATGACATTGGCAGAACTCTACAACTGACTCATGCCCTCCCAGGAATTATATTCTTTGGCATGTAAATTATTTATTTTGTTGTTCCTTTTCATAAATGTTCTTCCCCAACCAACTCTTTGTTAATTACCACACTGGTTGAGTGACTGAATTCAGAATTTCATTAAAATCCCTCAGTAACAATAATTAGTTTGAGCATTCACCCATATAGATTGCATACCTGCAAAAAGACGGAAAAGAAATATTTTTAAGACAAACTCATTTGTTTCCCTTTACTTCCCTATTTAAGAGGAACTGCAGCCCCCCCCACCCCACCAAAATATAAATAAAATTTATTACTTCATTCCTTCTATCAGAAAATATCTATTAAGTGCCTCCTTATTAATTAAATCCTCTGTTAAATCTTGGGGAAAGCAAAGGTTATATATAACTCAAACCATGCACCAAATCCATGCACCCAATTGAGTGGTTCTCAACTGGGTATGATTTTGCCTTTCCCCCTGGAAGGGGTGGGGCAGGAAGGGGGGGGGAGGGAGGGTATGGGGGTAGGTTACTGGCATATACTGGGTAGAAGCCAGGGAGGCTGCTAAACATCCTACAATGTACAGAAGACTCCACAAAACAAAGATTTATTCAGCTCCAAATTTCAATAGTGCTGAGGTTGAGAAACCCTATCCCAAATCGGAAATGTGGTTATATAATAATTTGAAATACTAACTTACTTTTGTTCCCCATTTTTTTTTCCTTTCTCTTCTACCGAAATTAAATAGGTTAAGTCAGCTCTATGTGCCTTGCCTCAGGGCAAATAGATGCAGGGCAGGAAAAGAGAAGCTTACAAGGCTTTCCAATTTTTATGGGAAGAGGATTTAAGAGCACAGATGGAATTTCTAGTAGAAACTTGAAAGAGGAGAGATCTCCCCAAGTTTGGAAAGGGTTGCCTCTTGCCTAGGGGAAGAGAGAAGACAGGAAGAGGGTCTGTGTGTCTCAAGTACAGGGGCCTCATTTATTGGCAGCACTCTGAATCAGAAAGAGAGTAGTGGTCATGGGTTGCAGCTGGATCATGGGAAGCCCTGCTGAAGACTCCTATGCCCCAAGTATGGCTGTAGAAAGCTACCAGACCTGAAGAGGTCATGTCCACAGGGATGGTAGCCATCTGAACAAAACCCATGATCCCAGGGTGTCAGGCCCTCATAACTGTAGCCAAATCCTAGGGAGTTATTTGTGGGGAAGAGTTCCAAGGAAAACTGAAGTTGCTTCTTCTTTTTACTTATCCAGCAGAACAGGGGCTTGGAGGCAGAGTTGCTATAGAAATAAAACCTGTTAAATTTTTTGAACACCTGAGCTTATGAACTAAAAAATTTAACACTACTTTGGGAAACAAGACTAACACAAAGAAAACAGGAGTTGATTAGTGAATCTTCAGTGTTAACAATGCCCACAATCTCAGAGACTTACAATAGTAAACATCTATGTAGTGCTCATGTTTTACCTCAACTACTGCCGCACCACATGTTTTCTCATTTTAGGACTCAAGCTAAAGGAGCAGCTCCTGTGTGCAACACACCATTTTTGTAGCTGAAAGGATGAGAGAGAGAGCTGACAGAAACAGTTTCTCTAAGAAGAACATAGGCTATGTCACATTTGTTCACACTCCATTGGCCAAGGCAAGTCACATGATCAAGCCCAACCTCAATGAAATAGAGATGGATAACCTCTTACAGGGAAGAGGGAACAAATTGCAGACAATATCAATAATTACCACAGAGAGCAAACATCAGAAAACATACTATAACGATGGCCTGAAATGAGACACTGTTGGAATCCTGAGAAAGTGAATGATAGAACGGTCAGGAAAAGCACTACGGACTATATGGACATTGAAGTGGGAACAAAGAAAGGAAACAGACCTCATCTGATGTCCTACCATGTGCCAGGAACTGAACTCTGCCTCTCATGTTTCCTCAGTTAACTCAACCATACTCTGAGAAAACAAACTCATTAACTTGTCTGTCATCATTCAAACAGTATTAAATACCTGATTCTAAAATCCACATTCTTTCCAGTACATGACACAAGGAGCAAAACTTAAGATAGTTCAAAGGAAGAGAGGATGGTATTGCAGGCAAGAGAAAAGCTAAGAACATAGTCACAGAGGCAGAACTTTCATTTTCACATGACAGTAAATACCTGCCCTAATCAGAAGAGCAGGCTGAGTTAGAGTTGTAAGAACTCAAGATTAGCAGGAGAGATAAAGTCATGGAGGGCCTTTATAGCCCAGAAGAGTAATAAGAGAAGAAATGATAGATTGGGGTCGAGCCATCTTGCAGTTAATAGCTAGGTGAACCTGGGCAACTGTCTACAGGCTCTGAAGTGGAGTTCACTCATTTATAAAATGGAAAGATGTGGATAAGAGAATGCAGTAACAGATGATTGCTAATTCTCTTATAGAGGCAATGCATAAGGGTCTAGTAGACTTTAGGGGAAGGTCATTGACTCAACCTCTTGCTTTTTTCCCTTCCCAATTCCTAGGTTTCCCAAGCCCCAGGCTGCAAGGGATGTTGGGAAGGATGGGAGACCCACCACACTCACAAAGACCTGATTGTGAGAATGGGGAAAGCAGCCAAAAATTCTGACTTTCTGTAAGAAAGCACTATCTCTGACATGATGAATGAGGTGTTTAAGAGCCATAAATATGGCAGGGAGATGCTACACAAAATGGAAGGTGGGGAGCTAGCATCAGAAAAGGCAACCAGAGGGATTTTGCAGTCATTTTGGTGGGGAGGCTTGGATGGGGCATTTAGAAAACACTTCCAAGGTGACAGTGGAAATGTACAGGTTTGGGAGTGTTAATTTAGGGTGTGAGATCAAAACTGGCCTCCCTTCTGAAATAGAGTCTTGAAATAATTTGTGAGTGACTCAAATCCTGCCCCCTTCACCTCCTCAGGGTGAAAACTGTTCTGTGCTTTTTAACAAGTCAAACAATCAGAACGTTGGCCACTTCAAAGTGCTCTAATACCGCACAGATGACAGTTGTCACTCCAGTAAATTAGCTAAGTATATTTTAGGTACAGTTGTAAAGGGCCCATTATTTACAGCAGCGCTGGAAGTGCCAGGCACCCTGTGGTTGTGCATTGAATATGGAATGATAGCGATTGCCTATTAAAAGTTTTACATTTGAGTCCCACAGTTTTGCCTCCTGGCTCAACAGGAAAAAAAACAATGACTTTTCTACAGGAAAAGACATAAAATACATTCTCTAAACCATGCCACCTGAAATATGACACATTTCCAAAACCTTAGGTGACTTTTAATCCCAAAAATTCAAATGTCAGAGTGAGGAGTGTGGGATACTAGTCTAATTGCCACCTTGAATATGTATCCAAACTAGAAGGCAGACAGCAGATGAAATTCAACATCTTTGTGGAGAGGAAAAGGGAAAGAGCCAATCCCCCCAGTAGAAATGTATAAAGCATACAACACTCAAAAATCAGTTTTAGCTGGAAATTTGAGATTAAAATATACCAGAAATGGGATCTGGAAGGAAAAAAACTATGCCAGCTCTCAGCTATGGTCAGCATTCAATACAGGTTTGCTCCCTCCAAAGATTGTGCTCTCACTCAGAGATAAACCATAAACAGATGCCTCCAGAATTTTTTCTATTAATTTAGCTCACAACAGTTGGTCTGTTATGACTTAGGATTTGAGGGGATACAAATGAAAAGGAAAAAGTGAGCTTTATATTTGAAGAATGGAAATGGAGAAGAAGGGGCATTTAAAAGACATTTCAAGATCAGTGAAGGATTAAACATAAGAATTATTAAATAACCACACAAGGGAGAGACCTACACAGTTCTGTAGACAAGAGCTGTACTGAGACAGCAACATGAACTGGAAAACTCTCGAAGCCTTGGTCCAGGTCTGCTGCCAATGATGTGGGTGGGCTTCATTTTCATTTCATCATTATGCCAAGCACTGTGTGCCAGGCACCATGCTAAGAATAGAAAACGTGATACTGTCCCCACATATAGTGGAGGAGACCATGATAGGGGTATGAACCATATGACTATAGAGAGAGCCAATGGACAGTGACAACTCAGGCCTCTGGCAATGCCAATATCCAACATCCTACATGCTCTGAGCTCAGAGAAGAGCCCAGTCAGTATGGGCTGAAATTGACAAGGAGGTCTTTATCATGGGATGAGACTTGAGTTGTGTCTTGAAGAACAGGTAGGACTTGAATTACAGCAGCCTGGAGGGTGGGGCGGGAGAGTGGGAACTGGGGAGGCAATGTAAACAGAAGTGAAGGAAGTAAAATGAGGAGTGAAAAGAGATAAATTGGAGTCAGATTAAAGGAAACTTAAAAACTAGGTCAAGAAGTTTGGAACTTTTCCTCTGAGGAAACCAATAGACTGTTTTGGTTTTGGTTTTCTTTTTTAGCTTGGATCATAGAATTTGATGAAAACAATATACTGGGAGGACTGAACTTATTAATAATGTCAAGCGCAGGATAAATTGAAGCAATAGGGACCAAAGAAAGGAGATGAGCAGAAGATAACTGCAATAACCCACTGGGTCTTGACCCAGGGGTGTGGAGTTTAAACAGAAAGGAGTACGGGTCCTCTGCCAAGATGAGATAGATTTCAAACAGAAGGATGGACAAGACCTGGCAAGTGACCAGAATTATAGGAAAAACAATAGAGGATCCAAAGTGTCTCAGAGATCGTAAGGCTAGGTAAGTTGGGTAGTAGTAGAAAAATTACAAATTTTTTTTAAATGAGAAAGGAACATGTGAATATGGACAGGTGACAAACTTGTCTATAGTGATGCCAAACTTCAAATGATATACAGAGAAGGGATGGTTTTGCAGTTGATATCTATCTACTGCACATCTTTATTTTTAGAACCATCTATGAATCGTAAAATGCCTTGGCTTACCTAAAAGACAAACTGCTCCATTTTCAGCTGTTTGTGTATTAATTAACCTTCAGCCTGGTCATTTACAGACACACTTGTATCCTTGCTATAGTTAATTGTAGGTACGGCACAAGGTCACTCTTACCAAGAGAGAGGTTCAATTACAATGCATATTCCATTGTTTTAATCACGGTTCTCTACACAAAGATATACACAGACGAGATTGAAAAAGTAACTGCATTGCCTTCCCCCCAAAGAAAAATCCATTTACCTGAACCAGGTAGCACAATTATCATCATAGTGACATCCCTGGAAAGAGAGACTGGATGACAGGGTAGAGAAGCAAATTCCTTAAGCACCCACAGTCTCAGAGAATGAGCAGAAGAAATGGCAAGAAGTGAGTCTTTTTGGAGAAAAGACATAAAATATGGCATTCCCAGTAAACAAAGAGGAGAACGACGATAAGACAAAATGGCAAAGAAGGAAAAAACCAAGTGACTAGTACTGTTCTTTGAGCAGTAACATTTGAAAACTTTTCAAAACTCATTTTTCTGAGTACTTGGGGAAAAATTAAGAAATAAAAACAAAGGTACCTGGGTGGCTCAGTCGGTTAAGTGTCTGACTTCAGCTCAGGTCATGATCTCACAGCTGGTGGGTTCGAGCCCTGCGTCAGGCTCTGTGCTGACAGCTCAGAGCCTGGAGCCTTCTTCGTATTCTGTGTCTCCCTCTCTTTCTGCCCCTCCCCACTCATGCTCTGTCTCTCTCTCTCAAAAATAAACAAACATTTTAAAAAAATTAATAGAAAAAAAAGAAAACAAGCAGAAGTCAGATAAGACCTTTTGGGATGTGAATATTTGAAAGAAAACGTGAATGCTTTCAAATCTCAGATTCCACTAGAAATTATCAAACATCATTTTCTTTAGCCTATTCAATATACTTTTGCAAGCTAAAGACTATGATTTACAGTTTAGCTCTCCTTGGAAATACTTAGCATCTCTTAAAGAGCTAGCACATTAAAATATTAAAACTGTTAGCTTCATTTCCTAGTTATTTTCTTATAGGAATTTTTGAGACCCCCCCCCCTTTCAGATTTGCATAAATGGTTAAGAACTTCTTGAAACCCAGCAAAACAGGCATTCCACTGAATTTGAGAGAGGTTACAACCTTTATTTTTAGTTTCTTCTACAGATGGGCTATCTAATCTAAAGACACCTTCCTATTTTGTCCTTGATATATCCATGCCCATCCTTCAGGCACAGACTGCTTCTACAAATAAACTGTTCAGCATCAGAAAGACTGGAGTCTCTACTGGGGTTCAAGCATCCTCTTGGGTTCACTACTCCCCATTTCTCAATTTACACGGGATTTCACACATGGAAAACATCTCACACTCAAACAATAAAAATATTATTAAATTCTTGAATAACCTGGAGATTATCCAGCCGTCATTTTGTTCAAGGAAAAAGAAAAGGGGACAATGCAATTACTTAGAAGAGAAAACATGTTCACACAGCTACTTGGAGTTTCCCATGAGCCAGAACATCACCTGGCTGTTTATCAGAGTCCAGAAGATGGCAATTCCCTGTTAATGAAGAAGAGCAACCTTCTCAGGTAAAGAAGTTTGACAGTTGGAGCCCCTCCAACCCACTAACAGTCTTGCAGAATGGGACACTCTCTCTGATGAGTTCCAATCCTCTCCAAAAAGGAAAACTCACATGCTCGAATCTGATCAATCGTCAAACCTAAAAATACTCATTTCAATAGGACAAAACTATAATAGTACTTCCCTTACTCCAACTATCAGCAGACTCATAGATGTCTATCCATGGATCCATGCTCAGCAATTTAGCAAAAACAACAAGAAAATAATAAACATGAAAATATATAAATAATAATTGTTTTCTGGGATCCCTGCCTGGCTCAATCAGTGGAACGTGTGACTCTTGATCCCAAGATTGTGAGTTTGAGCACCATGTTGGGTATACAGATCACTTAAAAACAAAATCTTAAAAAAATAATGGTTCTCTTATTTTTCATTGGCTTTATATATTTTCAGAAAAAAAAAAATACTTCTTAGGAACATAGATCCAAGCTGACTCAAGCCTAATGACTTCACTTCAAAATCCAAATGAAGATGGCTCTTACCTACCTTTTTGTCAGCTTTTATTTGAGTTCAGTATGGTGTCATTTTTCTGTGGGATAGACTGTTCATTGTCCCACAGTACCCATTCTCCCCTCCATTCTTATTGTAACAGAGCATCAAAGTTTTAGCTAGGTACATGGCCATTCAGCATAAGTAATACAGTTCTCTGTTAATTATGTGACTAATTCCTCACCAGTAGGATGGGAGTAAAGTGATGTGGGCCTTCAGCCTCACTGAGGGTCCAGTGTGAGTGTGTCAGTGGTCCCAACTCAGACATTTTGAGTTCAGCAGTATCAGTAGTGGTGTTTCACTCTAGAATGATTGGGGCATTGTCCTGGCTACCTACTGCTAAGCCTGATTCTCTATCCTCTCCCAAAATACTGTTAGCTGTCTGACATCCTTTTTATAAGCTCTTTTCCTACTTAAATTAGCTAGAGTTGGTTTATAGTGCTTGCAGCCAAGAACTCTGACTGAGATTCAGACACCGTTCTAGGCTTCCATGTGAATTAACATGTGTGGTCCCTGCCCTTGAGGAGTCATCAAGGTCCAAGGATGAGTTTTTTCTTTAGCACCTTCCTGCCAACTGGAATCCCTGCAAATGAGATTAATCTGAAAATGAGATTAAAGTAATAAAACATTTTTTTTCCTTATTTATGTGTATTTAATATGAAATTCTCAAGCTCAGTTACAGGTTTTTAAATTCCACAGTGTATTTCAAGGTTTTATTTTTGTTTAATATGAAATTTATTGTCAAATTTGTTTCCATATAACACCCAGTGCTCATCCCAACAGGTGCCCTCCTCAATACCTATCGCCCACCCTCCCCTCTCTCCCACCCCCCATCAACCCTCAGTTTGTTCTCAGTTTTTAAGAGTCTCATGTTTTGGCTCCTTCCCTCTCTAGCCTTTTTTTTTCCCCTTCCCCTCCCCCACGGTCTTCTGTTAAGTTTCTCAGGATCCATGTAAAAGTGAAAACATATGGTATCTGTCTTTCTCTGTATGACTTATTTCACTTAGCATCACACTCTCCAGTTCCATCCACATTGCTACAAAAGGCCATATTTCATTCTTTCTCTTTGCCATGTAGTATTCCATTGTGTGTATAAACCACAATTTCATTATCCATTCATCAGTTGATGGACATTTAGGCTCTTTCCATAATTTGGCTATTGTTGAAAGTTCTGCTATAAACATTGGGGTACAAGTGCCCCTGTGCATCAGCACTCCTGTATCCCTTGGGTAAATTCCTAGCAGTGCTATTGCTGGGTCATAGGGTAGTTCTATTTTTAATTTTCTGAGGAACCTCCACACTGTTTTCCAGAGCGGCTGCACCAGTTTGCATTCCCACCAACAGTGCAAGAGGGTTCCCTTTTCTCCACATCCTCGCCAGTATCTATAGTCTCCTGATTTATTCATTTTAGCCACTCTGACTGGCATGAGGTGGTATCTGAGTGCGGTTTTGACCTGTAGTTCCCTGATGAGGAGTGACATTGAGCATCTTTTCATGTGCCTGTTGGCCATCTGGATGTCTTCTTTAAGGAAGTGTCTATTCATGTTTTCTGCCCATTTCTTCACTGGATTATTTGTTTTTCATGTGTGGAGTTTGGTGAGCTCTTTATAGATTTTGGATACTAGCCCTTTGTCCAATATGTCATTTGCAAATATCTTTTCCCATTCTGTTGGTTGCCTTTTAGTTTTGTTGATTGTTTCCTTTGCAGTGCAGAAGCTTTTTATCTTCATGAAGTCCCAATAGTTCATTTTTGCTTTTAATTCCCTTGTCTTTGGGGATGTGTCAAGTAAGAAATTGCTGTGGCTGAGGTCAGAGAGGTTTTTTCCTTCTTTCTCCTCTAGGGTTTTGATGGTTTCCTGTCTCGCATTCAGGTCCTTTATCCATTTTGAGTTTATTTTTGTGAATGGTGTAAGAAAGTGGTCGAGTTCTGCATGTTGCTGTCCAGTTCTCCTAGCACCATTTGTTAAAGAGACTGTCTTTTTTCCATTGGATGCTTTCCTGCTTTGTCAAAGATTAGTTGGCCATACTTTTGTGGGTCTAATTCTTGGGTTTCTATTCTATTCCACTGGTCTATGTGTCTGGGTTTTTTTTAAGTTTTTTTTAAACTTTTTTTTAAAGTTTTGTTTATTTATTCTGAGAGAGAGAGAGAGAGAGAGAGAAAGCAAGCATGAGTGGGGGAGGGGCAAAGGGAGAGAGAGAATCCCAAACAGTCTCCACACTGTCAGCGCAGAGCCCAACATAGGGCTCAAATTCACAAACTGAGATCACCACCTGAGCAGAAACCAAGAGTTGTAAGCTTACTTGACTGAGCCACCGACACGCCCCAGTAACGAAACATTTCTTTAACAAACACGTCAGTATATTTAGATTCCAGCATCTTAGGCCCCTGCAAGTGGCAAATCTCTGTTCACAGCACACTTATAATTTATTTGTTTAAACGGTAGTAATGCCACCGTTTAAAATTTGTAGGAATTGAGAATCACCTTTAGCCTGACACTTACTCTGTTTTTGTTGTTTTATGAAAATGTGTGTTTCAAAATTCAAAGATTACACAATGAAAAATTATTTACTTCTCAACCTTTCTCTTGGTTTCCTAGTTCCCTTCCCTAGAATCAGTACTCTACCTTGTTTCTTCAAATTCTTCTAGAGATGAAATAATACAGACATGTAGATACAGAATGCTTACAAGCTTATAAATTAATACATATGCATATCCTTTTTTAACAAAGGTTGAAGCACACTCTTCTGTACCTAGTTTTTACACTTAATATCTTAGAGATTGTTCCTTATCAATATATACAGCTCTGCCTCATTCTCACTAATGATGGAAGTGTTCCAGTTTATGAATGCTCTATAATTACTTAACCTGTCTCCTATTGTCGGATATTTGTTTCCTCTAATCTTTTCCTGTTGCAGTAAATGTTCTGTACAAGATTCTTTCTGTGCTTTTAGGAGTGTGTCTGTCGAATAAATTCCAAGAAGTGTAATTGTGGCTCAGAAGTCAAGTTCATTTATACTTGATAAGCATTTCCGAATTGCCCTCCAAAGAGGTGTGTATATTTATACCCTCTTAAACAATGCATGAGAGTATTTGGTCCCTCTTTTCTACCTCTTCCCCCTTTTTAGCTATCTCTAGTGATGGTAAATTTGTATCTTTTAACAGGTTTAACTTCTCAAAACTGCACCCAAGTCATTTGAGGCCTACCCTGATAAATAAAAGCATCACCTTGTCAGGTAACACCATTCTGAGTACAAGAGGAGTTGTGACTCTAAAATAATTAAATGACTTCCCTTGTTTGGTCTGTAAAGTGATTCTGAAGTTGGCTCCAAAAGAAGATCAAAACATATTCTGGGCAACAGTACCATCACTCAAACACGTGCACTGCCTCCCAAAGGGATATGGTTGAAGGAGACAACGTTCAGTCAGCAGTCAAAGCTCTGGTCTATGGATTTAACAATTCGTATTGCGTCATAGTTATGCTACAAGCGAGGGATAAAGATCAAGTCATGGGGCTTCTTGGTGTCTGATTTATGCAAATGAGCATCATTACTTTATAGCCAATTTTTAATCTTTTATCCTTATAAATCCTCACAACTTCCTTGAGCTGAAGAAAGCAAGTGGCATCTTATCTTTGCTGAACCTAAGAATTCTAGAAAATCTCAGGGACTTGTTCACAATAGCCCTCTCTTACAATGCCACAGAACACAGTAACCAGTTTGCTTTCCTGTTGACGTAAGAAACCCTGGTTTCCAAGGGTCCTTGGTACAAAAGTAGAAAGTGCTGAGGATTATGCACATGCTAATGGCATTATAATTAACTAAAATTCCTCCAAATGGAGGGTGAAGACTAGTAAAACTGAAGCATATACTACTAGGAGTGTTGTAGTAATGTTTCACAACCAACTCTCAGAGAGGGAAAAATCACTCTTGTAGCATTTGCCAATAACTGTGGTGTAAACTCCTGCCATGGCCAACTTCAGGTCACCTACATGATATCAACTGGCTCACAGAATTCCTGAGAATTCAGCAATAGGCTCTGCTGCTGGCAAAGCACACCACCGCATGGCAATCATAGTACCATCTGGATGTGTTACAGCATGAAATTTTTACCTGAAGGAAAGAACTCAACTCCCCTGGGCTTCAACATACTACACCTCTGACTTCTGTATTACCGTGGATTATTGTGTTCTTATTTCATATATTTCTGAACTCAAACTTTGCTTTAAGCTTCATTATCCCCAATGTACTGTGCTTCAAAGCATGTAACTTCAATTTTCATAAAAATATATTTTTTACATAGGTTGATATGTGAGTCTATTAATGTTCACTCATTCAGCACTTCCTTTCTAACTTTTTCTCTATCTCATAAATATGAAATGGGCAGAGAGCAGCAAGCATGTACAAGATCATTTTTCTGTATTTACATAATGAAAAAGTTACAAGTAATGTGAACAAAGGAGTCAAAAGGGAATTTAATACATAGCAATCCAGGACATCTTGATAGATGGGACATTTTGCAAGGAATCTGCTTAAATAGCTGTTGAGACAACACATTGCTCTTGAAAAGATCACTTTTTTAAACCACAAAAATGTTTAAAGATGATTTAACATGCCCAACAACTCAGTCTGTACATGTGTAAATGTGTAATATGCAAAGTGTGAGTATCAAGAAATAAAACTCTGTGGACTTCCTGATGACATCCTTCAAAGTAATCACCTCAAAGGACATATATATTCAGTCATGCTTCCATCGCCCAAAATGTTCCTAGAACTGCCTTCAGAGCAGTGTATAAATTACACAGGGGAATTAAGTTCATGCAAAGCTTTATAATCATATTTATTTAGATAAAAAATTAGAACCATCCAATTTCATGACGCATCTTATTTATCAGGCTCGATTCTAAGTGACTTGTAGATATTTCCAAAGACCAAATCCACCTTTAAAGAATAAAGATTTGTCAACATTCAAAAGGACTCCCTAAAAGAAGTTTCAGAAATGTTTCAAGCAGTGACTGCTTTATTGAAGTAACTGTGTGACCTTCCAAGGTGAGGATCAGAAGGACACGACCCTCATTTGGATGTATATACTTTGGCACATTTGTTTAAAGTCTCATTGCATTACAGGAGGTCACATCATGTAGCACTGAAAAACATACCTGGGAATCATCTGTGTGTGATTTATTTCATTTATTCTAGATTTAGAAATCTAGAGGCACTACCACACTCTTACCTGGCCAAGAGGGCTAAACTAGGCACATCTGAGCTCTCTGAGCTGGAAAGTAGAGGCACCACAATATTAATTACTATTTATTTATGTAGAGAAGTGGAGAGAAGTAACACCCAGATAGGAAAACCATACTCCTGGGGAGAAATTATGATTCAACTGGAGGACTAATATAATCAACTCTATTCTTAGTTGAAAATACAATAGTGGTTTTCATTAAATAGAAATTTCACATGAAAAAATAAGAAGTTTTGGGGCATCTTGGGTGGCTCAGTCGGTTAAGCGTCCGACTTCAGCTCAGGTCATGATCTCACGGCTTGTGAGTTCAAGCCCCGCGTCAGGCTTTGCGCTGACAGCTCAGAGCCTGGAGCCTCC
The DNA here is from genome assembly GCF_022837055.1 of Prionailurus viverrinus. NCBI lineage: Eukaryota > Metazoa > Chordata > Mammalia > Carnivora > Felidae > Prionailurus > Prionailurus viverrinus. The sequence goes on from NC_062566.1 coordinate 93,044,106, forward strand.
TCAGAGTCTGTGTCTTTCTCTCTCTCTCTCTCTGCCCCTCCCCCTCTCACACTCTGTCTCTCTCTGTCTCTCAAAAATAAGTAAACATTTAAAAAAAAATAAGCAGTTTCATTATGTTTAACCTCTGCATACCTGCATAGTATCATGAGTCCTAATCCCTGATCTCTGTTCATGCATATTATGAGTCCTATAGGCCACTTCATTGCCCCATGCCCTATGCCCCACAACACAGAAAGCCCTGAAAGAGTTATCACATGGAAAAGAGGAGGAATGGAGCTGAGCCATGCCTGCTCTAAGAACAAGTTTCTGGTCCAATGTGCCAAGAGGAGTTGAATGCATCTTCAAAGGACTGTGTTACTCTCCATGACACCCTCAGATTTGGGGCTGTAGGAAAATAACTCAAAAAGCAAGGGGAGATTGTCACCTCTCCTTACTTTATATTAAAGCCCTTTACCTCCTTTATTTAATACATACTTCTTGAGTGTCCTTTAATATTGGCCAAAAACTCAGGAACCACTAGGCATGGCCCAGAACCTACTGGGAACATTCTCTTCCCACTAGGAAATATTTCTAGACATTAACTTCTGGGAAATGATAAAGTGCATACATTGCAAATATAAAGGGTTATATAAATACTTAACAATTGAAGCATTTCTACTACTCTGCCCACAAAGAGCCATTACCTCTGTCTTTATGACAGAAGGTTTAATGTCGCTGAATCTTGCTCAAGTGTAATATTCACTTGAACACTAAGGTCCAATTTTATAGTGCCAATTTTTTATTCCAAATCACAGTCACAATCCAATCCAATCCAAGTATTCTGATACCACATCTTCTATGAAATAGCTTTTCTTCAGCCATACCTACTTTCCGGCTCACTGCCTTCTTATATCCTCAGAGCCAGGTCTAGTGCTCAACTCATGGTACATACACAATAAATTATGTGTGGATAGATGAACACTTCAAAATCTTGTGTCTTCTTATGAAAGGTGTCCCAAACAAGAGAAATAATAGTAATAACTACCATATGTGCAGGTGCTCTAAGTATATTATCTCCACCACCTTACAATGCTGATAAAATTATGATCTACTCTACATACAGGAAGCTGAGACTTGGATCAGTATCTTGCCCAAGAATTCAGAATTATTAAATGGCAAAGCTAGGATATAAACCCAATATGTTGGTCACTGGAATCAGAACCCTTAACCACTTTGGTAAATTGCCTCTAACCTCAGAAGTCCCCTCAAAGATAGACCGTCCTATAACGTAACAGTTACCAAATTCCTCATGTCCTCTCACGGATCCCCATGATGTTGTAATCTCGTATTACAACACATACCACCAAAGCTTCCAATACCACCCAATCATGACACCTTCATCTGCTTCCTGTCCACTTGCAGAGGTGAGATGATGCGTGCCAAGCCTTGGTCTTATCATCCATTCCGGGTTCACACAGATTCCAAGGGGAAAGGACCCTTCGTGGGTCCTTCAAGGACCCTTCATTTCCCCTCATTTTGTTCCCTTAAGTGCTATAGGGCTAAGCCCCGCAACAATGAGCTATGTGAAGAACATTGTGCTGTATTCAGTATTGCCCCTTCCGCACGGACACCAGATGTGCTCTCCCCAGAACACTCTCCCACCCTTCATACAAATTGTCTCCTGGAGCCTGTGAGAACCTACAGTGGAGCTGCACTTAGTTAGAGACTTAGGTTCTAAAACCAGTGACTATGGCAAAATAAAATAAATAAAATTACCTTTAAAAAACATATGTATAATACATGTAAATAATTATGTAAATTATATATAACTAATATGTAAAAAAATTATATATAAATTATATCTAAATAAAATTATCATTAACATCACCCACAAAGTAGTGTTTATAATTTATTATATTCAATTCTGGGGTCAGAATTCTTATTTTGAGATTTAATTTTGAGAACCACTAAGCTAGAAGGAAAGTCTAAATGCAGATGCCTACACATTTCAATCATTCCACCTATCAGAATGGGAAAAAGTTCCTGCTTGCTTACAGGATTTATTTCATTCTTTGTTAATGTGTAATATCGTTATAACCTATTTAAAGGTGTGTTTGCTTTGTGACATCTTACGCTAGGCAGGTTCTGAAGTCAGAGCAGGCTGGGTCCTTGACTAATGGCAGTGTGAGCCAATTACCTGCCCAGAAGGAACAAAAAGATCCAGGGATAAACACAGCTCAATGTCTCAAGCAGAGATCCCATCATGTTAAGAAGGAACAATGAGAAAACAACTCATGAGAAAATCAACCCCAACAACTTGCCTCTATCTTCCATGTCCCTGTTGCCTTTCTCTTATTTTTCTCCTTCCTTTCAATGTGTATATTTTTTCATTCCTTCCTACATGTATTCCTTTCATAACTATTTCTTGGACACCTTTATAAAGTGCCTAGTATTGGGCTCAGTCATTATGTAAATGTCCAAATTTGCCCAGACATTTTCTTTACCCTGAAAGTTTCATGTTTGTTTCCTTCTGTTTACTCATGGCCAGTCAGAGTTATTCAAAGAAGAAATAACACACTTGGATCCTCTGACACTGTGTCCCATTTTCAAATTCACATCTCCCAGCTCTTTTTATTGACTGAAGCTGTGAATGCCATAGAGATGCCATCTGGTTGAATTCTGAATTGTTTAAAGAAAGGACAAAATCTGAGGATGACCCAGCACAGCCAATAAAGCTGGGAAAAATCTGCTCTGTCCGTCTGCAGTTCAAGGCTCACAGACACCCCACCAGTATCATATATGGGGATTGCCCCTGAACTTCTATCCATAAGATAATCTCCAATCTGTTGCTTTCATTTTCTGAGTAATTCTCAAAAGTTTTAAGAAATGTTCACAATGGCCATTTTTATAAGAAAAAAAAATAGTTTGGGGAAGAGTACAAAAGGAGTCCAACTTAAACTGGTAAAAGGCCAACACGAAAATCGAGCAAGGGTCCTCCCAAGATGAATAAGGAAGCCAGAAACTCTCCGGAGCTGGAAGTTAACTTGGTCATGAAGGCGAAGTCTTGAAAAAGAAAAAGCTGTAAAGCTTTGATTAAAATTCCCACTGCTGGTTATATTTATATGCCCATTCAGGTGCTCATAAAGGAAGGGCATTTTTATTAAGAACACTGTAGATCATTTTGAATACATTTCCCCGTACTTTTCTTTTCTCCTTCCTCCATCTTTCTATAATGATATAAATTAAAAGGCAGAGGCATCAGGTGATAATGATGGATTTTCTCAGCTATTTGGCTTATGCCGCAACAAACCTCAATATTATTTTAGCGATGTGAATTATTTGACCTAGAAGGATCAGCCTGTTCAATACATTCAGTGGTAGTGCTGAGGAATTAGCTTGCTTAGCCTGGGGCAATCAATAGATTGACAAACTAGCCTTTTTTAAGTCCTAGACCTATTTTATAGGAATATTAAGCTTGTGGTGTTCATACAACAAAGGAACTGAAGCCTGCACAAAAGCTTTCACAGCTGACAACACTCGCAGGACACTTTTATATCTTTAAAGAGGTTCTCATATACACAGACCCAGCCAAAGGCAGGCAGGAGGGGGGCTAAATAGACACAGCCATTCATCTGATATAACTATGGACAGGTTTAAAAATACACAAACACAGGCTTGAACATCTGGGAAGGAAAAAAAAGTACTTTATGTGAATTATCCTGTGGCTGTTGCAACTTCAAACAATGCTCCTAGAGCTATTTTGAAAACATTATGTGAGAAGCAAAATAAGTGAGTAAAACATGAAAAGCCGTGGTAATGGGAAGAAGTGATATTCATGCCCTTTCCCCAGATCTCACACAGGGCTTTCACCACCCAACCCACACTCCCCTGTGTCTGAAGGTGGAAAAGGATTTTAAGTTCATAGGAAGTTTGCCCTGAGACTACATAGAATCTCCTGACAAATCATCCCATTATGCGATTCTGGCTGGCTGCAGGAGGGCTGGAAAGGAAATGTCAGAGGAAGAGACGTCTGGGAGGCAGATTTTCAGGGAGGAAGATGCTGCCACTAGCTTTGTGATCAGTCACTGGGAACTGCTGAAATGCATTTCCCCTTTGAAAGCTAATATAGAATGGCAGTGTCTTCAGTCATTAAAGGCTACGGCAGGGAGGGGGCTTGCATTGGAAAAATGGGCTGCTTTCTCAAAGAAAATAAATATTCCTCCAGTAGACTCCTTCACCATTATCATGGACTTTCCCATTGTGGTAATGTTTATTGCTTTCCCCCTCTCCTGGGTTTTTTAAATGTCCCCTATTGAAAAGACAGAACTTCATGCAGTGAATTTTGATTAGAAGCTCATATCATTGCTCTCCTAATACCAAGCTGATGTTCAAAGGGTACTGTTACAGAGGCCCATAATTCCTAGCTGGAGCAAACAAAGGCTATGATGAGTGACAAAACAGGCAAGAAATTATTCAATTAAAAAAGACAGTGTGAGCTATTTCTCCCTAGAACTTATTAACAGCCCTTCAACTGATCCCTCTGGTAGCCACGTAGGGTGAAATCGAGCTTTTCCAAGCAGCACACTAGAAGGCCAATGCCAGAGAAGGATGCTGGAGGAGGAAAGCCAGAGCTGGGGAGGAGCAGGCGCAGCAGTACCAAGAAACATTGATTACACTCCAAATCAATGCAAGATGCTGACAGGGCTCGGCAGTAGGAGAAGCTGGCAACCAAATTGCGTCTCCTGAGCCCTGCCCATCAGTAGGTGTTACTATTCATACATGCAAATCAACAAGCACTGAGCAGAGATTAAGAGAGAGGGAGGCAGAAGATGGCAAGAAGAAAAAGACTTCAGCTCAGGCTGCAGATCAGAGCGAAAAGCATTATCATAAATATAAAAACCGAAATTCTCCCTCCACTCTGGTTCACAGGTGCTTTGCTTTAAAAAAAAAAAAGTAAACCACAGATTCCTTTACGTCAAGAAACTGTGAAAATTTTGTTTTATCATTGAACAGCTGTTCTTTCAAGTTCTAGCTAAGTCCCCTAAATCTCTGTCTTGATTAGTCTAATTATGCAGCAGGGGTATCTATTAAAGTCTAATGCCGACCTTGAATTTAGTTCATCAGTATCCACAGCAATATCGTCATTCATTCTATTCCATGGGTCAGTCCTAGAAGTGCCAGGGGAAAATGCCTGAGGGTAATAAATCTAAGGGCATGTGTGACGTATATCAGAATTACTCAGATGCCAAGGTAACATACAGCAGAGAAAATCCCATGAGAAAATTCCTATTAGCATAGGATTTTTCCATGATGAAGTTTGCACTCAGGCTCCTTGAGACACTTTCCTGAGATGTTAAAAACTCTGACTTGTCACTATGATCGTGCACATACAGCGTCACTGAAGACTGACTGATGGAGACAACAGGAAACCACAGCCAACGTCAAAAGAGTATCTTCTCCACCCTGGGGGAGTCACTGATAGGCCTGGGCATGAACACTCCACAAATCATTAGAAACACCAATATGAAGAGAATATTACTACCAACTGGGAGTAAGTGAATGGCCATTACCAGTTTCCAGCCCTAAAGCTCAAATAAAGATGAGTCACACAGCTGGATAGGCATTATCCTGGCACCACCAAGTTCCGGTGTCCCTCAATGAAAACAGGCCCAAAATGAGATTCAGGTTAGATGAAGGATCAGCATCATCCTCTTCCATTTTTTGGAGAAGAGTTAAATTTTGGTCAAGTTATGTCAATGAAAGCTATTTTATCGGAAAATCTTTTTTAAGGTATCTTGGAGTGGTACGTAATAGCCCTTTATATTTACAAGATTCTGTCATACACACTGATTCATTTACTCTCACTGTACCATCAAGATACTCTCTTGTCCAGAAATCTATCACCATGACTAATTCACCACCCATAAAATACTCTCTATAATAATTACCATCTTTTGCTTGGTTTTAAAATGTGCTAATTATTTTTACCTAGCATGCTAAAGTGCCCTAAGTGTTATCAGAGCTCTCTGTGGAGCTGAGAAAATGGAGTCCTAAGTCATTGAAGCAAAGCTCTCATGTTCCCAAAGTTCAGAATTAGCCTTTGATCAAAATCAGATATGACATTTTGGTGGGAGAAAAAAAAAATAGGTTTTAAAATAAAAGATCCCAATCACTGAGAAAACAAAGTAGGGTGTTTCTTTCACCCAACCTCATGTCCTATTTCTAATCACATTTGTATCCCCGCATCAATTCTGGGGAATTGATAGGCCTCCCAATAGTAAAAGCAGAGGCATTTAAAAATAAAAGAAAAAGTAGTTGTGAGATAAGTCATGGGGGAAAGAGGGTTTAAATTAGGATCCTGATTTTTTTTTGAGAGAGAGAGAAAGAGAGAGCATGAGTGGGTGAGAAGGGCAGGAAAGAAAGAGAGAGAGAGGAAGAGAGAGAATCCCAAGCAGTCTCCACACTCAGCATGGAGCCCAACTTGGGGCTTGATCCCAAGATCCTGGGATCTGGACCTGAGCCAAAATCAAGAGTTGGAAGCTCAACCAACTGAGCCACCCAGGCTCCCCTGGAATCCTGATTTTAAGGCAGCAAGTATAATAAAGAGGTCTAAAAACCCCATACCCAAACATTCTTTATGAATGAAACACCTCAAACTTGTGTGTTCTACTCAACTGCAAATAAAATTCATCACCATCAAAAATTTGAAGAGTGAATCCTTCCTACACTTAACATTAAAACGTTGGTTTCTCTTCTCATCTGTTTCCATGAAAAGATAATTTACTGTCCATTATCATTCTTATCAACTTGTTCTATGACAGTGACAGCCTTTCTGGACTGATGTCAGAGACATTTTATCCTCAGATGAAGACAGTTGCTCTTGTGAGGGATTTATATTAAGGAACCTGTTTTGAACAAATCTTAAAAGCCACTGGAGTTGTTTTCAAATATGTCTGCAAATTCTTTTATATTCCTCCCTTTGGTGAAGCTTAATCTCTCTCTCTTTTTTTAACCAACAAAATATGGGAGAAATGATCGAGTGTGACCTCCTAGGGTCAATCACGAAATATCTTGCAGCTTCCACCTTGCGGTCTCTCTTGCAACACTCACTGTGGGGAAGCCAGCTGCCATGTTGTGAGGAGGCTCACCCAGCCCTGTAGAGAGGTCCACATGACAAGAAACTGAAGTCTCCTTCCAACAACCTGCACAAATTTGCCAGGCATGTGAGTAAGCCACCTTAGAAGTAGACCCTCCAGTTCCATTCACACCTTCAGAGGACTGTGGCCCTGTCCAACATTCTGACTATTACCTCAGGAGAGACCCTGAGCCAGAATCCCCTAGCAAATCCCCTCCTGGATTCCTGAACCACAGAAACTATGTGAGATAATAAATGCTTATTGTTTTAAGTCACCAGGTTCTAGGTAATTTGTTACAGAATAGAAAACTAATACAGTCACCATTATCAATAAAACTTTATTCAGTGCCTACCTTGTGCAAGACATACATGTGACCCATGTAAGTGTGGATAGCACCCTTTCTGAGGAGGTCATGCTTTTTCTTCAAAGGCATTCCTGGATTTGGGGGGAAAGTTTCCAAACAGGAGTCTACTTTCTGATCTCATTTAGAGAAACAGGTTTTCCCCACCCACTCTTTTCTTCACTCTGGAAAGGATTTTGTTTGTCATTTTAAAACAAGTCATGCTGCTATCATGGGTGTCTTCAGAATCTGACACCATGCCATATTTATGTTTTGTCCTATTTGTTGCCTTCCAAGTGCAGCTGAGACACCTCAACATTTTCAAATAACAGGCGAAGAAAACAAATTCTTGGAAGAAAGCTGTCACCCGATTTTATTGGCAGCACAAAACTGAGTTTTAGCTAACAGGACACACATAAATATTCCTGATGCCTGCTCATTCTGAATGTTATGTCTCCCTGGCTTGTCATTAACAATACAGATCAACACCCTAGTCTCACGAATGGGGAAGGAACACCAATGCCAACAGAATGACAGTGCCTGTGGATGACACAGACGATCAGGCAACTATTTAGAAGAGCTCATCTCAGGAACTAACTCTCAAGCAGTGAATAGAACAGTCCTTTCATCTGATTTACCCTTCATGGCTGTTTCACTTTTAAGAGGGCCTGAGAAATGTCTGCCTATCTCTCAACAAATGTTCTTTTCTTCTTCTGTACTCATTCTCTGAGAGACTCCATGGGCCAGTGTCCTTCCTCTCCCAGAGACTGGTCCATTACACACCCAGCCAGCACCTCTCTCCAGATCACCAGTCAGAGAAGCCACAGGTCAAGGACCCTAGCACTTGGGCTCCAGCCTAGGTACCAGCTCCTGAGGGGAGGCAGCCCCCTTGATGTTGCTGTGCTGGGAAACTGCATTTCAGTGCATTTCAGACTTTGAAAAAAAAAAAAAAAGGAAATAGGAAGGAAAGAAGGAAGGGAGGGAGGGAGGGAGGGAAGGAAGGAAGGAAGGAAGGAAGGAAGGAAGGAAAGAAGGAAGGGGAAGGAAATAGATACAAAGAGATCAAAAATCTTCAGCTGCTCTTGTTTAACATTAGCAAACGCCATGCAGAAAGTGACACACATCAATGCTTAATGTTTTTGGCAAGAAGTAGAAGCAGTAAAGTTCAACCATTAGTCATCCTGGCTCTGAATTCTGGTTTAGCCATTTCTTACGTTTGTGACCCTCAACAAATTACTCATTCTCTATAAGCTACAGGTTTTCAGCTATAAAATGGGATAATAGACTAGCCCCCATCTCTCCAGGTTATGAGGAGATTTAAAATGAGGCTGTATGGGTAAAGCACTAAACAATACCAGGCTTATAGCCTATGCTCAAGAGATGTTAGCTATTATTATTTTTATCTTAAGTGCATGATTGCAGGGCCAGTAGAAGCTGTCTCTCAGTTAGCCTTCTGGTAAAGAACAAGCACCCATCTGAGAACTAGGGCACATATCCTACTTTCCTGCTTTGCATTCCCCTATAATCATCTACAGATGCAATCACACGACTTTGCTGAACAACACCCAGGAGTCGCACAGGGTCTAGGTTGAGGCAGATCACAATTAGAGGAAAGCTGTGGGCATGGAAAACCTATAGCCAGAACTATGCCAGGTGAGTCTAAACACCTGGATGGAAATGAGAAAATTCCCTCAATTCTGGTTCTAAAGCACATGTGGGGTTCAGTACAGAGAATAACATTCTCTCTTTCCCGCACTTTGCAAGGAGCAAGTTCTTAAAACCAGCCCTTCAGGAGGCATCACCTCCAGGGTCAGCCTTACTTACAAGCCGTTAGAGCGCCACCTGCAGGACCTAATCTCCCCAGCACCCAAAAGACTTTGGAGAGTCAAGTTTCTTTATCAAGGACAACGACTTTTACTCCGAGTGACTAGACGAAGTAACTCAAAATAGAATAGCTGATATCAGAACATCTCTCCTGAGAGTGAGTTTTCAGGAAGCGGATGGAAAGGGGAGTGGAGAAAAGGCAGAAGGTGGAAAACGGCGGAGTGCACATCATGAGGTACATCTTCTAGGAAACAGAAGCCAAAACAGGATGAACATGCACTAAATTACTCAGAGGAAAATCCTACGAGAGAAAATGGGGAGGGAGCCAGAAGAGACTTTGGGAGTCATCAGAGAACCATGCCAGTGTGAGTCTGAGTGAGGGAAGGAAAGATCTAATGGAAACAACTTAGGATGTAATGCAGTTCGGAGTTCACCGAGGCCCTAGGGCAGCCCCTGCCACAGAGATGCCCAGAAAGTCACTGGTTGGGAGCAGCTGAGGTAAAGCATGGCCTTGGCAGGATATATAGTTAACAAGACTCTATCATGTACTTGAAAGTTGCTCAACTTGTTGGGATAAGAATTGGGTGTTATATATAAGTGATGAATCACTGGATTCCACTCTTGAAGCCAAGACTACACTGTATACTAATTAACTTGAGGATAAAAATAATAATAATAAAAAGAAAAATTTTCTCACCATAAAAAAAGATAATTATAAGGTCATTATATAAATATAAAGGTGACAGAAGTGTTAACTAACCTTAGTTTGGTAATCATTTTGCAATCTGTACTTATGTCAAATCACCATGCTGTACACCTTAAATTTACACAATGTTACATATCAATTATATCTCCAGAAATCCAAAAAAAAAGATAAAATAAAATAAATAAACTTGAAATTAAAATTTTTTAAAAAAGAAAGAAAGAAACATGGGATGGGTTTCAGAGCACAGCAGCGGGGGCCCTCCATCCATTGTGTTTTCTAGAGATTTGAGAGGCTCGTGCCCTGGTTCCCAAATAAAAGGAGGCTGGAGTTGATAAAAACCAGCAATAACTCCTGCGGTGCTAGAACCAGCTGCCATAAACATCAGATAATGTTTTTAGCACCCCTCACCAGTTCACAAAGAGCCATGACTTCCTCCTGATTCCACACAAAATCCATGAGGACCCACTGGGCCAAGCAATCTTCCTCAATCCTTAGGCGTTTTTTGTTTGGCATATGTTTTGGGATTCCCACCCAGAGCCTCTAGAGAATGTAATCTAGAACAAGAAAGTTTCCACGAGGGCAGCCCCTATTCTCTCCTTTCTCCCCTCTCCCACTGCAGCAATCATAAGCCCTGGGAAGAGAAAGAGGGCATGGTCTCTGAGGCTGTTGCAGCAGGGAGATCAAGCCTTGGGTGGGCAACATGGGATGGTCAGGGGAGAGGGTGAATCTGGGAAGCCAAAAACAATATTTTTCTACTTCATAACTTTGCCACGTATCTATCTAGACATGGGAGAGGAGGGAATTACACCATCTATGGGAGCATTCACTAAGATTTCACTTTGCAGTGAGAACCAGTTTTGGAGTTTCTCCTAGCTCTCAGCCCCTCAGGGGACAGGGGGTAGAGAGGGTCTGTCTCTCTTTGACCCTGAATTGAGGCTCACTTGCTCTGAAAAGGGGCCCAGGCTCTCTTTGACAAAGTTGACTAAGAAAGCTTTTTATTGGCAAATAACTGCTTTCAGCTCCCTAATAGCCATCGTGAGATTCCACGGGTACCTTGTAAGAGATGCTTGACTCAAGAGGCACATTAACAGAACCGAAAGAAAGGGGAAGTAGATAGTCCTATAAGACCCACTTCGACAAAGAGCATCTCTGCAGGTCTTATTTAATTTTCAAACATCCTTGAAGAAGGTTGCTATATGCTCTATAAGGTTTCTAAATCATAACAGGAAGTATATTCATAAATTTTATCCAGATCATATGAAACATTCAGGGGATTAATGTGGCCAGACAAGCAAAACTAAAATAAATAACTCTACCTAAAGAGTAAAATAATTAAAATTTTATTACCCAAAACAGAGAAGGAAGGTGGGAGGTACTTAATTGTGCTATTTTTTGCATTAATTTTTTTTAATTTTAAAGATAAGATTTTATACATAAATAAATAGACATTATATGTAAATAAAATAATTTCTTTTGCAAACATACACAGGAACTTGTCTGGGTTGGTTTTTTCCACACTCTATAGAGCAGTGCTTGTTTTGCATTTATTCCTGGGACCCGAGAGATATGTTATGCTTATTGCCGAAATTATTTATCCCATGTATTTGTTAAGTTTGAATATTCATCTATTCTTGAATAGCAGACTGATTGTGACATTGAAATCTTGCATAATTTTTTTAAAGATTCCGCTTAATAACTAAGCTTAATGTGCATTCAAAACAGTATCTGAGGAGCAGTAGATCCTTGGCTCCTACACTGCTTCCTCTTCCAACGTAAGTCAAGTGGCTAGATTAGCTCTCTACCTCCTGGCTCCTTTGTGTTAAACTCTGACTAAAACTCTTCACCAGGAGGGGGAACACATCAACTCGGACTCTTTCCTCCTCTCAAACCAAAGGATACCTGAAAAGGAAGGAGGATTTACAAAAAGTCTACCGTGAGCCTAGCATCACACTGGATCAATGTTTCTCAACCTTTGTTACATTATTACCCTGCAAGGAGCCTTTTTAGACATTTCTTTTCTAATCATTCCCTTCCCTCATTAATTTTTATTACTACAAATATATTCTATATCTCTTTATGTACTGTATGAATGTCTTTCTAAATACCTATACAAAAAAAGAATAAAAGTTTTTTCTCCCACCCAGAACCAGTTTTTACCCCCTTTTATCCCAATGTGGGGAGACATCACCCCCATTGAGAATGCAGGTACTAGATACTTCACATTAAGGATTTGATTTCATTTGATTTGATTTGATTTGAGGCAGCAAAGTGTCATAAATATACATCTGAGCCATAATGCCTGGATTCCAATCCATGTACTACCATTCTCCAGAGATATAACCCTGAACAATGAACTACAGCATGCCTTGGTTTCCTCATCTGCAAAATGGGGATGATAAAAATAATATGTACCTAATAAAGTCATTGTGATGGTTAAATTAGTTAATATAAGTAAAGTGCTTAAAACAGTGCCTAGCACATAGCAAGCACTACACACAAGTGGTTGTTGTTTTATTTAGCAAACCCAGGAACACTATAATGTATTATAAGTATTATAAAGCCTATTTTAGCAGAGAAGAGACATACATTCAAAGAAACATGAAAGCCATTCTCCAGGTTGCAGACTGCCCGCTTCTCACTTTGTCCTCTCATGGTGGAAGGTGGAGGGATCTCTATGGGGTCTCTTTTTCAAGTACACTAATCCCGCTCATGAAGGCTCCACACTCATGAACTAATCGCCTCCCAAAGGTCCCATCTACTAATACTACATTAGGCACAGAACCTTCTGAGACAGCCTCCCCAGGTAGTCAGTAGTGCTTTCCCAGCAGAGACACTGAGTTCCTTCCTCCCATCTTAGAATGAGGGATGCCATTTGGTATTACACGAAGTATCCTGATCTAGGAGTCAAGAAGCTGAGTCCAGCCCTAGGTCCTCCTAGCTATGCGCTTGGGCTCAGTTTCTTCTCTTATACTTTGAGCAGAGTCAGCTCTACCAATCCCATAATTCCTTTTTTTTAATGTTTATTTATTTTTGAGAGAGAGAGCTCCAGCGGGGAAGGGGCAGAGAGAGAGGGGGACTGAGGATTCCAAGCAGGCTCCACACTGACAAAAGTGGGCTCCATGCTGATGGAAGTGAGCTCTTCACTGACAGTAGCAAGCCCCATGTCAGGTTCAAACTTACGAACCATGAGATCATGACCTGAGCCAAAGTCGGAAGTTCAACTGACTGAGCCACCCAGGCGCCCTAACAATTCCACAATTCTGGGACCACAAAGCTCAAGTGGGAGGTGGGAGTCATGAGAGGTAAACCCAGGACCTCATGAGTCTGCCTTTTACCCACATCTCTTCAGCAAGCTGACTCCAAAGCCTCCCGAGATAAGCAAGCACAAGCCTTCCCCCACAACTTCAGGAAGGCAGCGCCTAGGCCCTGTGCCTCTGGCCCCTCCCCTCCAGGTCATTTAGACAAAAGGGACACTCCATCCCCACCCAGGCCCAGCAGAAGAGCAGGGGTGAGGAAAAGAAGTTCAAAATAACTCATTAGCAGGTCCAGCCCCTCCAAAGATGCCAGGTTTCCTTAACCTGAAAAGACTGAGTAGCAATTAATGAAATGCCATTATGTAATAACAATGATGGTTTTATGGCTCTTTTATATGATTTTTAAAGGTGCTTATGGCCTACGAAGGTCTTAGAGTAACCACCAGGCATTTGTTTTATATTAACATTTTGTTATGTTGGCATAGTTTTGTGCGTGTGGTTTTGAGTCCTTTTGTTTTTTAACTTAACAGTCTACTATGAACATTTTCCCATGCCTTCAAGTAATTTTGAAAACCATAATTTTTAATGGCTGTTAATGTTCCATCATAAGGATAAGCGAGGCATCAGTTACTTAGTAATTCCTCTCTTGTTGGATCATTGGATTGTTTCCATTTTTTCTATTAAATATAAAACCACCAGAAATTCTTATGCATACATTTTTGTGTGAATCTCTAATTGTTTCCAAAGAATAAATTCCTAGAAGTGGAATTACAAGGTCAAAGTAGGTGAGTGTCTCAAGGCTCTTGGACAAAGTGTCAAATTACCTAATAAAAAGATAATGCCAATTTTTACTCCCATAGTCAGAACAAAGAGCCCCTATGTCATCTCTGTGCCTCAGTTTCCTCATCTGTAAAATGAGGATAACAATAATGTACCTAATAAGGTCATTGTGCTTATTAAATCAGTCAGTATAAGTAGAATATTTAAAATAGTGCCTACACTCTTGTCATCTTGAAAAATATTTGTCCATCTGTTAGGTTAAAAAGTAACAAATTGTTGCTTTAAGTTATATTTCTTTGATTATTATTGGAGCTGAAGACACTTCCATATGTATTGCTTTTGTGAAGTATCTGTTTATGTCCCTTACTCATAAAAGGAAAACTTTCAAAAATCTCCCCCTAATAATGCTCGTTATGACACAACGTAGTTAACGATTCTTAAAGCTACTGGAAATTTTCTTGATGTATCTTTGAGGCTTAAAAATTCAAATAATTCCTCATTTTTTATTACTTGACTTTTTTCTTATAGCAATTATCACTTTCCTACAAGGCCAATAAAAAAAATTGCACAGGTTTGATTTTTTTTTTAATGACTTTCGGCATGAGCCACACATGAATCAGCTTATACTTATATTCTTATGTCTCAAGAAGGCTCATCATCTGTTCTTTAAGTGAAATGACTATATGGAAACAGTAAAAAGCATTGCACAAATGAACAAATTCTGCTCCCAAGACACTCAAACATCCAGACTCTCAATGTTTTTTTACTGTGGCCCCCAGACACCCCAATACTCTGAGAGAACCCTGGGAGATTCCATTCAAAAAGGAGACCCCAAGGCCCTTCCTCACACCCCTAAATAGAATCTCAGACGACTGAACCTTGGAATCTGCCCATTTCACAAGGTTCTTGAGTGATTATCTAAGAATCACAATGCTAAATTATGTCTTGTTTGCCAGAGCTCATGGTTTGTAATTGGTCTCACAAAGAATAATTAAACCAAAAATAGAAATTCTTTGTCAGAACTATAGTAAATACCTACTAAAGTGTTATTATTTCTGTTAAACATGGATCTCCCAGTAATTTGTTAACTGATCAACATAGGTAAATATAGAGACTTTGCCCCCACCCCTGCCCCCATTTCTAGCTGTGTGGCCTTAATAAGTGTCTTAATTTATTGCACCTCGATCTCCTCATTTGTAGGGGGATAATTAAGGTACCCGCCTCAGAGAATCATTTCAGGAATTGACTTAGACTGTATATAGTCAGCGTCTAACACAATTTCTGGCATCAACAAAAAAGAATGGCGGCTGTTACGTCAGTGGGATGAGAATTTGTGCAACTGAGGAGAAGGAGGAGAGATCGGTCTACAGCAACAGCTAATAATTATGGAACACCATAGTTTATAAACCACTTTCACAGAAACATCTTACTTGATCCTCTGAACATTTCAGTGAGATGGGAAGAAAACATTGCTAATATATCCCTTTTATAGACCGAGGCAACTGCAGGCTGATCAAGGCTGCAAAGTTACACGGTTAGTAAGGGGTAGAGCTTGAACTTCTGCCTCTAGAATCCAGTATCTCAACCCTTGTTAAAAAACATAAAAGCACAGAGTCTCCTAGAGACTACAGTCCCTATAGTTAGTTATTTACTAACTATAGTTATATACTCAGTCTAAAGAACACTGTTTCAGGGCTTACAGAATACAATAAGCAACAGCTAAATGAAAAGGAGAGCAATTATCATTTTTCCCGAATCTTAGCTTATCCTAAATTGTACTCAGTTTACCTACAGTTCAAGGAATACCACCATGGCCATTTTTATAACTTCCATATTACAAAACCATCTCAGACAGGTTTAAAGGACAATTCAAAATGCCCTGTCTTCCTCTGAGACCCCACAGCCTCTCTCACTTAGAGCTGTTGGTTCTTTGCTGGCTCCCCTTGCAAATCCCAAGCATCCTCCTTTGCTTTAAAGAGTGTTTGCATAATATTCGTGGTAAGATTTAGGTCCAAATTATCAAAATGAAAATCCTGTGTCCTGAGGTACAAGCTAATGAAAACAGATCTTATTTTTATTCAATTCCCTAAACTCCTGATGCAGAAGATGCTCTCGTCCGCACCATTTTTCTTCAGTTTTCTCCGCAACCAGAAATATTATCTGAAGAATCATAAAACTATGGGGGAAACAACTCACTGAGATTGTAAACAGCATATCACTCTTCACAGATCAATGCGTCATTTGAATATAGCCTCATTCTGTGTTCCCAGCTTCCAGTCAGGGCCATTCATAGTTCGGCACTTCATAATTACATACAATTAGCAGCTCGAGGCTGAGCAGCAGAGTGACTGGTAAGCACTAAAAGCTACAAATCTGTTCTGCAGTAGTGTATATTTTTTCCTCCCTTGATTTTCTTTATTGTTGTTTTGCTTGTTGCCTATTAGCATACCTCTGGGGAATGTTTCAAAGATGTAATGTTAACGAGCAAACACTTGTGAGATTGCCAGCCATTTCAAAATGACTTTCTTTCTTTCCAGGGCACAGCAAGGGGAAAAATGAACGGACACATTGTTATGCAGCAAAATAGAATTATGCAGAAAATGCAAAATTATGCAAAACATTATTTATGCAGAGCACATCCCTGAACAATTCAGGGCATCATTGATTAGCAGTAACAAAGTAGGAATAGATCTGAATATTACCGTCTACTAAAGAATCTTGTGGGGCACCTGGGTGGCTCAGTTAAGCGTCCGACTTCAGCTCAGGTCATGATCTCAGGGTTTGTGGGTTCGAGCCCCCCATCAGGCTCTGGGCTGAGAGTTCTGACAGCTTTCATTTCTGTCTCCCTCACTCTCTGCCCCTCCCCTTGCCCCGGTGTGCTGTCTCTCTCTCTCTCTCTCTCTCTCTCTCTCTCTCTCTCTCAAAAATAGATAAACACAGGGGCGCCTGGGTGTCTCAGTCGGTTGAGCATCCGACTTCGGCTCGGGTCACGATCTCGGAGTCCGTGAGTTCGAGCCCCGCCTCAGGCTCTGGGCTGATGGCTCAGAGCCTGGAGCCTGCTTCCGATTCTGTGTCTCCCTCTCTCTCTGCCCCTCCCCCGTTCATGCTCTGTCTCTCTCTGTCTTAAAAATAAATAAATGTTAAAAAAATAGATAAACATAAAAAATAATAATAATTAAAAAAACAAAAAATCTTGTTAATACAAGAATATCATGGATATTTCGCTGCAAGAGTCAGGAGTTACTGTCCCTGAGCTCATGGACCAAATGCTAAGGTAATAATAACCTAGATGGGTAAAGGAAGTAGAGATTTACAAGAGGAGTAAGGGACTCAAAGGTCACTGGATAATAACAATAAAACAATAAAAACAACAGCTGTGACATGAACACCGCTAACATTGAATGCTTGCTGCATCACAGGCATTAATCCATTTATTCCTCACAACCATGCTGTGAAGTAGGTAAAGTTACCAACCCATTTTACAGTTGAAGGAACTAAGGCTCAGAGTGAAAAAATGGGCAAAGAGAGACTTGAAACCCTAAAACCTGCTCTGAAGCCCTTTTTCCTCATGGCTGCCAACGAACGGTGCTCCACCGATGGGGTGTTCTTGACCCAGGCTTCTAACTTCTCAGGTGTAGAGGTCCTTGTCACATTGACAATAGCGGACATTTCCTCAGGAAAATGTAAGCTCATACCAAATTTCGTAAATAATCTGAAAATACAAAGATTCCTTGAGGTGCATCCTTGGACCCTTCTGCAGAGCCTTATTCTAGATGAAGCCAGTAATGAAACTGACACATGGGGGTGATTTTCGACACTCGCAGATGCAATAGATCTCTCATAAGTCACAAACCATCATTCTTAAGGTGCAGTGAGACAAAGGACACGTGCACCATCCCCCTTCTTATCGAGAACTTAAGACCATGGCCCTCCTTTTTGCTCTCCAATTCTGTGCTAAGGTTTTGTGTTTGCAATTATATGTCATCCTTGTAGTTCTAATTTGTTCAATTAGCACTCATTTAATGCTTCTTTTCGGTGCCCTCTCTACCCAAGAGCAGTTATTATTACTGTTTGTGGCAAATGGAAGGAAGGGAGGGAGGCCTGGAGGGAGGGAAAGGGTTCTATAAATGCCAGCCTGCTGTGGAACTCCTCTGGTCCCCAGATCCTCTGAACAACTCAGTTCTCATCATGTCCTCCTTTCTCTCGGAAAATTTTTGCTTTCAGAATTTCCAGGTGGAACAGGCACCAAACTAATAGACCAATTATGTTTTCTTTGAGAAAAGTAGTAATTATATTGGCAGTTTACTAACATATCCAGCATACTCATGCAAGTAGAGCCCATAGCTCCCACCATAAGGGGGTTTGAGGGTGATGTCCACTGTGCCAAAATCCAGGAACTTCCCAGAAGTGCCCACAGACTGAGAGTGCCACGTAGAAGGCAGGATGGGATGAGAAACCCCTCCCACCAGACTCAGGGAAGACATCACGAGGACACTGACATTTGAGCACGGTCTCGCAGGATCAATAAGAAGTGGTCAGTAGAGAAAGGAGAAAGGGTGTGCCAAATGGAAGGAAGATCAGGATCAAGAGCATGAGAAGAGAGGAGACCATGAGAAGTTCTGAGTCTTAGAGAGAAGGCCAGAAGGATAGGCTGGGGCCAGGCCATGCAAGGACACACACCTTGGGCCAAAAAATTAATTGTATCCTTTAAGCTACTGGTTCTCAAATTTTAGTGTCCATAAAAGCTACCTGAGTATTTGTTGCAAGTCCCTGGACCTGCTCCCAGAACTCCTGAATAATAGGTGCACATTTGACAAGGAGGTGATCCGAATGCAAGTGGTCTTGAGACCACACTTTAAAACAATTAAATAAAAACAACAAAACTGCTGAAAGCAAAGGAAAGGCTGCAAGCAAACTAAATGGTTTGCTGACAAAGGAGCCGTCTTTATACCCATCGCACAGAAGATAATGTGCACATGGGAATCCAGAGCCCCATTTGGCCGGATCCATAGTGATTCCTGAGTGTTACAATCCCGTCCAAAGACACTCTGCCCTTACACCAGAAGACAAGGGCCAGAAACAGTCCCCACCACTCAAGACAACCACACACATGGCCCATACCTGGAAACGCTTACCTATGGAAAGTGCCAGTCGCGATGCCTGGCCTTACTAGGTACTCGGTGATGACTGTGAACAGCATCTCCTCTCCGAAAGAGGAAATCTAAGACCCTCATTTCAGTAATTCGGAAATTCTATAGTAACAAACACCTAGCTGCATTTCGGTCAGCAAAGACACAATTTCGCCAACATAATGCAGGTGAAACAGCAATCCCCTATAATGGGTATTCACCCTTGCTTTATAAAGGGGTTTTGAAAGTTCTTCTTTGAAGTTGTATGAGGACAAGATCTTTCTAGGCTTCTGGCAGAGTTTCCACCTACTACTGGCTGAGGTAGGAAGACATTGCCCAGATCTTTGTGCTCAGCCCTGAGAGTCTGAGCTGAGTAGCTGGGAAGGTTTGGATTTACGCTCTTGGTTATCAGCAGATCAGAAATACGCATTTAGCCCTTCAGAGAGCTGTTGAGAACCATTGTGTCACACACACCAGTGAGCACAGGATCTCTCTCAGAGGCACCAAACAGCCTCTGAGTGAACAATACGTGACCCACTCCTGAGCTCTCTGAGGCCTGCCCCCA
Organism: Prionailurus viverrinus; assembly: GCF_022837055.1. Lineage (NCBI taxonomy): Eukaryota > Metazoa > Chordata > Mammalia > Carnivora > Felidae > Prionailurus > Prionailurus viverrinus. The sequence continues at coordinate 93,063,819 of NC_062566.1, forward strand.
TTGGAAGGTTTTCAGTGATAGTCAAACTTTTCATCTTTAAAAAGGGAGGATTCAGGGGCGCCTGGGTGGCGCAGTCGGTTAAGCGTCCGACTTCAGCCAGGTCACGATCTCACGGTCTGTGAGTTCGAGCCCCGCATTGGGCTCTGGGCTGATGGCTCAGAGCCTGGAGCCTGTTTCCGATTCTGTGTCTCCCTCTCTCTCTGCCCCTCCCCCGTTCATGCTCTGTCTCTCTCTGTCCCAAAAATAAATAAACGTTGAAAAAAAAATTTAAAAAAAAAAAAAAAGGGAGGATTCAGAGGGTGCATGGGTTGCTCAGTCAGTTAAGCATCTGACTCTTGATTTCCAGACAGGTCATGATCTCATGGTTTGTGAGATCAAGCCCCAGTCAGGCTCTGCACTGGCAGCATGGAGCCTGGTTGGGATTCTCTCTCTCTGTCCCTCCCCCACTCACGTGCACACACATGTGGGCGTGCTTTCTCTCTCTCTCACTCTCTCTCTCTCAAAATAAATAAACATTTAAAATACATATATATATACATACATATATATGTATATACATTTATACATGTATGTATATATACATATATACATGTATTATATACATATATGTATAAATGTATATACATTTATACATATATGTATATGTGTATATATATATATGAATAAATTAAAAGGGAAGATTCAGCTCTCGATGCCAGGAACCACCTTCTGCAGCCCACCTCTGTGCTCCACTCATCTGCTTCAGCATTCATCACATCCCAAGGTTTGACAGCCTCAGCCTCGCCACTTAGAAGGAATGTGTGATGTCCATTGGTTAGCTGTTGAGACCTAACAGCATAAATATTTGTCCAGAGTCACTCTAATAGTCAACAAGTTTCTCCTGAAATGGATCAGGCTTCTTACAAGACATGCTGGAAAAAGGTAAATACCTTCCCTCTAAGACTGTTCAGTGTTTACTTCACTAAAACACTCCATTATCGCACACTGAGTGAGAGAAGGGACATGGGGAGGACCCAATTTTGTGGTGATTAAATGCAGAGTAATTGTTGAAATTATTTGCATTTGTATGAATAACACTAACTTTTAAGACTGTATCATTTAAAGCAAATTGTCGGATATTATTTTTCTGGCAGCAATAATCAGGCATTTTTCATAAAATGGCTTCCTCACAAGAAAATCGCCAAATAATGGCAGAAACACACCCAGCTCTAAATACAATGAAGCGTGAGGAGGCAAAGTCAAGATTAAAATGGCTCTCACGCTGTGGATACACTGAAATGATGTCTTGCTGTTCCCGGGCACACTGGGAGCCGCTGCTGAGGCGCTAATGGGCCCCACACAGGTCTTTAGAGTGGCATCCTTGCAGGGCGTCTGTAATAACTGGGCTTAGGGGTATGCCAGACGAAGTAAACGCAGGGCCCAGTGCTCTTGGGAGAACAAAAACTTGTCTGCACCAGAGGAGATGTGGAGGCTTCTGCCCAGGACTTGTGCAGGTTCTGACAGCCTGTTTGCCCCCTTGTTCCATGAGGCCACACATGTGGTTCCTTGTTCACAAAAGCCACACAAGAGGCCTCCACATAGGCCCATGGTAGGGCGAGGAAACACTGGAATCCCAAAGCTAATTATTTTCCTACTGCCACCTTACCTCCCTTACCCCCACCAAAAAAAGAGATTGCAGGGCCCTTTAGAAGAGTGTCACCTTTTGAGAATGAGTTTAGAATGAGTTCTTATGTTATACCTCTCCCAGCAATCCCAGTCCCATAAAAGGCTACCTCTAATGCTTGGGAACAATGTCCGAGTTATACTTTCAAATAAGAACTACAGATTTAAAACCTCTTCTGATTTGTTTCATGTATTACTTTTGAATTTGTTTTCAGTTCTGTCAACAAGTGTGTGTTGAGTGTCTTCATGTACCCATACCTTCCCAAGACCGTTCAGATGAAGAGCAAGCCCAGTGACCCGGACCATCAGTGAGCCAACCCTCTTCCTCATCCCACTGCATCTCCTACCTTCCCAAGTTTGCCTTGTGCTGGCTCCCTCTCATCAGCTCTCCACCAGCTTCGGAACTGCCACACAGGTCTTCCACAGAGTTCCTTCTGTTCTTCCCGTGATGCATCATATTTGTGCCCAGGCCTACATCTTCCTGGAAACTCTGCCCAGATGGGCCCCGTCCTCCTACTTGCTTTCAACTTATTCCTACATTTCCTTCCAAGGGTTCCTGCCGATTTATCCAACATTCACCAAGTTCTTGCTGAAGGCTGTTATTCTGGAATGCTCTGTCCCTACTGATATTTGTCCCACTTAAATATCCAATTTTCCTCTTTTCTTTCATATATGTATAGTTTCTTCCAACTGGGATTTGGAATTTGCAAAAGTGGAAGCCAGGTCTTTTAGTTCTCGTTGTGGATTCGTCTCACATCCCTCTGATGCCTACTATGTGCCAGTCATGCTGTCTCTCAAACGATCAAAAATGGTACTTACTATAGAGTATACACTGAATAAATGAATAAACATTTGATGGCTTAATAAACAGACTCTGGAATTTAAGAAACAAGGCAAAGAAAGAAAGAAAAACAGAGACAAACAAAAACCCCAGACTTTTAACTGTAACAAACAAACTGATGGTTACCAGACAGGAGGTGGATGGGGGATGGGTGAAATGGATTAAGAGTACACTTATTGGGGGCACCTGGGTGGTTCAGTCAGTTGAGCATCCCACTTCGGCTCAGGTCATGATCTCATGGTTCGTGGGTTTGAGCCCCACATCGGGCTCTGTGATGACAGCTCAGAGCCTGGAGACTGCTTCAGATTCTGTGTCTCCGTCTCTCTCTCTGCCCATCCCCCACTTGTACTCTCCCTCTCTCTCAAAAATAAATAAATAAACATTTTAAAAAATTTTTTAAATAAGTACACTTATTGGGGCGCCTGGGTGGCCCACTCAGCTAAGCAAAGGACTCCCGATTTTGGCTCAGGTCATGATCTCATGGTGAGTTCAAGCCCCATGTCAGGTTCTGCACTGACATTGTGGAGCCTGCTTGGGATCCTCTGTCTCCCTCTCTCTGCCCCTCCCCTGCTTGCACTGTCTCTCTCAAAATAAATAAACTTAAGAAAAAAAAAGAGTACACTTATGATGAGCACTGAGTAATGTATAGAATTGTTGAAATCACTATATTGTATGCTTGAAACTAATATAGCATTGTGTGTTAATTCTACAGAAATTTCAAAAAAAATTTTTTAAACAATTCAATAAAAATAAACAATAAACTCAGAATAGATAAATAAATAAAAAATAAACTCAGAACCCAGCAAGGTCATCGGATTCCATAGTTCCTTCTTATCTTAGAGGGACAAAAAGTTTAATAAATATGTACACATCCACTCTGCACATTTTTTTTAATATTTTTTAATGTTTATTTTTGAGAGAGAGAGAGTACAAGCAGGGGAGGGGCAGAGACAGAAGGAAACACAGAATCTGACGCAGGCTCCAGGCCTCAGGCTCCAGAGCTGTCAGCACAGAGCCTGACGCAGGGCTCAAGCTCATGAGCCACAAGATCATGACCTAAGCCTGAGAAAGGAGGTTATCCCAGCAGCAAAGTCAGACGCTCAACCAACCGAGCCATCCAGGCACCCCCCACTCTGCACATATTTTTAACACATAGGATGCTATCTCTGCATGAGCAGGGATGACATCATTTTAAGCATTGAACTTGACACTCCCTACCACGGCAGGGAAAATAGTCCAACCAACACCAAGTAAGTCATCCCACAGCAGAGAAGGAATAAGCCTCTGACTCTCTGGGACCCTTTGCATTTAGTGGGATGCAGAGTCAGTCTGGGAACCTGGCATGAAGGAAGCACAGCTCCATACCCACTTAGCCCCTGAAGGCCCTGACTTCCCAGCAATGCCCCAGAACCTGCACAGCGGAAACCAGGTGGTGGTGGCCCAGTCTCTTAGGTGAAGCAGATAGGCTGAGGCTCACCTCCAGCTCCCCACTCCCAGACTTGTGCTTTGTTCACACCCAACACTGACACACACCAACAGTCCACTGTGGAGACAGCAATTCCCTAAAGTGGTCACATCAGGGAAACTTCAGAACACCAGCTCTCGGGACAACTCTGGGGGACCAGCCAGGCAACAGACATTGACAGCTGAAGTGTTGACTTTCCCCAGTCCAAGTCATTCCGGGGATGACAAGGGACAATAGATAAATGGAATGGGATTTAAAATCCTGGTTCTAATAGCTGTGTGACCTCCAGCAATTTGCTTATTTGCTTAACGCCCTGTCTCTCTCTCTCTCTCTCTCTCTCTCTCTCTCTCTCTCTCTCTCAACTTCCTCATCTATAAAATGGGGATCCTAATAACACCTACTTCACTGAATGTGGAGAATTCAGTGATCCGGACAAGTGACATGGTTAACACAGTGCTTGTCACTCCATCACGGATCATGATTATTATCATTAACTGTTATCACTGAAATCCAAATTTGGACTTTTTCTCTCCCATCCTAACTGGCCACATACCAGCTGTCTCTGCAAGAATCCATTCGCTTTTCCCTTCCTCCTTGCCCACTCGCATCCTCCAATTTTCTCTTTTGTTTCCCCTTCCCCCATGCCTACCCCTACCTACAACCGGGAAGACACAAGGGCTTGTTCCAAACTTACATCTGAAACAAAAGGAAGAAATGCCTCTGCATTAGACTCAACACCCAGTCGTGTTCACCACACTGTGGCTGTATCACCTGTCCTAGCTCATGCTCACAACAGCCCTTCATCAGCATTCCGTCATTACCATCTCTGCGCTGGAAACCCTCTAACTTCTCAGAAAACAGGGTGCTGTTTTAGAGATTTTTCTTGCGGACCACCTTAGGAAACCGTAATAAAAAATTTTCTCATTCAGCTTGTTGCAAGATAATGAAGCATTCTAGTATCTTCTATTTTGACCAAGACTCACCCAGAAAGTAAATTATTTAGAAAAAGGGAAAGTATATGTACGTATGCTGAAAAAATGGAAACTTGTCTTTGTTCATGAGAAATGCTCTGTATTCAGTGAAGCTGCCTGGGAAGCTTATCTTTTCTTTTAAAAAGTAAAATACAGTACAGAACATTTGTCTGGATTTTCTTGGAATTTTGTATGCTTGGGGATCTTGTTTTATTCTCCATTTACTGAATATTTTGTTATTAATATTTCAGTCTTTCAGTATGTATCTCGTGTAGTTATGGGAAAAGCATTTTGCTCTCTAGGAGACAAATACTACATCGAATACCTCTGTTAACATGCCTTTTCATAAATTAGCAAACAATGTAGCTTTATCTTTTATTTATTAAATAATGAGACTGCTTTCATAAATAGCATTTTTCTTTATTTAACATACACCTGAAAAGATTATATGGCTTGAATTATCTCTCCATACCCTACTGTGTTAGGCAGAATAATGTCCCCAAAAGTATCCACATCTTATTCCCCAGAACCTGTGATATGCCTTATATGGCAATGACTGGCACTAAGTGCCAGATGAGGAGATTATACTAAATTATTTGGATGGGCTCAATTGAATCATATGAGTTTTAATGGTGGAGATGTTTTCCTAGCTGCAGTAAGAGAGAGACACAGATACAATGACACAAGAAGGGTCAGAGACATGCATGAGAACTCTACCCACCTTTGCTAGCTTTCAAGATGGCGGAAGAAACACTAGCCAAGGAATGTAGGCAGCCTCTAGAAGCTAGTTAAGGCAAAGAAACATATCCTCCTCTAGAAGCTCCAGAAAGGAAGGTTACCCCACCAGTTCCTTGATCTTGGCCCAGTGAGACCTTATTCTTGACCCATGTTAGACTTTTGAACTACAGAACTGTAAAATAATGAGATGGTATTGTTTAGTCCACTAACTTAGTGATAATGTATTACAACACTAATAGAAAATAAATAACATTGACTCAGAACTAACCCTTTGATTTCAAAGCCAAGAAGAATGTGAGGTCCTTCTAGCATTCCAGAGTTTCTGTTAAAAATAGACTGGGTACCAGTTACAGCTCTTTGCATATGGTATTCAGTTACTGGTATGGAGAGGAAGGAAGGAAGGTAGGTATGTCGGTCTAGTGACTGGGTAGACGCACAAAAGAGAGGAAAAAAAAATAGTGTAGTGGTTTATAGATTATACAAGTTATGGGGCACCTGGGTGGCGCAGTCGGTTAAGTGTCCGACTTCAGCCAGGTCACGATCTCACGGTCTGTGAGTTCGAGCCCCGCGTCGGGCTCTGGGCTGATGACTCAGAGCCTGGAGCCTGTTTCCGATTCTGTGTCTCCCTCTCTCTCTGCCCCTCCCCCGTTCATGTTCTGTCTCTCTCTGTCCCAAAAATAAATAAACGTTGAAAAAAAAAATTTATACAAGTTATGAACTATATGATTATTAAGGAATATTAAGCCACTACCAAACCAATCTGCCAAAAGAGAGTCTCTATCCCTTAATTTGGAATAAGTATAACCACAATTAGGAAGTCAATATGTGGGATGGTATTATTTTGTGAAGGACACTGAACAATTACATAATTTGATGTTTACTGTGGTAGAAGAGTATTGCTTCTGTTAATGAAGAGAGTAAATTCCTAGGCACAATTCTTTGTCAGAAACTTAGTTAAAATTAAGAGACAGAGGATTCCCCTAAGCAGAAAAGAAAATGCTTAACATATAAACGCCCTGTTGAGATAGCCCTATAATGAAAATATAGTGAACAAACATAAGTGATTAGTCTCAGATCTTCCCCACCTTCAGATGGGGAAAGGAGGGTGCTGAGATGGATAGGAAACACTAACAGGCTAAGTTGAGAATACTGAAGTCCAACCCCACAGAGGCAGTCACCATCGATTAGACAGAGCTAGGGGTATTTCTTCAAAATGATACAAACTCAAGCCCAGCACCACACAATTTATATAGGCTTGAGGATTATTCTTTTTAACACTGCTATTGCAATAGATCTTCCTTTCCAGAAAATTCCATAATCAAAGTATCAGCATATATTATGATTTCTAAAAATTATTTACTTGCAATGGTAAAAAAGTAAACAGAAGCAGCCACCATTAGATTTTAGATTCAGTGAGGTTTCTGCATAATTGGCTATGTAATGTGAAAATTCCTGGCTGCATTCACTCTTCCTCCAAAACCAACTGAACTCACAGAACTGTGAGTAGCAGTTCCCCTGGAGGTTCACGATACAGATAAAAATATTACAAATTTGAGGAGAATTCCATTTTTTCCATCAGGGACTGTGTACCAATCACATTGTATTTTTTCATATTTGATAAATTGACAGATGACAGAGCCCATAGTGATAATAGTGATAGGTCTCCTAATTGCCCTTTGAAGTAAATTAATACATTCCTACCCTTAGCCTTCCTGCAGCAAGTACAGCCAAGTATTCTCATTAAACTTGCACAAAACAGAAAGGCACCTTCTAGGGAGTTTTGGCTAAATATAATCAGAACATGCACCAGAGAAATCAGAACATATGTACATCTGGAGACTTCAGAGTCAGTACTATTTGATTGCACACTTGTTCCATTCATTTAGGATAAAGTAGTAGCTTGGTGGTGATTGTATTGTCTCAAGAAGCCAAATTTTTATTAAGAAACCAACATCAGAGGAAACTTCTACTCAGCCTATCTGACTTCTCTCAAACCAAACTGAAAGAAAGTTTTCTGATTATAGCTACTAAAAGACTCAGGCACTCAGAGAGATGATTCCGAGTCCCAAACTTTCTATTTTGCCATCTCCAAACCCAGTAAAATGCCCCCCAATCTATAATATTTCTGTATCGAAAAACACCTTATACCTTTGCACTCCCAAAGCAACACAAAAGTCTTGCTACAGGAGCTGAAGAATATGGCATCATCATATCATATTCCTCATCAACTTACCTCCTTCAATATGTGAAGTCTCTTCAAAACAGATGGTCAAATCAAAGATGATCCATACGATATCCAGGTTCACTAAAAATCAAAACAATAGATACAAATGAAACAAATTCTCTACTTCTGTGGTAGAAAGCCTGCTCTCAAATTACACAAAATCAATTCTTGAAGATTTTTCAAAAGAAACTAAAGAAAACCATTCTCCCTAGATTGTCACTTAAACTTGAAAACTTGAATATGTGAGTTTTCCCGTGATACATGAAGGTAGCCAAAGTAATGGGGAATATGAAGGTCTATACTTCTGCTGGATTCCTTCTCCACCCATCCCATCTTTCATGTGAAGGGCCATAAACCCAACAAACAGTGGAATCAGGGGAGCCAAAAGAACAATAACAGATCTAGTATAGTTCAGTACCAAAGGTGTTTATAAAAAGTGGGAATGCAAAAGCAAGGAGCAAATTATATATGAGATTATGAAGATATGAAAATTTAAGTTCAAGAGTAATTGTGGTTCCTTGGCTGCTCTTGGGGTGGCTTTGGTACTAACAGTCACTGAAGTGCTTAACTTCCACAGCAAGACGAAGATCCTGAAACCAGTTCAAGGTGGATGGGACTGGTATAGCGTACTATGTAGTGTACTGTAGGTTGAAAGCCTAGGGTCTAAATCCCACATCTGCCACTTACTGGCAATGACTCAATCTCTTAAACCTCACTTTCCTCGTCTATGGAATGGAGATAATACAAGACAATACAATATCTCATAGGACTGTTATGAAGATGAATGCATCATACATGCATATAAGTCCTCCACATATACTAGAAAGTTAAAGTGGAGTTCGTGTAAAACATGGTTTATGTGAGACATGGGATGAAGGAAAAAAGCTGAGTGAAGAAATTTCAGCATGATGAGGGATCCCTAGCAGGCTGAAGGGAAGACCAATTGGGGTGCCTCTGGTGGGAAACTTTGAGGATGATCACAAGAAGCTGAATGTAAGCAGAACAGTAATGTTAGAAGACCTAGAAGAATGACCACCATTTGAATCCAATCCAAATGCCACTAGGCCAAATATAGAAACAGAGAACTAAAAAGGGGATTGCAAACATGTGACTCACTCCCTCTCCATGTTCAAGAGGTTAACAAGAGAAGTAAAAAGCTGTTAACTATAGCAATAGAGCTCCACTGTCTAATCCTACTGTCCCGGAGATCCCTGAGCTGTGACTGATATGAGGAGGTGCTGAGGTCTGGGTCAGAATTCCAGAGTCAGTCCATGTGAGGAGGGCCACCAGGACCATGAGGCTCTCAGGGGATAGATGCGCCTGAGGCATTTTAAGAAACAGATAACGGACAATATTCAAGCCCCACCTACCACAAAGCCTGGCCTGCTGGAACTATAGACCTTTTGGGAGACAAGCTCCTACTTGGGAAGCACCAGCTTGTACCCATTCCACAAATACTCTCACTGGGGAAGAGTGTAGGAAAGAAGGTGAAGACGTCACTCCCTTCATGCTCCACATGCCCAAAATCTCTCCCAAAATTAAACTGTTCTTACTTAATATCCCAAAAAGTTGATAGCATTCAAGAATGGGGTTGCGATGCCATCCAGATGAGCAAGTACTGATGAATAAACCCGAGTGTCTCTATGAAGAGCAGAAGAATGTCAAACAGCCATATTGAGTGCACACAGCCCATGGTGTGCCAAACAATGTAGCCACCCTTCACCAAAGGATGAACCTAAGTAGACAAATACAACAGCAGGACATGTGCCTCCAAAGCGGCAGGAAGCTGAGGGCGAGGGAGATACAGACTCTGCTCCACTCTAGCATATCATGTGACTTGGTGAGGGCCCTTCTCTGGGCCTGTTTTCTCATTTGTAAAATGAAGTATGGGAACTAAATAATCATCAGAGTTCTTCCTAGCACTTTCCACCTATAAATCAGGGGTTTGGGGTTTGAAGCTTCAGCCACTATTTCCTGCTATAACAAGATTCGTCACTACATTGGGGACCACAGTGAAAGTCAGGGGAAATTGGCTCTATGCCCACAAATGGTCCAGAGTTGATCATGGAGCCCCTCAAGGTGGGACCAGGGGGTAAGGGGTGAGGAGGATGATATTTTCCTCTAGCTTAGGGCAGGGTGGGGATACCATCTGGCATCAGAATGAAGAATGTGGTTCCATTTCTTCCTAGTACTCCCCATTCTTCTCCAAAGCTGCCTGAAGTAGTCACTGACTTAGTAAGAAAGTATTAGAAGCCCAAGTTATTTCAATTAAAACTGTCCACAAGTCTAAGTGTGAGGAATGTTTATTAAGAGAAAAAAATTAATTCTGCCATGTGCCTGAACCACAGATTGTCTGCAAAGTGGCCCATGTGGTATAGCCATATAAACTTTATTACCTAGTAAAAATTTGTGTCTTAAAACTCTTGGCAAGAGCCCTCCTTTAACTGACTCAGACTTTTTTTCCCTTGGCTGGCCCAGATATAGAAGAATTAGTGCCACCGAATAACATATTACATTAGGCACTTGCTTTTTGTATTAGATACACTGTTCTTTGTACCGTTCTAATGCTTTGTCATATAACTTAACTGCCACCTGAACAAGGAAGCAACTGTTCACATTTTTTTATACCTCTTAGCTGAAGATTCAAACTAAATTCAGGATCATTTGATTCTTGAAAGGTCCTTTCCTCCTTTGGATCTTTGATTCTCTACTCTCTTTGATATATGTGTTTATACAATCAGCGCAGGAATGATTATTTAAAGTTTGAATTTTTCCTGAAATGTATTGTCTATTGAGTTCAAATGAAATGCAGAGCAGTACTTCAACATCTCACTGGTTTTGAAATTTGGGTTCTGGCTGACAATTCTTACATTTCTTTCCATTTTCTTTGAATTGCTAAGAAGCTGTGTGTGTGTGTGTATGTTTGTGTGTGTGTTCTTTTAAATTTATAGTCATCTCTGAAATTACAATGTAATAGTTTTAAAACAGTCCAAAGTGCCTCTAATGGGAATGAATTATAATGGAAAGTATCAAGAAAGGCACTGAGCATTATTTGGAATGCAGCTTTGTTTCTATCTTGGTTTATCCTTTGCCAGTGGCTCCATTAGGGTATCACTCAATCAGCCTCTCTGCTGGATAGCAAGTTTACATTCATCCATGCAGTAACCAGTCAAAGAAGAGGAGAAAGCTCTACTTTTGTAGAACCATGGGCCCCTTGAGAAAAGAGGAGCGTTCTGTCAAACAGTTTCTAGTTCCACCAATGGTAGGAATGCCAAATGGGAAAATTCTGTCTCTTTTCACAAATATATTTCATGTCTCTTCCCTTGCCCCTTCTGTAAGAGCTCCATGAATCATCAACACTAACACCCTCTTCTAAATAAATGAGAAGATATTTCATACCACGGGTGTGATGAAGTGAGGTAGTACTTAATTCTTCAGCCTTCCAGAAGCACATGTTGTAGCTCTTGATTATTTTTAAAAATGTAACAATGAAACTAATATAACAGTAATAATCACAGTCCTAAAGAACTATTACATACTGGGCACTGAGCTAATTCTTTAGATACTTGAGCTCACTTAATCTTCACATACATCCGTACACAAACTCAATGGGACAGTATTGCCCCAATATGATAGATGAGGAAATTGAGTCTTAATAATTTTTTTAATGTTTTTATTTATTTTTGAGAGAGAGAAAGAGAGCTCAGGGGGTGGGGGGGTGGGAGCAGAGAGAGAGGGAGGCAGAGGATCTGAAGCAGGCTTTGTGCTGACAACAGAGAGTCCAACGCAGGGCTCAAACTCAAAAAACCGTGAGATCGTGATCTGAGCCAAAGTCGGATGCTTAACCGACTAAGCCACCCAGGCTCCGCAAGTCTTAACAATTTAATTAATTCCTGAAGATCACATCAGGAAATCAGGTAGAACTGAGTTCTAAGCCCATTCTGATCCTGAGCTGGCACTCTTAGCCAGTCCTATATGCTTGACAATAGTCCAAAGACATCTTGGAAAATCAACAGATGACTTGGAATTCATGTAATGAAGAAAAAGCAGTGTTGCTTAGACAGCTTTCTAAAGAATTCTCTCAAAAAGAAAGCTGTTCTGATTATGCATACATCTTAATTTGTTTTTAAGTTAAGATTTACTAGGTGTTTAGTATGTGCCAGGCATTTTTTTCTAAGTATTTTACAGGTATTAACTTGCTTGATACTTACTACAATTACCACTTTACATCATTACAATGACCATCTTACAAGGGCACCTGGGTGGCTCAGTCGGTTGAGCATCCAACTTCGGCTCAAGTCATGATCTCACAGCTGGCAAGTTCGAGTGAGTCCTGCATCATCAGGCTCTCTACTGTCAGCAGAGTCCACTTCAGATCTTCCTTCCTTCTCTCTCTCTCTCTGCTCCCCCACTTTCAATAATAAATAAGCATTTAAAAAAAATTACCATCTTACAGCTGAGGAAACTGAGGAAGATAGAAGCTAGGTAACATGGGGAAGGCCACACAGTAGTAAAAGTGGAGACTCAATTTGGAACTAGGTTGTTTGGCCCTAAAGTCCACCTTCTTAAGCTGACCCTATGCTGCCTCCTCTTAGTGATTATGGACATATTTGCTTATGAAAATAAAATCCTAAGGACAGCACCTGGAGAAGCAAAAGCCAGACAATGGAACAGCTAAGTTGGGTCGGCATAAGACACTAACAGGAATTTAGGAATAAGGGAGAAGACAAAGAGGGACCCAGAATCATCACAGGGACCTGCCACCCAAGTTCAAAAGATACACAAGAAAATTTTCAGAGGTGGGAAATGACATAGGACCATTCAAAAAGGAGATGTGTTATAATTTATTTTAAGCAGCTTGCTAAATAACCACCTCACGACACACAGAGCCTTGAGAGAGGGCACTTTCAGTACTAATGGAATGGGGATGGTGTCTGTGGCATAGAAAAACACCAGCAGGCAGAGGAGATAAATCGCAAAAAGTCTGCAGAGATGGCTGGGATAAATGGGACCATCCTCCAGTGACCTACAGAGATGAGATTACCCACCATAAATAGGATGGAGACTCAAGCCAATTTCATTCAGTCTTTTAACTTTATTTATTTTGAGAGAGAGAACATGAACACATGAGAGGGGGAGGGGCAGAGAGCAAGAGGGAGAGAGAAAATCCCAAGCAGGTTCTGCACTGTCCGTGCAGCCTGACACAGGGCTCGAATTCAGGAAGCATCAGATCATGATCTGAGGCGAAATCAAGAGTCGAGGGCTTAACCAACTGAGCCACCCAGGCTCCCCTTCATTCAGGCTCAATGGATAATCTCACTGCAACAAATGGAGGACTTGGGGACACCAAGACACCTGAAATCTAGGTTGAGTTAGACTGAAAACTTCTAATTTCTAAAATTAAACACTAATTCAGTCAGTATCTATGGAGTGCCTACTGAGTGCCAGGCTTTGTTTAAGACAATAGGCATACAACAGTGAGCAAAACAGACTTGGTCCCTGACCACTTGGAGCTTATACTATAGTGGGGAAGTCTGACAATTAAGCAATAACATGCACTGGATTGTGACAAACGATTTCATAAGGGAAGTCCAGGTGCCAGGGACCAGATGGCAAAGGACCCTAAGCTAACCCAGAAGAGATGAAGCTTCTGAGGAGGTACGTTTATGCAGATAAATCAAGAAAGCACTGAGGAGAGTCTGCAAGGAGCCCTGCAACGTTTGGGAATGGGAAGGAGGTCACGTCTGGAACTTCACTCAGGAAAAGGAAAAATAAGGGCAGCGGTGGCACGCGATGGGGCTGTGGAGGGCAGGCGGAGTCCGGTTACGTGGGGCTTGGAAGCGGTGCTGAGAAACTGGGGGCAAGAGGAAGACAATCTGAGTGTTGAAGAGGGTAGTGATATGATCGAATGAGAACTGCACGTTGTACAGTTAAAAAAAAAATAATAAGGACCTTAAAGCCTGAAGGCAACATCCTCCGCGACCGGTTCAAGAGCTTCCAGAGGAGAAACATGGTCGAACGTCGGGAGAGAGCCAAGTTCAAGTGCAAATACAAGGTGAAACTCACAGAGAAGTGGGCGTTCCTCGCGTTATAGCCTCAGCGGGGTACCGGAGCCCCTACCCTGCAATAAAACACCTCTGACCAACAACAAAAAATAATAAAAATAAAGTTTATAAAAGTAGGTGAAGATGGCATTAAAATTATGTTTTATTATTTTCCTGAGCCGAAGACCTGTGGTATTTTTCACTTGATAAAGATGTCACTCCTACAGTGATCTATTCTGGAGTCATCTCTAACCATCTTCATATAGGATATAAATTTGTATGGTGCCCATCAACAAAGGTCATTCTGCATATACTCTGAGGACTGACCCCACAAGTATAACCCTTCTGTCTATTGTGTTTACTCAGATTCCTCAAAATTATTTAATTATTTAAAATGCACCTTCAGGGGCGCCTGGGTGGCTCAGTCAGTTAAGTGTCCGACTTCAGCTCAGGTCATGATCTCGCGGTCCGCGAGTTCGAGCCCCGCGTCGGGCTCTGGGCTGATGGCTCAGAGCCTGGAGCCTGCTTCCGATTCTGTGTCTCCCTCTCTCTCTGTCCCTCCCCCATTCATGCTGTGTCTCTCTCTGTCTCAAAAATAAATAAACGTTAAAAAATTTTTTTTTTTTTTAATAAATAAAATGCACCTTCAGGAGCATCTGGCTGGCTCATGTGACTCTTGATCTCAGGGTCATGAGTTTGAGCCCCACATGAGATGTACAGATCACTTAAATTAAAAAAAAAAAAAAATTTTTTTAAATAGGGGCACCTGGATGGCACAGTTAAGCATCCAACTCTTGGTTTCAGCTTAGATCATAATCACAGGGTTTGTGAGTTTGAGCCCCACATCAGGCTCCACGATGACAGTATGGAGCCTCCTTGGGATTCTCTCTCTCTGCCCCTCCCCTTCTCACTCTGTCTCACACACACACACACACACAAAATAAACTTAAAAAAAAAACTTTTAAAAAATAAAAATCAATAAAATGCACCTTCAGTGTATGTCAAACACTATTCTAAGGACTTGACAAATATTAACTCATTTAATCCTTATAACAATTCTGTGAAGTAAGTACTGTTATGATTCTCATTTTACAGATGAGGATACTGAGGCTGAGAACAATCATACAACTAGTAAGTAGTAATGCAGGATTCTAACCAGTAGACTGGCTTCATAGCCCATGCACTCAAACCACTACCCCATGCAGCCTATCTGATTGATTCTGGGGAAGCTAAAGACAAAGTGGTCTAAGAAGGCATGACATGCACTAGTCATCTGCACAAACAATTATTGAGTCTGGGCCAGGATGGGGATACAACCATGAGTATGGCCTAATCTGTCCCTCCCAGCCTGCAGTGCTGAGTCTAGCAAAAGAACAGGCAATAACCCAAAATCACAATCCATGTAAGAGGAGCAAAGAGAGAGGATGTTAGCACCCAGTGGAAGGACATCTCATTCCCTCTAGGGCAGAGATGCCACCAGCAAAGAATTCCTGCAGAGGATGATGCTAGAACTTACACTAAGGGGAGGTGGGATTTGACCAGCTGGCAAACAAGGAAGGAACACAAGAGCACATAATGGTTTTGTTTGGAAAATAGCAAATTGTTCATCTTGGCTAGTGACTAGGGATCGCTGGGGGAAATGGCAGGGTATGGGGCTGGAGAGGTGGGATATTTCAGGCTTGCCTGAGCAGGACTGTCCCTGATATGCACAGAACAGCCAGGTTCTCAGAAAGCACATGTTCTACTCATGTAACAGATCACATGATAAAAACACCCTGAGAGCAATGGCCCAGTTGTCTCTGTGGATTGTTACAGTGTTTCCTTGGCACCTTTACTAAAATCTTTCTCTCCAGATCCTGAGTCTTCGCTGTAGGGCCCAATTTTGAAAATACAACATCCCCCAAGTTCCTTCTCTGTGGACCTGGCATCCAAACCTTGTGAGTAAATTGCAGATTATCCCCATGCCAGACGGAGTAATACCTTATAAAAGGAGTGACTACCTCAGGACTTCTGTCCCTTTGAAAAATGACTGAACTCTATACCAAGGATAAAAGTAAATCCCTAAATCCCAACACAATCTTTTTAAAAAAACTGTATCAACTTCTGTCCCATAAAAGACCCAGAGCAGAGTTTCAGATGTTCATGCATGCATCTTCAAAATACCTCCCACCTTCGTGGGTTTTAACATTTCTCTTCTAATTGTAATAGTCAAAACAATTCTACTTTGTAATTAATTGTTGTGATTTCTATAAGCATTATGGCTAGAGAAGACTTTAAGCCAAGAACATAATTTGACTAACCTAACTGCACACATGTTCATATACACATTTCGTATATAAATACATATGTATGTTCAAACGAAAAGGCCAGGTTGGAGCTGGAACCAAATAGGCATAAAATTAACTAACATGACTTTATTGTATTCTCTACCTAATGCAAAGAGTTTTCCAGGAACTTTTATTTATTTCCCTCCCACAGGGAAGACTAATACTTTTTAGGCATGAATATTGTAAATAGAAAGAGGTCCATAGAGATTCCAGTGTGGCTATGACTTTGTGTGAAGCGGTGAGAGAAGGTGTGGATAATTCAGGAGAGAAAAATGCTAATGAGGCAATAAGGAGAACCTCTATTCCAACCTCCCCATTTTACAGATGAGGAAACAAAGGTCCAGAAAGAGCAGGCAGTTGACCCCAAGACACACCCGTAAGTGGAGAACCAGGACCAGAGCCGCATTTTCTGATGTCTAGTTCAATTTTCTCTCCAATTCTTTACTTCTCAAACTATTTTATTTATAACTCCCAGGGGTTCACAGAAGAGAGCCACAAAGGGCCCGCAGTCACAGGATAAAGCTCAAGTATCAAATGTGCTTGAAGATTGGAGGGGAAGTCGTGTTTTATTAACTTAGTGTTTAAATATTAGAACAATACAAAAATAGTATGGATTTGGGGATTTTTAAATTTTTAATTGCACGAATTTTTGCAGAAAACTGCAGCAGACTTCAAAGAAAGGTTGTGTTTGTGGAAGCCTCTTGGACCACCCCACAGATTGCCCAGGGGAGCACAGGCCCACTGCTGCCTGCAGCCCACACACCACAGAACCTGCTCCAGAGAATCAGGGTGTCCCACAAAAGCGGAGCAAGCTTTTCTCACCCACCCTGCCCCAGACTGGGTCTGACCCTGAAGAGCCTAAGAAGTGGGGTGAGAAAGGAAAACCTTCAAGTAGGACTAACCCCCAGAGCCTGGGCCATCCTTCTCCAAAGGAAGGAAGAAGAATGAGTTAACTTGCAGGAGAAGTAAAGGGGGGAAAAGAACCCTTCGGGAGAGCTACAAAGCCAAGAAAGGACAGCCAGCCTGTCAGAAGTGCTAACGCTCAGAAGAGCAGAAATATTTCTGACACTCTAGTGAAAAAGGCCTTATTTTTGCTCTTAATGGCAAAGCAGAAAGGCTTGCTCACCCAATGGATGTAAGCCATTGAATGAGCCTCACAGCCAGACCCAAGGGACCACAGAAGTCTCTTACAATAGGCCCTCACAAGACTATAGTTTAGAATAGAAGCAACACAGTCCTGGGGCGCTTGGGTGGTTCACTCAGTTAAGCATCCAACTACTGATCTCGGCTCAGGTCACAAACTCAGGGCCATGAGATCAAGGCCTGTGTCGGGTTCTGTGCTGACAGCATGGAGCCTGCTTAAGATTCTCTCTCTCCCTCTGCCCCTCCTCTGCTCGTGTGCATGTGCACTCTCTCTCTCAAAAAAAATTTTTTAATTTTTAAAAATAAAAATAAAAAATAAATTTCTTACAAATATCCATGCCTAGAGAAAACTCTTCCTCCTTTCCCTGTGATTAATTTTTCATTCTGCATGTAACATTTTTAAAAGCATTTGCTGTCTTTCCAGAATGTTCAATGTGTTTGATTTTTTTAATTCTATTAACTTAGTCACAGAGCCTCAAATATCACCAGGAAAGCAAATTATAATAGAACTGAGAAATATCAACTTAAAAGCTTTGGCAAGGCAGCTGAATTGGCATTATAATCACCAGGCCAAGAGGCGCTGTGAATAGAGGGCAGGAGCCAGACAGCACACTAAAAACAGACACTAATGTAAGCCTGATCACTAAAGGCTCCGTCCTATGTCCAGGATGCTAACAGCCAGGCACACATCTCTTGTGAGGAGACCAGGGAATCCTTCTGGGGAGAAACTGAATGACCCAGAGAAAAATAAGATCTAATGATCCTAATCTCTTAAGGCTTCCTTGAAAGCAAGGTTCACTTACAACCTGATCACCTTACAGAGAAGCCAACCTTATATTTACAATTTTGTATCAGCCCTTTTGTGCCTCAAATTTATTTTTTTAAGTTTATTTTTTTTATTTTTTGAGAGAGACAGAGACAGCAGAAGTGGGGGAGGAAAGCGGGGGGGGGGGGGGGGCAGGGTGAAGAGAGAGAATCCCAAGCAGGCTCCAAGATGCCAATGCAGAGCCCAACATGGGGCTCAAACTTACAAAACTATGAGATCGTGACCTAAATGGAAACCAAGAGTTGGATGCTCAACCGACTGAGCCACACAGGCACCCCTGTGCCTCAAATTTAAATGGGAACAGACAGCAAAGGATCATTAGAAATTGGAAGAAAGACTTCGGTATGAAAGAGAGAGATCATAAAAACAAGTAGGAAAGAAGCACTTGGAGGAAAGGGATAAAGTGCAAAGAAAGGAAAAGAGAAACTTTTTAAAATCCATATTAAATGCCCTCAATCAGTGAAAAGAAGGTAGGGCAATCAAGAAACCAGTGGAGCTGATAGGATGAGCTGTGTGCTTGAGCATTTGGAAAAAGCTAGTGAGTGGCATTCATCAGCTCTGTTAAAGCACTTAGGAAATATAACAACAGGCACAGAGACAAAGCCAATAAAACATGAGATATTAACAATTCCAGAAATAATAAAAAGAAACTTGGAAGGGGCCTCATTACTTAATTATTGACTTTAAATTTCATGGATTACCCTGGAATGGTATAGTCAATCTGAAAAAAAAAATAGTACAAGAATGGAAGCCTATCATTTTATATTTTGCCACTACGGGCTCAGCACTGTAAAATATTTACAACAGTCACAATAACATAAGCACCAGTTACTTAACCAAAATTTGTGATATAGAAATGGGTAGCTAAATACTTTGTTTATGTGCATATGTTACTTTGATAAAAGTAAAAATTAATTTAAAGTGAGTAAGAAAAGCTATGGAGGGGCACCTGGGTGGCTCAGTAGGTTAAGTGTTCAACTCTTGGTTTCTGCTCAGGTCATGATCTCACAGTTCATGAGTTCAAGTCCTGCATCAGGCTCTGCACTGACAGTGTGGAGTCTGCTTGGGATTCTCTCTCTCCCTCTCTCTCTCTCCCCCCTGCTCACACTGTATTTCTCTCTTTCTCTCTCTCTCTCTCTCTCTCTCTCTCTCTCTCTCTCTCTCTCCCTTTCTCTCTCATTCTCTCTCTCAAATTAAATAAATAAACTTTAGAAAAAGCTATGGAAAATTGTTTGTCAGTTCCTCGACAAATGGAATTACCACATGATCCATCAATCCCACTTGTGGGTATATACCCTAAAGAATTGGAATCAGAGTTTCAAAGAGGTATTTATACACTCATATGCATAGTAGCCTTACCTGCAATAGCCAAAAGGTAGAAGCAAACCAAGTGTTCATCGGTGGATAAATGGATAAACAAAATGTGGAATGTTCATGCATTGGAACATTATTCAGACTTAGAAAGGAAGGAAATTCTGACACCACATATATGAAAGTTAAAGACATTATGCTACATGAAATAAGCCAATCACAAAAAGACAAATACTTATATGATTTCACTTATATATGAGGTACCTAGAGTACCTCAAATTCATAGAGACATAAAGTAGAAGAGGTCTGGAGGTAGGGTGGAATGGGAATTCTTCTTTAAGAAAATTTTCAGTTTTGCAAAATGAAAAGAGTTTTAGAGACCAGTTTTGCAACAATGTAAACATACCTAACACAACTAAAGTGTACATTTAAAATGGTTAAGAAGGTAAATCTTACGTTATATGTATTTCACAACATTTTTTTATTTTTTAAATGTTTATTTTGAGAGAGAGAACACACGAGTGAGCAGGGATGGACAGAGAGAATCCCAAGCAGTCTCCACACTGTCAACACAGAGTTCGACATGGGGCTCCAACTCACAAACCTTGAGATCACCACCTGAGCCAAGATCAAGAGTCAGACACTTAACTGACTAAGCCACCCAGATTACCCTACAACAATTTTTTAAATGTTTAAAAGTGAATAGGAAAAAACATCATGATGATCCAAAAATATGTATAAGGTTTAAATTCAGAAATGAAAAATTTGGGGGCGTCCAGGTGGCTTAGTCAGTTAAGCCTCCAACTCTTTGCTTCGTCTAGTTAAGCCTCCAACTCTTTGCTTCATCTCAGGTCACGATCTTGTGGTTCAGGAGTTCAAGCCCCACACCTGGCTCTTCACTGACAGTGTGGAGCCTGCTTAGGATTCTCTCTCTCCCTCTCTCTGCCCCTCCCCCATTCACACTGGTGCTGTGTTCTCTCTAAATAAATAAATAAACAAAAAAAATTTTTTTGAAAATGAAAACCTTTAATATACATAAAAGGGACTTTGTTATCTAGTGATTGACTTTAAATTTCACTGACTGTCCTAAAATGTTATTCCTAACCTGAAAAAAAAATTTTTTAAGAGCTATTATGTTTCTGTTCACACAGAGATAATACAGTTAAAAATGAAATGCTGCTATGTTCGTGGTTTCAGTAATGTAAAGTTTAGCCACATTTTAGTTTCAATCACCATAATAAAATAGCACAAATCCAGGTGGTCATTGTACAAACAAAAGTACAAAAAAAAAAACTCCAAATATACCAAATGTAGGTCACATATAGGAAATTATCACAATGTCACTATAAAAAGATAAAAACATAAATCGGAATATTTCTGCTAAATAATAAAGCACCTTTAAAATTGCACAGCTGCATATCCTTGACTATGAGTTTTACCTAATAGTTATCCTGTCCATAATTCCAAAAAACAGAATCTACAAATTTAAACATAGTTTAATTTTTTTTTCTATTTGATTCTATTTCATGTGGTGAAACCATCAAGAACTGCTACTGTGGCTCACCTGAGTTTCAAATATTCATTAAGGATCCATAACATAAAGGCACTATGTGAAAGAGTGAGACCCAAAGAGTTCCTGTACTCAAGAAACTCAATCCTTAACCATCTTCCAAGTATGAAGTGTCCTCCCTAGGTGCCTAAATTGGGTACTGATCTTCGTTTTAATTAAGTAACTCAGCAGCATCTGTTCTGGAGCATAGTTTATCTAAGGAAATGAGTGAGGGAAAGGACAGCCAAAAATAGATGGAGACTTACCATAAATCATCTCTATATATTCTTCTACAAAATGTAATTGAAGATTACAGTTTTATTCTATTCTTGTCAAAAACTGGACAGTTTCCACCTGCCTGAAAGAGATATTTCTGGTTTTCTACCTCTACTCTCTTGGGAATTCTTTATTGTTCTGTGTTTCAAGTTTTTTTTTTTGAATGACAGATACACTCACTTTTTCTATCCCTTTGGTTTAAAAAAATAATAATAATAAGGTAGGGAAGCCTGGCTGGCTCAGTTGGTAGAGGGTGTGACCCTTGATCTCAACCTTGTAAGTTTGAGCCCCACATTGGGTGCAGAGACTACTTAAAAATAAAATCCTTTAAAATAAATAAATATTAATTTAAAAATTAAACAATAATTTAAAAAATAATAATGTAACAACCACACGCTGCCAGGGTGGTTTTCAACTTTCAAATCCCTTAAAACTAATCTACTTACAGAAATGGTTCGGCAGACTCCTCCACCTTGACTCCCACATCCCCGTATGAAAGGAGTGAACAACAGCTCAAACCATATCCCATACTCTTTACCAGCTAGGTGGCCTTGAGCATGTATTTTAGCCATTGTAAGTCTCGGTTTCCTTATCTAAAAAATGAGGGAAATAAACATATTTCACAGGACCACTGTGATGATTTTTTTAAAGAAGATAATGTATGTAAATCCAACACAGTGTCTAGCTCAAAGTTGGCTCTTCATAAATGTCAGTTCCCTTCCCTGGTGATGCAAAGCTCTTAGCAGCTTGGCCTGAACCATAATCCAGCTTCCAAAATGCCCAGTCCATGAGCCCTGGCATCAAAATCATCGCAGAATTCACTGTTTTAAGAATTTCAGGTTGGGGCACCTGGTTGGCTCAGTCAGTACGGCATGCGACTCTTGATACCAGGGTTGTGAGATCAAGCCCCAGGTTGGGTGTAGAGATTACTTAAAAATAAAATCTTAAAAAAATAAAATTTCAGGTTGGCATAAGAGAAGTTCATAGTCTCCCTATATTCTTAGCTTTATGTAGGCTACCCTAAGGACAAAACGGTCAAACAACAGTGGCCACATATTTATGGAAGAACTCTGATGTAGTAACACCCACTTTTCTAGTACCTACATCGTAGGACATCCAACAAAAGAAAGAAGCTTTTGCCTTGCCCATTCTCTGAAAGTTTGCATATTTTGCCCTCAGCAAATAGACGTGAAGAAGCCCCCAAACCAAAACTTAATTGCTTCAACAGAAATGGCCTTGACCACCTGCCTCCTCTCCATGATTCCATGACTCCTCTGAAAACCATTTCTCCAGTCTAAGGAAAACATATCACATGCCTTTGTAGCCACATTGAACCTCGTCATCAACCAAAAGAACCATAAACTGTGAGCCCCCTTGTGACAAAGAGCCATTGATGGTATTTATGTTAAGCAATTATATAACATTTACTCTGTTCTAGGTAACATTTGAAGCATTTTACAAATAATAACTCATCTGATTCTTGTAAATGATTAGGTAGATAAGATACTATTATTACCCATTTTACAGAGGAAGAAATTGAGTCTGGGAGAGGTTAATTGCCAGACAGGCTGGTTTCAAAGTCTCTGCTCTGAACTACCAAATCATGCGGCCCCCTCATGCAGCTCACGGCCCGCAGCCAGAGTGGTGACATTATAGAAGGTCTTTCTGTGCATATAATATTAATAGCAAATCCAGAGGCCCGGATAGATGATAAAAGTTGTTTTGCTACAGAATTATTATGGGTACATGGAAGCTACAAATTACAGTGGGCAGAGGCTGGGATGAGTAGTCAAATTGACTTGGATCAAATCCCAGCTCCATAAATTGTGTGTCTCTGAGTTAGTTGGTTAACTATTATGAGTCTCTGTTTCCACATCTCTAAACAGGGATCACAGTACCGATTGCACAGAAGTACCGGGGAGATTAAAGGAGATAAGTTAGGTGAAATACCTACAATGTGCTTCCCACACAGTACACGTTCAATAAGCTACAGCCTTCAGATTTAAGGTTCTAATTGTCTTGTTGTGCACAGGTGATTTTTTTTTATTTTTCTGTGAGAGACTCACAAGTAATGAAAAACAACAACAACAAAATTCCAGTAGAGCGGTGCCTAGGTGGCTCAGTCAGTTAAACATCTGACTCTTGATTTCAGCTCAGGTCATGATCTTGAAGTTCGTGAGTTTGAGCCCCGCATCAGATTCTGCACTGACAATATGGAGCCTGCTTGGGATTCTCTCTCTCTCTCTCTGTCTCTCTCTCTCTCTCTCTCAACCCCTCCCCTGTTTACACACTCTCTCTCTCTCAAAATAAATAAACATTAAAAATATTTTTTTAATTCTAGAAGAAACCATATAGGCAAAGGGATATTTATACTCTAGAAATTAGAAAGCTAACCATTTATTTCAATACTTAAGTACATTTTCTGAGCATTTAATAAATAAACAGGTATGGGCTCAAGGGCTGTAAACTTTAATTGTAGCAGTAAAGTGTAGAAGCAGTAAAGGAAAGTGTTTTAAAACAACCTACTTGGCCTTTTAAATAAAAATCAATCATTTGTCCCTGGAAATATCGTTCTCCTGTTTCATTTATTAAAAATGCAAAGAGGACAGCATTACAGACACTACCTTACCAGTTTAGTGTGTTCCTGTAAGTATAATCATATCATCATCCCTTTTCCTCTTTCCAGCCCCTTGGTGGGACCGTGTTTCTGTGACCCCTTGAACTGGGTGTGGGCATGTGTCTCACTTCAGCTAATGAAATGTGAGTAGAAATGATGTGTGTCTCTTCCAGGCAGAAGCATTTAATTACCAGGGTGAGGCCTGCAAAACTTCGTTCCCCAGTTCTAAGCATCACGGGAGCTCATATTGAGTTGAAATCTTCATCAGCCTAGGTTTCTGAGTGACTGTACACAGATCTCTCCTACCAGTTCTCGCTGGTCATGTGGCATGGGCAAGATATAACCTGTTATCGTAAGTCATAAAACCTTAAGAGCTGTTTGTTACTGAAGCTTCGCCTAACCTAGCCCAGCTGACAGGATAACGGGTAACTTACACAGAAAATGGAGTTAATGCTACAGACAACTCACCTCACTAACCTCACAGAATGGGGACTATTCAGCTCAACTACTGGATGTCTAAAAGAACAAATATGGGGGCGCCTAGGTGGCTTGGTCCGTTAAGCGTCCAACTTCGGCTCAGGTCATGATCTCACGGTCCGTGAGTTCAAGCCCCGTGTCGGGCTCTGGGCTGACAGCTCAGAGCCTGGAGCCCGTTTCAGCTTCTGTGTCTCCCTCTCTCTCTGCCCCTCCCCTGTTCATGCTCTGTCTCTCTCTGTCTCAAAAATAAATAAACGTTAAAAAAATAAAAGAACAAATATGGTTGACCGTATCATTGTAATCTTACTCTTCAGTAAGAAGCTGCTTCTCATCTATTCTAATTGTAAGGGATTTCTGTTTCTTTGATGGTAAATACTATTAAAACTTGCTTTTTAAACTCTCTTGGCTTTTACAGACTTGACAAATTCCTAGACATATTCAATAAACATTAAGTATAAATACTTAATGTTGTTTAGGCATTAAGATTATCCATTCCTGTTAATGTGGGCCTAAGTTGCCTGGAAGGACTAAGAACCTTTATCTTTTTTTTTTTTTCTTTACTCTCCAGGAAGAAATAGTTATGGTGGCTTCCCACTGCTTACTGACTTATCACAACATCATAAAGAGTTAAAATTCTAAAACACAGAGAAGCCTACTAAAGAGATAAGTACATATCAGGACTTGAAAGGCTAGCATGATCACAGAACAGGTCCCAGCCTAAAGATTCAAAGTAACCTTTCATAAGAAAAGCTCACCAGAGTGCTATAAAGACAGGGTAAGTCATATCTTCTCTCAGCCCACCAACCAGTAGCGTCTCCTATTTCCTACCCAAGTCCCATGTTTGCCAGCTCAGTCACACACTCAGCTGGAACTCTGTGAGATAAACCATAACTGACCTGCCGTAAATTGCTGTGGAGTTCAGCATGAAAATCAAAAACTTTCATTGAGCCTTTCAACACTGCTAGAGCAAGTTATAAAATCCTGGTCTGTGAACAGGCTTCACTTGATGCAGTAGGTTCCTGGAAACGTTGTACATAAATCTTGATAGGTATGTAGATAAACACATAGATAGACAGATAGATTCACACCCATATATAAATACAGAGAGATGTTTGTATATATATATTTCTAAAGACTCCTATGTATATAATTTTTACTAGCAAACCAAAGGAATACCTATAGTAAAATACTTTGCACAATGACTAATCATTTCCCAATATCTCTGTATGAATCTTAGAATGTATATGATTTGCCCTATTTTATAATTTCACATAAATGTCTAGAGATCAACTGCTTTAACAAAACACCTGCCTGCTTAAGCCTTCTGAGCAAGTAGTCATATCAAGTGAAAACCCACTGGGACCTTAAGACTGTTGTTTTTCCTTATTTGTTTTAATTTCTTCCTCTGGCGAGAGTCAACAGATGAAGGAAACAGACCCTCAGCTCCAAGTCAGGAGGGCTGGCTTCCCATCATGGCTCATCTGGGTTCTGCAAGTGGACTGGGCGTGTGCTCTCAGGCAAGTTCTTTACCTCTCTGAGGCTGTTTCCTTATTTAGTAGATGGTGTTTGGGGTGGGGAACAATATTCCAGAAAATCTCAAAAACCGCTTCTAGATGTAAAGCCTCCTAAGGAATAAATGAGTGATTTATCATCTACTTTCATTGCAGGGCAGCAAGAGAATGAATTGGTGGAACAGAATGAGGCTGACTCAGCACAAACTGGAGAATTTCTGGGGCATGGGGATAGAGAATATAGTTTTGTGGCTGCTGTAAGTATTCCTCTTCAAGAAAAGTTTTCATGAACTCAAGTGTGCAATTTCTCCTTCACCTGAAGTCCCTATCCCTTTATCAAGTCTTTACATTCAGACTCTGCCCTTGTAGGACCCAAATGAGGAGCACTTCCTGCCCTGGTAATCAGAGGAGGCTGATTCCAGAAAAATAAGAATAAAAAGATAGGGGTGCCTGGGTGGCTCGGTCAGTTAAGCATCTGACTTCAGCTGAGGTCATGATCTCACGATTTGGTTCGTGGGTTCAAGCCCCATGTCAGGCTCTGTGCTGACAGCTCAGAACCTGGAGCCTACTTCAGATTCTGTGTCTCCCCCTCTCTCTGCCCCTCTCCGAACTGTGCTCTGTCTCTCTCTCTCTGTCTCAAAAATAACATAAAAAAGTTTTAATAAAAGGATAAACATAAAAGACCAGAAAGAAAATAGACTCACCAATAAAATGTGTAAATGTGTCTTGCTTTCATGTTATCTACTACTGGTTGGAAGCGGCTGTGGCAGAACCTTTGCTGCTGTGATATTTTCACACACTCATGGAGAATAAACAAAAGAAGCAAACACTAAACTAGACTAAATTAAGAGCGGAGAGTGTTAAGACCAGTGATCAATCTGCAGTGGCTGACACTGCATCCTGATTCATCCTTGATTCATTTCTAACAAGCTTGTTGATAGAAGAGAGGAAAACCCTCTCAAACAAAATAAAACAAAACAGGTCAGAGGACAGAAACATGATGGAAGTCTTCTATTTGGAAGTCTCATGGCTTACGAGGGCCTGTTCTATAATCTGGTCTCATCTTCTTTGTCTTCCCAGCATCCTTCACTTCCTTCACTTAAGGCACTCTGAATTTACCCTTCTCATTTCTTGTCCTTTGCACATACCACTCTCTCAGCCTGAAATATCGTCTTCCTACTCCTTTGCTTTTGCCTAAATAATTCCTACTTATCTCACTGGTCTTCTTTCTCCAGGAAGTCCCCCTTGATACTCTAAGGCAAAATTAGATATTCCTCCAGCGTGCCCCAGAGTCCTTTATTAAAATTGCCTGTCTGTTCATCTGTATGCCCCACAAGACTGCAGGCATCATGGGGACTGTTACTGTGTCTTACAGTCCTTATATCCCCAACACCCACAGTATACCTGGTACATAGTAGGTGTTCAACAAACATTCATCAATGAATGGTACACCCCACCTCTCCTGGCCTAGTCATCAAAATTCTAGAAGAGAGTCAGCCAAACTACTCCTGTTTTGTCATCCAGGATAAAACCAAATAAACTGGATGAGCAAAGCAGTACTTTTGGCAAGAAGTTCTATTTTCCTTGACTAATAGCACAGGTAAGCCTGGGTCTGGCTCTCCAGGCCTGGCACAGACATTGAGTCACATGCTTCTTTCCCTTTTTTCCCCTTCACTCCATCCACACCTCCTCACTCCCTTCTTCAGATCCTTTTTTGTCAAGTGTACATTTTAAGTATCATTCATAGACCACAGATGGTTCAAGATACTCTCCTAAAAATCTTATAAGAAAGTTCCATGAGAGAACCAAGGATGAAAGTGGTTCCATTTATGTGATATGTCCTAAAAATAATTTTGGTCAAAGCCTTAAAGGTAGAGACTGTGGGCTTTGCTATCAAAATATGTCAAGAATCTGACCATTTCTTACCAACTCCACCGTCTCTCCTGCATGCCTGTGACAGCCTCCTAACACCTGCTCACTTCTGTCCTTGCTCCACATCTCAAGGGAAGGTCTGATTTCAAGACAGCCACCACTTTGTCATTCCAAAATGTTATTAGATCATCTCACCTTTCTGCTCAAAACTCTCCAATGGACTTCCCAATTCACCCGGAGGAAAGACCACATACTCACATGACTGAAGGTCTTAGGACCTGCACAGCTAAAACCCCATACTTCCTTTTGGTCTTCACTCAAATGGCACCATCTTGGTGAGGCCATCCCCAGTCATCCTATCTAAAATGACAACAGGGGCGCCTGGGTGGCTCAGTCGGTTAAGCATCCGACTCTGGCTCAGGTCATGATCTCCCAGTTCGTGAGTTTGAGCCCTGCATAGGGCTCTCTCTGTGCTGACAGCTCAGAGCCTGGAACCTGCTTCAGATTCTGTGTCTCCCTCTCTCTGCCCCTCCCCCCGCCCACATTCTGTCTCTCTGTCTGTCTCTCTCTCTCTCAAAAATAAATATTTTTTAAAAAATTTTTAATGGCAACAATTTAATTTTTTTTACATGCCCTTTCCTGCTTTGTTTTTCTCCTTAATACCTCTCATTAATAAGCTCTATGTTTTCTTTTTTTTTAGAGCCATTGCAACATGTTTAATATTATTATTCCTCTTTTATATGTAAGAAAGAAACATATCGTGCTTAACAGTCTAGTTCTCTTCCTGTGATACATGTAAAACCACCCACATAGATAGTATTATTATTTCTTTTTTTTTTTAATATAATTTATTGTCAAGTTAGCTAACATACAGTGCACACAGTGTGCTCTTGGTTTTGGGGGTAGACTCCCGTGATTCATTGCTTACATATAAGCTCTGTTTTCTAATTTATGTTGTTAATTTTCTACCCCCTCTCACTAAAATGTAAGCTTCCCCAGAGTTCTCTTTTCTGTTTGGATCACTAATGTATTCTCCACCTTTAGAACAGTAGCTGGTACGGAATGGTTATGCAATATTTGTTGGATGAATGAATGTAAAAACTGTTGCCATCATACCTGGAAATGGAATTTCTTGAATTTAACTACAAATCTACCAACAAATCATTATTTTAATATATTCATCAGTAAATAATGTTCTAAGAGTCAACTCATCTTTGCTAGCAATCTACAAGTGTGTCATGAGAAACACCATTACAGGCATAGTGATGCAGATGAAATTTTGCTGTTAATTGTAGTTGACAGAAGAGAAAAACAGCTCAAACATAATGATTGCTTTTCTTTTTTTTTTTTTTTTTTTTTTTTTTTTTTTTTTTTTTTTTTTCAAAATCATTTTTTATTTTTCTTTTTTTTTTTTTTTTTTTTTTTTTTTTTTTATGAAATTTATTGACAAATTGGTTTCCATACAACACCCAGTGCTCATCCCAAAAGGTGCCCTCCTCAATACCCATCACCCACCCTCTCCTCCCTCCCACCCCCCATCAACCCTCAGTTTGTTCTCAGTTTTTAAGTCTCTTATGCTTTGGCTCTCTCCCATTCTAACCTCTTTTTTTTTTTTTTTTCCTTCCCCTCCCCCATGGGTTCCTGTGAAGTTTCTCAGGATCCACATAAGAGTGAAACCATATGGTACCTGTCTTTCTCTGTATGGCTTATTTCACTTAGCATCACACTCTCCAGTTCCATCCACGTTGCTACGAAAGGCCATATTTCATTTTTTCTCATTGCCATGTAATATTCCATTGTGTATATAAACCACAATTTCTTTATCCATTCATCAGTTGATGGACATTTAGGCTCTTTCCATAATTTGGCTATTGTTGAGAGTGCTGCTATGAACATTGGGGTACACGTGGCCCTATGCATCAGCGCTCCTGTATCCCTTGGATAAATTCCTAGCAGTGCTATTGCTGGGTCATAGGGTAGGTCTATTTTTAATTTTCTGAGGAACCTCCACACTGCTTTCCAGAGCGGCTGCACCAATTTGCATTCCCACCAACAGTGCAAGAGGGTTCCCTTTTCTCCACATCCTCTCCAGCATCTATAGTCTCCGGATTTGTTCATTTTGGCCACTCTGACTGGCGTGAGGTGATACCTGAGTGTGGTTTTGATTTGTATTTCCCTGATAAGGAGCGACGCTGAACATCTTTTCATGTGCCTGTTGGCCATCCGGATGTCTTCTTTAGAGAAGTGTCTATTCATGTTTTCTGCCCATTTCTTCACTGGGTTATTTGTTTTTCGGGTGTGGAGTTTGGTGAGCTCTTTATAGATTTTGGATACTAGCCCTTTGTCCGATATGTCATTTGCGAATATCTTTTCCCATTCCGTTGGTTGCCTTTTAGTTTTGTTGGTTGTTTCCTTGGCTGTGCAGAAGCTTTTTATCTTCATAAGGTCCCAGTAATTCACTTTTGCTTTTAATTCCCTTGCCTTTGGGGATGTGTCCAGTAAGAGATTGCTACGGCTGAGGTCAGAGAGGTCTTTTCCTGCTTTCTCCTCTAAGGTTTTGATGGTTTCCTGTCTCACATTTAGGTCCTTTATCCATTTTGAGTTTATTTTTGTGAATGGTGTGAGAAAGTGGTCTAGTTTCAACCTTCTGCATGTTGCTGTCCAGTTCTCCCAGCACCATTTGTTAAAGAGGCTGTCTTTTTTCCATTGGATGTTCTTTCCTGCTTTGTCAAAGATGAGTTGGCCATACGTTTGTGGGTCTAGTTCTGGGGTTTCTATTCTATTCCATTGGTCTATGTGTCTGTTTTGGTGCCAATACCATGCTGTCTTGATGATGACAGCTTTGTAGTAGAGGCTAAAGTCTGGGATTGTGATGCCTCCTGCTTTGGTCTTCTTCTTCAAAATTCCTTTGGCTATTCGGGGCCTTTTGTGGTTCCATATGAATTTTAGGATTGCTTGTTCTAGTTTCGAGAAGAATGCTGGTGCAATTTTGATTGGGATTGCATTGAATGTGTAGATAGCTTTGGGTAGTATTGACATTTTGACAATATTTATTTTTCCAATCCATGAGCAGGGAATGTCTTTCCATTTCTTTAAATCTTCTTCAATTTCCTTCATAAGCTTTCTATAATTTTCAGCATACAGATCCTTTACATCTTTGGTTAGATTTATTCCTAGGTATTTTATGCTTCTTGGTGCAATTGTGAATGGGATCAGTTTCTTTATTTGTCTTTCTGTTGCTTCATTGTTAGTGTATAAGAATGCAACTGATTTCTGTACATTGATTTTGTATCCTGCAACTTTGCTGAATTCCTGTATCAGTTCTAGCAGACTTTTGGTGGAGTCTGTCGGATTTTCCATGTATAATATCATGTCATCTGCAAAAAGCGAAAGCTTGACTTCATCTTTGCCAATTTTGATGCCTTTGATTTCCTTTTGTTGTCTGATTGCTGATGCTAGAACTTCCAGCACTATGTTAAACAGCAGCGGTGAGAGTGGGCATCCTTGTCGTGTTCCTGATCTCAGGGAAAAAGCTCTCAGTTTTTCCCCGTTGAGGATGATGTTAGCTGTGGGCTTTTCATAAATGGCTTTTATGATCTTTAAGTATGTTCCTTCTATCCCGACTTTCTCAAGGGTTTTTATTAAGAAAGGGTGCTGGATTTTGTCGAAGGCCTTTTCTGCATCGATTGACAGGATCATATGGTTCTTCTCTTTTTTTTTGTTAATGTGATGTATCACGTTGATTGATTTGCGAATGTTGAACCAGCCCTGCATCCCAGGAATGAATCCCACTTGATCATGGTGAATAATTCTTTTTATATGCCGTTGAATTCGATTTGCTAGTACCTTATTGAGAATTTTTGCATCCATATTCATCAGGGATATTGGCCTGTAGTTCTCTTTTTTTACTGGGTCTCTGTCTGGTTTAGGAATCAAAGTAATACTGGCTTCATAGAATGAGTCTGGAAGTTTTCCTTCCCTTTCTATTTCTTGGAATAGCTTGAGAAGGATAGGTATTATCTCTGCTTTAAACGTCTGGTAGAACTCCCCTGGGAAGCCATCTGGTCCTGGACTCTTATTTGTTGGGAGATTTTTGATAACCGATTCAATTTCTTCGCTGGTTATGGGTCTGTTCAAGCTTTCTATTTCCTCCTGATTGAGTTTTGGAAGAGTGTGGGTGTTCAGGAATTTGTCCATTTCTTCCAGGTTGTCCAGTTTGTTGGCATATAATTTTTCATAGTATTCCCTGATAATTGTTTGTATCTCTGAGGGATTGGTTGTAATAATTCCATTTTCATTCATGATTTTATCTATTTGGGTCATCTCCCTTTTCTTTTTGAGAAGCCTGGCTAGAGGTTTGTCAATTTTGTTTATTTTTTCAAAAAACCAACTCTTGGTTTCATTGATCTGCTCTACAGTTTTTTTAGTTTCTATATTGTTTATTTCTGCCCTGATCTTTATTATTTCTCTTCTTCTGCTGGGCTTAGGCTGCCTTTGCTGTTCTGCTTCTAGTTCCTTTAGGTGTGCTGTTAGATTTTGTATTTGGGATTTTTCTTGTTTCTTGAGATAGGCCTGGATTGCAATGTATTTTCCTCTCAGGACTGCCTTTGCTGCGTCCCAAAGCGTTTGGATTGTTGTATTTTCATTTTCATTTGTTTCCATATATTTTTTAATTTCTTCTCTAATTGCCTGGTTGACCCACTCATTCGTTAGTAGGGTGTTCTTTAACCTCCATGCTTTTGGAGGTTTTCCAGACTTTTTTCTGTGGTTGATTTCAAGCTTCATAGCATTGTGGTCTGAAAGTAAGCATGGTATAATTTCAATTCTTGTAAACTTATGAAGGGCTGTTTTGTGACCCAGTATATGATCTATCTTGGAGAATGTTCCATGTGCACTCGAGAAGAAAGTATATTCTGTTGCTTTGGGATGCAGAGTTCTAAATATATCTGTCAAGTCCATCTGATCCAATGTCTCATTCAGGGCCCTTGTTTCTTTATTGACCGTGTGTCTAGATGATCTATCCATTTCTGTAAGTGGTGTATTAAAGTCCCCTGCAATTACCACATTCTTATCAATAAGGTTGCTTATGTTTATGAGTAATTGTTTTATATATTTGGGGGCTCCGGTATTCGGTGCATAGACATTGATAATTGTTAGCTCTTCCTGATGGATAGACCCTGTAACTATTATATAATGTCCTTCTTCATCTCTTGTTACAGCCTTTAATTTAAAGTCTAGTTTGTCTGATATAAGTATGGCTACTCCAGCTTTCTTTTGGCTTCCAGTCGCATGATAAATAGTTCTCCATCCCCTCACTCTCAATCTAAAGGTGTCCTCAGGTCTAAAATGAGTCTCTTGTAGACAGCAAATAGATGGGTCTTGTTTTTTTATCCATTCTGATACCCTATGTCTTTTGGTTGGCGCATTTAATCCATTTACATTCAGTGTTATTATAGAAAGATACGGGTTTAGAGTCATTGTGATGTCTGTATGTTTTATGCTTGTAGTGATGTCTCTGGGACTTTGTCTCACAGGGTCCCCCTTAGGATCTCTTGTAGGGCTGGTTTAGTGGTGACAAATTCCTTCAGTTTTTGTTTGTTTGGGAAGACCTTTATCTCTCCTTCTATTCTAAATGACAGACTTGCTGGATAAAGGATTCTCGGCTGCATATTTTTTCTGTCTAGCACCCTGAAAATCTCGTGCCAATTCTTTCTGGCCTGCCAAGTTTCAAAAGAGAGATCAGTCACGAGTCTTATAGGTCTCCCTTTATATGTGAGGGCACGTTTACCCCTTGCTGCTTTCAGAATTTTCTCTTTATCCTTGTATTTTGCCAGTTTCACTATGATATGTCGTGCAGAAGATCGATTCAAGTTACGTCTGAAGGGAGTTCTCTGTGCCTCTTGGATTTCAATGCCTTTTTCCTTCCCCAGTTCAGGGAAGTTCTCAGCTATGATTTCTTCAAGTACCCCTTCAGCACCTTTCCCTCTCTCTTCCTCCTCTGGGATACCAATTATGCGTATATTATTTCTTTTTAGTGTATCACTTAATTCTCTAATTTTCCCCTCATACTCCTGGATTTTTTTATCTCTCTTTTTCTCAGCTTCCTCTTTTTCCATAACTTTATCTTCTAGTTCACCTATTCTCTCCTCTGCCTCTTCAAGCCGAGCTGTGGTGGTTTCCATTTTGTTATGCATTTCGTTTAAAGCGTTTTTCAGCTCCTCGTGACTGTTCCTTAGTCCCTTGATCTCTGTAGCAAGAGATTCTCTGCTGTCCTGTATACTGTTTTCAAGCCCAGCGATTAATTTTATGACTATTATTCTAAATTCACTTTCTGTTATATTATTTAAATCCTTTTTGATCAGCTCATTAGCTGTTGTTATTTCCTGGAGATTCTTCTGAGGGGAGTTCTTCCGCTTGGTCATTTTGGATAGTCCCTGGAGTGGTGCGGACCTGCAGGGCACTTCCCCTGTGCTGTAGTGTATAACTGGAGTTGGTGGGCGGGGCCGCAGTCAGACCTGATGTCTGTCCCCAGCCCACCACTGGGGCCACGGTCAGACTGGTGTGTGCCTTCTCTTCCCCTCTCCTAGGGGCGGGATTCACTGTGGGGTGGTGTGGCTCTTCTGGGCTACTTGCACCGTGCCAGGCTTGTGATGCTGGGGATCTGGCGTATTAGCTGGGGTGGGTAGGCAAGGTGCTCGGGGGCAGGAGGGGCAGGCTTAGATCGCTTCTCCTTAGGTGATCCACTTCAGGAGGGGCCCTGTGGCAGCGGGAGGGAGTCAGATCCGCTGCCGGAGGTTTGGCTCCGCCGAAGCGCAGAGTTGGGTGTTTGCGCGGAGCGAGCAAGTTCCCCGGCAGGAACAGGTTCTCTTTGGGATTTCGGCTGGGGGATGGGTGGGGGAGATGGCGCTGGCGAGCGCCTTTGTTCCCCACCAAACTGAGCTCTGTTGTCAGGGGGCTCAGCAGCTCTCCCTCCCTTTGTCCTCCAGCCTTCCCGCTTTCCGAGCAGAGCTGTTAACTTATGACCTCCCAGACGATAAGTCGCGCTTGTTGTGGGAACACAGTCCGTCAGGCCCCTCCGCTTTTGCAAGCCAGACTCGGTGGCTGTGCTTGGCCGGCGAGCCGCCCCTCCGCCCCGGCTCCCTCCCGCCAGTCCGTGGAGCGCGCACCGCCTCGCCGCCCTTCCTACCCTCTTCCGTGGGCCTCTCGTCTGCGTTTGGCTCCGGCAACTCCGTTCTGCTAATCCTCTGGCGGTTTTCTGGGTTATTTAGGCAGATGTAGATGGAATCTAAGTGATCAGCAGGACGTGCGGTGAGCCCAGCGTCCTCCTAAGCCGCCATCTTGCCGCCGACCCTCAATGATTGCTTTTCAATGTATGGTGGTTTCCCTTCTCAGCTGAACTTTCCATCTTACTCCGGAAGCCATTTATTTTGCCAATCATGTCCCTATTCTATTCCTTATAGCCTGTCGTTCCAAGCACTTATCACGTGCCTCAAGCTTTCTACCCCAATCCTCATTTGCAGAGAAGAGAAGCCATCAGTATCTTTCTTTTCCATTTTCAAGTGTATTACAGTAAATAGCAAAATGGGTCACAGCTGTTCATACCTCCCTGTATCCACACTATGCAATTTGAATTTCAAGCTCCTCCCGTCAAGAGTAAATTGGGATACCCCTTAATCACTACTCCATAAATCTGGGCTAACCTCGGGACTTGTTTTGTCTAATAAAATGCAGCAGATGTGATGCTGTGCAATTTCTGATCTTAGGCCTCAGTAGAATTGAGCCCACTCTGGCCCCTCTCTTGGCTGGTCTATGGGAGGGTACGACATGGAGCAGAGAGAGTCATCGCAGCCAAGGCCATCCTAGAGCAGACATCTCCCAGCCACACAGGGAGCAAGGACAGACACATACGTGAGTCCAGCAAAAACCAGAAGAACCACCCACCTGAGCCCAGCTCAGACTGCTGGCCCCGCAGAATCAAGAGATAAATAAATGGTTGTTTTAAGCCACTAAGTTTGGGTGGAGGGGGTGTTAAATAACAAAAGCTAAATGATAAACTCATCTAAATATTTTCATATGCTTACTTATTACCTTCTTTTTTGTCTCAGTAGTGATGACTCAGCCTTTCCAGAGCTTCCTTTGCCTAAGCACATTCAATTCTTTTTTCTGGGATGACTTGTCCCACCCCACCCTGTTCACCTGGGAAACTCATATTCAGACAGCTCAATATTACCTCCATAATCTCCCCTCCCATCCTCTACCACTCGCGCTTCCTTTTGAGCCCATAGCATACGTACAAACTCCATCATAGCACTTATTTTTGCGTCCATCTACCCCAGAAACTACATAAAGGAGATGCTCAATAAATATTGAGTAAACAAACATCGAATGCTTTGATGTCTCTCATTTCTGCCCCTCTACTCTGTACCTACTGCCTCTGCATTCAGGACAGTCCTCATTATGACTAACCTGGAAAATTTAAACAGAAGCCTTTTTTGTTCCCTAGCCTCTAGTCTTGTCCAGTACTCCCAGAGCACATTGGAAATACTTTGACACAGGATCACAATTATTTACACAGCGTTCTTCCATCGGACTTTTAGCTATGTCATGGCAAAAACCATATACCCTTCATTTTTTTATATCTAACACCCATCCTATTAATAAGAGGTGGTTAATTAATGGTGAAATTTTTTGACCATAAAAAAATTACACTGTTTCTGAAAAAACTTTAGTTCACCAATCTGACTAATGAGGTGTTGATTACAGCCAATACAATCAAGAGTGCTATACGGTCCCACTCACAGCCCTAAGGGAAGTCTCCTCTATCAACCCATCTACTGTGAAACTTTTGATATTCAAGAATGAGGAGACATCAGTATGAAAGAAATTACTACATTAATTTTCCCCAGGAGTTGTCAATTAGTGGGTTAACATTAATCAGCTCAACAATTCTGCCCTTGATGCTCAATGTCATATCAGCAACTAGTAGAAAAACACAGAGTAGGTTTGTCACACCCATGGATGACTTAATGTTAGGATGAAGGCCTACTACTTCAAGTCCAATCATTCCTTCAGCAACTATTTTTTGCATACCTAACCTACTGTGTGCCAGGGCACTGTTCTAGGGATCAGAATCAGCAAGGAACAAAAAATACAAAATCTTTTCTTCCTTAGAGCTTTCATTCTAAAGGCAGAAAGTAGACATTGGACAGATAAATTAATACATATAATAAGTAAGCAAACTAACACCTTGCCCTGCCACCATTGAGACCAACATACAACATACTACAGTCGGGAGTGGGGGAAGCACTTCACATCCCGAGATAAAGTTCAAAAATAAGAATACCCTGTCTAACCCTTTCCTCAAAATAAATGAGGGGCGCCTGGGTGGCTCGGCCGGTCAGGCATCCGACTTTCACTCAAGTCATGACCTCACAATTCATGAGTTCCAGCCCCGCATGGGCTCTGCATTCACAGCACAGATCCTCTGACTCCCTCTCTCTCTGCCCCTCCCCCACTGGTGTGTGCTCGCTCTCTCTCTCTCTCTCTCTCTCAAAAATAAATACACATTTAATGGGGCGCCTGGGTGGCGCAGTCGGTTAAGCGTCCGACTTCAGCCAGGTCACGATCTCGCGGTCCGTGAGTTCGAGCCCCGCGTCAGGCTCTGGGCTGATGGCTCAGAGCCTGGAGCCTGTTTCCCATTCTGTGTCTCCCTCTCTCTCTGCCCCTCCCCCGTTCATGCTCTGTCTCTCTCTGTCCCAAAAATAAATAAACGTTGAAAAAAAATTTTTTTTAATAAATAAATAAATACACATTTAAAAGTAATAACAATAATATTAAACAAATGAGACCCTTAATCAAAAATTGCTAATTTAAGGGTGAACATGTTTACCCCCAGCTTTTGCAATACCACCACCTACAGATGTCTGAAGATCCTACAGATGTAGTAATTATGTGAGAAAAATGCCATTGTTTCCCATCATGCACGGCTAACTAATGTGAACCTTGAAGGACTTTTTTCCTTAAATATTTGCTGGGTCTTTTACTTGGAGAGCCAAATCTGAAGGCTGGTCTTCCTTCCAAACATTATAAGTAAAGGTCCTTTTGTTTTCTTAATGCTTTTGTCTCTGAGTTTTTCTCTCATCCACTGAGGCTGAATAACCTCTGCCGCCCAAGAAACACACAAGTCAGACCTCTTTCCCCCAAGGTCTGTTGTTCGCAGTTCCTGGAGTCAAAAGCTGTAAGATGTAGCCGTTACTATTCATGATTCAGCGTCTATTCCTAACCATTTGTCTTTCATTATCTGGATTAAGTCTGGTTCTTGGCCAGGTCTGATTCTGTTTCACACATGACTTCTGTTTTATTCCCTCTGTAAGTGGCAGTGATGCCAGGAGACAGGCTTCTAGTCTGTGCTCTGACCATCTGGCTTCCATTGGGTGGCAGACAACAGGGAACCTGGTGTTTTCCTTGTGTATTTCCTTTTAAGTTTTCAGTTGTTTGAGAAATTCTGATGTGTCCTGACATATGAACACCTGTCTCTTTGCCACCAAGTCACAAAACTATGGTTTAGTTAGGTTACTGGATGGTCTCAACCACTGTGTTGAGAATTCACTCATGTAACATCCTGAATCACTGATTATACATTTTTATTTGCAACTGTCGGTAAAACCCTCGTGCTGTTTGGCCTGTTAACTAGGAGCTCAAATTACTCAAAATAAAAAAAAAAGAGAAAAGTCCGTGCCCCCCTGAAACAGAGCCATGCCTGGATCAAGGAACACCACAACGAGGGCACCTTTGACTGAAGGTGAAAGGTGTCCCTCCCCTTCTTGACATGAAGCCCCTGTGACTGACTGGTGAGTTCTTGCTGACACCCAACAAACTGGGTTTCATATTTCCAATTGACTCAAGATGGAGGCTGCTGTTCTGTGTCTGTCTGCACTCTTTCCCCTCCCCTCAGAAGGAAGGTGGTTAACCTTTAACAATAGAGCAGGAGAGGCTATAGGCATACATTGTAGGGTGGAACAGAGAAGCTTGGCTCTGCCTAGACATTAGTACAGGAAGAGATGACAGTGGCTTAGACTACAGTGATAATGGCAAATGCATAGCAGCAACTGCATTCAATCTATTTTATTTTTTTAATGTTTATTTACTTTTGAGAGAGAGAGAGAGAGCATGAGCAGGGGAGAGGCAGAGAAAGAGGGAGATACAGAATCTGGAGCAGGTTCCAGGCTCTGAGCTGTCGGCACAGAGCCTAACATGAGGCTCAAACTCACTGCGAGATCATGACCTGAGCCGAATTCGGATGCTTAATGGACTGAGCCACCCAGGCGCCCCTGCATTCAATCTATTTTAAAGGCTGAGGTAATGAACTTTGCCTATGGAACAGGTAGGAGGTTTGAGAAGTGAGGAGGCAAGAATGACTCCAAGATTTCTCATAAATGACCGAATAGGAATTCAAAATTACTTTGTTCAGAAAAAAAAATGAGATGTAATAAGGATATGTAAACACAGCTCTAAAAATTTAACTGCAAAAATGTAGGCTAAGGGAAAACTGGCTTTAGAGTGGTCTGTGAGAAAATGAGGTAGGGGTCTTAGTGGAACTTAGGTTCACCTTGCCATCAAAAGAGCCTACAATTTAAAATATAGTAACTGGGGGCACCTGGGTGGCTCAGTCGGTGAAGCGTCCAACTCTTGATTTAAGCTCAGGTCATGATCTCACAGTTTGTGAGTTCAAGCCCCACATCAGTCTCTGTGCTGACAGTGTGGAGCCTGCTTGGGATTCTCTCTCTCCCTCTCTCTCTTCCTCTCCCTGCTGGTGCACTCTCTCTCTCTCAAAAATAAATAAACATTTGAAAATAAATAAATAAAATATTGTAACTGAAGTGAAGTGCCTGAGTTGAGGAAGACGACGCTTTCAGTATATTCCACATTATTCAGGTCACATCTGAAATCCCCTCCAATGCTAACACTCATAAATCCTTAAATCTATCACCTAGGAAAAGCAGTATGTGCTTCTAGTGGTCTCAGTGTGTGATGTGTATAGAGGCCACTCCTCTCTTTGGAAGGAATCACAGAGAATGCCATTTTAAAATACCAAATTCTAGGGGCGCCTGGGTGGCTCAGTCAGTTGAGCGTCCGACTTCACCTCAGGTCATGATTTCATGGTTCGTGGGTTTGAGCCCTACATCAGGCTCTGTGCTGACTGGCAGACAGCTCAGAGTCTCTCTCTCTCTCTCTCTCCCCCTCCCTC
The DNA here is from genome assembly GCF_022837055.1 of Prionailurus viverrinus. Taxonomy (NCBI): domain Eukaryota; kingdom Metazoa; phylum Chordata; class Mammalia; order Carnivora; family Felidae; genus Prionailurus; species Prionailurus viverrinus. The sequence continues at coordinate 93,103,920 of NC_062566.1, forward strand.
CCTCAAAAATAAATAAACATTAAAAAAAAATTTTTTTTAATACCAAACTCTAAACCACAATAGCATCCACTGTGTGCTAAGCACCTCACTAGCACCTGACTGCTGGGCTCTCACTGTGATTCCTTCCTCACACAAGAGTGAGCCATCCATGCATCCACACTGAATACCTGATTTGTCTTTGGAGATTCTTTCTATGGATAGGCAGGGAGGTCATTAGAAGAGAGCATTACCAACAGGTGTGTTAGTTAGTTAGTTAGTTAGTTAGTTAGTTAGTTAGTTAGTTAGTTAGTTGCAGAAGCAATAGAAACACAAGAGTGGTCAACCAAGTCAAAAGACTGGAGTTCTTGGTGGGTCTCAGGCTTCAACTTTACACATAACCTCAAGCAAGTGTCCTTTCCCTACATTTCAGTGTCCTAAGCTGTAATGGAGCAAATAATGGCAGCCTCCTTGCCTACTGAAAAGAGAGGCTCTCAAGACAAATGGGGTGTCCTACAATCAACAGCCACCTATGGAGCACTCACGGAGTAAAGACAGTATAATTAAGCCCTTAGGAGAAAAATGTGCTCTGAGCTCTCCAGAGAGAAAGAGGAAAGAGGAAAAGTAAATGAGAAAGTGAAAAAGGGCACTGGGCAGGAACAAAAGCCCCTCCCTGGGAGCTAGTTTAAGAAGTGTATCTCTCTAGAAACGTCCGTCCAAAGTACCAGAGCTTTTGAACACACCAGCCAGTAATGGAGTGAGAGAGAGGTCACTGCCAAAGACGAATGCGGTATTCGGCGAGCTGCAGAAATGGATGGTTTGTGTAACAAGAACAGATGGGTCTGCCAGGGCAGTGTCTCCCCTGTCCTTGCCGCCCACATTTATAACGCCATGTGCAATGTCACGGGACAAAGATCAGAGAAGGAAATGACAACCTCGCGGGCAGCACATGAACACTCGGTGAAAAGACCCTGTAGGCAGCTGAGGTAATCAGTGTTAATTCTCAGTCATCCCAACACCCATTACAGACCATTCCAGGGAACATGTCACCAACTGGAAAGCACTTTTCTTTTTTCACCTCTCTTTCTCCAGACTGTGGGTATTTAATTCCCACACAAGAAGAAAAAGCCTTAAAATGTAAGAACCCAGAAAACCAAAAGTATTATTCTTTTTCAGCAATTCCAAGCCAGATCTACTAAAAACGATTTGGTCCACCGGTTTGCTACTGAGAAGTTCGGCTGGCTGAAAACTATACTATTTTACAACTGCAACGAACACAAGAATCTGGCAGAACAGAAGTCCTTCCGTTTCCAAGCATTTCCATCTTAAATCAACATCACTTCTCTTTAAGATGGATATTTTATTTCTAAACGGCTGGACATGACCTTTACAAGCGTGTGGTTTCCGTCTGCCAGTTGAAAAAAATGTCATTTCTGCTTCTTCTTCTCTTTTCTATTAATCACTTTTTCTCTTTATATACTACATAATCAATAGGGACATGTCCATTGCCCTTCTAGCTGATTTCTATTATTCCTCATTACAGCCTTTGTTCCAATTCCCTGCTTCCCACTGGGTATTAAATATTTAGACACTGAGTCTAAACTGTCTTTACCCTTGCTGCTGTCAGGATGACTATCCTATAGTTGTGTAATCAATTAGCCTGGCATCTGATCTCTGTTTCAAACGTCTTCTTAGAGGAAATTTAATTATGATTAATATCTTTTCATGACTTTGAAATTATATAGGCATGATTCCTTACTCAGTCATGCTTGTTAAAAATCATAAATCAATTTATTTTATTCCCTCTAGATATGAGGAGACCTTTCCAATTCTGACTGAATTTTAACAATGTAAAAAGTCCAGCAGACATCAGATGAATATACTTTTTTTTTCCTTTCGCTGGGAAACCCTTTAGGTAAGATCTTTCTGGTTGAAAGATTTGGAGAGGTTTCAAAGCACGCCATACAAATGCGATTTAAAGAAAGCATTCTATAATTAAACAGAAAGATATCTTCAGACAAGAATAAAATTTAGATCGCAAGCATACTTTGCTTCATGCAAGAGATGTTATTTATGGAAAAGTGGAGTAAATCGAGTTTTTTATAAATCAAGTATTTTAAATAAATTCAGGAAAGTGGTTATTAATAGAAATAATCCTGTGGCAAATCCTTCTGTGAAGTGCAGGATCCGTTTCTAAAGAAAATATATACCTCTCAACTTAACAGTTTTAAATTTGGATTTTGGTGCTGAATTTTCTAAAAGTGGGCCACACTTACACATGGATTTTGAAAGTACTTGGCATATCTATCCTGTCTTATCAAAAACTTTAGACGACCCAAAAGTAACTGTACAAACTCAATAGCAGACTTTAATCTTCACCATGTTACCTGCACACATATTCCCATAGCAGATGCCCATCCCCTTTCTTGTCCTAGGAAGACTTCTCCAAAACTTGGCAATAAAACAAAAAGGTGACTGCATGTTCTTTCAATGTCCTATTGATTCATTGCCTAACAGGCTCACACACAGATTCTCTAGGAGAATAGATTTTCAACTCGCCATACTATTAACTAGGGCCCACGTTCTATGATGTTACACATTATATATTTTTGTAAAGGTATAGAAGAGATACCAATGATTTTGTCTATTCACGAAGACAACACCAAAGGTTATGGTTTATTTATTATTAGCCAGTTTTGTCTCTAACATAGCAAACCGATTTCGGCAAATTCTTCAAAATTCCCTTTTGAACCACATTTACGTATCCCTGCTGAGAACCTCATTAATAGATTAAACAAATATTTGACACATACTCATTCTTATTTTGTATGAGAGTCATAGTTTAATTTCTTCAAAAAGTATACTTTGACACCACCCCTTACTGTATGTCCAAGCCTCTTTTGTAGTTAGAGAGAGCCATATAACAGAGCTCCAGTCAATCGAATACAAGTAGAAGCCTAATTGGAATTTCTGGAAAATTCCCAGAATTCTGGAAAATCTGCACTCCTGGTAAAAAGACAGCTCTAGCTGGCACTCTCCCTTTCCTTGACTTTGTGCCTTGATTGCCAGCATGACTTCTGGAGGTGGAGCAGCTAATCTTGCTCCCAAGAGGCAATAAGAATGAAAGAAAGGCTAAGAGACAAAGACATGCTGGCCTGACATCACTGAGCCCATGAATCAAGAGCAGCAGCCCTCAGCCTCTAAACCTCTTCTGTGAGAAAAATTAACTCCCGTTTGTTCAAACCACCGTAAGTCAGGTTTTATTCTTGCCATCGAACAGCACATTGTTAGCTGATACAATTCCTTGCCTCTTCTGTGTTCCTCATTTTGCGAGGTACCAGGTTTTCCATCAGAAGAGCAAGTTCCACTCAACCTAAAGGGTGCACTGCAAAAGAGCACACTTTGCAGAGGGATCATGGAGCAATCTTAACAATACTTTATAACAGTTTCTAAAAACAAATTCATATTGTCTCCATGTGTGAGGAAAACAAGTAATAAGCTGCCTCAAGCATTCATTCCTCCATCCGCCCCCCACAACCCCAAACACCAGAGGTGATGAATCATAACTAAACAGATTTCTTCCTTCTTGTTTTCACTCAGGTGGAATTTGAGAAGCTTAGCAGAAGACCATAAGGAAAGGGAAGGAAAAGTAAGTTACAGAGAGGGAGGCAAACCATAAGAAACTCTTCTATACAGGGAACAAACAAACTGAGGGTTGATAGGGGTACGGGAGGTGGGGGGGGGGCTGGGAAAATGGGTGATGGGCACTGAGGAGGGCACTTGTTGGTACAAGCACTGCGTGTTGTATGTAAGTAATGAATCACAGGAATCTATTCCTTAAGTCAGGACTACACTATATGTTAGCTAACTTGACAATAAAACACTTAAATAAATACATACATAAATAAATAAATCAACCAACCAACCAAGCTACCTCTTCCTTCCAAAGTCATTTCTTCCTAATGGTTTAAAGACCTGAGAAGTCCCCTAGTATGGGGCCAGCAAATGGGAATGGTCTATAGTGGCCCTGCAATGCCTGGGGCTCACCCTTCCCATCCCCTCCCACTCACCAGGACTAGACTGGACTGAGACCTGGCCCTGCCTCTTCCCTAACTCACATTGCCAGAGAGTGGAGCCCCAGGGGAACAAGAATTGACCCTGAACATAACTAGACTCTGAGTACTAAATGTGTAACTAAACTCAACTCAAACCTGTTGACTGAAACTTTGCTTTCTTCTCACACTTGGGTGATCTGAGGTTTTTCATCCACAGCTGCTGATTGTGTGCTCAGGGTTTATTCCTGGTTTCTCATCAAAAGGAGAATGCCTATTCCTCTGTAGGCATCTCTTCTAAATAAGGAACATTTTCTTTATTTATCCAATAAGACGTTGTACTTGGCCTACAGGTATGAGATCTGAGCCAGTCTTCTCCCTGCCACATGTTGAAAGGAAGAAAAGCAAGCAAGCAAGAAGGGAGGGAGGGAGGGGAATGACCCTAAGTAGAAACAGGAAGGAAATAGAACACACACACACACACAAAATTCCCATATTCTCTTTTAGTACTCTCTTTAAAAAAAAAAAAAAGCCAACTCTTTTCCATATTAAAAAAACTCATTATTCAGGAAGCAAATGACCTGTAAAAACTTGCCTGTTTCTTAAGATTTCCCTAGAGGTTCTGCAGACCCTTCAATAATCCTCTCTGAAGTAGCTCTCGCAGAGCTATCTCAGGATAGGACATGAGCCTATTAAACGGGTTTCTAATATTCCTTCTGTCTTGTAATATGATGGTGGGTATATCTTTTTCCTTTTCTTTTCTTTTTCTTTCTTTCTTTCTGACTCAAAGTTCTGAATGGTCACTGCCATTCTCTTACCCTTCCAATCCCCCATTCCCTCCACCCTTCTCTCCTTGATCCTTTCTTCCAGATTCTTTCTGCCACATGTGCAGAAAATCTGGGTGAAAAAGAGGGGGTGGGTGAGAACAAGTAGAAAAAGAAGATGACATAGACTATGAAACAAGCAATAATAGAATAATATGAAAATCGCCTGAAAAGAGACTTCAGAGTCTTCTAGCAGAGTCAGATATCTGTAAAGTGAATGCAGGTTTACCTGAGGCCCTATCAACTTGGCACTTGAGCCTGGACAGCCCAAGCTGGTCACCACTGCAGACCCTGTGGGAGATGCAGCCACACAATGGTCCCATCCTTCTGAGAGAGTTATCTGTCCCCAGAATTGGGTCTCATAAGTCACCTAGCCACTTCCTAGCCATCTTCTGAATTTGATCCCCTAAACTCACAGATGGACCTAACAGGTTCTTTCCTTAATTGATAGAGCAGAGAAGCTGAAAAATGACCTTTGAGACCAAAGCAACCATTCCTTTGCTGCAAGAAGGTAAAGGGATGCACATTTCTGTTGAGGTTGCCTCTGTGACGGTCATTCCTCAGAATGGAAGGCAGCCGAGGCATGTCTGGTGCCTTTGGGAGACTTTGGGTACCATGACCAGATTCCCTGCTCCTCCTAACATAGATCTTCAAAAGTGCTCTAATATAAGGGAGCACAAGAACATCAGACACACTTTCTCAAAAGTGAAAATAGAGATTTAGATGTTTTTTTAAGTTTGCTCATTGTTCTTTTCCATATTGATGAATTTTTTTATGGTGACTTAGCATTTTTGCCTAAATAAATAAAAACTTTCTTGTAAAGTGACTACAAAACACATCCCAGAGCTAAATGGAACTGCCTCCTGGGTTCCCTGCCATTTGGGATTGTTCATGCTGCTGATTCCTCCAATAAGTGGATAAGTGAAGTTAAGGCCACTTGCAATGGTGACCCCAACCCTAACCCTCTCAAGACTCCTTGTTGTTTTAGGAACCTATGGGCTTTTGGGAAAATGGATCCTGTTTAAGCAAAAAGCAAAACCCTCTTCCAAGGATAATTATTTTGTCCAACTTTCATTTTGTACAAGTCTTTCTCAGAATTGACATTTCCCTGAGAGTGGCAAAGTCTTCAGCTCAATGTCAAGTGCAGCGAAGCCTTCTATTTTCCTTAAAGCAAAAAGGTTTCAAATATATTTTACCATCCTGACAGCTGTGACAAATGGGACTTTAACTCAAATGGATTACAGATGGGCTTTCTGAACCACATAAAACTTCATGCAAATAAAGAACCACCAACATTTTTTTTAAATGTCGGGAATACTCATAGGGTTTTTTGACATTTGTTTAAGAAAATTATCAGCACCCCCCCTTTATTCATTGCCTTTTTCATTTATTAATGGCAGTAGAGTAATGCAAGATGCATGGCAAGGTGGGGGGGGGGGGGGGGAGGGGGAGTGCGAAGTAAAGCCAAAGTCAGGAAAACAAGAGGTCTCTTGGCCAGGTAACAGGCCGAGTCGCAAGCACAGACCTGCTGCTGGTCCAAGGAATGGATAAACAGAGTTCAGCAAATTCTTTTCTGCAAAAATAATAAATATTTTAGGCTTTGTGGGCAACGAACGAGGTCTCTGCTGCAACCACTCAACTCTGCGTTTGTCGTATGAAGGCAGCCATGACACTATACATGAATGGGCGTGGCTTCATCAAATAAAACTCCTTTGCAAAAAACGAGAGAGGTGACCAGACTTGTCCCACAGGTCAGAGTTGCAGACCCCTGGATTATGATGTGACTGGCATTTTTAAAATAGTGTTTAGCAAGGAAAGGGTGCAAGGCAGGGTAGGAGGGGAGCTGTCACAAAACAATATTCCCCCAGAAGCTCCTGCTAACAGCGGAGCTGGTGTGGGTTGGGAGGCCTCCTATGGGACCAGGTATTAACCCCCTTTTATTATTGGGTTATAGAAAAAGGGGGGCTTTCCAGATGAGAAGCTGGAGGAACTGTCAGGAGCTCCAGGGTAGCAGCTAACTCCAACCAGTATAACAAGTTCACCAATATTTTAACAATTGGTAGGGCCATGTGGGTAGAAAGCAGTTAATAACAGCCTGTACAGAGTCTGGATTCTTGCATTAAGATACCCCTCCAAGGAAAAGACTCAGAAAAAAAAATTAAAGTCTTTCACATCTGGGAGATTATTTTTTCTAACCACCACCCACCAAAAAAAAAAAAAAAAAAAAAAAAGCTCCAAATGAAAATAACTGATTCTTTTATAAGCAAAAAAAGATTAAAAGACATTAGAAGGCAACATAGTCAGTTTCAGGGTCATTTTAAAGTAGGAAAAGAGAGTAGGTGCAGTGAAATGCTTCCAATTGGCTCTAATTGTTTGTCTACACTGCTCAAGAATTGGGTTAGCACTGGGCACCTGGGTGGCTCAGTAGGTTGAGCCTCTGACTTTGGCTCAGGTCCTAATCTCATGGTTCGTGGGCCTGAGCCCCGCATCGAGCTTTGCACTGACAGCGTGATGCCAGCTTTCAGATTCTCTGCCTCGCTCTCTCTTTGCCCCTCCCCTGCTCTCTCTCTTTCCCTTTTTCAAAAATAAATATTAAAAAAAAATTTTTTAATTAAAAAAGAATTGGGTGGGGCGCCTGGGTGGCGCAGTCGGTTAAGCGTCCGACTTCAGCCAGGTCACGATCTCGCGGTCCGTGAGTTCGAGCCCCGCGTCGGGCTCTGGGCTGATGGCTCAGAGCCTGGAGCCTGCTTCCGATTCTGTGTCTCCCTCTCTCTCTGCCCCTCCCCCGTTCATGCTCTGTCTCTCTCTGTCCCAAAAATAAATAAACGTTGAAAAAAAAAAAAAAAAACTTTTAAAAAAATAAAAAAATAAAAAAAATAAAAAAGAATTGGGTTAGCATTAAGGATAGGGAGACCACAGTGGCTTCTGACCCCCTGGCAGGTGGGAATGCTACAGAAATAATGCCCTGGGGAAAACTACAACAGAGGAAGAAATGGCCTTTGAAGCATTCCACCCCTGGAACCCAGGGCTCAAGACCCTCCTCATCTACTCCCACTCTCCCAACACACACACACATACACATATATGCCAACTAACCTACAACTTCTCCCTCTCCATATAAACCCTCACCCAGCTACCATTAGAAAGTTATTAGCCAAACTAATTCAGATTAAAGTATTAATGAATAACAAGTATTAATGAATGCAGGTCTTTTACCTCTCAGAGGTTTAAGAATTTTTTTTTAATTTTTTTTAATGTGTATTTATTATTGAGAGACAGAGAGAGACAGAGCATGAGCATGGGAGGGGCAGAGAGAGGGGGAGACACAGAATCTGAAGCAGGCTGCAGGCTCTGAGCTGTCAGCACAGAGCCTGATACGGGGCTCGAACCTACAAACCGTGAGATCATGACCTGAGCCGAAGTCGGACGCTCAACCAACTGAGCCACCCAGGTGCCCCAGAGGTTTAAGAATTTTTAAAAAGAGTATCTTGAATGAGTAATTCCTTCACCCAAATGAAAGATTCCATAATGGGGAGAAGGATAAGCAGTCATTTTCAGTCAGGGAGTCCTCTCCTTCTGAAAACATGCTACAGTGACAACTTGCCAGTTCTTTCCTTGAAAAAGCAGCCCCTAATTACAGCACAGGATAACAAAAGCTTTGAATTTTTTTAATTGAAGTTCTTGTCCAGATATCCAAATATCCAGAACATCAGGAAAACACATGTTCCCAACCGCTTCTCGCTGTTTCGTAAAGGACTAGATGTTAAGGGAACACACTAGAACCATGGAAACGTGTTACAGAGGTGGCATCGTGCAGCTTGGGAAGCTCAGAGGGAAAAAGATGTCCCTGCAGCTTTCTCCCCTAGGAGCCCCATAGGCCCCTCTCCTACCTCTGGTGCAGACAGAACAAAATCATCTGTGGAAGTTAAACTGCCCTTTCTGGAGTTCAGCTTGGGCCCACAAACAGCCAGGCAGTTTCCTTTGCAATGATAGTGTCCATAATCTGAAAAAAATTTTAAAAGATCAATGCCAAAGCACATGACTTCTAAGTCACCAAAGCAAAATTGAGGGAGGACCTGTGACTTTCAGCTCCCAGGCCCACAGCCCCTTATGCTTGATCCTGGTCAGCCCAACCCTACCCTTTAAACATACAAGCTGCATTTCCTAACAGTGTTTAGCCTTCAGCTGACCACATTTAATCCAAAGAAGGAATTCTAAGCCCCTGGCTGCATGCACTTCAACAGCAGTGACCTTAGAAGCACCCAGGGCCCTATTTCCTGATAAATGCAATGAAAGCCTCAAAGTTTGGGCTAATAAAATCCTCACTAAAAACTCTCTCTCTGGCCTTACCTGAAGCATTGTGGAGTGGTTTTAAAGCCTTTTGCAAAGCCTTTCACAGAGCCGTTTAGTTTAGCTAAAGGGATGGAGGTGGAAAGAGAACGGATTTCCATTCCAAACCATAGGAGAGCAGTATGGGAGAGAAGCCTCTATCAGCAATGAGAATTAGATTACTGGCTTCTCTGGTCAAGCACTAAAAATGGGGAGCAGACTGGGGTCAAGACTGTGCCCCTTGATTAAGTATGATAATCGCCACCATAAGCAAGAGGATCTTTCTCTAATTAAACTCTCTTTACCACCACGGGCCCCCACCCAGGGAGAAGCACCGCCCAGCCAAGAGCCCCAGGACCAAGTGAGTCACACAGCTGTGAGACATAGAATTGCAAAGGAAAGTAACAGCATGAATGGCAGCTTTGGCTCCTTGGAGAAAATCATGCTGTGAAATGCCTCCTGCTGGATAGGCCTGAGATGAGGTTGTAGTGGGTAGCCTGTGAGAGAAACACGTGCGCCCAAGGGCACTTCCAGAGATCCAGGGCCTGCCTCTCACAGCGTCAGCTTTGTGACAGTGTCCAAATCCTGAGGCGGTGTACGAAAGCATCTGAAAGTACTAACACACAGTGTTACTGCGGGAATTAATGGGAGGGACCAAAAGAATATGAGCTTTCCCGGGAATGTGGACCAGGAAGGAAATCCAGAGGCCTGTGGTGCAGGCTCAGCACTTGCCAAGCCACGCCTTGGCCCAGAACCTGGCCGAGACTCCCTGGGACTGAACCAGACAGGGCAGGGGGCAGACAAGATTTGTCTTTGAACAGGGAAGAAGACAGGCTCAGAAGGAAACGGCACAAAGACACTGAGGGCAAGGGGCGTGGAGAGGACAAAGTAAAGGCTGACAGGGAGATAGACTTCTTCCTAAGCAAGACTCCCAGCCCAGAAGATTCTTCCTTCTCTGTCAGAACACATTCTCTGGAATTGTATTTTTCCCAGGACCTTGTTCTCAGCCAGCAAGTTTTTCTGATCAGCTAACCTCAGTTAGCAGGTGGTAACAAGGATAACTTCTTCATGTTAGATATTTGCATATTAACAAGTCTTCCAGAATCAATGCCTGCACCAAAAACTGTGGTTCAAATGTTCAGAAGAGTAAGAGGAGAGAGAATTGGCACAGTCACCTCCTGTAACCAAAGCCCATGGGTTAGTGTCACCTGGACGTGACTGAGCCCCATCATCTCCTCTTAGTAGCTAAATACCAGCAAACTTCATGGAATCTTGCAAATAAAGCTTTACAAGCTACGAGTGAGTGAGAGGAGGTGCAGTTCAGAAGCAATGAAACTACCCCAATTGCTTAATGCAAGTCCTACCTTCCAAGTTGCACTTACTTGGAAAGCATGGAAACTCCCCCACAGACTCAAATCCAGCACAGGACTATAGGCCAGAGAGACAGAGTAAGGTACTCATAACCACTTCAACCCCGCCCCAGCTACAAAAGAGCAGAAATTTGGCCAATGTATTCCAATGCTAATTTTAAACTCTGAGATTCTTTTTTTCTGAAATTATTCTTTATGAGGCATACACACCTATATTTTTTCCTATTTTTTTTTTTTTTTGATTGTGGAAAGACCAGCATTCTCTGTCTCTTGGTGGTTAACTTGTTAAGGAAGAAACATTTCCCTATAACACTTAATCAGAAACTAAAAACGTAGTGCTAAAACAAGAAAGTCAGAATACCCATCTTTGATTCAAAAAGATCTCAGCTGGAGCAGTGGTTGTATAAGGTACACTGAGGTATGTTTACCACTGAGGGAACGAAGCCAGAGTGAGGAAGTGGATGGATGGATGTATAGATGGAAAGATGGAAAATAAACAATGAGGGTAAAAATAGACCCAGCAGCCCCAGCAGACTACATAGGATGTAGAGACAGGGAAAGGAGACAGGACAGAATATATCTTCCTACCATAAAGATTAATTCTTTTTTAATATCAAAATTACCTATAACTAAAGGATCTTTCTAAGTCTTTCCCATACTAAATGAGATCCTATCAAAGCAACATTATTAAAAGACCGAGACCTAGTTTGATAACTATGATTTCCCTCTTCCTCTCTCACACCTTTAGAATATGTAGCAATCTGAGGCACCTGAGTGGCTCAGTTGGTTAAGCATCCGACTCATGATTTCGGTTCAGGTCATGATCTCATGGTTCGTATGATCGAGCCCCATGTCAGGCTCTGCACTAACAGTGCCAAGCCTGCTTGGGATTCTCTCTCTCCATCTCTTTGTGCCCCTCCTCCACTTATGCTCAAGCTCTCTCTTTCTCTCTCTCTCTCTCTCTCTCTCTCTCTCTCTTTCTCAAAAATAAATAAACGTTTTTAAGAAATAGAATATATAACAATTTTTCCATGGCCATTAATAAAAATCAACAAAACAAAAAGTCCATTCCTTTCTACTGAGTCTGAAGCACATCTGAGAGGCAGAAGAGAGTGACAGAAAAGAGTATCATGGGTGAAGAATCAGTGGGAGAAAAAAGGAAGGTGAAGGTGAGACACCTGTCTCATCTATGCAGACTCAAGATTCTTTAGATACCCCACAACTCAGTGGGAAAACGGGAGCACAGACCCAGGTCTCCTGAACACATACTCTTCAAAATACAGCACTAAATTATTCTGGAAAGAGAAATTGTTGCTAAATTGCATGTAGGTGAAAATGAAGATTCGCAAACTACATTCCTATGTAGTCTCTCCGCCACCATTTCTTTACCTGTTCTATCCAAACAGCATCTGTCAAATGTGGAAGTACAAACTGAAAACGGGAAAAATCAATTTAAAGACGTATCTTTCTATAAGCTTACAATGAGCTTACAATGTTCAAAATAGGATTGAGCACTACCCACTTTCACCAAAGTGCTTGATTTCTTGTTCTGGGCCCTTCCACAAAATATGGTGCCCCATTAAGTCCTACGTTCCTAGGGTTTTTAAGATTGCTCCCTGTAGTGTCTTTCTTAGAGTATCTGAATAAATCATTTCTTCTCCATCTCTCATGCTTAGCAAGTTGAATATCTTACGACTAAACAAGAGAATCAACTTAGGAGTGGCTACACTTTACCAGCAAAACCCAAGTGTTTTTCAGTAGGGAAACTTGAGTTTGCCTTACAAGAGCGCCGCCTAGTGTCTATTTGCGGAATGGTACCAAATTTTTCTTTAATACCAAGAACCCACATAATTTTTGTTGCGGTACAGAAGAGAGGCAGTGCTAAAGCATAGAATAGGCATATTTTTTGCAAATCAAATTATGTTCTTATTGATTTATGAGTATTTCAATTATGTGTTCACATTGAAATGGTCCCTCCGAGGCATCATTAAGATCAGATCTTAAAATACAACAAAACTTTTAAAAGTACACATTTAGTAGAGAATTAGTTTCCATCAAAATACGGACATTAATTTTCAGTCATTAACACACTGTGCTTTAACTATCAGAGACAGTGGTAGTTGCTAAATAACAGTCTCTATTCCCTAGTGAAATATTTGTGGATTGTTCTGGGGGAAAAAAGGTATTTCTTATACAGTACGTATGATAATAATGAATAATAATAATGACAGATATTTGTTGTACAGTTACTATGGGCTTGACATTGTGCTAAACACATCACCTACATTATTCCCACTTAACCCTCACTTAATATGTACAAAGTGCTTAAAGCATCACCCGGCATATAGTGAATGATATGTAAGTAATGTTAAATAAATGAACACCCCAATTATGCTGAAGAGATTATACTAGGATTCCGCCCAGGTATAGTGGACCCAGAGGCTGCGTACCACACTGGATTGCCTCTCTATAAACAATTCCTGTAGTAGTCTGCCAGGGCTATGCTAACAAAGTACCACAGATCAGGTAGATGAACCAGCAGAAATTTAACTTCTCACAGTTCTGGAGGCTACAAGTCTGAGATCCAGGTGTTGGCAGGATTGATTTCTTCTGAGGCCTATTCCCACTGCTTCCCCAGCCAGCCTCCAACCTTTACACCTCTTCAAGAAAGACTCAGGCGTAGCTTCCAGGCCTCCCAAACTCCAGGGACACACAACCAGACTCTCCAAGAACCTTCTCCCACACTCTGCTCCAGTCCCTCAGGCCCTGAGTCTGTGGCTCAGTTGCTCGGTAAGCACCCAGTCATGCATGAGATGCTGGTCTCCAACCTGGGCCTTTCTAAGGGGTCCTCTTGGAGAAACCCCTCCCTTGATTTGGAACATATAGGAGGTGAAACTTCATGGCATTATCTATTTCTTATAAAATACCTCACAAATCTAACAAATCCTAGCTTTCTCTTATAAAAGTCATTGGGTAGGTCACTGGGTCAACCAATTTGGCCGTCTTTTTTATAGCCATCGTCCTGGACTTAAGTTTCGTTCAAGTCATTCAACCAGTTTTACCAAATCCAAACAGGAACACTGCACATATATGGTGGCAAACCAGCACAGCCATACCTAGATATTCCTCATTAAAAAGGTAGCTGTGTTTTTCTGCTCCATCTTCTCTCTCTGTGTCCCCCGTCTCAAAACTAAAACCAAAGGACAGTCATTCCCCCCTTTGTACTTGCTTCCTGCCCTTCACATTTTGGATGTGACTTATCTGTTAAGTAATCATGCCTCTTCATTCATATAGTCTCTGGTCTACCTTAACCAGTGGGATTTTTTTCCCCTTTAAAGAAAGAATCTGATGACTGAGAACAGCTAAATGGAACTTACAGTTAAAGTTGGTAAATAATGTGGAGAATATAGCTTGTTAAAACTACTTTTTTATCCAAAATGACTATAAAGCAACGAGACTGAATTTTGAAATGTACATGGCTTATAATACCAATTTGAAGGCAGGCTAACAATTCCTGTTATGTTTTAGACAACAACTGCAATGGAATACATGTGTACTACCAATTCCATGGGGATCTCTTAAGAAGACAACAATTGCTTGGATACATAATTTCTAGAGAATGCATAACATCAGGGGTACAGGACATAAAATGAAGAAACCAGGGCTCTCAGCTTGCATCCCCAGCCCACCCACAAAGTAACACCCTGCAAGCCCAGGAGGAGGCAAAACTTTTGGAACTATAAGACATATAGTAGAATCTTCAGAGCTACATGGAAATAACTGCATAGATTGTGAAATAATCTAAGCACTATAAATTTTTATTCAACACAGAAAATTAAAGCAAGGTCTATGAGTACCATGAGCGCCATGCTGAGGACTAAACTCCCATTCACAACCACTCCAAAATCATTTCTCCATCTACTTCTGAGTATTTTTTTTCAAAAATGCAAGTTTTGCCTTGCATATGTAAGTCATTTTTAAGATATATGTAAAGTGGCTGGAATAAGGAAAGTGTTCAAAAAATGGTAGCTGTTGTTATTAAGTTTCCTATCACCCATGCAGGGCTGGGATGAATTATTATCTCTGTTCTTAAGTAGAGAGAGACTATGTCTAAGATAACCAAATTACTAAATCTTAACAGTGGAGTTACACAAATTTTACATATTTGTATGTAATTTTTTTTTTTATTTTTTTTTCAACGTTTATTTATTTTTGGGACAGAGAGAGACAGAGCATGAGCGGGGGAGGGGCAGAGAGAGAGGGAGACACAGAATCGAAACAGGCTCCAGGCTCCGAGCCATCAGCCCAGAGCCTGACGCGGGGCTCGAACTCACGGACCGCGAGATCGTGACCTGGCTGAAGTCGGACGCTTAACCAACTGCGCCACCCAGGCGCCCCTGTAATTTATTTTTATATTACAATTTGTATAGCATATTTACTTTAATTAATATATACTTATTTATATAACTTATTTATGATACATATTTATAATATAATACACATTTATAATATATTTAAATAAGTATAATATTTCATTATATGTGTGTTTTTATAATATAATTTTTATTTTTATTGATGTATAATTAATATACAGTGTTATAGTAGTTTTGGGTGTACATGATTCAACAATTCTGTTACTCAGTGCTCATATCACAAGAAGTGTACTCCTAATCCCCTTTATCTATTTCACCCATCCCCCACTCACCTTCCCTCTGGCAACCACCAGTTTGTTCTCTGCACTTAAGTCTGCTTTTCTGTCTGTCCCTTTTTTTATTTATTTGTTCATTTCTTCTGTTTCTTAAATTCCAAATAAGACTGAAATCATAAGCTATTTGTCTTTCTCTGATTGACTTATTTCACTTAGCCTTATATCTTCTAGGCCCATCCATGTTGTTGTAAACGGCAAGATCTCATTCTTTTTTATGGCTGAGTAATATTCCAGTGTGTGTGTGTGTGTGTGTGTGTGTGTGTGTGTGTGCGCGCGCGCACACTCGCGCGTGCACTACATTTTCTTTATTCATTAATCTATTCATGGACACTTGGGTTGCTTCCACATCTTACCTATTACAAATGTATAATATATATTTTATATATCTTTATATTATATATAATTTTTAATTTATATAATAAATATGTTTTATAGTATATATTTATATTTTATATATTTATATTTTAAATATGTGTGATATTTATGTAATTTTTCTAATATATCATAATACATATTTATGTTATATAATTATGTTTTTAAAAATATAAATATATACATATATAATTTATATGTATAGATTATTTATAGATTTCTACAAATGTAATTCACTTGAAGCCAATCATTTATCCTAGAAATTCTCAAAATGCTAAAGGAGAAAAGAACTGGAAGTCCTGGTGCTCTTGGTAAAACATACAAAGGACTGAGGCAAACATGATAAAGGGTCCTCAGCTTCTGCCACGTCTTCTACCTTTGTCCCCTTTTCTATTTTTTTGGTAACTACTTCCCTGCCCCCCTGACACCAACTGGCCAATCAGCTACAAGGCTTATGAAAACTGTCCAGGTGTCCCCAGAAAAGACGGTTGTTATGGCTATCTGGACCTCAGAAGAACAACATCCAACTGCAAGTTTCAATTAACATCCAAAACCACTGCCTAAACCAAAACCATGCAGATGAAATAACTTTCCCTACCCAAAGCCCTGACCCTGCTTAATGGAGGAATCACCCAGCCTGCAGGTGCACCCTGATGCACCCCAGCTGAGTAAAGGCTTTCAGCTCTATTTGAGTCACCAAAATGCTTTTCTTTTGACACCATGAAATGCATTTATTCTATCACACAGCTTAGAAACATTTGTATTAACAGGGAAAAAATGATTATGTTATATTATAGCAGGTGTATGTGAGTTAGCAACACTACGACTGTCAGTGCCCGGGTCCACAGGAAAAATAACTCAACCAAAGCCAGATGAGCAGTTTCAGAGTCTCCCCACTAACATTCACCTGCTCCTTGGTCATTCATTTGCTATGTGCTCAAGTGTGCCTGCAACAGTAGATGCCAATAATCTCTTCCTTTCACTTACGTATTTCACCCTTGTCTTTTTCCAGAGGTAAACCACCAGTGTTCCACGCAGCACAGCCTGAGAACAGCTGACTCTCAATATGCCATTCCTAGCATCTTCACTGGTTACATTTCCCAGATGAAAACATCATCCAAGATGCAGCGAAGCAATGACCATAATTAACCCAAAAAGAATACACCTGGGTAGATGTAGCCATTTCCCCAGAAGACAATTACATCTGTCCTCTGAATAATGAATCCAGAGGTATCCAGAGGTAGCCCAGAAATATAGCCTAGAGCAAGGGATTAAGTGACTTTCCTGAGATGGAGATGAGATGGAGAATCCCTTGGCTCAGAAAAATGTAAGTGGGGATTAAAAACAAGAACTAACACAAGGCAAGAAGGGGAATGTATTTTATTACTAACTACATTTTTTGTTAATATACTGATAACCTTCCATGCCAGCAGTTCCTGTTTTAAAAAGGTAAATGAAGGGAAAATTCTGCATACAAAGAGCCAAATTAATGAACTCACGTTTAAATGCTAATTGAGTACAGGAAAGTTACCTCCTAGGTCCTTAGTGGTTCCAAGTTTGGATCTAGCTACAGCTCTAACCCTTGTTCTGAATGTCAAAACTCTGCCTTGCTTGGTGTCGGCAGCCTAATTAAAGAAGCACCAGGAGAGTAAAACCAATAACCTTTGTTAAATTACACCATTTTCCCAAAACCTTATCAATAGCAAACAGCGTTGCCAAATCCCAGGGATGAGTTTAGAGGAAAACACATCCCCTGGGGCTTTCAACAAGCTATAACAAGCCTCAAGGAAGACTTCAAAGTCAAGCCAAACTTTACTAATGCCCTACACAGACCAGCACCAAACTAAGTTACTCTACTAAGCTCAAGCAATAATCCTGAGCCCCATCTGAGGCTCCCTCCTACCTCCTGTGGCTTCTAGGTAGCTGGGTTCCAGGGGTACAAGGACCCTGAGAAAGGAATGCTTCTCTCCATTGTTGAGAGGTAAGAGGAACTTCAGTTAGGATGAGGTTTCTGTGAGCCTCTTTGTAAAGAAATAGTCAGTGCTCTGCTACTCCTGAGTCCAGAGCAGATCTGTCTGTCACATGTAATACTTGTGGTGGGCTGAACTATGGTACCCAAAGAAACCAGCCTCTTATCCCTGGAACCTGTAAATGTCACCTTACCTGGCAAAGACTTTGCACATGCAATTCAGTCCAGGATCCTGAGATGGGAACATTATCCTGGATTATCCAAGTGGGCCCTAAACATAATCACAAGTACCCTTGTAAAAGAAAGGCAGA
This sequence comes from Prionailurus viverrinus, assembly GCF_022837055.1. Taxonomy (NCBI): domain Eukaryota; kingdom Metazoa; phylum Chordata; class Mammalia; order Carnivora; family Felidae; genus Prionailurus; species Prionailurus viverrinus. The sequence goes on from NC_062566.1 coordinate 93,121,831, forward strand.
GGAAGATCTGACACAGACAGAAGAGGAGAAGATACCGTGACCACAGAAGTGGAAATCAGAGGGACGCAGCCACAAGCCAACCAATGCCAGCTGCCACCAGAAGCTGGAAGAGAGAGCCTGTGAGGGGGGTTGCAGCCCACCAACACCCAGATTTCAGCCAAGTGATGCTGATTTCAGACTTCAGGCCTCCAGAACTGACAAAGAACTAAGTTCTGATGTTTTAAGCCACCAAATTTATGGTAATTTGTTATAGGGGCAGCATATAACAAGTACCCAAATTATCCAACAGGAGCTTTCTCAAATTAAACTTTCTGAAATTAAATTAAATTACCTAAAGATTATTTCAGGTTTGAAAAGTACCCTTCTTGGGCGCCTGGGTGGCTGAGTCAGTTAAGCGTCCGACTCTAGATTTTGGCTCAGGTTGTGATCTTGCGGCTTTTGAGATCCAGCCCTGTGTCAGGCTCTGCACTGACAGAGCGGAGCCTGCTTGGGATTCTCTCTCGCCCTCTCTCTGCCCCTCTCTTGCTCATGCCTGTACTCTTTCCCTCTCTCTCTCCATCTCAAAATAAATATATAAACTTCAAAAATATTTTTAAAAAGAAAAGTACACTTAATGAGCAACTGCTATGTATCTACAAAAGGGAAAGACTGAGACCACATCCCTGACAAACACCCTGTACCCCCACTCACTCCTGTGTGTCCCCCAGGGAGTTTACACATGCATCTAGTCAGACAAGACTGGCCCAGGGAATCTGCCTATAATAGGATGCAACTTGTTTTTAACATGAAACCTCACTTTGTCTTCCTCTTTGCTACATTCACACAAAGTCATTCTGCCCACTCTGGGGGATAAAGCAAGCTTTCCAAGAATGGACTGCAAGCCCCTCTTCCCTTATTCTATGGCCTACAGCATTTGTAAAAGCTAAGACTTTCTGCCAGGAAAAGAAGACATTCTCTTTTGTGGTCCTAGAGTCTCTGCCTAGCTAGAAGAAAACTCCCGAGCCTCCTGATAAGCCAGTAGCCCCACTCTGAAAGAAACTGGAGGGGCCCAAGGGGTGGGATGGCAAACATTTTGCTAGACTGGAAGAGAAAGCAGTGAATAAGGAAAAGGGTCATTCTCCTAGGAAGAGGAGAAGAAATCAGAAGGTGCAGATGGAGGGGCCCCTGGGTGGCTCAGTCAGTTAAGCATCTGACTCTGGATTTTAGCTCAGGTCATGATCTCCAAGTTCATGAGATGGAGCCCCATGTCAAACTCCACGCTGTCAGTGCATAGCCTGCTTCAGATTCTCCCTCTCCCTCTCTGTCTCTGCCCTTCCTCTGCTCTCCCTCACTCTCTTTCTCTTCTCTCTCTCTCTCTCTCAAAAAAAAATTAATAAATAAACTTAAGAAAAAAAAAAAAAAAAAACAGAAGTTGCAGATGGAGACCAACCATCCTGCTTAGGAGTAAGTCCCCAGAGATGGCAAGACAGCATTATGAGAAAGAACAGTGAACATTTCAATGATGACCCTGATGGACTTAACCCCATGGTACCTACTCCAACCCCAGTGAGGGGAGATGGCCATGAAAAATGACTTGTTCAAACCTAGCACTTTTGATAGGAGGGAAGGAGTCAGGAAAGACCAAGAACATGGGGCACCACTAGAAGAGGCCCAAATGGACCTTGATTAGTACCAGGCAATGATCCTATTGGGTGTCAAAAAGGAACATGACAGCTAAGAGCTGTCAAAAAAAAAAGAACCCTCAAAAAAAAAAGGTAAAGTTCTTACAATAAATGACATCAAAGTCACCATTTTCCTTCCCTGCTCCAAAATTCTAGTAACGGAGGATATGTATGAGAAACTCCTTCCTGATTATTTCAGGTTCGATATGGGAAGCCTTTTGTTATGGGTTAAATTTATCATCCCAAAAGAGATGCATTGACGTCCTCACCCCCAAGTACCGACATGTGACCTTTTTTGGAAGTAGAGTCTTTTTTTTTTTTAATGTTTATTCATTTTTTGAGAGAGAGTGAGACAGAGCACGAGCGGGGCAGAGAGTGAGGGAGACACAGAATGTAAAGCAGGATCCAGGCTCCTAGCTGTCAGCACAAAGCCCAATGTGGGGCTCAAACTCACAAACCATGAGATCTTGACCTGAGCCAAAGTCGGGCACTCAACCAACTGAGCCACCCAGGCGCTCCGGAAGTAGAGTCTTTACAGAGGTAATCAAGTCAAAATGAGATCACAGGTGGGCTCTAATCCAATATGCCCAGTGTCCTTACAAAAGTGGGAATTTGGACACAGAGACTGACAACGTGCACACACACACAGAGAATGCTGTGTGAAGACAGCAGAGTGGAGTGGTACGTCTGCAAGCTGAGGAATGCCAAGGATTGTTTGGCAAACCAGCAGGAATCAGGAAGTGGTGAGGAAGATTCTCCCCTAGGGGTCTCAGAGGCATGGCCCCGCCTATTCCTTGATTTCGGACTTCTAGACTCCAGAACTGTGAGACAATAAATGTCTGGTGTTTTAAGCTGCCCCGTCTGTTGTCATAACAGCCGTAGGAAACTAATACACCTTTCTTTTCCAGATGTGTAATGCATGCCAAACTTCTTCAAAATATTCATTTTAGCTGCCACGCCATCATCCAGTGATTCCCACCCCACCCTGATGTAGTGGGGTGGGAATGTAGTCACATCCCTCCCTCAATGACTCAGGAAGGTAGTGGTAACCTGCAACACATGCTATCGAGAACTTTCAAACTTTTTTTTTAATGAAAGCAAACTCAACCTGTCAATGAAGTGAAAAAGATGTTTCTCCCACATGCTTTTACTTTGATGAAATATTTATTTTAAACAACATTACCTTATTGCTGTTTGACAGGCCTCCCTTCAAACCTGGCTCCAGGAGGAAATAATCGACGCTGGATGCTCTGAAGACAACAAGCTGACAACAGTGCTTGATGTGACACTGTCTCCTGGGCGCCTCAGAAAAAGGTATCCCACATATTAGAAGTTTTAAATTCAGTTTCTCATAAAACACACAGCCAATGCCAAAGACAAAGAACAAAAAAAATTTATTAAGCAAACACATTTTTTTCCTGATCCTCAAGGTCTTTTTAAATTTTCGCAAAATGGTTCAAAAAATAATTACATTAGGGGCATCTGGGTGGCTCAGTTGGTTAAGCATCTAACTTTGGCTCCGGTCGTGATCTCCCAGTTAATGAGTTCGAGCCTCACATCGGGCTCTGTGCTGTCAGTGTGGAGCCTGCTTCAGATCCTCTATCCCCCTCTCTCTGCCCCTCCCCTGCTTGAGCTGTCTCTATCTCTCTTTCTCAAAAATAGATAAACATTTAAAAAATAAATAACAGGGACACCTGGGTGGCTCAGTTGGTTAAGCATCTGACTTCGGCTCAGGTCATGATCTCACAGCTTGTGAGCTCCAGCCCTGTGTGGGGCTCTGTGTTGACAGCTCAGAGCCTGGAGGCTGCTTTGGATTCTGTGTCTCCCTCTCTCTCTCTGTCCCTCCCCCACTCATGCTGTCCCTCTTTCTCTCTCTCTCTCTCTCTCTCTCTCTCTCTCTCTCTCAAAAATAAACATTTTTAAAGTAATAAACAAATAAATAATTACATTAAAGATCAATAAGTATAAAATCATCAGCAAGTAAGAATACTCTGCTAGAGCGGCACCTGGGTGGCTCAGTCAGGTGAGCATCAGATTCTTGACTTCAGCTCAGGTCATGATTCTAGGGTCATGGGATCGAGCCCCACATCAGGCTCCACACTGAGCTTGGAGAAAAGATGCTCAACATCACTAATCATCAGGGAAATGAGAATCAAAACCACAATGAGCTATTACCTTACACCTATCAGAATGGCTAGTATCAAAAAGACAAGAAATAACAAGTGTTGGCGAGGATGTGGAGAAAAGGGAACCCTCATGCACTGTTGCTAGGAAGGCAAACTAGTACAGCCACTGTGAAAAACAGTATGGAGATTCCTCAAAAATATTAAAAATAGAAATACCATACAATCCAGTAATTCCACTACTGAGTATCTGCCCAAAGAAAACAAAAACACTAATTTAAAAGGATATATGCACCCCTATGTTTATTGCAGCATCATTTACAATAGCCAAGATATGGAAGCAACCTAAATATCTATCAATAGATGAATGGATAAAGATGTTAAATATATATATAAATTATTATATTATATAATCTGATATATATTACATTATACATCATATATTACATGTTTTATATATTTATATTTTTTATATAATGTATTATAAGATCAACATGTTAACATATATATAATACACTCACACGATGGAATATTACTTAGCCATAAAAAGGAACGAAACTTTGCCATTAGCAAGAACATGATTGGACCTAGAGGGTATTACACTAAGTGAAATAAGTCAGACAGAGAAAGATAAATACCATATGATTTCACTCATGTGTGGAATCTAAAAAACAAAAGTAACAAACAAAAAGGAGAAACAAACCCATAAATACAGAGAACAAACTGGTGGTTGCCAGGGGGAGAGGATGGGCAAAATGGGTGAAAGGGTGTGGGAGGTCCAGGCTTCTAACTGTAGAACAAATCACAGGGATGAAAGACACAGAACAGAGAATACAGTCAGTGGAACTGTGATAGCATCTGTGGTGACAGAGGGTAACTACACCTGTGGCACAGCACAACATACAGAGATGTCGAATCACTATATTGTACACGTGAAACTAATGTAACATTGTGTGTCAACCGTACTTCAGTAAAAAAATTTCCTCTCCCTGGGGTCCCCAGGTGGCTCAGTCGATGAAAGCGTCTGACTCTTGATTTCGGCTCAGGTCACGATCTCATGATTGATGAGCTCAAGCCCCACACTGGGATTCTCTCTCTGCCCCCCCTCCCCCAAAATAAATAAATAAACATTTTTTAAAATGTCCTCTCTGCGCATACAGTACACAGCTCCCTTGTAGCCATAAAAAAAACAAACATCTAAGGCAATATTTTGTTAAAGTTTCCTCTTAAAAGAGCTAGCCAACCTGTCCTCCAGACTTCACCTGGTCAGTCCCAGAAATGAAAGGCAAGGGTTAGCAGATCAGCACACCCAGGCAGAGTGAGCTCCAGCAAAGTCAGCTAGACCTGTGTCATCACCACCTTAACCTGACATGGTCAGGCAGGACAGAGGAGAGTTAAGGGTGCAGGCGTTTTAGTTTACAACAATCATGGACTGTGGACAGAAGCAGAGAAAAGCCAAGCTGAAGCAAAGGAGAGTGATAGCATAGCCTGCCTTCCATTCACACGCATGCACAATCACTCCTGCCACCTCCCCCATCACCAAAGAACCAAAGGATATACAATAATTGGTTTGCCCTTCGACCAGTATCACAGTAGACCCCCCTGCCCCTGGAGAGAGGCACTCTTTCCCCATTTTGTTCATCGCTAGCCATCAACTAATAGGTGAGTGCTGGGGAGCAAGGGGCAGTCCGTCCCCTCTGTATCTATTCGCAGCTGCCTATCCCATTTGCCTTCTTGGCTGGGTGTAATCCAAGTCACCTAATCTATTTCTTCTTGCTCTTTGTTCCACATTCTTCTGATTTTCCCCTCATTTTCTCCCATATTGTTCTTGCACCTTGAAGAAGTATTGAGGAAGAGAAAGAGGACTTTGAGGAAAGGATGGTGGAGAGAAGAGTAGAGATTTACAGGGTTGGAGTTAGCCTATTCCTATTTTCTGGTTTATTTTCCCATTGCCACAGACCTTGCCCTGGGGGTGAGTATCTCCTTACACCCGAGAATTTAAGGCTTATGGGATGTAGTAGTGGAGAACAAGCTGGCTAGTGTGGACATCTAGAATCAGCCATCCAAGCCACCTTCCTGGCAAATGTGTGCCTTTTTGCTCCAGACTGGCCCACCTTCAGTCTCTCCAATGTGTTTGCTGCTTCACTAGTGGGACCAAGACAGGATTCTTTTAAGGTTGACACTAGATGGGTACATGTGTTTGGGGAGAGAAGGTGTTGAAGTTAACCCGGGAAAACTGAGGCCCCCACCTAATTCAAAACCAATGAAATAGCGCTCATTACGACAGCAATAACAAGGCACTGGCACCCCAGAAAGAGAGGAGCAGACCCCCACTTTACGTGTGAGGACATCAAGGCTTCCCACCCAGGCCTCCAGACTTCCGGAGTGCTCATCTTCCCCTAAGCCACATAAGCGGACAATAGCTCCATCAATCAGGGAGTCCAAGATCCTTTACAGATATGAGTAAAGTTTCCAAATCTAGTCCCTTGGAACCGTCAATACAGTGAACAAAACTGTGAGGCACTACATCACTTTGTTTATTGCTTTTTTTCACAGCCCGTACTGGCATCTGTTCAGCCCAGGATTATTTAAGGCCTAATGTTCATGGCGTTGGAGTGTACAGTAAAATAAATGGGGTTTCAGCTAATTAAATGCTGGCGCAAAGCTGAGGTGTTTAAAAAATCTCAAAATCTATCTATTATCAGCCTGTCCCAGAGCCAAGAGCTGGGGCTGTTATACAACACAATAAAAGAGATGCTGTGTAAATTTTAAATATTTTATTGAACATAAATAATTAGAGTATCTAGCCATTTTCTAAGGCAGAAATATCTAGCAGCTAATGTGCAGAAAAGCATTGCAGATGTTCACAAACTACAGAAATGTCAATTTGCTTTTAAGTTCCTTTTAAGCAATTTTTTACTCTAAAGAAGTAAACATTTATAACTGTGAATAAATCATTTGTGGTTCGGGCAAATGTTTGGGAATATTCAATAAAGCATCCATATAAATATTCAGTTATGGAGATAATTTGATTTAAATAGATGGCACTTTCAATAAATAAACATTGTTCAACATGAATAAACATTTTAAACAACCAACAAGCATCCAAACCCAGCTGATGTTTCATGCAAATCTTTGGAAAACATTTTATTTAGCAGTTCTTATATACACCACACATTGTCGATGATTCTTTCATACTCTTTATTATCAGGAACATTTGCATGAAAGCAGCACCTTTTCCTGAAAGAATTCATCTTTTTACAGCACCACACCTTATTACAATCTTTTCTTCTTTGTAGAGACGCTGTATGTCACAGCTGGTGTGCTGTGTGGCTTTGCGGTGTCCAGGGCTAGGCACACAACCGCAGGAACCAGACTGCCTGGATCCAAACCCTCTCTGCCATTTACAACTTTGTGACCTTGGGCAGTTTAATCTTGTGTAGCCTCAATATCATCATTTTTTGAAATGGAACTCATAATACCCTCTTCATAGGATGGAGGATTAAGTAAGATTATGTAAGTAAAGTGCCTAGCAAACGCTCTATAAACTTATCTGCGATCACCTTGTATGATTTTGTATAAATGGAATATTCTATCTGAATCATTTGAAACAGACCTTATGCTTCTATTGTTGTAGCCTGTAACTACTTTCATACACCGTTGATGGGAATGCAGACTGGTGCAACATTCTTGGACAGCAATTCGCCACTAGCCATCAAAATGCACCTTTCCTTTGATCCAGCAACTCTGTTCCTGAATGTACTTATCACTAGTTAGTCAGAAAATATATTACTAGATCTATGTCTCAGGATGTTCCCTGCTTCATTATTGTAAGAACAAAATAAGGGAACAATTGAAATGTCCATCAATAAATTAGTAAATTGCCATGAACCTCGACTTAAGGGATGTGTCAACAATGTAAATTTTACCTCTGTATGTTTGATATCCTCTCTCCCCTGTGAAGAAAGAACACTTGTCCCCTTCCATATGGAGACAGGTTCCAGTAGTATGCACTATGAGCCCTCTTTGCCCCTTTATGCATTCAACCCACAGGAGGTAGAGTAACTCAGGCACTTGGTAAAATTGGAAGAATTAACTGGCCATGCCCTGCTCAGCAGCTCCCTCTTACCACAGGGGACCGGAACTCTTTTCTACTCCTCCCCAGCACCTTACCGAGCAGTCCCTCACCTGGGGAAGCCCATTCCAGATCAGCCCTGACTGTGACTGGGTGGGTACAGCTGACCAGCTCTGACATCAGCATCAGGAACACCATGTGGTTTGCACACTGTCTTATATCTTTCAACTTAGCCCTTAGCAAAAATAGAGGTAAATAATCTTTGGTCAAGGACTTTTGATGTCTTTTATATTTCAACTTGATCAGAATTTGGGCAAGGAAAAGGATCTTTTTGAAGGTCCTCATGAAGGCCACCCCATGTGCCACAAATGTAAAATTCCATGAAGACAGGAATCACATCTGTTTTTGCTCACCACTGTATCCCTAAAACAGAGTCTGGGCCCAAAAAAGAATGAATGAGTGAGTGACTCATACAAATAGTGTGCTTTAAAAGTATATATGATACATCTGTATGCAATGATATTGATGTGGCTTCCCTTAGGGACTAGAAGAGAAGACAGCCTTTTCAGTGTATACCTACTGGCACTGTTTGGATTCTTCTAACCATATCTATACATTAGTTATATAGTAGTTACATGTTTAAGTCACCCCAAAACAGTGACTATAAAAATAACAATCCTATATTTTGTTCATTAGTCTAGAGATTGAGTGTGCCCAGCTAGGCAGTTCTTGTCCAAGGTCCCTTATGAAATTGTAGTCAGATTGTGGGTGGGGCCTGGGTCATCTTGAAGGTTTGTTCACACACAAGTCTGGCTCCTGAGCTGAGAAATCTCCATCTCCTTGGATCTCTGTGTGTGTGTCTGTGTGTCTGTCTCTCTCTCTCTCTCTCTCTCTCTCTCTCTCTCTCTCTCTCCCAGATGCACACATATACCTCAACTACACCCCAATGCATATATACATATATGTATATACACCTACATATATTTATCATACAGTTGACTCTTGAATAACATGGGTTTGAACTGCATGGATTCACTTATACATGGATTGTGTTTTTGATAAATACAGTACTATAAGTGTATTTTCTCTCCCCTGGGATTGTAACATTTCTTTCCTCTAGCTTTACTGCAATAATACAGTATATAATATATATAATATATAAAATATGTTAATTGACTGTTTATGCTATTGGTAAGGCTTCTGGGAAACAGTAGGCTATTAGTAGTTAAGTTTCAGGGGTAGTTAAAAATCACATGCGGATTTTCAATGGCTCAGGGGCTGGCACCCTTAACCCCCACATTGTTCAAGGGTCAACTGTTTATATATACATACATACAGTCCATCCATGTGGTCTCTCCACATGGAGGCCTCAGAGCTGGACCTTTCACACAGCAGCCAAAGGCTCCCAGTGTCCCAAAAGAAATCGGCCGAATCATCATGGTCATAGGATGTCCCTTCTGCTGTGTTCCAGTCATGGAAGCAGTCACAATGTCTTGCCCAGATCCAAGGGCAGGGACATGGACTCTATCTCTTAATGAAAGAAATATCAAAAAATTAGCAAACATATTTCTAAACCACTACAAGCAGAAAAGAAAAAATGTTAAAGAATAAAATCTCAGGGCTGTGTTGAGTGTCCATTTGATATAAGTGGTCGTGAATTTAAAGAACAGTAGGTAGGGTTGTATATTTTTGTCCATTGACTGTTGGCAGCATGGGTACAGATCCAGGAGGGAGGGCAGCTGGGTTTGACATGGATTTGCCAACCACAATAATTTCTATGAAAATGTAAGTACTGTGAGGGCAGGGACCTGGCCTATCCGTTTTCTGGCTAGATCTCAGAGATTGGAACTGGCCCTGATACAAAGTGGTCCCTCAGTATATCTACATGTGGTCGGCCTGGCTCTTTGTCACAGCTTTTGTTCAAGCTATGCTTTCTAACGGGATGCCTCTCTGCCTCTCTGCCTCCTTGGTCACCAATTTCACCATATGACTGGGAAGATCACTTAACTACTTAGAGCTTCCGTCTTCACACCTACAAAATGAGGATTCGATGATCTTTAAGGTCTCTTTCAGGTATAAAAATCGTATCTTGCCATCTTATTCCACTCATATGATGACTTGAAACAACAATGCCAAAATACCTCAGCTAAGATGAAGGCACTAACACAGGTGCCCTCCAGTTTTTACCTTACAGGTAATCCGCTTAAGATGCAGCCTCTAGAAACACAGTGAATCTAAAAGCAAAGCTTCCTACACTCAATAAATCCTTGTTGGATTTCAGCATGAGACCACAGAGAGAGCAGTATTGATGATGGAGCTGTAAAGTACCTAAAAGAAGACAGATCTAGCCCATTCTCTGCCCTCTTGGGTGTTCACATCCTTTCTTAGCTATAGCCCAGCCCAGTCAGAAAAATATGTCTCTTTTTATCTTTCCTCATATGTCAATCCTTTTCTTTCTTGAATCATTTTTGTTGCTTTTCTCTGAAATTTCCCCACTCTGTCTCTGCCTTTCCAATACTTAATGTCAGAACCATCCACAGAGTAGGAAGTACGGGGACCTCGGAAGCAATGGAAGGAGTAGACACTAGAGACAAATAACACTTAGTAAGGCAGCAATATATACTGAGCACTCACTGAATGTTGCAAGACACCTTCAAGTCAGATTTGCAGAATGGACAACTGCCTATGAGGTGGGTTTGAGAGCTTGCTCAGAAATGGCTAGCCTGGGTTCAAATCCCAGCTCCATGACCAACCAATGTGTGTGTGAGTGTGACCTTGGACAAGGTATTCCTTAACCACCCACTTCTCAGATTCCTCCTCCAAAAAGTGAGGATGATAGGGTTTTTGTGAGGATTAAGTGAAACAGTACGCATGAAATGCGTTCAACAGTAAGTTGAAAAGCATTACTATCTTTCACATAGGAAGTACTCGATAAAAGTGAGCTATTATCTACTATCTTCATAGTGCCTTACATTCTACCACTACAGACTTATTCCTTGGGATTAAGTTAGGGAATCTAGCCTTGTTGCTAGTCCTATTCTATCCACATTTCCAAGTTAAGAAGTTCAGTCATACTCCTGCTTTATTCTGTGAGGAGCAGGATCCCTACCTTGGGCCCCTAGAACTGCATCCCATACCCAATTAGAGCCTTGGTAATCTGCCCAATGTCCAATCTCTCTTCTACCAACTCCACACAATTAGTCTCCTTCTTGTGACTAAAATCCAGCTCCTGAAATCCAGACACATGAATGGAGTTCTGCCAGGTATGAAGTAGCTATTCAATTAATATTAGTCGACTGACTGACAAGCTCCCTTCTGCCGGTCTCCCTGATGCTGACCTGGAACAGTGCCCCCTCTGCCTGCACTCTCCACCCATACTCATTGACTGCTTGCTCACTGCCCACCTCTGAGCCCTCCCATCATCCTCCATGTGAAGATAGGCCCAAAATATCAACCAAACCACTACCTTGTTCTATCTGTTTTTGCTAACTAAACCAAATAATCAAATCCCTGAGGGCTTCTCCCCAGAATACATCCTCCATGATTCTGTTGCTCAAAAACTCTACCATTCTGGAGGCAGACAACAGGGATTCACTGTACATTTATCATCATGTGCTCAGGTTCCTCCAACCTCTACCACCTCTGCAGTGCTCCATGAGTGTCCTAGGGAGTTTCCCTCATACCTCCCCAGTGGTCCAAATCCCAAGCCCAGGCCCCCAGAATCCCTGCAAAGTGCAGGAGGAGAGCTAGGACTATGACAGAAGAGAGTGGGCTGCCCAGAACAAGGGTTCAGAATAAGAGGGCAATGTAAAATTATGCTGGAAGCGTAGGATGGGGCCTGATTAAGGAAGGCTTTGGAAGAAGTCTGAAAAGTCTAAACTGGAACTGGCAGGATGAGACTGGAACTTCAGGAGGAGACCCCGGTCCAGGTACACTTATGTTGGGATGAGAAGAGCTTGGAGGTGAGAAGATCACTTAGCTAGGAAAGCGCAGACGCTTTGAAAGTCAGTGGAAAGATAAGACTTTGGCCCACAAAAAAAAAAAAAAAAAAAAAAAACACATCATACCAAACAATTTGCATTATGTTTCTGAGGGTTGACAGACCCATAGAAGTGTCTGGGGGCATCCCTGAACTCTAGGTTTAAAATCTCTGGAGTAGAATCTTAAGCAATCAGCACCTCACGTAGGTGATACATCCAAATAAGAGATGTCAGTTTTTTTGTTGACTTGTTTTTTTCCATGGCTGGTGAAAAGGGATGTGAAGTCTGATTTGTTCATTCAACAAGCTTGAATGAAATGTCTAGGATGTGCTTGACCCCAGAAACATCAACAAGAAAAGTCAGAACCCTGCTCTCACAAAGCTCACACTGCATTGGGGAAACAGGCAAAGAACAAACACAATACACTGGTTGCTGGAGGGCACACTCTGGCCCTGGAATCAAGTGCTTGAGTTGAAATTTGAGGAAAGCTTTGAGTTTTACCTAGTGGGATAGAAGGCTGGTGTCACAGAGCCTTAAAGCTTCAAAAGGGAGAACTCCGTATTACACTTCCATGGACCCAACAGCCCACATCTCTTTTGTTCTTGTCTGAGTGTTGCCTATGGGAGATGGGAGGAAAGGAGTCCGATTAAATATAAGAAAGATCACACTGACAGCTGAAGAGAGGGTGGGAAACAGGAAAAGATTTGAGACACTAGTAGAGAGAAACAGGAAGCTGCATTCATGAGCCTAAATTCCAATCTGTTTCTCCTACTGATAAGATAGAGGAAAATAACAAAATGTGGAAATCTGGACTAGCACACCCAGATAGGATCTAGGTTGGATTTACCTCTGAGGAAATAGGAAAATCATCCTGCAGGAAGCTCAAGGAGCCTGGGTCTTTGAATTGGGTTTTAGCAGAAAAAAAAAAAAAAAAAAAAAAAAAAAGCCAGACTTTCTCCTCTGGTCTGCAGTTGTGTTGGCCTCTGTGATCTCTGAATAAGTTAACCAAGGAATTTTTTCTTAAGTAGGAAGCCTTTCAGGGCTAAATTCTTGGGAGACTTGAGTGCTGTGCTTAGGAGGTGTGTGATTGCCCAGCAGGGAATCCCAGAACTGGGAGCAGGCCTGGCAGTTGCTGGTGAAGCAGATCACAGAGCTCAGGAATTTCCTTTTTAAAAAGAAAGCAAAAGTGTCTAAACTTACAGAAGAGAAGCAATGGGTGTGGAGAGGAGGCAATAAGTACCAAAGTCTCTAGAAAATCAAATAAACAAGACTGATGAATTGGAAGTGTAGAAGCAAGATAAAAGGAAGAAGTTAGAATAATGCCCAGGTTTCTTCCCCCAGGGAACATGGGCTCTGATAGGCTGCTCCACTGAAATAAGGAGTGGTGGGAATTCCACACAGGTGAGGTGGGGATGTGTGTTGCTGGAAGGACAGCATGAGTTCAGTTCTGCTTTGGAAGTAGCGTTTCTTGTGTAGTTTTGGAATACACAACAAAAATATGTTGAATATGCAAACCTAGAGCTCTGGAGAGTAGTCTAGTGTGGGCACGAAGAATGTGGAAATAACTGCACAGAAGTGGTGGCCTAAGTCATAAGCATAGATGAGAGGCTGCCCAAGAAGAAGGTATAGAATAAGAAACACAAGGAGGCTGAGAAGAGGACCCTGGGGAAAACCAATTTTTAAGTACAAAACAGAGGGTATTGAAAAGAGAAGGAACAAGACAGCTAGATTAACCAGGAGAATAGTGCCAAAGAAATTAAGGGAAGAATTTCAAGAATGGAGTGGTCCAAAAGGCCAAATGTCCCATAAAGTTCAAATAAAATGTCAACCGAAACGTGTCTATTGGATTTAACAACTGTGAAATCATTGGTAACCTTTTCAAGATGGGAACAGAAAGCAGATTACTGAGGGTTGAAGAGTAAATGAAGGAGAGGCGGTGTAGACAGCTCTTCATAAGCCTTAACTGTGATGGGAAGGAGAGAGCTGGGGATGGGGAGGGGACTGACTATCTTGAAGAGTTATCTGTTTTTTTGAGTGGGAAAATTTTATTTTTTTTAATTTTTTTTTTACATTTATTTTATTTTTGATAGAGACAGAGCACAAGTGGGGGAGGGGCAGAGAGAGGGCGACACAGAATCGGAAGCAGGCTCCAGGCTCCAAGCTGTCAGCACAGAGTCTGACGTGGGGCTTGAACTCACAAACTGTGAGATCATGACCTGAGCCAAAGTCGGACGCTTAAACGACTGAGCCACCCAGGCGCCCCAGAGTGGGAAAATTTTATTTTTTTTTTTAATTTTTTAAACATTTATTTTTGAGACAGAGAGAGACAAAGCATGAACAGGGGAGGGTCAGGGAGAGGGAGACACAGAATCTGAAACAGGCTCCAGGCTCTGAGCTGTCAGCACAGAGCCTGATGCAGGGCTCGAACTCACGGACCGCGAGATCATGACCTGAGCTGAAGTCAGCCGCTTAACCGACTGAGCCACCCAGGCGCCCCCAGAGTGGGAAAATTTTAAAAGTGTTTTTGTTCTGTGGGGAAGGAGCCAATGGAAAGAAAGAGAAAGCCAACGACAACTAGACATATAGGCTGGTGCTGACATAGACAAATGTGTATAGGGGAGCAATTACTGCTTGTCTTCTTCCTGGGAAATATTAAATAAGATTTTCCACAGAAAGTGAGGAAGCTGGTGTGGAGATGAGAGCCTGGGAAGAATGGGAGAGGGTTGGAGGAAACGTTAAAGGATCACCACACAGAGTTGTTTACTCTGTTAACAGGGGGCACCATAAACCTACATCTACACCAGTACATGGCGGAGAACGAGCACCTCTCATGTGAAGAAGATATGATTTAGGGGCTTCCAGGACAGGTGTAGAAGATGGACATGGGGACAAATTAAAGATGCCAACAAGAGAGAGATTGAAGGATGGGTACACCATAAAATGTCATCTGGAACAATAAAGAAATGAAAGAAGGGACCTGATAGACTCAAGAGAAGAATAAGGGAAAAGAGCCTGGGTGGCTTAGTTAGTTGAGCATCTGACTCTTATCTTCAGCCCAGGTCTTGATCTCGGGGTCATGAGTTCAAGCACTGGGCTCCACACTACACTCCATGTTAGGGGTGAAGCCTACTTTAAAAAAGAGTGAGAGAGAAGAATAGGGGAGACTGGAGATTAGCACAAAGATGGAAAGTAGGTGGAGATTTCAAATCCATATTGAAGGAAATATTAAAGGGTGGATCTTATGTTTAATAATAATGGGATATTACCAAAACTATCTCATTGTGATTATCCTACCTTGGGACATGAGGAGCTAAGTGTGTTTATTAATTGCAAATATTACTTTTATTTTTTTTTAATGTTTATTTATCTTTGAGACAGAGAGAAACAGAGCATGAAAGGGGGAGGGGCAGAGAGAGAGGGAGACACAGAACCGGAAGCAGGCTCCAGGCTCTGAGCCATCAGCCCAGAGCCTGACGCAGGGCTCGAACTCACGGTCCCGTGAGATCATGACCTGGGTTGAAGTCGGATGCTTAACCGACTGAGCCACCCAGGTGCCCCGCAAATATTATTTTTAAAAGAAAAAGCAGTCTTCTAGTCATCTAAAATATCTAACTTTAGAAAATGTGCCAATTATGAGGATTGCTATATAAAAAGCTGGAGGCAGTGAAACCAATGGGAAATAAGGTCCTGCTCCTGATGTCACAATCAAGAGAAGACAGATCAATGAAAAGCAAACACCTGTTTCTGACAATAGTTGCAACTAAAATATTCTACACCAAGACTGATCAAGGACCGTGGCTGCAGAAGTGTAAATCTAGCATTTTGGGATAGCAGGTTGAATTCATAATCTCCTAGTGATAGCCAAAGTCATGTTCCAAGAGAAGTGATCTTCACTGCCCAGCCATGAGTGTCATCTACTTTGTGACCCCACACTCTTCCCTTCTTCCCATCTCCTACCTATGTCTCTCACTGGCTGAACCCAGTGGGAAGCCAGATAGAAAGGCCATTGATGCAAGACATACCAGTCAGCCCCCCAGGACAAAGATTAGGAAAAAGAAGGGTGAATAGTGGATGAGGAGGAAGAAACAACAAATACCCAGCAGAGTTAGCAAGGATTGAGAAAAACTGTGGCAATACCCTAAGATGTATCTTTAGCTCAAAGACACTGGTTTAAAGAAATACATGAGGGGGCGCCTGGGTGGCTCAGTCGGTTAAGCGGCTGACTTTGGCTCAGGTCATGATCTCGCAGTCCGTGAGCTCGAGCCCCGCATCAGGCTCTGTGCTGACAGCTCAGAGCCTAGAGCCTGTTTCAGAATCTGTGTCTCCCTCTCTCTGACCTTCCCCTGTTCATGCTCTGTCTCTCCCTGTCTCAAAAATAAAACGTTAAAAAAAAAAAAAAAAAGAAATACATGAGGCTTAGCATGCAGACTAGGACTAAATGAGGAGCCACAAAACAAATCCACAGGAAATTCAGCATGTAGACATGCAGCATGTAGGTTTTGTTTGATCCATAGAACATATGTGTATATATTTTTTCAAATAAAAGATAGCACATATTTTCAAGTGTTTTCAAATCAGGAAATATCACATGAAAAGATTTCTTACTTTTCTTTAATAATTGGATCATCTAGAAACACCAGATCCATTTCCTATAGGGCAACAACCATCTGGACCTAACTACAACCCCTTTAGACAGGATATGCCTTCTCCAACTTTCCTCAGGCCCAACCACCTTCTCTCACATGCCTAACATTGAGGTCAAGGGTCAGTTTTCACCTTGAAGTTGTCAATCAGCATCAGGCTTGCAGGGGTACTTTCTCATACTAGAAAAGCATTTTTCTATATTTATGTCTCTACCAAAGTGGGAACACAGAAGATAGACCAAGAAGGCAGAATTTTCCCTGAAAAATGGAAGAGGACATTTTTCTTATGGAAGGAAGGGAAGAGTATTCCTAACATGTTTTAATATGCACACAAAGCATTTCTGTATCAAAAGACCATAAATCAAGAGACCATTTGTCTTTTACCTAACCCACTTTAATCAATTATGTTACCTGCCTGGAACTCTGTAGGCATTGCAGTTCAAGATCCTGGACTAGAACACCGCAGGTGGAAAGTAGGAAAATCATCCAAATTTCAAGTCTCCTAGCCACAATATTCTTTATGCTTTTTGCCATTCCCTACCACTGATTTAAAATCTCCAAATATATCTGAATGAAGCAGCTCCCAACCATCACCTTTGTCCTTTAAGTAACTTGGAGCGTGTAGATCTCAAAGGTTGTACAGCATTGCCAGATGTGGACATCCTCTGGTCAGGTTGAAAAATGGTACTAGAGAAAAGGATGCATGAGGCAGAGGTAATCATTGAAGATGTGGGAGTAGATGAGTTCACTTAGCTAAGGGAGTGTGGAGAGAAAAATGCAAAGGGCAAGAACAGAGCTATAGGAGGCACAAGTAAAAATTAAGGAGAGGCAACTCAAGTGGAGGAAATTTAATACAGGAAATTGGTTACCCAAGTGATGAAAGTGCTGAGATGCAAAATGGACAATGGGGCCACACAGGGATTAACAATACCAGGAAGTTTTTGATACTCCTAAGGCTAATGGAACACAAGAAGGAAATAGTGATACCAGAGCCCAGAAATCAGGACTGCTGGTCAGAACCAGAACTAGGGTGGGGACTGCCCATGAGCTGGCACCACAGGAAAAGGGCACAGTCTACAGAAGCTGGGAATGACAGAGGAAACTGAACCACTACAGGAGAAACCATTTGGAGTCTTCTGCTAGTTCCTCCCATTGACCAAGCCTACTCAAAAATGTGAGTTTGGTACAGACAGAACAGGGAAAGAGTAGAGAAAGAATCTGGGAGCAACCACAAATAACTGGTTGGAAATCAGATTTTAGAGGATTTAAAAGGAATTGAGGCATAAGAAACAGAAACAATAAAGGGGAGCCTGGGTGGCTCAGTCTGTTAAGCACCTGCCTCTTGATCTCAGCTCAGGTCAGGATCTCATGGTTCATGAGATGGAGACCGTCATCAAGCTCGGTGCTGAGCATGGAACCTGCTTGGGATTCTCTCCTTCTCACTCTCTGCCCCTCCCCCACTTGCTTGTTCTCTCTCTGTCTCTCTCTCTCAAAGTAAATAAATAAACATTAACAAAGAAAAAACGGAAACAGTAAATGTGCTGTCATTCATGTTGTTTTGGTGTTTCAGTGCAAACTTTGTCCTGTTGGCATTCTTATGGTCCTGAGATTTTGAGGAAGCTAATTCCAAAAGCTGACTGTTAAAAAGTTCCATTCCATGCTATTTTTCTTCAAATGAAATAGCTTTTTCCCAAGTTATTCCTTTCTCCTTTTCTGCTGAAATTTATAATCTCCTTGCTAACTTATAATTCCTTTTCTCCCAGAATACTGATGAAGATAATAAATAATTGCATTATTCTCCCCAATAATATCCTAAGTTCCTTCCATGTGTAATTTCTTTTTATACAATTTTTAATTCTTCTGCAATCAGGAGTTCAGTAGCAGGATGCTACTCTTGTTGTTACTTTGCAATTACAAAGCAGTAAAACCATTCCGTTGACATATAGCCAGGCTGTGATTTAAAATAACATCTAAGTGAAAGTGAGGGCTACTCCCCTACTGACTAGATAAGGTTTCCACTCCAATCAAAGCTTAAGTTAAAGATACTCTGTACTCTCCAGGTTATATTCTCCTAAATCAGGTGATTAAAACTACTGTTTTAATCATATGGTCAGAAAAACAAACTCTGGTTGATTTAAGACAGAAAAGCTTTACAGGGAGAAAGAACAAGACCAGGACCTGGATGAAAAAAAGAGAGAAAGAAAGAATGACAAACTAGATCTGACCTACAATTTCCTCATCTGAAACAATCAGAATACCTTATAGAGCACTTGGAAGATCATTTTTTTTCTTTTTTTATATGAAATTTATTGGCAAATTGGTTTTCATACAACACCCAGTGCTCATCCCAACAGGTGCCCTCCTCAATGCCCATCACCCATTTCCCCTCTCCCCCCATCAACCCTCAGTTTATTCTCAGTTTTTAAGGGTCTCTTATGGTTTGCCTCCTTCCCTCTCTGTAACTTTTTTTTTTGTCCCCCTTCATCTCCCCCCTGGTCTTCTGTTAAGTTTCTCAGGATCCACCTATGAGTGAAAACATATGGTATCTGTCTTTTTTTTTTTTTTTTTTTCAACGTTTTTTATTTATTTTTGGGACAGAGAGAAACAGAGCATGAACGGGGGAGGGGCAGAGAGAGAGGGAGACACAGAATCGGAAACAGGCTCCAGGCTCTGAGCCATCAGCCCAGAGCCCGACGCGGGGCTCGAACTCACGGACCGCGAGATCGTGACCTGGCTGAAGTCGGACGCTCAACCGACTGCGCCATCCAGGCGCCCCTGGTATCTGTCTTTCTCTGTATGACTTATTTCACTTTGCATAACACTCTCCAGTTCCATCCAGGTTGCTACAAAAGGCCATATTTCATCCTTTCTCATTGCCAAGTAGTATTCCATTGTATATATAAACCACAATTTCTTTATGCATTCATCAGTTGATGGACATTTAGGCTCTTTCCATAATTTGACTATTGTTGAAAGTGCTGCTATAAACATTGGGGTACAAGTGCTCCTATGCATCAGCACTCCTGTATCCCTTGGGTAAATTCCTAGCAGTGCTATTGCTGGGTCATAGGGTAGATCTATTTTTAATTTTTTGAGGAACCTCCACACTGTTTTCCAGAGTGCACCAGTTTGCATTCCCACCAACAGTGCAAGAGGTTTCCCGTTTCTCCACATCCTTTCTTAATAAAAACCCTCAAGAGCATTTGGAAGATCAAATGAGATCAGAGCATGGTATATAGTAATTGCTCAGTAAGTCTGAGCAGAAAATGGGCCAGAAAAAATGGTGATATGATAATGTTATAAAACCACTGGCTCACAGTCAGCACATAAAGAGATTGGAAGTTGTCACATCCTAACAAGTAAAAAGGTAAAAAGCTAAACAAACTGAAAAACCAACAACTCTTCTCATATTTGTGAGAAGCAAGGTCACAGGAAAAACACTGCCCCCAAAGCAAATTCAGAGAATTATCACTTATCACAGCAGAGACCCACAAGCAGAAACCTCTGTGGGAAGCAGTGCTGGGGTAAGAAACTGCAATTGATGAATTGCTATAGGCTTGGTGTGGATAAGTCTGAAAGAAAAAAACTCCAGGGTAACCCAGTCACTAACATGTGTTGGGGTTAGGATGGGGAGAGAAATTTTGTGAGTTTTATACCCAGGAGCTCTACCAGGTTTTCACAATAAACATAAGAGAAAAATGCCCTGGTGCTTTTGGCAGGGAGAGGAAGAAAAGAAACCATTTTGAAAAAATGCCAGAGCATTCTGTTCTTCCTGCCCTCACAAAAAATTACTTCACTAGAGCCTAGCCTATTGGGACATTTTCAGAGCCTAAGTGACCTAGAGGAAGAGAAATACCCAACTCCAGCCCCCTCTACCCATCTTGTCCCACCTAAGGTCAGGAGGCTCTGAGAAGTACTGGTGAAGTTCACTGTCCCATGCACAGACTCACTGGAAGACTGGTATCTCAGGGCACCTGTGTGGCTCGGTCTGTTAAGCATCTGACTCTAAGTTTCAGCTCAGGTCACGATCTCATAGTTTCATGAGTTCAAGCCCTGTGTCAGGCTCTGCACTGGCAGTATGGAGCCTGCTTGGGATTCTCTGTCTTCTTTCTCTCTGCCCCTCCCTGACTTGCACTGTCTCTGCCTTTCTCAAAATAAATACATAAACTTAAAAAAAAAAAAAGACTGATACCTCATCATAAGACTATAGAACACTCCCCCTCCCTCACACCTTACCACCACATCACCTAAGGACTATTTACTGGAGTTCCTTTCACCCAGTACATCATACCCTCCTTGCAACAAAAAAATTACAAGGCATACTAAAAGGCAAAAACACAGTTTGAAGAGACAGAGCAAGCAACAGAATGAAACTCAAGATATGGCAAAAATGTTGCATTTATCAAACTATGGTTGATAGAGTAAAAGCTTTAATGGAAGAAAGGAGACAGTGTGAAAAAACAAATGGGCGATGTTAACAGAGGGATGGAAAAATCTAAGAAAGAGCCAAAAAGAAATACTAGAGATCAAAAACACTAACAGAAATGAAAAATGCCTTTGATGGGGTCATTAGGAGATTGGACACAGCTGAGGAAATACTCTCTGCATTTGAGAGTATCTCAATAGAAATTTCTAAAACTGAAAAGTAAAGAGAGAAAAAAAAACTTGAAAAAAAAAAAAGAACAGAACAGAATATCCAAGAACTAAGGGACAACTACAAAATCCCTGGTTTCTAAGGATTTAGACAGATTTTTTTATTTCAAATAAGGATTTCCATTTTCCTCCAGCCCTGGTGTTCCAGATTGAATGAAAATTGTCAGGCACTGTGTCAGGCTGCCATCTGCCATTAGCAGAGAATTAGAAAAGAGGTGAGTTTCTGAGATTGAGTCTCAGTGGTGCACTCTTGGACAAAAGGGAGTAGAAAGGGCATAGAAGGAAAGAGCTTGGACTCTAGGCTAAAATTATGCAGTCGGGGACCTTATTAAAACCCCAAAGCCAAGCATGGTGTCTGGCACATAGTTGTAACACCATCAACAATTATCTAGTGTGATGGCTTGAAAGATATGTCCACAAATTCTTTAGTATTTCCTCCTTTGAGAAGTAGAACTTAATTTCCCTCTGGATCAGTGTGGGATTGGACTTACTGAATCACATCTATTGAATAGAATAGAACCAAAATTATAGGATGTCACTTCCAAGAGTAGGTTATAAAAAGACTAGGGTTTCTCTCTGGGGAAAACACCACCTTCTCTCTCCTGGATCACTTACTATGGGGGAAGCCCTATGAAAAGGCTCACATGACAAAGAACTGAAGCCTCCTGCCAACAGCCCCATGAGAAAGAGCTTGAAAATGGAGGAGCCCTTCAGATGGCTGCAGCTCTGGGCAATCACTTAACCGCAAGCTCATGAGAGACTGAGCCAATGTCTGGATTCCTGATCCACAAAAGCTGTGAGATAATAGACATTTGTTGTTTTAAGCTGCCAAATCTGGTGTAATTTGTTACACAGCAGCAAATAACTAACAATGGGGAAAAACAATAAAATTCCAGACATCAGTGGTTTGGTTGAAGAACAAGGGAGAAACACAAAGACGGTGAATGAGAAAGATGAACTGACAGGCAATGGAGTCCCTATGTGTATATGGAGAGTCAAGAGAAAGAAATTGGAGACCATATGGCCAATATGGAAAAAAGCAGAAATAAATATATTTTTAATTATTTTTTTAAGAGAGAGAGGGCACAAGTGAGGGCAGAGAGAGAGAGAGAGGGAGGGAGGGAGAAAGAGAGAGAAGCAGGGCTCACCCGAAGCAGCACTCAAACTCATAAACTGTGAGATCGTGACCTGAGCCGAAGTCAGATGCGTAACGGACTGAGCTACCCAGGTGCCCCCAGAAATAAATAATTAACTACAAGAAGATCAATAGTGCAACTGGACCCTTAAACTGACTGAGGTGGCTCTGTTACTGCCGGGAGCCCTTCCAGGAGGAACTCAGGCACTTTGAACAAATGCAAAATGCTATTATTAAAGAGAGAAAAAAAACAGAAAAGTCTTTTCCCTGGGGAAAAAGAGCAAAGGCAAATCATCCGACTCCTTATTTTTAAATCAAGAATGAATGCTTTACTCTTCTGCTGCTACAACAAGGGGTATTAGATAATTCAAACTCTTTGTATTCAGAGTTGCTTCTTCTGGTCACCTGAATATAAGTCAATAAGATGTTCCTGTGAATTCAGGCTTAACTGGAAGGGTTTCAAGAAACTTTCCAAAGTCATTATACACTAATAGACTCCCCAGAAATTCCCCAGGGAGTTCATCTTTTCCAAGGCAGCTCTGCAGCCTGTTTCCCAAAGTTTTCATTACTTTGTCGTGACCCTGCATGCCCTCCCGGCGTTTTGATGAGGCCAAAAGCCAGCAGTGCTAACTGTTGAGTCCTGATCTCGGCTTGTCTAACCAGACAGAGGACCTCTAATAAGACCTTTCCCTTTTGAAACATACTTCCGTACTTGTCACACCATGTTGATAATGACATATTTCACAGCACTGATGGCAACTAGATTATACATGAAAAAGCAGTTGCAAACTGTAAAGTACTGCCCAAATAGAAAAGGGGAATTCCTTTCAGCAGCCATGCTTTTCAAGGAAGACTCCTGTCTTCAAGTACTGTTTTCAAGTTGACTACTGTCAACTCTTCAGTCATTTCAGATCTTTTATTAGTGGGAAATGCTTCTCTCCAACATTTGCTGTCTTCACTTACAGCAACAGTATCCCTGGGCTTTGAACGCTCCGCCCACCTCCCTCCTTTCCTCTCCTGTAGGTTGCATTATTATTTCTGCCTTCTCGGGGGCTGCTTTCAGATTTTCCTTTTACTCCCTCTCTGCCTCCCTTTACCTGATATCCCACTCCCACTCTGCCCCACGCCCACATATATGCTCAGCCCCGCCCTTGAGGAAACCACAGTGGAATCATTCTGTTTTCATTTTCCAGAAAAAAAGCTACCTGTGATTGAGGGCTCACTCTTCACTGTACCACAGCCCAAAATGTTGGCTCTGAAGTATCAGGGCTAGTGCAGTCCAGGACTCCCTATGAATCAGGGATGCTTCAATCCTGAACAACACATCATTTTCCTACGCCATCAAATTCCCCAGTGTTCTCAATTTCAGGATGCCTTTTCTCCCGCCAACCTGGCCCACACCCTTTTTCCACAGGGACACAATTGGTGGTTAAGAATACAGGCTTCCAAAACAGTCGAGTCACCCTGAGCGAGTGGCTTAACCTCTCTGAACTTTATGTCTCACAAGGATAAGGTTAACTGCCTCCCAAGGTCACTGATAGTCATTAAATGAGACAATATACACGGAGGGCTTTAAAATGTACCAGACACAGAGAAAGGCTCCATAAATGTAAACTACTAAGCTATCATTACTCCTCACAAAGTTTTAATCCATCTGCCAAGCTACCGTGGCCTTCTGTCCCTATACCACCTTCCTCTTTTCACCCCTATTCCCTTCCTTCCTACTGATCCCTGTAAGTCCCAGCAGACCCTCCTGGCTACCTTGGTCTACAATGCTGTCTTCCTCATGAGAGCTCTCCCAGCCCAGTCTCTGCCACTCACTGAGAGGCTGTCCTATGCTTCCTGTGTTATTATCTCTCTGTGTGTGGTATCATTTAGCCCAAGCAGGCTTTATTTGCTGACATTGTGATTTGCTATAATAAGTATTTTACCAACAGACCTACATCCAGGCCCAGTAGTGGGGATGCTGAATTTTAAAATAATGCAAACAGATGCCAATAAAAAATATTGAATAGGAAAATGCTGGCCACATTTAGGGTCCAGCTAGGGTGAGCCTGATTTTCCTTGCAACTTCTCTTATACATTCTAGAGGTGTCCCTATTACTGAAGAGGATAAAGTTCCAACACAGTTTTATCAGTATAATTATCAGAAATGGAAATAACATAAGAGATACAGCCTTGTGTTCTGGACAGGTGGCAAGAGGAGAGGATTTTACAGTGAAACAGTCATTAGATAACAGTCATTTGCTTCTAATTATGAACTCTTCTGGAAAAACTGGCTGGAAATTGCAAAATGTGCACCGGGGAGTCCTGATCTTTAAAAGCAGAGAGAGGGGCGCCTGGGTGGCGCAGTCGGTTAAGCGTCCGACTTCAGCCAGGTCACGATCTCGCGGTCCGTGAGTTCGAGCCCCGCGTCAGGCTCTGGGCTGATGGCTCAGAGCCTGGAGCCTGTTTCCAATTCTGTGTCTCCCTCTCTCTCTGCCCCTCCCCCGTTCATGCTCTGTCTCTCTCTGTCCCAAAAATAAATAAACATTGAAAAAAAAAAAAATTAAAAGCAGAGAGAAAGGTTGGGGTAAGGTTTAGCAAAAGTGTAAAAGAGAGCTGGTTATAGACAGCAAGGAGGCATAGCCAAGAGAGAGTGATAGGCCCTGCCACTTAATCAGTGCCAGGGCAGGGTTCCCCAGGATCCCGGAACAGATTTCTATCAGCTCTCACAAACTGGAGCACCCCCAGAGGGGACACACATCCCTTGGCCTCTCTTCCTGGCTCTGTCTGAAGAGACTGAAAAGGGGTATTCTCAAGGCCAATATTAAAAGGAGGTGTAGGGTGACTTCAGGTCTCCTATATGAAGAATTCTCTTCCCACTAGCCTGATGATTCCTGACAAGTCTTTTTTCTGTAACTAGAAATTGAGGCTTAAGATATGAACACAGTTCCATACATTGAGTAAACGATCCAGAAATGCAAACAGGCCTAAGCCATCCTTTCTGGGTTTTATTGGGTAGGAAGGAATAAGAAAGATGACTGAGTATTAAAAATCAAAATGTGAGACCTGAAACTATAAAAATCCTAGAAGAGAACACAGGCAGTAACCTCTGTGACACAGGCCATGGCAACTTTTTTCTAGATAGGTTTCTGAGGCAAGGGAGACCAAAGCGAAAATTAACTATTGGGATTCCATCAAGATAAAAACCTTCCACACAGCAAAGGAAATAATCAACAAAACTAAAAGGCAACCTACAGAACGGGAGATTATATTTGCAAATGACATATCTGATAAAGGGTTAGTAACCAAAACATATAAAGAACGTATAAAATTCAACACCCAAAAAACAAATAATCTACTTTTAAAATGAGCAGAAGACATGAACAGACATTTCTTCATGAAGACACACAGATGGCCAACAGACACATGAAAAGATGCTCAACATCACCGACCATCAGGGAAATGAAAATCACAACTATAATAAGGTATCACTGCACGCCTGTCAGAATGGCTGAATCAACAACAGAAGAAACAACAGGTGTTGGTGAGGAGGTGGGGAAAGAACTCTCTTACCCTGTTGGTAGGAATGCAAACTTGTGCAGCCACTCTGGAAACAGTATGGAAGTTCCTCAAAAAGTTAAAAATAGAGCTACTCTATGATGCAGCAATCACACTACTGAGTATTTACCCAAAGAATACAAAACCACTAATTCAAAGGGATACATGCATCTTTATGTTTATAGCAGTATTATTTACAATAGCCAAGATATGGAAGTAGCCCAAAGGGCCATCGGATGATAAATGGATAAAGAAGAGGTGGTATGTATATACAATGGAACATTATTCAGCCACCAAAAAAAAAAAAAGAAAAAGCAATGAAATCTTGCCATTTGTAACAACATGGATGGAAAGCTAGAAAGTATAATGCTAAGTGAAATAAGTCAGTCAGAGAAAGGCAAATACTATATGATTTCACTCATGTGGACTTTAAGAAACAAAACAAATGATCAACGGAAAGAAAAAAGACAGAGAAAGACAAACCAAGAAACAGACTCTTAACTATAAACAACAAATGGTTACCAGACAGGAGGTACATCAGGGTATGGGTAAAATAGGTGATGGGGATTAAGGAATGCACTTGCGCGAGCATCTGGCGTTATATGGAATTGTTGGATCACTATATTGTACACCTGGAATGTATATGTATATGTATAACATATACATATATGTTAACATATGTATATGTTAACATATGTTATGTTAACTAACTAGAATTATTATGTTAACTAACATATGTATATGTTAATGTATGTATGTTAACGAACTAGAATTAAAATAATAACTTAAAAAAAAAGATAAGTGAGCAATAAGACCCCAGAAGTGAGTCAACTAACTTTGAACTTCAAACAAAGCCAAAGAGAATTTGTGATCCAGGATAGCTTCCTCCAGCTATGTTAGACTGTCTACAGGTAGTTAGGATACTTTGTGACTCTACTAAAGTTGTGGACCCCTGTGGACCAGTCCTGGAACTACGCCACAGGCAAAGAAGTACAACGTATAGTAGTAAAACTGTTTTTAAAGGGATTTCTTCTGCATTCCTCAATTAATATTAAAGAAGGCTGTTATGAACTGAAGTGTATCCCCTGACCCCAAAAGAAATATGTTGAAGCCCTAACGCTCAATGTGACTGAATTTGGAGACAGGGCCTTTAAAGACACAATTAAGGTTGAATAAGGTCTTAAAGGTAGGACCCCAATCCAAAAGGACTCATATCCTCATAGGAAGAGGGAGAGCAGGTGTGCATGCACAGAGAAGATGCTATGTGAGGACACAGTAAAAAGGCAGGTGTCTGCAAGCCTGGAAGAGAGACTGCACCCAAGCAGACTAATGTAGGAGTATAATTTAGAGACAGAAAGTGAGAAAGAGAGAGAGAGAGAGAGAGAACATCTCCCAGTAGAGAGGGGGATAGAGAACTCAGGCTAATTCTTTAGATGGGCTCCAGGCTAAACAGAAGTCCATGAATACCCTCACATTGATAACTTTTATCCCATCCCAACATAGAAATTATAGTAGAAAGAAGATTTCTTCCTAGGGTTTGGTACATACAAGGTCAACAAACACTTATTATGCACCTACTGCACCACACACTAGGAAAGGGGGTACAAAAATGAAGAAGATGTTTGCCTTCAAGGATCTCAAAGCAACCTCACCAACCCCCAGGACTGAGGGCACTGGAACTAGCTGCTCTTTCCTAGTCACCTTCTGCCCCCCGCCCCCACCAGGAGGATATTCACTAGACACCTGAATTCTGGGTGTGCCCTAGTCCTATCGGCCCCCAACTCTCTGGATGCATTGGGCCTGAGTAGCTCTTCTGTCTCTCCTACCCTGAAGATGTTTTACCCTCCGGGAGTGTTTAGATTTGCCTACATTTCAAAGGGATCCCAAGACTCCTCCTTTGTAGTTGCTTTAATTTTTAGAAAACAAAATGGTGACTGAGAAGAGCCCTGAACACGGAATCAGGTCTGGGTCAGTTCCAGGCTCCCCACTTCAAACTGCTGACCCTGTCTGGCCCAGTCGCCACTGTAAGTAAAGAAATGGAGACAGTAATGTCTACCTCACAGAATGTCATAAGGATTTAAGGAAGTGTGTGCATTTAAGGGCAAAGCTATATAAAGAAAAGGCGGTAGTAATAATAACCACCATGTATGAACTGTTTGCTGCGCACCAGAGACTGTGCTCAATCCTCACAACGACCATCATCGCAAGTCTGGGATGTGGGTACTGTTATAATCTCCATTCTTGGGGCGCCTGGGTGGCGCAGTCGGTTAAGCGTCCGACTTCAGCCAGGTCACGATCTCGCGGTCCGTGAGTTCGAGCCCCGCGTCAGGCTCTGGGCTGATGGCTCAGAGCCTGGAGCCTGTTTCCGATTCTGTGTCTCCCTCTCTCTCTGCCCCTCCCCTGTTCATGCTCTGTCTCTCTCTGTCCCAAAAATAAATAAACGTTGAAAAAAAAAATTAAAAAAAAAAAAATCTCCATTCTTACCAACAGGAAAAATGAGACTTCAAGAAGCTGTTCAAGTAGGCCAAGATCATAGGAGTGAGGATGTGAAGGTTGGTAACTGCACAGAGTTCTGGGAATCTCTTACTCTACTATCTTCTCCCATGGTAGCATAACCTTTTGACCAACTGTCTTATGTACGTTCAAGTCATTTGAACTTGTTACTTAGCATCATAACTTAAAGAAGTATAATGCATACTTTACAGAAGAGAGTCAGAAGGAGGAGAAAGAAATACAGAGGATAAAAGCTTAACAGGCTAATCATTAAAAGGGCTTGGAAGACTGTCTTCATCCAGGTTTCTGCCAGCTCCTTGCCTCCAATATACCCCCTACCACTCTTTAAAGAACCCCAGTGCATGATGTCGGTTTCAATGATCAAACCTCTGGCATAGGGGAGATTTTCCTGATTTTTTTTAAATCTTTTTTAAGTTTCTGTATTTATTTTTTGAAAGAGAGAACAGGGGATGGAGGAGGGGCAGAGAGAGAGAGGCAGAGAGAGAATCCCAAGCAGGCTCTGCACTGTCAGCACAGAGCCTGATGTGGGGCTTAAACCCACGAACCGTGAGGTCATGACCCAAGCCAAATCAAGAGTCAGATGTTCAACCAACTGAGCCACCCAGGTGCCCCTCCTGACTTTTTTTAACCTTAAAAACTGTTCCTCTTGGAGCGCCTGGGTGACTCAAGTCAGTTAAGCAACCAACTTTGTCTCAGGTCATGATCTCATGGTTCGTGAGTTCAAGCCCTGCCATCAGGCTCTGTGCTGACAGCCCAAAGCCTGGATCCTGCTTCGGAATCTGCGATTCCCTCTCTCTCTCTCTCTGCCCCTTCCCTCCTCATGCTCTCTCTTTCTCTCTCAAAAAGAAATAAACATTAAAAAAAATTTTTTTTAACTGTTCCTCTTGGAAACAGAGAGTAGAGTGGCAGATACCAGGGTGTGGGGCAGGGGAGGTGGGAAATGGAGAGATACTGGTCAAAGGGTACATAATATATAATCTTTGTTATAAGATTAACAAATTTGGGGGATCTAATGTAGAGCATGGTGATTATAGTTAATAATACTGTATCATATATTGAATATTGCTAAGAGAATAGATCTTAAATTGTCTCACCACAAAAAAGAAATGGTAATTATGTGATGGAATGGAGGTGTTAGCTAATGCTATGCTGATAATCCTTTTGCAATATGTGAATGTATCACATCAGCCCATTGCAAACCTTAAACACACATGTGTCATATGTTAATTATATCTCAATAAAGCTGGAAAAGAACTTGTTCTTCTGAAACCATTACATTAGATTACCTGTTTTCTACCACCATTCACATAGGTAAGCAGGAATTCATTTTTTTTTAATTGAAGACAGGATTTAGCTTCTCTCTGCAACTCCATATAAAGCCTTTTAACTGTGTGTTCACTCTGCCATCTAGCTTCTTAAGCCTATATAACTGTTCATGAGACTCTTCTGGGGTATATTAGGGCTATGCACTGCTTTGGCTTAAAATGCATTGTTTTCAGTCACTTAACAAATGTTCAATGATGCTACACACACATGCACATGCACACACATGTTTGCTCACACACACCCCCTACAGGAATACCATGAGGCATGATGTCTCCTCCTCAAGAGGAAGAAGTCCTTGTATGACAGGTCAACCTACAATTTTGTGAGAGACCCCTGAGCCAGTTGAGATTTCTGCTTGTTTAAAAAAAAAAATCAATGGAGTAGCGTTCATTTCTTTCAAGAATCTGGAATGCAGATTTTAGACTTAAAGTGAGTAAGGTTAACATGAAAGACCAAAAACACTGAGCATCCATCTGTTGTTTGATTAAATGTTATAAATTTAGTTGAAGAGAAAGCTTTTTCTAATAGTCTGTGCATGTTTTGTAACAGCAGTTTCTTTAACCCTGTTGCCCCTCACTCACCAAGAATAGTATTTATTGTAGAAATATTATTGTTCCTAGAAAATGCTGGCCTACACCTCAGGAAATGAGGAGAAATCTGGGACTGAACCCGGGTTTGAGATCATATTAAAACAGTGTGCTTTAGTAAAGTCACCAACCTCAGGAAATAAATGTCCTCATTTCCTTCAGGCTAGAGGACCCTGTGGCCAGCAGACTGTGAACACATGAATGAAGACAAGACTCTTCTCGCCCAGAATGGGACCTGAATATATTCCTATGAATTTGCTCCTTTGTTATGCATGGATTTGTGCTTGGTTACAATGAAGGTCCTAACGATCTGTGTTTTGCCAGAGTGGCCCTACCCCCCCCCCCACACACACACACACACGTGCATTTAAACAAATTTCTCTCTACTAAGGCATTTAGTTCTAAAATGCTTTCAGTTGAGAATGAATACAGGAAAAATAAAAAGTGCGCTTCTCATTCCATAGTTGACTTTTGATGATCAACTATAATTAGAAGAGATAGGTAAGTATAAAGTGATCAGATACGCAATGTGGCCTAGCAAGAAAAATTGTGGAAAAATTCTGAAATAGAACAAAAGGATTTCTGGGTGCTTCCAGTGGAAAATATGTGCTGTTTACAGCACTCCTGTTCTGGGTTATCTGACTCTATTGGGTTTATTGTCTCTGATCTATTTATAAATCTGTGAATAACTAATAGCAATGTAAGGAATTCTTGTCTACGGACATGCAAATGGATTTTGCCTACAGGAGGTGCACTTGATTTCCTTCCACCCTCAGAAAAAACAGGTATGCATCCATTTGTAAGTTTATTTCATGGCTTATTTTTGCCTCTGTTCTTTGAACTCCCCCTTTGAACTGGTTTCAACATCCTACTTTTCTCTCATTAATTAATTAGTTATATCTGTACAACTACTTATCAATTATCTTTTTTTTAACCCTCTAAGAGAACTTATTTTCTTTCCAGGCAGTTTGGGAGAAGAGTGGAAGTCAGGTAGCAGGGAGAAAAAGAGATATATGTCCCTTTGAATTTCTCTAAAGTCCTCAGTCTATAAGACAAAGAGCAACACAGCTATCCAGCCAGAGTTTCAACCTCAGGCCTGAGCCCCATAGCCTGAGTGTCATTGAAGGGGTCACCTGTAGGCCCAGAGAGCCCTGTGATCTTCCAGTTCCCTGATTAAGCCAGCTTGAATGAATCATACTTTTTCCCCTAGTATGGTCAGGAACCATAGATACCATTGTTACGGAACCTGGTCTGGATCACCCAGTGGAAGAACCAAGCAGTGCTTGGAGATCTTAGTGGATTGAAGGTTTATTTTACACCGGCAGGCTCAGAGGAGATACTTCTCCAGAGATCTGAGCCCCGAGCACAAGCATGGGGGACAACTTATCATCTGTTACTTCTGCATTCTGCAATAGTAGTAATTTGGCACCCGTGGCAAGCGGGGCAGGAAGAAGAACTCAGAAGGTCAGGGACTTGGAATTTCCCTATCAGTCCTGTCGGCACCTTATAACAGATTTTTCCCTATCATTCCCCCCTTTGATGCCCCTTTAAACAGATCTAAGCTGTATTAGAGGGCATCATCTTCATTTATTATGGGTTGGTTCTTTCCCTTAGTTCCCTGACTTTGGTTGTGACTATTCCTGACTGGTTTACAAGGTAACAGCATTCTTTTCACCGGCAGCCTCAGACTATTTCACCGGCAGGTTGTGACTATTCCTGACTGGTTTACAAGGTAACAGCATTCTTTTCCGAGGAAGATGCAGGTGCCCCCTTTCTCGGCAGTGAGGAGGTTTAGTGCCCATCTGTTCTGGAGAGCAGCTCCTGCCAGGGAACTTATTTGGCTCTGCAGGGACACTAGGGAGTCGGCCACTCATTAGTCCCACAGAAGAACCTATGCCTCCTATGCCAGTCCCTGTCCCCGTGGCTATTCCTGCCCCTGGAAGGAATGGGTAGCAACACCACTCATTTAGCCTGGGCCTTAGGGCTGAAGGTTTACAAATGGCGCCCAGATTAGAGGCAACCAATAACAACAAAACAACCTCCCATATATTAGTTTAAAAGGGGAGAAACCTTGAGTTCCTGGTGTGCAACAGACATGCAGGAGGGCCAGGGGCAACAGGTCCAGCTACAGGTGGTCTGTTTCCTGACAGAACTTGGCTAAGGTTCCCTTGGAGGTGCAATTCATCTGCTCTTTCCCCGAGCTTTGAGGCCGGTGAGGAGGCCACTACAAACGCAGTCCCGTTATCTCTGTGGATTGTGGCCGGTAAGCCGAACCGGGGGACAATTTCTTTGAACTCATGGTGGGGGTCGGAGCGCAGATAAGGGAGGGAGCTAGGTCTATCTCCTTATTGGCTGCTATCTTGGCCACTTTGTCTGTGAGATGATTCCCTCATGCTATAGGGTCATCTCCCTTCTGGTGTCCTTTGCAGTGTAGAACTGCAACCTCTTTTGGAAGCCAGACGTTCTCGAGGAGCTTTAGTATTTCCTCCTTGTTTTGGATGGTCTTCCCCACCTCAGTGAGGAGACCCCTCTCCTTGTAGATTGAGATCGTTTGCCCTCACTGGTGGTGAGGGCCTGCACTAGAACATGTAATTTAGCCCAGTGTGCTGACCATCTATCCCACAGGTAGGACATTGGGCTCTAGGACTTCATCTGTGGTTGTAACTGCATACCCTGCCTTTTGAACACCCTCTGTGATGAAACTGCTACTATCACTGAACAAGGTGAGGTCTGGATTCTGTAGGGCCTGATCACGCAGATCTGGGCAGCTTGCAAGTACTTTATCGGTCACCTCAGAACAGTCAGGATCTGGTTTTCCTTCCTCAGAAGGTAGGAAAGTTGTGGGGTTCAGCCTGACCCACGGATTCTTGCAGAGCCCCTGGTATTGGGCTAAGCGAGAGTTGGAGAGGAAGCGTTGTTCCTGAGTGTTCATGAGAGATACAATGGCATAGGGGACTTTAACATGCAGTTTTTTTCCCAGGGTGAGCTTATCTACATCTTTAATGAGTAGAATTGTTGTCTCTGATGACCTAAGACATGGCGGCCATCCTGTCGCAACTGGGTCCAGCTTCGTCCACAGGTATGCTACTGGCCATTGCCAAGGGCCAACGGTCTGTGTGAGAACCCTGAGGGTGACCTTTTCCTTCTCATGCACAAAAAGATTAAAAGGCTTTTCTATATTTGGCAGGTCAAGAGCTGGTGCCTGCCCCAAAGTAGCCTTTATCTCTAGGAAGGTGCCTTTGGCCTCCTCTGTCCGACAGAGGGTTCTCGATCCAGCCCTACCAAGAGATTATAGAGGGGCCTTGCTGTTGCCAAGAATCCAGGAATCCAGATTCAGCAGAATACTGCAGCCCAAGGAATTTTCATAACCCCCTATTAGTTTGGGGCTGGGATAGGGAGGTGATGACCTTTCTTCTCTCCGGCCCTAGTGCTCTTTTTCCTTGGGTGAGGAGGAAGCCTAAGTATAGGACTTACTCTTGACAGATCTGTGTCTTTCTACCCTGAGTCCAACAGGAGTTGGAGGAGGGCCCTTGCACCCTCTGTACTATTCTCTCGGGTATTGCTGGCAAGGAGGAGGTCATCCACATACTGGAGAAGGGTGTAGCATGTGGCCTCCCTGGGAAAGCTGGCAAGGTCTCAGCCAGTGCCTCCCCAAAGAGGGCAGGGGAGTTTTTAAACCCCTGTGGGAGGTGTGTGCAAGTCAGTTGCTTCCGACTCCCTGTGTCCAGTTTGGTCCATTCGAAGACAAACAAAGGTTGGCGCTGGGGAGCCAAGTGGAGGCAGAAGTCTAAGCAGGTAAACCAGCTGGCAGAGCCTGGGATCTGGCTGAGGAGGGCGTACTGGTCCAGGACCGCCGGAGGCAGTCCTGCAAGGAGGCAGTCACTTTGCAAGGAGGAGACTGCCTACAAGGAGGCAGTCACTTTGTTGATAGCTCGTAGGTCTTGAACTGGTTGGTACCCTCCTCCCAGCTTCTTGACTGGCAAGAGCAGGGTGTTCCAGGGTGATTGGTATTCAACCAGAATGCCTGCTTCTTTGAGTCTGGTCAGGTGTTCTTAGATGCCTGCCCTTGCCTCTTGTGAGTGGGTATTGCCACTGTCTCTGCAGTTGAGCCCCTAGGATTAACTCTACAATGACAGGGACCCAGTTGTGAGCAAGTCCAGAGTGGGGTTGTCCTCATCCCATACAGTGGGGAAGGCAGTCCTGAAATCAGGCAGTCCGCTCAGTTGGGCCTGGGCACAGAATAGCCTCCATTCTTTATCCAATCAGAGGCTGGTGCATCACGTTGGATCAAAGGTTATTTGGGCCCCCAGCTTTGAGAGTATATCCCAGTCAAGGAGAGGGATAGGGCACTTAGGTAGGTAGAGGAATTCATGCCATACCGTGTAGCCCCCGAGTTCACATTGACAGGCCTGGCAGAAGGGCAGTTGCATTGCCCGTTTCCCTGTGGCCCTGAGGATGGTTGCAGTCTTTTCGCTAAAGGGGGCCATGGGGAAGGTGACAACAGAATGTTCAGCCCCAGTGCCAACCATAAAAATCATGGTTTGGCCCCCTACTTTTATTTTGACCATGGGTTCATGGGGGCCAAAAAGAAGTGAGCCCAGTCCCCCTCAATCTGAATCTATTCCTGCTAGGCCTATGAGGTCTTTTCTGCAGGGTTCTTCTGCATATCGGCTGGGTTTCTGGAACTTTCCCCGGGACACTTATTCTTCCAATGTCCTTCTTCCTTGCAGTAGGTGCATTGATCCCTTGCTAAGGTGGTTCTGGGTCTCCCCCTTTTTGGGAGCTGGAACTTCCCTATCCTTTTGTCGTGGCTCTCTTGTGCCTCAGGATCAAACAGGGTGTAAATGCGGTAAGCCTTGCATAGCCTCTCATAATAATCCCCGGGGGATTCCCCTGGTTGCCGGGCATATTCATGGGCTTCTTAGCCCCTGCTCGGATCCCCCAGAGGAGAGCCTCTTGGTACTGGTGGATGTGGACCAGCATCTGGAGAGCGCCTGTGCCTGGCCAAGGGCACAATCTGGCCACTGGTCTGGTAGAGAGAGGATCTGCCGAGTCCGGAGGTGGTGGGGAGACCGAAGGTGGCAGAGTATCAGGAACCTGGGGGTTCACATGGCCGGGTCAGACTGGTTCTTCCTCCAGATCACTGGGAGAATTTGTGGACGTCAGAACTTCTGTTGCCCTTCCTTGGGACGCTGTGTTGAGGCGACTAAGACCCTAGCCTGTCCCTGTTTGTTGCAGGTAAATCATACCCAAGGGGGAAAGGTTTGGGCAATCTCTAACCAGGAGTCGATATATGAGAACTGATCAGGGTGACCTGGGTCCCCCGTAACAACATGCCAGATGCGGCAGACCATTGGGACATCTAAGGTTCCCTCCGAGGGCCATCCTACACCAAAAGTGGGCCATTCTAGCTCACATAGTGTCCTTAACTTGCAGGGGGGTCATCTTAATTCCATAGTCTCCCAAAAACCCCTTTTTTGCTCTGTCCTGATCCCATAATGTTCCCGTGAGATGGAGTCACAAAGACAGAGAGGTAGGCGTGCCACCTCTAATGAGGAGAGCAGACAGATGCCCGTCTGGCCATGTCCCAAAGGAACTTAGGTGACACTTAGCTGTAGCAGTCTCAGCTTTGTGACTTATGATCAGAAACTATCCCAATGCCGCCGTAGACTATATGCAGTTCAGCATGGAATCGCAGACCGGCCCACTCAGACTCCGTGAGCTTTGGGGGACCTTAAGGGTGCCCGCCCATGGAGCCACAGAATCGAACTCAACAGGCAAGCTAGACTGAGTCACACATTCACACTCACATACACACCAGAGGTTATTACATTCCCTCCCACAGAATTCCTACCTGTGAGACTTCTGAGGTCTCCGGGGAGTGATCAGGTCCCTCTTCCACCCCATGGGCGGGCCGGACTGAATTGGGGCCCCGTACCTTACTGGTATCCGAAGTCGGGTCCAGGTCCTCACCTTCCAAGTCTCCTCGAGTCCAGCGGGAACGGCGGAGCAGGGCGGGCCTGAGGCGACCGGCCAGGTAGGTCACACCTTTTCCTTCGTGATTCCTCCTTCATCACCGCCTCGCCATTTTCCCAAACGGGTGGCAACAACGGGCCAGCGTGGTTGGGTTCTGGGTCAGGGAATCAAATGTTACGGAACCTGGTCTGGATCAGCCGGCGGAAAACCAAGCGGCGCTTGGAGATCTTGGAAGGCAGGAGGTTTATTTCACACCGGCAGGCTCAGAGGAGATCACCCTCCAGAGGTCTGAGCCCCAAGAGCATAAGCAGAGGGAAAGATTTATAGTCTGTTACTTCCGCATTCCGAATTAATAGTAATTTGGCCTGCGCGGCAAGCAGGGAGAAAGAAGAACCCGGAAGGAGAGTCTTCGGTCTTCGGTCCGGGACTGGAATTTCCCTATCAGTCCTGTTGGCCATCTTATAACAGGTTTTTCCCTTTCACCACCTTATAAACAAATTGCTTAGCACAGTGATAACTTCTCTTTTCCTTAAATAAAGATATTCCAGGGGCGCCTGGGTGGCGCAGTCGGTTAAGCGTCCGACCTCAGCCAGGTCACGATCTCGCAGTCCGTGAGTTCGAGCCCCGCGTCGGGCTCTGGGCTGATGGCTCAGAGCCTGGAGCCTGTTTCCGATTCTGTGTCTCCCTCTCTCTCTCTGCCCCTCCCCCGTTCATGCTCTGTCTCTCTCTGTCCCAAAAATAAATAAACATTGAAAAAAAAAATTTTTAAAAAAAAAAAAAAAAAGATATTCCAAAAACATACTCTTCCATACCATGGATGTAGAAACTCATACAATCAAACCATACCCAGAGTTTCCCTAAAACTAAGACATCACTGGGAGTGGGAGTGGGGAACACCACAATTTATTTAACATCCCCATGTGCTTAGTCAGCAGGGCAGTGAAATTAAGACCTTACACTTTGAAGTCAGACAGCCTGAATTCGAATCCCAGCTCTACTTTTGAGCAATTGACCTGACTTCTCTGAGCCTCAAATTTGCTTGTGTGTAAAATGAGAATTTAAGTTCTTCCCTCTCAGAGCATTTATGAAGACTTAAAAGTCTCTGGCAGAGACAGATGGCTACAAAATCCTCAACAAATGATGATGATGATATTACTATTATTATTCTGAACTTTTCTTTTATATAAAACATATAACTAGACTATGTCACAATAATAAATAGGGTAGGAATTGAGCCGAAAGACTTTGTGATCAAAAACAAAAGGAAAACGCTTTTGTTACATTTGAGACCCACCTCTCCCCCATTCCTAAGTTCTCCTCCAAAGTCTAAGCATCACTTCTTATTGTTGATATTCTCAAGAGCACTGCAACCTTATTGTCTCCACAGAAAGAACAAATTAAGAATACCAGTGTTCCAGCTCCATTTCCCACCCATACTGAACTCATGAGGACTACTGGCTCCCAAAGCAACTCCGGAGGAACTACAAAAGGAAAATCTCAAAACACAGATAATATTTTGAGAAACCCTTGGGGAGGGTTTGAACTGAGGATGGGGGGGATGGGCAGGAACAGCGTATCCTGAGGCAGGAATTAGTCCCATTCAGCTGAAGGAAGAATAAAGAGAGGAGATGTTGGAGTTTTGTAGGAGAGGGCAAAACAACTCTTCCTTACTCTCCAAGGTTCAGTGGCTGGAGACTGCAAATCAAACTGATAAAGGATGTATAAACAAGAGGAAAAAACAGGGTTCATGACATACATACACACAGGAGCTCACAAAGAAAAGTGTGGCTCAAGAAATAAACCATCTTATGGGGCGCCTGGGTGGCGCAGTCGGTTAAGCGTCCGACTTCAGCCAGGTCACGATCTCGGGGTCCGTGAGTTCGAGCCCCGCGTCAGGCTCTGGGTTGATGGCTCAGAGCCTGGAGCCTGTTTCTGATTCTGTGTCTCCCTCTCTCTCTGCGCCTCCCCCGTCCATGCTCTGTCTCTCTCTGTCCCAAACATAAAAATAAACGTTGCAAAAAAAATTTTTTTTTAAAAGAAATAAACCATCTTCATCCAAACAAAGGGAAGGTGTCTTTTGACTTGAGGAGAAGTTGGGATGAAGAAATGTTGTAGGAAAGTGACAAGGAAATATATTTAACATTAAGCAAGGCTTTTTAGTAAGGTTTGTTATGCAGATTTAAGTCAGTGCCTTCTCCATTTGTAGGAGTTATTAAGAATCTTCCTCTTATGTGGCAAGAGAAATGGAAACTTTTTTACAAATAGAAATTTCCTTTATAAATGTAAACTTCCCTTATGAAAAGGAAACTCATGCTCTCCTTTCACAGCTTCTCAAGTATCTGTTGTTTCTCAAGATAAGCAGCTCTAAGCAATCCTTTGCCAAAGACGTATATTCTGGAGTAGCATATTCTAGTCCCCTTTGAGTGCTATTCTTATTTCTCTCTCCCCATAGCCTTGGGACTTTCCATACCTGCCTCCATGAAATTAAGATTATTTTATGTTAGGACACAAAACAAGTCTTAATAAATTTAAGAACATTGAAACCATATCAAGTATCTTTTTAACTATAGTGATATGAAATTAGAAATCAATAGGAGGAAAGTTATAAATTTCACAAATATGTGGAAATTAACACACTCTTGAAAAACCAATGCAGGGGTGCTGGGTGGCTTGGTCGGTTAAGCGTCCGACTTTGGCTCAGGTCATGATCTCATGGTCTGTGAGTTTGAGCCCCGCGTCGGGCTCTGTGCTGACAGCTTGGAGCCTGGAGCCTGCTTCAGATTCTGTGTCTCCCTCTGTCTCTGCCCCACCCCTGTTCATGCTCTGTCTCTCTCTGTCTCAAAAATAAATAAATGTTTAAAAAAATAAAAAAAAAAAGAAAAACCAATGCAGCAGATAAGAAATGAAAGAATATCCTGAAATAAACAAAAATGGAAACATAATATACCAAAACCTATGGGATGCTGTAAAAATAGTTCTAAGAGGGAAGTTACTAGTGATAAACACTTACATCAAGAAACAAGAAGGATCTTAAATAAACAGATAAACCTACCTTTATCTGGAATTAGAAAAAAAAAAAAAAGAAGAATAAACTAAGCCCAAAGTTAGGAGAAACAAAATAATAAAGATCATACCAGAAAAACAATAGATCAAGAAAACTAAGAGCTGATCTTTTGGAAAGATTTTCTAAAAAATTGACCAATCTTTAGCTGAACTAAGAAAAAAGAGAGAAGACTCAAATACATAAAATCAGAAATGAAAGAGGAGAAATTACAACTGGTACCACAGAATGTATTCTTTTTTAACTTTATTTTTTATTTTTTAAAATTTACATCCAAATTAGCATACAGTGCAACAATGATTTCAGGAGTAGATTCCTTAGTGCCCCTTACCCATTTAGCCCATCCCCCCTCCCAAAACCCCTCCAGCAACCCTCAGTTTGCTCTCCATATTCATGAGTCTCTTCTGTTTTGTCCCCTCCCTGTTTTTATATTATTTTTGTTTCCCTTCCCTATGTTCATCTGTTTTGTTTCTTCAAGTCCTCAGATGAGTGAAGTCATATGATTTTTGTCTTTCTCTGACTAATTTCAATTAGCATAATACCCTCCAGTTCCATCCAATGGTGCCACAGAATTTAAATACAAAGGATCATGAAAGACTTCGATGAACAATTATATACCAACAAATTGGATAACCATGAAAAAATGGACAAATTCCTAGAAACATATACATACCAAGACTGAGTCATAAAGAAATAGAAAATCTGAACAAACCAATAAAAAAGATTTAAGCAGTAATCAAAAACCCCCAATGAAGAAAAGTCCAGGACCAGATGTCTTCCCAGGTAAATTCTACATTTAAAGAAAATTAATGCCAATCCTTTTCAAACTCCTTCAAGAAATTGAGGAGGGAACACTCCCAAACACACTTTGTAAAGCCAGCAATACCCTCACACCAAACTCAAATAAGGACGCTACAAGAAAAGAAAATTATAGGCAATATCCATGGTAAACAGAAATGCAAAAATCTTCAACAACATACTAGCAAACCAAATGCAACAGTGCATTAAGAAGATCATACATCATGATCAATGGAGTTTATTCCTGGGTTTCAAGAATGGTTCAACATATGCAAATCAATCAATATGCTACACCACATTGACAGAATGAAGGATAAAAAAATCATAAGATCATCTCCATAGATGCAGAAATAGCACTTGATAAAATTAAACATTCTTTCATGATTAGAACTCCCAACAAATTAGATATAGAAGGAACATACCTCAACATAATAAAGGCCATGTATGACAAACCCACAGGTCTCATATGCAATGGTAAAAAGCTGAAAACTTTTCTCTAAGACCAAGAGCAAGACAAATGTATACACTCTCTCACTTATGTTCAACATATTGCTGGAAGTCCTAGCCAGAGCAATTAGGCAAGAAAAAGAAATAAAAGGAAGGAATCAGAAAGGAAGAAGGTGTCTGTTTGTAAATAATAGGATATTATATATGGAAATCCCTAAAGACCACACACGCAAACACACACAAACTGTTAGAACTAGAACTAATAAATGAATTCAGTAAAGTTGCGGGATACAAAATCAACATAAAAAGTCACTTGTGTTTCTATACACTAACAACAAATTGAATATTAAGTAAACAATCCCATTTGCAATAGCATCGATAAGATAAAACACTTATGTATAGATTTAACCAAGGAGGAAATAGATTATACACTGAAAACTATAAAATATTAGTGGAAGAAATTAGACACAAATAAATGGAATGATATCCCGTATTCATGGACTAGAAGAATTAATATTGTTAAAATGCCTATACTACCCAAAGTGTTCTATAGATCACCACAATCCCTATCAAAATTCCAATGACGTTTTTCATAGAAATAGAACAAACAATCCTAAAATTTGTATGAAACCACAAAAGACCCCAAATAGTGAAAGCAATCCTGCAAAAGAATAAAGCTGGAAACATTACATTTCCTGATTTCAAGCTAAAAAGTGAGAGTAATCAAAACAGTATGGTACTGACATAAAAAGAGACAACATAGACCAATGGACCAGAATCAAGAGCACAAAAATAAGCTCCTGCATGTACAGTAAACTGTATATGTTTACTGTATATTTAACAAGGGAGCCAAGAATATTGAATGGGGAAAGGGTAGTTTCTAAAATAAACGGTGCTGGGAAAACTGGATAACTACCTGCAGAAAAATAAAATTGGACCTCTGTCTTACACCACTCACAAAAATTAACTCAAGTGGATTAAAGACAAATATAAGATTTGAAACCATCGAATTCCTGGAAGAAAACACAGAGGAAGAGTTCCTTGATATTGGTATTGGTCTTGGTAATGATTTTTCAGATGTGACACCAAAAAAAAACACAATCAAAGGGTTGCCTATGTGATTCTGGTTAAGCATCTGACTCTTGATTTCAGCTCAGGTCATGATCTCATGGTTCATGAGATCCAGCCCCATGTAAAGCTCTGCGCTGACAGCACAGAGCCTGCTTGAAATTCTCTCTCTCCATGTCTGTCTCTGCCCCCTCCTCTGCTCATGTGTACATATTCTCTCTCTCTCTCTCTCTCTCTCTCTCTCTCTCGCTCTCTCGCTCTCTCGCTCTCTCTCTCTCTCTCAAAATAAACTTTAAGAAAAAACACAAAATAAATAAAAGCAAAAATCCGCTAGTAGGAGTATATCAAAAAGCTTCACCACAGCAAAAGAAATGATCAACAAAATAAAAAAGGCAACCTAAAGAATGGGAGAAAATATTTGCAATTCACATATTTGATAAGGAGCAATATCTAAAATATATAAAGAACTCCTACAACTCAATAACAAAACAAAACAAAACCCAATTAAAAATGAGAGGACGAACTAAATAGACATTGCTCAAAAAAACACATAAAATGGCCAGCAAATACATGAAAAGGTGCTCAACATTACTAATCATAAGTGAAAATCAAAACCACAGTGAGATATCACCTCACACCTGTTAAAATGGCTATCATCAAAGACAAGAGGTGACAAGTGTTGGCAAAGATGTGGAAAAAAGGGAACCAGTTGTGCACTGTTGGTGAGAATGCAAACTAGTGCAGCTGCTATGGCAAGCAGTATGAAGGCTACTCAAAAAATTAAAAATAGAAGTACCCTATGATGCAGACATCCCACTTCTAGATATATATCCAATGGAAGTGAAAAGATATCAGAATAGATCTGCATCCCAATGTCTTGCAGCATTATTCACAATAGCCAGAATATAGAAACAACCTAGGTGAAAATTGAAAAGCCAAACTGATAGAGAATAGAACGGTGGTTACCAGGAACTAGGGATAGGAGGATTGAGGAGAAGTTGGCTAAAGGGTACAAACTTGCAGTCAGAAGATGAATAAGTTCTGAGGACCTCATGCACAGCATTGTGATTACAACAGTACTATATTACATATTTCAAAGTTGTTAAGAAACTAGATCATAAATGTTCTCACCACAGAGTGAAATGATAATTATGGGAAATGCTGGAGCTGGTAGCTAATGCTATGGTAATCCTATTGTAATATATAAATGTATCAATTAACATGTGGTATACCTTAAGCTTACACAGTATTATATGTCAGTTGTATATCAATTAAAAAAATTTTTTAACACACAGATCAATTAAACAAAATAGAAAGCCCAGAAATAAGCCCACACTTACATGGTCAATTAATCTATGACAAGGGAGGCAAGAATACTCAATGGAGAAAATATAGTCTTTTCAGTAAATGGTGCTGGGAAAACTGGACAGCTACATGTACAGGAATGAAACTGAACCACTTTCTTACACTATATGCAAAAATAAACTTCAAATAGATTAAACACCTAAAGTAATACCTGAAGCCATAAAAATTCTAGAAGAAAACACAGGCAGTAATTTCTCTGACATTGGCCATAGCAGCATTCTTCTAGATATATCTCCTGAGGCAAAGAAACAAAAGCAAAAATAAACTATTGTGACTACATCAAAATAAAAGGCTTTCATACAGCAAAGGAAACCATAAAAAAAAAAAAAAACAGAGAGGCAACCTAGTGAATGGGAGAAGAAATCTGCAAATAATATATCTGCTAAGGGGTTAATATCCAAAATATAGAAAGAATTTAAACAACTCAACACACACACACACACACACACACACACACACACACACACACACACACCAATCTGCTTTACAAATGGACAGAGGGGGAGCCTGGGTGGCTCAGTCGGTTAAGCATCCGACTTCAACTCAGGTCACGATCTCGCGGTCGGTGAGTTTGAGCCCCGCGTCTGGCTCTGGGCTGATGGCTCGGAGCCTGGAGCCTGCTTCCTGCTTCCGATTCTGTGTCTCCCTCTCTCTCTACCCCTCCCCCGCTCATGCTCTGTCTCTCTCTGTCTCAAAATAAATAAACGTTAAAAAAAAATTTTAAAAATAAATAAATAAAAATGGACAGAGGACCTGAATAAACATTTACCCAAAGAATACATACAGATGGCCAACAAACACATGAAAATATGTTCAACATTATTCACCATCAGGGAAATGAAAATCAAAACCACAGTGAGATATTAACTTACACCTATCAGAATGGCTAGTATCAGAAAGACAAGAAATAGCAAGTGTTGGTGTGGAGAAAAAGGCACCCTCATGCTCTGTTGGTGGGAATGTAAATTGGTGCAGCCACTGTGGAAAACAGTATGCAGGTTCCTCAAAGTATTAAAAATAGAACTATGTATGATACAATAATTCAACTTCTAGGTATTTACCCAAAGAAAGGAAAACACTAAGTTGAAAAGATATATTCACCTCCTATGTTTACTGCAGCTTTATTTACAATAGCCGAGATATGGAAGCAATCTAAGTGTTCATTGATAGACAAATGGATAAGGAAGATGCATGCATGTGCGCGCGCGCACACACACACACACACACACACAATGGAATATTACTTGTCCATAAAAAAGGATGAGATCTTGCCATTTGCGACAACATGGATGGACCTAGAGGGTATTATACTAAGTGAAATAAGTCAGACTGAGATAAATACCATATGATATCACTTGTATTTGGAATCTAACAAAAGAAATGAATGAACAAACAAAAAGCAGAATAAGGCCTGTAAATACAGAGAATAAACTTACAGTTGTCAGATAAATGTGAAGTTGGCGGGGGGGGGGGGGGGGGGGGGAGGGGCGGGGAGGGATGGAGAAAAATAGGTGAAGGGAAGTAGAAGATACGGGCTTCCAGTTATAAAATAAGTAAGTC
The DNA here is from genome assembly GCF_022837055.1 of Prionailurus viverrinus. Classification (NCBI taxonomy): domain Eukaryota; kingdom Metazoa; phylum Chordata; class Mammalia; order Carnivora; family Felidae; genus Prionailurus; species Prionailurus viverrinus. The sequence goes on from NC_062566.1 coordinate 93,166,346, forward strand.
ACAATAATAAAGTCACAGCATAGAGAATATGGCCAATGATATTGTAAGAGTGCTGTATGGTAACCGATGGTAGCTACCCTGTGGTAAACATAGCACAATGTTTAGAGAAGTTGAATCACTATATTGTACACCTGAAAATAATGTAACATTGTGTGTCAACTATACTCAAAATTTTTTTTTATCTTAAAGAGAGACATACCATTTTGAAAAAGTTTAGAATGAATTAAAAGGATGTCAATAAAAGGTAATATGTGACAAACACATACACAAAAGATATTCTTGTTGACAGTTTCTCAATGCTGACCCCTTGATAATTTGGTATTACTCACTTTTTTCCTTCCTCAGTGTGATGTCCTGAGATTCAAAGTTCAGCCATCTCAGTGTTTTTGTCTAAGCAATGCCACAAACCTTTACCTACAGACCCAGCACCTTTGTTTAGATCAAGAGCCTGAATGTTGCAAGGACACTGGAGCAAGGAAAGCAGCAATGAAAATAAGACACTGGTCTCCAGAAAAAGTGAGACCCCTTGGGATGCTCAAGGCATTCATTCCATAATGCTTTGAGATTGCACTTCCTAGAACAGCAGTACCAGAAGGGCCAATACACTCTTCAGGCCCTTGGGGCCATCATCATTCCAAGTCTGGGTTACTATTTGATGGTTAGATGGACCAACAAAAATGAGTGTGTGCTCCTAGTGTGTCCAGCCTCCTCTTGGATCCTCAGATGCCTGAAGGATGATTCTAGCATCAGGTCCCCACCCTTTAAGGCCTTGCACCACCCAAAACCATCCATAGTCAACTATCTGTGCACTTTTACCCATTAACTTATTGGGTACTTGCAACCCTTCAGTGGGTAGATAAAATCAATACACTTATTTTATAGATGAAGTTATTCCCTTCTAGAATGACCCACATTTCAATAACATTTGATTAGGAAGACAAATATCCAATTATTGTGTTTAAATCTAAGAGTGGGGATTTTTCACTAGAAGAGTAAGAATTTAGAAAACAGTGTAAATCAATTATTTTCTGTGTACATATAAATTAAAGAAAGAGAAGTTTAACCTTGAATACCAAAAAAGGAGAGATTTTGAGGGATATTCTTTTTTTTTTTTTAGTTTTTTTTTATATTTTTTCTTTTTCTTTTTCTTTTTTTCTATTTTTTATTTAATTTTTTTAAATTTACATCCAAATAAGTTAGCATCTAGTGCAACAATGATTTCAGGAGTAGATTCCTTAATGCCCCTTACCCATTTAGCCCATCCCCCCTCCCAAAACCCCTCCAGCAACCCTCAGTTTGTTCTCCATATTCATGAGTCTCTTCTGTTTTGTCCCCCTCCCTGTTTTTATATTATTTTTGTTTCCCTTCCCTTATGTTCATCTGTTTTGTCTCTTAAAGTCCTCAGATGAGTGAAGTCATATGATTTTTGTCTTTCTCTGACTGACTAATTTCACTTGGCATAATACCCTCCAGTTCCATCCACATAGTTGCAAATGGCAAGATTTCATTCTTTTTGATTGCCGAGTAGTACTCCATTGTGTATATATACCCCATCTTCTTTACCCATTCATCCATTGATGGACATTTGGGCTCTTTCCATACTTTGGCTATTGTTGATAGTGCTGCTATAAACATGGGGGTGCAGGTGTCCCTTCGAAACAGCACACCTGTATCCCTTGGATAAATGCCTAGTAGTGCAATTGCTGGGTCATAGGGTAGTTCTATTTTTAGTTTTTTGAGGAACCTCCATACAGTTTTCCAGAGTGGCTGCACCAGCTTGCATTCCCATTGAGGAATATCCTTGCCTGGCGGTTGCCACTGCTAGATTAGATGCTGAGCTATCCTACTTTTTAGGCTCTTAAGAAACAAGCTTCACAAATTATACCTCCCAACTCCTCCATCTCCATCTCTCTCTCCCTCATTTCCAGGGAGGGTTTAGCTTCAGTCTTGCCCAAAAGGAGAGGAATTACATTACCTACTAACTTTTCTCTTGGCCCAGGTATCCACACGGTACAATCAGGCTTAAATGAAGCCTCAAAACCCACGGATCTGTGCAATTATAGCAAGACAGAGGCTATGAACTTAAAAGCTCATTTCTCTCAAGAAATTTTACATTGTCTCGTTTTCCCACTTTAGCATTGCATTGAGAGAGGTAGGAAGTAAACATTACCCTGCAGGTGACCTGAGGACTCCCAAGGTGTGGCTAGTATCTGAAATGAGGGCAGTCTCATTCAGGACCATGCTCTTTAACTTGGGGAATCTGTGCCAGAATTGAATTTCAGTATACCAGTTGGTGTCAGCATACTTTCAAATTGTTATTACTTTTATAAGCTTCCTTTTATTGCTTAATTGGTATACTTTTCTATTTGTGAAAATTACTTGAGTATCTTGTGGTGCAATGGAACACATCGTAATTTTTTTCCAATAAAATTAATGGAATTGTAAAAAATCTAACAGCTTTTAACTTAGTGGGAGGGTTTTTAGGAACAAATTAAAGTCATTAACAAGGGATAAGATTATTTAGAAAACCCATAATGAAGGACCCAAATGAGAAGCACTCATTGTCATGATTTGCTCCCTTGGTAATAAAGAAGCTAGAATACTCTGAAATCAGATAACAAACACTCCCGACTATGTAGAAAACTTTCAAGGAAATTGTGTTTAAGGAGATTATCTACAAAAAAAGTTCTGTGTATGAATTCATTTTCACAAACCCTTTCCTGTGGTGATTGGCTGAATACGTCATCAGTGCTAGATGTCCACACTTAATCTTCATGAATAGTCATAGAAGTTAATGAGCATCCAAGGAAGAACAGATGCACAATTGTCATCATAAAATGGAATTGTGGGTATGTAAAAAGAGAACACAAGGTAAACCAGACCCAGTCTATGAAATTCAGCTAATGAGATTGCCAAGAAACAGGTTCCATTTCTTATTTTGTGCTTTGATTAATTTGTCTATACCACCATGAATGTTTATCACTTTGTCAACTAGTCCTTTGGTGTGTAATTTCTTTATTATTTAGGAAATAAAACAAAACCTCCTTCAGCATTAATGTAATGAAATCTTATTATTTATAGGTAACTGTTAGGAGTTTTAGTAACCTACATATCTTTGGTTCCCTGGGTGAAGGCTTATTGATTTTTGTAGCGCCTGCTGTTAATGTTTGATGTTTGGTGATGGAGGCTCAGCTAATCTACACAGGGGAGCTGTTTACACGATCAGCGTAATTATTATCGGGTTGTATAATGTGCATGAGGCTACTGGTACTTACATTCTTACAACTTTATTAAACAAAATGGTTCTTTCCTTTCATTGCTACAACATCTGAAACCATAAACACACCTACAGGGATCCTTTTCTGAAACCCAGATGATACAGAGTAAGAGGTTACAAAGTTAGCTCCTGAATTTGGACCTGTCCTAAACTGTGTTCAGAGAAACCAATGAGGCCCTGTATTACTGGGCCCAGAACCATGGTAATATACAAGCAGAAAGTAGGCATGATTTTTCTAAGATTGTCTGAAATAACAAAGATTTTACAATAAAACAGCTGAGTGGCAACCTGCTGCCTGTCCAAGAGAGCTGATCAAGGATATCAAAAGCACTGGTCAGGAGGAGTCACCCAGAGAGAGATGGGACGGTGAGGGTCCGAGGAAAGGAGTCCAGGGAAGTCACCAATGATATACATCGAAAAGTGAAGGCAATGTTGGTCATTTTGGCCCAGAGCACAGCTTCCTTAAATGTGTCCTTTGAACTCTAGGGCTGGAGTCCACTTGATGTCCACACAAGCCACTTCCAAGGCCAGCGATGTTTTAGTCCTTGCTCCAAGATCAGTGGTTCTCAAACATACAGGCAGGCAGGGATCTCTTTCTAAGTAGATAGAAAGGTGTCCAGAGCAAAGGGCTAGTATCCAAAATCTATAAAGAGCTCACCAAACTCCACACCGAAAAACAAATAACCCAGTGAAGAAATGGGCAGAAAACATGAATAGACACTTCTCTAAAGAAGACATCCGGATGGCCAACAGGCACATGAAAAGATGCTCAACGTCGCTCCTTATCAGGGAAATACAAATTAAAACCACACTCAGATATCACCTCACCCAGTCAGAGTGGCCAAAATGAACAAATCAGGAGACTATAGATGCTGGAGAGGATGTGGAGAAACGGGAACCCTCTTGCACTGTTGGTGGGAATGCAAATTGGTGCAGCCACTATGGAAAACAGTGTGGAGGTTCCTCAGAAAATTAAAAATAGACCTACTCTATGACCCAGCAATAGCACTGCTAGGAATTTACCCAAGGGATACAGGAGTACTGATGCATAGGGGCACTTGTACCCCAATGTTTATAGCAGCACTTTCAACAATAGCCAAATTATGGAAAGAGCCTAAATGTCCATCAACTGATGAATGGATAAAGAAATTGTGGTTTATATACACAATGGAGTACTACATGGCAATGAGAAAGAACGAAATATGGCCCTTTGTAGCAACGTGGATGGAACTGGAGAGTGTGATGCTAAGTGAAATAAGCCATACAGAGAAAGACAGATACCGTATGTTTTCACTCTTATGTGGATCCTGAGAAACTTAACAGAAACCCATGGGGGAGGGGAAGGAAAAAAAAAAAAAAAAAAAAGAGGTCAGAGTAGGAGAGAGCCAAAGCATAAGAGACTCTTAAAAACTGAGAACAAAAAAAAAAAGAACAAAAAAAAAAAAAAAAAAAAAAAAAAAAAAAAAAAAAACTGAGAACAAACTGAGGGTTGATGGGGGGTGGGAGGGAGGGGAGGGTGGGTGATGGGTATTGAGGAGGGCACCTTTTGGGATGAGGACTGGGTGTTGTATGGAACCCAATTTGACAATTAATTTCATATATTGGAAAAAAAAAAAAAAAAGGTGTCCAGAGGCTAAGGGGACTAATGAGAACAATGGGGGCTGTGAGGGTGGGGGGCAGTGATGAACAGAAAAGGAGGGCACTGTGGTCCTACAGGCCTTCAATACGTCTGTCAGGGAATCCAGCATTTGTTTATAGGAATCAGAAGGTCCAGTCTGGAAGCAGCTCAAGGGATTGGTCACCATTGACATACATAATGGGCTAAATTTAACAAAGGATTTTCAGTAAACACAAAAGTCAGTCCTGGTTTCTTTAAATTGTTTTCTAATTAACCAAATGACTCTAAATTGAGATACCAAATGATAGTTAGCCCATCTAGATTAAGCTTGTCACTTCCAATCTGAATTCTTTTAAAGCTTTGAAAGACAAAGGACACCTAGCACTAGCACAGGTAATAATCTAGTCCAATCTTTGGCTCCTATATAGCTTTGATTCCCGTATACACATATATTCAGTGATATCAACAAACTGAGCCTTTGATTTTCTAAATTAACCCTTGAGAAATACCTAGTAGCTCAGCCTTCTCTTCCTTTTTCCTGGTTTCAACTTCTGTGGATATTAAAGAAATTCAAACACCTTGTTAAGCCCTTCTTAATTATACCACTAGAAGGGCACCTGGGTGGCTCAGTTGGTTGAGGGTACGACTTCAGCTCAGGTCACGATCTTGTGGTCTATGAGTTCGAGCCCCGCGTTGGGCTCTGGGGTGATGGCTCAGAGCCTGGAGCCTACTTCCGATTCTGTGTCTCCCTCTCTCTCTGCCCCTCCCCCATTCATGCTCTGTCTCTGTCTCAAAAATAAGTAAATGTTAAAAAAAAAATTTAATTATACCACTAGAAGAGCTTTGTTTTTCCCACCTAAAAGTCCAAATCTCTAAGGCACTAAGGCTTAAGGATAGTTTTCAAAAAGAACTATGTTCTAGGCAGAAGTTATGCAAAGCAGACCATTTTAAAACTGTCAGGGGCATTAGGCATGCACGTAGTTGTCCAAGAATATGGTCTCTGGTCTCTCTGTAATGGTAAAAAAAAAAAAAAAGCGCCCATAAAAAGTAAAGACACACTGATACCCAACCAAATTACAATCGTTACCAAACCTGCTCATTCACTGAATCATTCAACAAATTTTTACTGCATGCCTGCCCTGTGAAATGTGCCATGTCAGGCACTGTCAGGATCTAGAGGGAGTGGAATTAATTCAGAGAAAACCAGAGATGGCTTAAATCATGTCCTATGAGGGACAGTTGAAATAATCACAAATTAACCTAAAATAAAAAGATTCTGGGAGAACATAAGAGCTCCCATGCTGAACTTTTTTTTTCTTGCAGAAGAGATTAGACTTGTTTTGCACAGCACCACATAGAATTAATATCAATGGGTGGAAATCAATGGAACCAATCATAGCAAAGCTAAGAAAGAACTTGCCACCACAGCAATCTAAAAATAGAATGAACTGTTTGGGAAGGGGCAGGAGCCTCACTGGCAATATTGGTACCTGGGGCACTATATACTGCAGTAGTGACTGGATACTCCCCCCTTAAATAAATCTTAAATCTGAATGCTTCAAATCACATCACCCAATCACTGCTAATATGCTGGTATGTTTCCTTCCTTTTTTCCTGTGCATTTTTTAACATATTGAAATCGTACCACATAATTTCCCACTTTGTATTGAAAATTATTTCTCTAGGCTATTTTGTAAACTAAAATTTACCAAAGCTTTTCATAATTGTTGGGACATTTACAATTTAATGAGAAGAGCAGTTCTGGAGATACTCTACTTGGTTTGAACCTCACTTACTGACTATACTATCTTGGTAAATTTATTTATTCTTTTTGCCTCAGTTGCCTTATTTGCAAAATAGGGATTATACCTCACATTGTATTAAAGCAGCTAATTCCAATAAAGCACTAAGAACAGAGCCTGGCACAAAACATGAACTTGAAAATTTTACCAATTGGGGCGCCTGGGTGGCGCAGTCGGTTGAGCGTCCGACTTCAGCCAGGTCACGATCTCTTGGTCCGTGAGTTCGAGCCCCGCGTCAGGCTCTGGGCTGATGGCTCGGAGCCTGGAGCCTGTTTCCGATTTTGTGTCTCCCTCTCTCTCTGCCCCTCCCCCGTTCATGCTCTGTCTCTCTCTGTCCCCAAAAAAATAAACGTTGAAAAAAAAAAAAAATTTTAAAAAAAAGAAAATTTTACCAATTATAGGTAAAAATCTGTAGAGAAAAACTGTGAAAGATTTTGACATGGACCAAAAGTTTGTTGGGTGTCTTTCAAGGAAATTAAAGCTTTTGTCTAGCACAGTCTTGGAGTGAGGGATTCTGAGCCTTTGTGTTCAAGCTATTCCACAACTTTGAAAGTTGTATATAAATTATACTTGCCCATAGACAAGTTCTAATATTGTTTGATGGGTAGTTGACTTCCTCTCATTTAAAAAGCCAGTTTCACATTTTTTTGTAAGTTTATTTCAACACCCACTAGTGATGTTTTGAATTCTTTGAATGTACTGAAACAGTTTACTGGTTTCAGTAATGATTTAAGTAAAATCCTTGATAGGTTCTTTGACAGGTCCCATTTAGATCTAATTTAGTAAGTCAAGGGACTCAAACCTAAAAATACATTCTGTACGCTCCATTGGTTTGGACCTCTCTCATAGGATCTATATTTTGCCATTGACATTATTGAGCTTTTACTAGGTTATTTCTTCAGTTAAAGACCTACTATTAATATATAAGGCACCTATTACGTGCTGTGGTAAATATGGAAATAGTCCCTGCCTTTATGTAATGGTCTCTGGGGAAGAGTATGTAGTGGGCATTGACAGAATTAGCTTTGACATCAAAGAGCCTCAAGTTCTAGTCCAGAATTCATCCCTTTCTTACTTGGGGAGACTTAGGGAAAATTACTTTCCTAAGCCTCAGTTTCCTCAGCTGTGTAATGGGCACGTGCATGAAAAAGTAGTCAGACACTTGAGAAATATAGCACGCACACAGCACTTCACATATCTAGCACATACATTTAAATCTTAAAACGTTAAGTTATCCAACCTCTAGCAGAGAAGCCAGACTACCTGTTCACACCAAGCCTTCCCACTCACTCCCACCACATACACATGGCCAGGAACGTCTAGGGTATGTTCCCTTAGCCAATGCTAAGTACATGAGCATTTACACAGCGCCACCCCACTAGACTGGAGTTTAGTTCACCCAGGAGTCTCATAATCAAACTCTTCTCACCACCTCATTTGCCTAAATCACTAGATGTAGGAGCCTATCTCATCTTCACCTCAAATTTTTACATTTGCTCAGCTAACACAGGTCCTCATCCACTGTCATTAACACCAGCTCCATTCCATTACCAGAAACTTTCCTACATCTTCAAGCTCTTCTCCCAATATTCTACCTCCTTGATGTTTAACATCTGGCTCTTCCCTAGACATTTGATCTGCAGTAACTGCAGTTTAGCTCATACTTCTAGGCCTCAAAAGTTAGGGGTAGAGATGGATTTCCTATAAAGCTCATGAAAGTTAAGCTTCAGTCGTCCCCAACTTCCATGACCCCCTACAACAGCATGGTTGTCATATTTTGAAAATCAATTAAGATGCTTTTTCCACTCATTTCTAGTCACATTTCCCCTCCTGTGAGATGATCTGTTAACCGGTTAATCAGAAGCACTTAGCTGATCACTCCCTCCTTGTCTTCTGGTATGCCACTATCTATCTAGGTTCTCCTTCAGTCTGTTTACTCATCTTCCCACCTGTCCCTAGAGTAACCCAGAACAGTCCTCTTCACTTATTCCCTAGATTTTAGGAATTGATCTTTCACTAAAAAAGATCCCAAAATAGTAGCTATTATTCACACTCTGGGGACAACAGAAGCTGTATTACCAGTCCCAAGGTCCCATGGATTCCAGAGGAATGTGTACAAATAAATGCCTACCTCCTTGGGAGCTCCATATGGGTATCTAAGAAGCACTCAACTTACCATGCCCCAAACTTGTTTTTTCAGTCCTTGCCTAGTAGCAACTATAACCTTCCAGTTGCTCAGGCCAAAGCTCTTGGAATCATTCTTTATTTTGTATCCCCCACATCCATTCCTTCAACAAATCCTGTCATCTTCCTCTTCAGAGGCCATTTGTTTGTAGACTACCTCAACCACACTCCCTTTTACCCTAGCCCTAGCTAAGATCCTTGCCTAAACTATTCCAACAGACAGGCTTCCCTCCTTCCACCCTTGCCCCACTGAAGTATTTTGCTCACAAGACCCATTCGGTGAACTTTTAAACACTGGTCCCTTCCACATACAAATATTTGAGAAACTTACAAACTTTTATCCACGAATTACTCCAAGAGCTAAGACTGCCACCTCTCCACCTCCAGGAAATTCCTAGAACAGGGGGTTTCCTCAAAAACATTTCAACACTTTTACTTCTACTGCCCTAGCTCACTATAGCAAATCAATTACTTCTGAGACAGTTGCCCACATTACATGTTGAATGCTCCTACATATAGAAGCCGCTTTATGTAACAAAAAGTTTTCTGAAGTGTAAAAACAACACTGGCATTTCTTCCCAGATTTCAGCATGGGTACTTTTACATAACTGAGGGAAATTAAGCCACATATTTTGAAGATGAACACATTGAGATACATTTTAAAATAGGGCATTTTAAATAGCACACTTTAGAAAGACTTCTATAATCAACTGACCATTCCATTCACATTAAAACACTCATAATTGAAGTATTTTTATTTTATGTACAATGAGTTGGCATTAAGATAGGTTATCTTGGATATCTTCAGTTAAGGTAGTGATCTTGGATGACCCATTCAAGGAAGTTCACTTAATCCAACTGAAAAAAAAAAAAAGGAAATTAATTCAAAATGTTTAAGTATCCTATTTTATTCTCACAAACACCAGCTCATTTTAGAAAAATGAGGTTTAAGCTGGATATGACCCACCCAAACTAGTTACCAAGATCGCAGGATTTACTGAATGCCCACAAGCCGTTCCACAAACCACAATTACATATTTTAGACTGTAAACTTCAGTATTGGTATTCTCACTTCTTCCCTCAGTTTCCCACTAGGAAAATACTAATACATAAAATGATCTTTACCAAAACCTCTCGATGGTTATTAAGTAGGGAACTAATTACACAGCTAACGTTTTGGCACTGTGTGCCAGAAACTACTGTAGGAGGCATTCATACACTCATTTAATCTTAACCTGAGAAACTGAAGACACAAAGTTAGCTTCAAGGTCTGAGACCATTCTCATCAGGGACACACTCACAACCTCCCACTAAGTAAGACATACAAACTTCCACACTGTAACAGCAAGCATATACTTGCTCTTTGGTCAAAATTAAAAGTCTAAGCTTAAGATACTTTGGGCCTGCCAGAGATCACACATTAATGCCAATGACTGTTAACGTATCCCAGAGACAATGAAGTAGTTTTCCCCATGGGAGGGGAGGGGGACACTAGCACGAAGAATCAAGACAGCTCCATATAAACATATACAAATTTTGCAACAACCTTGCCGTTTTTCTCAGGCAGACACTGAACTTCATGACCTTGGACCAATGTCATAGGACTATTAAAAAGCAGCCTTCTGTCTGAATCCTAACAAAATTTATCTGGCCCCAATCCTCAAGCTCATTCCAGTACATGATACTATTCAACATTTCAGGGCAGGAGGCAACACATGCATTTTGCTGGAAAAAAATGTCTGGGTAAGACTAAAGAGATCTAAAACGAAAGAGAACTAAAACCACTTTCAGTGGTTTCTGAAAAAGCAAGTAATTTCATCCACTATAATGCATGGCACCTAAAACTGGCAGACACTGGTCAATCGGAGTCAGCCCATTTATAAAGTCTACGTGGTCCTATCCCATTGACCTAACTACTACAACTATTTTAGCAGGGTCATCCGTCACCAAAAAAAGCCCGGCTCACAGCCAAGACAAAGAGGAAAACGGTGTTGATCGCAAGCTCACTGTAAGGAAATACGTGAACGTTCTCCGCTCACAAAACACGAGTATGGCATCCGCGGCCGCGTACCTTAATGAAGCCTATATCCTTCGCGTATTGACGGAAACACTGGCGGCACATGTTGAGGCCGTATTTCCGGATCAGACCGTGCCGGTTTGAGCAGACGCGGCTGTAAGAAAAGAGATGGCGCTACTGGAGGCCACAAAAATAAAAGGATTCCGTACTCTGGGGCCACCACCCGCACCGCCCGTCTTCCCCGACCCGTCAGAGGCCCGTAATGGCGGCAGGCACAGCTCTAGAGTCGCTCTGCCCTCACGCGCCGCCTGCAGGCTCCTCTACATTAGAGTTCTGGCCGCGTCACATGCCAGCGCAACCCTTCCTAACATCACATTCTGTTTCTCACCAAGAACGAGAACCCTGGCCAAATTTCCTCGGATGGCTCCAGTAGAGCTGCTGGTGACCCATCTTGCTCTCCCGGACGCAACGAGGCAAAAGGAAAGAGCTCGCCAACGCATGCGCTCTTCAAATGTTTGAGACAGTTTACCCAGAATGCAGTGCTGACAAATGACGCGAATGCTATGCGGCCACGCTGTTAACAGAAAGGTCTTGGAAACAATCCAAGCCCGGCACAGCTGATGACGTCACCGCACCGCAACCTCTAGTATCATTTTGCTCTGCCTCCGAGCGCCGGGCGCGGTGGCGCGCGCCTGTAGTCCCAGCTACTCGGGAGGCTGAGGCAGGAGGATCGCTTGAGCCCAGGAGTTCTGGGCTGTAGTGCGCTATGCCGATCGGGTGTCCGCACTAAGTTCGGCATCAATATGGTGACCTCCCGGGAGCGGGGGACCACCAGGTTGCCTAAGGAGGGGTGAACCGGCCCAGGTCGGAAACGGAGCAGGTCAAAACTCCCGTGCTGATCAGTAGTGGGATCGCGCCTGTGAATAGCCACTGCACTCCAGCCTGGGCAACATAGCGAGACCCCGTCTCTTTTGAGGCCCCTAAGGAATGAATTTTAAACTCTTAAAAATATGGACAATTTCATAATCTAAACATCTTTTCACCGCCCGAGCCAGTTACATCTCTAAAATTAAAATTTTACCCTTGGAAACACGATATTTGCCTCAACTCAGCACTGACACCTGCTGGGACAAATTAATAAAATAACTTAAAGTCAGCTGTAATAATTAAGAGTCAACAGTAGGAGTTTCTGTTTTGTTGGACAGAATACGTTTTCAAAGCGATTTGTTATTTTTTAATTGACACACCCTAGTTTTTTAATGGACACATCTACACCAGCTCAGAAAAATGATGAAAGGCTTGGTGTGTTTGATATTTAAATGTAGTTAAATTTAAAGTGAGAAGTAAATGCACAATGTATGTTACTTTGACCAGATGATTTGGTTACAACTACAAAAAAAAAAAAAAATGCCCTCTGAAAATCTGCTGGAAGATGTCTAAATTCCACAGGGACATTTATAATGTCTCTAGATAAAACTTAACTGTATATGGCTCTGAAAGCTTTGATTTATAAAATGTACCACAGGGTGAAATAATCTGACAACATTTTACACATGAACTTTTATACTGAAAGTGAAAAATACAATGCTTCTCCAAGGCATGGTATGTCAAGATTCTGGTAGGGCACCCCTCCCAACCATTAAATTAGGTACTTTGGTACATGATGAAGGAAGAGACAAATCCAAAATTTAAAAACCAGATGTGACTTGATTCCTGCCCTTAAAACTTGCAGATGTAGGGAGGAAAACAGGATGATCTCAAAGAGCCCTTCCTTACATTTTCAGATGGTGTGACTCAGTGACCTGTGTACAACTAAGTAAGCAGAACTTTCTGTATCCAATGGTGGGTATGCTTGTGGTGTACAAGAGGAGCAAAGAAGAGAGAAATTAATTCTAGCTTGAGGTATATTTAAGAGGCCTTTGATGTAAGCCTTGAAGAGTGGGATTTATACAGGCAGCACTAGATGGAAGGGAATGCCTAGTGAGAAGAAGAGTTTGAGCCAAAGAATGGAGTTGGGGAAGGTGAACAACCTTGTGTAACTGGAGTTGAGGATGCACAAAAAACCTAGTGATAGGTAACATAGAAAAGGTATTTTGTCATAAAGCCTGATTGAAAAGGGCCCAATGTCAAACTTCTATGATTTTCCTAGAGTTTATATCAATCACTGATGTGTAGTTTCCAAAATCACGGGCTTCTCGAAAATTAATCAAACATTGCCCCAACTATAGCTTTCCCAGACATTTCCTAGCTGGTCTACATAATTTTTAAATGATTAAAATGCTTCAGAGATCAATTCCATAAATATTCAACACTTTGGTATAGAATCCTTTGGGCCTAAAGAAGTGTGAACTCATTTAAAAGCAAAAAGGAAAGGATAAATAAGCAAGAAACAATTAGTTACACTTGAACAGTCTGCTATACTATCTTGATATTCAAGTAGTTCTTAATGTTGAAGCCGGTGCTCACTGGCCACTCCAAAAATCATAGAGCCCACAAGAATTATGCTAAATCTACCCTGCCTGAGCTCTACAAATGGCATGACAAAGCCTGTATGACAGCACAACAATTTATAACATGGCTTACTGAATATTTTAAGCCCACAATTGAGACCTCTGCTTAGAAAAAAGGATTCCTTTCAAAACATGACTGCTCATTGACAATGCCCCTGTTCATCCAAGAGCTCTGATGGAGATGTACAATGAGATTAATAGTTGTTTTCATGGCTGATAACACAGCATTCATCCTGCAGCCCGTGGATCAAGGAATCATTCCAAATTTCAAGTCATTTTATTTAAGAAATCCATTTTGTAAGGTATGGCTACCATACATAATGATTCCTCTATTGGATCTGGGGAAAGTGAATTGAAACCTCTTGGAAAGATTCGCCATTCTAGATGCCATTAAGAACATTTGTGATTTATGGGAAGAGGTCAAAATACCAACATGAACAGGAGTTTGGAAGAAGTTGATTCCAACCTTCATGGATGATTTTGAGGGTCCAAGACATGAGTGGAGGATGTTACTGCAGATGTGCTTGAAATAACAAGAGAGCTAGAATCAGAAGTGGAGCCTGAATATGGGACTGAATTGCTGCAGTCTCATGAGAAAACTTGAAGAGATGAGGAATTGCTTCTTATAGATGAGCAAAGAAAGTGGTTCCTTAGGATGGAATCTACTCCTATTAGAAATGCTGTGAAGAAACAAAACAAGAGAATATATGGCAAAGGGAGGGGGTAGAGAAGAGAGGGAAATAAACCACAAGAGACTCTTAATGATAGAAAACAAACTATAGATTGATGGAGGGAGGTGGGCGGGAGATGGGCTAGATATGTGTTGGATATTAAGGAGGGCACTTTTGATGAGCACTGGGTGTTGTATGTAAATGATGAGTCACTTAAACCAATATTGCACTATATGTTAAGCAAAATTTAAATTTAAAAAAATTTTTAAACGATACTGTGAAGATTGTGTAAATGACAACAAAGGATTTAGAATGTTATATAACCTAAGTTAATAAAGCAGCAGGAGGGTTTGAGAGGATTGACTCCAGTTTTGGAAGAAGTTCTACCGTGAGTAAGACTCTATCAAACGGTATCACATGCCACAGAGAAATTTTTCATGAAAAAAAGAATCAAATGATGTGGTAGATTTCACTGTGGTCTTATTTTAAAAAATTGCCACAGTCACCCCAACCTTTAGCAGCCACCAACCATCCTGATCAGTCAGCAACCACCAACACTGAGGTAAAAACTTCCAAAAGCAAGTGTCCCTGAGTGGCTCAGTCTGTTAAGTGCCTGACCTTGGCTTGGGTTATGATCTCACAGTTTGTGGGTTTGAGCCCTGCATCAGGCTCTGTGCTGACAACTTGGAGCCTGCTTTGGAGTCTGTGTCTCCTTCTCTCTCTGCCCCTCCCCCAATTGTGCTCTGTCTGTCAAAAATAAATAAATGTAAAAAAAGAAATTTTTTTAAAAAGGAACTTCCAAAAGCAAAAAGATTACAACTCACTGAAAGCTCAGGTGATGGGTAGCAGTTTTTCTTTGCTATAAAGTATTTTTTTAATTATGTACATTTTTTGGACATAATGCCATTGCACACTTAATAGACTACAGGATAGTGTAAACATGACTTTTATATGCACTGGGAAACCAACAAATTCCTTTGACTCTCTTTATTGTGGTATTTGCTTTATGTCAGTGCTCTGGAACTTAACCCTCAATATTAACAAGGAATACCTCTACCTGTTTCCCCACAATCTTCCTACAATGTGTATTAGCAAACTTCTTTATGTTTGTCCTTCTGCTAGCCTAAAAATGGTAAGTATTGCTTCAGTCTGAATTTTGATGAGGCAGAGCATGTTTTCCTATGTTTATAAGCCAGCCATGTGTATTTGGGAATTTCTCCTTTGAGCCCACAGGCCACTTTCTTAAAGTATTGCTGATCTGTAGTTTATATATTAGTAAAGCTTATGCAGAAGAAAATGAGCACTTTGACCTTTGTATTAGTTGCAAAGTTATTTTATATTGACCATAACCCCAGATTCTTAGTAATTACTTTGTTTCTGGTATATCCTTCCATGCAGAACATTTACATTTTATGTATTAAAATTTGTCAACTTGGGGTTATGTGGGTGGCTCAGTCAGTTGAGTGTCTGACTTCGGCTGAGGTCATGATCTCGTGGTTTGTGAAAGCCCACGTCGGGCTCTGTGCTGACAGCTCAGACGTGAAGCCTGTTTCAGATTCTGTGTCTCCCTCTCTCTGCCCCTCTCCCTTTCACGCTCTGTCTCTGTCTCTCAAAAATAAATAAACATTAAAAAAACTGTTTTAATTTGTCATCTTGTTACATTACTTTTTTAGGTAGTGTCAAAATTCTAAAAAACTTCTGTGTTTTCATGTAGCACTTTTACATTTTCAGTGTTTAAGTCTTGGATCCACCTAAAATTTATTATTGCAAGCTTCCTTCCCTTGCAAATGGCTACTTCCTTTCTCCAACACAAACAATGGTAATTGAATGCACATTAGTCTGTGAGCTTGCTCTATTTTAGCACAATGCCAGCTCTCATAAATATTTGTTACATGAATAAGTGAATAGCATATATTCATTTACATATTCATTCTTTCTACAAATATGCACTGAGTACTTACTATATGTGAACACTATGCTAGGTCTTGCATGTAACAGTAATGACTCAGAACCCAAGGAGCTTGTAGTCTAGAGGTGAGGATAGGCATTAAATAAGTAATCATATAGCAATATTTTGGACAAGATAATCTAAGATTCTTCTTGAACTGAACACCCAAAAGTGCTAGATAAAATATCATGTATTCCAAAATGCTGAGTTGAGCTTCCAGGAATCCCAAAGAGCTGGTGCTAAGCAGGAACTGAAAACCACAGAAACTGCCCTGGGGAGATTTGTCCAGCTAAGTAATAGGGACTAGATTCCAAAGGGAACAAGAAACAAGCCTTTGCAGAACTGTACTTAATTAAATTGCAAAGAGTGGAAATCCATGAAGGTTTGCGGGGAGAATTAAGTACAGGATAGGCGACAAGTCCTAGCACTAACACTCTAGAGGTAGTGAGCAAATCCCTTTACTCTTTTCAGCCTCTATTCCTTTTATGTAAAATAAGAGAATTGAATTAGAATATGTGTAAAGTATGTCTCAGCTGTAAAAGTTTAGGATTCTGTGATAGGAGACCCCCTAAAATAATTTAATTTGGCAGTAGTGTAGATGGTGGATTATTTCATTAGCCTTTCAACTGATCCCTGCCTCTAGGCTTGCTCTACCTCCTAAGTAATCTCTTTAGTGACCACAGTAACCTTTTCTAAACGGTGTGAATTTTATCCCCTGTTGAAAATGTTCAAGTTTCCCAGAACCTTCAGGCTAAAGTTCAAAGGCCTTGGTTTAGCAAACAAATTCTTTTCATCATTTGGCTACTTTATACTCCTCTAATGTCTTACATGTATCCAATTGTGGTACAATTGTTGGTTTGCTTGTCTCTCCTAAACACTGTAAAATCATCTCTGCCTTCTAAACATCTAACATAGGTACTGGCATACAGCAAGAACACCATAAATATTAAATAAAGGAATACATTTTGAAGACAGAAGACCTGGTAAGTTTAGGAATATCTCTGGAGGGAAGTAATGCAGCTTTCAACTGACATGGTACCACTAACAAGGGAAAAATGGATAGTAATTAGGAAATCATAGTGGAAACACAACTTATAAGATGTAATTACAGAGCATCAACAGGGACAAGGTAGCACTATACAGGTCTAATGCTTAAGTGTATATTTGTTAACTATTTAGCTTTATTTAATTTAGTTGAAGTTTATGGTTAAAAAACCAACTCGAAGATCTGGTCCCAATGTGCCAGGACAGCCAAGTCTACACTGTCCACAGATGGTGACCTCACTGTTTAATAGTATGATACGACTATGATTTACCAGTTTGAACCTAAATGAGCCATAAACCTAAGGGAGTAAAGTTTACTACGGGTACAAATGAAGGGGAAAGTCTGAGATTCAATTAATTAACTGTTGAATGCTTGTTATGCACTGGAAACTCAGTGAAATAAAAGAAATGAAACGTAAGTTTAAGTGCAATTGAATTTTCAGACTCCAAAAAAGGAGAGCAAGATGTTAGAGACAGCCAGTGGAAACTGAACAGGGTTTTGAAAGATTAATAGGGTTAATTAGTATGAACAAAACAAAAAGGAGAGAATGAGTGTAGTATGTAGGCCAGGCAGAAAAGGAATCAATTTCACAGAAGAAAATCGATCTAGATGTTATTTCTCTGATTCCTTTTGTCAAAAACTGTAGCCCACTTTAAAATGCCTTGTATTTCCATGTTCAGTCAGTCTGCAATTCAAACTAGCTTGAGCTAATTAAAGGTAGAGGAGGTCAACAGGCAGATTCTATTTGTATGGTGGTAAAGACAGAAGTGTGGATGGGTAATCAAAGAATCTTTTCTATTTTTTTTTAAGACTTTAAGTAATCTCTACACCCAACATAGAGTTCAAACTTACAACGCTGAGATCAAGAGTCACTCGCTCCACGAACTGAGCCGGCCAGGCACCCCTAAAGAATATTTTGCTTGGTAAACAGTCCAAAAAGACCAAAATAAACACCAGATCCAAGTATTTCAGCTATTAAAAATGAGGGAACTAAGGTGAAGATGTTGGGGGGAGGTGGAGGTGGGAGTTAAGATCCCAAAAACTGATATATGTTTATTTTACTTTCAAGCCACTATTATTTTATGTAATCTTATTTAATAAGATAATCTTATTTAAATATTTAGGGAAGCACACGCCATATTTGAGAATCTGGCAATTAGGAAGATACGTTTTTGGCAATACAAACCATTGTCCTATTCTGAAATCACCTTGGAACTGTTAAGTAACTTTCATATATTTAGATTATTTAACATTTACTGAATTCACTGAATCCGTGTTTCAACAACCCAGGTAACACCAAATAGAGGGTTGAGGCTTTGTTGTTGTAGTCTTGTTTTTTGTACATTTCTATTCTAATCAAAATTACATTGGTTTATACATGTAAGATTTCCCCACCTCCCAACTGTTCTTGGAAGTTGAGTATATTTATCGTATGTGTAATGCTTTAGGCTGGCATTTTATTATTTTCTTCTATATTATTATTCACTCAAAGAACAAAAGTGGGTAATTCTTGAAGTCTGTCTTTGAAAACTCTAAGGTGTGTTTGGCTTATTGTATGTTTTCACTGGCCACATGATTAACTGTTGCTAAATGAGGAGCCGTGTTTTCATGCTCTCCATTCAAAAATACTAAATAGAAAAAAAAAAGAAACGTAATGTTTTATTCATTACTAATTTTTAGGAACCAGTTACGTTTTTCAGAATGAGAATCAACAGATAACACTTCAGGTTCAACACCTTGTAAACAGGGACTCACACCCAATTAAGGATAAATCATTATATTGTCATAATTGAATTGAAAAATCGGTATTTCTGTAAGCCATTTCACATTTACAAAAGTACCGCTCAAACAAAATGAAATGTTTGATAAAAGCCTGGGATTAGGATGAGGCGAGAGAGGCGTCGAGGGCACAAAATTTAAGGAGAAAGGACTGTGCTCTCAGGGAAGCACACGCCATTTTTGAGAGCGCCTCCTTAAATAAGATGTGCGCCCCGGGCGCCTCCCTCCACCAAGAAATGTAGAGCCGGAGGTGCTTATAGGGTCTGGATAGTCTCTCCCAGTGTCAGATGTTAAACCAGTCACTCTATCCAACCTAATAGCGGTTTCAAAGCGGGAACCTGTTCAACAGAAATTGCCAAGTCAAATATTGTCCTATCAAATTCCGTTCTGACGTGGCAGGTGTTGCCTCCGGGGGGGGGGGGGGGAGCCACCCAAACCAAAACAAACACCAGCCCATCAGCACCGGGACATGCTGGCCCCGGCTGGCATTGGGCAACTCCCCAGTTCCGAAGCTATATAAGTAAGCGGACTTTCCCTTTAACACAGGAATACCGGTTTAGCGACCCAACAGGTGCAGGAAACGCGTTAAGTTGAACCGCGGAAAACAGAGCTCCGCCCCCAACAATAACCACCTGTGCCTCCAGCCGCAAGCGTTCCCGGGAAAGGACGTTGCGGCCTCGCCAGTCGCCGGCTCGGGAGATGCGAGCCAAGTCCTCAAGGGGCCGGTATCCGCGCTCCACCGACCCGCAACCACAGTGAGGACTCGGCCCTGCAAGTGAAAGGGGAGGCCGTCCTCCCCGCAGACCCATAGAGCCACTGTACTGAGAAAACCCGAGCTGTTGGCACTCCGAGCAGGCAGGCATATCCGGGGACAGCCCGCATGCTCGAGGACCCCGGCGGCGGCGCTGCGCGGCGGGAAGGGGGCACTTTCAAAGCCGAGTTGTGGAGCTCTTGCCGCGGCTGGCTCAAAATGAAGCTGCACTGCGAGGTCGAGGTAGTCAGTCGGCACTTGCCGGCTTTGGGAATGAGGAACCGGGGCAAGGGCATCCGGGCAGTGTTGAGCCTCTGTCAGCAGACGCCCGGGAGTCGGCCGCGGCCTCGGGCTGGAGGCGAGCGAGGCGGCCCGCTCCCTACCTGCCTGGTCATCTGCACCCTGAGGGACAAGCGCGGGACCCGCTATGAGGTGCGTGGACCGAACAGACCCTGCCTCGGGAGTCAGCCCCGAGCTCTTCCCCTTCGAGCCTCGCGCGTTCCAGAGGCTGGAGCCTGTCTGTGGGGTACCAGCGCCCCATCACCACCCCCAGTCCTGGGCGTCTCCCTGTGGACCCAAAAGAGGAAAGCTTTTGAGAGCGCATCTTCTCCTTATTTTTCTTTCCCGTTCCTTTGGTTTCAAATTGACAGCGTTTCTGTTTAGCAGTAGGTGGCATCCCTGCTGTCTTAAAGCCTCTGGAAATTTGGCCTGCATGAAACTAAACTTTAAATGGAATAGCAATCCACTTTGGGGGAACAGTAAAATAATTGCACTTTTGTTCAATAAATTATTTTCTCCCATGGTATATTCGCTAGCTTTTTTTTTTTTTTTTTTTTAAGGCTTTAAGTGATGAAGGATAGTATCCAGGATCGCTGGACCAGATTAGTACAGTAGTAAAGCAGTAGTGCTTTGGGTTGCATCTTGATATTTATACTAATGTTATTGCTCACTGCATCTTTCTTTTCCTTTCCTTTTCCTTCCTTCCTTCAAATGTTTTATTTCCTAAGACTTGATTTTCTAAGACCAGGGCTTTTTCTCATCTGTCTAGCAGTAGTAAACTCTAGAAGCTGTTGAAAGTTGAAATAGAATTTCCAAAGCACAGGTCTTATAAAATCCTTTTTCCCTCATTTCACCAGGTACTATGTTATTTTGTCAGAATGACTGGAATACCCTTGTGTCTACTGTAAATAAAGTCGAGGGGGCAACTCATCTCCCACCCTTGTATCTGACTCTTCACTGGGCTTTATACAGTTTCTAGGATTATTTCCCTTAGTGTTGTATTCCACAGTGTATACTCAAAGGTTGAGGAAAGGGGGCATTACCATCTCATTCAGAGACACTTAACATTTGATATAAGCAGTTGAAAGTGTAATTTCCCCACTTCGTGGAATCAACTCCTATAAAATTTTCAACTTGAAAGGACTTTAGCAATCACCCAACATTCTAATTCTATAGGTTAGAAAACTGTAAGGTGACAAACAAGCTCATAGCAAGAATTGGGTCTCCCTTTTTTTTTCTTCCATTGTCTTCCCCAAACCCTCTTTCATGGTCAGTTCAGGTTCTATTTTAAGTCTGTAATGATCGCCCTTAAAACTTCTGCATTAATAATTGCAGGTGGTAACCCTAATCAGAATTTTATTGTGAATAGTGAGTTGAAGACTTGATTTGGTCACTGTCCTTCCAACACTAGAAAGGGAATAGAAACCAGTGCTTACATTACAAGGTGGACTATGTAAGTGCTATAATAAAGGTAGAAGTAGAGCAGAATCAAAAAACAAATGAATTCTGATTATAGGGGCTTGAGAAAGTTTTGTAGAAGAGGTGGTGCCACAGGGTTTGGGACATAGTAGGTGCCCAATAAACATTTCTTGGATGAATTAAAGTGGTGTTGGTCCTGGGCCTCGAAGACTAGGTATTAGTGCTAACTGTGGGAAGTACCTTGGGGATCTTTCTTATACCAACTTTTCTGCCCCATGATTCAGCTGCTGCCTATCTCACTGTGATTTGCCAATCTGTATCTTTAGCTAGTCCTCTCCCTTAACTTGCAACTTGAATCTTAGCTGGAAATCTTCACTTGGATGTGTTGTAGCATTTCAAACTCAAAATATCTAAAAGTTAATTTTCTTTGCCACCCCGAAACCTACTTTTCTGATCATGTTCTGCAACTCATTAAATATTCTGCTCTATCCAGAAACCTTAAGGTTTATGTTCTGCAACTCATTAAATATTCTGCTCTATCCAGAAACCTTAAGGTTTTTGCATTCCCATGTAATATATTTTTGAATCCTTAAAATTCTACCTCCTAGGACCCTTTCAGATTTTCATACCTCCTTCCATCCCAGCTGCAGTCTAAACCACCAGAATCCCTTGTCTGGCTAGTCTCTTAAAAGATGCATCCCCACATGTAATATATTATTGAATCCTTACAATTCTACTTCCTAGGATCCTTTCAGATTTTCATACCTCCATCCATCCCAGCTGCAGTAGAAACCACCAGAATCCCTTGTCTGGCTAGGTCTCTTAAAAGATATCCCTATGTCTCTACCAACCTCATCCCATTCTCCCCTCTCCCAAAGTTCATTCTTAAACTGTGGTTAAAGGGAACTTCCTAAATCCCAGATCTAGGATGCCTGGGTGGCCCAGTAGGTTAAGCATCCAACTCTTGATTTTGGCTCAGAGTATGATCTCATGGTTTGTGAGACCAACCCCCACCAAGCTGATAGCACAGAGCCAGCTTGGGATTTCCCCCCACCCCTCTCTCTCAAAGTAAATAAAGATTTTTTTTTTTTTTTTATGTAGGTGTAACTATGTTCCCAGCTTCAAGTCACTCAGTAGATATCATTTTCAGACTAAAATCCAAAATTCTTGACATGGTCTGCAAAATCTTTCACCATGCAATCCCTGTTTGCCTTTCCTGACTCACCTGCCTCTTTTTCCTGGATCCTTCAGCCATACTTCTTTCACCTCCTTGGAGCTGCCAAGCCCTCTTGCCTTGAAGGCTTTGCACACATTTTTCCTTATTGGTATGCTACTCTCTCTCTCTTCTCCCACTATCTTCATTTGCCCGACATCTCCTAATCCTTCAGTTCTCATCTTTAAGGTCACTTTCATATTCCTTTGGTACATAAGATCTTAGAGCAGTCTATACTTCCTTTATCTTTTTTTTTTTTTTTAAATATTAAAAAAAAGTTTTTTTTTTCAACATTTATTTATTTTTGGGACAGAGAGAGACAGAGCATGAATGGGGTAGGGGCAGAGAGAGAGGGAGACACAGAATCGGAAACAGGCTCCAGGCTCTGAGCCATCAGCCCAGAGCCTGACACGGGGCTCGAACTCACGGACCGCGAGATCATGACCTGGCTGAAGTCGGACGCTTAACCGACTGCGCCACCCAGGCGCCCCTATACTTCCCTTATCTTAATATTTGTTATGCTTGTAACTACCTACTTAATAATTGTCTCTCATTAGACTGACAACTTTATAAACATAATTACTATGTTGGTCTTATTCAAAACTATTGTTTCAAGCCTCCTATCATAGTACATGGTACAGAGTGGCTTCTCAATACATTATTGTTGAAGTCTAAAACAGAAACATCAGTCATTAAAAATTTTTGAGCACCTATTATGTGTCAGTCACTGTTGTAGCTCCGTGGATACAATAGTGAACAAAGGAGACATGATTCCTGCTTTCATGGCGTTTATAGTCTTGTGGGAGGTGTGTCCACCTAAGACTAATGGACTGAAGTTAAGAAGGCAAGTAACTACTATTGACAACTTCTACAGCCACATAGTTAGAATGGGAGAAGAGGAGTATTCTCCCAAATGGGAGTCACAGGAAAGAGTTACTGGACTGATCTAACAGCAATATCTACCAGAAGCTGGATAAGAAATGTAGCTACCCAAATGCTAAAAAAGCCCACAAATAAAAACTAAAACTTAAAACAACAAAACATGCAGACTTAAGGAGTAAAAGCCTGGGAAAGTGACTGGCATATTCTAATTGTAATAAATATTACTGAATAACAATACCAGATTTTGTCCTTTTTTCTCTTTGGTTTTAAGCAGCTAAAGGAGAACATTGAGCAATTCTTCACCAAATTTATGGATGAGGGGAAAGCTACTGTTCGGTTAAAGGAGCCTCCTGTGGATATCTGTTTAAGTAAGGTATGGTATTACAAACACGATTAAAGGGGCAACTGGGCAGCTCAGTTAAGCATCTGACTCTTGATTTCGGTTCAGTCTTGATCTCATGGTTTGTGAGTTTGAGCCCCTGATTGGGCTCTGTGCTGAAAGTGAAGAGGCTACTTGGGATTCTGTCTCCCTCTCTCTCTGTCCCTCCCCTAATTGCTCTCTATCTCTCTCTAAATAAATAAATGTAAATATGTATAAATAATAAATGAAAATAAACTTAAAAGATTGTTTAAAAAACATAGCAATTAGGTTGGTTGGCTGTATTTCCTTTTTTTTTTTTTTTTTTTTTTTTTTTTTTTTTTTTATTTTTGGGACAGAGAGAGATAGAGCATGAACGGGGGAGGGGCAGAGAGAGAGGGAGACAAGAATCGGAAACAGGCTCCAGGCTCCGAGCCATCAGCCCAGAGCCTGACGCGGGGCTCGAACTCACGGACCGCGAGATCGTGACCTGGCTGAAGTCGGACGCTTAACCGACTGCGCCACCCAGGCGCCCCTGTATTTCCTTTAAAGAAGAGACTATTTGAGGATCCTTAATATCCCAGACAACTGAATAGGGATGTACACTTGGCAGGTGTGTTTGAAGAAGCCGTGGCAGGTCTGTGGTGGAATTCAAAAACTCACCAGACACATACACAGTTTCTCTGGTATGCTGGCATGGCTCTAACAGTGTAGAGTCAGCCTGCTAAGGCGACAGGATTAGGAGGAAGGAAAATGGCTTACTTCCGTGCTCCAGATGGACCCTTAGGGTGTTCCTAGAATAGAATTCTATAAAGCCAGTGGCACACGGCTACATTTGCCAGCAAAGTCACCCATTACAGATCAAATTTGGTGTAAAAAAAAAAAAAATGCAATTAGAACCATTTGAGGGGTATTTTTTTTTTAATGTTTATTTATTTTGAGAGAGACAAACAATCTGAAGCAGGCTCTTTGCTGTCAGTGCAGAGCATGAGGTGGGGCTCGAACTCAAAACCATGAGACTGTGACCTGAGCCAGTCAGACGCACAACTGACTAAGCCATTCAGGCCCCTCCATTCTGGGGGTATTTTATTATAATTTTTAAAAATACTTAAACCATTAAAATAAAACTTTACTGTGCCCTATCCCCTTTTCCTCTCCCCACCCCCTCACAGAGAGTAGAAGCAATGTCTTATTCAGCCTTTCATTATCCTTAATCCAAAGCAAAGTGGTTTGTAAACAATAGAGTTTAATGACTATTTAAGGTATTTGTATTGAATGGAAACATTTTGTTCTACTTCCTCCTGTTCTTATAGTTTTTCATTTTCTCTTGATATTCAGCTTCTCCTACTAACTTTTCCTTCTACCTAAAAAAAGCTGAGGTCTAACCAATCAAAATAGAATAGACGAATTTCCCAAAGACAAGGTTAAATCCATTGCCTCCATATACTGTCTTTTGACCTTTGTTTTCAGTGGTTTATCAAAACTGTCTCAGAGATCACTGGTCTCCTTCCTTTTTTTCAATCACATTGCCATTATTTTGAGGTCTGTAGATTTCGACACTGATGACCACTCCCTTAATAAAACTTTCCTTTCTTGGCATCTGGCAGGACACCATCCTGGTTTACTCTTGGTTTTCTTAGCCACTCCTTTGTCTCCTATCTCTAGCATCTTTTTTTTCTATCCCCAATTAAAGGCTTTATTCTAATCTTCTGCCTATTCTTTACCATACCTGCTTTCCATTCTCGTAACTCAGTCTTTATTTATATAAACTCCCAAATCTTTAAGCTGGTACCCTGTACCAGACCTACTTGACCCAGGTCTCCAGACTTCACTCACACTACTTCACTGTGTATATTGCTGCTGAAATAATATTTAGCTTTTCTCATGTAATTCTCCTGTTCCAAGTTCTTAAAAGATTTCCACAGCCTGATCATTCCATCCTCCTCATCATGGTATCAGGTTCATCTATACCATCTCCACACTGCATTTCTAGTCTTTTACACCTCTACAAAGCTCCCACATTCCAACTAAATAGGATCACGTACTATTCCTCAAACTTGCTGCAAGTTACCAGTCCTTCACATGTAAACTTTAGGAAACTTCTGAAATGTCCTGCAAGCATTAGATATTTCTGTTGAGAACTTAGTTCCCATACCACTTTAATAGTGATTTTTCTGTCCAGATGGAAGCAATCTGTCTTGCTCTTGATGTTTTCCAGCACTTCTTACAGTGCCATTTGGCCCTGCTTTTGAGAGGACCATTGCTTTTCATAATTCCAAGTCTTTGTGAATGGCAGCCTTGGGTATTTTGCAGTGCACAGCACCATCTCAATCTATGTCAGAGGCACTGGAGATTTGCCTCAGTTCATGATAAACCCAAGTCTTAAGTGGAATCTTTTCATGTATTCTTGTCTTATTTTATACTCTTTTGATTCCCCTTTGAATGGTTTAAATTTAGAGTATGTCTCTCAACATATTTTTTCAAAAACTTTCAGATTTTTTTGTGTCTATATTGAAATTTATCAAAATAGTAAAAAATTTATTTTTACAGCCATTTTCAAGAAATGAGTTCATCATTTGCATGTATAACTTTATAGAATTTGTTATAGGGTAAATTAGCATGCATGTATTATCTAAAATGGAATTTATAATTGTACAACTTATTTTTATTTATTCAGGCCAATTCAAGCAGCTTAAAGAGTTTCCTGTCAGCTGTGAGACTCGCTCACAGAGGTTGTAATATTGAGGTACCACTTTCAACCTTCACACCAGTGAAGACTTCAGAATTTGAAAAATTTAAAACTAAAATGGTTATCACATCCAAAAAGGACTATCCTCTAAGCAAGAACTTCCCATATTCTCTGGAACATCTTCAGACTTCTTACTGTGGGCTTGTCCGAGTTGATATGCGTATGCTTTGCTTAAAAAACCTTAGGAAATTAGACTTGAGTCACAACCATATAAAAAAGCTTCCAGCTACAATTGGAGACCTCATCCATCTTCAAGAACTTAACTTGAGTGACAATCACTTGGAATCATTTAGTGTAGCTTTGTGTCAGTCTACACTCCAGAAGTCACTTCGGAGTTTGGATCTCAGCAAGAACAAAATTAAGGCGCTCCCTGTGCAGTTTTGTCAGCTCCGAGAACTTACAGATTTAAAACTTGATGATAATGAATTGATTCGATTTCCTTTCAAGATGGGACAATTGACAAACCTGCGTTTTTTGTCAGCCGCTCGAAATAAGCTTCCATTTTTGCCTAGTGAATTTCAAAATTTATCCCTTGAGTACTTGGATCTTTTTGGAAATACTTTTGAACAACCAAAAGCCCTTCCAGTTATAATGCTGCAAACGCCATTAACTTTATTGGAATCCTCTGCACGAGCCATGTTATATAATAGGTAAGACTTTTTAATAGTCATAAAATGCAGTACCTCTGATAAGAGTCTGGTATTCTCATCATCCTCATTGTAATAGTCCTAGGCTTTAACATAGTTTACAGTGCTGTGCACAGTTTGACATCTTGCTCCAGTGGCCTTCTTGCTGCTCCTTGCCTCTACTTGGAATGCCTTTCTTCCAGAAAGTTCCATAGCTCAATTTCTCACTTCATTTAGTTCTTTTCCCAAGTGACACCCAGAAAGGCCTTTCCTCACCGCCCTATCTAAAGTTTTATCTCCACCCCCTTTCATTGCTTGACTTTTTGGTTATAGGATTTATTATCTGGCATTAATTTTTTTTTTAATGTTTATTTATTTTTGAGACAGACAGAGTGTGACTGGAGGAGGGGCAGAGAGAGAAGGAGACACAGGATCTGAAACAGGCTGGAGGCTCTTGAGTTGTCAGCACAGACAGAGCCTGACATGGGGCTCGAACCCATGAACCGTGAGATCATGACCTGAGCCAAAGTCGAGCACTTAACCGACTGAGCCACCCAGGCGCCCCTTTACTTCTTTCTATCTATCCCGTCACTTGTATTTATCAAGTGTTTTCAGCCCAGTTGTTATAAAAAGGATACAGACCCAAAGCTATGAGAATAATGCCTATTATCTAGCCTTTGGTAACTTGTCTTCACTACTGGTTACAAACATAAACTTACGGTCTATTAGAAAAATATGTGGGAATTTATGTTAGATAGAAAATACAGTTCTTAACAGTATTACACTATTACCTCTTTCCTTAGGGTATAACTAGTAGCTTGAAACAGGTTAATATACACATGTGGTAGACACTTCTTAGTTTTTTAAAAAATTGTTATTTATAGAAGGAACAAACTGGTACATGTGAAAAAAAATGAATTGCCAACAAGACCAGTCCCAAATCCCTATGAAATGCAAACTTTTTTATTTGATATGTATCTTTTCAGACTTTTCCTGATAGGGTTTTGAACTCCAGTTTAAATTATAGAGTAGGTTTTATTTATTTGTTGAAAAAATATGAACACCTATTATGTGCCAGCCTAGGCTAGGGACTAGAGAACAAAGAAAAGACTGGAAGACAGACAAAGTGACTTGGGGCATGGTTGAGTCAGGAGTTGGGCAATGGGCAGGCAAAACACTGTCTCGGAGATGAGGGTAAAAGGGTTTGACTTTTTCGGGTTTTTGAGTTTGACTTGATTTTAATAGCAAGTAAGTGATTTAAGCAAGGTGAGGTCAGCACTTGCTCAACCAGTAAAGTAAAAATACCTGAAACAATATATGTTTTAAATCTGTTTCACAGTTTAAAATTCCCTTTTAAACAGTTGATGCCTAGGAGAGTATATGGATTTATTTAAATAAATGTTTCTTCACAGATAGAACTCAGTAATTCTCCCATTGCCATTGAGAATTGTATACTAGAGCTGTAGCTTTAAATGATCATGTTATACTGATAATACAATGTAGATTTCTTCATACTATTCCATGGGTTATGGTATTAGGTGACAGTGCTAAAAGATACTTTATGGAGTAGTATAGATACTCTTAGGTTTATAATATGCCATATGGTGTTTTCCCCATTCTTAACAGTTTGGAAGAAAGAACAATATACTGAGTCACTTAATAGAGTAATCTTATTTTTCCATGGTTATAATTCAGTATCCTGTAATTCATGACCCAATGCATGAAGTTCTGAATCTAGTAACATGCTAAATATTTTTTCAACTTTTTTTTTTTTCTAATAGGATTCCATATGGCTCTCATAGCATTCCTTTTCATCTTTGCCAAGATTTGGATACTGCTAAAACCTGTGTCTGTGGAAGATTCTGTCTAAGCTGTTTTATTCAGGGAACTACTACCATGAATCTACACTCTGTTGCTCACACTGTGGTCTTAGTGGATAATATGGGTGGTACTGAAGCACCTATTATCTCTTACTTCTGTTCTCTAGCCTGTTACGTAAATTCCTGTGATATGTTAAAGTAACTGGTGATAACACAAAAACAAATTCCATTTAGTTACAGATTACCTTGGGATTCATTTATGGTTTAATAGTATCAAATTAGAGAAAGGGAAGCTTTTTGTATACTTGAGGGCAGGAATGTGTTACTCTAACATTTTCAATTATTTGACTGTAAAACCTTAATTTCATTAAAACCTATAATTTTACTGTGAAAGTAGACTTTTTTCAGTTTATTTCACTTGTGTTGATGTCAGCCTAGTGTTTCCAGAATGGGTTGTAGGGCTATCTTTTAATGTTAAACAGATATTGATCCCTATCACTCTGGTCATAGAATTTTCTTACCAGTTTCCTTCTTGAATTTCAATTAAAGAAATTGACTTTCTGTATACAGAAAATATATGTTGGAGGACTAATAGAGTCTAAGTTTTAGTGAAAACTTGTTTGCTGTGAAACTTTGTTTTTCAGGTATATTATTCTACATCTGGAATTCTATATTCACCAAGCATAAAGTTGGAGTTGCTTTGGGATAAGCAGGCTTCAGCTTTTATAAGTTTTATAATGTTAATCACATAATCTTTGTTGTGACTTTTGTAACTTTTAGAGTTGGAACAGGATTTTAGGGTTGGGTAGGAAGAACATAAAATTGCTTTTTACTGATTACATCCTATATTTGAGGGTTGTTCGTTTTCTGATTATTATTTTAGTTAATATTTTCAAGTTAAAAAAAAATTTTTTTTAATGTTTGTTTATTTTTGAGAGAGAGAGAGAGAGAGACAGAGCATAAGTGGGGGAGGAGCAGAGAGAGAGGGAGACACAGAATCCAAAGCAGGGTCCAGGATCTGAGCTGTCAGCACAGATGCAGGGCTCGAACCCATAAACCGTGAGATTAGGACCTGAGCCCTAGTCAGATGCTTAACCGACTGAGCCACCCAGGTGCCCCAATATTTTCAAGTTTTTACTTTAAAAAGTGGTGGCGATACACCAGCTGAACTATGATCAGAATTTTTTTTTTTTAATTTTTTTTTTCAACTTTTTTTTAAATTTATTTTTGGGACAGAGAGAGACAGAGCATGAACGGGGGAGGGGCAGAGAGAGAGGGAGACACAGAATCGGAAACAGGCTCCAGGCTCCGAGCCATCAGTCCAGAGCCTGACGCGGGGCTCGAACTCACGGACCGCGAGATCGTGACCTGGCTGAAGTTGGACGCTTTACCGACTGCGCCACCCAGGCGCCCCCTATGACCAGAATTTTAACTAGGTTAGAGGAAATATAAAATGTAGCTGCTTGAAAGAGATGTGGAAAATGGAATTAGTAGAACTCCATTCTATACATTTGCACTGCCCTTTTTCAAATCAGCCTCATAACTGGTTTCTGGGAACAAAAGAGGTGAAAGAGTAAAAGTTACTGGAGAAGACCCTCCCTAGTGTTAGCATATCATTTTTGTTCTAGGCCTGGAGTTACAGGTTGAGTCTGTGTAAGACTGTTTCTTATGGCTTTAGGTAACTATTTCCTCTGTCTTCCTAAAATATTTATTTGGAGCATCTTACTCTTTTTTGAAAATACAGGCATTGAGTAAAAACTGTTTTAAATGTTACAATATTTTTAAGGAATTTTTAAAAAATGTTTACCTTTGAGAGGGGGACACAGAATCCAAAGCAGCTCCAGGCTCCAAGCTGTTAGCAGAGAGCCTCACACCGGGACCAAACTCATGGACCGTGAGATATGACCTGAGCCAAAGTCAGATCCTAAACTGACTGAGCTACCCAGGCACCCCTAAATATTAGAAGATTTTTATTAAAACTTTATGTATATGATCTCCAAAATATGGTTTCTTCTCAGAGCAGATTCTTTGGTCCAGAGCCATAATTCTTTGGGTGACCTTAAATTTGTATTGCTTGTGGTCAATTAAATTCTTCCTGCAAAAATTTCTATATTCTGGTTTTTTATTTGAAAAAATCATATATATAATGCAAACATGGCTTACATAAAAAGAGCTGCCATTTAGCGGAGTATTTGTCACAAGTGTTTTACATAATTTTATTTAATCCTCACAAATTACCCTAGGAGGTCAGTACCATAAACCCAGATCAGATTTTAAGTCCAGGCTTTATACTGCCTTCTAAAGTTAATTCACTTTTGCTCTTTAAAACCAAGAGTTCTGTTAAGTATAAGATCTTAGTTTTTTTCTGAACAAAACGGCGAGGAATTACCCAGGTTATGTAACTACTTTATTTATTTATTTATTTATTTTTTTTTTTTAATTTTTTTTTCTCAATGTTTGTTTATTTTTGGGACAGAGAGAGACAGAGCATGAACGGGGGAGGGGCAGAGAGAGAGGGAGACACAGAATCGGAAACAGGCTCCAGGCTCTGAGCCATCAGCCCAGAGCCTGATGCGGGGCTCAACTCACAGACCGCGAGATCGTGACCTGGCTGAAGTCCGACGCTTAACCGACTGCGCCACCCAGGCGCCCCTATGTAACTACTTTAAAACATAGTTCTTTAAAAAATGTATTGTGACATATTTAACTTGTATCTGATTTTTACATGTTCTTGAAGAAAAAGTTCCTTCAATAACAAATGCAGGTGTGTCTGTGTTGGGACTAAGTGCTAGCCATCCGTTACTCCTACACCCTAGCCCTTTGTCTTTGCATCTTTACTCATCTAAAAGCCATCCCATGCAACTATCTTGGCCAACTTAAAATTCTTGTACAGAATGCAGAATTTGTCTTCTCATAACCGATACCCTTTGTCAGTTTATTTCTCCTTTTGATATTTTTTTTTTTTTGCTTTTCATGGGTTATAAGGTTCACTTCTTTGAGTTTCAGCCTTCCATTCTATTTTCAGTAGTAACTGCTTGCTTCCTCATACCTCCCAATAACCAAGTTGTAACATTTGAGTACCTCCCAGAGTAGCTTCTAAAAGATTCAAAAAGCAGTCCATGCTATTATGGACTCATGGTTCTTCACTAGCTTCAGAACATTTTGCAGTTAGAAGTCAGTTTTTAACTCCTGCCTTACATTCAGGACCAGTCTAAAAACCATGCCATCCAAAAAAACCGTAATGGAAATGTTCTGTATCTTTGTTGTCCAATAGTCACTCAGCACATGTGGCTATTGAGCACTAAATGTAGCCGCTAGTGTTAACTGAGGAACTGCTTTTTCATTTAAATATCTATATGACTAGTGGTTCTTACTGGACACTAATTTGCAAAAAGTCGGCTCTTTTTATCCCTCATCTTTGATACCCTGCCCCAGTGAGTCTGCTATACACAAGCTTAATTTACCCTCCTCATTTACTTTTTTTGAAAATCTGATTTGACTTTCCCAGGAGCTCTTCAATCATGATTATGAATTTACCTAACATATTTGAAATTGACCAGAAAAGGTAAAGAAGGTCTGAGTTTTTTTCCCTGATAGAGTTCCATAACCTAGTTATAAAGTTGGATGTGGTACTCCTGTCTTTTTATATGTGTGTGTGAGAGACACATAAACAATATTCCAATTCTTATGAAACTAAATTTAAATAAATTTAAGAGGATAAATCTTAGTTCAACAAATTTGCTGTTATTTCCTTAATTTTGAATCACATTAAATATGTCATTCTATTTGTATTTCAAAAAACACAGAATATTTGAGCAAAAATATTACTGCATTTATTTTCATACAGATAACGTTGCTACAAGCGTCAACGAAAAGAAGAATCCCAAAGCTTAGAACTGGATCACTTGGCCCTTTCTCTTCTTATCTCCTCCCAGTTCAAAATGCTTGCATCTTTTAATGGCCAGCATCCTCTTGGACCTGCAGTTAGGTTCGACACATTCAAGCCTCAGCACAATCTTCTTTGTGGTTTTAGCCTTCTTCCGGAAAATTGGCTTTGTCTGCCCACCATAGCCACTCTGCTTCCGATCGTAGCGCCTCTTTCCCTGGGCATACAGGGAATCCTTGCCCTTCTTATACTGGGTCACTTTGTGAGGCTGATGCTTTCCACACTTCTTACAGAAAGTCCTTCGGGTTTTCGGAACATTGACCATCTTTGCAGCAGGGCTGTCAGCACGATTCAAACTGGCAAAACATTTAAAATTACAGTGGCAGACGTTAAACATTTTGAATAAAACGTTTTAAAAATTCAGGAAAACATTACAGCATTACATGTATCACTAAGGTATAGACCCACCAAGTACTCATTTCATATAAGAATAAATTACACAGAAAAGTGCACACCTTTTGGAATGCTTAAATTATCAGAGCATGTATAGAATGAGACTCAATAAAAATTAGCATGCAATGCAGCAGCACAGGGGGCTCAGGAGCCAGTTTCCCCGTACAAAGCGAGTTCCTTTGGAGTTTTAATTTACTGTGGCTACCCCAAAAGAAAAGAAGTGGTGTCTATCTAATTTTCTTTCTCAGAGAGGGCCAAAGCTAGAGCCTCCGGCTCTTCCTCGCACCCTCTTCCCCCACGTTCTAGCGCCCGGGCATTCCCGGTTCAGCGCGCGATACAGTGGCTACGGCTACGGCCCGCCTACGCTCCTTCCCCGGGAACCAAATCAGTCTGGTTTCACTTTTCCTCTCAGAAGCACAGCCACCCGTCAGAGCAGCCCTGAAGGCTGACGTGTCCTTAATATGTGCCTCCCGGCCCACTAGCCGCCATTCCTGAGACCCTTTCCAAAGGGAACCGGAGCCAGTTCTTTGGCTCTAGCAAACCAGGCAGCGGGTCTCGCCCTCCAGTTCCCACAAGGGCCTCGTCCATCCCCAGGTTCCCAGCACTGGAGGCTCCTGCTGAGACGCTACACTACCGTCTTAGCTCACCAGCAAATTCGGCGTCCGCGATCCTCGCCTCGCCTCGCCTCGCCTCGCTCGCGCCTAACAGGAAAGGGAGGAACGAGGCGGAAGCAGGAACTGTGCGTGAGCGACAGTACTACAGGCCAATAGGCAGCAGGCAGCGGCGGCCTGTCGTCCCCGGACGCGTCCGGGAAGCTCCAACCAGGGGCCCAAGGGGCGGGCCGGAGGGGTGTGGGCCGGAGGGCCGCGGCGCTCCGCGGGCCAGTCGCGGGTTGTCAGAACGGTCGCCGCCGGAGTGGGGCGAGGCTGCGTCGCTCGGTCTTGGCGGTGTAGGGCCCGTGTAAGGATGAGAGCGCAGAGGACGCAGGGCCGCTGGAGGCGCAGGTAACCAAGCGGGAGTGCGGTGGGGCCGCTGCGGGGCTTCTTCCGGGACCCTTGCTGAATGGAGAGGACCGAGGCGATGCCGAGCCGCGGCTCCTAGCCGCGGGGCCGCTGCCCGAGCTGCAGCTGCCAGGCGAGGATGTGTGGAGCCCGGGCGGCGCGGGGGAGCTGAGACCCTTCGGGCCCCAGGACCCCCGGGGCCCGGGATGAGTTAGCTAGGGCAGCCGCGGGGTCCAATTCCGACTGCCTCAGGCCAAGGCGACGGCCGCCACCCGCCCGCCCCTTCTGTGCAGAAGCCGCTAGCTCCTTTTCGCGCCCGCCCGCCAGCGCTCCCGGCCCTGGAGACCATGAGGTTCCGCATCTACAAGCGGAAGGTGCTAATCCTGACGCTCGTGGTGGCCGCCTGCGGCTTCGTCCTCTGGAGCAGCAATGGGCGACAAAGGAAAAACGAGGCCCTCGCCCCGCCGCTGCTGGACGCCGAGCCCGCGCGAGGTGCGGGCGGCCGGGGCGGGGACCATTCGGCTGTGTCCGTGGGCATCCGCCGGCTCTCCAACGAGTCGGCGGCTCCGCTGGTCCCCGCGGCCCCGCAGCCCGAGGCGGACAACCTGACGCTGCGGTACAGGTCCCTGGTGTACCAGCTGAACTTCGACCAGACGCTGAGGAATGTAGATAAGGCCGGCTCCTGGACCCCTCGAGAGCTGGTGCTGGTGGTCCAGGTGCATAACCGGCCCGATTACCTCAGACTGCTGCTGGACTCCCTCCGGAAAGCCCAGGGCATCGACAGCGTCCTCGTCATCTTTAGCCATGACTTCTGGTCGACAGAAATAAATCAACTGATCGCTGGGGTGGATTTCTGTCCGGTTCTGCAGGTGTTCTTTCCTTTCAGCATTCAGTTGTACCCCAACGAGTTTCCAGGCAGCGACCCCAGAGATTGCCCCCGAGACCTGGAGAAGAATGCAGCTTTGAAGATGGGATGCATTAATGCTGAGTATCCCGACTCCTTTGGCCATTATAGAGAGGCCAAGTTCTCCCAAACCAAACACCATTGGTGGTGGAAGCTGCATTTTGTATGGGAAAGGGTCAAAGTTCTTCGAGACTATGCTGGCCTCATACTTTTCCTAGAGGAGGATCACTACTTAGCCCCAGACTTTTACCATGTCTTCAAAAAGATGTGGAAGTTAAAGCAGCAAGAGTGTCCTGAGTGTGATGTTCTCTCCCTGGGGACCTATACGGCCAGTCGCAGTTTCCATGGCATTGCTGACAAGGTAGACGTGAAAACTTGGAAATCCACAGAGCACAATATGGGTCTAGCCTTGACCCGGGATGCCTATCAGAAGTTGATTGAGTGCACGGACACTTTCTGTACTTACGATGATTATAACTGGGACTGGACTCTTCAATATTTAACTGTATCCTGTCTTCCAAAATTCTGGAAAGTGCTGGTTCCTCAAGTTCCTAGGATATTTCATGCTGGAGACTGTGGTATGCACCACAAGAAAACCTGTAGACCATCCACCCAGAGTGCCCAAATTGAGTCACTCTTAAATAATAACAAACAGTACTTGTTTCCAGACACTCTAACTATCAGTGAGAAGTTTGTGGCAGCCATTTCCCCACCTAGGAAAAATGGAGGGTGGGGAGATATTAGGGACCATGAACTCTGTAAAAGTTATAGAAGACTGCAGTGAAAAATCACAATTACAAAAGCAAAAGTGACAGTCTTCTATTTTTGATATTTGTCCAAACAGGATAAACAATTGAATAAAAAGGGTTTAGGAACTGGTTTCTGCTTTAATACAAAAAAAAACAAAAACAAAAAAACAGTTCTTGTAAAAGATGTCCAAATATAGTAATCTTTTCCTTCTCTGTCTGACAAAAATTTAAACAGAAGTTTTCATTTCAGGAGTTGGGTTTTAAAGTTCAATCTGTATCAGCTAAAGGTAATCATTGTTAACCGGTAAAAGAAAAGAGGAGAAATTTTATTTAAATTGCATCTCTTAATCTTTTTATCTGGAACTTTGTACACTTTTCCACTTTCAAAACTTATTTTAAGTACAGCAAACTTTATTTAAAATTGTCATAACAGTAAAAAGTATTACAATAGAATCATTAGAGTATTAATGGAGCAAGCCCAATTTCACTCGACACGGTTACTAGGAAGGGTTTGCTTCGCTGGTTTTATAATTCAAAAGTTATGTTTGTTAAACACCCTATCAGAACAGACATTTTCAGTATTACAGATTCCTGTATTATTGTGTTAAGATTTGCCTGTGCTTTGGAACCTTCATAGAACACACTTTCTTTTGGAATGTATTTGATAAGAAAGTTGAAACACTGTTTTCACCTCAATGTAGAAATACAGTGGTTTTTTTTTTTTCTTTTAGTGCTGCCAAAATAAAATAACTCATTTTTGCATAAAAAAGTTCCTAATCATTTTGTAGAAGAAATTTTGTTTACTCTTTACACCAAAATTCAGTAAAGGCATTCTAGAAGTTTTATAGTTTGCATTATATCTTCGTATGAACCCTTTGTACATCATACAACTGAATTTGAATTAAAGAAAACCCCACTCTTGACAATGCATTCCCTTTGGAAGAAACTGGCTTTCAAATTAGCCAAGCATAGCCAATGAACAATAAAAAGCTGCCTTGTAAGTGAAATACAGCCTAAATTGTTTTCGAGAACCAGCAATGATAGAAAGTTCAGTCATGCTACAGTGAAACATGTTCTAGTGCCGGCTTTATTTTAACTGAAATCATACTTTTTAAAAAGGCACACACAATAATAGGAAACAGGCTTAAAATTATTCTATATTTAATGTGGAAGTTTCTCTTAACAGTATATAATTGCATTCAACCAGAAATTACTCAAAGATTAATTTCTGTGTAGATATGACATCATTTCAACCCCAGGGAAATTATGTATTAAATGGACAGTTTTGAAATGATTTCATCAAATTGTCATTGTGGCGGAAAAATGCGTACAGTCATTTTAGGTGGACCAAATAGTTCTCTTACTTTATGTGCTACCTTTATATTACCCTCATAGCCCAATCTGGTTCCAGATTTTAGAGGGGTTATAAATATAAATCAGGATGAATTGCCAGGTTTTGTACTACCTTTTGGTGCTCTGATCTGACTTTCCCCAGTTCAAAGGACTAAAGAGATTAGGTAATTTCCAGGACTAAGGTAGGGCCAGACCTTTGAATTAGTATCTTTTTTTGAAACATAGATAAATCAGCTCATGGCCTTGGTGTCAGCAATTAGATCAACAAATACTTTCCTTTCTACATTCATGCTGTATTAAAAATTTTTGTGAGAAAAAATTTATTCGGATTTTCTCCTGGCCTCCAATAAAAATATTATTCCACAAAACTAATAATTTAAGATACATTATCTGCTACCCTTTTTGAGATATTGCAAGAAAAACTAACTAGAAACCACTGGCTGTTTTGTTTCCATGTAATACAGCAAAGACAGTTTTCCTATGGGAACAAATTCCCAGATTTTTTATTATTCTAATATTAGTAAATGTAGGCTGGCTGGCTGGCTGCATTAGTTGGAGTATGTGACTCTCAATATCGGGGTTATCAATTCAAGCCCCACGTTTGGGTGTAGGGATTACCTAAAAGCTTTTAAAAATATTCATAAATGAATTCTGTAAGACCAAGAAATGTCTTAATACTGCAATAGTAACTTCCAAAAACACCTTTTAAGAAGTTCAGTTTTCAAAAGTATCACTATATCACCTGTATTTTGTGTGTGACAGACATGAGAAGAGTAAAATACAGAGTTGAAGCAAAAATACTAAATTTCATTCAGTGTATTTGTGTTGTGATTGTTTGGATCGTTAATATTGGTTGGTAAACTTCTAAGAATCTCTGTTTCAAACATAAATATGTTCTATTTAGTGAAACTTATAAATGCATAGTTTTGAGATTCTATCCCACCACACACACATACTGATTAATTTCCAGTTAATTGCATTCTTGAGAATTTTTGTAACAGACACAACTTAGTGAATATTTACTGTAAAACTTTATTAAAATTATGGTAAAGAAAAGAAGCCAAAAACAAACAGAAGCAAATAAATACAGGTTGTATTAAAACTATATGTTTAATAACCCTCCATTAGAAAAAGTACACATCTATCAGAGGAATCACAAAAATCACCATAATTAAGGAAACTCTGTATAAATTATACATGCAAAAAATATGGCCAGTTTCCCCATTAGAATCAAAATTGAAAATTTTAATTTTATACTTTCTTAAGTACTTTGTTTTACAATAATAGTTAACAGAAAAATAATCTAAGTCCAAAAAACTTTACTCTTAACTTTTAAATTCTAAAATTATATAGAATTAATCCAAGTCATACAGCAAAGAATTATGAAAACTGAATGCACATTGAGTCACATGATCTTTAATAAACTGCACACTACCATCCTGCATATTGGTTTCTTTTATGTTGTCAAGACCAGGTAAATTGTGAACTGTTGTTTCGTTTAGTAATGATTGACGGTCTCCATGTAATTCTTTCTCTTCTGTTATCACTGGTTCTTTTAAATTACCTTTTTCCTCATTTGAATAAACGGGACTTTCTTCTTTTATAAATTCAGGTTCCATTTTTGACTCAGGTTGCTGAGACTTTCCAAATAGCATGTGAGAAACATCAAGAGACTCTTGTTGCAAGCATACAACTGAACCACAACCGTCTGTTTCTAGTACTTCAACTGCCACAGATGAATCAGAATCAGTTGTTGAGGCGGTAGGATGTTCTATATTTTCTTTTTCAGTTACAGGACTTCCTTCATTGACTTTTTCTTCCTTTTCATGAAGCTGCTCAGAGTTACTACATTCTTGCAACTAGGTCAAGAGAAACAATAAATTAAGAATTCTTTGAAACAAACAGAAAATTAAATTGTAGTACTCTCTGGGTATAGATTTTTTTTTTTAATTGTGAGGGAACAACCCTTGCAGAACTGCGGATTTCCAGGCTTCCCCCTCAAAGTCATCTTCCGAATGCTGCCAGTTATTTTTTAATAATGCAGACAATACAAACCTGGCATTAATTCTTGATTAATTCCTTCCAGTGACTCCTCATCTCCTTCAAGATAAAATAATCCTGGCCTACCAACCCTTTAGTAGTCTTTCTAATAAGGTCATTCTTGAATTTCTTGAGTTTTCTTGAATTTCTGTGATTCTTTAGATCTACTCCCTCCCCACATTCATATATAAATCAACTGTGCTAGTTACTAAATTATCTCTGTGTCCAATATTGAAGACTAAAAATAACCAAACTAGGGGTACGTGGTTGGCTCAGTGGGTTAAACGTGGGCTCAGGTCATGATTCCACAGCCTAGAGTCATGGGATAAAGCCACACATCAGGCTCCACCCTGAGCAGATGGCCTGCTTAAGGACAGCTGGGTGGCTCAGTCGGTTGAGCATCCAACTCTTGATTTGGGCTTAGGTCATGATCTCACAGTTCGTGAGATCAAGCCTCGAATTGGGCTCTACACTGACAGTGTGGTGCCTGCTTGGGATTCCAGCTCTTCCTCTCTCTCTGCCCCTCCCCCAACCGTACAGGCATGTGCATGCAATCTCTCTCAAAATAAACTTAAAAAAAAAAAAGATGCTTTCTCCCTTGCCCCTCTCCCCCATGCTCGCTCTCTCCCTTTCTAAAATATAGTTAATTAACTAATTATTTTTACAAAATAACCAAACTTATGGTTCAACTGGAAATAATGAACAAACAGAGTGACACAGCTCCTTCCCATGGTTTGAGAGTCAAAAAGACTTGTTTGTCCCTGGACTGGTATTCAAACTTCCTAAATGTTAGTCTCACTCTATTCCTCAATGGAGAGTTACTTTGGGATGAAATGAGATCTGTGTGAAAATAAATCACAAAGTGCATGGCACACAGTAAAATACATACAAAGAGGTCTTTACTCCTAAGTCTTCCCAGATACTATGTACATTTGATTTAAAGTTATGACATCAAGAAATCAAAAATTAAGATTATTGGTCAGGCTTTAACCTGGTCCTAAATCACTACTCTACAAAGGCCACCAAATCCTTACCTTTGCGTGAATCTGAATCTTACTATCAGTAACCTGAAGAACTTCAATTAATGGTGGGGTTAAGGACATTGTCTGTTTAAATGGAGAGCTCAGGACCTCTTCAAGTACCTCATTAACATTTTCTTCATTGACAAACAGCTTTTCCTAAAATAAGAGAAAAAAAATTCTGCCTCATAAGTTATTCTTGACACATTTGATCTAAGAACAGCTCGTAAAAGTTCTTAACACAGTTCAGGATTATACTTTTAAATGTTTAATGTTACTCCTATGCTGTTTTGGCAGAAGAAAACAGTATTGAGTAGTTAAGAGTAGCAAGAGTATATACATATAACGGCAAAGGCGCTAAAAGAAAAGTCTTTAAAAAATCCTAGTTCCTTTTCTAAGTCTCTGTTAACAATCTGAGATAATCTTACTTATAAATGATATTTTTCTTTCTTTTTTCTCAATATTGTATAAGAATAACATCACCACTAGGTCTATAAATGCAGTCACAGCTATAAAATGTAATTTAATTTTAGAATACTTCCTAATGAGTCAGCTAAGAAAAATACGTGACAAGATTTATTCAAATTTTGTGTGACCAGTTTGTGTTTTAGTTCTTGGCCAGGTAACAGCCAAATATAATATTTTACTTGAGAAGTAGATTCTAATTTTACACATTGAGATAATCCAGCGTGACACTAGCATATAGCTATTTATAAGAATGAAACAGATTTCAAGAGACATAGGAAAGATTTCCAAACTACTATTAAGAAATGCATAAATCACTTTTACCAGACTCTCAAACACAAAGCAGTTTGTGCATATTCATGTGAAATGAATATAGGTATATAGTTAGGGTGTTGAAGGGATAACCATATTTAAAATTCATAAAATCAGTTTATTGTTGCCTGAAATAAAATACTTACATAAAAACAAATTTCCAAATAAACACAGTTCATTATTTGGTCCAAATAGGAGGGCAAAATCAGAAAGAGACAAGTTTCAAGTTCCCTTATTTTATACAGTATCTACATTTGTGAACGCCTA
Organism: Prionailurus viverrinus; assembly: GCF_022837055.1. NCBI lineage: Eukaryota > Metazoa > Chordata > Mammalia > Carnivora > Felidae > Prionailurus > Prionailurus viverrinus. The sequence continues at coordinate 93,207,743 of NC_062566.1, forward strand.
CCAAAGTGAACCTTGGGTACAGAAAAATCTTACCCAAAAATTTGGAGTAATTTCATTCCTATTATTTTAAGTTCCAGAATAACTGATGATAGAAACATTCCCCAATTAAAAGCATTTCTAAGGTTCCTGTCTCTGGAAAAACACATTAATTGCACAAAAATACACCAAATACTTTAGTCTTTAGTAAACCCAAGGAAAAGTAATATTTATAATGGAAATGGTTATGATTAAAATATAGAGGATTTGCATAAGCTTGCCTTATTCTAATGGCTGATTTTACTCTAATAAAAGATACTCAATTTAGTGGTCCTATATCTCTAGGAAAATTTCCAGTGGATATTTAAGGCTTTTATAAATAATATTGTACTTATGTGTAAAGTAACAATTCTGACCTTGACCATCACAATCCAGTCTCTTTATAATTATTTCCATATAATGCATATAATTTAATCATTATATATTCTATGTCTACCCACCTATTACTCTTGTGATTTTAAAATAATTTTACTTTAATACTTAGAGCCTAGTCCAGTGAAGTGTAAAGAAGAATAATTGAGTATTATGGTTCCATCAGCCTTAGCAAATGTGATGACTAATGAAGTAATTAGTCTGAATAAATCTATTTCAGGCATCAAAGATATAACACACAGTTGCCCTAATCCCATTTTGGTCTAATTTCCTTGCTAAAATAATGTTAGCTTTCTAGAAAATTAGATTAAAATATATTCTTTAGTATTCTCTCACCTGCTTATCCATAAAGCCTTCTTCCCAGTTTTAAGTTATTTTTACATTTATTAAAACAATTACAGGGGCACCTGGCTGGCTCATTCAGAAGGGCATACGACTCATGATCTCAGATTGTGAGTTCAAGGCCCACGTTGGGTGTAGAGATTACTTAAATAAACTTTAAAAATAAGTAAAGAAATAAAACAATTACAGGAAACAACTGCCCTTTCCTAAATGTCCCCCTTCTGATGATATAAACAGTCAATTTCATATTATATTCTCACAAAGTATTTTACCTAGTCCTGGCTTATTTACTATTTTGGGATGGTTTCAAATTAACCACTTCTCCCAGAAGATGCCCCTCATAAAATATAACCTATTAGCAAATATCTAGGAAAATAACAGGAAGAAGTGAAAATTTCTGGCAAGTTAAAGCCCAAGACCAGCAAGTTAATTTTCAATATATACTCTGCAACAAGGTTTATTTCTGGGAATTAGTACTTTGGTACTATTAATTTTTTTTTAACTGTAAAATTTGAAGTTCTAAGGAACTTTTTAAACTCATAAATTAACAACTGGTGGTTTGCATTGAGGTATTCATCTGTTACATGTAATTTTTTTTTTAGCTTTTAACAAATTCAAGGGTTAGAATCTGAAATTCAAGAACCTCAATAACCTTGAAAGTGTAGTAGCAACTACAATGGAACATACTATTCATGAAAACTGTATCCTGAGTAAACTAGATAATGCTCAGCCCCAAGTTCTAGAGTACCTGCCCATAAGAGGTGTAGTTGATCTTCATGTTCAGTTTAACAATATTTATTCGGTTAATCCTTCAACAAGGGTGGCGGGGTGGGGGGTGTTGGGGCGCCCCCCATCCCACGGTTGAAAACTCCACCTACAACTTTTGACTGCCCTAACGCTTAACTACTAATAGCTTACTGCAGATTGGAAGCCTTACTGATAACATAAACAGTCCATTAACACATATTTTGCATTTATACTATGTCCTTATCATGTAAACTAGAGAAAACAAAATGTTATTAGTAAAATCATAAAAGAAAATACATTTAGGGGCACCTGGCTGGCTCAGTCAATGGAGCCTGATGTTGATCTCTGGTGGTGATTTCGAGCCCCAGGTGGGGTATAGAGATCACTGAAAATAAAATCTTAACAAAATACACTTAAAGCTTTTCAAAAAAGATATGCTTGTAAGTGGATCCAGGCAGTTCCAACTTGTGTTGTTCAAGGGCCAGTTTTAATAGTAAATTTTAAAAGTGGGATGGAATATTTCAAATATTAAGAATCTAGAAAGAACTGTTACCTCCAAAGAATCTTTGTTTAAACCATAATACCACTCTCTCCAATGTCCATGGCATTCTGGAGATTTGGCCAGTTCTATCACTGCATTGTTTGAAGAAATACTAACCACAGGTTCTTTGGTATTCAATTTATTCTCTGGAGCGAATTGCAAAAAGAAAGAATAATAAACTAAGTCTTGGGTGGAGAAGCACAATTTGTACCGGAAGGGGCTCACATCCCCTTGAAGGCTCTGCGGTTGGATCCGAGGCACTTGAATTAGCAGAGTCAGGGATTCTTCATCCTGATTACACTGCAAAGGAGGACACAATGGTTCCCTGCTGCCCGTCCCGGGACGACCCATGGCTCGATCAGATGGAACACCTTCCCCGATCACGCGCGTCTCAACACTGAGATCTCCCCGCGCACTCCCTCTTCCTGCAGAAGACCCCCTGTCAAGGTCCCCAGATGAAGTACAAGGGGACCCTCCTCCACCGTCCCCAGGTGAGCTCCCTGCTACGGAAGGCGGCTCCTCCTCGATGCCCGTTGTCCACACAGCTTGCTCGTCCAAGTCCCGCTCCTCTGGCAGGGAGACAAGCTCCTCCACAGCGGCGGCCGGATTAGTGCTCTGTAAATCCGCAGCGCCAGGGAGCCTGGGTTCCGGGCCGCCAATCCCGGCACAACCCCCTGCCGGGCCCGCCTCCCCCTCGCGAGCGGAAGGGCACGCCGCGCCGTCAGTTCCGGGTGTGTAGACGGGCTCTTCCGGCTCCGCCGTGGGTTTCTGGCGCGCTGGGGGTAGTGCCACGGGAAGCGTGACCACCAGCTGTCGCCGGGCCTTGTTGAACTGCGCCTTGCCGCGGCTGTCGTCCACCGGGTACGGGAGCGAGAGCCGCAGCCGGTAGTCGGGCTTCCTTGAATCAAGGCACAGCCGCTTTCCCGTCACCTCCAGCGCCGCCTGCTCGGCCGAGCGCAACAGCGGCAGCTCGATGGTGACCACCAGCTCCCGGGGCACCGGACTGGGGGCCGAATCCCGGGAACAGCGGTAATCCTGGAGGTCCACGTGGTGGCGCTGCACCACGCTGTAGCGAGGTTCTGTGGGGGCGGGCTGCAGGACCGCCTCCGGAGGGGAGGGCGCCTGGGTCTGGGGGACCACAGAGTTCCCGGCCACCGCCGGGCACCGGTAGGGGTAGGGGAAATCGGGGAGAGGGCTCTCCGGCTCCCCTTCGGGCCGGGCCGGGACACCCCCGGGCAGGGGTGTGCGCAGGACGGCGGCCTCCGGAGTCCCTTTGTACCTGATCTTCAGAGTCTTGGCATTCCTGCGGTCTAATTTCACTCCGAACTGCTTCTCGATGGCCTCCAGGGCCGTGGTGTCCAGCATCTGGCGGAAGCGCTCGTGGCGCCGGGCTAGCGTGAGCGCGTCTGGGTGGAAGACTATGTCGTAGACAGTGTAGCGGGTGCCTCGGCCCCCCGCGTACTCGCGGCCGGGAGCCAGGCTGTAGGGCAGGGACCACTGGCTGCCGGTCGCCGCGCCCCCAGGGCCGGGTCGGCTGCTGGGCGCGCCCACCAGTGCGTTACTGCACACGTTCACGAAGCAGCGCTGCGCCCCGTCGAGGCTAGTGCGCAGCACGTGGCCAGGTTGCGGGTGTACGAACCGCACATCCACTCCACGTTCACGCTCTAGCGCGGTGATTTCCTCCTCGTAGCGCCGCCGGTTCTCGGGGTCTGTGAGCTCTTCTGCGTACTCGGAGAACATTCGCCGGAACTCCGGGTCCTGGAAGGCAGAGGTGAGCCGCTGGACCTCTTCTCCGCTCAGGTCCAAGTCCTCCAGCGACGAAGAGGCTCCCGCCTTGGCCATCCTGCCCCGTGGTTCCTGGCCTTCGAGCCAGGGGAGATTTACCCGAGACCAGGTGGTCGGGACGCGCGGTGCAGTCGCTGGTTTGCGGAGAGTGGGGTGGTGGCGGAGTTCGGTAACCGCCAGAGAACGGAGCCTACGGCAGCGGCAGCGCGTGGTCGTTGCCATAGTGACACTACCAGCACCCGGGAGGAGGGGCAGAAATTGGAGTGGGATGGTGGAAATGCCGCAAATAGCCTCTTAGTTTCTTCAAATCAACCAATTACTCTACATACTGCATTTTTAGATTCCTGTGCCATGGTGCAATTGCTTATGCAGAATAAGCATAATAATTGTTGTAATTTCCAGTATTTATGTAAGTTATTGTTCACAACACTTCAAGGTAGACCTGATCACCATTTCACAAAGACTATGGGACCTGAGAAGTTACCTGACCAGCGTCACTTAGCTAGTATACTGGCAAGCTGTAGTTCAGCTTATCTACATTTTTTTAAGTTTATTTATTTACTTATTTTGAGAGATAGAGCAAGTGGGGGAAGTGCAGAAACAGAGGGAGAGAATCCCAAGCAGGCTCTGTGCTGTCAGCGTGGACCCCACTGGGGGGCTGGAACCCACCAACCCTGAGATCACAATCTGAGCCGAAACCAAGAGTCCCACTATAACAGACTGAGCCACCCAGGTACCCTTAAGCTTATCTACATTTTTTTTTTTTTTTTTTTTTTACTTTACACCAACATTTCAGATTTCTGGATATATCACCAGTTTGCCCTATAAACAACTCACATTTGGGGCAAGAGATATGTGCAGGCTCTTCCTATATGACCAATGAGCAATAAACATTCAGGACTGTTTAAGTTGATTGATTGATTGATTGATTGTAATCTCTACACACCCAGGGTGGGGCTGGAACTCACAACCCCAAGATCAAGAGTCACCTGCTCCTCCAGCTGAGCCAGCCAGGTGCCCCAGGACCTTAATAACAAAAATGCAACTGTAAGATCCCATATATCACTGATCAAAATGGCAAAGGCAGTTTTTGCAATTACTGTGTTTCCTTGGGGTGGTATAGAATTTAATAAAACCTTTCTAGAGAGTAGTTTGGTAGCTATATCAAAAGCCTTGAGAACATACATACTTATTTCATCTAGCAATTTCAAATCTAAGAGTGTGGTCAAGGCAACATTACCCATAATTGTCAAGGTTTGGGAAGAATCTAAGAATTCCAACAATGAGACTGGGTGAGCGGATTTAGCTACTGCCATACAATGGGATTCTGTGCAGTCATTCAAAGTGATGTTTTAGAAGAATATTTACTGACTAAGGTAGTTATTAATTGGTAGTTATTAAATCCAGTGATTGTTAGTTTCTGTTCTCATTTTGTTGAAACTGTCCTCAGCATTTAACACAGTTAATGTTGGCATTACCTCAGTGGCAACACACTTTCCAAGTCTCTCTCCTACCTCGTGAGACACTTGACTCTGTATCATGTTTTGTAAATGTTTGCCTCTGTTCCGCTTTGCAGTAGAAATGCCTCTGGGCTGGAACCCTGTCTCTTCTCCATTTACATTCTCTCCTTCACAAATACATTTACACTCACAAATACCAGGCTTATATATCAGGTTCTAAACACCGGACTCCTATATCCGGTTATCTATATGAGGTCTCAGTGTGAATGATTTAATGTTTAAGTCCCTCAGGTTTGAAATAACCAAAAATCTAACTCCTTTCCCAGCCTCTGCCCCCATCTTACAATCTCTTGGCAGCATTCAAAAACAGTTGACTGCCCCCTCCTTGAAACCTACTTTACTCTTGAAGAACTTCATGCTCTCCCATTTTCCTCCTCTGCTTGTTCTCTCCTGCCCAGTCTCTAACTGTAGGAGTCACCCAAAATTTGTTCATCAGCCCTGTTATCTAATTGAATTTTTAGGGGACGCCTGGATGGCTCAGTCAGTTAAGTGTCCGACCCTTGGTCTCGGCTCAGGTCATCGTCTCCCAGTTCATGGGATTGATCTCCGTGTCAGGCTCTGCACTGACAGCATGGAGCCTGCTTGGGATTCTCTCTGCCTCTCCCTGGCTCATGATCTCCCCGCCCCCCCCTCAAAAATAAATAAACATTAAAAAAAATTGTATTTCTTTCCAGATGATTTTTTTTTTTTTTTTTTTTTTTTTTTTTTTTTGAGAGGAAGAGGGCCAGAGAGCGGCAGAAAGAGAGAGAATCCCAATCAGGCTCTGCACTGTCAGCGTGGATCCTGATGCAGGGCTCAAACTCGTGAACTGTGAGATCATGACCTGAACTGAAACCAGGAGTTGGTCACTTAACTGACAGCCATCCAAGTGTCCCTCTTCACAGATGATCTTAATGAAGGCCACAGCTTTAAATGCCATGTAAGTTCAGATTCATTCTTTGAACAGATATTTAGTGCACAGTTGCTGCACCTACTGCTTAGATGGCTTAGGCACTGGAACAAAACAAAATCATTGTGCTCCAAGGATGTGAAGCAACTGACACTCTAGTATGCTGGAAGTATCTTTTGGATTAATCACTTTGGAAAATTTCTGTTGCCTGTAATGTATATCTCATGACTAAGAAATTCTACTTCCATATATATATCCAACAGAAACACATATCTCTATCAAAAGACATACACTAGAATGTGCATATTTATAATAGCAATATTCGTAATAGACAAACAGTAGAAACTACCCAAATTCTCATCAGTAGTAGAATGGACAAATAAAATGTGTATATCCATACAATGGACATGAATGAATAATGTGGATAAATGTTATTAACAAGGTCGTGTGAAAGAAACCAGATGCAAAATAATACATATCATATGATCCCGTTGTACAATAGGCAAAGCTTGGCAAGATAAATCTTCCTGCTAGAAATCAGGCTAGTGATTGTCCTTTTGGGAGGAGTGGGGTGTTGGCCTGATATCCACTAAAGCAAGTGAGACAGCTCTGACAACATGCCAACTCCTGACTGGCACATGATTGAAACAATAGTATCATGCAACAGTGCTTAACACCTTAGAATTTTCTATTCTGCTGTGACCTATTTATTTTAACCCACTGATGAGCTCAACCTTCAATTTAAAACACAGCTCTAGATAGATGATCCTGTATAACTTCTGAAGTGTGGAGTAAAAATTACTGTTTAGTAAGGGAGTAGAAGGGAAACAATACACGATGGAGTGAACTTGTCTCTGACCTTTACCAGCTGTGTGACCTTGGCAATTTATTTAATCTCCCTGTTCCTATCTGTTCACTTACAAATTAAAGGTAATGGTGACCTAATGGAGCCTAAATAGCACACAGTAAGCACTTAGCTTAGTGTCTAGCATGGTAAGCACACAGTAAGCACTTAGCTTAGTGTCTAGCATGGTAAACATTTAACAATGTATTAAAGAATTAGAGTGGCAGTTTCCTACCCCTTTCCAAGCCCGACCACCTTTTTTATTCAGGCTTGTCTAAAAATAAAGCCCAAAGTATAAGAACAATAAAAACGGAGCTTTACTGGTTAGATATGGTAGGAGGGGGCCTACGCTCCATGGAAAACACACGAATGTGCACAGGGTCAGAACTGAAACATTCCATTTTAATTTTACCCTGCCTGTGGCCCCCTCACTCTACGAAAACACAGATTCCACAATAGATTTTAGCGACTGAATGATTGGGACCCAACTCATCTTACTTAATAGGTGTATTTTATAGAACACAAGTTACAATTTCTGTGCTTGTAAGGCAGAGAAAGCAATTCACGGGCATAATCCAGTCTGTAATCATGTCTTTGGTGCAAACTTTGGTGATTTCAATTAGTCGCCAGTGCTTGAACACTCGGGATGCTTTTCCTGACAGTACGGATTTCTCCAAAATGGCAGACTGGGCTAGGCTTCCCGTGTGGCCATGACTGGCTGATGGCAGAACAACAGCAGGTGCCGTCCTTAGGTGGGCCTGCGCGCTCCAGTCTGCACTTCCTGTGGATTCCCCACTTGAGACCAAGTGTTCACTTTTCTCATAGAAGAGAAATCTTACCCACTCCCGTCTTGTGAACTACCTGGCCCCTGCTCGAAGGCACACCTTCCTATGACAGGGCCTCATACCCAGATTTCTGCAGTGAGGTGGGCCACGCTCCAGCTGAGTAAGCACCAAGTCGGGGAGCACAACACCCCTCTGATTTTCCCCAAAGCAGCCCAGGATGCCCTTTGAGTGCTCCTCCTCTACTGCTCCATCTTTCAGACTTCTGCTTTATGTTTCTGGACAACACTGATTCCCACCTGGTTCTAGTTACTATCTTGTTGCCTGGTTTTGGCAGCTTCTCTGCTCATAGTTAACTACCCTGCTTCATTTCACTTCACCTTGCTAACTCCTAAATGCACCCTGTCTTTCTAGCCGTTAAATGTGAAAAGATCTCAAAAAGTTCATTTTATAGAAACAATTATTTGTTAAATGAAGGAGTTAGTGAATGAGGGAACACATATCAATTTCCATTTATAACTTTCGACCCATCATCTTTCATAGGTAGCTCTCGTTCTCATAACTGGACCAACAACCTTACAGTGTTTATTTCGCTACCACTTTTCAGGCCCAAATTGTACATTTTCCAAGCAATATATATATAGCATTTGACCTTATGCCTTGATTTCTTCTTTAACTTTTTCTAGGTTATTCTTTTTTTTTTTTTTTAATGTTTATTTTTTGAGAAATAGAGTGTGGGCAGGGGAGGGGCAGAGAGGGAGACAGGGGATCTGCAGAGAGCTCTGTGTTGACAGCAAGGAGCCCAATGCTGGGCTGGAACTCAAGGGCCATGAGATCATGACCTGAGCCGAAGTTGGACAGTTAACTGACTGAGCCACCTAGGCACCCCTCTCTAGGTTATTCTTGAAATTAAAGCTAAAATCTTGCTCTTCTAACATCAGGCCTCTACTAATGCTCTCCCCAAATTTTCCATCTTCAAACCACTTCTTAAGTTGCCACTTCACTCTTAACTACTAATTCACTTATCACTACGTTCAGATTAAATTTCCTTGAGGAATGTTCCTTTCAGTATGTCATTTTTATTTTTTATCAGTCTCTATTCTCCCAAAAGCTAATTTTCTTTCAAAGAAATGTCTTCCATTCCAGGCTCTTTGTAATATCAAGATACTCTTACATTTGAGAAATTCTTAGTACCTCTAACAACTTCCTGTCATTCAGATTCATTTCTAGGCTATTATTGCAATGCCATAAACTAAAAGGTAAGTGAGGGGATGGTATTAAAATAAACACTGTGTCTTCTAAATGTAAAATCTAGGGGGACTATGTGTTTTTAAATTTCCAGTGCCAGAAGATAATTATGAAATTATCATAGTAATATCCTGACACAAAGGTTTTCACTATTAGAATAAATTCTGTGACTTGAAATTTAAACAGTTTGGGGGCGCCTGGGTGGCGCAGCCGGTTAAGCGTCCGACTTCAGCCAGGTCACGATCTCGCGGTCCGTGAGTTCGAGCCCCGCGTCAGGCTCTGGGCTGATGGCTCAGAGCCTGGAGCCTGTTTCCGATTCTGTGTCTCCCTCTCTCTCTGCACCTCCCCCGTTCACGCTCTGTCTCTCTCTGTCCCAAAAATAAATAAAACGTTGAAAAAAAAAAAGAAAAAAAAAAAAATTTAAACAGTTTGAAAATTGCTGAATATACCATTAGGACTCTTACGGTGATAAAAACCTAAGTTAGACTAAAACAAGGGTTCAGAAAATTTTAAATACTTGTACTTTTCTTAAAATGAATATTGGTATATGGCTAGACAATAAATAATTAAACCTTAAAAAAAATTTTTTTTTTAATGTTTATTTTCGAGAGAGAGAGGGAGACACAGAATCTGAAGCAGGCTCCAAGCTTTCAGCACAGAGCCCAAAGCGGGGCCTGAACTCAGGAACTGCGAGATCATGACCTCAGCCGAAGTCAGACGCTCAACCACCTGGGCCACCCAGGTGCCCCAAAACTTCAGTTTTTAACCATAAATGTATAATCAGATTATATCTTCATACATACTTTCACATGTTTCTTAAGACTATGCAGAAAATATTTTTGCTATAAAACCTTGTAAAGTGTACCATGTTTATTATAACTTAATGACAAAATTCCATAAAATACAAATTTCAGAACATTCTAAGTTTATCATAATTTTATTGTAACTTATCAAAATTACATAGATACAAAATTAAGCAGAAACTGATGAATTTTCTGTCTTTAGATGGTCTTAGAATCTCAGAAACCTTGAAGTTTGCTGAAAATAGAAATTCATAAAATTAAATAGTTTGGAAACCTAATTTATTATACATTTCTTAATATTTAATTGTAGTTCATTTTAAAAATAGGTCATTACATGAACATTGTTCCAAATTTAGAAGAGGACACAGTGAAAAATCAGTCAGTCTCACACTCCATCTCTGCTCCCAGAAGCAATTATTTGTCCTTATAAAGATAATGTACTTTGGGGCGCCTGGGTGGCGCAGTCGGTTAAGCGTCCGACTTCAGCCAGGTCACGATCTCACGGTCGGTGAGTTCGAGCCCCGCGTCAGGCTCTGGGCTGATGGCTCAGAGCCTGGAGCCTGTTTCCGATTCTGTGTCTCCCTCTCTCTCTGCCCCTCCCCCGTTCATGCTCTGTCTCTCTCTGTCCCAAAAATAAATAAACGTTGAAAAAAAAAAATTTTTTTTAAAAAAAGATAATGTAATTATATGTAAGCATGTATTGTGAGGGTATATGCTTTAAAAACACTTAAGTGGTAGAATACCACTTTTACCTTTTTTCAATTAGTAACAAGTATATTTATAATTTTTAACCTAATCCCTTCCTTTAAGGCTTTGGAATTTAAATTCAGAAAGTTCTGAAGAAGCGCACACATTTAAATGGATACACGTTTACACTGTTTGTTTTGCTATTACAAAACCTACAGTAAAGTGCCAGTACCTACTTTTTTTTTATTTTTTTAATTTTTTTTTAAACATTTATTTATTTTTGAGACAGAGAGAGACAGAGCATGAGCAGGGGAGGGTCAGAGAGAGAGGGAGACACAGAATCCAAAACAGGCTCCAGGCTCTGAGCTGTCAGCCCAGAGCCTGATGCGGGGCTCGAACTCATGGACCGCAAGATCATGACCTGAGCCGAAGTCGGACGCCCAACCGACTGAGCCACCCAGGCGCCCCTTAATGTTTATTTTTGAGAGAGAGAGACAGCATGAGCAGGGGAGGGGAGGAGAGAGAGGGAGACACAGAATCTGAAGCAGCCTCCAGGCTCAGAGCCTGATGTGAGGCTCGAACTCACGAACAGTGATATCATGACCTGAGTTAAAGTCGGACGCTTAACTGACTGAGCCACCCAGGCACCACACCAGTACCTACTTTTAAACATAAACCTAAGTATACCTGGAGGATAAATTCCTAAAAATGGAATCGCTGGTATATATAGTCTAGGTGTTAAGAAATCCTGTCAAATTCCCTTCCATAAAAGTTTTTACCACTTTTTATTCTGGCCAACTATGTGTGAAAATGGGTATTTATTTCTATACTACATCACCAATACTGTGTTTTAAAATAAACAACTGTATTTGAGAGTACATATGGAAACAGGGTTAACCTTACCTACTTTGACTACAGTTTCTATGATTAAGTCTACAGTATGATTTCACAAATAATCTACTAAACGATTTCTTCTAAGGAGAAACTAAATAGCAGGAAGACCAAATTATTCCACTGTATCTTCAAATTGTCTTCTGTTCTCTTGAAAATAAATGTACATCAACCCGTTTGAGCCAGCACTGAAAAGATTCCTTCAATTATTACTACTAAATTATAGTTTGGAAATCATGTCAAAACTTTTCAGCAGCTGAGTCCATAGAAGATAAAGGAGCCAACTATTTCAACTCAACCAACAGTGAGCGTCAACTGCAAGTCAAAGGCTATGCTAGAAGCTTTTAAGGAAGACGGGTACATACATGACTTCTAATACAGTAATGTCAGGAACTGTCAAAGAGTTCTGCAAAAAGTGCTTAGAACGCAAACAATTCTGCATGTCAATCAGGCAACATTACCAGAAACAGCTGAAGTCTTTGCCATCATAATTAATACATCAGTTCATTTCCTGTTGTGATTTACTTACTTGTATCCTGACTCATTTTTTAAGAAAAGAGTATAAAATGGCTTGCAGAGATATCATAAAAAGATAAAAGTAAATGAGGAAATTCAAGGGCAAAATACAGGGGAGAGAAGATGAAGCCAGAGCTGCACCCAAAATTTATGCTAGTAATTCCTCTGCTGCTATCAAAGTGGGCTACACATCTGGGTTGTACTTCCTACCAGCTAAAGCAAAGAGAGCTTCTCAGAAGATACACAGTCTCCCCTAAGATAAACAGTTGCCTGGGACAGACACAGAATTCTCTTGTCCTGAGACCTACTGAAAGTTCCCGGGACTGGTTTTCACAGCAGAGTAAGTTTCATTATCAAATCGCAGTTCAGTAAAAGTCATCCTGAAGATGGACAAAATATGCTCCTGGCAGACACCCCTCAGAGGTGACTTAATCCTGGGATCACAAAATCAGATGCCCTCAGGGGCATCCAGGTGTGACAATAGGGAGCCATGAGACTGGAGACAGGTGCTTCCTCTTACCTAAGGGCATTCCAAATCAGGTGGTGGGGGGGGGGCAGTTTAGGATTCAGTGCGGGCTAGGTAGAGTCAAACATTTGGGCTTATAGAATAGACTAGAATATCTGCGACCTTAATGAGTATCTGTCTGGCTGTATTCATTCCACAAATTAAGCAGTGTCTGGAATGTCGTAAGAGTCAAATATGTGTCAAGTGAGTGAATCCGAGAATAAAATTTACAGTATCTCAAAGAGAATGGACTTAAATCCTCCATGAGTTATTGAGCAGCAAGAACAATGCATTTTTTTTTCAAGAAATATGTAAGAAACTTAATCACGGTTTCAGGGTTAGGAAGCATATGTATTTTTCCTTTCCAATTTTATACTTTTAAACATCGAAATTTTTATAATGTACTCATGTTTGTTTTTATTTGAGTAAATATGTTAATTGCCCCCCAAAAATGAAAGACAACTGGGCTGTGTGTTCAAGATTATATTCTCTGACAAGAACCCAGAAGGCAGTTACTTGCTCACTTGTTCTTATCTGAATGTGGGAACATTTTCAAAATATGATTAACTGAGAAATCGCATGTTAGGATGCCCGAATCCAAGAGAAATAGGGTCAATAATGCATATTCTTGGGCCCTAAACTAGAGACATTTGATAGGTCTGGAGCAGAATCCTGGAATTTAACAGGATTAAGTTCCAGCTTAATTCTGGATTAAGTTCCTGCCTCCAGCAGAGAACACAAAAGCAGTTCCCCACTGCCACAAATTATGCAGCCGGGCTTCCCACATTCAGGGACATCGCAGGGGCTGGCACAGCTGGAGTGCAATGGATAAGCCTTTCCCTGGGAAAACCACTTTCATGACCATGGTATCTCCTGGGCCAGGGTAAGAAACTTTTTTGTTTTGTTTTTAAGTGTTAATTTATTTTGGGAGACAGAGAATCCCCATCAGGCTCTGCGATGTCAGCACAGAGCCCAATGCAGGGCTCAAACCCCCGAACCCTCAGATCACGACCTGAGCTGAAATCAAGAATTGGTCACTTAAACCAACTGGGCCACCTATGCTCCGCACCCCAGAAACATAACATTTTTAACAAGGATTCCAGAAGATTTGGATGAGAGTGGTCTATAGATCACCCTTTGAAAACCACTGCCCTCCCAGGTCATTATTCTTTTTTCCCAAGACAGCCTCCCAACCCCTCACCATCACTACACACACATCCAGTCCCTGCCCCCCCCCCCACTTGTTTGCTGCCAATTTAAGGCAGATTACCTAGGTTTTGAGAATCAACCATGTGGAGGGTGGGGCTGACCTCTCTGAATAATGATGTCATCAGAAGTCAGCCTATAAAAGAACTAACCCAGCTCCAGAGCTGTTCTGAGATATTCCTCAGAAAACAGTTCTTAATCTGTTTTATCACAAATGTGCCATCAAGTACATACAATTCTATGTCCCACAACATGACCAGAAATTCAGCCTAGAACATTCCAAAAGACAATTACAGATATTTTTAAAAACCTCAGCACACCTACAGGACTTGTGATTTTCAGCAATACACTACTAAAAGACACCTCCTTCTTGCTGTTTCTTGTTTCTGGGGGTACACTTACCTGTCTTCTACTATCTTACTGGATGGATAGAAAACTTTGAATGAAAATCCACTTCTTGGAAAAGATCCCTTTGGGAGAAAAAAATGCCTGTAAGTGAACACTCAACTGTCCTAAAAAGAATTCCTACTTTTAAAATCAAACTCCTTGCTCATGACTTAAAAAGAAAGTTGTAAGATGTGACTATAAAGTAATGAGGCAGATGTTTTCCCCCCCGATCTTTGCTGAGAGAAGATACTACTATAAAATGGCTCCACCTGAAGCAAAAGTCTTTCAAGTTGGCTAGACTGTCTTCTACTAACATGTATCTGGAAATGCTTAGGGTGGCTCTACCTAGCCTAAGAAATGCTGTACTGTGCAATGCTACATACACCTATAAGACCCGTAAACATCATGTTGAAGAAAGTTTTCCTGCCCCTCTCTCCCTCCAGTGAAAAATCTAGGTTGATGCCCCTCTCAGGTGCCCCCAAAGCAACTGAGCAGTAATCCCACAATGCGTCCACTACTAAATTCTAGGGCAGAGATGGTCTTTTTGTTTCAGTCTCCGTGTGCCTGCCACCAACTCAGTGTCTGGCCCGTTGCAGGCATCCGTTAGTGGAAGTGTCAAGAAGGGATGGAGCAATGTCAAAGGCAAGTTTGGGGCTTGCCCAAAAGGTATAAATAAGGTAAAAAAGGACAGAATGATGGTGTAGAGAGGGCTGTTTACTGGCCTACCGGATGAGAAAGTGGAAAAATTCAGAAATAAGGTGTTATCAAAGAAAGCATTAACTATGAGAACACCCAAAGAGTAAAATTTAAATAAGAAATAGCCTCATTGTGAAAGAATATTGGAAAAGTGAATAAAGGTTCTAAAAAAATCAGGCCACAAATTTCAAACAGTGAAACCAAATTGTTGACTGTGCCTCTCCTCAGAGCAGTTCTCAACCACAGAAAATTGTGTCCCCCAAGGGGACATTTGGCAAACATCCTGAGACATTTCCCACTGTTAATAAGTACGCTTCTGACGCACAGGACAGTGCTCCCCAAGAAAAAATTCTTTGGTTCAAAATGTCAACAGTTGCATGGTTAAGAAACCCTGTCTTAGAGGAAGCTGGACAAAATAAATGAGTGTTTGAGGAAAGCAGTAACCAATAGTAAGTCATGATGTTTCTAGAAATGGCCTAGACAAAACAAAAAAGTATTAAAATAGGTCTAACATTCATAAGAATCAATGAAGAATACAAAGTAAAAATCACTACTGAAGATAGTTTGTATCACATCAACAATGTTTATGCAGTAATTCCCCAAATATGAAAAGGCAATTCTACTTCTGTAGAAATTGTGTCCAAGTAAGAATTCCCACATTCATCCAGCTTAGGTTTCTGGGACTTGCACAAATTTCCAAAAGTCAAAATCCTCCACAAAGGACATTAAAATATTTAAAGAGAATGAGATACAGGCTCTGAAAGCAATTCCCAGAAAGGAATCCTAAGGTAAGTTACCTTGAAGGGGAAAAATACTCATTTGGATTTATAAGCTTTGGTGTATTCTTTTTTTTAAGTTACATTACTTTACAGTCACATGCTATCCTGAAAGCTGAAGAACTTTCTGTGTGTACCATATTAATTCAATGTTTCCTTAATAGCATATTTTTACTCCTAACAGTGATTTTACTAAATTTTTTAATTTAAAGAAATAATACTCCAATCTTGATGAACTATGCCCATATAAGGTTGATGACGTTCTTACCGGGTTCATACAGAGGCATTCTGTATTGGTCACAGTGAAAGGATCGTATTTGTCTGCAATGACCAGGAGATCAGGCACAGGGTACACTCTCAGAGCATAGTCATATGCCCAGTACACTGGGCAGACATAGAGGGGGAGAGGGGTCAGGTGTCCTTGGGATAAGATCGTCTTTACAAACTACAAAAGAATGATATAAAACAAACTTCAGCTCGTTTGTAAAAGTTAAAATTGCTAACAAATAACTTTACATTAAATATCAATTACCAGAAAGACTTAGAAAATTTGAGAAACAATTAGGAGAAGTTTAAATCACAGAACTTTGAGAAACACTGATATGAAATGAAATAAGCTATCCTGTATTTTAGGAAAAAATCTGTAAGTTTTCATTTAACACCACTTATCATAAAAGCTACTCCCCCAAAATAGTCACACTGGAACAGTTGTACTTTTAACTGTATAATAAACTCAGTTATTAATTATGTTCATCTAAAAATAATTCCACAGCTTGAGTAATGCCAAGAATAGATACATAGCCTACATAAACTTTAATATTATAAAATAAATACTAAAAATGCTCTGTAAGATGTACCTCCACATTTCCCAAAATGGTACATGGGGATCCATGTACCACTTCAGGGAACCCTGAAGCTACAAGATAAACATTACATACCCTCCCGATGTGGACAGATCATATAAAATAATGAACGTGATGAGGTAAACATTAAAAAAAAATTTTTTTTTAATGTTTATTTTATTTTTAAGAGACAGAGAAGGAGTGGGGCAGGGTCAGAGAGAGGAGACACAGGCTCCAGGCTCCAAGCTGTCAGCACAGAGCCCGACGTGGGGCTTGAACTCATGAACCGTGAGATCACGGGCTGAGCTGAAGTCGGACGCTTAACCAACTGACACACCCAGGTGCCCCGAGGTAAATACTTTTTAAAATAAATACATATATATTTTGAAGTACAACGTAAGATTTATGAGTTTTAAGGCAAAACAGGAAGACTCAAAGAAATTTCTGGTTCATTCTGGGCTTCCCTCTGCCCATTAGGGGATACTTCAGTGAGAAAGTTGAGAAACACTGACTTAGTAACAAAAATTAACTTACTGGCAAAAGTAGTTTGAACCATAAACATAAAAGGTCAAATTATTAAGTGACTTAACAGTATTTTATATAATGCAACACTTATGATAGCTTAATAAAGAAGACTCTTAACTTACATGATTAGGAATATCCAAATTGCTACTAGGGAAGCGGACACAGTTTCTGCACATTTTATTCACTAAGTCCTCACGGAAGACAATAATTTCTTGTGTACAGTACTGAATTCTGAAATGAAAGCAGTAGTTGAATTTGACTTCCTCAGCAAAAAAAAAAAAAAAAAAAAAAAGGAGATAGTTTAAAAGGCAAAATGTTTTAGGATACAAAGCTATTCCCACTACCCATCGTTTACCACAGCAAAAATTCAGCTGGACTCTATCCTTCCATTCATTCGACAGTAATTTACTGAGCTCTCCGTATGTGTCCAGCACTATCGTAGGGATGAGTGAACAAAACAAAAAGATCCCAGCCCTGATGCAGTTTATATTCTAATGGAGGGAGGGCAGTCAGAAAAAATATCAATAAACATGATAATTATATGGGATGTTGGGAGATGACTAAGTGTATGGGAAAAAGAAAAACCGGCTATCAGGGATCATTTGTGAGGTAAGAAGGGCTAGATGGCTGGAGGATTAAACAGGATGATGAAAATAGGTAGGGCTGATAACGGAGTCTGATTTGAGCACAGACATGAAGGAGGTGAGAGAGTCAAGCAGATATGCAGAGGAAGAACACTGCAGTCAAAGGAGGAACACAGGACAGGCAGAGGGAACGGCTACAGTAGAGGCCCTGAGACAGAGCATGGCTGGCATGTCTGAGGAACAGAAAGGAGGCTGTGGTGACTGGAATAAATGAGGAAGAGAGGAGCAGGAATAGGAGGCCAGATCATGCTGGGCCCTGACTATCATGCTGGGCCCTTGCAGTGGCAAGGATATGGGCTGTTACTGAATGGCACGAGAAGCGCCCAAATTTGAGGATCAGTAAGGTGGAGGTGACATGCTTATGTGTCAGAGGATCACTCTAACACAGCGTTAAGAACAGACTACCGAGGGGCAGGGGTAGACCCTCGAGACCAACGAGGAGGCTATTACAGTAATCCAGGCTAGAGCAGATGGTAGAGGGTCACAGAGGCGGTGACAGGTGGCCAGATTGTGCATATATTTTGGTCTTCCTTCACATTTTTGAAGGACTTCCTGAAACACTACATGTGAGAGAAACCCAAAAAGTTTTGGCCCGAGTGACTGGAAGGACTAAGGTGCCATGAACTCTGATGAGGAAGAGTACAGAACAGGTTGGGAGCTGACGGGTGGGAAGTAGATGAGCAGCTCAGTGTGAGGTTGTCTACTAGACATACACGGGGGATGATGAGCAGGCATCTGGATGCATAAGTCTGGAGTCTGGGAGAAAGGTTTGAGCTGAAGATGTAAATGTGGGAGTTGTCAATACACAGATGGCACTGAGAGCTTTGGGAGTAGCTAAGGTCACCAAAGGAATGAATGCAGGCAGAAAAGAGAGAACCAAGGACTGTAACCTCTGACTATAGTAAGTGGCATGTGCAGTAACACATAATCTGTTTCCCTCTTCCATTGTAGCTTTTCTTAAAGGATGTGTAATGAGAATATCGATTTTTAAATCTCCATCTGTTTTTCAGCTTCTAAATTCATTATCAGTGAATTCAATAGTGATAAAATATTTTTAATTTTATTTTTTTTTAAGTTTATTTATTTATTTTGAGAGAGAAAGCATGAGTCAGGGAGGGGCAGAGAGAGAAAAGGAGAGAGAATCCCGAGCAGGCTCGTCCCTGACAGCAGAGAGCCCGATGTGGGGCTCGAACCCACAAACCGTGAGATCATGACCTAAGTCAAAGTCAGAAGCTCAACTGACTGTGCCATCCAGGTGCCCAGTGATAAAATATTTCTAAAGTTTTGAGAAACCTAAAATAAAGAGAAATTTTCGCTTTATATTTACCTCATAGTAGTCAAAGTTCGGAGACAAAGTTTAAGAAGCAAGTTAGTTTGAAATGAAACGAAAAAAGCATAACACAAAATGGTAATATTTACCTGCAAGGATTGGTAGTAAAAATTGAAAATGGTACTCTTTGTCTGAATTCATCAGTGATGCTTTCAGCAAGTGGTGGCCTATAGAAACAATTTATGTGGTATAGGATATATTTTTAAATTTCACAAAATATTTTTAACTGTTAGAAAAATCTACACACAACTTACCTTGGTAAGATGGAACCAAATCCAGGATCCTCTGGACCAGGAACAAACACAAAACGACTACTGTAGCAAAATTCAATATAATTCATTAAAAAAAAAAAAATTATTGCAACACTATCCAGTAGTGTAAAGACGAGTTACTGCCTTGAATTAAATAATAATTTTTAATATTTTTTAAATTTCATGCATTTTAATAAATGAACTAAGTCTCTAGACTACCACTGTCCAGCAGACCTTTCTGCAGTGATGGAAATGTCTCTGTGTGCACTGTCCAGTTATTGAGTGCTTGAACTGTGGCTAGTGTGAGTGAATTTTTAATTATATTTAACTTTAAATAATTTAACTTTAATTTTTTTTGAGAGACAGAGTGAGAGAGTGCTAGAGAGAAAGTGGGGGAGGGGTAGAGGGAAAGAGAAACTTAAGCAGGCTCCACCCCAGCGCAGAACCACAGGGCTCAATCTCGCAGTGGTGAGATCATGACCTGAGCCGAAATCAAGAGTCTGGACACTTAACTGACTGAGCCACCCAGGAACCTCTAAATAATTTAAATTTAAAGAGACCATGTGCCTAGTGACCATCATATTGAAGAGTACAGCTCTAGACAAAGTACTGTCACCAAGAAATTAAAAATATAGTTGAAAGTATCACTTTCCTTTTCAATATTTTTCACTATAAATCTCTAGTACAGTATAACATACATTATCATGATGTGAGGATAATTTTTTCTTAGCATACTAATTTTCTCAAACTTTTGTTCCATTCATTTCTTAATAATCATGGATATAAAATTTAGAATTCACTTTTTGTTTGTTTTTTAAAAAACTTTTAAAAATATAGCAATAGAAATCATTACCTTTGGTGGATATTTGGATATTCACATATTATGTCTGCCAAAGTTTTTAAGGAATCTAAAATTTAAAAGGGACATTAAATTTAATTTGCATTTAATGCACATAAAAGTCAAATTATATTTGCTTAGCTACAACTCTACGTCTTTTAAATGAAATTAAAATATTATAGATCATTTCTTATCAATTTCATTTATCTAAATGTAGAAACATTTATTCAATAGACCTTCAATACCTTTCAAAGCTTGAACTTGATTTTTTCCATATGGTGCAGATGAAAAATTACCACACAGAATAAAGCAGGTTGGAGGTGCTGGTGAATAACCTAAAAATAAGAGAATAAAATGAATATCACTTTTATAGTCTAGAAATCAGATTAAAAACCCTTTAACCATGAGGTTTTTCTTTTGTTTGTTTTGTTTCCTAAGTAAACTTTGGGCCCAACATGGGACTTGAACTCAAAACCCTGAGATCAAGAGTCACATGCTCCACTGACTGAGCCAGCCAGGAGCCCCTAACCATGAGTTTTTAATAACAAAAACTTACTAGTTTAATAATACCTTATTTTAATAACCAGTATTTTTAAACAATAGTAACAATACTGCCCATTTATTGAACACTTACTATATGCCAGGCCCTGTAATAGCTTGATTCTCACAACATCCCTATAAACTGAGAGAGAGATTAAGTAACCTGCCCAAGGTATCAGGCTGCAATTTAAACCCAGTTCTGAGTGGCTCAATCAGTCGAATATATGATTCTTGGTTTCAGCTCAGATTATGATCTCCAGGTTCATGAGATAGAGCCCTGACTTGGGCTCTGCACTGACAGTGTGGAGCCTGCTTGGGATTCTCTACCCCCCATCCTCAAAATGAATAAATAAATAAACATTAAAAAAATAAATAAATAAGCCCAGTTCTGTCAGACTCCAAACCCAAGCTCTTATCCATTCTTATGCTATACTTAGGACTAATTCTTAGCTCTCATGAACACACATATGCATGCACAATTATGTTTCAAATGTAAAAATTTAAGTTTTTTAAGATGGGCTCATTTAAAATATCTCACTGCTGAAGCAACATTTACAGGAAAATAGACTACTCAAAAAGATACATTTGTAACAATTTAGTTTTAAGACATGAACCCTCGTTCCAGTTTAAAAGGGTAGAAAAGAACGGCACCCACCAGAAAACATGGTGTGAAGTTTTCCCAACACTTCTCCTTGGTCTAACCAAACGTCAGATATAAACACAAATATGGCATCTTTATTCTCTTCTTCTAGTTGCTTTAGTTTTGCAGAAGTCTTCACAGATGTATTAGAAGGCCCTCCAAAAAAATTAATATTTCCATAGTATGCCCTAGGTAATTATGACATAATTATTAGCTTCTATCCTATATTCTGTTGGAGATGTTTTTCTTTCTTTCTTTTTCTTAAAGATTTTATTTTTAAGTAATCTCTACACCCAGCATGGAGCTCAAACCCACAACCTCGAGATCAAGAGTCACGTGCTCTACTGACTGAGCCAGCCCCATGTTGGAGATGTTTTTCTAATAATTTTACAAATTTAGTTTCTTTCTACCTAATGAGGTTACTTTCCCATCAGTGTAAATAGTGCCATGAAAATGTACTATTTGTAGCACTTAAAAAGCAAATAAGTTTATTTAAATGCCCTAAAATAAGAAAAACAGAAGCAGTGAATAAATACTTAATAGGCTGTTTCTGTGTCTTTTAAAACCGACTAAAGCAAACATTAAACTTCCTATGTAATTGAAAGTAGGAGGAATGCACATTTGATTTAAACAATATCTAATAAAAGTGCTCAAAATAAGTACTAACCATTTAACCGAACAATTCCATGTTTAGAAATTTGTTCTAAGGGATTAAGGAGGTCTACAGAGACTAACATACATGGCAGAATTATAAAAATTTGGATGTTACAAAGCAATGTATGTGTCCATTATTAATGTCAAAAAAAAAAAAGGATATAAACATGCATAGTCACACATAAAAAGA
The DNA here is from genome assembly GCF_022837055.1 of Prionailurus viverrinus. NCBI lineage: Eukaryota > Metazoa > Chordata > Mammalia > Carnivora > Felidae > Prionailurus > Prionailurus viverrinus. Next base: position 93,229,770 of record NC_062566.1, read on the forward strand.
AACTCTCTCCTTGGATGGATGGATGGATGGATGGATGGATGGATGATGTGGTTCCTAAGTAAATTATGTACATATATAAACATATCTCAGATTACAATCTTAAATCCTTAATAAACCTCATTTGAGGAGATTTTATTTTCTTTATTTTACAAAAGAGAAAAAAACAAGGTTCAGGAGGGTTAAGTGATTTGCCTGCGGCCCGTCCCAGTTAACAGATGCAAGTGCTCAGTTTCAGACCCTGTCTGAGAGCCAGGGCCAGAGCTTCGTGCACTACTCTGCACTGCCCCCTATCGTCTCCACTGCCTGGCAGGCTCTGTATGAGGCTGAAACCGAAGGGTTACTGCTCACGGCCAGCTTCCTTGATTATACCTCTCATTCCAAAGTAGTAGTTTTGAAGCCTGTATGGAAATAAAATGTCAAAAGCGACAGAAATTTTGCTCTAAATATATCCCAAAGAAAACCTACCATGCTGTAAAAAGCCACAAACTGGCACTAAACGCATTCACTTAAAAGTGAGTTGGTTTGATGAGGGCTTGTGTCCTCATTTGCATGAACGGCACTTTCCCCTAGGTTACCTCAACAGGAAGAGAAGTTGCCCTGACGGTAACTTCCAGCCAGCAAACGTGGCCTGTATACCTTGATTTTGTACAGGTATACTAGGACTAGAATCCTAATTCTTACACTTCTTGAAATCACTTTCACCACAGACAGAATCTCAAGATTAGGAGGCAACTTTAATTCCCCCAAAGGTGGCAAACTCAAATGTTCACAGGCTTCAGGAAGGGAACACTGAATAAGGAAGCAGCAACCAGCTGAGGCCTCCTAGGTATGAGCTAGGGTGCACTGACATGTCCTGCCCAAAGCGCCATCACTGCAGTGGAGTGATAGCTGGGGGAGAATTCAGGGACCATGTTGCCAGATCTGGTTGTTCAAGACGACTCAGAAATCTAGACTTTTATGAGAAATCTCTTAATTTTTAAACAACGGAAACAAAAGATACCTCAAAGGGGAATACCTCAAAGGGGAAAAAAAGAAAGAAAGCTCTTCAGACTACATTCAACCCACAGGCCACCAGCTATAACTTTTACACCATCGTTTAGCCTCTGCTCAAAAACCTGAGTGACAGGGGTGCCTGGGTGGCTCAAGTCAGTTAAGCATCCGACTTCAGCTCAGGCCATGATCTCACAGCTCGTGAGTTTGAGCCCCGTATCAGGTTCCGTACTGACAGCTAAGAGCCTGGAGCCCACTTTGGATTCTGTGTCTCCTTCTCTCTCTGCCGCTCCCCTGCTCACACTCTGTCCCGCTCTCCTTCAAAAATAAATAAACATTAAAAAAATTAAAAAACAAAAAACAAAAAACAAAAACCCCGAGTGACAGGGAACTCCCTCTTCTCAGAGAAGGTCCTTTTGGAATGGCTCTAACATTATGATGCTTTTGCTTACATTAAAGAGCTTTTCCATCTGCCTCTTGTAACCTTTTTTTTTTATGTTTATTTATTTTTGAGAGAGACAGAGAGACAGAGTATGAGCGGGGGAGGGGCAGAGAGAGAGGGAGACACAGAATCTGAAGCAGGCTCCAGGCTCTGAGCTGTCAGCAGAACCCAATATGGGGCTCGAACCCACGACTGCGAGATCATAATCTGAGCTGAAATCAGCCACTTAGTTGACTGAACCACCCAGGTGCCCCTGCCTCTTGTAACTTTTAATCATTAGTAGAAAAATAAGGCTTTATATTAACATGAAAATTATATTCTTCTAAGTGTCTTCCTATCTCTTACCTCAGTTGAACTTCTAATCAACCCCATAGATAAGCGAGACAGGAAGACTGGAACACGTGCCCATAAAAGCCAAGGTAGGGAGATACGAATACAACTAACCAGGAATCAACGTGCTAGTTTTCAGATGCACATATAACCCAGTCTTCCAACTCTTTCTATTACTCTTTGCATTCTGACACAAAGCCTGAGTAACCGACAAATGATACACACTCTTAAAACCACTACTGCCAGTATTATGAGATTCCTGTAGGGCTTCAGCCAAACATTTTATACCTAGTAGTACTAGAGGGTTCAGTGGGTGGAAATCCGAAGGCATTGACATGAAACACCTGATCTTCAAACCAGCCTGAAAAAAGATAAGTAACAAGTCACTTTCATTTGTCCAATTCTTCTTATCTGAAAGGAAGAAAGTTATGGAAGACAAAGCAGTAATGCTAAGTTGCTGTCTCATCTTCTGTCAACTAACTACAGAGGTTGCCAGTCCCACCTAGCTACAGATCCAAAGGTAGTCTCAGTTCTATATTTTTAAAAAGTCATGAAACAGAAACAGACTCAGAAGTAAAACTTTTCACTTTTTAATTTCACAATACATGTTAGAGTACGGAGACATGAGGTACAAAGATTAGGAAATGTCTCACTTTATGACCCTAAGTAAAATCTGGTTTGTTTGGGTTTTATTTCAATTTTATTAAGACATCATTCACATATCCTTACACTTCACCCTTTAAGGTATACAATTCAGTGGTTTTTAGTATATTCGCAAGTTGTATAACCATCACCACTAATTTCAAAATATTTTTATCACCCCAAAAAGAAACCCCAGGCCCATCACCAGTCTGAGTTTTTTAATGTTGTCAAAAGTATGCTCTTATTGGGGCGCCTGGGTGGCACAGTCGGTTAAGCGTCCGACTTCAGCCAGGTCACAATCTCGCGGTCTGTGAGTTCGAGCCCCGCGTCGGGCTCTGGGCTGATGGCTCAGAGCCTGGAGCCTGTTTCCGATTCTGTGTCTCCCTCTCTCTCTGCCCCTCCCCCGTTCATGCTCTGTCTCTCTCTGTCCCAAAAATAAATAAACGTTGAAAAAAAAAAATTAAAAAAAAAAAAAGGGGCGCCTGGGTGGCGCAGTCCGTTGAGCGTCCGACTTCAGCCAGGTCACGATCTCGCGGTCCGTGAGTTCGAGCCCCGCGTCAGGCTCAGGGCTGATGGCTCAGAGCCTGGAGCCTGTTTCCGATTCTGTGTCTCCCTCTCTCTCTGCCCCTCCCCCGTTCATGCTCTGTCTCTCTCTGTCCCAAAAATAAATAAACGTTGAAAAAAAAAAATTAAAAAAAAAAAAGGATGCTCTTATAAACAATGTTCTCCCAAATGATATCATGTTAATACTTTTTAACCAATGTAGAAATGGTTTTACTGTAGAACGATGAGGAGGACAGCAAAAGGTATACTGACTTACCTTCTGCTAAGACAAAGCATGACTCTGTGTATAAACCACTATGGAACTGGTATACAGCAGTTGAGGAAAATAATTCTATTTCTATGCTTGAGGTGGTGATAAAGTCAACATGAATTCTGGGCTCAAAGGACTTCTGACTAATAAATTCAAAGACTTCACATTTGAAACTGTGAGTAGATCATAGCTTAAAAATTTTTAGGTTTAAATTTCCCCATTCTAAGATGTAGCTTGGTAATAATGTCAGTATAGATCATTCTTAGCATGGTATAAACTTCCTCACTGACTTGTTTGGATTCTCCAAATAAGGGAGAATTACAGTTTCTTTTGTCTCTGGCTAGAATTATGTCTCAATTCCTGCATCATCATCATACGTAAGTTACAATAGGAAACCAAATAGGTTAACTTAAGAATGATGTGTAATCAATATCCCCAACTCATATAACATAATTTTAAAAAATATATAAAGGATATAGCTTTACTAATATCCAGTTGTACGGTTCCCGTAGGATCTTCCAGAAAAAATTTTCCCTAAAAAAGTTAAAAGAAATATGTCCACATTTATGTAAAAATGGATACTCTGACAAAATAATTAAAATACTGACAACTTTGACAACAGAATACAGTAGAGTACAGTGGATTTCTCAAAACTAGCAATTCCTGGCCCACGTGTTTCCATTTGCTAGTCTGGTAGCCTCAGATTAATCACTTGATGGAGACTGAGACTCCTAAGAGGGACATGGAGAATGACCTCTGCAGATCAAGAGACGGCAAGAGGGATGCTCGGTGGTGGCCGTATGGGCCTCACCAGGTGCCTCCACCTAAGAGAGCCAACAGTGTCCTTCTCTGAGGGAGCAGGATGTGGTCTGCAGCCTTGCTTGTTAGAAACTCCGTACTCTCAGTTCCAGCAGAGGTCACTGAGGACTAATTTCAGGCTATGCAAACTGGCGGCCTGTCAAAGACACTCCCTGATGTCTACTCAGGAAACCAAATGCAGATGCAAAGGCTACTTGGTAACTGAGGCAGGAGCCTTCAATGAAGAATACATCCCTGTACCCTCTGCAGAAATGCTATATGGAACTGACATTTCATCAGTCCAAAGGCTGAAAACAGTTTGATGCTTATTAAGTTTAACTTACCTCTTTTAACTGGGTTATCATTCCAAGAACAATCACATCTCCAATTTTGGTTGTACTGCCCAATAGGGTTTCTACCGTTTTAAGCTTAAAATGAGACAAAATAAATTCTTAAAGGTTGAAAATTTGTCCTTTGAAGAAACTACTTTTTTTATAAATAAGTGAATTTTTAGTGCACACTTCAGTATTTTCACCTACTTTAGAGTAGAAAATCAGATAAAACTCAGATATAATTTATCCTATAAAAAGCTAAAATACCAACTCAGGCTCTTAGCAATGAAGTCTCATCTCATATTACAGGAGGTTCCGCCTTATCCAGTTTTGCTTTTCATAATTTCAGTTACCCTCTGTCAACCATGGTCTGGAAGCAGATGGTCTTCCTTCTGATGAATCACCAGAAGGTCAATAGTAGTCTAAAGCTATGTCATGTTTACATCATTCACCTCCCATCTCATCATGTAGCCATTTTATCATCTCACATCATCATAAGAAAGGTGAGTATAGTACAGTAAGATATTTTGACAGAGAGACCACATTCACATAATTTTTATTATAGTATATTGTTATAATTGTTTTATTTTATTATTACTGTTGTTAATCTCTCACTGTGCCTAATTTATAAATTAAGCTTTATCACAGGTATGTACATAGAGGAAAAAACATAGTATATACAGGTTTTGGTACTATCTGTGCTTTGAAGCATCCACTGGGGGTCTTGGAACATATCACCCTTGGATAAAGAGGGACTACTGTATTCTGAATAATGATAAGTACATTTACCTTTAAAATATAGAAAAGAATATAAATTTTATTTATTTGGTCAATACATCTTGCAAATTAGTAGGCTATTTAAAAAGTTATACTAGCATTTCAAAAGGTTGTCATTATTATTTATTTACATCCTCAATCTGACCATTATATTTTTATCTTTAAGTTAAAGGTAGTAACAATTGGGGCACCATTTTAAAAAATCCTTTCTGATGCTTTTCAATACACAATCTTACATATATGTTAATACATATGCCATTTCTAAACACATACAGTTTTTGTTTTATTTGCAAAGATTAAACCATATTATTACTAATATTATACAACTTAACTTTTTAAATTTAATATCTCTTAGAAATCGTTTTATTTAACTATGCATAGATATACTTCATTCTTTTTAATGGATATAGATATGTACAGTACATATACAAAAATTTATGTTACCAAGTTCCTATTAAAGGACACATAAGGTGCTCAGTTTTCTGTTGGTAAAAACAGTGCTTAATGTTTCTTGCACCTCTCTTGGCCTAGTGCATGGGTATAACTGTTGCACATACTTCTACAAATTCCAGAAACAGAATTGCTGAATGAAAGGGTGTATAATGTTTCATTCTTACAAGAATTACCAAGTGAAGCTTCTTTTTGTCTGTAAAATTTTTTTTATTACAAATACTGCCTGTTTACTACTCAAAAATTTTAAAAATATAGAGAAGGAAAAATAAAGTCAGATATAATCACATTAACCCATAACATTTTTTTTAATGTCTATTTATTTTTGAGAGAGAGAGAGACAGAGTGTGAGTGAGGGAGGGGCAGAGAGAAAGGGGGACACAGAATCTGAAGCAGGCTCCAGGCTGTAAGCTATCAGGACAAAGCCTGATGCAGGGCTCAAACTCACAAACTGTGAGATCATGACCTGAGCCAAAGTCAGACACTTAACCAACTGAGCCACCCAGGTCTCCCAAATAATTTAGCTAAGTCTTAAAGTTAGTTTGGGAAAAAGGAGAGGAGAAATAATGCTTCTGGGCTGTGGGCAACTAAGTTGCCACAGGAAACCTAATATATATAAGAAAACACATAGATGGTCTTTGGTAGGGAAATATAAGTAATGTCAATTTCCAAAAGTGAATACAATTTTTTCTCTCGTAAAAGTTAAAAGCAGAAACTGTCAAACACTATAAATGTTTTCTCCTATGTTGCTACCATCGAACCTTAATTTGTGCATTGTGTAGTGTTATATTTTAGTGTCAGACTACTCACCATCATGACTTCTGATCTGTCATGGCAGAGAATGTAATGACCCTTGAAAGAGGCTGGGCCTCTTCAGAACCTATACGGAACCTCAGAGAACTGGCAGGGCCTAGAAGTAGCAAAGGACTGTCTCCCGGCAGGACTCTGTGTGCTAAGAGAGGAATAAAGCCACAGCCGGGCTGACAGTGACTAGGTGTGTGGCTGGAACAAGTAAACCAAGGGCATAGGAGTACAAAAGTGGAAGGAGCCCATGTGACAGAAAACGTTCTCCCTCCCACCTCTTCCTCAGGCCCCAGCAACCCTGTGGCCTGTCTGTGCTGTCTCATTTATCCTATAAATGTTATTTCCTTAGTGCCTTAAGTAAACTTTTTACTCCAACGGACAAAGCACATTTTAGACGAGTAAGTGTGTGGGCTGGACAAGGACCAGGATTTTGGAGTTTTGAGTGAGAGCAGGAAGGGTAACGTTGAGAGTTGGTCAGAAAGCCAGAGTCTTATCCAGCAAATGGACCAGAAGGACCAGGGATCTGTGTTGGTGGCCAGAGACGGTCTGGGGGTTACCGTAGTCTCAGGGCCTTCCCTCCCCGCTGTTTGTTTTTTTTTTTAAGTAAGCTTCATACCCAGTGCAGACCCCAATGCAGGGCTTGAACTCATGACCCTGAGATCAAGACCTGAGCTGAGATCAAGAGTCGAACACTTAACCGACCAAGCCAGCCAGGTGTCTCAGGGCCTGTCCCAAAGAAGGAAGTGGTAGCTTCTATTAGAGATTTGCAGGGCCCAGGACACAGACAATGGTCTTTCTCAACAGTGAGAATGCACAGGTCAATTAGCTAGCTAAACAGTTACCAGCGGTCCATTCTCATTTAAATTTCAATAAGTAAGAATTAAGCAATAAATATTTAACTTGTACACTTATGCCTCCTAAATAACTAACCTGGAATTTGCTTCCGGTTTCATCAGGATGAGAACCTATCACTGGAGGAGTAAATAATTCATGTCTGTGTGTCCTCTATAAAAAAGACAAATTCACATGAATTACTGAATCAGACATTTTAAACTAAAATTCACTAAAACAGTACTCTGACAAAATCTTGTCCTTAAATGAATGTTAAGATTGCCTATTCTCAATAAATTTGAAAGCCCACATGTTTTAATATACAAATACCTAGAAGTGTAATTTGGAAAATAAAAAAATTATTTCAAAGAATTTTTTTTTAAAGAAAAGCTCTATCGTATAGCTGCCAGCAGCACACTCTGGACTGAGTGTCAATACAAAGTATGTATGAAGACAACAAACCAAGGGTCACCCTCAAAGCACAGGGGTTTGTGAGACAGGAAAGTAGAGGGCCACCATACTACGAAGGACCCCAGGCAAAAGGGGGCATTTAACGAGATCCTAAGTGATAAGTAAGACTTTGCTAGTGAGAAACCATATGAGGCTGAGACAAGACATTTCAGGCAGAGGACGGGACGTGTCACAAGAAAGACTTACAAGAGTAAAGGAGTGTTTGGGAAGTGACGCAAAGTGTAGTATAGTTGGAATCTGAGGTACACAAAGCAGAATGTCAGACAGGGCAAGAGATTAGCTGGAGCCTCTATTTGGGGAACCATATCCCCTGCCCCACTGTGGTCCATGTGGTTTAGGCAAGGCTGGTGTCTCTTCCCCCTTCTATAAATAGGCCTAGTGAATAAGTACCCCACCTCTTGGCCAGTGAATGGTCCAGGCTCAAGCTAAGAGCCACTAAGAGACCTTTGCTAGAACTACCAGAAGAGAGGAACTTTCTCCAAGTGCAGCTGAGGCTACTAGGGGCCTCTGTCATCTCGTAGGGAGAACCTGTTTGAAAGTAAAATCAATTTTTATAAAATTGCCAAGAGATGGAGACAGGTAGATGCCTCAAGACGTGGGATATCCTGGATCCAGCCATGCTTGAAACTGGTGGACCTCCAGACCTCTCCACAAGTCAATAAATGCCTCTTTCTGTTTTAGTCAGTTTGAATTTCTGTAACCTCCAATAAAAGAGCCCTGACGATACCGACTTTACATGCTAAGTCAGGAAATTTATCTGGTAGACAATAGAAAACAAAGATATTGAAATAGGATAAAAATAACATCAGATTTGCTTATAGGAAGATAATTGTGATAAAAATGTGAATGGACGAAAATGCAACGCTTTCATTTCACAGATAAGAAAAAATGAGGCTCAGAAGGGTTACGTGACGCACCCAAAATAATATAATAGGCTTTAAAATCTAATTTTTAAAAAGAAAGAAAAAAGAAATGTGGTATTTACTTGGGCATCTTCTGTGTGAACAGCATTGTGCCAAGCAAGTGTGGCAGGGGAAATACACAAGGAGCATCTCATGATGGGGATAAGCACCCCGAAGGCAAGGCAGGGCCAACTCCAGTAAATGATGCACAAGACAGACTGACATAGTCAGTGCTTTAAGGCAGAAGGAGATTGCATCCGACTCATCAAGAAGAGTTTCAGAAAAGAGGAGGAATTTGAGAAGGTTAGGAGGGTTTCAATAGCAGAGAAAAGTGGGAAGGGAAGAGCAGCCCAGAGAGTGAAGAATAAAAGCAAAGTTACAGAAGAAGGAGAAGAAATGAACAATAGTTTGTTTCATTTTTGGCTCTAGTATGGTACGATTAGAGGAAAAGTAGAGGTTTTGGCCAAAAAGGTGCGATGGAAGATCTCAAACACTAAGTATATATAGTTTGTATTTAATTTAATAGGCAGTAAACCTCCTTGAAAGACTGTGCAAAATCATGACAATATCAGAGCTACACATCAAGGAAGACTGATCTGGCAACATTACGCAGCGCAGGTGATGGAAGGAGAGCACAGGCATCCTCAGGGTTCACCCTCTTCATCCTTTTTCAGAGCTTACTCGCACTGACCATCCTGTCCTTAAAACCTTCTCCCGTATACCACCACCCTGGCCTGGCCCCCACATTCTCCTTTCTTCCCTTCTTTCCCCACCACCCCATAGGGTCTCACCCATCCCTGCAGTTCCATCCACTCCTCTGGGCAGATGCCCCCTAAATCTGTCTTCCCACATCTCTTTCTTTAGCTCTATATGTACTTTTCGCCTGATTTCCCACTGACAACCTTAATTCAAAAATGTTTAAGACAGTACCTGTGTCATCTGAATCATCTTCCCCAAACATTCCCTTTTTCTTATCTGTTACCATATTATTCTACTGTCCTACTCTCTGACTCAAAACCTTAATCATCTCTGAGTCTTTACTCTCTGCCTTCCCCTTCACATCCACTCTGTCACCATGAATGATGGCTTCCACTGCTTCAGTGCGGTCCCCTGTCTACAACCGTTGCCACTTCCTTCCCCCCAGCTATCATTTATGGCAAGACTAATAACAGACTCCTCTAAGGCTTCTCTTCCATTCTTTGTTGTTGTTTTATTTTTAATGTTTATTTCTTTTTTTTTTTTTTAATTTTTTTTTTCAACGTTTATTTTTGGGACAGAGAGAGACAGAGCATGAACAGGGGAGGGGCAGAGAGAGAGGGAGACACAGAATCGGAAACAGGCTCCAGGCTCTGAGCCATCAGCCCAGAGCCCGACGCGGGGCTCGAACTCACAGACCGCGAGATCGTGACCTGGCCGAAGTTGGACGCTTAACCAACTGCGCCACCCAGGCGCCCCAATGTTTATTTCTTTTTGAGAGAGAGAAACAGAGCATGAGCAAGGGAGGGGCAGAGAGAGAGAAGGAAACACAGGATGTGAAGCAGGCTCCAGGTTCTGAGCTGTCAGCACAGAGCCTGACACACGGCTCAAACTCACGAACTGTGAGATCATGACCCAAGCTGAAGTCGGATGCTTAACCGACTGAGCCACCCAGGCGCCCCTTCTCTCATATTTTTAACCCATCCCCAAATCTGCTGGTAGAGAAGGGCTCAAAAAACCCAGCTGTGATGGAGTCTCTCTGGTATTCCAAGGCTCCTTGTACCAAGAAAACAGAGTCCCAAACGCCAAGAGTGGCATCCACAGCGCTCTGACCACCTGGCTCCCGCTTGCCTTTCCAAACCAGTCCCATGCTACTCTTCTCCACGAGCTTTCCTCTACACACAAAAATGGACCCACTGCTTATCATTTCCTGCAGAGTTCACTCTTTCCCTTTGCTGTGTCTTTGTTCACACTGTTACCACTACCTTTTCCCCGTTTCACAAGATCAAAGCAACCAAGGCCCTGATTTTCCCAATGAATACATTCTGTTTATATCTCTTTTACAGCACATAAAACTCTACTTTATATCTTGTTTGTGCAAATGTCTTTAACTTCATAGACTGTAAACTGCACAAAGCTAGCATAGTGTAGTAGGTAAAGGCCAGACTCCAGAGTCAGACGAACTGGGTTCAAATCCGGTCTGTACTTACTATATGTGATCTTTGGTAAATTTCCTAAATTTATCTAGGTCTCAGTTTCCTCATCTGTAAAATGAGGATAATAGCTTTTATACCTACACTGAGGTTGTGATGATTAAATGAGGTAAGTAATGTCTGTAACATACTGGACACAGTGCTCAGCATGTTAAAATCCGGTAATAAATGTTAGCTATTTTTATCATCACAGTTGTTAATTGTTAATTGTATCCTCCATCTGGTCTCAAACACAGGCCAATGACAGTCTATTGAATAAGCTTTGGACCGCAAAATTCCATCCTTTAAATTAACTCTGAGTGTTACCTAATCTTAAACAGTCTCATTTTCTACCCTCAGCTTACCTGGTGCAAAATAGTATATCGTTCACGAAACAGCTCTGCTTTATCTCTTGCTGTCCCAAATAAATTTGGTGCAGGGTGGTTGGTCATTAATAGACTAGAAAAAAAAAAAGGAATGCTTATTTATAACTATCACAGTACACAAAGGTAGGCCAAAAATGAATCATGGGCTGTATGCCTTCTGAAAGAAATGTCCATCTGAAATTAGCTTAAAATCAATATACTTACGGGAGAAATTTTTTTCTTTCTGAACTGTACACAAAGCGTGGAATATCAAATGCTCCTATGATATTGAAAATATGTTCCCTGAAAAACATCCCACAAAAACACAGATCTGATTTACTAACACATACGAATTCTAGGTGAGCACAAAAACTTGTATTACAATCTTATGGCATATAAATTAAATACACTTTCCACAGGTCATATACACAATTTCTTTTTTTTTTATTTATTAAGTTTGAGAGAGAAAGCGAGTGAGAGAGTGGGGGAGGAGCAGAGAGAGAGAGGGGGAGAGAGAGAATCCCAAGCAGGCTCCACAGTGTCAGTGCAGAGCCCGACATGGGGCTCGATCCCACGAACTATGAGATCATGACCTGAGCCGGCACCAAGAGCTGGATGCTCAACCAACTGAGACACCCAGGCACCCCCACAATTTCTTATAGTGTCATAATATGGGGGTAAAATTTTCCTTTCAGAGACAAGAAAGCATTGCCAATACTCTCAAGAAAAAAAATCAAGTTAACTTTTTTTTTTTTTTTAATTTTTTTTTTCAACGTTTATTTTTGGGACAGAGAGAGACAGAGCATGAACGGGGGAGGGGCAGAGAGAGAGGGAGACACAGAATTGGAAACAGGCTCCAGGCTCCGAGCCATCAGCCCAGAGCCTGACGCGGGGCTCGAACTCACGGACCGCAAGATCGTGACCTGGCTGAAGTCGGACGCTTGACCGACTGCGCCACCCAGGCGCCCCAAGTTAACTTTTTTTTAAATTTTGAGAGAGAGAGAGCACAAGAGCACACACAAGTGGGGGAGGGATACAGAGGGAGAGTGGGGGAGAGGGGGACAGTGAGTGAAGAGAGAGAGAAAAAAGAGAATATGAATCTTAAGCAGGCTCCAAGCTTAGTGCAGAGCCCCACTCGGGCTCAATTCCACGACCCCAGGACCATGACCTGAGCCAAAATCTAGAGTCAGAATGCTGAACCAACTGAGCTCTCCAGGCGCCCCTAATCAAGTTAACTTCTTTTTCTTTCTTTCTTTTTTTTTTTTTTTAGTTTTCTTTGATTTCCAAATCTCTTTCTTTTGCTTTCGTTCTTTTTCAAAACATCTTTATTTATTTTTTAATTTACATCCAAGTCAGTTAGCATATGGTAAAATAATGATTTCAGGAGTAGAATCCAGTGATTCATCCCCTATGTATAACACCCAGTGCTCATCCCAACAAGTGTCTTCCTTAGTGCCCCTTACCCATTTAGCCCACCCCCCACCTACAGCCCCTCCAGCAACCCTCAGTTTGTTCTCTATATTTAAGTGTCTCTTATGTTTTGTCCCCCTCCCTGTTTTTACATTATTTTTGCTTCCCTTCCCTCATGTTCATCTATTTTATGTCTTAAATCTCACATATAAATGAAGTCATATATTTGTCTTTCTTTGACTAATTTCACTTAGCATAATACCCTCTAGTTCTATCCACGTTGTTGTAAATGGCTAATCAAGTTAACTTGTAATTAAGAATGTCATCTGTTGAAAAAGAACATGTACGTATAAAATAGTTACGTCTTAAAAGAAGTCTCTCCCCATGGGTACTACTTTTATGAGCTATAATATTAAAGAATATCATTTCCAACAATTTTCTAATCCAAAATTATGCAGTGTTATGCAAAAGTGTCCCAGGAACCAGGTATAACATAGAAAAAGAGCCCCCCCCCCAATACTGGCATATTCTTGACACAGTGTTAGAGAAGGAAATTCAACAAAATAACTTCCTTTCAGTGTTAATAACATAACCACATTTGAAAGAGGTTTTAAAAAAACTGACGGCACTATTGTAGAAACAGTCCAACCTAAAAAAACCTTCCCTAAAATTTTATGTTAATCTACCAGATTGAATATGGTCAAAAACGTTCTTGCTGCATTGGTGGCAGTACCTAGCGTAGAGCAGCCTAGAACGGGTGGACGTGAAGAAAACCTAGATTCCAGGTACAGTGCTGCTATTTTCTAGCAGATCGCTCTTGACAGGTTACTGGGCTTGTCACGCCACCTCTTCATCTATAAAAATGAAAGCCTCTCTTCTGTGATAATTAGTAACTTTCTGACAACTGAAATTGCAAAGACTGTTTACCTTTTAGTCCCACTGGACCTCCACATTGGCTAACTGTGGCATATAAAGGGCTAGACAGAAACAACAGTTAACTCAATGCTTATTTTATGATTATAATCCTTACACTTCCATACAGTGATTTCCATACAGAAATCATTTTGGATTTCTGTTGATGGGTATCTTAAGATACCCGAGTATCTTAAATAATGAGTTTGCAAAGTTAAAATTAAAATTCTTCAGTTTTCTTTGTTCTTAGCAGCTCTACTATGGTAACGACTCTTTTCAATGATCTCCATTGCCCCAAAGAGGAAAAAACTGTTAAAGTTATTACTCTGTCCATTTCCCCAGTTGTTTTCCTCCCAGTTAAACCCTGTGAATCTAGAAAGAAGTCATATTCAAAAGAGGAAAGGGAGGGCACGGGCTCGTTTGTGGTTCAGTCAGTTAAGCGACCGACTTTGGCTCTGGTTGTGATCTTGAAGTTTGTGAGTTTGAGCCCCTCATCGGACTCTCTACTGTCAGCACAGAGCCCACTTCAGGAACTCTGTCCCCATCTCTCTTCCCCTCCCCCACTCTCTCTCTCCTTCTCTCTCAATAAACATCAAAAGAGGAAAGGAAAGATGGACGCTTGGAAATAAAACCCAGAAAAATTACTGCCATATGAATTTATCAGCTCTAATAGCATGACTTAGTGGCAAGAATCAAAAAACTAAGGTTCCACCCTCTTTGCTCTTCACCATGTGACCCAACATAAGTCGCTGAACTCTTCTGGATGCAGCACTTTCCTAAGAGCAAAAGCAAAGTATATGTCTAAATATTCAATTCAATCCAGGAGTAGCATGCAGAATATAAAGTCAGATCAGATGGGTAGTGGCAAAAGTTGGTAATGGCATAAACAAGACTCTAATCTCAAATCTTAGGGAAAAAATAGTAAAGATGAGTCATTTAATGAGGTTTATAATGCAAACTATCAATTAAAAAGAAATACGAAGAAATAACCACTGTACAAATGCTGACCACTAATTATTTCCCCAAGAAAATAATTTAAAATAAGATTCATAGCATCTCCGGCAGGGGGGGAAGAGTTCATTTTATCCACATACATAGTTTCATCTACAGACTGACTGCATTCCTGGACTGCTGCTTCCACTACAGATCGTTCAATCATGTTTGATGACACTGAAAAGAGAATTTAAAGTCAAATTTTAGAAACAGACAAAAAAATTACTTATTTCCACAGGTAGCTTTTTTCTTAAAAATAATCTGCAAACACCAACCCTGAGATTCTCATTACCTAGTTCTTATGACAAAGGGTTAGGTCAAAACAATAACAAAAGCCGTATCTCAAAAACCTTAAATCTTCTACACCCAAAGACACTTGTGGTATCATAATACAAGTCAAATACCTTACTTTTCTAAATACTGTTTACTAACAAATTCAGTTATGCAAACACTTCTGTAAACTCCTAGGATTAAGAAGGTTACATTAGTATAACTTTCTATCACAATTGCTATGTTTCCATAGGCATGATAGTAACAATTAGAACAGCAACCACTTATTAAGCCCTTAGTAAAACGTGACACTATGCTCAGGACTTTACAAGCATTATTTCATTAGATTAGATGTCCTTATGGATAGATTGTTGTTTATATGCTCATATCTTAAAAGGGGGAATGGGTGCCTGGGTGGCTCAGTTGGTTAAGCGTCCGACTTCAGCTTCAACTCTTTGTTTTCCCCAAACTTTTAGGAGTACTGAATCTAAGTAAGACAAAGTAGAAAGCACACAGAGAGACAAAAGTGACCATGAGGACTAGATCAAAATCAGGAGTCAAGTGCTGGAAAGCTGGCAGTAACACAGCTCCATCAGTGGGAAGAATTTTAACAGCCTGGGGGGGGGGGGGGGGGAATGTCCTGAGTTCCAACAGAACTAGAGGTTACCCCTTGGGAAGAAGTGCTACCTACCATGCATGTGTCTCATAACGCAGGAAAATTTTAATAGGGAATCTTCAGCTTCCACTTAAATCCATAAATCTAACTGAGGAAACAGAACTCTAGAAATGATTTAAGAGCTATCGGAAAATGTTACTTACAGGGTTGCTTTTCAACTGCATCAATGATCTTTTCCAGTGCATCTTCAAGTTCTATTTCACTGACAGGTGTAAGAGCTTCTGTGAGGTACTTAACAGCTTCACTGAGAAGGAAAGAAAAGATGAGGCATGTCATTGGTAATTGAGGCTACAAGTTTGATGCCAAAAACTGGCACTTATCAATCTAGCACTGAAATTAAGATCTACTCACTCCTCTCTGCAAGCGGTGCTCATCTCTCCTGCCCTTTCTGAACAAATTCTTCCTTCTGTCCCCTGCCAACAAAACCATTCTTAAAGCCCCAAATCACATCCTTCTTTTAAGAATGCTTCCTAGGCTTGGGGTGCCTGAGTGGCTCAGTTGGTTAAGGGTCCAGCTCTTGATTCTGGCTCAGGTCATGATCTCACAGTTTGTGAAACTGACCCCCAGATCAGGCTCTGCGCTGACAGCGTGGAGCCTGCTTGGGATTCTCTCTCTCCCTCTCTTTCTGTTCCTCCCCTGCTCTCTTTCTCTCTCAAAAATAAATAAACTTAAAAAAAAAAAAAAAGGCGGCTTCCTAGGCCAGCTCTCTCTGCTGCAATCTCCCCTTCCTTCTGAATTGTTAAAATTCCTATACATCTCAGGTCTGATACATCACATTAGCTTTGTACTATTTATCACCTTACATTTTTTTTATCTCCTTAGATTTAAGGAAGACTTCATTTGCTTCAATGTCCTGAACACAGCAGACACTTAAGCATATATTTATTAACTTGATAATGCATTTGCTTAAATTCTAGTAATTTCATCATTGTTTTCCATTTTAAAATTTAAAAATTAGACTAGAAAAAATTATGATATATGACTAGTCATAGAAGCAATGTTCATATTGAAATCACATGAATCCCCCCCATGACTCCAAAAGAACTCATTACAGCTGAACTTTAAAAAGAAAAAAAAAATCTGCATGAATCCCTGATTTAAATGCCAAGAGGGCTCAGAATGAACACTGTCTAAACAATTAGCTAATTGCATGCCATTCTGTGTTTGTAGCACACAACTTCACACTTCACATCAATGTTATTGTTATAGTCACCCCACTAATTGTTTTTATCTTGGGTTGCTTATTGATTGTTTCATGTGTGGGTATTACCTCTCCAATTTATCATAGGTAAATTGGTCCTTGAAAACTGGAACCATGCCATCCTTTGGCAGAATGCCAAACAAATTTGAAGGTGATCCATTAGATATTTAATGACTAAGTCCCTAAAGTCACACACATTTTGGGTGAATTGGGACAGCTCTTAGGATAGCTCAAAGCCTATAGACCTATAGAGGACCTGGCCCCTGCCAAATCTTGTTAGGCTCCCTCAGTGCTCTCCTGCCTCAGAGACTTTATATGGTCATTTCTCCCCACTCTTTTCTTCATCTAGTGAAGTCATCTTGAACAGTCAGCTCCAATCACTTCCTTAATGATGGACTTCTTTAACTCTACAGTAGTTACCTTGTTGTACATTATCAGAGCGCTACTTTCCTGGGATCTTTTTAAAGTTGAAATTAAATAACTGAATTATTTAATATCCATGGTAGAAAGACTTCTAAGACAACCCCTAATAATCCAGGCCTCCTGGTATTCACATCCATGTGCAACCCTTCCCCTTGAGTATGGGCTGGACCTCGTAACTTGCTTCTAACAACAGAATATGGTAAAAGTAATGGAACATTTTACTGTATTGCAGTTTTAAAAGAAAAAATTTTAAAGCAACAAGACGTCACAAAACTCTCTCTTGCTGGCTTTGATGAATTAAGCTGCTATACTGGAGAGGACCACATGGCAAAGAACTGAGGGTAGCCTTCGGCCAACAGGCAGCAAAGACTGAGGCCCCAAGTCTAATAGTTCTGGAGGAACTGAATCTTGCCAACCACTGAATGAGCTTGGAAGCAAATCTCGCCCAAATGACCTTTGAGATGAGAGACTGAGAGGCCCTGAAGCTGAGGACCCAGCTACGCCTACCTGAATTCCTGACCCACAGAAAACGTGAGTTAGTGTGTGCTGTTTTACTTTATTTTTTTTTTAATTTTTTTTTTAATGTTTATTTATTTTTGAGACAGAGAGAGACAGAGCATGAACGGGGGAGGGGCAGAGAGAGAGGGAGACACAGAATCGGAAACAGGCTCCAGGCTCTGAGCCATCAGCCCAGAGCCTGACGCGGGGCTCGAACTCCCTGACCGCGAGATCGTGACCTGGCTGAAGTCGGACGCTTAACCGACTGAGCAACCCAGGCGCCCCAGTGTGTGCTGTTTTAAACCTCTAAGTTTTGGGGTAATTTGTCACACAGCAATAAATAACTAATACACTATCTATCCCCCAATTTCCACAGTGTCTTACTCTCTCTTGTACTCCTTGCTCCAGCACAGTGATCTTATGATAGACTAAAGCCTGTAAAGCCATACAGATCTGGCCCAGATCCTGTATAGATAGCATTTCAGTGTATTTCCGACTAAATTCATTAATGAATGACAGCTTAATATTCTAAGGGAATAAATTCTAAGGGGTCAAATTCTAAGGGAAAAGAGAACAGTTTATTGATCAATTGCTCATATTTTCAAAATGTCAGAGACGAACTGAACAAAATTCATTATTTTCTCTCCACCCTTGCCCTTGTTCACCACTAATCCAAAAGCAAAGTTAAAGTCTCATAAAAGTCGAGGTGTCTGGGTGGCTCGGTCAGCGCATGTAACTCTTATCCTTGGGTCTTGAGTTGAAGTTCCTCCATGTTGGATACAGAGCCCACTTAAAAAAAATTAATTAATTTAAGAAAAAGTGTCATAAGGGGCGCCTGGGTGGTTCAGTAGGTTAAGCGTTGGACTTGGGTCTCAGGTCATGATCTCAACACGGTTTGTGAGTTCAAGCCCCACACTGGGCTCTCTGACACCGCGTGGAGCCTTCTTCGGATCCTCTGTCCCCTTCTCTCTCTGCCCCTCCCCTGCTTTTCCTCTGTCTCTCTTAAAAATGAATAAACATTAAAAAAATTTTTTTAAGTTTCATAAAACTCATTATTCCAAAACCAAACACTTTCCACATACAGCAAGAGCGATCAAAGCCTGGTACAAAAAAAGTACATTCTATCCAGCAGATATTTAAATATGTCTGTAAAAAACATTGTATTCTAAAAGACAACAACAACAAACAGATTTAGTGAGGAAAATCTTAACAAGAGTGAATTCTGTAGGGACTAGAAAACATGATTATGGCCAGGAAACCTGACTATCCGAGAAGTTCCAAAGGAAATGTTCAAGGGGGTTGGAGGAGGAAGACCTAGGAAAAGATCTAGTAACATGCTTCAAATTTAGCCACTTCTTAACTCTCTAGGAATTGTCACTCAGGAGTAATGCCTAATCCAAAATTTAGAAAGGGGAGGGCTCACAATTTTCTCAAAACTGTAGGTTGATAACTACAGACACGCATGTGGGCTTTCCCAGGTTGCTCAATGACGACTCGGTAACTACGTGTAGTCGCTCTATTATTCCCATTTAGCGGAGGCAGAGACTAGGCGGGACGCCGCGGGGAGGGGGGGGGAAGGGGGAAGGGGGGAGGGAGACGGATACCGAGAGGCGCTCAAGTCACAATGCCAAAAAACCGCTGCTGCGACACAGCCGCTTCTCCGGCTCATTGTGGCACTTTGCAAGAGGAGACCGTGTCCCACCGGGGAGTAACGTTCGATTCCACGCGAACGTCGGGAAATCGAAGTCCTCGAAGCCTGTAAGACCCTGCCAGATCGATTTCACTCTCGACTTTTTCAAGGGTCTCTGTAATTTAAGGCCAAGCCTACGATCGGCGCGCGGCGCGTCCCTCTGCCCGGCGCGGTCGCCTGACCCTGGCCCTCCTGGTCCTTCCCGTAAACTGCCCCCAGGGAGACTCACCCCCGGAGCAGCAAGCCACGCAGCTTGAAGGCGGTTACTGCCCGGTTCCTCAGCCGCTCAGGCGCCATGTTCGCGTTTTGGCGCCACGGCCGCTGCCCCGCCCCTGCCACGCCCCTTCCCGGGATCGCCCCGCCCCCGCGCGGCCGCTGCCCAGGCTTGGGTGCCGCAAGCCCAGCCTGGGCCCCAGCCCCCGAGCCGAGAGCTCGGCGCCCCCGTCCTGGCGCGTCGCAGCCCGTGACCCTGTAGGCTAAAAGAAGAGACGACCCCGCACGCTTTTGTTGCCCAGAGACTGAAAGGAGAAGGCGTCCTTTCCTGGTGTCTTGTTGGTAGTGTGCTTCCCTCCCCCACGCGCGGTATTGACCTACCGTCACATCGCTGCCCTCATCGCTGTCATCTTCCGGGACTCCCATCCGGCTCATCCCAGACCCGGGAGCCCTGTGTACTCCTGCTCTCTACTTCACACGGGTTCTGGAAACATTATAGCGTTTTCCCCAACATTCACTCGAAGCTGCTACAAAAATCACCACCATTGCCACCCACCCCGCTTTGTATTAGAGAACTTCCTTTGTTCCATGCAATGTCCTAAGCATGAAGTATATTAACTGTCGTATTGCTCCTAAACCGAATGAGCTGTGTGCTATTTTTTCAACAACCTCATTTTACAGATGAGAAAACTGAGACGCAAAAATGGGAGATGCTTCCCTCAAGATGAAACCTTCACTAAGTGGTGATGCCAGGATATGAACTTAGTCTGATTCCAGCAAGCGAATTTGCCACACTTTAAAAACACTTGTTTCGGGGCGCCTGGGTGGCTCAGTCGGTTAAGCGGCCGACTTCAGCTCAGGTCACGATCTCACGGTCCGTGAGTTTGAGCCTCGCGTCGGGCCCTGGGCTGATGGCTCGGAGCCTGGAGCCTGCTTCCTATTCTGTGTCTCCCTCTCTCTGCCCCTCCCCTGTTCATGCTCTGTCTCTCTCTGTCTCAAAAATAAATAAACGTTAAAAAAAAAAATAAAAAAAAAACCACTTGTTTCAGTGAGTTGAACAAAACCATAGAGTGCTTATAAGTGAACACGCAGCCTTATAAAACACGAGAACAATTTCTGAGTACTGATATACAGTGACTTCCAACGTACATGATTTACTTCTTTAAAGGTATGGTAAAGGAGGGGCCCCCGGGTGGCTCAGTCGGTTAAGTGGCCCACTTTGGTTCAGGTCATGATCTCACAGTTTGTGAGCTTGAGCCTCACGTGGAGCTCTGTGCTGACAGCTCAGAGCCTGGAGCCTGTTTCAGATTCTGTGTTTCTCTCTCTCTGACTCTCCCCTGTTCACACTCTGTGTGTGTCTCTCTCTCAAAAATAAACATTAAAAAAATTTTAAGTATGGTAAAAGAGAAAATAAGAATATATACATGTATATGTATTTACTTGGGTTTGTATTTTAAAACTCTTGGATGTTACACTAGACACTGAAAAAAATGGTTAACTGTAAAGGACAGGAGGGTATAAGGATAGAATGAGACTTTCTTTTTGGTAAGACTTTCAACTGTAGACCCATTTATATGTCTCACATATTTAAAAAATATATAAAGGAAACACGTAAACTTAAAATTGAAAGCACACCCAAATCAATACACTTAACTGTGCATTAAATTGGAAATATAACATCTTGGAGAACACTGGTTATTAAGCACAGTTTCCTGTATATTTTCAATAAAATATATTCTGAAGGCAAAAAAAAAATTGCAAAGAAAAATTGAGCTCTTATGTAAGAAGGGAGAGGAAATAAAAATAGATAAACATACAGTCTGATTCTCATTATTTGAGGTAGTTATGTTGCATAAAGTCACCACCAACACTGAATTAGCAAATAGTTAATCATTGCTACCAGAGGGAATATAAAGCCTCTGGTCATATTTTCATCAATGGTTAGGTACATAACCTTGTTTGATGGATGCTTCCATTTCAAGACACTTTTAATACATATTATTGATGCATTGACATTGAACTCAAGACCAACAGCACTATTATTCATGCCTGAAGGAAACTTATCTAACACATGTATTAGCCGCTCAGGCGCCATGTTGTGCCTTGAAACACCAGAAAGCACTTTAGCACTATGCTTGGAGGCCATTTTAAACAGCAAAATCACCAACAAAAATTACAAAAATGCAGAAAATGTAGCACTAAATATACCTCGAAAAAGACACCTGTTTATATGTGAGAGATGAAAAAAGAAACCAAAGTGTCGTCTTGTTCAGTCTCAGCCACAAACGTGTGTGATGGGCAATGAAAATTTTGCACTGTTCTGTGCATGTCTTCGAATGACTGTGAAAGCCCCCAGTATGATTTAGGAGTTACAAATAAATTTTATCAATTAGGTAAATTCACAAATATGAAATGTACAAATAATGATGACTGTATCTGCTTAACCACTAGATAGATAAACAGAAAACAAATGGTTATCTATGGGTAGTAAAGTGGAGGGAATAGGGATATAAAATGTTAAAAACATCAGATAAGAGTTTTAGGGAACAGATATTTGTGCGGTCCCAAAGTGTTACCCTACAGGTTACTAGCTAATAATTCAAAGGATAGAACTTACCTTTTACAATGGATCATTCAGAGGTTACCACTTTAACCAAGTATCACACTTAGCATCATTAATAGTGGGCTACTTTGAAGTTTTGTTATTGTTATAATGCAATATGACATATACAGTGTTACCTATGAAGCATGCTTGCCAAAAAGGTTAAGCTAAATTTAATCAAACCTAGATCTAATTTCTGGCTTAAGAAAATACAGAGAGGGAACTAAGCCAAATTACACCATGAGGACAATCAGACAAATCCAGAATGTGGGACAATCTAAAAGCCAACTGGCCTATTCTGTTAGTGTCAATGGAGGAAAACAGATGAAAGCAACCATTCAGATTGTGGATAGCCCCCCAGTGATTTTTGCTTCTGGGTGTTCATAACTTATATACTTGCCTCCCACACTGAAGAGGACTTGAGAGGCCTGAGAAAATTGAAACTTAAAAGCTTAAGTTATGGGAAACTGAAACCTAACCAAGCTTAACCAGCTTGTTCCGCTTCTGTACAATTGCTTGGCATGCCCATGTATTCCTGATCAATCATTATTGCCTGGCACATCCGTATATTCTTGATCAACCATTGTTACTTGGCACATCCGTGTACTCCTGATCAATCATTGTTGCTTGGCACATCCGTGTATTCCTGATCAATCATTGTGATACCCGTACCCCTGGTTGTGGTCTGACCTAAAGGCAGGAACCAATCGAATACTGTTAAGTGTCCAACTTTAAACACCAACCAATCGCAGCTCTGTAACTGTGGAAAATTCCTGATTTCCCCATGACTTGTTTGTACCTGTCTATAAAAGGGGTGTAAAAACCTCTCTCAGGGCCTCTTGGTGTCACCGGCAACGGGGGCGCAGAGGTCCAGGCTCGAACCTGCAATAAATGACCCTTGCTGCTTAGCTTTGACTCTGGACTCTGGTGGTTCGTTTTTGGGGGTCTCTTAGACTCTGGGCATTTCAGACTGACCCATAACACTAAAAGGATATTGTAGAAAGGACAGGTTATAGCTTCCAAAACCAGGTCATAAAAGATATTGCTATTTCCATCTTGCTTTCTCTTGGGTCACTAGCTCTTGGGGAAGCCAACTGCCCTCAAGAGCCTTTATGAAAAGTCCACATGTTAAGATATCAAGGTCTCCTGCCACAGCCAGCACCAACTTGCTAACCATATCTCCTTCACCTGGCTACCTCATAAAGTCCTGATACTTCAGTGAACAACTCTATGCTGATGACTCCAAAATCCATATTTCTTATTCCTCTCTGCTTTAAAACCAACTCAATATGCCCGCACGTGAACTCACCATTATCCCTTTCAAATCTGTTCCTCTTCTCTTGTTCACCACCCGAATTCATTACCTTTTCATCCACTGACCAAGCTAGAAAACTAGGCAGCATCCTTTCCTCCCTCCTCTGCTTCATCCCCCATAAACCAATCAGCCACCAAATCCCTTGAGTTCTACTTTTTTTTTTTTTAAGTAATCTCTACACCCAACATGGGGCTTGAACTCACAGATCTCACTCTGATATCAAGAGTTGTATACTCCACCAACTGAGACAGCCAGGCACCCCAGGTTATACTTTTAAGTATTTCTCAAACCTGTCCACCTGTATCTCCATGAGGCCTCATACAGAACACCAGCCTCTCTAGCCAGCAGCGCCTGACCTGCCAACTGGTCTCTTTGTCTCCAATCTTGCCATCAGAATAAACTTTCTAAAAATAACTATTTCACTTCCCAAGTTAAAACACATCAAACTCTTGATGTTAGGATGAAATGAACAGGACATCTTTCTTTCTCCTCTTATGTTCCATCTTCCAGGAACACTTCTCTCCCTCTTCCCCTCCGTTTGCCTGAACAACTTCTGCTCATCCTTCAGCTTCTAGCTTAGACTGTATGTTCTCTCAGGAATCTTCCCTGACTCTCCCAAACCTGAGTTAGTGGCTTTCCTATGCACCTCCAAGGTGTCCTTGACTTTGGCTATCATCACACTTTCTACATAGTATGATAGTTGTCTGTTTGCTGCTCTATAGCCCCCACTGGACTTTAAGGTCCAGAAAGACAAGTGGGACATTTCAAAAATACAATATCAATATTACTAGCAATAAGAAAATGATAGAGTGAGGACTTTTAGAAACTATTTTTTTTTACATACATTGCACATATGGGAAGAATGCTATTCAATGAGTTTTGATGAATGCGTAAACCCATGTAACCATGATCCCAACCAAGATATAGAACATCTCCATCACCCCAGAATGTTTCCTTATACTCCTTTTTACAAATCCCCTCTCCTTACCCGCAAACACCCACTTTCCTGCTTTCTATTGACATAGATTAGTTTCGTATATCTTAAACTTCATGGAGATGAAATCACATAACATATTTTTTTGTGTCTTGCTTCTTTCTTTCCCTCCAGATTTATGAGGAATTACTGACAAATAAAAACTGTACATATTTAAGGTGTACAACGTGATGTTTTGATATATGCATACATTGTGAAATGATCACCACAATCAAGTTAATTAACATATCCATCACCTCACATAGTTACCATTTTATGTGTGTGGTGAGAATGGTTAAGACCTACTCTCTTAGCAGAGTTCAAGTATGTATTACATTATTATTCTCTTTAGTCACAATGCTGTATATTAGGTCTCCAGAGTCTATTTGTCTAACTGAAAGTTTGTACCCTTGACCAACATCCCCTCTTTTCCCACACCCCTTAGCTACTGGTAACCACATTCTATTCTCTGTCTCTATAAATTAGATATTTTCAGGTTCCACATATAAGTGAGATTATGCAATACTTGTCTTTCTGTATCTGGCTTATTTATTTATTTTTTCAACGTTTATTTATTTTTGGGACAGAGAGAGACAGAGCATGAACGGGGGAGGGGCAGAGAGAGAGGGAGACACAGAATCGGAACCAGGCTCCAGGCCCTGAGCCATCAGCCCAGAGCCTGACGCGGGGCTCGAACTCACGGACCGTGAGATCGTGACCTGGCCGAAGTCGGACGCCCAACAGACTGCGCCACCCAGGCGCCTCATATCTGGCTTATTTAAATTAGCATAATGTTCTCCAGGGTCACCCTTATTGTTACAGTGCAGGATTTCCTTCTTTTTTTTAAAGCTGAAATATATTCCATTGTATATATATATATATATCACAGTTTTTTTATCCATTCATCCATTGACAGACACTTAACACTGTTCACCTATCTCAGCTATCGTCTAATACTGCTGCAATGAGTGCAAGAGAGCAGATATAGCTCTTCAAGATAGTGATTTCATTTCCTGTGGGTAGAAGTGAGACTGTTGGATCATAAGGTAGTTCTATTTTTAATTTTCTGAAGCACATACGTATACTGTTTTCCATTATAGCTATACCAATTTGCATTCCCAAAAGCAGTGCACAAGGGTTTCCATTTCTCCACATCCTCGTCAGCACTTATCTTTTGATGTTTTGAAAACAGCCAACCTATTAGATATGAGGTGATGTCTCATTGACATTTTGATCTACATTTCCCTGATTCGTGATATTGAGCACCGTTTCATATACCTGATGGCTATTTGTAGGTCTTCTTTGGAAAAACGTTTATTAAGGTCCTTTGCCCATTTGATAATAGGTTTTTTTGTTTCTTGCTCATTTTTGCTATTGAGTTGTATGAATTCCTCACAGATTTTGCATATTAACCTTTATATTGGGTATATAATTTGCAAATATTTTCTCCTATTCTGTAGGTTGCCTTTTCATCTTGCTGATTGTTTCCTTTATTGTGTACAATCTTTTTAGTTTGATGCAGTCCTCCTTGTTTATTTTTGCTTTTTCTGCCTGTGCTTCTGGTGTCATCTCCAAAAAATCACTGCCAAGACCTATGTCAGAGAGCTTTTCCTCTACTTTTTTCCCTAGGTATTTATGGTTCAGGGTTGTGTGTTTAAGTTTAATCCATTTTGAGTTGATTTTTGTATATGGTGTAAGTTATGGGTCTACTTTGATTCTTCTGTATGTGCTGTTCAGTTTTCCCAACACTGTTTATTGAAGAGATATACTTTCCCCATTGTATATCCTTGGCTCCTTTGTCATAAGTTAATTAGCCATGTATGCATGGGTTTATTTCCAACCTCTATTTTGTTCCATTGATCTACATATCTATTTTTATGCTAATACCATATTGTTTTCATTACTATAGCTTTGTAATATAGTTTGAAATCAGGAAGATACACTTTTTTATAGTTATCAGATCGGCAAAAAATTAATAACGTAGATGATATCAAGGATTAAAAGCAATTGGACTTGTTATCTGCTGCTGATGGGCATATAGACTGTTACAATTACTTTAGAAAGCAAATTAGTATTAACCAATAAAGTTGAAAAAATAGCTACTTTGTTACAAAGAAAGAGTTGAATAGTTCTGACAGATACTTTGTGGTGCACAAACCCTAGAATATTTACTAATAGCCTTGTTGTTATAGTGAAAATGAGGACGAACTTAGGTGACCTTCAACAGTACAAAGGACAAATATATTCTGAAATGTTCATACCATAAAATATGATAACAATGGAAAAACAGAATTACACCCCTACACGCATGAAGTAGCCTCAGGCGTATGTTGGGTGAATAAAACCAAACCATAGAACAATATATACAACATGATTCCATTTATACAAAGTTCAAAAAATAATCTATGTGGTAAACTATAAAGAAAAGCTAGGGAATAAGTAATGTGAAATTCAGCCTAGTGATTATGCTGGGGTGGTGGGGGCGAGGGGCTGAGAGGAAGAGACAGCAAAGGGGTTATCTTCTTCTTCTTCTTCTTCTTTGAAAGAAAGTGGTGAATACAGAGATGCTCATTTTTGTCATTATTTTTTTTTTTTTTGCTTTAAAATATTGTTTGCCGTTCTTCATTATTAAATACAAGCCATTAAAAATTGCAACAGCTCTGAAGGGAAGTTGGGTCTTGTTCATGCCTTTTTGTTGTCCAATATTGATGGGGTTAGTTAGACAAGGAAAGATGCTCTTAGACCCAAGTTTGGGAGTTTGGGAGAGGAGTTTGTAAGCCTGAGTTCATCTAAATAATAGAGAAGAATTTAGCATTCCTTGGGGACAATCTTGGAGGGAAAGAATGTAGAGAGGAGTCAGCAAAAGTTTCTGAGGCTGGGGACTAAGAGAAGGCCAGGGCAAAGGTGATCAAGTCTCTCTTCTTTTTTTTTATTTTTTGAAGGTGGGAGAGGGACAGAGAGAGAGGGAGAGAGACACAGGACTTGACCCACAAACTGTGAGATCATGACCTGAACCAAAATCAAGGGTCAGTCACTTAATTGACTGAGCCACCCAGGCACCCCAATTCTCTCTTTTTCTTTGAAATATTTATTTAAATTATTTTATCTCATAGATAATCACAATACCCCCCCTCCAAAAAAAAGCAGCATTACTTTGAAGAGTTACCAAAATTTAGGAAGAAACAAAGTTCTTATTTATTTATTTATTTATTTATTTATTTATTTATTTATATTTTTAAATATATATCCAAGTTAGTTAGCATAGTGCAATAATGATTTCAGGAGTAGATTCCAGTGATTTGTCCCCTATGTATAACATCCAGTGCTCATCCCAACAAGTGTCTTCTTTAATGTTCCTTACCCATTTAGCTCTTCCCCCACCCACAACCCCTCCAGCAACCCTCAGTTTGTTCTCTATATTTAAGAGTCTTTTATGTTTTGTCCCCTTCCCTGTTTTTATATTATTTTTGCTTCCTTTCCCTTATGTTCATCTATTTTATGTCTTAAATTCCATATATGAATGAAGTCATATGATATTTCTCTTTCTCTGACTAATTTCACTTAGGATAATACCCTCTAGTTCCATCCACATAGTTGCAAGTGGCAACATTTCATTTTTTTTGATTGCCAAATAATACTCCATTGTGTGTGTGTATACATACATATATATATATATACACATACATATATACACATATATAGTATTTATATTGTATATATATGTACAAATTGTATATATACATATATACACAAATACATACATACACACATACATATACATATATATGTATACATATACATACATACATACATATAGACATACACACACACACAAATATATATATACCACATATTCTTTATCCATTCATCCATCGATGGACAGTTGGGCTCTTTCCATACTTTGGCTATTGTCAATAGCACTGCTATAAACATTGGGGTGCATGTACCCCTTTGAAACAGCACTCCTGTATCCTTTGGATAAATACCTAGTAGTGCAGTTGTTGGGTTGTGAGATAGTTCTATTTTTAACTTTTTGAGGACCCTCCATACTGTTTTCCAGGGTGGCTGCACCAGTTTGCATTCCCACCAGCAGTGTAAAAGAGATCCTCTTTCTCCGTATCCTTGCCAACATCTGTTGTTGCCTGAGTTGTTCATTTTAGCTATTCTGACAGGTGTGAGGTGATATCTCCCTGTGGTTTTGATTTGCACTTCCCTGATGATGAGCGATATTGAGCATCTTTTCATGTGTCTATTGGCCATCTGGATGTCTTCTTTGGAGAAGTGTCTATTCATGTCTTTGACCATTTCTTCACTGGATTATTTGTTTTTTGGGTGTCGAGTTTGAGAAGCTCTTTATAGATTTTGGATACTAACCCTTTAGCCGATATGTCATTTGCAAATATCTTCTCCCATTCCGTCGGTTGCCTTTTAGTTTTGCTGATTGTTTCCTTCTCTGTGCAGAAGGTTTTTATCTTGATGAGGTCCTAATAGTTCATGTTTGCTTTTGTTTCCCTTGTCTCTGGAGACAGGTCAAGTAAGAAGTTGCTGCGGCGGGGGTCAAAGAGGTTTTTTCCTGCTTTCTCCTCTAGAATTTTGATGGCATCCTGTCTTACATTTAGGTCTTTCATCCATTTTGATGTAATCCATTTTATTTTTGTGTATGGTGTAAGAAAGTGGTCCAAATTTGGTTTTCTGCATGTCGCTGTCCAGTTTTGCCAACACCATTTGCTGAAGAGACTGTCTTTATTCCATTGGATACTCTTCCCTCCAAGACCCTCTTCTTGACCAAACTCTAGGCAAGTTCTCCTGAGCACTATTCTCAGCTAAGCTTCAACCTTGGCCGATGGAAACTGCTTACTCTCTGCAGAAATGATTTCATTCCCCACCCCCACATACATACACTTAGAGACTTGAACACTAGCATAGTTTCTAATAGCTCAAGGCCATACCACCTAGAATGACCCCAGGACCCCTTAGAGTGCCTTCTGGGGGGGAGGGGATAGCTCAAGGCTGTCAGGAGAATTTTGTTTGTTCCAGCCCCAAAGCTGGTGATAGGCAGACAGATCCCCTCATAAAAGCCCCCTCTTGGAGCAGTTACTTTGGAAAGTTTGTGATTATAAATACTTTCTCTGCCTTTAAGATGTAAACCTACCATCCAAAAAATGTTTCTCTGAAGACCAGAGAGCTGTCTTTTTGAAATGCAAACATTCAGGGAGATAACTGTCCCTCTCAATCCCAGTTCCTGAGTGGGGAAAATAAAGGCTTATCTTTGGTGGGTGTCTTGCTTTAACTTGCACCAAGATAGAAGTTTGTTTCTTCTCTGGGTAGGCTCCAATTAACAAGCCCAGATGGCTTAGTCACATGGCTTAGCACTTAGCACTCCGTGCCTTCCCTTAGCAAACCCCAGCCTTTCAAAAGTCTCCTGCCTTCTGTTTCCACAAGTCGATTTCAGGTCACACTGGACGCTCTTCCTTATTGCAGTAGTTTACTACTGGGGGAAAAATAATCTATCTTCACCTCTGTAACTAGTGTCTGACTTCATCTTTGACAAAGGCTACAATGATGGCGTGGCTAGTGGAGTTTTAGAAACAAGGGTATACAATGTTCCATTTGAAATGATTTCTTTCTATGCTATAAACCCCATCATCTTTTTACTTTTACCTTTTATGTCAGTAAAATTTAGTAGAAATGCAAATGACTTTGTATTGCTCTTGAAATGACTTTTAAGAGTGGGCTTTTATCTTATTTAAGTTTTTTTGAAGGAGATGGGTTTACGCATGTTTTTACTTTTTAAGAGTAGGCTTTTCAAGAAAATAAGGTATGCTTCTGATTTTCATGTCTGGAGTGATGCGTCAGAGAAGAGATGTAGCATGCTCCAGCGATAGAAGATCCATGTATCTGTGAGTGGAATTATTCCAGTAGCAGTAGGAGTTTAAAGCCAGAAGTGACTATGAGATTATAATCCTTGTAAGAATTCACGGAAAACCTCGAGAGGGCTTTGGAATTCCGCTGCCGGTGGAAAGAGGGTTGCTGGGACAAAGACCACCAGTAGGCATGTGGGTAATATGGTAATAATAACAACAAGCTACTACTGCTAACACCATTTACTGAGGGCCTACTTTACACCAGACCTGTGCGATGTGCCGTCCATCTTTCTGTCTTCAGTCCTGACTTCCCCGTTTGCCCCACAAGCCAAAGTAAATGTTCTAATAATTAAGTTACATTGTTTACTCCCTGCTCAAGACCCTTTGGGCTTAGCATCAGCAAGGCTGTGTGATCACCTGTCCCACCTTATCCTTGGCTAGTCTCTACTCTCTAGAAGTATTCTAGTCATCCTCAACTATTTACACAACTTGTAAGAAAACGCAAGTGTCTCTCTTTGTGCACTCCCTTCATCAATAGATCGCAAATTTCCTTCCCATTTTTCTGCTGTATTTTGTCCACATTTCTACTATACCACTTCTCCTCCCACATGGCATTCATTTCTTTATGTATCTTTCCCTCTGATTGGATTTTGAAGCCCCTGTGGTAGAACTATGTCTTATTCATCTTAAAATTCACTTTGTCTTTTTGCTCATTTAGTCCACAAATATTTATTTAGTACCTACTTGGTATCAGGGTCTGGGGAGTCAGTAATAATAAGATTCCTTCAGAGTTTCCCATCTAATAGAACCTGAGAACCAACTATCTACATTAAGCAGGTACTTAATAAATGTGTACTGAATAAATGAATAAGTGAATGGAACTTGCTCTGAGGAATGGGCATTCACAAGTTCTTCAAGCGCATTTACAGACACTGGTAGAATTATTATCTTCCCTCCTGACTGTAGTTTTACTTCAGTAGCATCATTTACTAACAAGGGTTAGCCAGCTTTGTCTGTAGGAGGTCAGACAGTAAATATTTTCAGCAGTATGGACTATATGCTCTTTGTTGCAACTGCTCAACTCAGGCTACTCAACCCTGCAATTATGGTATAAAAACAGCCATAGTCAACACTTAAATGACTTAGGGTGCCTGTGTGCCAATAAAACTTTATGTACAAATGATGAAATTTGAATTCTTATCATCTTCACAAGTCACAAAACGGCATTCTTCTTTTGATTTTTCTCAACCATTTTGTTTGTTCATTTATTTAGAGTGCATGAGAGCGGGGAAGGGACAGAGAGAGAAAGGAAGAGAGAATCCCAAGCAGGCTCCATGCTGTCAATGATGAGCCCAAGGCCAGGTTCAAACTCACCAATTGGGAAATCATGACGCGAGCCCAAATCAAGTGTCCCAGGCTTAACTGACTGAGCCACCCAAGCACCCCTTTTTTCCAACCATTTAAAAATGTAAGACCATGGGAATACAAGCTGGTGCAGCCACTCTGGAAAACAGTATGGAGGGTCCTCAAAAAAACTAAAAGTAGAACTACACTAGGACCCAGCAATTGCACTACTAGGTATTCATTCAAGGGATACAGGTGTGCTGTTTTGAAGGGACACATGCACCCCCATGTTTATAGCAGCACTATCAACAATAGCCAAAGTATGGAAAGAGCTCAAATGTCCATCGATGGATGAATGGATAAAGGAGATGTGGTACACACACACACACACACACACACACACACAATGGAGTATTACTCGGCAATCAAAAAGAATGAAATCTTGCCATTGCAACTACGTGGATGCAACTGGAGGGTATTTGTAAAATTAGTCAGAGAAAGACAAAAATCATATGACTTCACTCATCTGAGGACTTTAAGAGACAAAACAGATGAACATAAGGGAAGGGAAACAAAAATAATATAAAAACAGGGAGGGGGACAAAACAGAAGAGACTCTTAAATATGGAGAACAAACAGAAGGTTGGTTGCTGGAGGGGTTGTGGGAGGGGGGATGGGCTAAAAGGGTAAGCGGCATTAAGGAATCTACTCCTGAAATCACTGTTGCACTGTATGCTAATTTGGATGTAAATTTAAAAAAATAATAAAATAAATAAAATAACATGAAAAAAATAATAAAAATGTAAAACCATTCTTGGCTGTGGGCTATACAAAAACAGGCACAGACTTACTTTGGACCCCAGGCGGCAGTTTGCTAGAATACGTTTCAGAAAATCCCTAATTAAAAAAATATATCACACCCCCCCCCCCATTCTTATGGATAACCATCTTTGCTGGAGGTTGAGTGGAAAATAAAACCCACACGAAGCATTCATTAATATACTGATTTATGTCACAGCAGCATCAATAGACCAGAAGCCTATTTATCCAGCGAATAAGAGACAGAGTTAGGTTGTACTGCCAAAATCACGCGATCCCGAGTGGGAAGAAATCAGCAGGTGGCAGGGTTCCGAAGCCACGGCACCTCCCTCACAGCTCAGCCTAGAGCATCCCTAACGGGCGACGCCACCCCGGGCCAGGCTTCCCGGGCGGGCTGCGGGACGGCGCAGACGCACTCGTTCCGCCTTCCCACCAATCTCGGCCCTCGACGCGTTCCGTTCGTGCGTGGAAGAGCCCGGCGGGAGGAGAGGCCGCTCCGTGGGCAGGGGCCGAGGCGCGCCCAGCGGCTGGACCGGGCGACGGCGCGGATGGCGGACTCGCAGCCGTTCTGCGTGGCGGAGGAGCGCAGCGGCCACTGCGCCGTGGTGGACGGAAACTTCCTCTACGTGTGGGGGGGCTACGTGGTAAGGGGAAGAGGCGGGACGGGGCGGACTCGCGCTGGGAGCCCGCCCGGCCTCTGGGCCCGAGCGGACGCCGAGCGCCCGCCCACACCGGCCCCGAGACGGGAGTCGGTCCGCGGCCCGGGCCGGCGCGTCCGGCGACCCCCTCGCCCGTCCGCCCGCCCCTCCGCCGTCGGCCGCTCTCCCAGCCGCGCCAGGGCTTGACGCCGCCCCGCCAGGGCTTGACGCCGCCCCGCCGTTGCTTCCACTTTGAAAGCCTTCAAACCCGCGTTCTGGGGCTCTTCCCACTGTCCGCTCCCCACCCTCTCCCCCGACCCCCCCCCCCCCCAGCTGTCCAGTAACCCCCCGGGCTGACCGCACTAAGTCTCTGCGCGATTAATTATCTTTAAATGCTTGCGCAGACTTAAAGGCACCACGAGGACGCCGCGCTGTATTGTTTTGTAAATATTTCCTTATTGCAAGGTTGCGATTCGGAGTATTGAAATCGCTGAAGCATTTGACTATTTCTAAGCGATTTTTAGTGGCATTCCTTTATCGGTGGGTAATTACGAAGTTTTTTTCGAGTCTCAGAATAGACTCGTATTAGCAACAATTTAGTAAAAATTGCTTAAATACGCTTATTACGATGGAGGTTTGAATGTGTGTATTTGTTTTGTTTCTATAATCATAAGATTACAGAAGCAAAGATTCTAAAGCCAGAAAACAGTTCAGGAGTATATGCCAACCCCATCAGTTTACAGTTTTTGGTTTTTTGTCTTTTTAAAGCGAGCCATCTGGAAGTTCTTTTGCAAGTAGAACCCACATTTTCTGACTGTCTCGATACGATTATATGACAGATGTAACATTACTGACTCACTCACTGAAATAAAGTACATACTATCTATGTTAAATGATTCTCAGATCCAAGTTGGTTTTTGTTGTTTTGTTTGTGTGTTTATTTTTAATTTGGTGCAGTGTCAGGACGGGAAAATTAGAACTGACCTTTGAGTGCCTACTATACCTGGCATGTGCTAGGAACTTTCATATTCCTAATCTTATATAATCTTTATCGTGCCTTGTAAGGTAAGTAATAACCCCGTTAAAAGTAAGGATGATGAGTCAATGGGAATGAATGATGGCCATTTGACCTCAAGGGTAGGAGATTCCAACCTAGGTATATTGGATTTCCAAAGGCTATTTTTTCTGTGATAAACTAAGGTAAACTAGATGACTATGTTTTCTTCATGTCTAATCCTTACAACATTTGTTCTTTATGAAAAAGGAGCCTAGATCTATTGAAGGTTTTATGTAGAAGAAATATTTTGATTGTTTTTTTAGCTCTGCCACTTGAAGATGTAGAGGTGTCAAACTTCATCTGCTATATTGATTCTTAATATTGTAAAAGTTAAGTGAAAAGATCTAATTTAACATAGTAACTGCAATATCTCGTATCTGGTGACAGTATACGTTTCTTTTGGGCCTATAAATGAAATGTCTGAATATTTTTATCTCATTTTAATCTTGAAAATTATGTAATTAATTAGATTCCAGGTGTTCAGGTGGCAATCAGTGAATAGAATCACTTTGTTTTCTACTACTTACTGATTCAATGATACGATGCTGTTAAGAACCACTCTGAAAAGTGCCATGCAGATTTAGAAAGAGTTTGCTACAGGCATACCTTGGATATTGCAGGTTTGGTTCCAGACCACCACAATAAAGCAAGTCAAATGAATTTTTTGGTTTCCCAGTGTATATAAAAGTTATGTGTATGCTATATTGTGGTCTCTTATGTGTGCAATGGCATTATGTCTAAAAAATGTACATACCCTAATTTAAAAATACTTGATTGCAAAAAAGTGCTAATTATCATCTGAGCTTTCAGCAGGTCCTAATCTTTTTGCTGGTAGAGGGTCTTGCCTTGATGTTGATGGTTGCTGACTGATCAGGGTGGTGGTTGCTGAAGGTTGAGTGGCTGTGGCAATTTCTTAAAAAGAATATGATGAAGTTTGCAACATCAATTGACTCTTGCTTTCATTAATGATTTTTTTTATAGTATGTGATGCTGTTGGATAGCATTTTGCCCAGAGTAGAACTTCTTTCACAACTGGGGTCAATACTCAGACCCTCCTGCTGCCTTCCCAAGAATAGAAAATGTCATATTCTAAATCCTTTGTTGTCATTTCCACAATCTTCACAGAGGCCTCACCAGCAGTAGATTCCACCTCAAGAAACCACTTTCTTTGCTCATGCATAAGAAACAACTCCTCCATCTGCTCAAGTTTGATCATGAGACTGCAGCAATTCAGTCCCATCTTCAGTCTCAACTTCTAATTCTAGTTCTCTTGCTATTTCCACCACATCTGCAGTTACTGCCTCCAGTGAAGTCTTGATTGAATCTTCAATTTGTAAAAAAAACAAAAAACAAAAAACAAAAAACAACAACAACACAGTATCAAGGGGGACTTGGGTGGCTCTGTCGATTGGGTGTCCGACTTTGGCTCAGGTCATGATGTGGCGGTTTGTGAGATCGAGCCCCACGTTGAATTCTGTGCTGATCGCTCAGAGCCTGGAAACTGCTTTGGATTCTGTGTCTCCTCCTCTCTCTGTCCCTCCCATGTTCATGCTCTGTCTCTGTCTCTCAATAATAAAATAAACGTAAAACAACAACAACACAGTATCTGTGAAGCGCAGTAAAGCAAAGTGCAATAAAACAAGGTATGCCTGTACTTTTTAAATTCCAGGAATTATCAGCAGCTAACGAATGTCTAAGGCATGAGTGGAAGGAAAGAGAGTGGGAGGCAAAAAAGAAGACCTAGCATATCTCGAGGAAAAGTAGAATCCTTCCAACAAGTGTTTTATTGAGACCCTTCTGAAAAGAAGATAGCTGAGAGCCCTTGGAATCTGGAGGTAATCCAGTAGTCAGTAGTTAAGAATAATCCAATAATTTCAGATTGTATGTTCTAATCACAGTTTTCTTCCTTATTTTTTTTTTCTTTTCTTTAAGTTTATTTTGAGAGAAAGAGAGTGAGCACAAGTGGGAAAGGGGCAGAGAGAGAGGGAGAGAAAATCCCAAGCAGGCTCCACACTGACAGCACAGAGTCCCATGTGGGGCTCAAACTTAGGAACCACGAGATCATGACCTGAGCCGAAGTCAGATGCTTAGCTGACTGAGCCACACAGGTGCCCCAGTTTTCTTCCTTATCACCAAAAACCAATATGTTAAAATTCATGAACATACATCCTAAAACCTGAATAGTCCACAGATAACCATCTAGATTAACTCATTATTATCCAACATACTCTATAGGACATTGCATCTGAAAACAATTCTACCTCTCTCTAGAGGTGAGAGTGGCAGTGCTGAAAAAAGTAAGTGGCAAATTTTAATTGGTGCCAGAATATTCTTTTTTTAATGTTTATTTTAGAGAGAGAGCGAGCGAGCATGAGTGGGGGAAGGGCAGAAAGAGAGGGGACAGAGGATCCAAAGTGGGCTCTGTGTTGACAGCAGAGCCTGTTGTGGAACTCGAACCCACAAACCAAACTGTGAGATCATGACCTGAGCTGAAGACAGACGCTCAACCAACTGAGCCACCTAGGTGCCCCAATACCAGAATATTCTTTTGCCTCTTCTTCCATATTCTTTCTGTATTACTGAACTTCATGCAATCTTTAGTGCTGCTACTGGGAACATTGAAAAGTTATGAGCAGTTTCCCCAAATTTTGGAGGAAAAGTGCGGTGTTTTAGCATGTTTGTAGCTGGTATGCTTTCTTCTTAGGGCTTAATCATATGAACAGTTTTATTTTCTTTTTTTTTTTAATTTTTTAAGTTTTATTTATTTTTGAGACAGAGAGAGACAGAGCATGAACGGGGGAGGGTAAGAGAGAGGGGGAGACACAGAATCTGAATGAGGCTCCAGGCTCTGAGCTGCCAGCACAGAGCCCGACGCGGGCTCAAACTCACAGACCGCGAGATCATGACCTGAGCCGAAGTCGGCCGCTTAACCGACTGAGCCACCCAGGCGCCCCAACAGTTTTATTTTCATAACACAGTTATGTTAATACAGTTGATGTTGATACATTTTCCCCTAAACTTTTCCTTATAGAAAATATCTGCACAAGTATGTTTAACTACATATTTCTGTTTTGGACATAGACTTACAGGGAAGAAGACTCAATTTAGAATATGTTTTCAAAGAAGCAAGGTGGGAGGTTGACAGTGCCAGATATTAAAACATACCACAATATTACAATACTTAAGTCAGTGCTCCTGATGCAACATGAGATAGCATGATGGAATGGAAATGAAGTTACATAAACAGCCAAGCAAACCAAACATTCAAAAGGTAGCATTTTAATTCTGGAAAAGCAATTACTCATTCAGTAAATGGTCCAGGGATAGCTAGAGGAAAATGATAGTAGAGCCTTAGGATTGAAGAGTTAAATGTAGAAAAATTAAGCTATATCATGCCAGAAGAAAAACAGTGACTCTTTTAAAATTTTGAGTTGGGAAAATAAAAATGAATTGGGTAAAACTATGAAGGAAAAGATAGGTAGATAAAACCTTTTTAAAAATTTAAAACTATGTTTTTTAAATACCATAAAGTGAGAAGGCAGATGAAAGACTGGGGGAAACATTTGCAACATCTAGGCAAAAATAAAGATTAATATCTGTAAAAGTAAAAGTATTTCCATAGAAAAATGAGCAATGAGTATGTACAAGAAATTTACAAAAGAAGAAATACAATATGAGTCGTAAGAAAAACCCAACTGAAAAAAACAATGAGATTTTTCTTCTCCTATTTGCAAATATTAAAAAGAATTTTTGAAAAGAGCATGGGGAAATGAATTAGTCTGGTAATGGGAATACAAATCTGTGTAACCTTTTTAAGGAGAAATGTAGTGATGTGAATCAAAAGCCTTAAGTGCATATTCTCTTTAACCTAATAGTTTTGTTTTACATATATATATGGTCACATAGGCCATCCATGTCACATGGAAGACATTTGTCCTTTTTAGATGCCCCAAATTTGGACCTCCTTCTTTTATTGTAATATCACCCACCAAATGAGTCTGTTTGGGGTATTTATTGTAGTTGTCTACCTTCTACCTAGCCCATAGAATGTAAATTCTATAAAGATTGAGATTTTGTTCCCTGTTGTATCCCCAGTATCTAGAAGGGACATAGCTTATGGTAAGTGACCAATAAAAAGAACCTGAGTGCCGTGTACTGTACTCACTTTTCCAGCCTCCCTTGCAGCTAGATTGTGGGCGGGTGGCTTGGACCCAGTTAGATGAATCTGTGCTAGATTTAGACTCACAGTAATACTAAGTAATACGTAGTAAGATGCAAAAATGAGGACCTGAAGAGGATTCTTACCCAGCAATAGAATCTGTAGGAAGAGCAAGGTTCCTGGCATAAAAGGTGGTGCTACAAGTTGTGGTGTCATTCTCCAGTGACAGCAGCAATTAGCTCACCAGACCTGTCCTATGACATGCTTTCAGAGCTTGTCCTAACTCGTGTGGATCAGAGGCTGGTTCTCCAGCTTCTTTGATGACTTTGTGAGTAACTAGTCATTTCTGAAAATTTTATTTTCTT
Organism: Prionailurus viverrinus; assembly: GCF_022837055.1. Taxonomy (NCBI): domain Eukaryota; kingdom Metazoa; phylum Chordata; class Mammalia; order Carnivora; family Felidae; genus Prionailurus; species Prionailurus viverrinus. The sequence goes on from NC_062566.1 coordinate 93,268,308, forward strand.
AATTTTAAAGTTTGAAATGTATGTACAGAAAGAAGGTGTAAAATAAGTATCATTTAAAGGTAAACACCTTTAATTGCCAGTTTAAGAAATCAACTGGAACCAGTACCTTAGCAGCTTTCTGCTTGTCTTTCACTGATTACAGTGCTCCTTCCACCCCACAGGGTACCAGGATCTTGATTTCTTGTTAATCACTCTTTTCATTATGATCTTACCACACATGCATCTGTCTCCAAACAATATATTATTTGGTTTTGGAATCATAGCGTATGTTTTCTTTTGTGACTTAATTCTTTTAGTAATGCATGTTTTTTAAAATTTTTTTTTTTTCAACGTTTATTTATTTTTGGGACAGAGAGAGACAGAGCATGAACAGAGAAAGAGGGAGACACAGAATTGGAAACAGGCTCCAGGCTCTGAGCCATCAGCCCAGAGCCTGACGTGGGGCTCGAACTCACGGACCGTGAGATCGTGACCTGGCTGAAGTCGGACGCTTAACCGACTGCGCCACCCAGGCGCCCCAATGCATGTTTTTTAGATTCACACATTGCTTTTATTCAGCTAGTGTGCCCTTGCATGGCTGTACCTGTTTTTAGCTGATGTCCATTCTGATTTGTCAGTTTCTGTGCTATCTGGTTATTAAATATTTTGAAAATCATCCCTGGATTCATTCATTTGATATATGTCCTCTCTAATATTCTGTTGTGTGAATTTACTGCAATTTATTTATTCTGATGTTGAATGTTTGAATGGTTTTCTTTTCTTTTCTTTTTTTGGTATTGTTAAGCAATGCTACATGGAATATTCTTATAACACATCTCCTATTATACCTGCACAAGGGCATGCACTCTCTCTAGGGCATATACCAAGAGGTGGACTGCTCGGTCACTTGGTATACACATCTCTAAATTTACTTGGAAATATCACTGCTCCCAAAATATTTGTATCGATTTACACTCCCACCAGCTTCCTCCTTGTTGCACATCCTTAATAACATTCAGTACTATCTGGCCTTATTTTCCCAATCCTGTGAATGTGACGTGATATTTCATTGTGGTTTTGTTTGCTTTTCCGTGATTACTAATGACGTTAAATGCCTTTTCATTTGAACAATTATGAACTATTTGTGTTTCTTCTTTGGTAAAAATGCTGGTTCATGTCTTTTGCTCATTTGTCTGTTGGATTATTTGTTTTTTTCTAACTGATTTATAGGAATTCTTTAAGTATATGGCTGTTTGAATTGAATATGTCTTCTCAGTTTATAGCTTGTCTTTGTGCTTTCTTGATGATTGTCTTTTGTTTAACAGCATTTCTTCATTTTAATGTAATTTCAGTCTTTTCCTTAAAGCTTTATGCTTTCTGCATCTTTAATCTTTCTCAATATGGAGATCATAAAATGTCCTATGTTATCTTCCAAACAACATTCAGTTTTGCCTTCCATGTTTAAATCTTTTGTTATCTGAATTTTTTGTTTGTTTAAATGGTTTAGAATAGGGATCCAGTTTCATTATTTTTTCAATATGGATAACCACTTGTCCTTGTGTCATGTATTAAATGGTCCCTTCCCCTGTGAACACGCAAACTCAGTCTGTCACACATGAAGGCTTCATGTGTGTATGATATGTTTCCAGGTCCTTTATTAGGTTCAGTTGGTCTGTTTATTTTGACAACCACACCCTGTAAATTGCAACTGCTTTAGTAGAAGTTCGAAAATGTTAACATATAAATTTAAATCCCCACTCTATCTTGTTCTTCAAGAATATTTTGTGTTTTTTTAGAGCCTTTTGTGCTTTTGTATAAATTTTCTTTACTATTTTTATTTTGTAGTAAAATATGTAAAACTTATAATTTGCCATTTTTGCCATAGTTTAGTGCACCATTCAGTGGCATTAATTACATCACAATGTTCTACGATGTTACCACTATCTGGTTCCCAAACTCTGTTTCTCCAAATGGAAACTCTATACCCATTATGCAATAACTCTCTCTTAGTTCTTTCCTCAGTCACTGGTAACTTCTAATCTTTTTATGCATTTGTCTTTTTACAGATATTCTAAGTAATTGGAATCATACAATGTTTGTCTTTTTGAGTCTGGTTTATTTTACTTACCACAATGTTTTCAAGGTTCATCTATGTCATAGTGTCAATCAGAACCTCATTCCTTTTTATGGCTGAACAAGATGACATTGTGTGTAAATACCATATTTTGCTTATCCATCATCTGTGATGGGGTACTGGGGTTGTTACCATCTTTTGTGTATTGTGAATAATACTGCTGTGAAATTGGCACAAATATCTGAGCCCCTATTACCAATTCTTTTGAGTATGTAGGAGTTGCAATGCTGGGTCATATGGTTATTCTACATTTAGCTTTTAGATGAACTGTGTAATTGTTCTTCCACAGTGCTTCCTCGTTTGTATAAACTTTAGAGTCAGATTGTCAAATAAAGTTTCTGTTGGGAATTTTTGTCACTGTATTCAAATCTTCAGATCTTTCGAGGGTGATAGACATGTTACGAAATTGAGTATTCTCCTCCAATTATATAGTATATCTATTTAGGAGGGCTTTTAAAAACGTCTTTTGATAAAATTTTACAGTGTCTTCATAGGAATCTTGTACATCTTTTGTTGTATTCTTAGTTTCTTTTTATTTTTTAATTTCTATTGCTAATTTTTTACAAACTAAATTTCCTGATTGTTGCTGGTGTTCTGAAATACAGTTTTTGAATACTTTTGTTTCTTCCCTCCTACTTTTTATTTGTTTTCTTTTCTTTACTGCACTGGTGGACCCAAAGTACAATGTTAAATAGAAGCCTTTTTTTTGGTCTTGTTCCTAATCTTAGAAGGATAGTTTTCGACTATTAACCATTAAGTTTGATGTTTGCTTTGGTTTTTGTTTATTTGTTTGTAGATAACTTTTTTCAACTTGAGGAAGTTTTCTTCTATCTGATTTTCAGTGAATGGCTGTTGAACTTTGGAGAGTGATTTTTCTGCATCAGACTGAGACAATCATATTTTTTCTCCTTTAATCTCTTAATGGGATAATTTATACTATTATATAAATATTAACCAATGATGCATTTTCTAGGTTAAATGCAAGTTAGTATAATAGGTTATCTGTTTTATACATTACTGGATCCTGTTTGGTAATTCTTGGGAGGGGCATTTTTACATCTGTGTTTATAAATGGATTGGGTATTGTTCTTTCTTTTATATTCTGAAGTGGTTTTTGTAAGATTGAATTAATTGTTCTTTGAATGTTTGGAAGACCACATCTGTAAAGCCATCTGGACCTTTGTAGAGGAGGTTTTAAATCTCTGATTCAATCTTTTTAAAGCTATGGATTGTTAAGATTTTTCTTTTTTTCTGATGTCAAGTTTGGTAAGGTTCCCTCACCCCACCTCCAATCTCTATCCATTTCCTTTAGGTTTAAAAATTTCATGGCATAAACTAAAGTTGTTCATAATACCCTCTATTTAATCTCTGTAGTAGCTATAGGTATGTCCCTTTTTTCATCCCTAAATTTATTTAGTAGGTCCTTCCTTTCTTTCCTTTTTTGAATAATTTTGCCAGAGGTTTACCAGCCTTCTGAAACAACAGCTTTTGGTTTACTTAATCTTCTCTGTTGTATTTTTTTATTTCATTAATGTTTGCTTTTTATTGCCTCCTGCTTTTTTAAATGTTTATCTATTCTGAGAGAGAGAGGCAGAGAGAGAGAGAGAGAGAGAGAGACAGAATCCAAGCAGGTTCCACGCTGTCAGCGCAGAGCTGATGCGAGGCTCTATCCCACAAACACGTGAGATCATGACCTGAGCTGAAATCAAGAGTTGGTTGCTCAGCTGATGGAACCACCCAGGCGCCCCTTTCCTCCTACTTTCTATGGGTTTATTATGCTGTAATTTCTTGAACTTCTGAAGCTGGATGCTTAATTCATTTTTTTTTGAGACTTTTAAATTCTTTAAGTGTGTTAGACTATATATTTTCTTGTAAGTACCTCTTTAGCTCTCCTCCTCCTTTTGATAAGCAGTATGTTGTTATTTTACAGTCTTAATATTTTATACATTTCACTATCATTTCTTATTTGGCCCATAAGTTGTTTGGGAAAATATTTTAAATTTCTGTGCTATTTTTGTAATTAGGTTTCTGTTACTAATTTCTAACTTAATTGTGTCATACAGTGTAATCTATGTCTGTCTATGTCTATCTGTTGCCAGTCCTTTCAAATATGTTGAGACTTGCTTTAAGGACTAGCATATGACCAGTTTTCATAAATATACCATTAGGTCTTAAAAAAATATATATATTCTAATTATCAGGTAAAGTGTTTTATTTATGTCTGTTTTATCAATCTGCTGATTGTGTTGTTCAAAGCTCCTTTATCTTTTTTATTATTTTATTTCCTGTTCCATCAGTTACTGTAACAGGTCTTTAAAACTCATACTCTGACTATAGATTTGTTAATTTCTCCCTGTGATCCTGTCAGTTTTTACTTTAATGTATTTTAGGCTGCCTCTTTATATGTATATGAACTTAGAATTATTATATCTTTCTGGATAATTGAACATTTTATTATTTTGTAGTGATCCTCTTTATCTGTAGTAATATTACTTTCCTTAAAATGTATTTTCTCAGTACATCTATACCAATTTTCTTTTGGTTAGTATTTGCATGGCATACCTTTTTCTATCTTCTCATGGAAACTTTGTATATATCTTTATATTTTAGATGTGTGTCTTACAACCTGAAAATAGCTGGATCTTGTTTTTGTCTAGTCTAACATTTTGTATATTTTATCTGAAGAGTTTAGCCTATTTTCACTTAATGTGATTCTGATATACTATTTTCATCAAATGTGTTTATGTGTTTTATTTTCCCCTCCTCTCTCTTTTCCTCCTGCTTCTTAACTTTTTCATTTTGAGGATTGTTTAAGGAGTTTTTCATTCTCTTTCCTTTTTTTTTTTTTTTTTTTGGTCTTTGCTTGTGTAGAAATTATATGATTTATTTCTAACCATGTGGGAACTACTCTCTTTCAACATGAATACTTCACAAAGTTCAAAGTTAATAGTTTTCCTTCTTCCCAGAGAGTTCAGTTACTTAAGAAGGTTTTAAGTCCAGTCACCCTTTTCCCTAGGTAGTCCTTTCCTGTTTCCCTCTCCTTAAGCATAAAAAAAAGTTTAGCCCATTTTTGTGGGTTTAAATTTACCCATACATTTACTAGTACCTCATCATACTATTTCTTATGACATTTCAGATCTTTCATTGCATATCATTTTTCTTTTGCTTGAAATAGCTGTTAGAATTTCTTTTCTTGGGGTGCTTAGGTGGCACAGTCAGTTGAGTATCTGACTCTTGGTTTCAGGTCAGGTCATGATCTCATGGTTTGTGAGTTCGAGCCCCTTATTGGGCTCTGCACTGATGGTGTGGAGCCTGCTTGGGATTCTCTCTCCTTCTCTCTGAGCCTTCTTGTGCTCTCCCTCTCTCTCTTGCAAAATAAATAAACTTAAGAAAAATTTTTTAAATTTCTTTTATTTTTTATTATTATTTTTTTTTAACGTTTATTTATTTTTGAGACAGAGAGAGACACAGCATGAACAGGGGAGGGGCAGAGAGAGAGGGAGACACAGAATCAGAAGCAGGCTCCAGGCTCTGAGCCATCAGCCCAGAGCCCGACGCGGGGCTCGAACTCACGGACCGCGAGATCGTGACCTGAGCTGAAGTCGGACGCTCAACCGACTGAGCCACCCAGGCGCCCCTCTTTTATTTTTTTTTAAGTAGGCTCCACACCTACTGTGGGGCTTGAACTCTCTGCTCTGGGATTAAGAGTCTGGTGCTCTGGGGGCGCCTGGGTGGCTCAGTCGGTTAAGCGGCTGACTTGGGCTCAGGTCATGATTTCGCCCATGAGTTCGAGCCCCGCGTCGGGCTCTGTGCTGACAGCTCAGAGCCTGGAGCCTGTTTCAGATTCTGTGTCTCCCTCTCTCTTACCCTCCCCTGTTCATGCTCTGTCTCTCTCTGTCTCAAAAATAAACGTTAAAAAAATTTTTTTTTTTTTAAAAAGTCTGGTGCTCTGGGCACCTGAGTGGCTCTGTCAGTTAAGCATCAGACTTGGCTTAGGTCGTGATCTTATGGTTTATTAGTTCGAGCCCTGTATCTGGCTCTACAGAGCCTGCTTGGGATTCTTTCTCTCTTCCAATCTCTCTGCCCCTCCCCTATTCTCTCTCTCTCTCTCTCTCAAAATAAATAAATAAACTAAAAAAAAAAAAGTTGGATGCTCTACTGACTGAGCCAACCAGGCGCCCCTAGAATTTCTTTAAATGAGGGTCAGTTATTGGCCAGCTGTCTCAACTTATGTTTGTCTGAAAATTTCTTTATTTTACCTTGGTTCTTAAAATATATTTTCACTGGGTGTAGAATTCTAGGTTGACAGTTACTTTCATTAAACATATTGGCTAATACTTAGTCTTGGTTGTTAATGGGAATTCAGTCATTAGTTGCCATTTTGTTTGAAGGTGATTTGTTTTTTATCTGGCTCTTGTTAAGAAAATATGTTTTTCTTTGATATTCTGCAGTTTTACTGTTATGTATCATGGTATGGATTTCTATTTATCCTGCTTGCAACTTGTTAGGACTTCCTAGATCTCAAGGATTGATGATGTTCAACGATTTTGTAAAATTCCCAGCCTTTGTCTCTTCAAATATTGACTCTTATTCTATTACATGCTAATGAAATTCTGGTTAGACTTAGTTCTTCTCTCTCTTTTTCCATGTCTGTTTTTAAAAAAATATATTCCATCTCTCTGGGTCATATTTCTGGATAAATCAGTTAACAAATTCTCTTTTTTAGGGTCATCTTCACAGAGCAGTTTTAGTGAAAAGATGGGCTCAGAAGCCAGATTAATCTGGATTGATGAGAGAATGTGAGGTGAAACAGGAGGGACATTCACTGTAGTTAACATGGAAGTTTTATTGTGGAGGGAGCCAAGAAATAGCAGATGGGGTTAAGGGAGAGTTTGTTTGTTTTTAAAGATGAGGGATGTCAAGGCATGTTTGGACATCAATAGGAATGATCTGGTAGAGAAGGAAAACTTAATGATGTAGAAAAGAGGGGATAATTTAGGAATGAAATCTCTGAGAAAATGAGAGGGAACTAAGTCCAAATTTTTCACTTCTGTGATTCATTTGTGTTTTTGCACCACTCCATTTAAAGATTAGTGAAAGGGATATATTTTTAGGTTTACTTATTTTTTGAGAGAGAAAGAGTGTGAGCAAGGGAGGGGGAGAGAGAGGGGGAGAGAAAGATATTCCCAAACAGGTTCTGTACTGGCAGTGCAGGGCTCGACTCATGAACTATGAGAACATGCCCTAAACCGGAATCAAGAATCGGACATTTAACTAACTGAGCCACCCAGGTGCCCTCAAAGAGATTTTTTTTTCCAATCAGGCTAAGGTGAGTCTGTAGTCAGTTTAACAAGTATTATTCACTTATCCATTCACTCCTCAATCAACAAACATTACATTTGCCTTTTATGTGCGATGTACTGTGCTCCACTCTCAGAACAGAATTCTAACAAGATAAACATGACCCATGCGCTCACGCTCATGAAGCTTATAGATTAGTGGTAGTGGTGGGTGGGTGTGATACAAAGGACTTGGAAGTGAAGTACAGTACTGCAGGAGAGCAATTAATTGGGACCTTAATCCTGTAACCTTATTCTGGGAGATTAGAGAAGCAACATTTAAACTGATTTCCAAAGAATGAGCAGCTATCCAGGCAAATTCCGGAAGAGCATTCCAAGAAGAAAGATGAGCACAGATGAAGGCCCTGTTGAAGCAAGGAATTTGCAGAGATTTAGGAACTGAAAGAAGACTAGAGCATAGTGAGTAAAAGGAAAGATAACCTTTGGAGGGATAGCATGTGCCATATAATGCAGAATCATAGAAATTTTAGACAATCCTGCGAGCAATGGGAAAGCATTGAGGGACTTAAGGAGAATAGTGACAATCTATTTTCATACTGTTTCTGTTGTAAAGGTGTATACATGAGGCTACTGGACCCTGATGCCATTAAATCTTAGGATCATACAGTTACCACACTCCTTACAATTATTTGTTTACTTATCTATCTAATAGGGCTTCCACAGCCAGACATGAGTGAAAGTTTCCTTGGAATTAATACAATGGTTTTCTTCTTTGTGCATGTGAGTGTGTGTGTGCGTGTGTGTGTGTGTGTGTGTGTGAGGTAGGGGGAGGAAGGGGAGAGAGAGAAAGGTGGTGGCAGGGGTCAGATACTTGGTAGTCAAGATACTTTTTTTTTTAAATTTAACAAGCCAATGAGAAAACTAACCAACTCTTTTTAGCATGTTAATAATTTACTCATCATACAGTCTTAGAAATTCTTAAACTGCTATCTTTTAAACTAGTTATTTTTGAATTATTTTACAGACTAATAAGTTATGGTGGATTTATGTAAGAATTTGTTTTAATCCCTAAATTTTTACACTTAAAATAAGTAAGATTTCTCTATTCTTATTTCTCTTTTCATCACAAATGTCAGAATGTACTATTCTGTTGATGTCATCTGCTTCTTTAGAGATTATTTGGATTCTGAGTTGTCATTTTGACTAAATTTATCTTGCTCCTTAGATTCTATATTTAATGAACACCTAACACTATGCCTTGCACATAGTAGGCACTCAAAAAATATGCTCAGTAAATCAAAATATCTGATAGAGTCGTCTTAATTATAGGTTATAAAAATTCACTTCCTTATTTCCTTCCTTTCATCCAAAATATATTGCCCTCTTTTGATATCCCTTTTCTTCCTGACTTTGTAGTCTTCAGTATTCTGCTCTGAATGTTATTATTTTGCCATTTTCCCTTACTCCAAATCCCTTTTTAAGGTTTAATTGCCCTGAGTCTTTTTCTTGAGACTCATATACTTGCTATTTTGTATTCTAAACCTTTCTTGTTTGCCCACTTTCTCTTAGAAAATTTCTTTTTTTCTCCTTTTTTTTTTTGACCTATCTTAGTTTAAAGAAACCCTCTCGGAGCCTGTTTATGATTTTGTGTCTTGCAGCATTTTAATCACAGATTTTCCATCTTGAGGAACCATTTAATTGTTACTGTGTAATTGATAAACATAATTTTATGTATTCTGTTTTTAGTCAATTGAAGACAATGAAGTATATTTGCCTAATGATGAAATTTGGACCTATGATATTGATAGTGGGTTGTGGTAAGTAATTTTAAATTGCAGAATGTCCAATCTTAAAATCTGATTTAAATATTTTCATAGACTACAGGGAATTTAAGACCAAACTTAGAACATACTGCAACGTTTAGCATGACCCTTTCCTTTTCTTTGAATGCTTTATTCTCTCTGGCTCTTTCTTTCCCCCACTCCCTTCCTCTCTCTGCTCGTTCTTCATTGTTTACCATTCCTCTCAAGGTTCAGGCAACCCCAGAAGACTTTGCTTTGTTGTACCAGTTAATTCCCAATTCTAGTGCAACCTGAAGATTTTGCGATTTTTTTCCCCAGTAGGTTGAAAAATCTTTACCATGGATTAGAGTTTTTACCGTATTGGCTACCATTGCATTTCAATTACAGTTGTCAATGGCAATTTTCACTGAAAGAGTACTCATGGAGTTCAAAGGGAATTTTAATTTGCCTTTCTAGAAAGTCATGGAATTCCATGTTATTCTTGCTGCAGGACCATGCACCTCATGGAAGGAGAACTCCCTACCTCCATGTCAGGAAGTTGTGGTGTTTGCATTAATGGAAAGCTGTACGTTTTTGGAGGATATGATGACAAAGGATACAGCAATCGAGTAATATTTTCTTTCAATTCAGGAGTACAGCAAAATGTAATATTCAGTGTATCACTTAATCTCACGTACAAATATTTAAAGGAGAAGATATATGTAGAAAATCTTAAGCTTACAAGGTTTTAAAAATAGAGTGAAAATGCAGCCATTGTGTTCGTCTCTTCCATGTCTTTCTGCTTCAGAGTTCGCTCCCTGCTTAGTTGGTGTCTATAGGGCAGAGCATGATGAGAAAAGATCCATTTCAGTATGTTTTATATGTCATTTTTACTTCTAAAACACAGCTTTCTTTTTTTATTAACTTTACAATGAAAAATTTTACCTTGCAAAAAGAAAAAAAAAGTTATATTATTAAGTTTTGGATCACATATCCCTCAGACACAGACTTGATTTTTAAATGCCCTGTCTGCTAATGGTGTTCTTCTCTTTTAAAAGCTTTATTTTGTTAATTTGCGAACAAGAGATGGAACCTACGTTTGGGAAAAAATCACCAATTTTGAAGGACAACCACCCACACCACGTGATAAACTTTCTTGCTGGGTATATAAAGACAGGTAATACAGCAGAATCATCTCATTAAGTACACTTTAGCAAGGGTGGTGGCTGAAATAGAGAAAACTTGAAAGTCTGAATTTTTTCAAGATGTAATTATAAACTTGTTTTGACTCTGTTGGTAATGGCAGTTCTGCATCCTGGGTAAGAGCCATGTCATAAAAATAAGCATTGTGGATGCAACTATTTTTTGTAATAAATTTATTATTTAATTAAAATTTCTAAATAGTTAACACATTCACATGGTTCAAAACTCAAGACCATATTAAAAAGTCTACAGTGAAAGGTCTGGCTCCCACCCCTGTCCCTATCCACTCTGTTCCCCCCCCACCATGCACAAATAGCTGCTTCAATTAATATCTTTTGTATACTTACATCAATGGTTCTCAACCTTGTCTGCAATTGTAATCACCTGGGGATTTTTTTTTAAATTTCAAAGCCCAGGTGATACTTTACACTAATTAAATGATCATCTCTAGGGTTATGATGTTTTGAAACTCCTCAGGTGATTCCAAGATGCAGACAGGTTTGGAAGCCACTGCCATCAGTGTTACTTTATGCAAATAGAAGCAAATACGTAGGAGTGTGTGCACATATTCCTTTTTTCTCTCTCTTCCTTACACAAATAGCAGTGTATTCTGTGCACTCTTGTGCACCCTGCTGCTTCCATTAGTTAGCAGTGTACCATGGAGATATTTCATCTTTCTGAATCCCTAGTTAGAAAGCTGATTTTCTTCCTCCCTCCCTTTTTTCTTCCTTCCTTCCTTTTTTTCTTTCTTAGCTGCATAGCATTCCCCTTTGAGGACATACCATGGTTTATATAACCTTTCCCCTGAAAATGAAATAACACTTAGATTATTTCTGTTCCTTTGCTGTTACAAACTATGCTTTAATGAATTTAAATGAAATTTATCCATTGGATAAAATTAGATTGCCTTTATAATTCTGACAAATGTTTAGTTTGCCAAAGCTGTTTTAACAAAGTACCATAAACTAAGGGGCTTAAACAACAGAAATGTGCTTTCTCATGTTTCTAGAAACTGGAAGTACGAGATCAAAGGGTCAGCACGATTGGTTCCTTCTCTAGGTTTTGAGAAAAAATTTATTCCATGCCTCTCCCCTAACTTATGGTGATTTGCTGGCAAACTTAAAAAAAATTTTTTTTAATGTTTTATTTATTTTTGAGTGACAGAGATGCAGTGTGAGCAGGGGAGGGGCAGAGAAAGAGGGAGACATAGAATCTATGAAGCAGATTCCAGGTTCTGAGCTGTCAGCCCAGAGCCGATGCAAGCCTTGAAACTGTGAACCACAAGATCATGACCTGAGCTGAAGTTGGAGGCTTAACCAGCTGAGCCACCCAGGTGCCCCATCTTTGATGTTCGCATGTAGAGACATCACTCTGATCTCTGCTTTCATGTTCACATAGGATTCTATCTATTCTTATCTGTCTCCAGATTTTCCCTTTTTATAGACACCAGTCATGCTGGGTAGGGCCTTCCCTAATGACCTCATTTTAACTTGATTGCCTCTGTAAAGAACCTATCTCCAAATAAGGTCATCTTCTGAGATACAGGGGCAGGGGGCAGGCATTAGGACTTGAACATGAGTTTCCGATTCCGATCCCTCTCTCTCTGCCCCTCCCCTGTTCATGCTCTGTCTCTCTCTGTCCCAAAAATAAATAAACGTTGAAAAAAAAAATTAAAAAAAAAATTTCTTTTATGGCTTGTTGATCTTGAATCTTGATTGCAAAGTTATACATTAATTCACCAATGTATTTTTCTCTAGTACTTTTGTCATTTTATTTTTTACATTTGAATTGTTGATTCATTTGGGGCTTATTCTGAGAATGATATGAGATATGGATCCAGGTTTATCTTTTTCTGAATGGCTACCTGTCTGTAACTCAGTTATTTCAGATGCTACCTTTATCACGTATTTACCTAATTTTCATTGGTATTTGGATCTGAGTTTTCTATTCTGTTCCATTGATGTGTTAATGTATAAATACCTCACTAGTTTAGATATTGAAGCTCTACAGAGCATTCTTATAGGACTATTATAAATCATAAGTGTATACCTTAAGTAGTTATCACAAAATGGCATACTTATGTAACCACCACTCAAGTAAAGAAAGAACATCATCAACACTGTAGAATCCTTCATTATGTCCACTCCTAATGAGTATGCTCAGCCCCCTTCCTAAAGGAAACCGTTGTCCTGACTTCTGGTATCCTAAATTAGTTATTGTTTTTTATATTTTATATATTTTTGTTTTTTTATGTTGTATATGGCATCCTATAGAATTTATACTTTAACCAAAATTATATTTTTGAGATTCATTCATGATGTTGTATGTACCTATGGTTTGTTTTCTTTCCTGTATGTTATTATATTAAATGAAATACTGCAATGTATTTATTCATTCTGTTGTTGATAGACATTTGGGTCATTTCTATTTTTTGACTCTTCGGAATAATATAGCTATGAGCATTCTTCTATGTATTTTGGTACATAAGCGTTAACATTTCGGTTGGGCATGTATCTCTTTATTCTCTCAATGGTATAATGTGATTTCAATATAGTCTAATTTATCATTTTTTCCCTCATGGTTAGTGCTTTTGTGTCCTAGACTTAATTGATCCTAACCTTACAAAGTATGTTTTTGGTCCTTTGAAGTTTTTCTTGTTCACATATACAAGGAACTGGTAACAGTGGTTGCCGCAGGCAGGGAAATTGAGTGACTGAGAGTAGGAGAGGGACTTACTTTTTACTACACCTTTTTAAAAAGTCATGATAAAATACATGTAACATAAAATTTGCCATTTTAACCATACGTAAGCGTCCAGTGCAGTGGACAAGTACATTCACAGGATTGTACAACCATCGCCAGTACATAAAACCTTGGATTGCCAGTAATGTGTTCTGCAACACAAGCACACGTTTCTAATAACTAAAAAAAAATTTTTTTTAATGTTCATTGATTTTTGAGAGAGAGAGAAAGAGAGAGCGAGAGAGAGAGAGAGAGAGAGAGAGAGAGAGCACGTTGGGGAGGGGCAGAGAGAGAGGGAGACACAGAATCTGAAGCAGGCTCCAGGCTCTGAGCTGCCAGCACAGAGCCCAATGCAAGGCTCGAATTCACGAACTGCGAAATCATGACCTGAGCCAAAGTCGGATGCTTGACTGACTGAGCCACCCAGGTGCCCCTCTAATAAATTTTAACTTGATAAACAAGCAGTGTCTTGCAATATGAGTAGTACATGATGCTGATTGTCCCATGATCACAACTAAGCCAATGGTTCTTGAAATTTGCTTTGATATACAAGTGCTTTGGATTACAAGCATGTTTCTGGAATGAATTATGCTGTCAAACCAAGGTTTTCTGTATTTAGTTAAAAAATTTATCATCACTCCAAACAGAGACTCTGTAGACATTAAGCAATACCTCCCCGTTCCCTCTTCGCCCCAACTTCTGGTAACCTCTAATCTACTTTCTACCTGCATGAATTTGCCTGTTACAGATATTTCACGGAAGTAGAATCATTCAATGTTTGTTTTTTAGTGTCTGGCTTATTTCACTTAAAATGTTTTCAAAGTTCACTATGTTGTGTGTATCGGGGCTTCTTCCTTTTTAAGGCTGAATAACATTCCATTGTATGCCCTGTTACATATTTGTTTATCTGTTCATCTGTTGATGAACATTTGTTTCCACCTTTTGGTTATTGTGAATAATGCTGCTGTGAACATTGGCTTACAAGTATTGTTTGAGTCCCTGTTTTCAATTCTAACAGAATTTTCAGGTCATATGGTAATTCTATGTTTAATTTTTTGAGGAAGCACCAAATTGTTTTTTACAGTGACTATGCCATTTTATATTCCCACTGGCATTGTACATGGGTTCTAACTTCTCCATATCCTTGCCAACACTTGCCATTTCTTCCTTTATTTCTTTTTTCTTTTTCTTCCTCTTTTTAAAAAATAATAGGCAGGGGTATCTGGGTGTCTCAGTTGGTTAAGCATCTGTCTTCAGCTCAGGTCATGATATCACGGTTTGTGGGTTTCAGCCCCGCATCGGGCTCTTTGCTGACAGCTCAGAGCCTGGAGCCTGCTTTAGATTCTGTGTCTCCTTCTCTCGCTGCCCCTTCCCTGCTCATGTTCTGTCTGTCTGTCTCTCTCTCAAAAAATAAAATAAAAATTAAAAATAATAGGCATCATAGTGGGTGTGAAGTAGTGTTCATTGTGGTTTTAATTTGTATTTCCCCAGAGACTAGTGATGTTGACCATTTTTCATATGCCCGTTGGCCATTTGTAGATCTTCTTTGGAGAAATGTCCACTCAAGCCCTTTGCTCATTTTTAAAAATTGGGTTGTCTTTTTGTTGTTGAGTTATAGGAGTTCTTTACTTATTCCGGATATTAATCTCTTATTGGATATATGTAGTTTTCTTTTGTTGTAATGTTTTTGGCTGGCTTGCCTCATAGAATGAGTTAGGAAATGTTCTTTCCTCTTCATTTCTTTTTAAAAAGACTTTGAGAAGGTTGGTATTAATTATTCTATAAATGTTTGATATCATTTATCACTGAAGCCATCTGGTCCTGGGCTTTTCTTTGTTGGTGGGTTTTTTGATTACTGATTCAATCTCCTTATTATAGTTTTATTCAGTTTTTCTATTTCTTACAAGCCATTTCTGATAGTGTCTTTCCAGAATTTTTTCTATTTCATCTAAATTATCCAGTATGTTGGCATAGTTTTTTGTAGTATTCTCTTAAAATCCTTTTAATTTCTGTAATGTTGATAATAATATCCCCTCTGTCATTTCCAATTTTAGTGCTTGGAGTTTTCTCTTTTTTTCTTTGTCAACCTAGCTAAAGATTTGTCAATTGTGTTGATCTTTTCAGAGAACCAACTTTTAGTTTGTTGGTTTTTTTTCTATTTACTATTTTGCTTATACCCTTTAATTAAACTAAACCCTTCCTTCTGTTATCTTTGGGTTTAGTTTGCTCTTCTCTTTTTTGTTCCTTAATGTGTACAGTTCTGTTATTGATTTGAGATCTTTTAAATAAATTGTAGGCATTTACAGCTATAAAATTCCCTCTGAGTGCCATCTTCATTGTACACCATAAGTTTTGTTTTATTGCATTATCTTTTTTGTTTGTTTTATTGTGTTTTCATTCATTTCAAGGTAATTTTTAATTTCCTTTGTGACTTTTTTCTCTACCCATTAGGTTGACAGGTTATTTGTTTGTTTGTCTTTTCCTTTCAGCACTTTAAAGATTTTATGACATTGCTTTTGGCCTCCATTTTTCTGGTGAGAAATCCACTCTCATTCGTGTTTTTGTTCCCCGGTATATGTCTTTTTACTCTGGCTTTTCTTTATTTGTTCTTTATTTTTGCTCTTCATTGATTTGATTAAAATGTTCCTACATGGGGGAGCATGGATAACTCAGCTGGCTAAGCTTCCAACTCTTGATTTCGGCTGAGGTCATGATCTCCTAGCCCCATGTTGTTGTTGGCACTGAGTGTGGGGCCTCCTTGGAATTCTTTCTCTCTCCCTCTCTCTGCCCCTCCCCCACTCATACTTGTGCACATGCTCTCTCTCTCTCTCAATAAATAAATAAACTTTTTTTTTTTTTAACAAATATTCCTGCTTGTAGTTTCCTTTGTATTTATCCAGATTGGAGTGTGCTGAGCTTGGGTTGGTGGGTTTATATCTTTCCTCAGTTTTAGAAACCTCTTAGTAATTTTCAAATATTTCTTCTACACATTTATTTATCTCTCCATCTTCAAGGGCTCCTGTTTAGTGCACATTAGGCCATTTGATATTGTTCCACAGAGCTTGGGCTCTCTGGGTTCCCCCCACCCTTTTCTTCTCTTTGTTTTAATTTGAATACTTTTTATTAACCTCTTGGCCTATCTTCAAGTTCACTGGTATTTTCCATTGCTATGTCCAGCCTCCTGTGAAGCCTGTTTATTCAAGTCTTTATTTCTTACATTTTCCCCCATTTTCAGCATTTCCACTTAGTGGTTATTTTTCATCATTCTGTGTCTCTGCTGGAATTGTTCTGTTCTTCCTGCATTTTGTCCACATTTTACAAACTAGGTCTGTTATCATCTTTATCATAGTTTATCATAGTTATTGTAAATGCCATGCTGACCACCTTGTGGTCAGCTTATATTGGCTCTCTGCTCTCTTGATCATAGGTTATTTATTTATTTATTTATTTATTTTACCTTTTCATGTATCTTGTATTTTTTTTTACCACGTGCTAGACATTCTGTGTGAAAGAATGGTAAAGATTGGAAAAAATGATATTTATCTTCAGAAAAGGACATGTCCTTTATGTTTTTCTCAAGCTGCTAGAGTGGGAGTTCAGTCAGTCTCATTTGTAGTTGATTTGTGTTTGAGGCTGTTATAACTTTAGTTTGATTCCATTGTACAACTGGCTTCAGATGTTTTGAGGCAAGATCAGGACTTTCCTTTGCTAGGACCCCATGTTTGAGCATCGCAGATTTTCCAAAGATGTTCTGCTGTGCTTCACAGAGTTCCAAGCCTCAGAACCGTGGAAGGTCTCTCCCTGTTTTGTAGCCTCATTGGTAGGTCTTTGGATTACTAGGGAGTTCTCTTTGCTCTCCAGTCCCCCCTTTCGCTTTCCATACCTTAGGAGATCATTTTCAGCCTTGTATGTCCTCCTCTGGGCTTTTGAGAGCAGGCATCCTGTGTGCTGTAATGGCTTAGTATGCTTCTGAGGTATTTCCGTCAGCTCTTCTGTCCTGATCTCAAATGTTAGAAGACTCAGTTTAGTAGATTATTGCCTATTTGTGACCAACTATGAGCTCTCTGAAGACTATGTGAAAGACTTGTCGAGTGGATTCAATCTCCCACTGTGCTGATTTTCTTAAGATTCTAATTTGCCATGCCAGCCTACATGCAGCTATAAAATTTTGGGTGTCTTTTACAAAGCCTATCTGTCCCGGATTCTTCCTCCTCTTGCTATTGCACCAGGAATGAAAGCAGCTGTGCGCGTGTCTCTTCTCTCCTATTGAGAACTCATCACTTTCTGGCATTAGTTCATTTAGGATTCTTCCCTTCTCTGCTTGATTTTTTTTTTTAACTGTGGTTTTGTAGTTTATTTGGCTTGTTTAGATTACTAGGGGGAGAGAGAGATGAGCTCCTTTGCAAACAGACTGGAAATAGAACATCTGAAATGTGTTCTCTTGTACTTGTTTTTCAGATTAATATATTTTGGTGGCTATGGGTGTAGGAGACACAGTGAACTCCAGGACTGTTTTGATGTTCATGATGCATCTTGGGTAAGACAGTAACCACTGTTTACATTTTCCTCAAATTTAGTATCCCCTTAAAGTCTCTAGACACAATGAGCCCAATCTTTCTCAGTTTAAATTGCCATAATTGACACTGTGGAAAAAAAATGTGTTTTCTTTCTTTTGGATTTAGATTCAGTTGGAGGAAGTTCTCTCACCTAGTGGTATTAGCCTTCATGGCTACTGGCAGAGTAATTTCTTACATTCATCACTCACACCTGCTTCTGTTAGACAAGTGGTGACTTTAGCACAACTTGGAAAAACTTTGTTCATAGATAACCAGAATGGCTGTTGCCGATACACACCTCCTTTTAGGTATGTCCACCAGAACTATTCATAGCTCAGACTGGCCTCTGTAATGCAGTAAGTTGATAGTGACATTACCTTTCCTACGTCTTACTGGTTAGAGAATAATCTATTACTAATGAAATAAGACATGACATAAAAATGAAACCTTTTAAGAGATAACTTAAATTTTTTTTTAATGTTTATTTATTTTTGAGAGAGAGACAGAGACAGAGAGAGACAGAGAGGTAGGGGCAGAGAGAGAGAGGGAAATAGAATCTGAAGCAGGTCCAGGCTCCGATCTGTCAGCACAGAGCCCAATGCGGGGCTCGCACTCTTGAACCGAGAGATCATGACCTGAGCTGAAATGGGACTCTCAACCAACTAAGCCACTCAGGCGCCCCTAAAAGATAACTGTAAAAACCATTGATCCCAGGGGTGCCTGGCTGGCTCAGTCGGTGAAGCATGTGACTCTTAATCTTGGGTTTGAAAGTTCAAGCCCCATGTTGGGTATACAGATTACTTAAAAATAAAATCTTAAGCTAAACCAAACCAAACAAACACAACATTGATCCCAGCACCAAGATACATAGTAACTCTTTGGTTTTACCTTCTACTAGCATATAGTATTTTTGTACATTATAATATAAATATATATGTACACTTCATGTATATGTTTTTGTATACGGGTATTTAAAAAGTTCTCTGTGTATTTCCATGGTTTTTGAGTTTTAAAATAAAATATGTGTAAAGCTTTGCTACTTACAGTATTACTGATAATTTCCAGAACTATACATCCCCATTACTTGTATCTAATTTTTTTACTCATTTTTTTTTCTCCTCTAGTACAGGTTAGGCTAAGGATCATGTCCTGAAGTTTCTGGTGTACCAGTAGATTTTTTTCTCTTAGATTTTAAATTAAGTAAATCATTTAGTTTGTTTAATTTGTTTCACAAGTGCTACCAAAAATGAATGATGTATTTCTGGCACAGAACATAAAACCAACACAGTAGAGTAGTAACAGAGGATTTCAACAATCCAGAGATGCTAAATATAGTATAACTGCTAAATGGGTACCTCGCTGACAGTTTTGTTTCCTAGAAGACAAAGAAGAGAGTGAGCACAAGTTTGACCTATGCGAACAAACTGCTTGGTTAAATAGAAGTGGTTGGAACTCTTTGGAAACAAGAACCATGGTCCCCTAAAGTTCCTAATTGCAAAGATTAGGAATTCTGAGCATGTACTCTAGGAAAACAGATTGCAAAATATAAATGTCATTCTGTTCTTTGCAAGTTTAAAAGAGACAATCCTTGAGAGGATTGGCAGGTTATCAATGAGTAAAGTTATGATTCACTGGAAGCAATGCTATGAGAGGACAAGTTGCCAGGTGGTGGCTGTTACTGGCCTGGAGGCGACACTTTGTGAGCCACTGCTGTACGCGTTAGCTTTATGACTATGCTAACACTTAACTCTGTTTTTGTAATGGTGCCTATTATTTCACTGGTAAATATGCAATTAAATTTATAACATTAATCTAAAATTTATAAAAGCTTTTAAATATTTAAAAAACTTCTGTTTTAGGAAGAACAGATATTCTGGGGGTGGCATAATGATGTTCATATATTTGATACAAAGACACGGAGTTGGTTCCAACCAGAAATTAAAGTAAGTATTGTAAAAAGTTACCTTTCTTTATATTGATATATCCATTGATAGTTTAAAAGGATACAGTTTTGCTAAGTTACTTGGATTTTAGCAATTGAGTTTATATTTATATATTAAGGGGGTCCCCGAGTACTGTCACTAGTAGTTTTTTTTTTAATCACCTATTTTTCTCCAGGTTAGCTAAGGTTTTCTAGAAAAATCTTCTAAAGAGGGTTCCATCATCATTCTTTAGCCACAAGTGTGATGTCCTTATTTAATAATGGCACTTTTAAAATGTCCTTTTATAATGAAGTCCACAATTTTAAAAAGCCCATATTTCATAAACTCTTGAAATCTACATGCGGTTATAGCATGACAAAAAATACATTATTAATACTCTTTCAAGTGCTGGTGAACAAACACAAATTCAAGTTGGTTTAAGATATAATGAATTTTCACATGGAGAGAAGTCTGTTTTGGAGTGGCTCACACAGTGGAAGAGCTGCAAGGGCTTGAGCCTCAGGAACTTGCCCAAGTTACTCAACAGCAACAATGTTTTCCATCTCTGTTAGTTTCTCTCTGCTTCTCTTTATATGCTAGCTCCATTCTGTCTACTGCAGACCAGCCAGCTCTTTTAGAAGGGAATATGGTCCTGGCTATCCAAACAGTCTTTTCTACTGGTGCTGTATTCTTTCAATGTCTACAAATAAGTCTTAGAAAAGGACTGTGGTTGTATTTGGGCATGTTCCCACTCTCTACATTGGTCCCTGTTGCCAAGGGGATAATTGGTTTAGGCCCAAGTCTCAGGCCTACCCTAAGGGAGCAGGATTTTGTGGCTGACGAACTCACCAGAACTGTGCAGAATGGAATGCTGAACAGGCAAAACCAAAATTGTCCACTAATATGCATATATGACATACATACATTTGAATTTTAAGATTTATGTCTTTTGTTAATGAAATAAAAGCATTTTATCTCTGTTCACATAATTATATTTGAACAAGCAAGTGCAGAGAAAATTGTTGAGAATGGATCTACTGAAACTCATCCTAGATCTTTTTCAGGCATCTGTACCCTCTATTTAGAGAAAAATCAGGGATCTATAGCTATTGAAGGCGAATTTCTAGAACATGCTCCTGTAGGGGCACCTGGCTGGCCCAGTTGATGGAGCATGCAACTCTTGGTCTCAGGATCATGAGATCAAGTTCCATGCTGGGCTGGAGCCTACTTAAAAAAATAAAAAAAAGGATGTGCTCCTGGGGATGAGGGAGCTGAGGTACTTATATTTGAACTTCAAGTCTTTCTCTGGCTCCTTCTTTCCCTTCTTACCTCAGTTCATAGCCCTCCCTTCCTGCTGTAGTAGTCTTACATGCACATGTCCCTAATTTAGTTCATATTTACCAATATTTTCACTGTAATTTCTCTGATGATTTCTTCAAATAAGTTTTTATATTATTTATATTTTATCTGAAAGTTTTTCTGACATGGTTGTAGCTGGAATCCACTCTTTTCATTTTTTAGGGACACTCTTAAATTACTTTATTATTTCCAAATATCAACATCAAAAGACAAGGCAGCATGGTAGAGTGTACCAATTATTGGTGTAAAAGTTGAAAAAAATTGGAATTGCATTCTAATTCTGTCATAAAAGAGCTATGTCCTTCAGATAAGCCATGTAGTGTGTTATCTGTAAAATAGAAGGGTTGAAGGTGTTTTTCCTACATGGGATTTTTATCCCTTAAGAACAGTATGTTAGTAATTGGGATCTTTGAGTTATTTTCAGTATTTCAAGCAACTTAATAAGCATTGTGCATTATTTATGCAGTTACAGATTAATGCAGATGCCATTTCTTTGTTTTTGTTTAGAATTATGTGAACTTGTTCAGAAGCTTTAGGTGGTTATGAGATGTATTTGATAAAAATTCAATATTTGTTGCATAATAGATATGTTTATAGTAGAATAATTTTTCCAAAATTTCAGATCAGGGGTGGGGTAATAATATAAACTATGTTTTGCTGGAATGACTGGGGACCACATTTCAGAAGGTTCTCTCTCATTTATTTAAGTGTTAAATTGGTAATATCTGAATAATTTCTTACTGTATTGGTTTCGGGACAGTGATTCAAGTAAGCCTGAAAAGTCGAGGAAATTCTGATATTGAATGTAGAGTTTAAACTTCCTGTGCCCACATTCAGTAGCCAATGTGCTGAAAATGTTGAAAAGGTTCTTTTAGAACTTGGAATGAGGGGCGCCTGGGTGGCGCAGTCGGTTAAGCGTCCGACTTCAGCCAGGTCACGATCTCGCGGTCTGTGAGTTCGAGCCCCACGTCAGGCTCTGGGCTGATGGCTCAGAGCCTGGAGCCTGTTTCCAATTCTGTGTCTCCCTCTCTCTCTGCCCCTCCCCCGTTCATGCTCTGTCTCTCTCTGTCCCAAAAATAAATAAAACGTTGAAAAAAAAAATTTTAGAACTTGGAATGAAATGCATAAAGAAAGACTCCTACCATGAACACGTGGAAATTATGCAGAAAAATTTCCCTTAGAATCTCATTAATTCATCTACCCATTATACTCTGTCTTTACCCACGAATACAAAACTTCTCCAGAGAAAAGATCTGCTGTATTTGTTCAAAGTAAAGTGTAGAAAAGTGTTATTAGTTAATGGGAAGAGTTTTAGCAAGCTACAAAGGACTGTTTGGCTTAAAGTAAGAGTGAAAGTTTTACTGTAGAATTTGAGATATCAAGAGTTTTAAGGGGGCAGATTTAATTTTTCAGGGTCTCTGAGATTATTACACTGTGCACTGCTTGCTCACAATATTACCTCAGGGGTGGGGGGGGGGCAGGGAAAGGGAAGTGAGGAAAGAATAGTTTAAATTTGATTTTTAAATATTTATATTTCAAGGTGAAATTTACATGAAATTTTATTTTGCCAAATAGTGTCAGGCATTTAAGAAAAACACTTTATTCATTTTTTAAAATTTTATTTTTTTAAATTTACATCCAAATTAGTTAGCATGTAGTGCAACAGTGATTTCAGGAGTAGATTCCTTAGTGCCCCTTACCCATTTAGCCCATCCCCCCTCCCACAACCCCTCCAGCAACCCTCAGTTTGTTCTCCATATTTATGAGTCTCTTCTGTTTTATCCCCCTCCATGTTTTTATATTATTTTTGTTTCCCTTCCCTTATGTTCATCTGTTTTGTATCTTAAAGTCCTCAGATGAGTGAAGTCATATGATTTTTGTCTTTCTCTGACTGACTAATTTCACTTAGCATAATACCCTCTAGCTCCATCCACGTAGTTGCAAATGGCAAGAGTTCATTCTTTTTGATTTCCAAGTAATATATATATATATGTATGTATATATATATATATATATATATATATATATATATATATACACACACACACACACACACACACACACACATACATACATACCACATCTTTATCCATTCATCCATTGATGGACATTTGGGCTCTTTCCATACTTTGGACTTTTGTGAATTACTGAATTATAGTGCTGCTATAAACAGGGGGGTGCATGTGTCCCTTCAAAACAGCACATCTGTATCCCTTGGATAAATGCCTAGTAGTGCAATCGCTGGGTCGTAGGGTAGTTCTATTTTTAGTTTTTTGAGAAACCTCCATACTGTTTTCCAGGGTGGCTGCACCAGCTTGCACTGCCACCAACAATGCAAAAGAGATCCTCTTTCTCCGCATCCTCGCCAACATCTGTTGTTGCCTGAGTTGTTCATTTTAGCCATTCTGACAGGTGTAAGGTGGTATCTCATTGTGGTTTTGATTTGTATTTCCCTGATGATGAGTGATGTTGAGCATTTTTTCATGTGTCGGTTGGCCATCTGGATGTCTTCTTTGGAGAAGTGTCTATTCATGTCTTTTGCCCATTTCTTCACTGGATTATTTGTCTTTTGGGTGTTGAGTTTGAAAAGTTCTTTATAGATTTTGATACTAACCCTTTAGCTGATATGTCATTTGCAAATATCTTCTCCCATTCTGTTGGTTGCCTTTTAGTTTTGCTGATTGTTTCCTTCTCTGTGCAGAAGCTTTTTTATTTTGATGAGGTCCCAGTAGTTCATTTTTGCTTTTGTTTCTCTTGCCTCTGGAGACAGGTTGAGTAAGAAGTTGCTGAAGCCAAGGTCAAAGAGGTTTTTGCCTGCTTTCCCCTCGAGGATTTTGATGGCTTCCTGTCTTGCATTTAGGTCTTTCATCCATTTTGAGTTTATTTTTGTGTATGGTAAGAAAGTGGTCCAGGTTCATTCTTCTGCATGTCGCTGTCCAGTTTTCCCAGCACCACTTGCTGAAGAGACTGTCTTTGTTCCACTGGATATTCTTTCCTGCTTTGTCAGTGATTAGTTGGCCATACATTTGTAGGTCCATTTCTGGGTTCTCTATTCTGTTCCATCATTTTATTCATTTTTTAATGTTTGAGAGAGAGAGAGAGAGAGAGAGAGAGAGAGCGGGGGAGGGACAGAGAGAGAGGGGAGACACAGAATCTGAAGCAGGCTCCAGGCTCTGATCTGGCAGCACAGAGCTCAATATGGGGCTCTAACTCACAAACCATGAGATCCTAACCTGAACCGGAGTCAAATCTCAACCGAGGGAGCCACCCAGGTACCCCTAAGAAAAACACTTTAGAAAGTAAAGGGAAACAAAAATAATATAAAAACAGGGAGGGGGACAAAACAGAAGAGACTCATAAATATGGAGAACAAACTGAGGGTTGCTGGAGGGGTTGTGGGAGGCGGGATGGGCTAAATGGGTAAGGGGCATTAAGGAATCTACTCCTGAAATCATTGTTTCACTATATGCTAACTAATTTGGATGTATATTTTAAAAAATAAAAAATAAAAGTAAAAGAAAAAGTAAAGATCAGGGTGAGTAAATTTCATTCTTGAAGAGCAGTATTTATCTATAATCATTACTATTTACAATTAACTTTTTAAAAAATATTTATTTATTTTGAGAGAGAGAGAGAGCAATTAGTAGGGAAGGGTCAGAGAGAGAGGGAGAGAGAGAGAGAATACCAAGCAGACTTCATGCTGTCAACACAGAGCCATACGTGGGGTTCGTTATCACCAACCGTGAGATCATGACTTGAGCTGAAACCAAAAGTCAGGTGCTTAACCAACTAAGTCACCCAGGCGTCCCTACAATGAACTTTTGCATCAGGGTGTTTATTGAATTATAGGGGTAATGGTGACTAGGTAGTCAGGTATTTCTCATACTGAGCATGAGTGTGACTTCCTTAGAGATGTTTCAAGTTTTGCACTCTTTTTCCTCCTCTCTGCCTGCAGGGTGGAGTCCCACCACAGCCGCGAGCCGCGCACACGTGTGCAGTTCTTGGACATAAGGGCTATATCTTTGGCGGACGTGTTTTGGTTAGTATTTTTCATGAAAATGATATTTTTATGTGTGCTTCTGCTCACAAAAATTATTTTCTGATTTGGGGGAACAACTGAACATTCAAAGTATCTAGGTAAATAAAATGCCATTCAATATTAAATTTTATTTATCTTCCATCCCCTAAACAGACTATACATGAGTAATCACACATGATTTATAAATCATATTTTAATGAGGAGAATCCTTCACTTCTGTGCATAACCAGAAAAGCTTAATGTCTTAACATTTAAATCCTATTAGTTTAAGGCCTTTTCTTCCTTTCTCTCTTGACACATTAATTGGGTAGCTCTATAGTAATTTGATTAATGCTTAGCATTGTTTCTTCATATGTCAACTTCTGATGCTAATAAGTAAAAATAAGTAAGATGGAGATAGTCTATCTTTAACCTGAAGTAATTTTAAAACCAAAATTTTAGTCCATGAAAAATGTGAAACAGGCACTAATTTAACACACTTTTATTTTAGCAAACTAGGATGAATGATTTGCACTGTCTGAACTTAGATACCTGGACTTGGTCTGGAAGGTACGTTTGAAATTTAAGTATGTTTTAATCGAAAGGCATTTGTGTGTGTGTGTGTGTGTGTGTGTGTGTGTGTGTGTGTGTGTTTGGGATCATAATCCAAATTTGAGTTTCTAAAACTGAATTAGTATCTTTTTCCTTCAGATTATATATCTAAGCAAGGAATATACAGATTTAAATGCAGAGTTTGTTCTTAACCAAATTATATAAAACATGAGAATACCAGAGGTTGAAACTTGATTATGTAAAGGTACTGGTTTTATTCTAAGTATTCTTGAGAACTGGCCAGTAGAGGAAACGAAGGAACAGTTTGTTGGTGTCATCACAAGTAAACAGATAATGAAGTATGTAAAAGATTTTTTTTGTGGTTCAAAATACACATTTAACAATAGAATAAATATATTTAGGTATCACTTCAGCTGTTCATGTAGTGATATGGAATCAGAGCCATATATTATTCCAAAATAGAAATACCATTAAAAATGAAACTCCAAAAGTGCCAGGAAAAAAGTATAGCAGATTGTCTTTAAAATCTTGGCATGGAGCAATCCCTATCAAAAGAACACCAACATTTTTCACAGAGCTAGAGCAAACAATCCTAAAATTTGTATGGAAGCACAGAGACCCCAAATAGCCAAAGCAATCCTGAAAAAGAAAACCAAAGCTGGAGGCATCACAATTCTGGATTCAAGCTGTTTTATAAAGCTGCAATCATCAAGACAGTATGGTACAGACACAAAAACAGACACCCAGATCAATGGAACAGAATAGAAAACCCAGAAGTGGACCCACAAACGTATGGCCAACTATTCTTTAAAGCAGTAAGGAATATCCAATGGAAAAAAGACAGTGTCTTCAGCAAATGGTTGGTGGGACAGCACCTGCAGAAGAATGAACCTGGACCACTTTCTTACACCATACACAAAAATAAACTCAAAATGGATGGAAGACCTAAATGTAAGACAGGAAGCCATCAAAATCCTCGAGGAGAAAGCAGGCAAAAACCTCTTTGACCTTGGCCTCAGCAACTTCTTACTTGACCTGTCTCCAGAGATAAGGGAAACAAAAGCAAACATGAACTATTAGGACCTCATCAAGATAAAAACCTTCTGCACAGAGAAGGAAATAATCAGCAAAACTAAAAGGCAACTGATGGAATGGGAGAAGATATTTGCAAATGACATATCAGCTAAAGGGTTAGTATCAAAATCTATAAAGAACTTTTCAAACTCAACACCCAAAAGACAAATAATCCAGTGAAGAAATGGGCAAAAGACATGAATAGACACTTTTCCAAAGAAGACATCCAGATGGCTAACAGACACATGAAAAAATGCTCAACATCACTCATCATCAGAGAAATACAAATCAAAACCACAATGAGATACCACGTCATACCTGTCAGAATGGCTAAAATGAACAACTCAGGCAACAACAGATGTTGGCAAGGATGCGGAGAAAGAAGAACCCTTTTGCACTGCTGGTGGGAATGCAAACAGGTGCAGCCACCCTGGAAAATAGTATGGAGGTTTCTCAAAAAACTAAAAATAGAACTACCCTATGACCCAGAAATTGCACTACTAGGTATTTGTCCAAAGGATACAGGAGTGCTGTTTCAAAGGGGTACATGCACCCCAATGTTTGTAGCAGTGCTATCGATAATAGCCAAAGTATGGAAAGAACCCAAATGTCCATCGACAGATGAATGGATAAAGAAGATGTGGTACATATATACAATGGAGTATTACTTGGCGATCAAAAAGAATGAAATCTTGCCATTTGCAACAACGTGTATGGAACTAGAGTGTATTATGCTAAGGGAAATAAGTCAGAGAAAGACAAATATCATATGGCTTCACTCATATGTGGAATTTAAGATACAAAACAGATGAACATAAGGAAAGGGAAGGAAAAATAATATAAAAACTGGGAAGGAGACACACCGTAAGATACTCTTAAATACAAAGAAACTGAGATTTGCTGAAGGAGGGGTGTTGGGTGGGGTGATGGCCTACATGGGCAATGGGTATTAAGCAGGGCACTTGTTGCTATGAGCCCTGGGTGTTATATGTAAGTGATAAATCACTAAATTCTGTTCTTGAAATCATTATTACCCTATATGTTAACTAGTTTGGATGTAAATTAAGAAAATAATAATAATAATTTAAAAATCTTGGCATGGAGAAAGTTTTCCTAAAAATGGTTATAAACCCAAAATTATTAAATAAAAAGACTGACTTATAAGATCACTTAAGAATTCAATTTTTCGGGGCGCCTGGGTGGCTCAGTCGGTTAAGCGGCCGACTTCCGCTCAGGTCATGATCTTGCGATCTGTGAGTTCGAGCCCCGCGTTGGGCTCTGTGCTGACAGCTCAGAGCCTGGAGCCTGTTTCAGATTCTGTGTCTCCCTCTCTCTGACCATCCCCCGTTCATGCTCTGTCTCTCTCTGTCTCAAACATAAATAAACGTTAAAAAAATTAAAACAAAACAAAAAAAAGCTACTTATAAGAATTCAATTTTTCTGGGGGCCCCTGGGTGGCTCAGTTGGTTAAGGATCTGACTGTAGGTTTCAGCTTACGTCATAATCTCACAGGTTTGTGAGTTTGAGCTCCACGTAGGGCTCTGCACTGGCGGCTCAAGCCTGCTTGGGATTTTCACTCTCCCTCTTTCTGCTCTCTCTCTCTCTCTATCAAAATAAATAAATGAATATTTTTAAAAATATTCTGTATGTAGTTTTCTGTATAGAAAACTATACCAAAGCTAAAAGAAAAATTGGAAAATACAAACAAAAAACAAACTGGAAGTCACATTGCAGTGTTTTTAACAGGGCCTAAATCCACAAGAACTCAGAAAATCAGTAACAAAAGGACAAATAATCCAGCAGAAAAATGGACAAAGAACATAAATGAACAACTCACAGAAGAAATACAAATGGGCAAAGATTATTTTAAAGAGACGTTCAACTTCAGAGACAATCAAAGAAATGGAGCTAAAAATAATTACAAATGCCCAATGTGTGCTGCAGTTGTAACAACATAATTAGTGAGAACATAAATTGGTACAGTTTTTCTGGAAGGTAGTTTGGCAATATATTTAAAATGTAAAATGGAATTTCTGCTTTGATCCAGAGTTTCCCCAAAGATAGTAAGTATGTGTGTGTTACAACATTATTATAAAAGCAAAAACTAGAGGTCAACCTTCATGTTCACATTTGGGGATTATTTAAATCATGGTACATTTGGCCAGTGGGTCATCATGCTTCCTTTACCAAAGAAAGTTACACTTCATAGAAATATTCTACAACGTATTAGTTGAATGAAAAAAAAGTTGCAGAATAGAATGTATGATCCTATTTATGTATTTTTTTTAAATTTTTTTTTCAACGTTTATTTATTTTTGGGACAGAGGGAGACAGAGCATGAACGGGGGAGGGGCAGAGAGAGGGAGACACAGAATCGGAAACAGGCTCCAGGCTCCGAGCCATCAGCCCAGAGCCCGACGCGGGGCTCGAACTCACGGACCGCGAGATCGTGACCTGGCTGAAGTCGGACGCTTAACCGACTGCGCCACCCAGGCGCCCCTATTTATGTATTTTTAATAAACATGTTTATATGTGTATTAAAGCCTAGAAAGATTATACCAAATTATTATTATTTCTTATTGCTAGAGGACAGGATTATAAGAGAACTCTCCTTTTTAAAAATACTTTTGGAGCGCCTGGGTGCCTCAGTTGGTTGACCGTTCGACTTCGGCTCAGGTCATGATCTCACAGTTCGTGGGCTCGAGCCCCACATTGGGCTCTGTGCTGACACCTCAGAGCCTGAAGCCTGCTTTGGATTCTGTGTCTCCCTCTCTGTCTACCTCTCTCCCACTCACCTCTGTCTCTCTCTCAAAAGTAAACATAGAAAAAAATAATAATAAAAATAAAAATATTTTTGTTGGGATGCCTGGGTGGTCAGTCAGTTAGCATCTGACTTCAGCTCAGGTCATGATCTCACAGTTCATGAGTTTGAGCCCCACGTCAGGCTCTGTGCTGATAGCTTAGACCCTGGATCCTATTTCAGATTCTGTGTCTTCCTCTCTCTCTGCCCCTCCCCTGCCCACCTCTGTCTTTCTCTTTCTCAAAAATAAACATTAAAAAATTTTTTTTTAAATATATACATATTTTTTTAAAAAAATTAATATTTATTTATTATTGAGAGACAGAGAGAGAGCACGAGCATGGGAGGGGAAGAGAAAGAGGGAGACACAGACTCCGAAGCAAGCTCCAGGCTCTGAGCTGTCAGCACAGAGCCCAATGGGGGGCTCGAACCCACAAACCACGAGATCATGACCTGAGCTGAAGTCAATCACTTAACCGACTGAGCAACCCAGGTACCCCTAAAAAAAATGTGGTTGTTGAATGTTTTGTAACCAAAACGATTCTTATAATCAATACAAAAAATAAAAATATTTCCATTTTAGAAAAAAATATCTTCCACAAATGGCCCGTATTATTCTGGAACATTCCAGAATGCTGAAGAATGATGCCTTCTCACCTCCTGAATTATGAGTTAAACTTTTGTACTTATGTTTGTAATTTTCTAAGAATAGGACAGTATTTTTAAAAAATCTTCGGAGGTTTGTCCTGGATCTGGAATGGCTCGCATGCTTTTATTTTGAAGCTAGAATAGCTAGCATTTTAAGGCAAAGAAACTTTGGGAAATCATACAGCAAGTAAACCAGAGTAAAAGGAACAACAACTAAATCCCATAATATCCTCAAGGAAATCAGCTGAAAATATAAAATTAAACATGGGCCAACAGTAAAAAGTTACAGACATGAAAATGGTTATGTTGAAAAACTGGGGAAGTTATATTGATTAAACAAGATGATGTTGAATATGCATTGTGAATTAACTAGGACTTTTTAATTTTCAGTCTGTGTTCTGTAACCAGGTGGAATAGACACTAAGTGGAAAGATTATTTAAATTCATCTAAGAATTTAAGAATATTTTTAAAATCTTAATGCAGGTGGAGTTCATAAAATCAGCTGTTTTAAAAGTAGTGAAGGCAGTTTTTTCCCCTTTAATCTGAGATGATCTAAAACCTTTTTATTTTGACTTTTTATTTGACTAATCTAGATTTTTCTATTTTTTTTCCCTTGCCACAGGATTCCTGTTAATGGAGAAACCCCCAAACATCGGTCATGGCATACTTTAACACCAATAGCTGATGATAAACTTTTTCTATTTGGTGGACTAAGTGCAGACAATATTCCATTAAGTAAGTCAACTAAAGTGTAGCCTACAATTATTATCTCATTCTTTTTTCTTAATTGTATTTGATATTTAAGGTGTCTCTTTTTCAGATTTTCTGGTTTACCTTTATCCCCAACTGTATGATTGCATTAAGAATTAGAAAACCCTTTGCTTTAGTATCTTTGGCTCTCCATGTTCTCCTGTTTCCTAGATACATAGAAAAGAAAGGGTAGTTGAACCTAGATGAATTAAAGCCCCTTTCAACTATAATATTCTGTGATTCTGTGCCTTCCTGATTTTTGATCCCAGTACAGTGTAGGCTGGAATGGGGATTAGAACAGTCTTCCCCAGAAGGCTCTGGAAATATAAGGTGGGAAGGCAGTTGCTTCTCTTTCTGTTCCAGAACTGTAAAGAAAGTGCTTAGCCAGAATTTTTAAACTCCTGTCACTGCTGATCCCAATAGCTATGGTTTTGTAATGCAGGTTTTTTTTTTTTTTCGGCAGTAAAACTGTGGCATCAGGAAAGACAAATGACTAAGTATCCACTTCCTAGTTTGACATAGTTGATGTTTCATGTTTTCTTAACCCAGAAGTTTTCCATGGCTAGGAGTGTTTTCATAAGAAACCTTATATACCATTAAACTCATTTATATAATTCCATGTGGAATCTGGAAACACGTATTTATTTTTCAACAAAAATGCATCAAGCATCAGCTTTGCATCCAGCAGTCTGCTGGACAACAGACAAACTCCAGAGGCTGGTTAGAGAAACAGGGATTTCTAGCAGGGGATGTTAGTTATTGCAGATTATTATGCTTCTCCAATCTGAAGGTTCGTAGTTAAAAGAGATTTGGAATCTAATAACTAACATCTATTTTTTCATTAGGGGTTGTTTAATAGAACATCTTTTTGAGCTCTACTGTTTCTAATTCCTATTTGCTGATTTTGGTCATTGACCTGTGGGAAATTCTATGTCCTCTTAGTCCAGTCAGTTTCCTCCTGTATAGATTTAGTGTAACATACTGGTATTACATGATACTTAGAAGTTATTTTAATCTTGTTGACTATGATAATGTCATTGTGATTATGTATGTGATAATGCCGTTGTCATTCTGGAAAAATATGTCTCCTTTTAAAAGCCATGTTTAGTGAAGTATATATGGGGAAAATGACAGGAGATCTAGGATTTGGTTTAGAATAACTGAGCCACAAGAGTAACAAAAAAGAGAGAAATGGAGAACATGTAGCAAAATCTTGATAGTTGTTGAACCTGAGATATGTGAGGGGTCATTATCATGTTCACTCTACCTCTCTATATCTTTGAAAATTTTTGTGAGAAAATATGCATACACACAAAAGATAGTTGCATAAATATAGCATGATAAATTTTGGGGGAAATGTACAAAGACCTAATCCTAATTTCTTAACTGTCATAATATTACAGGTGATGGTTGGATTTATAATGTCATAACAAATTGTTGGAAACAACTTACACACTTACCTAAAACAAGACCCAGGTAAATATAGAACTTAAAGAATAGTAAAATAGTTAAGAATTAATCAAGTATTAAATACAGCACTGATTTTATAGTGTTTGCCTTTAAAATTGTGAATCATCAAGAAAGATATCTTTCAAATAAGCTTGATGTTACCCAAATAATTTAATAATCATTTCAAATTATATCTGATTGTTAAAAATGGTCTATTCTGTTTTCATCCATATTTGCATATTTGAAAACGTTACTCTTTTAGGTAACTGTATAATCTTGCCTCATAAATACGAAAAGCCTAAGAAATTGGAAGTATCATATAATGTTAATATTTTTAATAAGTAGACAAGAATGGATTTGGCTTTAGTAGTTATTTGGTTTTGGAAGAGGTTTATTGAAATTTAATGAGAAAATAACTTTCATGTTAATAAAATAGATGGCAGATATTTATTTTTATTAACTGATATATTCACTTATATGAATTTTTGAAAAACAAACATGTTAGTTATTTGTGACATATTATAGAGAAAAAAATTGTAGAAATAGCATATTATTATTAGACTACAGTTGATCCTTGAACAACACAAGTTTGAACTGCATGGGTCCACTTATTATATGGATTTTTAAAATAAATAAAATACTACAAATATATTTTCCATATGATTTTCTTTTTTTCCCATATGATTTTCTCTCTTTTTTTTTTCTAAGAGAGAGAGAGAGGGAGAGGGAGAGGGAGAGGTGCGTGGGGAGGGATAGAAGTTGAGAGAGAGAATCTCAATCAGGCTCCATGCTCAGCAGGGAGCCTGATACTGGGCTCAGTCACACGACTGTGAGATCATGACCTGAGCTGAAATCAAGAGTCAGATGCTAAGCTGACTGAGCCACCCAGGTGCCCCATCCCATATGATTTTCTTAATTACATTTTCTTTTTTGTAATTTGAGTGTAGTCCACACACGATGTTACATTAGTTTCAGTGTACAACACAGTGATTTGGCAAGTGTATACATTGTGTTACGCTCACCACAAGAATAGCTACCGTCTGTCACCATACAATGCTACTACAGTGCCATTGACTATATTCCCTATGCTGTACCTCTTATTCCCATGAGTTATTCATCTATTACTGGAAGCCTATATCTCCCACTTCCCTTCACCCATTTTTGAAAAATATTTATTTATTTATTTTGAGAGAGAGAGAGAGTGAGGGAGGGGCAGAGAGAGAGGAAGAGAGAATCCTAAGCAGGCTCCATGCTGTCAGCACAGAGCCTGATGCAGGGCTTGATCCCACAAACCCATGAGATCCCGACCTGAGCTGAAATCAAAAGTCAGAGGCTTAACCAACTGAGCCATCCAGGCACCCCATCCCTTCACCCATTTTGGGTTGGTTCTCTGTATTCATAGGTCTGATTTTGGTTTTTATTAGTTTGTTTATTCATTTGTTTTGTTTTGTTAAGTAACATTTTCTTTAGCTTACTTATTGTGAAAATACAGTGTATAAACCATATAACATACAAAATATGTATTAATTGACTATGTTATTTGTAAGGCTTCTGGTCAACAGTAGGCTATTAGTGGTTAAGTCTTCAGGATCCAAAAGTTACATGCAGATTTTCAGCTCTGTGGGGTATCAGTGCCCCAAACCTCGTGTTGTTCGAGGGTAAACTGTACAGAGAAAACAACATTAGTATTGTAATTCTTTTTTTTTCCTAATTTGAGTGAGTAGTATAATAAGATATATTCATAGGAAATTGAGAGTCAGAACATTTATAATCATTATAGTTAGTAATAGATTTTACTGTTTTCATGCCATGTATTTAAGGATTTTTTTGCTACAGATTATGTATACTAGTGTGAAGTCAACTTAATGACATGCATTTCAGAAGTTTAATAAGTGACAATGAAGTAACTTACTTGAGAAAAAAGCCTGAAAAAAATTGTATATATTTCAGTGTGTACATCTATATTAATATGCACAAAAAATTTAGAGTTTATCATAATTACATAAGTGATTCTTATATTTTCATGTGTAGAAATTCATTGTAATGTATTATTTTAGCAATTTGGATCTTTTGAAATGTATTTTTTAACTTAAAGAGTTTTATATTAAGATATGGGAGCCCAGAGTTCTAGTCCTTGCTCAGCTACTACCTAGCTTTTTGGCTTTGGGAAAGTTACTTAAAGAAACTGAGCATTAATTTCTTCATCCCATGAAATGAGGAAGCTGGACTAGAGACGTTCTTAGTTCTCTTACAGTTGTTTGATTGCATTAATATTGGGCCAAAGTGGTATTAAGAATATGTTTAATTTTTAAATTGCTCCTATTTTATAATTCTATCCTTAATAAGTAATTAGAGCAACACAACTATTATCAATAATATATTAGTTAGAACTGAGATATGTAAAGACATTTCTTTGAATTCAGCTGATGTGTCATGTAAATAATATGCTTTATTAGAATGTTTAGGTGATAAGTTTAGAACAGCTGTGAGAGGACATAAACTATCAGTCTGTAGACAAAACATCAGGTTGCAAGCTAGATGTCACCAAAATCAAGGCAGGAAAGGCTTTCCAGTGTTCTTCGATGATGAAGTCCAGGCCAGAGTTTCCCTAAGGCAGATAAGACAGAGGCAGATCTATCTTCAGGTATGAGGTGAGGAGGATACAGTTTAGTGTAAGGAGAACATATATATGTTCTAATGTATACTAATTTTTATGAGTGAGAGTTTACTTAACATCTGAATACGTTTTGTGCAAACTGTTCCAAGTTATACTTTAAAATGTGAACGGCCCAATTCTCCTCTTGTAATTCTATGCAGGATTTCTCAACCTCGGCACCAATGACATTTTGGACCAAGTTATTCTTTGTCATTAGTCCTTTGCAGTGTAAGATGTCTACAGCATCTTTGGCCTTTACCCACTAGATGCCAATAGTATTCCCCCACCCACCCACCCACCTGGAGTTGTGACAGTCAAAAACATTGCAGATATTATCAAATGTCCCGTGGGGGCAAAAATCACCCTTGGTTGAGAACCACTGTTCCACAAGTGTACCACCCTCTCCTCCAGGTCTCACTGTGGTTAGAGCAATGCTTGGGTGAAAGGCCAAGTACAAAGCCATATCTAGTTGCCTGTGTCAGTGGCTGTCAACAAGGACCCCTTTTTAAATGTGTCTGTGAAAGAAGTCCAATAAAGTATTGGCTTATAGAGCCTTAGGTACTTACTGTTGGGTCCCATGACTGTTGCCGAGATTACACATGGCCTTCTCTCCTGGAAATTAAGCATTCCTTATATTCCATTTCCTTTATCCAGTCCCCATCCCCGACCCCACAACATAATCTGGGTGTTGATGAAGATTTATGTCAATTTATGTTCTAACATATAAGTTGGAGAATTGGGCAGAGTGTTTCCTAAATAAAATCTCTTATGGCTCAGTTCTATCCTGGGTCCCGAGTGCAACTGTCCTTGAATGTGTGAGTGATTGTGTGAGGAAAGTATTTGATTTAACAAATCGTGCATAACCCTACTGTTTGCACTTGCTAAAGTTAAGTGAAAGGGATTAATGTACTAAAAATAAGTTATGTGGTAATAAGGGGTAATATGTAATTGTTTGGGATGTCTTTTGCTGCAGCAATTTGGTCTATTAAGAAAAGTCATCAAAATTCTCTAAGAGTCAAAGCGATGACTTTGTAAATTTCTTGATTTAGCTTCTAAAATTGAGAAATTTATGTGTACTTTTTTTCCTGAGAGTTAGAGCTCCCAGAAATCTTGAATTTTACAAAACTTAAGATTATTCTTTGTAAATACTGTGAAATTGGAGATGACTATGAGCTATCAGACCATTTCAAAAAGAACATTAGATGCTCTACTCTTATGAAATAACTTGTTTATTTAATAATTGAATATGTAATGCTGGTTTTTGTATTTGCTTTTGTTAATCAAGAGTTTTGGAGCACCTTCTGTGTGCAGAACACAGTGTTTAGGCATTTTTGAAGAGAAGTATAAAATTAGATTACCCAGGTTCCAGTGGTGTGCTGGTAAAGGGTTAACAGCTGCTCTCCAGGAAAAGTAAAACCAAAAAGCCCAGCTTTGTAGCATTTTCTGGTTTCCATCATGGCCAGTTTCAAGCTACCAGCATGATGGCACTGAACATGGATTGGAAGAGGGATAGGCACAGTTGGTTTCAACTAGCTGCTAAGCCACTTCCAGCACACCACTGCCAAGATTTGACCTAAGGACCTCATGTGTGGACCTTTAGAAGACCCACACATCAAAGAATTAAAGGAGTGTATAGGGCAGTTTATCTTCAAATATAAGTCAGAAGATTATAAAATGTGTACATAAATGTTGAAAGGTGCTGACCAGAGAAGGTAACAGCCAGTTAGTTTGGGTATTTGGAACACTTCCTGGGGATATTGAGCCTGTGTTTAAGGCACTGCAAGAATGATTTATCATCCTAAGCATAAGAAATGGGGTGAGCAAAAGCCTAGAGATAGATAAACTTTTCTCTTAGGGGATGAAAATAAATGAACTTGGATGAAGTAGAGGGTTCACTGCAGGGGAGGAGGGGCCAATAATTAAAACTTGTGGGAAAAAAATAGCTATTGGTTATGAATATTAGGCTAAGAAAAATGGCACAGATGCTTCCTGATCAGGACATGTCCATGGTTAAAAACATTTGAAAAATGTTATTAATCAGCTAAATGTAGCTGAGAGAGATTAGAGACAGAAAAACGAAGAACATGTTATGGTATTTTGTACTCAGAGTGATAAGTAGTATGACAGTCTAAATGTGAAGGGAATGCCAAGTTGGGTTTGTCAGATGATGGGAACAGAGAACAGGAAAGAAAAGTAAAAAATGATGAAAACAGTAACATGGTGGAGAGTCCTAAGAAAATTGGGGAAAGTGTCCATTTAGCAACAGGATGATCAGTTCCTTTCTAACTAATTTATTTCAGTGAGAATATCTATGAGATAAAGAGGCTAGGAAAAGGTTGGGGGGGGTATAACAGAAAATAATTATTGGGTGGGGGGTCATCTTAATTGACATGATTTGATGAGGATCTAATCTTTTAGTGATTCTCGAGGAATCTTCAAAATCTAACCTCTTTTAGGATATGCCAAAGTTCAAGTTCAGTCATGCCCATTTTGAAATAGATTAAATGTGAAAGTGTGCAATTTAAAATTGATTTATATGTAACATATGGTTTCTTTCTTCATAGTATTTTACTCTCCTTATAATTTTCAACTATAGGTTATGGCATACAGCCTGTTTGGGGAAAGAAAATGAAATAATGGTATTTGGTGGGAGCAAAGATGATTTACTTTCCTTGGATACAGTAAGAAAATTTCCTATCTAAATATTTCCTCTGAGTAGTTTTGTTATTTAAAGTAAATGGCTATTTAACAAGATTGTTGATGTTCCCACATTGCAAAATATGGAAGAACATGAAATGTTATTCTGTGGTGTGACTAATCTTCAGAATGAGTGGCTTTTGTGAAGCATTTGAGGATATTTTGAGTCTACAAATCAAAATAGGCCTATTAACCTCATTAGCCAAGTTATTTTTTTATTTTTATTTTTTTATTTAAAAAAATTTTTTAATGTTCATTTATTTTAGAGAGAGAGAGGAAGACAGAGTACAAGCAGGGGAGAGGCAGAGAGAAAGACACAGAATCTGAAGCAGGCTCCAGGCTCTGAGCTGTCAGCACAGAGCCCGACACTTATTTTTTTAATTAAAAAAATTTTTTTAATGTTAATTTATTTTTGAAGGAGGGAGAGACAGTGTGTGAATGGGGGAGGGTCAGAGAAAGAGAGAGAGAGAGAGAGGGAGACACAGAATCTGAAGCAGGGTCCAGGCTCTGAGCTGTCAGCACAGAGCCTGATGCAGGGCTCGAACCCATGAACTGTGAGATCGTGACCTGGGCTGAAGTTGGACGCTTAACAGACTGAGCCACCCATGCACCCCTTTGTTTTTAAAAAAATTTTTTTAATGTTAATTTATTTCTGAAGGAGAGAGAGAATCTCATTGGTCAAATTATTTTTTTTTTATTTTTTTTTCAACGTTTATTTATTTTTGGGACAGAGAGAGACAGAGCATGAACAGGGGAGGGGCAGAAAGAGAGGGAGACACAGAATCTGAAACAGGCTCCAGGCTCTGAGCCATCAGCCCAGAGCCTGACGCGGGGCTCGAACTCACGGACCGTGAGATCGTGACCTGGCTGAAGTCGGACGCTTAACCGACTGCGCCACCCAGGCGCCCCCTCATTGGTCAAATTATTAAGAAGACCTTTTAAAGGATGACTCTTCCCTTTCTCTTTGAGTCTCACCATAGTATGGATGTTTATAATTTTATCGAATTAAAAGATTTGTAAGGTATAGTTGATATTTTATAAGAATGGATATAATGTATATGTAAACTAAGTAGAGTAATAAGTACCCATGAAATTTACTACCTCCCTCGGTAACTAGAACATACATCAATGCTAGCTTCTCCCGTCAAGAGGAAACTAGTTTGAAATTTTTAAGTGTATTTTCTCTCTATGTGTCTTTTGCCACTGCTTCACTATTTTAATTTTAAGATTAAAGCATTGTCATTTTAAAATCTGATAAAACTAAGGCCAAAGAAATAAATGAATAGCATTTGGAGAGTGTTGTTCTTTCACTCCTAGCACCTCGGGAAGTTCAGGGCGAGGTGGCCATGCTCATACTGTGCTGTGTTGGGACAGGAGTTGGGCATTGGTTGCTCTGGTTTATGTAGGACATTTGGGAATCGAGGGACTTGGAGCCATCAGGGAGAGTGTGCTCCGGCCAGAATCAGCCAAGTTGGTGCCAGCTCTCTGGTGGATATCTCTTCAGACTAGTTCTCTCTGGAGCTGCACCTGCCCAGTGGCAAACCCTGAAATGAGCTGGTTTCTCTCCAGGGGGGTTGGCTGAGTTTGCAGTTTTGGGGCCTCCAATTTGAACGTTATGTATATTGGAAGTTTTAGAACTTTTTGGCTAAGAATTCAGTGCTTCAACAAAAGATCAAAACCACGACTTGGCATTTAATTAAAAAATAAACTTTGTGGTTTGTCTTCTTTTTCTTGGCACTAGAAATCGGTAGGATACAGAGTTTATCATTAAAACAGGAATTCTCATTAAAATCATCATAAATTATGGAATTCTAAAGACTTATTTGAAAGGATTAGGGACGTTTTCTGCCGACTCTTCCACATTACTTTCAGATGAAAGAATCATTATTCAAAAAATCTTCTGGATCTGAGATTTCCAGATGGGACCCTTTGCGAAAGAGAGACAAGAGAAAGAGATCTTAAAATAAGAGTCATTTGGAAGAGAAAAGTTCTGCTTAAAAAACAAAACTTGAAAACCACTACTTTTCTCATTTTGAACTCACTGTTCTAAGAGAAAAACATGTTTCTGAGTTTTAAATTTGCAGTTGTATAGGTTGTGGTTAGGTAGAAATTTGGTCGCTGAAAAAAGGTAGCAATGTACCCAAAGTTTGTGTGGATAGCAGGTGTTTATATGTATATGTATGGTGTGTGTGTGTGTGTGTGTGTGTGTGAGTGAGTAAATAGCTAGAGGGAGATTTTTTTTCTGCTTTACGTAATCTCTGTTACATTTACAAAAAGAAAATATTTAATTATTAATGCAATTTTATTATTTTGAACACCTTTATAATTCTTTTTTTTTATGTTGATTAGGGCCACTGTAATGATTTACTGATTTTTCAAACACAGCCCTATTCACTACTCAGGTAAGTATTTTAATTATATATACATATTTATAACGCTATTAATATAGGATAATTTCTTTCGTCTTCCTTTTTGGGAAGCATTATAATTTTTCAGGTAGATTAGGATTTGAACTTAATAAAATATTTACATCTTCCGAAAAGTATAGTCAAATTTGTAATAGTGAACCATACACCAATGTGATTTTTAAAAATTAAAATATGCAGTATAATCATTTTTATTTTGTGCATAAAATTGCATTTAGTTCATATAGAAGTATTAAACACACTGTATTTCCTTGATTTAAGTCTGAAGTTTTTCATATTTTAACTCTTAGGAAATCAGTGTGTCCAATAATAGACACACATACATATATATGCATTTACTTAAGTAGAATTTCTTTTTTAACACCAAATCTGTTATTAAGTTGATGGTGTGACGTGGTGTCTTAATTCACACACGCTTGCTTGCTTATTTATTTATTTATTTATTTATTTAAATTTATTTTGAGAGAGAAAGAGAGTATGTGAGCTGTGGGAGGGGCAGAGAGAGAGGGAGAGAGAGAGAGAATCCACACTCAGAGCAGAGCCTGACTCGAGGTTTGAACCCGTGAACTGTGGTATCATGACCTGAGCCAAAATCAAGGGTTGAATCCTTAACTGACTGAGCCGCCCAGGCACCCCTCGAATATTCTTGCTTTAAATTTTTTTTTTAATGTTTGTATTTATTTTTGAGACAGAGAGAGACAGAACATGAGCAGGGTTGGGGCAGACACAGAATCCAAAGCAGGCTCCAGGCTCTGAGCTGTCAGCACAGAGCCTGACGCGGGGCTTGAACTCACAGACTGTGAGATCATGACCTGAGCTGAAGTCGGATGCTTAACCGACTGAGCCACCCAGGCGCCCCTATTCTTGCTTTAAAAGGAGTATATACGAGGGATAGTTGGAAGATTGGGGAAGAAGCCCCCGTCTCTGTCTGAGAGTCAGGAGGAAGGTTCTGAGCGAAGTAGAAGTGGCCCAGTGAACAAGTGTGGTGTTTTATGCAGGAGGAATAACACGGGTGAAGGCACATGAGAGAGACATATGTGTTGTATGTCAAGGAGTAGGCTGTAACTTCCAGACGTTCTACAACTTGGACCACTTCAAAACCATTGGACAAGCTCAAACT
This sequence comes from Prionailurus viverrinus, assembly GCF_022837055.1. Lineage (NCBI taxonomy): Eukaryota > Metazoa > Chordata > Mammalia > Carnivora > Felidae > Prionailurus > Prionailurus viverrinus. Next base: position 93,309,496 of record NC_062566.1, read on the forward strand.
GGACCATCCTAATATCTTTCATAACTGCTCCTTCTCTTATTTCAGTGGTTCCTTCTGTTACTGCACATTAGAATCTCATAGGGTACCTCAAAAAGTATTGATGCCTGTGTTCCATGCCCACATGTTATGATTTAATTGATCTGGGGTGTGGCCTGAACTTAGGAATTGTTGAAAGACCCCAGGATAATTCTAATGTGCAGGCAGAGTTTGGAAGTTGCTGATGTAATGATTATACTGCCTTGTATTGTTACTTACCTTTTACTGTGAACAGAACTACTTTCCCAAAGTAGATTGCAAGTTCCTTATATACAAGGATCAAAAAATACAGTATTGGAGTGCCTACCATGGGCAGGCACTGTGCTATAAAATGAAAAGTCATGATCTTTCCCTTGAATTGCTAATAATACAGAAGGCAGGGTTTCAACAACTATAAAAGAAAAATAATGTTGCTTTAAGAGTAACATATACGAAGTTAATGAGACTCGTGGAAGAGAAGGCCCTCTGTCCACGTGGTTAAGATGGTGAAGGTTAGGGGAGTCTTTGTGTAAGAGGGAGGGTTCGAGACAATTTGCTATGAACAAGCAGTGCATGGGGGTTAGTACAAGATATGCGAGTGCAGTATGTTCTGGAAACTGAATTCCTGAATATTCCTGAGACAAACATATGAGGTAGGGAGTTGGACAAGAAATCAGCAACCATATATCACCCAGAGCCTTGTGTTTCATGAAGATAAGTTTACATTATCTAGTAGATCAAGAAGCATTGACTAATTTGGAGCAGAGGAATGAGATGTTAATATTACAAATTAGATGTTATACATACAAAAATAGATGTTAATTGACTATGTCATCTGTAAGGTTTCCTATCAACAGTAGGCTATTAGCAATTAAATTTGGGGAGAGTCAAAAGTTATATGTGGACTTTCTACTGCATGGGACCTTGCTACCCCAACCCTCTCACTGTTGAAACTATATTTATTTATACGCTGAGGAGAAGAACCAGCTGTTGGAAACACAAGAAAATGGGGCGCCTGGGTGGCTCAGTAGGTTTAACCTCTGACTCTTGACTTTGGCTCAGGTCATGATCTCAGAGTTGGTGAGTTCAAGCCCCGTACTGAGATTTGCGCTCACAGCACTGAGCCTGCTTGGGATTCCTACTCCCCCCTCTCTGCTCCTCCCTAGCTTGCTGTCTATCTCTCTCAAAATAAATAAAACTAAACTTAGAAAAAAAAACACAAGAAAATGAAGGAAAAATTGGTGCAGCGGGGTCTCGAGGAGGTGGGTTTTAGTGAACAGGTAATTGAATTAGTCGTTGAGTAGAGCAAAAATACTTTTTAAATAATGAAGAAAGTAGGGATGTAGAGGCAGATGAATTTGTTGGCTGGGGGGCAAAGCACTGAGAAAGCGTAGTTGGTAGTAAGGTAAGAAAGAGGAGAGGTGAGGACATGGACTTAGGAGTGGACAAGATTTGAAATCACTGCTGCAGTGGCTTTGAGAAGATACCGACTGGGGCTGTATAACACAGCACTGCAGAACACTCGGGGCTCAGCTGAGACCTCGGAGAATTGAAGGGATGGGCCCTGTCTGCAGAAGCTGGTTTTCTCCAGCCCCACTGAGCAGGTGGCTGCTGCAGAAAGGAGCTGGCTGACTGAATTCTCCCATGGTTGGAGTTTAGCCAGGGTGATGTAACAGAGGGACAGCAGAGACGGGGATGAAAGTTTCTGGCAAGAGAATGAAGTGCAGATGGGCCGGGCTGGGAAGGAAAGGAAGCTGAGAACAGAGGGGACTTACTGTCTGGAGAACTGGGAAGAGCGAAGGGAGTGCGCATAGGAAAAGGATGTAAGGCTTCTGGTCCCTCCTAGAGAAGAATCTGGAAGTGGGCGGTTTTAGAGGCAGAACTGTCCTGAGTGAGGTTATAAAGACTCAAAAGAGTTTTCCACACAAAGTTTTCAACAACAGGAGCAGGGGGAGGGTGCACCACCTGCAGGTGAAATGACAGCAGCCTGGAGCGACAACAAATACTTGAGTAGCTCCTGGACTGTGTTAACGGAGACACGGGAGAAGCGGCACTCTTCTCAAGAAGGCTGCAGGCTATGCACTTTTCTTAGATTTCAGTTAAAGCAAGGGCAGGAAGTCAGAGGAAGCGGAGGTGTTTGCGGACACAGCTGGTGTTCTAAAAAGCACAGAGTTTGGAAGGGAAGATAAACAATGATGGGGAAGGTGGACCAGCATAGAAATGAGAGAAAGGCACAGCACAGACTGGATGGGCTTGTGTTTGGGGCTGGGACTGAGTGTGACTATCAGTCAGGCTTCTTGGTGTCACCCTTTGCCCCTAGCACAGTGCTTCTGCGAATGTGTACACACCCTTTCACACCCTTTTCATGCTGGGCTCATTTTGATGTATCAGAACTTGAATTAAAAACAAAAACCAAAAAACCCGTTGACTATAGCAGGAATTTAGTGGTATTCTTGCGTTGAGGTGTATTCACCACAACCAGTGGCCCACAGTGTAGCCAGAGCAATCTTTTTATTTTAAATTATTTAATAATAAAGGATTCCTTTTATTTTAAATTATTTTAAATTCTATTTAAATTTTAAATTTAAGTCAGAAGGCGTTTGGCACCTACTGCGTTGAGGCAGTGGAAACAAATAGGAATTTGCCGCAGAGGCTCCTCATCTCAAGATACTTGTCTGATCTAATGTATTTGTGGGATCATGCTCACCGTACATTTGGATACCTATATAGGTTTAAGATGAAATACCACTGGTGCTTATTCTGATAAAAAAATAACATGTATTTACCAAGAAAACTCACACAGTATGAAAGGTATATGGTAAAAAAAAAAAAAAAAATCACCTTTGAGCCATCGTCCACAATGATCTTTGTCAAGAGTTTGCTGTTTATCCTTCCACACTTTAAAATGAAAACTGTTGTGGTTTTAACCATGCTAAGAGGCCACTGGAACCTTGAGAGCAGTATACATATGCATGTGTATGCTCACGTGTGCATGTGTGTCTAAAGGGTCAAAGTATGCATCCTGTTTATAATCTGCTTTTGAGACTCGTACTGTGGGTATCTGTCATGTAAACATATAATCATTCAGTGATTTATAGACCTATATTTGTGTTCATAATGGCTGTCCAGTGTTCTGTTTCATAGAAGTACAATTTCTTTACTAGTGTATTGATATTTATTTAGGATATCTCAATTGGGGGCTATTATTAGAAATTTTGTGTTGTCATATTCCTGTATATGCTTTTGGAAAACTTGCATGTCTCCTCAGGAGAAACTCCTAGAAGGGCTGTTGGTGGATCAAGGCACGTGCACATTTTATACTGTGATGATCACGCAGTGGCTCCCACTGCCTTAGGCAAACCGCACATTCCTTACTGTGGTGTTCAGGGCCTCCACCTGTCTCTCTACCTCATTTCCCGCCATGTCCCGCTCTCGCCATTCTCTAGCTATATTTGAACCACTCAGTTCCAGTTTCTGGAATAAATCTTATATCTCATTTCTAGGGCTTTGCAGGTGTGTGTCCTCTATCATGAATAATTTGTTGAGACTCTCAAGGTCTCGGCTTGGACATCCCATCTGGAAGGTTTCCCTGGCTTGCTGTGGTTGTCTTCGCTATTCTCCCTGTCTCGTTCCCCTAGAACCCTGTACCTGTCAAGGCCATTTCATGTTATCCCAGTCTCAACATTGTTTAGCCTCACTAAATTGTAATCTGCCTGAAAGCCGAAATAGGGTTTTTCTCAGTATTGGATTTCCTGCTCCTAAATAAGCTCCTAAATAGTGCACACGAATAAATATTTGTTGAATCAGTGAATGAATAGCAATGACAGAGTCCATCTCCTCATCTGACTTGTCCCTTCTCCCTGGTGGAAGGGACACAGGAGCTATTGTGTTAACATAGCCGCAGAGTTAAACTTACATCAAGTGTAAGATTTGTGTCATTCACCTGCACATCTCCCATGTCTGTGTACAGCGTTTTCACTCTCCTTGCTTAGAGTTTTCATAGAGAGAAAAGTCTTCCTGAAAGTATGGAAGATATAAATATCTAAATCCTTGTAAAAATGACAACTGAGGTTAAGTACAGCAGAATCAAGTGAATTTATTTTTAAAACTTTTAAAAAAGATTTGCTTCCCTGTTTGATTTAAAGCTTATCAGTTGAAATAGATGCTTTTTTGATAGCTCATCAAGTTTCTTTCGGTTTTAAAATGCAACACCTTCTTCAAAGTAGCTTAAGATAAAAAGGGAGTTGGAATCCTTCCAAATAGGAAGGATTCTACGAGGTAGTGGAATCAGAGGGGAAAAATGACCACCCAGACTCCCAGGACGGGAGAACCTCAGGTGGGCTCTCATTGGCTCTTTCTGCATTGCTGTTCCATTCCTCTCTTCAGACCTGCTTTCTCGGGGTCAGTGTCAGTCACTAAGTCACATGTGCCAGTGAAGTGAGTTACAGTGGGGGTGGGGGTGGGGGGACCAGGTCACTTGGCGTCAAAATGGATGTTAGATGCTTCATCTTGGGGCAATGGAAGAAAAAGACAGTTCTCAGAGAAGAGTAAGTGGTTATTGGACTAGGAGGATAAATGAAAAATGATCTGCTACAGACTAACATGCTTTGAAATTAAATCTGAATCTTTTCTGTTTAAATAACATTATGCATGGTGCATAGTAAGTTGAGATTTCTGTTTCCATGGTCTTTTGGTCAGATTGGCCTTGAGGCTATAAAAATATACAATTATTGTGGTGCTCTGGAAAGAACATGTATCCTATCATGTTCCAAACAATACAGAGGAAATGTGTTATCATGTAACAATTTTATAATAATTTTTTAAAGAATACTTACCTATAAATATTTTATAAGTTCAGATTCAAAAACTAATAATTCTGTAATATTTTATTTACAGGTCATGCCTAGACTGCATTGGTAAAAATGCTATAGTTTTAGAAAGTCAGATATCTTTATTACCTCCTAAACTTCTGCAACAAGTGCTCAAAAAAATAACATTCTGGACTGCAGCTAATCACCGAGAAGAACAAAGAATCCAAAAAGAAGAAACTGAAAATAAGTATCAGTGGATCAGTAGCAATTAAGTTGTCATATACTCTCTATATTTAATATGTGTACACATTTTAATCAGACTGTATATTTACACCCCCCCCCCCCCACAAAATTGGAGGATTTAGAAGATAAAATTTGAAACAAAAATGCTATGTCCTGGTGATTATAGGCCATGGAATATATGGGAATAAGATGTTAATGGAAGATTATATTTTATATTTGTAAACTAATTTCCTAATTAGCTGCAGGAAGAAATATACTTTCTGAAAGTATGTACAATTGTAAGAGATTTTAACTCACTGTGTACTCTTTACTGAAAAGTTTATATCAATTTGAGGAGAATGAGAAATTAGCCCAAGGACTTAAGAAATCCCCCAACATAATAATAGATAAAAATACTATACATCAACTTTCAGAAAGAATGGATTTTCTCAAGCCACTTAAACATTATCTAAAGTTTCTCATTAAGTAACCCAGTAATTTAAAAACTTCTCCTTCAATAACTGATGCAGCTGGGCAAAATGATAAAATAGGCAAGCGCCGATATGGATTAAATAGTGGACTCCTACCCTTTAGCCCTTACCTAGTAAAGTCTTATTGAGCTTCATTGTAACTTGTCCCCACCTTTATTTGAATAGCAGAATAAATGCCTTCAGTTGTCTTTCATTCCCCCTAAGTTACTAGCTAATCCAACTTTATAAAGACCATGTTTTAAAGTGTCTAAAGTGGAGATTAATTTATCATACAGACTTTGAAATATGGGGAAACAGTAGATATATTAGCTTTTGAGACCCATCAAAATATATTTTTGCCCTGGAAGAATGCTTCTAAAGTAGTTTCTGCAAGTAATGAAATGGGATGGTAACTTAGTAATTTGCCTTTATAGAAATCCTGCTATTTGGCCCATGGGGAAATATGTTGTCTTCCTATTTATTTTCAGTATTACCTGCCTATACAGAAATAGCATCCTATATTTATATTCCTTTAGCCAGTACTTTTGCCATAATTAAGAAGTTACTCATCACAGTTATACGCTTTCATTGAATTACTAATAACAATGAATTATTAAGAAGCTCAGTATATAAAATTATTCTCCCTAACACCACCATTCAAGTTATCTCTAAAATTTAAAATACTAGAGAGAATATATTTCTATATTGAAATATATATGTAATTTATAATGATAATTATAGTAGTTTGTAGTATCTCATTAAATTTTAGATATATTTTATATATATGTACCATATTTTGGATGTGTAAAGGCTTCTATTTATGTATTGAAACACTTTGTGCTTACATTTTATTATACAAACTCTATAGATATACTATTTTCCTAGTTTTGTTAGTGTAAACCAGTCATTAGAGTCGATTGTGCAAACAAGATTTCAGTATAAGTTTTCTTTTTCTTTTCTTTTTCTTTTTTTACTATTTTTAGGCTGAAAACAGATTTAGAAAAAGGATCTCACAGGCAATATACATCCTAGAAGTAATTATTACCATGAACTTCTGTTATCAGCATTTTTTAAGGGGAAAAAATATGAAAACCTATTGGATAGGGATACATGCCATTGAATTGAATGGACATCTTTTAAAGTGTAGATTATGGGAATTTAAATTCTAGATTAGGCAGACACCTCTCTAGCCTCTTAGAAAAACACTTCTGGTTTTAAATGGTTTACTTGGAATGTTAAAAGTTGGATTCGCCCCCTCGAAACACACTGGTGTTTAGGCTTCAAGAGAAATCTGTTGCCTGTGGCACACAAAACCTGTGCTGCTCTTTTTTGACTAAATATTCTGTGCTGCTTCAATAGTAGGAGTGGCAGGAAATTCTGATCCTTACCTGCAGGTTCCACAAGTTGACTTCAACCAGGTTTTGCTTCTCTTCTGTTAGGAGCTGTAGAAATTCTGGGAGCCTGCAAAGCTCGTTTCAAAACCTCAAAGCCAAGCATTATTAATCCTTCACTTCTCACTAGCTGATGGTTTCCTATCAACTCTTGTGCTGCTGACCTCCATGGTGTAGAGGAGCCAAAGACACTGACAGCCTCAGAACTTTCTCTTGGAACTCCCCTTGTGGGCTCTCTGTTCGGAAAACAATTCTGCAGGGGTTGATAGTTTTTTTTCAGGTGGTTCACAAAATAGGTTTCCAATCTCGTCCTCAAGGAAAAAGGATTTCTGGCCATCTTTATTTTGTCTTTCAGGATATTTTTCCAGTTGTCAGGAAGGATTCTTTTGAGTATTAATCATCTTTAGTGTGATACAGTAAATAGCCCATCTAAGTTAGTGTACATTTTTTTTTCCCAAACAGTGTCTTTGCACACATACCCTTAAAAAACAATTAGCCTTTGGATAAAAGCTTAAAAGTATTCTTTAGAACTTTTTACTTTCAGTCCAGGATGAAGTGGTGCTTTCACTAATTCCTTACTTATATTGTACGTGTATGTGAGAGAGAAATAATATAAAGTCACGAATTTTCGGGGTAGTATGTACTGTCTGACAAAAAAATTTTGACTTCAGAAAATTTCAAAAGAAGCAATTTTAAGAAACAATGCTTTAAGAAACGTGTGTGCGCACACATGCATATGCGCACACCTGTTTTTTCATTGTATTAATGGGATTCTACTGGAATTTCTGGTTTGATGAGGTTACCATCCAGTCCAGCATGTGGGTACAGCAAGATCATTCTTTATCACCCTGTTACAGACTGAATGTGTTTCCCCCAAATTCATATATTGAAACCCTGCTCCTCAATCAATGTAGTAGTATTTGGAGGTGGAGTCTTTGGAGGTAATTAGGTTTAGATGAGGTCATGAGGGTGATGACCCCATGATGGGATTGTTGTCCTTATAAAGGGCAGAAATCAGAGCTCACTCTTCTCCTGCCATGTCAGGATGCAAGCCCATGAAAAGGGCTCCCACCTAGGGTCGAATCTGCCAGCACCTTGATCTTGGACTTCCCAGCCTCTAGAACTGTGAGAAATAAATGTCTGTTGTTCACACCATCTGGTCTGTGGTATTTTGTTGTATCAGCCAAGCTAAGATGCACCTGCGGTCCAAAACTTACATTAGGGTTCATTCACTCTTGGTGGTATACATCCTACAGGTTTAGACAGAAGTATAACAACATGTATCTACCATTATAGTAGCATATAAAATAGTTTCACTGCCCTAAAAATCCTCTGTGCTCTGCCCATTCATTTCTCCCTCCCCACTAACCCCTGCAACCACTGATCTTTTTGTTTTCTCCATAGTTTTGCCTTTTCCATATGTTATATAGTTAGAATCCCATAGTATGTAGCCTTTTCAGGTTGGTGTATTTCCGTAGTAACAAGCATTTAAATGTCCTCTGTATGCTTTCATGTTTGAAAAGATCGCTCATGTCTTTGCACCACTGAATAATAATATTCCATTGTTTGGATTGAACCAGAGAAATTTTTTAGGATCTTCTGCATAGACAATCATGTCATCTATGAACAAAGTTTTGTTTCTTCCTTCTTAACATTTTATTTCCTTTCCTTACTGCATTGGTGATGACTTCCAGTATGATGTTGAAAAGTAGTTGTGAGAGGGGACATCCCTGCCTCATTCTTGATCTTAGTGGGAAAGCTTTGAGTTTCTCATAGCACTAAGTATGATGTGAACTGTAGGTTTTTGTAGATGTTCTTTACTGAGTTGGAGTTTCTTAGTTTGCTGAGTTTTTATCCTGAATAAGTGTTAAATAATTTTTCTGCTTCTACTGATATGTTCATTTGATTTTTCTTTAGCCTGTTGATGGTGGATTCCATTAGTTGATTTTTGAGTGTTGAACCAGCCTTGAATACTGGGGCTAAGTTTCACTTGGTCATGGTGTATCTCTCTTGGTCATGGTGTATAATACTTTATTTTTTTTTTTGGATTTGATTTACTAATATTTTGGTGAGGATTTTTGCATCTGTGTTCATAAACAATATTGGTCTGTCATTTTCTTTTCTTGTGATATCTTTGTCTGGTTTTGGTATTAGGATAATGCTGGCCTCAGAATGAGTGAGGAAGTATTCTTTGCTCTATCTTATGAAAGAGATTATGGAATATTGATATTTCTTTAAATGTTTGTTAGAATTTACCAGTAAACCCATCTGAGCCTGTTGTTTTCTGTTTGGGTAGGTTATTTATTATTGATTCAACTTCTTTAAAATTTTTTAGAGAGACAGAAACAGCATGAGCAGGGAGGGCCAGGGAGAGAGAAAGAGACACAGAATCTGAAGCAGGCTCCAGGCTCTGAGCTGTCAGCACAGATACCTCCCGAACCCATGCAAGATCATGACCTGAGTCAAAGTCGGCCGCTTAACAGACTGAGCCACCCAGGCACCGCTGGTTTTATTTCTTTAATAGATATAGGCTTATTCAGAATGTCTGCTTTTTTCTGACGTGAGTTTTGGCAGACTGTGTCTTTCAAGGAATTGGTCCATTTCATCTGGGTTATCAAATATATGAGCAGAGTTGTTCATAAGATCTCTTTATTATTCCTTTAATGTTCATGGGATCTGTAGTGTTGTCCCCTGTTTCACTTCTGATATTTGTAACTTACATCTTCTCTGTTTTTTTCCTTACAGAGCCTGGCTTAGAGGCTTACTGATGTTACTGATCTTTTCAAAGAACCAGCTTTTAGTTTTCTCTATTTCTTGTTTTCAATTTCATTGATACAGCTTAAAATTTTTTTTTTCTTCCATTTGGGTTTAACTTGCTCTTCTTTTTCTGGTTTCCTAAGATGAAAACTAGGAGGGTTGATATTACATCTTTATTCTTGTCAAATATGTATACGCATTCAATGCTATAAGTGTCCCCCTAAGCACTGCTTTCACCCACCCCAGAAATTCTGATAAATTGTAAACATAGTGGCAGTCACTAGGGAAGGAGTTTCAGGCTATGAAAATCTGAGTGAGGAAAGCCTGTGTTAATTGTTCAAAGTATCCCTTCCAAGCAGTGGTAGCAGCGTGAAGATGGGGAAGAGACAGGATAATAAAGCACACTCCTCTCACCAAACACATGCAAGTAAAGTGGCACCAGTACATTAGGGATTTAAGGTGCATTCAGGTACAACCCTATTTTACAGGTGACTAAATTTAGATTGCAGTAATTCTTTTCTTGACCTAATTGAAATGTATCAAAATGTAACAAAGCAGTATGTGTGTGTGTGAACAGAATTTGCCATCCTCCCTTAAGGACTGGGCGATGATGGTTTCTGAACTACTTTTTGAGCACAATTTTCCAGACTGGGCTTGGAAAGTAAGATCTCTGCCGAAGCAGAAGAGCTCAGCGAGCAGAGGTGCCTGGAACCGCTGTGCGGGCACCGTCGGGGTGGCACGAAGTCGGGAGCCCCACGCGCACCCACGGGGCACTGACTCTCTTTTGAAGCTGAGACCGCTAACTCACTGAGCAATGTCACAATGTCACTATCCCTTTTCAGACTGTGAACCCTTGGAGAACATTCCTCAATCACACAAGGAAGATTTGTCAGTAAAAAAAAAAAAAAAAAAAAAAAATTTTTGCCAGAAGGTGGCTACTATTCTTCCCATCTTTGTAGTGCCCGCAGCGAAAGGAGGCTCAGAGAGTGGTATGAGCTCAGTCAACACACCATCTCGGCGCCCAGGCCGGCCGCGGCGGCGGGGGGGGGGGGGGGGGGGGGGGCGGCGGCGGCGGCGGCGGCGGCGGCGGCGGGAGGACCCGGCGCTGGGGGCGCTGAGCGCCCGCCGCGCTTCCGGAGCCCCGTAGGAGGCGTCAGCGGAACGGGCGGTTCTGGCCGCGGCGTAAACAAGGGCCGGCTGCGGCGGGCGGCGAGTGGCGAGCTGGAGGCGGGGCGGGCTGCCTGGATTCTAGTCCCGGCCCCAAGCGGACCCCCTTTCCGCCCTGCTCCCGGCGGGGCCCCGCCGCCGCCTCCGCCGCCGCCGCGCCCCCGACCCGCGCCTCCGCAGCGCAGCCCAGGCAGCGGAGGGGCTGTCCTCCCCGAGGAGGGCTGAGAGGGCGCGGGCGGCCAGCGGGCGGCCTTAACCCCGTCCCTATCGCCGCCCCTTTCTGCTCGCCTGTCGCCGCCGTGCATTTCTGCCTTTTCTTTTGTCTCTTTCCCCCGCGCGGGTGTGGGGATTGTTGGTGAACAAACGTGCAGCCTCAAGATGGCTGATGGCAACGAGGATCTGCGAGCGGACGACTTGCCAGGGCCAGCCTACGAGAGCTATGAGTCCATGGAGCTCGCCTGCCCCGCCGAGCGCAGCGGCCACGTAGCCGTCGGCGACGGGCGCCACATGTTCGTCTGGGGCGGCTACAAGGTCAGTGGGCGGCCGGCCGCGGCGGGCGTCGCTCGGCTGGACCCCGAGTCCGGGTCGGCAGGGGTGGGGGGGCAGAGCGGCCGCCCGGACCCCCCTCCCCGCGTCGCGACTGTGCCCGTCGGTGCATTTTCTTGCGAGCGGGCTTCTCCTCACCGGCCCGCTAATCCGCGCCGACGCTCCTGGGCTGCTGTCACTCCAGCCCTCTGCTTACGGGGCCCGCGGCGGCCCTGGGCGCTGTGGACGTTGGAGCGTTGTTTGGGGGAGGGCACGTTGGGCGGCGCACGACTACGATACGTGTTATGTTTTAAAAGGTGGGGCGCGGGTGGGAGGTAAGAGAGGTGACGTTGTGTGATGTCACTCTTACCGTTTGTCGGCCCGCTTAGAGCACTTCATTCTCTGCAGCTGGGGTCCTTTGGCCCACGGATACCGTTGCTCGCTTGGGCAGTAATCGGGGTGTAGGAAAACTCTAGAATTCCCGAAGGCCGCAGGGATGGCCTTATTCAACCTTCCCGCCTGTTCGGGAGGCCTAGCTACACCTGTGCAGATGGTCATCACCCTGCTGTTTGAACATTCCAGGGCTGTTATGCTTTCAGCTGAGAAAGAGTTGACAATTTTCAGAGGAAACCCCTATTAAGAAAACTAATGGAGAAGGCGCCAGCAGCAACCAAAAAATCAATAGCAACAATTGTAACTACCAAGTTCAGCTCTCTGACCCCTGCTCATAAACAATGTTTAGAGCCAGTTGCATTTCTTGTTACCACTGGCTTCTTGTTACCAGGTGTCTCCTGTTTAAACTTTGTTCTCTAGTTCTCCTGCCCTTTTGCTATTAGAGCTTCTCAGTAACGATCCATATCCTAGCACTGGCTCATTTCATTCGCTGGGGTTGCTCTGAGACATTCCTACCAAAAGTTAACTCTTTTTAGTCCCTTTTGGTCTTAACATTGATCTCCCTGCCCCCATTTGCTTGAGATCTGGTCCACTACACCTGTGTGCTTGATGACTGACTTTATGACTCTGGTAATAGGTTTTAGCTTCTTGCACGTTGACCTGGTCATAACTGAACACTTTTGAGATGACTGTCAAAAAAGACAGATGGAATAAACCACTATAGCTGTCCTGACTAATTTAGTTTAACCACAAAAGCATTTTTTTAAAAATTTTATTTTGCCAGTCCTAATTAATCTGTAATGCTTTCCTCAGCTGCCAGTGAATAGCTGGTTAGAGGACGGTACTTGGTAGGAGGAAGAGGCAGTTATGTAGTGACCCTTATTAAAATGTCAATCCATTGGAGAAAAGTTAACCTGTTAGTCAATCACACTGTGGTCTAAACTACATATTCATAATTCTGTTTGTAAATATCAGCAGCATTGAAGGAACAGGACTTTTCTTTGGGGAGTGGGGAGAGCGAGGGTTGTCAGGAAGGACGATTTTTTTTTTTTAATGTTTGTTTTTGAGAGAGATCAAGGTAAGTGCAGAGAAGGGGGGCGGGGGCAGAGGACCCGAAGTGGTCTGTGAAGGGTCTGTGCTGACAGCAGAGAGCCGGATGTGGTACTTGAACCCATGAACTGTGAGATCATGACCTGAGCCGAAGTTGGATGCTTAACAGACTGAGCCACCCAGGCACCTCAGGAACGAAGGTTTCTGATGGTGAGTGTTTGAGGGCCCAGAAGTCTCGGATTTAGGCAGGATGACCAGTGATGACCAGTGAAGTGGAGTGGTTCCAAAACCGGCTGTCCTCAGTATTTTGGCTAGAACTCTGAAAAGCCCTTGGATATTGTTTTTGAGGGCAATAAACCTTAGCTTCCCACACAGTAGTCCCTTTCCCTCTTCAGACCAGGTTGAGCTATTCCGGGTGAGCCTGCTCTCATGCTTCCAGCCTTCTTTTAAGTGGTGGAATAGAAAGAGAAATGTCTACAAGGCCACGTGCACTAATTCTGTATGGTACTCAAGCTTATTAGACTCTGACACCCATTCTCCATGAACTGCTATTGTTCACGGTATGTTGACATTGTTCAAAAAGTGGGGAGGTTCAAAGGCTAGGAAGGTCAGGCAGTGATTAAAGTTGCCAATTCAGGGAAAGGAGGGTAGAATGCTGATTCCACAGTTACTTGCCAAGCAATCTTGGGCAAATTACTTACCTCTCTAAAAAACCTGTTTTCTTGTAATCTCAACTACTTTTTAGGGTTGTTATGAAGATTAAAGAAAGTAATCCATTGGGGCACCTGGGTGGTTCAGTCTGTTAAGCGTCCGACTTCAGCTCAGGTCATGATCTCACGGTCCTTGAGTTCGAGCCCCGCATCAGCCTCTGTGCTGACAGTTTGGAGCCTGGAGCCTGCTTCGGATTGTGTCTCCCTCTCCCTCTGCCCCACTTGTGCTCTGGCTCTCTTAAAAATGAACATTAAAAAAAAAAAAAATTTTTTTTTTTTTTTTTAAAGAAAGTAATCCGTTGATAGTGTTCAGATAGTTCTGGCATATGGTAAACTCATTCTGTTAAGAATTACTATCTGAAGGGAAATGGAGCAGAACAATGAACAGAAAATTTTGCACATTGACTGAATAATTGCACACTGGCAATTCTGCCATCTGTTTCTTGGTAGAGAATGGATGGATGAGAGTAAAAAATGGCCAGAAAATGACACGTGTTAGTGTGAGTCAGGCACTCACACGGTAGAGCAGTCTTTAGTGTGCAAACCATGGCATAGCTGACCTCTCCTGAAGTCATGCAGCTGAAACCTGGTGAATGGTCTGTTCAGCATAAAGTGACACTAGAGATTTCCTAGAGATGTCGTAACTTCCTGCATCATTGCACCTGCTGCATCAAAAACATGAATTAAGGGTTATCTATATTAAGCATTACTTTGAGTATGTGGCCTGGAGCAAGGAAGATTGTCCATTTGATAGTATTGTTAAGACCCATTTAACATCTCATAACTCTTATTACTATCTCAAACAAGGTAGATATGAAAAAATATACAGTAGTGCTTCTTTAGAATACCAATTATTTTTTATATTTGCTATTTTTTTTTTTTTATTCTTCTTAGAGTAATCAAGTCAGAGGATTGTATGACTTTTATCTGCCTAGAGAAGAACTATGGATCTACAACATGGAGACTGGAAGATGGTAACTGTGGATATTATGAGGGGGACTAAAAAATTCAAGTAAGGTTGCAAATAAAAACTCTGTGAAGCCCATTCTAACAAAACTATTTTATTTGAAGACGCAGAGTTATCTCTATGTTCTAAAACCGACCTTGTACTAGTTTAGCAACTCTTCAGTAATTAGTTGGTGATTTTATTTTTTAAGTTTATTTGTTTTGAGAGAGAGAGAGAGAGAGAGAGAATCTCAAGCAGGCTCTGTGCTGACACAGGCCTGGAACCTACGAACCATGGGATCATAACCTGAGCCAAAATCAAGAGTCAAGATACTTAACCGACTGAGTCACCCAGGCACCCCTACTTGGTGCTTTTATGACCTTCGAAGAAACTTGTATTCAGAGCTCTATGTAGTATCATTGTAATACTAAAATAAAGAGGTAGATAGAGGCTTCCAATCCTGGAATGAAAATATTATAAAAGTTCCATATGATGTTTTTTCAAGATGTTAGGTCTTCTGTTACGTGGAAAATGAGAAAATTTCTAGATTGTATCTGCTAGAAATAAAGGTGGTGTTTTATTTTAATGAGCTCTGCCATTAAAGTTTCTATACAAATCTCTTTAAAATAGTGTGTTTTGTTTAAAAAAAGAAGTTAAATTTGCCTTCCACACAACTGGGGATATTCTGAAAAGGCTCTTTTGCCAGTCTTGTGACAGTGGTCCTCAAAGAGGCTCTTGGCAGAATCTTAAGAGTTCAACTAAAAATGGGGCGCTTGGATGGCCCTGTCGGTTAAGCATCCCACTTCGGCTCAGGTCACCATCTCACGTTTGCGAGCTTGAATCCCACTTTGGGCTCTGTGCTGACAGCTCGGAGCCTGAAGCCTGCTTCAGATTCTGTGTCTCCCAGTCTCTCTGCCCCTCCTCCACTTGCCTTTGTCTCTCAAAAATAAATAAATGTTGAAAAAATTTTCTTAAAAAGTTCAACTAAAACTAAGTCAGGATTATTTCTGTACATAGCAAATCAGTGTTGATCTGAGCTGTTGGCTCATCTGTGTTTTTTTTTTTTTTTCAAGAGAGAAATTGATAATGGTATTCCTTTAATAGGGGAATTCTACGAATTTTTAAAAAATTGAGCCCCATAACGAATTTGTAAAACTAAGCCTGCCAAAGTTAAAGCTTAGCATAAAGTGATACAGTGAGCAGAAGGCCTTAACAGTCCTATTAATACTGTGAATCTTAGGCCTTTTTGATTCATATTCATTTTGATTCAGAAGGATTTAAAGCATGCAAAGCACTCCCAGGAGTGCCTGGCCTAGAGAAAGTATTACCCACGTGCCTGTAGTAGTACATTAGGTTTGAATCAGATTCATTTGAATGGCTAAAAGGTGACTAAATAAAACACACTGTGGAATTAACCGGTCAGGAGTGGGATGTTTTCCTTTTAGGTACCTGGGTGACTCAAAACCAAAAACAAAATAGCCACTTATGGTTATATCAATAAAGAGCAGGTTAGTTTGAGAAACATAAAATGGTGTGCTCCTGGGCTTCCAGAGCTTCTCACCGTCCCTGTGTGTGGGGTCAGCTGGCGCAGCCTGTGGAATGGGTGAACAAAGAGGAAGGAACTCATTCTTTGAATTAATTTTAGATGTAGACGAGACTCCCAGACGCTATCTAGCCGGCCAGCCCATTTTATTTTTTCCCTTTATCGTGGGGATAGAAGAAAAACAAGTAACTTTTGCATTTCTTCTCTTTTGGGAAACATTTACATTCAGTCTTTTTGCCCTCAGGAAAAAAATTAACACAGAAGGGGATGTTCCTCCTTCTATGTCAGGAAGCTGTGCGGTGTGTGTGGACAGGGTGCTCTACTTGTTTGGAGGACACCATTCAAGAGGCAATACGAATAAGGTGAGTGTTTCTAAGGATTGTGGTTTAAGAGCTCAACTAAACATGGGGTGCCTGGGTGGCCCTGTTGGTTTTTACTCTTTTTCAGACAACCTCCGATTTCTAAGGTTAGCCCATACTTATTCCTGTCCCGGTTAAAACATGCATGTCCTTGATAACGGTATGAATGTGCATTTTAGTATTTTGTCTACCAGTCCGTATTTCTCTATGCCTTTTGTAAAGTCAACTTTGATAACTTGTTTGCAGTAATTTCCTGAGTGGGTTTTCTTTGTGCTCTTTGCAGCTGTGGTTCTCTTAGAACTCTGGGGTGTTAGATAAATATTAGCAAATCAAATGAAAACAAGATGCAATGATGAGGAGCAGGGTAAAATGAACAGACCATCACTCGGCTATGAGGATAAATTAATACAGAATTTTATATACTAAAATTCCCGTAATATGGTACCATAAGGTACTGTTGTTCAGACTTTGTGTTTTTTCCAAATAGGAAAAAGATTAACAGTTGTTTTCTCAGGCCAGCAAGACACAAATATCAATGAGAAAGATGCATATGATTTAGGGAGTCTCTTAATAAATTTATTTAGCAACGTAGCACCTCATATACTGAGCACTTGGTTAGACATTGGAGACACAGAGACAAATGATACAGTTCCCATCTCTAGGTGCTCATATCCTAGAGGGGATACACATAATAAGTAGATGGTTCCAGTAACATATGATAAGAAGATACATAGAGCCTGGCTCATAAAATAGCTCAGTAAATATTGTTAAATCTGAAAAAGAATCCTTGACATTGTGTTTGGCAGGATGGAGGAAGAGAGTAAGTAAAGTCTTTAACCAAGAGGGTTGAATAGAATCATAACTGGGAGAGGTAGCCAAGATGCAAGTATCAGGAGGCAGAAATATAAGCAAATGTTTTGTTCACGGAAATGCTAAGTGGTTTGGTGTGACTGGAGCATATGGCTGACAAAGTTTCAGACTATTCCTAGCAGCTCTAGGGATTTCTTTGAGATCCCTTGGGACCCCTGTGGGAGGAGCATCATGGTGTTAGGCAGGCTTCAGATCACCCCCCTACCCCTCCATCTTAACAGGTGTAGCTCTACTTCAGTTAGGCTTTTGCTTAAGATTTTGTGTGAAGTAAGGGTTCTGTGCCTAAAAGATTTTGTGAGGCACTGCTACAGGCTGTAGTGGAGGTGTGTGTGTTTTAGGGCAAGGAAGAGAAAAAGAACCTTAACACCACATGAAGCAGCTTGGGGAAAAAAAGAAGCCGTGGCTTTAGGGGTAGACAGAAATGGCTAGAGTTGAGTATTTTTAAGTCTGATCAAAAGGAAGCGTAGGAGTCTTAGAAGTAAAAAGATATACATATAATGGCCAGGTCTCTTCAAGTATCTGGATGTGAAACCTTGGAAAGACAGACCAGTACTTAATCTTTTAAGATTTATCCTTTGCTCCCAGAGTTAAGTAGGCGCTTAAGACATGTTTGTTAAAATTGAATTTGAAGGTGAAATTGCTAAGTTGAATTCTTCTGGTGATACCGTCTTCAAACCCATAAATTAGATTAGCATAACTCAAAGTGCCTATGTAAGGCACAATATACTTCTGTTCCTTCATCAAAAAAATGAGGCTGTTAAACTGAGAACAAACTGAGGGCTGATGGGGGGTGGGAGGAAGGGGAGGGTGGGTGATGGGTATTGAGGAGGGCACCTGTTGGGATGAGCACTGGGTGTTGTATGGAAACCAATTTGACAATAAATTTCATATATTTTTTAAAAAATGTGGCTATTAGGGAAAAAAAAATGAGCTCAACAGGCTGCTTAGCAACTTAGGTAATCTATATTATGGTATAAGTTCCTTATGTATATTTGGACCAGTAACAGTCTGTAGTCACAATTGTAGAAGCACTGAATTAGATGACATTCCTATAGTCATAAATCACAACAAAACTAAATGCCAAGGTTGAGTTTCTTTTGCATAACCAAATCTAACTGAAATCATTGCTTCTGACAGTTCTACATGCTGGATTCAAGGTCTACAGACAGAGTACTACAGTGGGAAAGAATTGATTGCCAAGGAATTCCTCCATCATCAAAGGATAAACTTGGTGTCTGGGTATATAAAAACAAGTGAGTTAGCAGCCCCGTAGGTTTGGGTTTTTATGTGCAAAGTGGTTTGCCATTCAAGTATCCATAGCCCATAAACACTGTAACCCTAGAACATAACTTCTAGGGCCCATATGAGGATTATGTGAATTAATACATCAAAGCACTTAACACCTAAGACATAATTAGGCACAGTAGGCATTATTCTATGAATAAGAATTTTCATATACTCAAGCATGCCTTCTCAGTTCCTAGTATGACAAAAGAAAAACTTCTTGTAACTTTCTAACCTGTGGATGTTAGAATTTTTAGTGTCTTGGTTTTTTATCAAACAGGTTAATATTTTTTGGAGGTTACGGATATTTACCTGAAGATAAAGTATTGGGAACTTTTGAATTTGATGAAACATCTTTTTGGGTAAGTGAAGTTTCATATTTGTATATGGTCTACTTA
This sequence comes from Prionailurus viverrinus, assembly GCF_022837055.1. NCBI lineage: Eukaryota > Metazoa > Chordata > Mammalia > Carnivora > Felidae > Prionailurus > Prionailurus viverrinus. Next base: position 93,328,407 of record NC_062566.1, read on the forward strand.
GTATGTTGAAATAATACATCTTATGTCTGCTAGTCTTGTTCATTTTGCCTTGTTCATAAACCAGACAAGGATATGTAATTTTACAAATATTATTTGAAAAATAACTCAGATTCTTACTCATTTTCTGTAGAATTCAAGTCACCCAAGAGGATGGAATGATCATGTACATATTTTAGACACTGAAACATTTATCTGGAGTCAGCCTATAACTACTGTGAGTTACTGAAGAATAATGAATTATTAAAGTAAGGCTACCTAGAGGAGAAAGGGAATTGGGAGGTGGTGTAAAATTGACAGTTCATTCTTGTTTTTCTGGAGAAAATCCATTGCTTTCATTATTCTCCACGAAGTCCATACCTCAGAAAAGTTTAATGAATGTGTGGACTAACCTGGCATCTACTATCTAATACATGTTAAGGGGTATTGCTTATAACTAAATAAATGACCTGGCAGTAGACTGTTAATTAGATTTCTTTTTCCTCTGATGCAGGTGTCTTATAATGTGCTACCTTTTTATTAAAAAAAAAAAGCATTCCATTAACTAGTGCATTCAGTAATATATCTCCAAAATCTAAAATTACAGCTCCCAGGGTTAGTACTGCTGTTGACTAGACATCTGCACTTGAGCTTAAAAGCTCAAGCGTCTTGCATACCCTCATCCCACCTCCAGAGAAGACTGGTGTTTATTTTAAAAAATTGCTTTTGTGACTTTTATAGGGTAAAGCACCTTCACCTCGTGCTGCCCATGCCTGTGCAACTGTTGGAAACAAAGGCTTTGTGTTTGGAGGCAGATATCGAGTAAGTTTGTGAACAGTTTCAATGATTTGCTTATGAGTCATTCAAAATGATAATTACTTAATTATCCTTTTTCAGGATGCTAGAATGAATGATCTTCACTGTCTTAATCTGGATACGTGGGAGTGGAATGAATTGTATGTATCACTTTAGATAATTTCTAAAATTTTTTAATATTTTTATTCTGTTAGCATAGAAATTTAAGCAGGTAAATAACTGAATTTAAATAAACATGATGTCTAGATCCTTAAATAAGGAATTTTATTTTTTGATTTCCTGTTCCACAACATGTGCTCAATGTTTGTTGAAAAGGTCTAAAGTTCACTCTGCCTTCTAAAAACATAGTTAATACCAAGCATGCAGCTATTAATACCAAGAAGCTTTTGGGGCACCTGGGTGGCTCAGTCGGTTAAGCGTGTGACTTCAGCTCAGGTCATGATCTCATGGTTCATGGGTTCAAGTCCCGTGTCAGGCTTTATGTTGACGGCTTGGAGCCTGGAGCGTGGAGCCTGCTTCCTGGATTCTGTGTTTCCCTCGCTCTCTGCCCCTCCCCGACTTGTTCTCTGTCTCTCTCTCTCTCTCTCTCTCTCTCTCTCTCTCTCCTCTCAGAAATAAATAAAACATTTAAAAAAATTAAAAAAAAATACCAAGAAGCTTTTTAAATTTAAAGTCTCTTCTGTCAAATATTCTGTATAAATTTTCACAGAAAATTTAAATATTTTTCCATATTAAACAGTAGCTATTTTTAAACACAGATATTGTAACTTAGCTATTATTTTCAGAATTCCACAAGGCATATGCCCAGTTGGCCGATCTTGGCATTCACTAACACCAGTTTCTTCAGATCATCTCTTTCTCTTTGGAGGATTTACCACTGATAAACAGCCACTAAGTAAGTCCTTTAAAAATATAAGAAATCATTATCATTCATATGTAATATATAAATAGAAGAAAATAATTCAGTCTATTTTAGATGTATCAGAAGGCTATAGGGTTGGTTGGAGGTTTGCTATTATTTTTGATCCTATAATATATAATTGTTTTTGTACTATAACATCCATCTATTCTGTCCAGTGCAGCCCTTAAAAGCTCCACCTAAGGGTTGTGACATGCAAAGGGCTTACTTGATTAACTGCAGGGAAAAACCAGGATATTTACTTTCTCTTTCTACTTACAGTTTATTACCTTTCTTGCTAAAGCTGTGCCCTTTAAACATGAATGTCTCATTGACAAAATAACGTATTTCATGGCTCTTCTTTCTTCGCTTCAATCAGGTGATGCTTGGACTTACTGCATCAGTAAAAATGAATGGATACAGTTTAATCATCCCTATACTGAAAAGCCAAGGTATGAAGTATTTAAAAAGTAATTCTTGTATATCTTTATGGACTTCAATTCAGTACAAGACTGGGGACACCTGGCTGCCAGTCAGTAGAGCATGTGACTCTTAATCTCAAACAACCCTGAGTCCCACGTTGGGTATAGGAATTACTTAAAACCTTAAAAAAGATGTACAAGACTGGTAATGATTGAGGAAATTGTGGCTGCATTACATCCACTATTCTTATGATAAACACCCTAGCATTCACTAAGGTTTAACATCCTACCTTTTTTTTTTTTTTTTAATGTTTGAGAGAGAGAGAGTGCACACGTGTGAGCATGAGTGGGGTAGGGACAGAGAATTCCAAGCAGGCTCTGTGCTGGCAGTGTGCAGATGCAGGACCCAGTCTCAGGAACCGTGAGATTGTGACCTGAGCCCGTATCAACAGTCAGATGCTTAACAGACTGAGCCACCCATGCGCCCCTAACATCAAACCTTTTGAAAGAAAAGAAAACCAATGCTATCCTTGTATTAAATGCTTTCTTTTCTGTCATGGTGCATGAAAAACAGGGCTGGATGTTGACTTCTGCTGTTTTTATCATAAAATTGATGTAGTTAAAATTTATAATCAAGGTCTTTACTCCAGTGAATTGAACTGCTTCTAGGTTTGTCACTTAAAAAAACTGGAGAGAATTTCAAAACCTTGAAGAATGTATATGGGGGGGAAATCCAGAACTTTCTATTAGATTGGTAGGAGCACTGTATAACAAATACTAAATCAAGTCACCCAAAAAGAAGAGTTATTTTTGTTAATCTCAAGAAGAATTCTTACAAAAACTGCCAAAGCAAATGATATAGTCACAACTGGTACTCAAAGCATATTTAGGTAGGTCAGCCTGCATTTCCCCACAAGTCTCTAATTTAAGTACACTTATGCCATAAAGGCTTCATCTGGCAGAAAAATTCTTCCATAGAATTACCAGGCCTGAGACTTTGAGTAGGTCAGGCAGATTCACAGCATCCTTCAGGTTTTTTCTTTAATGTCAACTGACCCTGCCTATGAAAAGAAGAAGATTGAGAGGGCATGTAGCACACATCTCCCATAAGATTTTTATTGCTAACAAAGACCTAGAGAACAGATCATTCAGTTCAAACCCGTCATTGCATAAGTTAGGACTGGACCAGATAAAATGGTAACATCCAGATAAAACAGACATTAATAGATTTTTCTAGCTTTTGCTACTTAAGATAATTGCTGCTCAACATTAGGTTTTGGTCTGTACTGAAGATCTCTAGTCTTTATTTCATCATTGTGTTCGTAGTGTAAATTGTCAACTTGGTGTCTGGGTAACTTAAAACTCTTGTTTTAAATTAGATTATGGCACACAGCTTGTGCCAGTGACGAAGGAGAAGTCATTGTTTTTGGTGGATGTGCCAATAACCTCCTTGTCCATCACAGAGCTGTAAGTGTATTAAGTATACTACCCTGTATTAAAGGACACTTCATCATATTTCTGAAACTTGTGGAGTACTTACTTTTTAATATGTTCTTCATTTTCTATTTTTCAGGCACACAGTAATGAAATACTTATATTTTCAGTTCAACCAAAATCTCTTGTAAGGTAAGTAACTTTTTACTTGGTACACAGATTATTTTAAATTAGTGCTCTTGAAAAACCAGGCTTACAGATAATTTAAAGGCAATGACAAGTTTCCATTGATAAAACTAGTTCTTTAAACAAAGTGGGCTTTTGTTTTTTTGGTAATTCTTCAAACAGTAAATTTATTTTTCTCTTGTCCACTTTCAGGCTAAGCTTAGAAGCAGTCATTTGCTTTAAAGAAATGTTAGCCAACTCGTGGAACTGCCTTCCAAAACACTTACTTCACAGTGTTAATCAGAGGTTTGGTAGTAACAACACTTCTGGATCTTAAGGCTTCATAGATAATGCCTCTGATCACCTTGCATGGACAGCAATTCTGTAAACATCAGAGAGTGGCATCGTTTGTATAATTATATGCATTGTTGTAGTTTGCAGCTTTTTGGTTTTAATGTGCATGTGAATGGCCTAGAGAACCTATTTTTGTGTCTAAAGTTTACAATAAATGTATTTAACACCAGTAACTGTCTTCTATTAAAGCAAAAGAAAATGATACTTGGCTTTTTACCCCAAGGAATGGTTATTATATTTCCTTTTTGGTAACTTCAGGATATATAGCTATAGAAACATACTAATTATTCTTATCACTATCAAAATGGTGATGTTATTTTTTTAAATTTATATATATATATATATATTTAAATAGCAAGAGTAGTCTGTTGTATTTACAACACTGGCTATATGTATAATTACAAAGTTTTTTTTTTTTTACATTAATTTCAAATGGAAAAACATTATCAACAGGACTAAGCTGGTAAAAGAAATTTTGGAAGGACCAACAGCTATTTAGTGCTTTGACCTTAATGCTTTGGTATAGGGGCTGGGGCAAATGGTCATATTGACTGTAGGTAGCCATCGTCTCATCATTTAAAAAGTGACAGCTTTTTAGCTCATAAAAGAATGGAAATGACGTAGGACTTTATTCTCCATTTGTTAGGAGACAGAAGAAGAAAGCTGTGTCAGGAGTCTTTAGTGGTAAGCCTAAAAGTGCACTTATGATATCCTAGGTTAAGATACTCTGTAACATGCTGATAATTACTAGAGGTAGAAAATAAAATGGTACAAAACTGAATGAGATTACAAGGAAGAAGTGAGGATGAAAAGTGAAGTTGTATAAATGAATGGAAATAATACCATTTTTTCTAGGTGTTATTTCTTAGGCTGAATTATGTCTATTTTAAATCTGGTCTAATATATTTTTTGACAAGTACAGGTAACGGCAGAAGGCTTCCAAGACTTAATCCTAAATGTTTAACTGCCCCCAAGCCCCACCACCGCACCAGAACACGAAAAACCACCTGTGATTGGCCTGTAACAGAGCTCTGACACTGTACACGGTAGACGACCAAGTCAATGTCCGAGCAACTGAGCCACTTCACTCCAGTTTCTGTACAACATGAAATGAAAACTTAGTATTAACCTCCCAAATTTTAAGAAAACGTAGGAGAATAACTACAGATGTATACAATTAGCATTTAACTGTCCACAAATATTTTAGGAAATCCTATCCGCGTTTCCTCTCTATAAAACTGGAAAAAAAACAGTAAGTCCTTTTGGCGAATATAGCAAGGCAATGTTTAGTTCATTTTTAAATGCGGAAGTCTTGTTACATGGTGTGTTTTCATCTCTGAACTTCCAAAAGGCTATAAAATTGGCTCTTCTCAAATATTTTAGGGTTTCATTTCAGCTATTTTCTTTTTACATTCAGAAGATTGGGTGCAGACACTTTGACTTTGCCAGGAATATTTCTTGATAAATCCGTGTCCTATAAAAAGAGAATTGCTGAATATCTTCACATGCTATATGGTAGTCATGTTTCTTTTATAATTATGTGCCCTCTGCTGTCAAAAGAAAGGCATTTCCAAAATTTCCAACTGAAATGATCTTATTTTACTTCTTCTAGTAAGACAGCATTTTCTACCAAAACAAGAGCTGCAGCTTGGCATGTATTAAATAAAGAACCAAAAGTAGAAAAGTATAACTGCTAACATTTTTAATTGCACCACCCATCTCCAGACTTCTGGAGGAATACTTTACCTTTACACTGCGAAATAAGTCTTTTTCTCTTGCTGTTGCTTCTTTGGAATGCATGAAACTATTCAAGGCTGTTTTTGCAGCTGTAAATAGAAAATAGAAGAATCTACTTCTGTGCAGAGAAGAAGGGATCAAAATCATTCATAAAAAGATTTTAAATACCTTTTCCCTTTTTCTGAACTCCAGGAGTAAGTTTCACTTTGTATCTTTAAGAAGGAATTACATGTATTACTAAATAGAAATTTCAAAACAACATAACCATTATGTCAGCTATTTTGAGTAAACTAAAGACGACTTACTTATAGTTTGTCATGGTGGAGTAAGGGGCACAAATTGGGATGGCAAATAGTAATACATCTTCAGGATGTGGCTGCCCTGTCAAAGAGTCAAAGAGATTTTCCTAAAAGGGAAAAGAAAAACAATTATAAAATGCATACCAGTCCTAGAAAAAGGAAAACTCTAATATTTCAACTCATATTTTTATCATTTTTATCTTTTTCTGATAGATCTTTTTCCCCCACCCTTCCCTCGATAGACCTTCAGTGTTAAGACCAAGTGGTATTTATACTTCTATTCTTTACTAAAAATTTTTTCCATAGCATAATTCTCACATGATTTTCAAAATGGCACTTGTAAATACATACAAGGGAAAAAGGAGAAAAAACTTGTTGGATAACAGTACATTGCAGAAAACTGCTATGGATTAAAAATAATGTATAATAATGACCACAAATAGATTTAAATCCATTGCATGGAAATGAGACTGACACTTTGGCTAGACCAGTAGTTCCTGACCACGGGGATTTTTCTGTCCCCATTCCCCACTCCCCTCCGCCCCTGGACACTTTTGCCTGTTCTTAAGGAAGAATCTTCTAGCCTTCTTAGAGTTGCTCTTTGGTGGGCTGCCTATAAGATGAGCCGTATTTATTTAGCAACATGAATAACCTCAGACAAGATGCTTGGTGTTCAAGTAATGTTTACTATGTGCCATGGACTTCTCTAAATGCTTCATGTGTATTTTCAAAACAACTCTCTCCTGGTAAGGACAATTATCCCCACTCTTCAGATGAGGAAACAGAAGCACAAAAAACAATGGCTCAAGGTTGCAATTATATGTAGCAAAGTTAGGATTTAAACCCAGAATGTTGGACTCCAGAGCCTGTGATCTTGTCTTAGCTTTTAAAGTTTTATTTAGTGCTTGTTTCGGCAGCACATACACTAAAGTTTTAATTAGTTAGAAACTGTGTGTCAAATGTTCTGGGAACTAGACTGTAGTCATTGTGTATCACTGTAGAGACCCCAACACAAAAATCATACCTCATTACCCTGTTGATCCAGATCTTGCTCTTCCTGCTCCAAACATAAAATTTTAAAAGTCAGCTATAACTTAAATTGAAATTCCACATGATTAAAAACTATGAGGAGAAAAAAATATTAATATAGCAAGATTGTCACATTGAACCAACAGGTTATGGACCCCAAGAATGTATTCTTCAGTATCACAAAACTCTAGTGAATTAATTTGTGCATCTAATATTTTATTTTTTTTTAACATTTATTTTTATTTTTGAGACAGAGACAGAGCATGAACGGGGGAGGGTCAGAGAGAGGGAGACACAGAATCTGAAACAGGCTCCAGGCTGTGAACTGTCAGCACAGAGCCCAATGTGGGGCTCGAACTCACGGACCGCGAGATCATGACATGAAGTCGGACGCTTAACTGACTAAGCCACCCAGGCGCCCCTGTGCATCTAATATTTTAGAGAACAATGCAATTCAAAGAGAAAAAGGATTGTTCTCTGAAGTGTTTTTTTTTTTTTAAGGACTTTCATTTGGAGTACATGCTAAAACAGTAAAATGTAAAATGCCAATTTAAAATTACAACTAAATCTGATGTTTGCCAAAAGAAAATGGAGAATCCTAGGGAACAGAACTTTTATTTTTTTAGTCTTTCAACAGTTCTAAGAATTTTTCACTATTAAGGTAAGCTTAGGGGCGCCTGTGTGTCTCAAGTTGGTTAAGCGTCTGACTCTTGATTTTGGCTCAGGTCATGATCTCACCAACTGTGAGCTTGAGCCCCACATCGGGCTCTGTGCTGTATGGAGCCTGCTTGAGACTCTCTCTCACACACACACACAATAGGTAAATATAAAAGAAAAAGTTAAATTTTGTTTTGCTTTGGTTAGATTATCTCCAAATAGATTTTTTATGTATGATTCATTACACCCCAATATTTATGAGTTTACAGTTTACAGAATTACAAATATGAGAACAGTGTAAAAAAATCTGAGGATCAAACTGAGTTATAACATCACTAAACAGTAACATTGTCCAGAGGAAAAAAACAGTAACACATTTAGAATCCCTGTAAGCATTATCTGCACTGAACAGAGCAAACCATTCTAACCAAAGCTTTAACTGCAATAAATAAAATACAGGCTAAGTGAAATTTTTTCCAATTTTATAAAATAATCATTTGCTCAAGATTTCAAGATCTCGGGGCGCCTGGGTGGCGCAGTCGGTTAAGCGTCCGACTTCAGCCAGGTCACGATCTCGCGGTCCGTGAGTTCGAGCCCCGCGTCAGGCTCTGGGCTGATGGCTCGGAGCCTGGAGCCTGTTTCCGATTCTGTGTCTCCCTCTCTCTCTGCCCCTCCCCCGTTCATGCTCTGTCTCTCTCTGTCCCAAAAATAAATAAACGTTGAAAAAAAAAAAAAAAATTAAAAAAAAAAAAAAAAAAAGATTTCAAGATCTCAGGCAACCATCTTAACTGGAAAAAAGTTAACTTCTAACTGGGTTTTCAACCAGAGCACTTGGCAGTTTCAACATTATGTAAGATAACACAGCATATATTCTCATAGAAAAATCTAGAGTAGCGCAAATTTATTCCTACTCCTCTTCAAGATAATCCCAATTATTTGTCTTATTTTAACGAAGTTCCCACTAGAATCAAAGCCTCTCCATACAATTCTTTTCTAAAGGCTTGTGATAAACTACTTACCTATGAACATGACCATTTTTACGCTTACATCCTGGAAATGTAGTCTTTTAGGTTGTATTTCTAAAATGATTTTTCCATTAAGGATAGTTACCGCTTGTCCTGGTTTTAGCACTTGTAAGCCTCATATTTTGGGAACCTGAGGTGGTTAGTGACCCTAATTAATGAAGCAAAAGCCCACATATGTGTGGTAGCCTTACCTTGTCATCATGTGGATCATCTACAGCCAAGTCTTGTAACTCTGGAGTTACAACCTCAAGGGAGGGAGTTTCTTTCTTTATGCTGTCTGAAGCCCTTTGTCCACCTCTAGGTTTCTGGGGCTGTTTCTTCACAGGTTCATCCTTTGTTTTTCCTTTCTTCCCCTTCTTCCCCTTTTCTTCTTTGTTTGAACCTGCAGACTTTAATTCATAGAGGTAAAATAATGTAAGTATGTTCAATACTGTCAATATTTTAAAAGTTTTTTATTTGTTTAATTTCACCCAAGTCAGCATACAGTGCAACAATGATTTCAGGAGTAGATTCCTTAATGCCCCTTACCCATTTAGCCCACCCCCCCACCCCAACCACTCCAGTAACCCTCTGTTCTCCAGATTTGAGTCTATTATGTTTTGTCCCCCTCCCTGTTTTTATATTATTTTTGCTTCCCTTCTGTTAATATGTTTTGTATCTTAAAGTCCTCATACGACTGAAGTCATCATATGATATGTCTTTCTGTAATTTCGCTTAGCCTAATACCCTCTAGTTCCATCCATAGTTGCAAATAGCAAGATTTCATTCTTTTGATTGCCAGGTAAGACTCCATTGTATATATATACCACATCTTTATCCATTCATCCATTGATGGACATTTGGGCTCTTTCCATACTTTGGCTATTGTTGATAGTGCTGCTGTAAACATTGGGGTGCATGTGTCCCTTCGAAAAACCATACCTGTATCCCATGGATAAATGCCTAGTAGTGCAATTGCTGGGTCCTAGGGTAGTTCTATTTTTAATTTTTTGAGGAACCTCCATACTGTTTTTCAGAGTGGCTACACCAGCTTGCATTCCCACCAGCAGTGCAAAAGAAATCCTCTTTCTCCGCATTCTTGCCAACATCTCTTGTTGCCTGAGTTGTTCATTTTAGCCATTCTGACAGGTGTAAGGTGGTATCTCATTGTGGTTTTGATTTGTATTTCCCTGGTGATGAGTGATGTTGAGCATGTTTTCATGTGTCAGTTGGCCATCTGGATGTCTTCTTTGGAGAAGTGTCTATTCATGTCTTTTGCCCATTTCTTCACTGGATTATTTGTTTTTTGGGTGTTGAGTTTGAAAAGTTCTTTACAGATTTTGGATCCTAACCCTTTAGCTGATATGTCATTTGCAAATATCTTCTCCCATTCTGTTGGTTGCCTTTAGTTTTGCTGATTGTTTCCTTCTCTGTGCAAAAGCTTTTTATTTTGATGAGGTCCCAGTATTTCATTTTTGCTTTTGTTTCTCTTGCCTCTGGAGACATGTTGAGTAAGAAGTTGCTGCAGCCAAGATCAAAGAGGTTTTTGCCTGCTTTCTCCTCGAGGATTGATGGCTTCCTGCTTTACATTTAGGTCTTCCATCCATTTTGAGTTTATTTTTGTGTATGGTGTAAGAAAGTGGTCCAGGTTCATTCTTCTGCATGTCGCTGTCCAGTCTTCCCAGCACCACTTGCTGAAGAGACTGTCTTTATTCCACTGGATATTCTTTCCTGCTTTGTCAAAGATCAGTTGGCCATACATTTGTGGATCCATTTCTGGGTTCTCCATTCTGTTCTGTGCCAATACTGTCTATATTTTAACAAAAATGTATTGAATCCTACCATATGATAGGCCGTGGTCTGGATGCTCCTTAAAAAACAAAGGAAGAAAAGACTTTTAGATGTTACTTACCCCCAGCAATTTCATGATGAGTTCACGTTCTTCTTCATCTTGGTCTTTGTATTTTTCCTTCATTTTTTTCATTTTACTCTACAAAATCAAAAGATTTTACTTGGAAAACTTCAGTTAAAAAATGTCAACAAATGTTTGTAAAGAAAAGGTGCTCCTGGGGCGCCTGGGTGGCTCAGTCGGTTGAGCGTCCGACTTCGGCTCAGGTCATGATCCTGAAGTCTGTGAGTTCGAGCCCCACATCGGGCTCTGTGCTGACAGCTCGGAGCCTGGAGCCTGCTTCGGATTCTGTGTCTCCCTCTCTCTCTGGCCCTTCCCTTCTTGAGCTCTGTCTCTCTCTCTCTCTCTCTCAAAAATAAACAAACATTAAAAAAAAAAAATTAAAAAAAAAAAAAAAGGTGCTCCTATTCTCTGTCAGAAATGGTTACCAAGCAAGGTACCATTATAATAAACAACATGGAGGCTAAGAAGATGGATAAACCATAGTCCTCAGCCTCAAGGAGTTTACCATCTGGTAGAAAAAAATACATATAAGAGCAAGGATAAATTAATGCAACATATTCTAAATGCAAACATTATTCCTAAGATACTTCAGAGAAATACATTTCTTTCAGCTTAAGCAAGAACTGTGGGGAAGAAATAAAGTAAAACTTGAAAGTCTTAAGTAAATTTTACAGTATCAGGGATTATATAAAAAGCAGGATTATAAGGTAAAAACAGGACAGTATACTAACAGCAAATTATTGCATTTGGTTGGAGTCAGGATATACATATAGAGGAAGAACAGGAAACAAGGCAGCAAAGCTAGTCTGGATAAAGGCAAGGCACTTAAGGCTTTGAATTTTCTCAACAAACTGGCTTTAATCTTTACCTTTTACCTGGGCTACACTTCCCAATCACCTAGTAATTTTTTTTTTTCGTCTAGTAATTTTTAAAAACAGACATCTAGGCCTCACCTCCAAAGATTTTATTTTTGTCTTTATTAATCTTAGCTGGGGCCCAAATACAAATTTTACAAGATCTTATAAATCTTGTAAAATCTTTACAAATTTTAAAGATTTCTTTAAGCAGGACACAAAAAAAAACTATAAAAGATTGATGATTCAGATTTCATTAAAATTAACAGATGCTGCTCATCAAAAACACATGAAAAAAAAGCAAGACTGAGGGTGCCTGGTGGCTCAGTGAGCTGAGCATCTGACACTCAATTTTGGCTTGGGTCATGATCCCAGGGTCATGGAATCAAGCCTTGTGTTGGGGCCCTTGATGAGCATGGAGCCTGCCTGGGATTCTGTTTCTACCTCTGCCCCTCTCTCTCCAGCTCAAGAGCTCCCTCTCTGCCTAAAATAAAAAAATAAAAAAAGGAAGCCTGAAAAGTATTTCTAACCTATACATCCAAGAAAAGACCTATATTCAGAATTTCAAAGAACTCATATACATTAATGACAAAGCTGGACAACCTAATTTTTACAACTGGGCACTTCAAAAAGAGGACAGATGTCTAATAAACATGAAAAAGTGTTCAATATCATTAGTATTCAGGGTCATACAAATTAAAGCCAGAATAAGACTGTGGTATATACATGCTTGAATGACCAAAAGACCCCTGACGATACCAAATGTTACAATGCAGAACAATTATAATTCGGGTATTCTGCTTGAGAGGAAATTGGTGAAGTACTCCAGAAAACTGGTAGTTATCTACTAAAGCCAAACACAACATGAATGCTATAAATCAGCATTCAACTCTTAGCTATACACAACAGCGATTAAGATTTTTTTTTTTTTTTTTTTGGTGGGAATACTAATTAGGCACAAGTGTGGGCTTTCTGGAAGAGTGAGTACTGGAAACATTTAAGTATCACATGATGGTGGCTTCACAGATACACGTGTGTTTAAAAATTCACTGATCTAAACAGTCTAGATTTGTGCATTTTACTATATGTACATTATGCCTCAAAAACAAAAACAAAAACAACCCTGAAAGGGGCGCCTGGATGGCTCAGTCTACTGATCGTCCGACTTCAGCTCAGGTCATGATCTCACGGTTCGTGGCTCTGTGCTGGCAGCTTGGAGCCTGGAGCCTGCTTCAGATTCTGTGTCTCCCTCTCTCTCTGCCCCTCCCCCACTTGCACTCTCTCTCAAAAAAAGTAAAAGCATTAAAAAAAAATTTCTTTTCAACCTGACAGTAAAATGAACAATATTGTCATGAAACTGAACCAAGAAATGGAAAACCCAATGAAAAGAACAGTTTGGAAAACAGAAGTTAGGAAACTCAACTTTGAAGAAACAAAACTGAATGGACCTATCATCACTGGAGAAAATTTAATTAGCATATACAGTACAACTTTGGTTTCAGAGCATAATCTGTTCCATATACATGCTTATAGTCCTAAGCACTTGTATATTTTTTGTTTTAATGTTTTATTTATTTTTGAGAGAGAGACAGAGTGCAAGCAGGGAGGGGCAGAGAGAGAGAGACACAGAATCCAAAGCAGGCTCCAGGGTCTGAGATGTCATCACAGAGCCCGACACAGGGCTTGAACTCAGACCATGGGATCGTGACCTGAGCCGAAGGCCACTTGGCCAACTGAGCCACCCAGGTGCACCCCCCCCTCCTTTTTTTTAATGTCTAAGCACTTGTATATCAAAGTGAATTTCAAGAACCATTGGCTCCATTGTGATCCAGCATCACATACTACTCGTATTCCAAGATGTTGCTCGTTTATCATTAGCTAAAATTTATTAGAAATGTGTGCTGCTCTTGTGAAACACTCACAGAACAAGTTACTGGTGCAGCCTCTCTGGAAAACAGTATGGAGGTTCCTCAAAAAACTAAAAATAGAACTACCCTACGACCCAGCAATTGCACTAGTAGGCATTTATCCAAGGGATACAGGTATGCTGTTTCGAAGGGACACATGCACCCCCATGTTTATAGCAGCACTATCAACAATAGCCAAAGTATGGAAAGAGCCCAAATGTCCATTGATGGATGAATGGATAAAGAAGTGTGGTGTGTGTGTGTGTGTGTGTGTGTGTACACACACACACACACACACACACAATGGAGTATTACTCACCAATCAAAAAGAATGAAATCTTGCCATTTGCAACTATGTGGATGGAACTGGAGGGTATTATGCTAAGTGAAATTAGCCAGTCAGAGAAGGGCAAAAATCATATGACTTCACTCATATGAGGACTTTAAGAGACAAAACAGATGAACATAATGGAAGAGAAACAAAAATAATATAAAAACAGGGAGGGAGACAAAAGAGAAGAGACCCATAAATATGGAGAACAAACTGAGGGTTGCTGGAGGGGTTGTGGGAGGGGGGATGGGCTAAATGGATAAGGGGCACTAAGGAATCTACTCCTGAAATCATTGTCGCACTATATGCTAACTAATTTGGATGTAAATTAAAAAAGTAAAGAGCCAAAAGTAAAGTACAGAAACCAAGAGAGGGGGATGAACAATATGATCTTCGTGTATGTGACTTCTTCCCAAAATTGGTATTTTGTATAACGAAGGCAGAAATTTGGTCTTTCTTGTTTACCACTGAATGTGCAGTACCTAGCAGGGTAGCTGGTACAAAGTAAAAAACCTTGCATTGCAAGTAACCCGTTCTGCATGTGTTCCACAAGACAAGCAAACATTTCTAATAAATTTTAACTTGATAAATGAGCGATGTCTTGCAACACGAGTATTACATGACACCGAATGTCACATGATCACAAATTTCCTGATTACAAAGTGCTTTGGATAACAAGCATGTTTCCAGAACCGATAATGCTCACAAACCAAAGTTTTACTATACTTAAAAACCGACCCACAAACTGCCAAAATACCAGGTCCAGTTATAAGCAAACGCTATCTATCACATTTCAAGGAACGATCTCCATTTTATACAAAGTTCTAGAGAGCAGAAAAAGGAAAACCTTCCAAACTTATTTTATGAAACTGGTATAACCTAGATAGCAAAACCCCAAGGGCAGTATGAAAAATCAGAGGCCAATTTAATCGATTTTCTTAAGTAATTTACCACATTAACTAAGGGAAGAAAAATAAGGAAGTAAAAGAAAAATGCAGAAAAGGCATTCAATAAATTTAATCTTATTAAAAATAACCCTTCATAAAGGCTATCTACCAATCAACAACTCCCAGGAAACATCCCACAATGACAAAAATCTTAGCAACAGTCCTTTTAATGTATAATTAACAAAGATACACACTATTATTACTTCTATACAACACTGTACTAATGTTTGAGCCAATGCAAAAAACAGAAGTAATAGATATTAGGATTAGAAGAAAAGCCATTATTTGGAGACACTAATGCTGCCTACAAATGGAATACTAAAATGTACAGTAAGATTACCTAATACTAAATCAATGTAAGAAAATCATCTCCCCACAAACCAGTAATGATAGGAAGTGAAAGTTTTAAAAAATATACCATTAACAAAAAGTAAGAAAAATTATAAGCAGGAACAGATAAGATGTATAAAACTCTATGGGAAAATATATCTTTACTGAAGACTATAAAATATTCTTACAAGACTATAGTCACATTCAAGGACAGGTAAACTCAATGTGGTAAAGATGAAAGTTCTCCACAAAATTATCTAAAACTTCAATGTCTTTTAATAAAGATCCTCAGGATTTGCCTTGGAACTTTATCTGCAGAATATTTCATTGTATGAAAGCACCATGTTATTTTATGTTGTTGGGCATTTAAGATTTTTTTCAATTTTCAGTTTGTTTTTTGCAATTACAAATATCAACCTGATGAATATTCTTGTGCTAGTGCATGCACATGATTTTTTTAGGATAAATTCCTAAAGGTAGAATTGCTGAGTCAAAGGGTCAATACATTGTTAGGACTCTTGATGGGAATTCCCATGGTGTGCACTCAAACATTTACTGAATGACTGAATACACATTTTCTATTAATTTGATGGGTGGAATTTCCTTTTATCTTTTTTTTTTCCACATTTGCCATTGGTCTTTGCATTTTATAAATGGTTCTTTTTGTCACCTGGAATTATTTTTTTTTAACATGACTAACCACTAATTTTGAGTATTTGATACTTTCCCCAATAATCTGTAATAGTATTTTATCATATACTAAATGTTTAAATATTACAGTTAATGTCTTATGTCTAGATTTTATTCAGTTTCACTTTTTGTATTTGGCCTTTTCTATGTTAATACCATACTGTTTTAATAGTTCTAACATGAAATGTTTTACTACCTAGTAAGGAAATCCCTCCTCAATCTTCTTTTTCAAGATTTCCTTAGCAACTCTCTAATATTTACTCTTTGAAATGAACTTTAGAATTATTTTATCAAGTAAGTTAAAATCTCAATTGTGATTAAAGTCATGTTGAGTGTACAAGTTTACTTACTTTGAGAGAGCATGCACAGTAGGCAAAGAGAAAGAGAGGGAGAGAGTATCCCAAGCAGGCTCCACACTGTCATAGTGCAGAACCCAATGTGAGCTCGAACTCACAAACCATGAGATCATGACCTGAGCCAAATTGAGAGTCGGTGGCTTAACCGACTGAGCCACCCAGGTGCCCCTGAATGTACCTATTAATATGAGGAGAATTATATTCTTCTCTTCCATATGCTCAGCATGTCCCTTTATTTTTTTGAGGTCCACTGGAAAAAAAATCCAGGAAATTGTGACCACTATGGATGGAGGGAAAATCATAAAACATGACCTTTATTAAGATTTCAAAGGAATTTAATTTTTATAGTGATAAATGGATACATATTAGCTCACAATTTCCTCTTTTTACACTGCTACAGCATTTTTTAAAGTATATTCTGTATCTACTACCTCTTCATTCATTATCTACCTTTAATAAGAAATATAGGACCTCTAACCAAAATCTCATTAATATTTGAAAAAAACAATTATCACTAAATATCACTAACGACCAGCACCAGCTGTTACTAGCAGAGTGTCACTAGCAAATCACAATCTTCTAATTCTTCTTCTACATAAAATGAGAGCTTGTATCTAGATGATCTTCAAGGAACATAGAACAGTGATCTCCATGTTCCCCAAACCTTGTCTCTTTTTAACTAATTTTCAAAGAAACTCACATAGGATTATTTTTTTGCCTACATCTTTTGTTTCGCTTAAACTTAAAAAAAATTAAGAGCCTCATAACTTCATTTGTGAGCCAAGGAGTACTAAGTTTAACAGTTCACTCCCAAGTTTTATTACCTTTTGTCCTCGCTTCATTGGCTGCACAGCTGGGACACTTTTGCTTGTGTTCTGATGAGTTTCAATGTGTAGAGCATTTTCTTTTTCTTTGTCCTTTACCTCTATCACTTCTAAATCCCCTGAGTCACTTGGAAGCTTTTTCTTCTTCATTTCCCTAAACATAAATGAAATGGGAACATCTAATTCTTTGAATTTCAAATCTTTAGTGCCTTAAAATAGTACAGGGGAAGGAGAACATGTACAGTATGTAAAAGATCATGGCTCCTGCTTAACTTCATAACCACCAGGCTACACTATAAAAGAAGCACAAATCATCACACTGGAAAAAGTTGAAAATTTTTTGTTCATGGATTTATCATTCTGTCAGCCAGGCTTAATACACCGTTACACCCTTTACTTATCCTTACTCAGTAGCCACATTCAGTCCCTCCACACCTTAATGACCAGGCACTGGGATCTGTAGTCTTAAGTTAGCATGGCCTTGACCGATCTTAAATATTCAATAAAATATCTGTTGTCAGGTTGAATAAATAATGGATAAAAATATGCAGATTAAGGAGGAAGGGGAAATTCTATTACTATGCTATTTTTCATGTGCAATCTTTTTATCTCCACTGCCACTGTCTAGTCCAGGTCCTCATCACTTCCTACCTAGACCTTCCTCCAGTGTTTCCCTGTAATCTGCTCTATGTGAACTTCTAGTCTTCCTACCTATATCACATTCCCATTTAAAGTCTCCCAAAAGTGCTCATCACTTTCAGGAGAAAGTCCAAAAATCCTTAATTTATCATTCTAATAACTTCTCCACTTTTGGTCCAAATTCACTTTGCCAATCTTACCATCTACCAGTTCACAAACATGAACTTTTTGCTCCTTTCACCTCAGTCTATCATTTCCCCAAAGCACTATGTGTAATATTTCCAATTCCGTGCCCTGTTCTGTTCATGCTTATTTTCTTCTGAATCTCTGACCATCTTACCTTCATTTACCTAAATAAGTTCTAACACATCTTTAAGGTATACTTATGATGGTATTTCCCAAAACACCTGAACTCATAGCAATTTCTTACCCCTGAACTACTGTATCCCTACCATATGGCTCTTTCCTGATCCAGGACTCAAAAACTTCTCGAAGGCACACATTTTATATTTTACCTCTTTGTATACTCAGTATCTAGCATAGTGCCATGTCCTCAGAGAGATCACTGAAACTGTTTCATGACTACCTTCGTAAAACAAAAAGGCCTATCGTCCACTCCACCCTAGGGTCTCTAGAGTGCTTTACTAGCTGTATAGCCTTTTTCTTTTCTTTTTTTTTTTTTTTTTTTTTTTAGCCCTATAGTGGGTTTTTTTCTTTTACCCTATAGTTGTTTCTTTCCTTCTGCTTCCCCCTTTCTATTTGCCTTCCGAGGCCTGCTATGTTAAAAAAAAAAAAAAAAAGAAAGAAAAAAAGTCTTTTTATTAAATAAAACTTTCCTAGTTATTTTCAAGTATTCCTGTCAATATTATCCTAGAACCAGTCAATTTAATGCACTGCAATCGCTATTGCATATATTTACGTAACAAAGGGTCTCACTCACGTTACTTTACCTATATAACTGATTGTAGTGACAGATCAGGGCTCTAAAACAGAAAAACCTATGAGAGCTGAATATTAAGAACTAAACAAGGTTTATGCTAAATCTTGATAATTTTAATAAGGGAAATCTTTGGAATAGCCAAGTGATCTGTCATAACTGAACTGTCAGTAAGAAAAAAAATTATATGCTTTTCAGTTAGATAACACAAATATGTTTACCTTCTTTCCTTGGCTGACAAATGTCTCCGGCTCTGTAATTTACTGTCACTCTATTAAAATTAAAACAAAAAAAAAAACACAAGCAAATACAAACAATAACATCACTACTATTAATTTTTCAGAAAGTAAAATTAAAAAGTACAAAATTACTCATTGAGAAGAACATGATGTTCTTCACAGAACTTTGAAAACAGCTTACCATACTAGAAGATTCTTCTTTTGAAGCCAATTTCTGGAGGGACCTATGAAAACAGAACGAGGCATCTACTAGGTTGTAAAAGGCATTCATTTAAAGTCTGCAAACATTCCCATATCATACGCTTAATTACTGGCAATCCTACACACTTTCAAACATTGACAAAATTTTAAAAAACATAAACAAATTGCTCATCTCACACTTCTAAATATATTCTTAAATAGCAGACATGTATTGAACACTTACTATGTCCCAGGCACTGCCAGATGCTTTATATACAAATAATCTTCACCAAAACCCAATGAAAGGAGTGACATTCCATTTTCACAGAGAATGAAACTTAAGCTGAGACACAGAGTAAGTTACCCTATGACACCCCCTAAGACCCAATTCTGGTCAGACTCCTAAGGTGTTCCTAATTACTCCAGTGATAGAGCTTTCAGAACTATGTTATTGTTTACCTGGTGATCAATAAGACATTAAAGATTAAAACACCTATATATTTTTTTTTAATGGAACTGCCTCTCTTACATTATTAGCATTTATATTCATTTACTTGTTTCTATTTTGACCTACTTTGGCCATTTTCATATTTACTGTATTTTTCTACACTGGGTCCTCGAAATTTCTTTACAGAGATCTACCCCCCAATCAAACAGTAAAAAGATAATAAGACTGTCAGACAATGGAGGGTAAAAGTACTGAAGTCAATCATGTTATTATCTTTGTAAGGATTAACTCTTCCATCATTCCCAGCTATAATAGGTTTTAATTACCTTTGAGATTGAAGGTGGGACAAATCAATGGTAGTGTCAGGATAATTTAATGTGTCTTCGCCTTCATCCATCATTTCAGCAACAGGTTCCTGATCTTTTACCACTTCTTCAGATTCTCCTTCATCTTCCGAGCTCTCTTCCTGAATTATTTCATCATTTAGCTCATCTCCACCACTGTGAATAGTGATATCCTCCTGGTCAACCTGACTCATAAGCTCCACTTCCACAGGAGTTTCGTGTGATTCCTCTTTATCTTCGTCACTGCTACTGTCACCTCCATCTGTAGAATCATCATTAAGAAAAGTTAGAGTGCTATCACCATAACAAACCTAGAGGATTACCTTAAAAACTTCAAAAACAATAATATTCTGTTGACTCTGTGTCTCCAAGACATCACCAAAAAAAAAAAAAAAAAAAAAAGCCTGATCACATTCCCAAAGGGTACTCAGACAAAAAAGGATTCTCTTGTATCATGAACTGGTTGGAATAAATGCTCTCCGAGATACTTTACCACAATAAATATCTTGGACAGTGCAACCATTTCTATAACAAAAACTTTAACTTGTCTTGGTTAGGTATTTCCAAAGAGGAGGACAGGAAAAGTAATTCCATAAATTCTACTGCTGTTATTTTAATTTGCACATGAGAAGTGAAATGAGACAATACATGCAATATAATTGGCACACAGAAGGTATTCATACCTTTGCAAAAGAAACACTGTCTAGTAATAATATTACCTAATTGGCTCCCTAATAAAAGGAGATGCCATCACCATCTGACAAAGACGGTTGTGAGAATTCAGTTAAAAATAATGTAAATAGGGGCGCCTGGGTGGCTCAGTCGGTTAAGTGGCCGACTTCGGCTCAGGTCATGATCTTGCAGTCCACGAGTTCGAGCCCCGCATTGGGCTCTGTGCTGATAGCTCGAAGCCTGGAGCCTGCTTCTGTTTCTGCGTCTCCCTCTCTCTCTGCCCCTCCCCCATTCGCACTCTGTCTCTCTCTGTCTTTCAAAAATGAATAAATGTTAAACAACAACAAAAAAAATAAAAATAATGTAAAGAACTTTGTACAGTGTCAGAAACATTGTGAAAATTCAAAAAAATAAAATCTTGTGATACAACAGTAGTCATAAATGAAGCCACAATATTACTCCTAAAGAAGAATGACCCTAGGAAAAAGAATAACTGTAAAAGTAAAACAGTGGGCATACTTTCCCTATTCCTTCAGGTAGGTGAGTAAATTTATTCCAGCAACCACAGTTGCTCTCTACTTGAAGCAAATGTATTATTACATCAAGCCAAAGTCTCACATGAGAAATTCTTATTATAAATTCATCTCTATAAGTTCTAATTATTAAATCCAAAAGTAAATGCTCATTCACAAATACCCAAGTCTATCTTTGCTGAACACATTTACATATGACCCATTAAATACCGGTTTTACTACATTTGTTTATATAGTAGTTATGGTCCAATTAAATACTTCATAATTCATTAGAACAAGTATATTTAACATTTCCAAAAACAAAATTCAGTAAAATTGACAGCAACTGTATTTTTGAAATTTCAGTTATCCCAAAGTAGATACGATCTTCTGAGAATTCAGAAGCAAAACTAGACAAAAGGTAACACTATAAGCTACTTTATTAAAATCTGTAAACTACCTAGTTGTTCCATTTCTTCTGATATGAGTTCACGTGTGCAACTTGCCAATGTTTCCATGTCTTCATCCTGCACTCTGACTTTTCTTTCACCCCGATGTCTCCAAATACAAGACTCATCTACCTATGGAAATAGTTATTTTTCACTGATGAAACTTTAGGTAAGACTAAAGAAAATTTAAAAAAACATTAACAAAGAAGCTGAAGGATACCTTAAAGAGGAAACTAAACCCCATCATTAGATACGAGGGAGGAAGGAAATTCTTCTTTCCTATAAAAGATAATAAACATAAATGTTAAAAATTGTTTTTTTCCATTTTATGCTTACAAATTATCTGACACCAATGGTCACATTTATTTGGTCTTTTCTCTGTCATGAAGGAACACAGAATTTGGCATTATGTATAGGAACAGGAATTAAGAAAGAAAAAATATGAATGCTTGCTCTCATCTTTGGGTTAGTCAATCCCTGAATAATCTTTTAGAAAAAAAGGTCATGTTATATGAAAGCACATCCTCGTCAAGAAAAATATCTATGGAGATGACATAACAAATGCTAAATCTGCCACAGCAGCACAAAATTTTCCTTATTTAATAATAGATTTCATATATGAAATCATAATTTCTGTTCTGAAAATATTAGTAAGTAATGGTCCTAAAACCGGTCTCCATAATCATTACCTCGTATCATGAAGCTTCCTGTTGTCAAATATTCTCCAGTTGGTGCTGTTTTAGACACCTGAGGAACACAATGCCACATCATACTGTTGTCTTAAGACACGTGTTTTTAAATTTTTCACTCAAGAAAGTAAAGTCATATTTAAGTAAATAGCACCATCTCCTGAAAAGTTTATGATTTAGTAAAAATTCTCAATACTGAAATATCTCTTCAAAGACAGAAATACCATTGGCAGTAACAAAGAAAAGAAATAATGAAGGATATACTACATCAATAATTTTCAAATGCCATGGATTAGAGGCAGAACTTGTTCACACATTTCCTCTGGTTTGAGATATAATAGGAAAAATAAGAAAAGTTTAATAAAACTATATTTACTAAAATAAAACTATACTGGGGGCCCGCCTGGGTGGCTCAGTTGATTAAGCACTTGACTTCGGCTCAGGTCATGATCTCATGGTTTGTGAGTTTGAATCCTGCATCAGGTTCTGTGCTGACAGCTCAGAGTCTGGAACCTGCCTCAGATTCTGTCTCTTTCTCTGCCCCTCCCCCACATGTGTGTGCATGCACTCTCTCTCTCTCTCTCTCAAAAATAAACAAAAAAATTAAAAAACAAACTATATTTACTAAATAAAGTCCTTTCCTAAGATACTGTTTTGGGGGTAGTAAAATAACCTTTCATTTTAAGAAATAAAATGATGTATTTAAAAATTGTATGTTATCTGCGAAACCCCCAAATCTGAGAGTACCTTTGTCATAGTTTTTGGAGGGATTAAAAGCACACTAATTTCACCATTAAAAAACCTGTTCAATGAAAGAATTAAAACCACTTTTATAACAGGTAGAAAATATAATGCCAGAAATATTAATTTCCTGAAAACACAGTATCATAGTATAAGCAGAAAATAATGACTATAAATAGATACAAGATGAACCTAAGGGAGGATAATAGTAATGAACTCTTTATCTTGCTGTATAGCTGTAAGACCCTGTAATATATCATTATCAATTGCAATTATTGAAAATGTGAAACAGAAAATGAAGTCAAATATGGAGTGAAGTATCAAGTAACAGCAATAACGACAAAGAAGGACAATTACTAAAGCCAAATGAATAAAAAACACTGGATATAACTATTTTTCAGGAAGGGCCAAAGAGAGATCAGAAAATTCCAACAAAGATGAAGAGGAATACTCTTCATCTTATATAACTGCAAAAATCATTCTCTTCCTTTAGGTGTCTGCTCAAATCTTACTTTCCTAGAAAGGCCTTCCCTGACACTACTTTCAAAATGGTAGCCCCAATCACTCTTTAGTGCCTACTCTGCTTTAAAGAAAAAACGTTATAGCACTTGTTACCAGACATTATGTATGTGTTTTTCTCCACCACCAAAATGTCACCTCAATCAAAGTAGGTACTTTGCCTTGTTGACTTCTATACCCTCAAAATTTGGTACACAATAGCTCTTAATAAATTAAGAAAAAGGACCACAGCCCTTATTACCTGATGATGGTACACCCACCAAGCACTAGTGATAACTCGTGCATCCCAGGCAGCACTGTAGCAAAGTGCCATTGTGCCGGCTTCAGTCAAGGTCCGAGGCGGAATGGGTTCTCCTGTGATATAAACACCACAATGCTTCAGTACCCAAGTACAAAGTTTCTATACAGCAAGACCTGAAAATCACATGCAACATGATGGATTTGATCCTCTTAAATACTGATACCACATTTTAATTTCAATATTACATGAAGTTATGATTTTTATTAACAATATATTTACAACATCACTCACATTCAGGGAAATGCAAATCAAAAACCACAATGGACTATCACCTCACACCTGTCAGAATGGCTAAAATAAAAAACACAAGAAGTGACAAGTGTTGGCAAGGATGTGGAAAAAAAGGAACCCTTGTATACTGTCGGTGGGAATGTAAACTGGTGCAGCCACTGTGGAAAAAAAGTATGGAGGTTGCTCAAAAAATTAAAAATACAACTACCATATGATCCAATAATTGTACTACTGCGTATTTACCCAAAGAATACGAAAACACTAATTCAAAAGGATATATGCAACCCTATGTTTATCTGAATATTATTTACAACAGCCAAATTATGGAAGCAACCCAAGCATCCATCAATCGATGAACAAAGATGTTGTGTACACACACACACACACACACACAATGAAATATTATTCAGTCATAAACAATAAAATCTTGCCATTTGCAACATAGATGGATCGATCTATAGAGTACAGTGCTAAGCAAAATAAGTCAGAGAAAGACAAATACAATATAATTTTACTCATGTGGAATTTAAGAAACAAATGAACAAAAGAAAAAAAAAAGTCCATCAAAAAACAGACTCTTAACTAAAGAAAACAAACAGATGGTTACCAGAGGGGAGCTGGGTGGGGGGATGGGTGAAATAGGTGAAGGGGATTAAGAATACACATTTATCTTAATGAGCACTGAGTAATACACAGAATTGGTGAATCACTATTGTATACCTGAAACTTACAGAACACTGTATGTTAACTATACTGGCATATTTTATGCCAGATAAAAAAATAACAATTACAAATATATATTTACAAAGCAGGTTTTTATTTATTTATTTATTTATTTATTTTAAATTTTTTTTTTTTTCAACGTTTATTTATTTTTGGGACAGAGAGAGACAGAGCACGAACGGGGGAGGGGCAGAGAGAGAGGGAGACACAGAATCGGAAACAGGCTCCAGGCTCTGAGCCATCAGCCCAGAGCCTGACGCGGGGCTCGAACTCACGGACCGCAAGATCGTAACCCGGCTGAAGTCGGACGCTTAACCGACTGCGCCACCCAGGCGCCCCTACAAAGCAGGTTTTTAAACAGTCTAAGTAAATAAAACAAATCAGAGAAGAAATGCCTTCTCACTTATGTCAATAACTCTAACTTCGTTCCAGAAAGAATCACCTAGAAAAGCCTAGTCAAAGTTTGAATTCTTCCAGAATTACTATAAATCACCTAAATTGTCAAAATGAAGAGTATATTAATATATCCCTACAATTAGATTTCAAATACTTTTTAATTGGGATGTAATTCATGTACCATAAAATTCACCCTTTTAAAGTATATAATCCAATGGTCTTTAGTATATTCATAAAGCTACATAACCATTACCACTAATTCCAGAACATTTTCATTCTCCCTCAAAGAAATCCTATATCCATAAATAGTCATTCTCCATTTTCCCAGCCCCTGACAATCATTAACACACTTTGTGTTTATGGATTTGCCAATTTTGGAATTTCATATCAATGGAATCATATATGTCTGGCTTCTTTCACCTAGCATAATGTTTTCAAGGCTCATCCCTGTTACAGCAATTATCAGTACTTCATCTCTTTTTAAGACTGAATAATATTCCATTGAATGGATATACAACTTGTTTATTATCAACTGATGAACATATGGGTTGTTTCTATTTCTTGGCTATTATAAATAATGCTGTTAGGAATATCTGCAAACAAGTTTAAGTGTGGTCAGTTTGTCTATATAACTAGGAGTCGAACTGCTGGGTGACAAATTTTATGGTTAATTAAAAACAATTTTTTTTTAACGTTTATTCATTTTTGAGAGACACAGCATGAGTGGGGGAGGAGCAGAGAGAGAGGGAGACACAGAATCCAAAGCAGGCTCCAGGCTCCGAGCTGTCAGCACAGAGCCCGATGCAGTGCTTGAACTCACTGACCATGAGATCATGACCTGAGCTGAAGTCGGAAGCTTAACAAACTGAGTCACCCAGGTGTCCCCTATGGTCAATTTTTTGAGGAACTGCCAACTCTATTCCATAGTGGCTACATCATTTTCCATTCCCATCAGCAGCATATAAGGGTTCCAATCTCTACATCCTTCCCACACGTTTTGTCTATTTTTTTTTATTACGACTATTCTCCTGGGTGTGAAGTGGTACCTCTTTGTGGTCTTGATTTGCATTTCCCTAATGATGAATGATACTGAGGATCTTATGTGCTCACTGGCCATTCGTGTATATTTGGGAAAATATCTATTTGAATCGTTTGTCATTTAAAAACTTTTTTCCCTTTCTGTTGTTGAGCCTTAAGAGTTCTTTGGATACTGGTTCCTTAGCAGATAGATAAATAACTTGCCAGTATTTTCTCTTACTCTGTGGGTTGTCTTTTCACCTTTTTTTTTTTTTTTTAAATGTTTATTTATTTTCAAGAGAGAGAGAGAGACACAGAATCTGAAGCAGGCTCCAGGCTCTGATCTGTCAGCACAAAGCCCAATGTGGGGCCCAAACCCATGAACCATGAGATAATGACCTGAGCTGAAGTCTGGCACTTAACCAACTGAGCCACCCAGGCACCACCCCCCTCCCCCCCCCCCACCATCTTTTCATTTTCTTAATAGCGTCTTTGAATTAAGGTTTTTAATTTTGATTTGTCTAATTAATCTGTTTTTCTTTGGTTACTTATGCTTTTGATGTCTTATCTAAGAAATGACTTCCTGATTCATTATGAGATTTATGCCTTACTGTAACAGTTTTATAGTATTAGCTTTTAAGCTTACGTCTTTGATGCATTTAATTTTAATAAATGGTGTGAAGCAGGGGTCTAACTTTATTCTTTTGTACATGGATATTAGTCCAAGCACCACTTTTTGAAAACAGTATTCTATCTATCCCCAATGAATGGCTTTCACACCCTTGTGCAAAGTCTACAGACTATAAATGAGAACTCTCAATTCGCTTCAATGATTTATTGGTCCTTCCTCATACACCTTGCTGTCTTTATTACTGTTGCTTTACAGGAGGTTTTGAAATCAAGAGGTGTGAGTCCTCCAATTTTGTTCTTCATTTTAAACATGATTTGGCTGACCTGGGTCCTTTGCATTTTCATGTGAATTTTAGGATCAACTCATCAATCTTTGTTTAAAAAAAAAAAAAAAGGAAGCTGGAATTTTGACAGATTACATCAAATCTGGAGACTAATATGGGAAGTACTGCCATCAGAAAAATATTAAGACTTCCAATCCATAAACACTGAAAGTCTTTCCACTTAAGTCTTCTTTAATTTCTTTCAATGATGTTTTTTATATTTGGGGTGTATATCTTGCAACTTCTTTTTGGTGAATTTATTCATATTTTTTTAATGCTATTATAAATGGATGTTTTATTAGTTTACTTTAGTACCGTTCATTGTGAGTGCATAGAAATATAACTGACTTTTATATATCATACAAATGTATCCTGAACATTTGTAAAATTATTAACTAATAATTTTGGGGGAGTTCCTTGAGGTTTTAAACATATAAGATCATGTCATCTGCAAATGGAAAAAGTTTTACTTGGTCTTTACCAATGTGGATATTTTTTATTTCTTTTTATTGCCTGTCTACTTAGAACATCCATACAAGGTTGAATAGAAGTAACAAGGATAGGAGCACCTGGTAGCTCAGGAGGTTAAGTGTTTGACTTCAGCTCAGGTCAAGATCTCATGGTTCTTGAGTTTGAGCCCCGCATCGGGCTCTGTGCTGACAGCTCAGAGCCTGGAGCCTGCTTCAGATTCTGTGTCTCGCTCTCTCTGCCCCTCCCCCACTTTTGCTGTCTCTCTCTCTCTCTCTCTCTCAAAAATAAATAATAAGCATCAAAAGATTATTTTTAAAAATTAAAAAAAAAAAGGGACAACAACAGACATGTTTGTCTTGTTCTGGATGTTAAGGGGAAATTTTTCAGTCTTCCACCATCAAGTATGATGTTAGCTCTGGGTTTTCCATAAAAATCCTTCACCAAGTTCAGGAGTTCCCTCATATTCCTAGTTTGTTGAGTGTTTCTATCACAAATATGTGTTGGATTATTGCCAACAGCCTTTTCTGCATCATTGAGATGATCATGTGGTTTTTGTCCTTCACCTATCAATACATTGATTAATTTTCATACATTAAATCAACCTTTCCTGGGATAAACCCCTTTGTCACAGTGTACAATCCTTTTAATATGCTGCTGGATTCAGTTTTTTAATATTTTGTTGAGAAATTGTGTGTGTGTTCATAAGCAACACTGGCCTGTAGTTTTCAATTCTTGTGACATCTTTGATTTTGTTATGAGGGTAATACTGGGCTTAGAGAATGAGTGAGGAAGTTTTCCCATCTCTTCTATTTTTTGGAAGAGTTTGTGAAGCACTGGTGTTCAATCTTCTTTAAGTTTGGTAGAATTTGCCAGTGAAGCTACCTGGGCCTGAGCAGGGTTGTTTTTTGTTTTTGTTTTTTTTTAATTTTTTTAAATTACTATTTCAATCTCTTTACTTGTTATAGGTTTGTTTGATTTTCTATTTCTCCTTGAGTCAGTTTAACTAGTTTGTATCTTTCTAGGAATGTGTCCATCTCATCCAAGTTATCTAATTTGTTGCCCTACAACTGTAGGTAGCATGCCCTCACAATCCTTTTCCCCCTCAGCAAATGTAACTTTTTTTTTTTAATTTTTTTTTTTTTTAACGTTTATTTATTTTTGAGACAGAGAGAGACAAAGCACGGGGGAGGGTCAGAGAGAGGGAGACACAGAATCTGAAACAGGCTCCAGGCTCTGAGCTGTCAGCACAGAGCCCGACGCGGGGCTCGAACTCACGGACCGTGAGATCATGACCTGAGCCGAAGTCGGCCGCTTAACCGACTGAGCCACCCAGGCGCCCCAGCAAATGTAACTTCTAAAGTTATTTAATAAATGCTCCAGACACAGACTAGAGATGTGACTAATGTTTATCACAGTGAAAAGTTCATTCTTCATTTAAAGAAGCCATTTATGACAGGACTTCATTCTGCTGTCTTACTGCACATTCGCCACCCAGAATACTACACAAGTATTGCTAAAATGGTGTTTTATAAGAAGCAGCTAGGGCACTTTTTCTTTTAATCTTCTTGATTTCTGCAAAGTTGGTAGTAATTTCCCCTCTTGTGTTCCCCATTTTAGGAATTTGAATCTTCTCTTATTTTTTTGGTCAGTCCAGTAAAAGTTTTATTAATTTTGTTGACCTTTTTTAAAAAAACAAGTTTGGTTTCACTGATCTTCTCTATTGTTCTTCTATTCTGTTGCATTTGTTTCCACTCTAATCTTTAATAATTCCTTCTGTTCCTTACTATGGGTTCTATGCTTTTCCTAGATCTTAATGTTACAGTTTTGTTAATGATCTGAAATGTTTCCTCTTTTTATAAACATTACAGCTATAAACTTCTAAGCACTGCTTTAATTGCATCTCCTATCATTTTGATATACTGTGTTTCATTTCACTCATCTCAAAGTATTTTCTAACACCCCCCTATGATTTTCTCTTTGACACTGGTTATTTATGACTGTGCTGTTTAATTTCCACACATTTGTGAATTTTCCAAATTTTCCTCTAGTAGTGATTTCTAATTTCACTCCATTATGGTCAGAAAACTTACTTTGTATGATTTTAGTAGTTTTAAATTTATTAAGACTTGTCTTCTAGACTATCATATGGTTTAGCCTGGAGAACATACTAGGTGCACTTGAGAATTAGCCTACTGTTGTTAGGTGAGGATATCAGAGATTTATATTAGGTCTAGTTAACTTAAATTATTTGTTCATATCTTCTATTTCCTAGTCAATCTTGTATCTAATTATTATATCCATGACTTAAAGTTAGGTATTAAAGTCCTGAAATATTATTGCTGAACTATTTCTCTCTTTGATTCTGTCAGACTTTACCTCAAGGGTATTCTAGGGCTCTGTTGTTGGGTGCGCATATATTTATAATAGTTATAAATATGTTGATGAATTGACCCTTTTATCATAATAAAGTGTCCTTTATTAACAAATTTTGTCATATAATAAGTTTTGAATTAAAGTTTGGAATAATAAAGAGAATAAATAAAGTTTTGAATAATAAAGAGAAATATATTACCTGTTGGATTCTTAATTACACAGCTAGTAGCTCCATGAAGATCAGCATGTACATAAATGTCCCCTTAAAGACAAATGAGAAATAATACTTTAAGTCCTGTTCCTTTTTTTTTTTTTTTCTTTTTAATGGTTTTAATGGGTTCAAAATCCAAAGGGGATAAGAAGGCATATAAAGTCCATTTCCCACCCCTAGGAGATCTCTCATAGTCCTCCTTATAGGAAACAGCAATGGTAATATGGCAGATTACTAAAATGGTCAGTTCCTCTCTCCCTTGTTAGCCACACCTCTTTGCTCTGTGACCCTGAAGCTTCTCCCATCAAGTGGAGTCACTTCCCAATCTCTCGAATCTGGACCTACCCTGTGATCTGCCTTAGCCAGAATATAGCAGCTGTGACCAAGTGCCAGTTCTCAACCTAGGTCTTAATAGGCCTTATGTGCTTCCTCCCTTTCTCTCAGAAACTTGCTGAGTTACCGTGTAAGCAAGTCTAGGCCAGCTTGCTGGAGGGTGAGAGATGAGTCATCTAGCAAATGTAAAGGTCCTAAGGACCATGGATATTTGACATGTATGATGAGCAGTCAGGAGGTCAGACTAAGGGAAGAATGGTAAGAAATGAAGAAGGAAAGAAGCCAGGAGGCTTGTAAGCCACAGTGAGGACTGTGAGTTGTATTCTATGTGTGTGCTACCAATGAATAAACAAATGAACAAACAAATGCAGGAGTGACATCTTTCCTCTTTTGTTAAGGAAAAAGGAAAGTTCCTAACAAGTAAAATGAGCAGCCATTGCTTGCCCCAACAGTTCGTCTGGGATTTGAAACTCAAAGAAGAGAAAAACTCATACTGCCCCAACACAAGCTGAGCTCACAGAGAACAAAGCTACAGAAGAGAGAGACCATGCCCTAAGTACCATGGAATACCATGCTCCCTGCTGCTTTCTTTTCTGGTCTGGGATCTGCAGTGGATATCAGATTAGTTCTGATTATTGGTTTCTGATACCCACACTGAAGGTTCAGCCACAGCGAGGTGGCTGTTATCAGCAAAGAAAAATAAATGAGAAGACTTACATACACCACAGGGCTTAAGTTCTTTTTCTAAATATGGAAAAAAAAGTTACAAACTTCCACACTAAAAAAACAAGCCTTTAAAAATTTGATCCACACTAACTTTGGAGGACTGAAAGCTATTTTGTTATAATGTAGAAGAGAATCAAAAGTCCAACACTGCAGATTAGCTCACCATTACTACTTTAGGAATATTCACTTAAATGAAGATTAAGTGTCAAAATGCATATTCAACAAACCATAAACCATCAAGATAAACTCCTTCTACCAATTAAACCTGTCATAGAAGATGAAAATCTACATCTAATATTGAAATAATTGATCCAATTATATGACAAAATTCTTTAAAATTTTTATCTTACCTAAAAAAAATTTTTTTTAAATCTTACCCACCTGTTGTCAAGTATCTTTTCACAATCATTTCATTCTGTTGCTGATCTCTTCCACCTATAATTAAATAGTTCTCTGAGCTAACGAACCACAGAAATTTCTCAAACCTACCAAATTGAAAGAAAAAAAGTTAACATTCTTTTGCTTTATAGTCACCTGAATTCACATCCTTTTTGCAAACAAAATTCCAAGACGCTATCCTACCTTGTAGGTTAAGACAACTTGATGGTTTAATTTATTAAAGCATCAAACTGAATTTTATTGAAATCTTATCATACAAATTGGCCAAGGATATTCTTATAAGAGTCTTAGAAGTAATTAAATTCTATGTTTGAAAATATGTTCTCTCCTTATCTCCCTCTCTCAAGGATAACATAACAATGAATTACACAAAGCAACAACATACAATGTCACATGGTCCCTAGGTTTAGTTTTCTTTCAGTGGGGCACTGGCTAACTTTTGAGGCCACAAGTAAGAAAGAAGTTTTCTCACTCTGTCCTGAATCAACTGAATACTTACATATATGGTATTCTTTATACTTTTATACTTCTAAAGGTAATTTTTGCTCTATAAAACTAACTTTTCTCAAAAGAAAAAGTAATTTGGTTTTCATGATTAATACATACCATCATGATAAAAAGTAAAGAGTATATATTTGTATAACATTTAGAAAATGACAAAATAGAGATGAACAGAAATATTTTCTATATTACATATGACTATTTCTTTGACTTAATCTACAATTTAAAAACTTCTGATTAAAAATGATAGATTAAGCACTGGCATTAAACTCCCTTTTAACACCCAAAATATAATAGCACAAGTATTATGTTCCTGCTTTCTCATCTGATTTTTTATTAATACATATACATGGTTCAGAAATGTTTTAAATCAGACAAAAAAGGTATAGTTTAAGATCCTGCATCCCCTTTCAGTTCTCATTACCAATATCAAACAGAAGTCCACTGTTACTAGCTTTCTGTATATCCCTCTCCAGAGTTTCTTTATACATATAAAAGCTTTAAAAAATGCTTATTCTAAACCTTTTCTTTTAAACACAACACACACTATTCTGCAAACTGGTTTCTTTTTTTCACTTAAAAATGTTTTCTTGGAGCACCTAGCTGGCTCAGTTGATGAAGCATGCGACTCTTGATCTCGGGGTTGTGGGTTCGAGTTCCACACCGGGTACAGACATTACTTAAAATCTTTTTTTTTTTTTTTTTTATTTTCTTAAAAAATTTTTTTTTAACATTTATTTGTTTTCGAGAGACAGAGCATGAGCCAGGGAGGGGCAGAGAGAGAGAGAGGAGACACAGAATCCGAAGCAGGCTGCAGGCTCTAAGTAAGCTGTCAGCACAGAGCCTGATGCAGGGCTCGAACCCACAAACTGTAAGATCATGACCTGAGCCGAAGTCGGATGCTCAACCGACTCAGCCACCCAGGCGCCCCAACATTACTTAAAATCTTAAAAAAGTCATCTTCATTGTTGAATGGATGTACTATACTTATTTAACAATTCTTCTATTGATGGTAGAGAGGTTTCTAAAACAACATAAATGCACAAGTACAAAGACAATGAGAAACGTAAGGATGTATTTCTAATTATTTTAGTAAAGGAACATAACAGGAAAAAAAAAATCAGGAGGAGGCAAAAAGACAAAGAATAAAGAACAAAATAGAAAGCAAACAGTAGGGGCGCCTGGGTGGCTTAGTCGATTAAGGGTGAGACTCTTGGTTTCAGCTCAGGTCATGATCTCATGGTTCAGGAGTTTGAGCCCTGCATTGGTTACATGCTTACTGCAAGGAGCCTGCTTGGGATTCTCTCTCCCTCTCTCTCTCTGCCCCTCCCCCCACCTCTCTCTCTCTCTCTCTCTCTCTCAAAATAAATAATCTCAAACAAAAAAAAAAAAAAAAAAAAAAAGACAGCAAATAATAAAATGGATAGATTTAAACCCAAATATATCAGAAATTGCATTAAATGTAGTCAATTCCCCAGATTAAATGTAAAGACTGTCAGACTGGAAAATGATATATACACTCCTTTAAAATATTAAAATATAAGGATATAAAAGGATTGAAATAGAATGATGGAAAAAGATTTATCATGCAAGCACTAACCAAAAGAATGTTGATGTAGTTTTAATATCTCACAGAGAAGGGAAAAAGAAGTTAGAAGTTAAAGGAACATCTGATTACAGTTAATAAAAGGCTCAATTCTGCAGGAAGACATACAGCTTTGTATTTATACTGCCTCATATATATAAAGCAAAAAATGGCCGAAATAAAAGGAGAATGACACAAGTGCACAAGTATGTGATCTTTTATTTATTAAAAAATAATTTTTTAAATGTTTATTTATTTTTTGAGAGAGGGAGAGAGACAGCATGAGTAGGGGAGGGGCAGAGAGAGAGGGAGACACAGAATCCGAGGCAAGCTCCAGGCTCTGAACTGTCAGCACAGAGCCCTACACGGGGCTGGAACTCATGAACCATGACACCATGACCTGAGCTGAAGTCGGACATTTAACTGACTGAGCCACCCAGGTGCCCTTATTTATTTAAAAAAAAATTATTTTTAATTTTTTTTTTTTTTTGAGAGAGAGAGAGACCAAGTATGAGCGGGGGAGGGGCAGAAAGAGTGGGAGACACAGAATCTGAAGCAGGCTCCAGGCTCTGAGCTATTAGCACAGTTCAAATAGGTCTTGAACTCATGAACCGTGAGATCATGACCTGAGCCAAAGCTGGACACTTAACCAATTGAGCCACTGAGGTGCCCCACAATTATGTGATTTTTAACAAAACTCTCAGTAATTAAGAAAACAATCACTAAAAAAAGAATTAGTGGGGGCGGCTGGATGGCTCAGTTGGTTAAATGTCTAACTCTTGATTTTCGGCTCTGTGCTGACATCATGCAGCCTGCTTGGGATTCTCTTTCCCTCTCTCAGCTCTCACACTCTCTCTCTCAAAATAAATAAACACTTTTTTAAAAAATTAGTAAAGATGCTAAAGATTTGAAAAACATGATTGATGGATGTGATCTAATTAATATTTAGAGAGATGCACTCAACAACTATACAACAAACACTCTTTTAAACTATATATGAAACATTTGTAAATAAAGTGGACCATAAATATGCTGGACCATGAAGCAAGTTTCAACAACATATGTCAAAGGGTTGAGATAATTCAGAATGCTATCTCTGAACATTATGCAAATTAAGCTAGAAAGCAATGACAAAAATATAACCAAAAATCTTCATAGGTTTGGAAATTAATAAACATTACTTTTAAATAAGGCATGGGTGAAGAAATCACAATGTAAATTAGAACACATTTCGACATGAAAGATAATGAAAATAGTATATAACAAAACTTTTTAGATACAGTTAAAGCCAGATTTAAAGGGAAATTTACTGCCTTAAATACTTATCAGAAAAGAAGAGAAGCTGGGAGAAAAAAAGCAATATACCAAATTTCCATCTCAAGAAATCATAAAGGGATATACAAATGAATCTCAAAGAAAAACAGAAAGAGAAAAATAATAAAACAGAGAGCACAGATATAATAGAGGAGATCAACAGTTAAAACTGGTTCTTTTTTTTAAGTTTATTTTTGAGAGAGAACGCACTCGTGCGCAAGAAGAGCATAAGCAGGGGAGGGGCAGAGAGACAGGGAGAGACAGAATCCCAAGCAGGCTCCATGGTACCAATGCAGAGCCTGACGCAGAGCTGGGTCTCACAACCATGAGATCATGACCTGAGCCCAAATCAAGAGTTGGATGCTTATTAACTGACTAAGCCACCCAGGTGTCCCAAGAACTTCTGAGACATGAAAATTACAAGTCAATCCTATTCATCAATAGAGATGTGAGAAAAAGAAAGGAAAGAGAGAGAAGAGCAACAAAATTTTTAAAAATGGAAAAACCAAGGGACAAGTGATCAGGCTCAAGAAGCTGAATCCCAGGCTGACAATGGAAAAAGCCAAGAAACAAATCAATCTACACTGTGTAACCCATAAAAAACTTAAAAACAGCACAAGGTACTGCTAGAAATAGGTTAAGCTGGGGTTAAAAAAAGGAAAAAAGTTCCAGCTGTGAACATGGTAGTAGCTGCTCCTTCCACATCCTAACAGAAAGCCAGAAGTTAATGTTCTATAAAGTGTACGAAAAGGATCTTCAAATTAGGGGAAATGTGGCACAGTTGTAAGTAGGAGAAACATATGTAAAACAGCAATTTAGTAAATGTATGCATTACTGGGGACTAAGCCTCTGCAACCTATTATTCCCATTGGGCTTCCAAAATGCTGACAACCAGCTCTTCACTTTCCAAGCAGGGGAAAAACAAAAAACAAAAAACAAAAAACACCTTTCCTGAAAAATGAGACCAGCTGAGGAGGAAAAAAGCTAAACACAGTGAGAATTCCACACAAAATAGCCCCCATACATCATTTTATAAGCCTAACCTCCCACAGAGAACTTCCAATCGGCATTTTCATGCTCTACTATAAAATGTGAACAGACAATACAAACAGACAATTAAGGATCACAAGACAGTAATAAACGTCCTTAACAAAAGCTGAAGACAAACCCAACAAATAAAAGAATATTAAAAAAAAACAAACAAAAAACCAAGGGGTGCCTGGTGGCTCAGTTGGTTTAGCGTCCGACTTCAGGTGAGGTCATGATCTCGCGGTTCATGGGTTCGAGCCCTGCATCAGGCTCTGTGCTGACAGCTCAGAGCCTGCAGCCTGCTTCAGATTCTGTGCCTCCCTCTCTCTCTCTGCCCCTCCCCTGCTTGCACTCTTTCACTCTCTCTCTCAAAAATAAATAAACATAAAAAACAAACCAAAAACCAGCAAGAAAAGAATACTTTTAAATAAAAATACATCAAAACTACTCTGATTATAAAAAACTTGAGCAAAAGTTTTTAAAAAGTAACAAAAAAACAAAAACACTTAAAAATTCAGTGGAAGGACTGAAAGATAAAGGAAATCTCTCAGAATATAGAACAAAAGGATTAAAAGTTGAAAAATAGAAAATGCAAAAAAATTGGAGGACCATCCAAGGAGTCCCATATTAAAATTTTTTTTTAATGTTTATTTATTTTTGAGAGAGAGACAGTGAGAGCCAAGTGGAGTTGGGGTAGAGAGAGAGGGAGACAGAATCTGAAGCAGGCTCCAGGCTCTGAGCTATCAGCACAGAGCCCGGCGAAGGGCTCGAACTCACAAACCGCGAGATCACACTGTGAGCCAAATTTGGATGCTTAATTCGACTGAGCCACCCAGGCGCCCCCAAGGAGTTCCATATTTAATAAATAAGACTTCCAGAAGAAAACAAACCAAAAAAAAAAAAAAATCCGTAAGAAATATTTCAAGAAAATTTATCAGAACTGAAAGATTCCAAATTAAGAGACTCAGAGTATTCAGCCTAATAGATTAAAACATCCTCGCCAACCTACATCATTGTGAAAATTTGGAAAACTGAGAGGAAAAAAATTAAGATCTACAAGTTTACAGAAAGGCAAAAACAAATTTTCAATAAAATATAAACTATCAAAATGACATCAGACTTCTGAAGATCAAATT
Organism: Prionailurus viverrinus; assembly: GCF_022837055.1. Lineage (NCBI taxonomy): Eukaryota > Metazoa > Chordata > Mammalia > Carnivora > Felidae > Prionailurus > Prionailurus viverrinus. The sequence continues at coordinate 93,365,417 of NC_062566.1, forward strand.
TGAAAGCTAATGCAATGAACAATGACTTTAAACCTTTTCAAATCAGAATTCTATCAGCCGCACAATTAAATAAAACAATTTTTTTTTACATATCAAAAACTTCAAAAGCTTTACATCCTATACACGCCTTCTTATGTCGCTTCTAGAGTACACATTCCATCAACTAAGAAAAGAAGTAGGAGATTCAGGACAGAGAATCCAACACAGAGAAAGGTAAAGAGAACTTCCAGAATAAAATAAAATGAAATCTTAAGATCTTTAGGGTAACCAATTTAGAACAAAGTAGGTCAAAATCTCAGGAGAGACTTCTGCAAGATACGGATAGAATTCCAATGTGTCTGAGCACACCTGGAAGAGGAAGGTAAATGAAACAAGACAATTACCACCTTCACGAAGACAAAAAGCTGAGCAGAGAAGGAAAAGAAACAGTGTTATATGACTCAGCTGTGACTACAATAAAATATTACTGTATATTAATGCTGGATATCTACCTTGACAAATTTATGTCCCTTTACTGGGAGGCTGGCTGGTGTGTATCTGTGTAATGGAGCACCAAATGGAAAGAAAAAAATCTTCATCTTCCATAGTGGGAAGTCATTGACAGAGTACAAAACAGAAATACCAAGAAGCAGCAATATAAGCACATTACTAAGAGGAAAGGAGGTAAATAGCAAAACAATTAGCTAAAAGAGCTAAAAATAGTTTCCATAAGAGAAGAGGCAACAGGACTAGGGGTAAAATACTGCAAGGCTACTGGTTTTTGTAACAAGCTTTGTAGAACTGCTTGATTTTTCTAAATAATATACATGTATAATTTTAATTAAAAAACAAAAAAACTATATTTTTAAAAGGTAGAACACTTACCAGTATACTTTTCTTGCTTTCTGAATAGAGGTAACTGTTTGGACTTCTTTTAACGTTTGCTTTGTTTTTTTTTCTGCTGATTTAAATGCCTATTTATAAGAAAAAAGTTTTTAAATAATTTGTTGACAATGTATTTAAATAACACTAAGTAAATAAGACAAGAAATTATTTTTAAACGTCACAAAATGGCAACTATTTACATACATACACCATATACACACAAAATAAAGATTTGTGCCTTAAATATTAAAATAATTTAAGTCAAAGGTTAATGTATACAAATATTTGCTCAAGACCTACAAATTTTAAAAAGTTTCATTTGTTAACAGATACTGAGTATCTATCATATGATAGGTTCTGGGCTAGATGCTGGGACACAATAGTGAATAAGAGGAAGTTCTCACTCTCACCCTACTCGAGGGTCGAGGAGAAGACATGAATATCAAACACATAATCATTCAAATAAACATGTTAAGTGCTTCTAAGGATGCTATGAGAATATAACAAGAGAACCTAACTTATAAATGCTTATGGTCAAAGAAGGTATTTCTAAGGAAATGGCATTTAGGCTGAAGTCTGAAGGGTAAATGGAATTATCAAGGCAAAGAATAGGAAGAGCACTATAAGCAAAAAGAAAAGGCCAACTTCACCAAGAAAGTAGTGATTACACAGTAAAATGTCAAGAAATGAGGTTGGAGAGAGAGATAGAAGACAAGTCATGAGGGCTACTCATTTAACAGATACACATATTTTTAATGTTTATTTATTTTTGAGAGCGTGCGTGAGCAAGTGAAGGAGGGGTTGGGGGGGGGCGGTGGTGGACAGAGGATCTGAAGCAGGCTCCATGCTGACAGCAGAGAGTCCCATGCCAGGCTCAAACTCACCAACTATGAGATCATGAACTGACACGAAGTTGGACCAAAGTCGGATGCTTAACCAACTGAGACTCCCAGGCACCCCTCATTTAACAGATATTAATGTTACTATGTTCAAGGCAATATTCTAGGGGCTGGGACAAAGCAATGAACAAAACAAAGATCTTACTTTCATACAATCTACATTCTAGAGGAAAGACAGATCAACATATGTTGGGGGGGTGTTTTTTAAGAAGAAAAATAAAGCAGAATAAGAGGGAGTGGTTGAAGGTACTACTATTCTTTTTTAATGTTTATTTGAGAGAGAGAGAGAGAGAGGACAAAAGCAGGGGAGGGGCAGGGAGAGGGAGAGAGAGAATCCCAAATAGGTTCCATGCTGCCAGTGCAGAGCCTGATGCAGGGTTCAAACTCATGAACCATGAAATCATGACCTAAGCGGAATCAAGAGTTGGCCCCTTAACCAACTAAGCTTACTAAGTAGTACTACTTTTAGTAAATATGGTCAAAAAGGCCTGTCTGGGGCATCTGGGTGGCTCAGTTGGCTAAGTGTCTGACTTTGGCGCAAGTCATGATCCTGCACCTCGTGAGTTCAAGCCCCACATTGGGCTCTCTGCTATCAGCTCTGAACCGGCTTTGGTTCCTGTCTCCTACTCTCTCTGCCCCTCCCCAGCTCGTACTTTCTCTGTCTCAAAAATAATAATAACATCAAAAAAAGGGGCACCTGGGTGGCTCAGTCGGTTAAGTGTCTGACTTCAGCTCAGGTCATGCTCTCACCATTTGTGCATTCGAGCCTGCATCAGGCTCTGTGCTGATAGCTCAGAGCCTGGAGCCTGCTTTAGATTCTGTGTCTCCTTCTCCCTCTGCCCCTCTCCCACTCAAGCTCTCTCTCTCTCTCTCTCTCTCTCTCTCTTTCAAAAATAAATAAACATTAAAAAAATTTTTTTTAAACATCAAAAAAAATTTTTTTTAAAGAAAGGCCTCTCTGATAAAGTCTCATTTTAGTAGACATGCCAATGAACGGAAGGATCAAACCATGGAAACTTTAAGGGAAAAACATTCTCTGTAGAAAGAGCAACAAACACAAATGCCCCGAGAAGGCAGCATGCAACACTGTTACAGGAACACCTAAGATCCCAGTGTCGCTGAAAAGAGTGTAGCAAGAGGAATGCAGGTGATTAAATTGGAGGGGAGTGGATCAGGTAGGACCTTACAGGGCAGGAGAAGGGCTTTGACCTGTCTTGATAAGATGGGAAGCAAATGGATTTTGAACAAAGAGAAATAACTTCATTTTTTATTTAAAAGGATCACTATGGCTACTGTTTGAAGAACAGACTGTAGGGGGGGAAGGGTAGAAGGCAGAGACCCAAGAAGAGGCTACTGTTACAGTCTATGTGAACAGAAATGACGGGGGCTGGGATTATTGAGAAGTGGTCAGATTCTGGTTATACTCTACAAAAGACCTACAAGGATTTGCTGATGGACTGGATATAATTTATGAGAGAAAAGCCTAGGATGACTCCAATACTTTTAACTCAAGCAAAGGGAAAAAGGAAGGTGCTATTTATAGCATGGGGAAGACTGGGGAAGGAGCAGGTTTGGGGAAGAAAATAAACACTGGAAATACATATAATTACAGCAAAATTAAGTTTGAAAGTTATTTCTGAATTAGAAAACCTCATTTAAACGAAATAATTAAAGCCACTCATTTAAAGCAGAGAAAAAACAATTCACATTCACTCTAAGAAATAGTAAGTACCTTCTCAGCAGCTTCAACGGTCTTTTGTGTTTTCTTAGCAGCATACCTCTTGTGATCATAGTATCTAGAAAAATGCATTTCTCTTAATTTTAAGTAAAATTAAGCTATTAAAATTTTAAGTAAAATTAAGCTATTCTTTAGCTTTCTATTTATGTTACTTCTAATTTTACACATTCAAATCATATGGAACAAATTTTGTGCCATTATGCAACTTTGTTTTGTATGTTTTGAAAACAAAGTTGTATAATGCACAAAGATTTTAAAAATTGTTTTCACCCCAAAGCACATACATACGTAATATATATACATATATTATCCTTATTATCCTGATTTATTGCAGATATTTTACTTACAATTCATACTTAACACTTACTTTTTGGCATTGGCATATGCTGACAAGCTGAGATCAACATCAACAAGTAATGGCCTATTTTTTTGAGGCTTCTGCAGCTGTTTATTCTTTTGCTTTTTCTTTTTTCCTTTTGGTGCTTCAGTTTCATTTTTTTCAACAGTGATGTCACCATCAACATCGTCATCTTCCTCCTCTGATAACAAGTATGGATTTCTATTAAAAATATTCAATAGTATTTCACTAATGTCAATGACATCACTTTTTTATTTTCAATTTTTTTCCTCAATGAAATTATAAAGTTACTTGCAGTATTTAAACAGTTGCATTATTTTAATGTAAATAATGTTTTTTTTGTATCTTCAAGGATAAACTTCCAAATACAAGAGAAAAAATTTTAAATGAATACAGTGAACAATTAAACAGCAAAATAAAAACAAGCATTAACTGCTTAACTAAGAATCAAACTCACCTTAGTAGCATTGTAACATGGTTTGTTTGTAGTTTTAATTCTTTAATTGCACTTGCAACAGGGTCTCCTTGAGCTTGGGCTTCTTTCACAATTAACCCAATTTCTGTCCAATCTATCTGGTTGGCTAAAGCACTTCGAACAACCTGAATAGCTCTGTCAACTATCTGTAGGTTCATTTCTATGAGCTCTCCTTTAAGTTTGTCTATTTCCTTAAGAAACAAAAACAATTACTGTAATACCATGTTAAAGTTAAGTTTTTAGTTTTTATTTTAATTCCACTTAGTTAACATACAATGTTTTATTTAAAGTTACCAATTTTGAAATCTGGGAAAAAGCTAAACAGAATACCTGAGCCTGTTGAAGAGCTTCTAATCTGTTTTCGTGATCCTTCCGGACGTTATCTAATTTCTTCAATGCTTGTTTTTCCTTTTGTGGGCAAAACATATTTTTCAAAAATTAGTTTTCTTCTGCACCTTTCCTCTCTTACATCCTGAAACTCTCCCTCCTCCACTTCAACCCCACAATGCTGTCTGAGGTTCCTGCAGTCCAACACCCAGGTCTACCCTACCCCAAAGTGTTTCAAGCTCCCAAATTACCTCTCCCCACTACCTACTTCCCATTCCCTATATAGGAATGTATTCTGACTACAAGACATTTTCTTCTTACCACATAACTGTAAAGTTTTAGGGAAATGCATTCTTAAAGAACACAAATTACCAAAAGAGCTTCTTTTTAAGTTATTGCTGCTTTTAATTTTCTCAGTATTATTTCTACAGAGTACTCTTTTTCTTAAATTAATGCCACAAAGTCTCACAGTAGTTAATTTACCTTCTATATAGCATTTTAGCATTTATCATTTGCATTTCGAGGTTACTGATTTGAGGCAAATTTTCTAACACTAGTAACAGAATCATCAGTTAATGAAGGTTTGAATCATGGGATGTAGTATTTAAAAGATTTGAATCATAAGAATGGTGACTATTAAAAGAACACACAGTGATTACTAAAATAATTCATGAATATTCTGATGCACATAAAAACATGCAATCCAATGTTACTGCTAAATATGTTTACTAGCTAAAGTGCTGCCACCGTGTGGCAGGCACACTGTTTAATTCACTCAACCCACCAGCTTTGAAATTGTGCTGTTAATTTTTTAAACAGAGGGGAGGGCACAGAGATTCATATAATTCCAAACTTTTGCACACGTACTTCAAGAATTTATTAATATTTTTGAAAAATTAAATCCTCTTCAAATCAAGAGTGACTGTGGCTAATTTCTAAAACAACTCTGTGGCAATGCTCCAAAATCATGGTCAAATGTACCGAGAAACAGAGCATATTAAAACTTCCTGTGGAGTTTGAAAGCCCACTTAGAATAAAACCCAGTTTAATGAAAAATACACTTATTTGTACAGAAAGAACGTTTCCCTTTTTTTGGCCTACTTAAAAATCTCCTTGGAACAATGTTCCCTTAACAGCAAAGGTTGAAAAGCTTTGGGTTGCTATAATAACCCATATTATACTAGGGAATAAATAACAGGACTCACCTTCCCATTGTATTTTCCATTTTAGAGAATATCTTACGTACAGATGGAACAAACGAGGGAATGCTTTTCAACAATGAGATCTCCTCTGGACCATTATCAGTGATCCAAGGGATCAGGGCATTCCCATACTACTGCTGAAACGTCACCAATTCGTATATGAAAGCATCGTCTACACAGCAAATCACACCAAGCCTAGTTAGTTTAATGTTTTTAACAATACCATACCTGTTGTAAAGCTTTTAAATCTATTTTCTGACCTTCTATCTTGGAATAAAATTCGTCCACGGCCTTATTTAAAAAACAGAAAAAGACAGTAACTGGTTAAAAAAACAAACAAACAGGGTTTCTACTTCAACTTAGATACACAGGATTTTAGAGTCCATTTTGTTTCATAACACTACCCAAAGAACTTGAACAGATTCCCAGGAAATGTATTATATAGCTCAAAGGGCCAAGAATCAAATTAAGTTCAAACCTTTGGTCCTTCATCTTGAAATAAAGTGACAATAAAAATTTCCAACAGTTTTTATTTGTGACTGCAATGATCTTTAATGCTCAGATACAGTGATTGTAAACCAAAAATATTTTTAATTTATCAATCAAATCAAGTTGGTATTAATTTAATAACTCATATCATACTAACTGGTCAAAAAAACAGAATTGGAAAACCCACCTTGTCAAATGATTCAAATTCTATATATGGACATTGTGAATGTTGAGAAAACAAGAAAGGATGAAATTCCTCATACCTGCAAAACATATTTATTGTATCATTCAAGAACATTAATAAATATCCAAAGTAAACTGACTCATGCCTATATGCTTACGTGAGTATGTCTTCAGTTGGTTTATCTACTTCCAAGCTTGGTTTTATTTCTCTTTTCTGAATGATGTACCCCTACAAAAATCCAATATTAAAATTCATTTCTCTTCATAGTTAAGATGTATCTTCCATGACTGATCCCGATTTTATTAAACTTACAAAATTATTCTAGTTTTAAATAATCTGCTGCATTTGTCTACTGATTGTATCAATTCTCAAAATGATGTTTCTAGGCTCAATAAGTATTATTAATACTTTTTTTCATATGGACAAGAAAAATAAGGAATAAAGAAAATTAAAACTAGTGATTTGATAAAATGATGGGATTATCCATGTACATTTTGCTTTTTTCTTCCTAATTTTAGATATTCTGCAACTTTAAAAAGTCAATAGCACTTTACTTTCAGGAGAAAAAGTCTTAGGTTTACTTTGTTCGTAAGAAATTTTAATTCATTTTAAAAACTGGGCAGGTGTATCTGCACTGAATTTAGCTGGAATTAATCAGAACTTCCTCTGAACTTCTAGTATAAAGTTATACTTTGAATAGGGAACAAAAACAAGATATGAGATGATTCAGAGGATGTTTACCTATTAGAGTGATGTAAATTGCTAATTTTTTAATTAAGTGCTAGCAATTAAAAAGTATTTCTCTAAATAAAATCAACCTAAGAGGAATTATTTTCAAATTCCTCAACTTTCCTGGTATGCCAATTGTGACCTGACCTAGTACTTTCTATAAAAAGAAGAGAAGAAGGGCGCCTGGGATGCTCAGTCAGCTAAGCATGTCACTCTTGATTTCAGCTCAGGTCATGACCTCAGGGTTCATGAGATCAAGCCCCATGTCAGGCTCTGTGCTGACAGGGCAGAAGTCTACTTGGGATTCTCTTTCTTCCTCTCTCTCTCTCTGACCCTCCCCTTGTTTGCATGCTCTTCCATGTGCATTCTCACCCTCTCTCAAAATAAATAAACTTAAAAAAAAAAAAACGAACAGAAGAAAAATTATAACCCAACAGCAATTAGAAAAAAACCCCAAAAAACCCTAGAATAAGCATATTACAAATGTTGAATTTCCAAATTAACAAAAAACTTACATGTAGTGATCCCTAATTAACTGAATTCTGAAAATCTAAAGAAATAAAACCACAATATACAATAGTACAATATACAATAATAATATGTGGTACTACCTTTCCACTGAAGTTGGATGTTGTTTTCATATAGTCTTCTGCTTTCTGCAGACAAACAAGTACTTTTTCAAGGTCTAACAGAACAAAATGGAAAAAAGGAATGCCAATCAGGTGCCAATTAACTATTACAAAACCATACTGAAAACAGAAAAGTGCTTATGAAATAATAAAAGTGTTCAAGAAAATTAAATATAGTTACTTCGTGTTTATAATCAGTATATGTAAATAAGAATATGTTTTGGCCAGCTTGTGATCCCAATAGTTTTTTACTGAATCCATCTTTACCCTCATGATGTTAAAGATACTTTGTTTATATACTAAATTCCCATATATACGTGGGCCTGTTTCTGAATTTTTCATTTTCTACTTTTTCAAAAACTATTAGGTTCTTAATATACCTTTATCTGTAAAAGGGTTATTCTCCATCACTACTATTATTTTCCAGAGTTATCCTGAACATTTTCACATGCTTTTATTCCACAGTATTTATTTAAAAAACCAGAACACTGCAATTGCAAAAACAATACCACCTGTTGGCATTTTGATCAGGATTGCACTGAATTAGTATGTCAAACACAAAATCACTCACTAAAACATTAATTTGTATTTTTAAACATAAAAACATTTACAGCATAAAAATTAATATCCCCAAATCTTAACTGATATGTAATCCCAAAATATAAACACGAAGAATATATTTTTGTAATTTTACATGAGAATCTGCAAATAAATTTGTCAAAAGCCAAGTCTTCCTTTTCCCTTATATTTCCTCTAATTTTTTACTGTCCTAATCTGGCAATTTAGTTAGATTCCCTTAAGTAGTTACAAAAGCCTAATTCATCATATAGACACACTACAGTTCTTATAGAATTAAAATGCATGAATAAAGCTATTACTAAAAGCACTCCAACTTCCTAGTCAGAAGGTGAATAACTCAACTACATCAAGTGTTATACCAGATCCTACCTCAAGTATGGTAACTACTTCAATTATTCAGGGGAAGGAGAATATTGTAAAGTTGAAAAGTACTAAGGTAGGTCAAGAGACTGAAATGTGAGTTACCAGGGATAAAGTGCCACATTAGAGCAGGAAGCCAGAAATACCATATGGATAGAACATTCATAGACCTGGGCGCCTGGGTGGCTCAGTTGGTTAAACGTCTGACTCTTGATTTCGGCTCAAGTCATGATCTCACAGTTCATGGGATCAAGCCCCATGTCCCTCTCTGCCCCTCCCCTGCTCACATTCTTTCTCTCTCAAAATTAATAAATAAACAAACATAAAAAAAATTAATAGATCAAATATTTTATAGTTTTTACAGATTTACTACCTGCTCACTTTTATTACTTTCCCAGAAAGAATTTTCATAGTTTTTTAAAAAAGGAAATACATGAAAATGGGCAAAAATTGTAGTATGCAGGCATACCTTTACTTTCAAATTTTTCATCCACTTTGACATTGCCAGAGAATCCATTTTCTATAAGACAGTGTTCAATGAGAGCTGGTCCATAGGCTATAAAAGCAGAAGATATTATTTTTAGTATTCCCCTATATAATATTCAAAATATAATATGAAATTTACATCCCAATATAAATATCTACTCAGAAGTCAATGAAAATAACAATTTACTTATTTTGCTTTTTATGATTTTATTTTTTTACTTTACTTATTTTGAAATGTAATTACAAATGATAATTCAAGTACTTACAAAAATTTGAGACTACAACTGCAGAAGTCAGTGCATAAATTTTATAAGAATTTAATGGAATTGAGCCACATATAAAGGATTTCAAATCAGGAATGAAAGAATGCTTTAGTATCCAAAAACTGGTTAATACAATACCCCATATTAATAAATTAATTTTAAAAATCCAAACTTAACAATTTTATGTATGCTATACTAACAGTTGGAAAGCTGTAAAGGTAACTTATTAATGCATTCTAATTTCAGAAGAGAGGACAAGTGACTCCCTAATGCCCAGTAACTGAGGATACCTGCCTGCCCAAGTCCTCTCCAGACTCATCAGTGTAGGGATGAGTAATGATTTTTCAAGTATAAGTTTATTGGATTATCTTTATCCGATTGAAAGTACCTGACAGATTCTGGGGTACCCTGAGACACACCAATTAAAAACAAAAACAAAAACAAAAACTCAAGTGGTTATTAAATCAAAGATTCACAATGAAAAGAAAAAAAACACAATTTCTCAGAATAGTACACTAGCACTAAAATGCTAGATAACATACTATCAGTTTATTTAGCTGTATTGCTTTTAAATAAAAGCTAACACATAAAGGTCAAACTTCATGTGGTATAACAAATTCCTCTTTCCTTAAAAATAAATTCTTATTTATTCAAAAGCTAATTTTAAGCTCCCTTCTACATTATCAAGTTGTTGTAATACTCTCTTGAGTTATAAAAGATTTAAATATATTCCTGAAAACTACATTTTCTTGCAAACATTTCATTGCTCTATTTAGGCTTACTCACGAAGTAATGGATTAAGAACTCTCTTCAGTAGTTCACCTTTAGGTGCACTGGCTATTATTTCAGTCAGTCTGTGAAAACAAAATTGACACGCCTCTCATTATCTTTTATTTAATAAAACTTACAACAATATTCATATTTACAATACTTTCATTTCCATCAAATTGCCTCATCATCACAATACTCTAACATACAAGAAGAATTAGTTCACTTTGTAGGTAAGAAAATGGGTCATAAAAGTAATTTACCCAAGGGCAGTAGGTTCCTGAGCAGCAGACTAGGACCTGAAACCAAGTCTTCTAAGAAAAATCAATACTTTTCAACTTAGTCATATTGTTTATTGAAAATGTGCCCATATGTGTTAAGAAAGAGATGTTCCTATATAACAGGTAAATGTTTGTAGAGCTTGGTGATAATCTTAATACCTGGAATGGCTTTACCTAATTATGCATTTAGTAAGAGCTCTTAAGGATGCTGTTTGGCCACTCTGATCCCCAGATCAGCAGCACAAACATCACCTGAGAACTTGTAAGAACTGAAAATTCCTGGGCTCTACACCAGATCCACTGAATCAGAAACTGGAAGCAGGGGCAGGATATGTTTTATCAAGCCATCCAGGTGAATGTGACCCATGCTAAACTTTGAGAACCTCTGCTACAGCTATTAGCAAAACCTTCCAGCCAGAAGAGTACCTAAAATCAGCACCTTATCCTACGGTACTCCCTTTTCTTAGCTAAACCATTTCCGTTTGTACTCTGTGCAAGATATCCATCTGTCTTCCCACAGAATAGCTAGTAAGTTCCCTCACTTTACCAAGAAATCATCAACACCTGAAGTAACACCAACCAGACTTAGATTAAAAAGACACACAGCTGCTACTTGCAAATGAGGTTTAATTGCTTACATGCACATTTAAATAGTTCAAGCAGTCCAAATTTAGTTATTTTATGCAAATGAACAAAATATTTTATGTGACAGTTCTTTAATATTCTGACATATGATCTATTTTACCTTTTAATACAACATGAAATGAGTTTAGAAACAAAACATGTTACCTTTCCAAAGTAAGCAAAGGTTCAGCAGCTCTAGCATGATCAACTGGGTAGCGTTCACGAACAGCAAATTTAACATCATCTGACTCATCAGTTCGAAATCTTAGTATATTCAAAATTAGGTACTCATAATCTGTAAGAACAATGTTTCCCTGTAATAAAATAAAATATAATTTATTGCTTTTCCCAATCATTCTTGAAACTTCTTAAAAAGTGAGAAAGAAAATGGGGTCTCTTAAAAACCTGAATCAAAGCTACAATGAAGTTACAAACAAAAAGCACTTGAGTCACATCTAAACAGTGCTCCTTGCACTTGTCCATCATAGACTGAAATAAGATAAACAAATAAAGGACCCCAAGTTTGAAACATAATGAAGGAATATAAAGCAACTTTAAACTCACTGTCTGATCGTTCTACTGAAGTCACTAATGGAAGTACAACAGTTACCACCTACTTTTCACAACTTTGCTTTACACCGCCTTGCTTTTACAAAAGACCTACATTAATACCGGTCTTCACTGACCGAAAGAAATCTGAAATTAATTTTCACTTTTATGAAAATAAGGCAAAAAACAAAAAAAAAGCATTCAGTTTGTTTGGCAGTGACCTGTTATAGAGTCAGCAGGCAACCCAAGCAGTGAGTCAAACCCCATTCCCTGGGAACTTAACTCAGCATTTCAGCATCAAGCCATCATAGCTTTGAACTGTGAGCATCTGTGCTTTACCTCTACTTATTTTGTGCATCTATTAGTAAGATATGTCCTTACAGTATCAGAAAAGCCTAAGAGAAGGTATTTTCTGGGGATGTTCAAAAGTTTTTCTATATAAATTGGTGACAACTGCTTCTTTGCTTTATGCCATTTCAGCTTACAAAAGTTTCCATATGACCGCTCTACTTTCGGAGAGCAGGAGAAACCTGTAGTCAGTTAACACCTTGATGATCACCAGCTAAACTTACTGTTGTCCTTGCAGGAGGTAGGTCTACAAATACCGTGGCTTATTAAAAACAATTCAGAACAGACAGATATTTCAGAAACCAAATAAAGAGATATTTATACTTTCATCTGCAATTTGTCTTTGGATAGCAATAGTTATGTGGCAAAATCAATACAGATAGTTACACTTTATACCCACGTGGTTCCACACTTGTAATGTAGCCTAATGTAAGAACTCCATAAAACCAAAAGCTATATGTTTAAAGATATTCACTGCAGTTTATTTCCAATAGAAAAAAATGGAAACAGCCTAAATGTAAAAATTGAGGAAATTGCTGATTTTTGATAAATCAACCTAACAAACTATTTAAAAGCTGTTAACTTATGAAGACTGTTTTGAAAAAGTAGGAAAATGTTTATAATCTTAAGTAAAAAATAGCAAGACACAGAAAAAAATGTGTATCCTAGGAAGTGGAAAGCAAATATATGGAAAAATGAAAGTATCTATTAAAAAGTTAAGATTAGGGGTGTCTGGGTGACTCAGTCAGTTAAGCGTCTGACTCTTGGTTCCAGCTCAGGTCATGATCTCACTGGTCTGCAAGTTCAAGCTCCACCTTGGACTCTGTGCTAAGCATGGAGCCTACCTGGGATTCTCTCTTTCTCTCTCTCTCTCTCCTCCCCCACCCCATCCCTCTCCCTGACTTGCAGTCTCTCTCTCAGAAAAGAAAAGAAAAAGTTAACTGAAAAAGCAAAGTTTGGGTGAGGGCTTGGAAAGAAGTCCACATAGTGTCTGACTGAAGAAAATGTAATTTAATGTGACTTGCAAAACAGACCCAGCCATACAGCCTGGCACAGAGAAGGTGCTCACTAAATGTTTGTTGAATCAAAGCGTGCAGTTATCAAGAATATCTGGCAGATTCCAGCAAGGCAGTTACTTTCCTGAAAGCATTTTTTGCCTTAAACCAGGGTTTCCCAAAACTATTCTGTAATATGGTTCCCCCCATAATTTATTATTGCATAATTTATTATTGCAAATAAAGTTGGCAATTCTGTGTAACATATCCTTCTCTAGGGGATATACACATCACATTATTGCATTAAAGGCACTGATAAGTCCTAGAGTTAAAAAAAAAAATTTTCCCCCTTTATTCTCAAAGGCCCTCAAATTTTAATGGCTATGGGACCTATTTTTCAAGGTACACCTATTATCTAGGGAAGGTAGTATCTAAGAAACATACTTTGGGAAATACTGTGCTTGACTCTGATGTACTCAATAAACTACTTTCTGACCTTAACTTACTTTCTCCAGCATCTTTCTTATTGGAATTTTATTGCAAATTAATAAACTGACTTTGTTAAATGAATTTGAGCAGCAATCACCTCTTTAACCAAGGTCTGATCAACTCTAGATAAACCATACATCAAAATTCCAGACATGAAGCCTAGGAGATCAAACCCTGGTATAAAGAGAGGGAATAGCAATCTTCAAGATCTAGTGTAAGACTCAACCAACCTACCTCTCTTAAGTATCACAATAACTGCTGAAAATTCCCAAGCACATACTTTCATGTATAAAATCCTTAATCTGTATTTCCAACTCATCAATAACTGGACCTCTGAAACCTAGGCAGTATGCATACTAATAGCTCAAACCCCTCAAAATAGAAAGGCCCTAAATGCAATGGGGTATCCTGGATTGGATTCCAGAGCACAAAAAGGGTATGTACTACAAAAACTGGTGAAATCTAAGAAAAAGTCTGCAGTTTAATTAACAGTAATGCGTCAGTGTTAACTTCTTAGTTTTAACACATGTACTGTGATTATGTAAGAGGTTAACATTAAGAAAAATGAAGGATATACAAGAACTTTTCATATTATCTTCACAACTTTTCTATAAATCCTAAATTATTACAAAATGAAAAGGTTGTTTAGATTTTTTTAATTAAAAACAATTTTTTTAAGTTTATTTCTTCTGAGAGAGGGAGGGAGCATGAGCAGGGAAGGGGCAGAGAGAGAGAGAGAGAGAGAGAGAGAGAGAGAGAGAGAGAGAATCCCAAGCAGCCTCCACACTGCCAGTGCAGAGCCAGACGCAGGGCGTGAACTCACGAAACCGTAAGATCATGACCTGTGAGCCGAAACCAAGAGTCCTATGCTTAACCAACTGAGCCACCCAGGTGCCCCTAGATTTTTTTTAATAATAGCAAAGATTACACAAAATCATTGTATGCAAAGAATTTTTACATATCGTTAAGGTCTAAGTTTAAATTGAAAAAGGAAAAAAAAAAATGGAAAGCTCCGTGCCTGGTACATAAGTTTAAATTTAGAATGTAAGCATACTGACTGAAACCTAAGCATGCCTTCAGTTACATTCTAGAGATTTCCCCCCACCCCATGAAAAAAAAAAAAAAAAAAGGTGTTTGGGTTTTTTGTTTGTTTGTTTGTTTTGACAGTGGTGGGAAGAGGGGAAGGAGATCATAAATAAGACACCATACATAACAGTGGTTACCTTGGAATGAGGAAATGGTTTGGGCTAGGAAGGGTAAGACTTTCCATTTTAATTTTATGTACTTCTCTATATACTGAGAATGTATTCATGAACTACTTGTATAAACATATCTAATTTAAATGGTAGTCTAGATAATTCCAACCAATGTCCTACTGAGAAACAGAAAAACTGGACAAAATACACAAAGCTTGTATTTTAAGAAATCAAAAATGCAAGCAAGACAGTAAACCTTCACAGGACCAAAACCTAGGAGAAGAAAACTCAGAAAGATGAGTCACACATGGGGGGCTACTTTTCCCCTAGGATAGTTTGTCTAACAGTTAAGAAACAACTGATAGGCTGAGAAGCTGAGCATAAATTTTGATAGACTCACGAACAACTAAGGGGAATAAAAACTGGAGTTCAGAGCCCAAGTGAAAGGTGACTGGGGCAGTGGCGGGGGCAGATATCCTGAGAAATCCAGTTCTGAATAGTGACTCATAAAGGCTGCTTCTTAAGGGAAGGTGTGAACCAGAAATATACCAGATTTTCCAGGCCCAACTTCTAATCAATTCAATTCTTGATTGGAGTAAGGTAATCTGGAATTAGCTGTACCCTTAGCCACTTGTCAAAAGCAATTATCTTCTCTAGAGAAAGACAAGTCATTCTGGATCTCAGACTACAACTACTGTTTTTTCTTCTCAGTTCCTGGCACAAAATGAAATAACGGGACATGTGAGGAGACAAGACAGTGTAATTAAAATCAAAAGAAACAACAGACAATAAAAATAGCAATTCCAAGTGATTCTTGTCTGGTAGCAATAAAATTAGTGAATTGGAAGACAGATCAAAGAAAATCGGGCTGAATTTCCCAAAACTGATGAAAAACATCAACTCGGATTCTAGAAACCCTATGAACCCCCAAAAGATAATTACAAATAAGAACTCAACTAGGCACAGCACAGCAAAAATACTGAAAACCAAAGACAAAGAGAAAAAATTTTAAAGCATCCAGATAAAAAGGCCAGATTACCTTCAAAGGAGCTGACAGATTTCAGTAGAAATAACAGTTGCCAGAAGACAATAAACTTATTGTAACTGTCAAAATTTACTTAACTAATGAATAATAAAACCACTAGATGGTAAAACTGGTTGTAAGAGAAATGAAATAAATGAACTATTTACAATGAGAATAATTGTGTAAGATTGTCAATTCAAGGCAGTAAGACTGTAACCACTGAGGATATCTTTTCTCTGGACAGATACAATTTGAATCTCTACTGGATCAAATAACTTTCATTGCTATCAGGCAAGAATCATTTGCATTGCTATCAGTTTTCTACAAGTTAAAGTCTACACTTAAAGAACTGTAAAAAAACAAAACAAAACAAAAAACCGTAATCAATAGTAAATAGCAAATTCAAGATACACAACTCTAGAGGAAAAACTAACCCCCATAAGTGCCTGCTAGACAACACCCAGCAGGATACTAAAATGACAGTTTGGTCCTTTCTGTCTCTTTTCAAATTTTAGATACTTTTTTACAGTCCTTTCTCATCATGACATCTAAAATTATTTTGATGACAAATATACATAAACACAAGCTACTCTCATTGCATCTTGGCCTGATTTACATAGGTCCAGCAAGAAATGTTAAATAACATAAATATATCTCCTCAGATATAGTCAGCAAATCTAGAGTCACAAGGTATGAAGCAATTACTAAAGCCATAATAATCACTGCTACCTGGAGAATTAATAAGAAATCTGGGATTTTATTTTCAAAAGTTTTCTATTATCCCAGAGACTTAAAAATTAGTATTTGAAACCAAACAAAAATCACTACTGATTGTGTCAGTGGTAGACCTATAAATACAGGTAAATTCCTCTTTAAAGTTATTCAGATCTACAGTTATTCAAATCTATTCAAATTCTTTACCACCAATAGGCTAGGATCATATATGCCACAGAATAGGTAAAAGATCAGTTTCTCAGGATGTTTTGTGGACACTGCTTCTACATATAAAATATAACCTTTGTCATACCTAGTTAAGTGAGACTTATTCACAAATATGACACCCTAAGTTTGACCTAGTTTGCACAATTTGCCTGATTATATCTTGGTAAAAAGGATTACAAATTCTTATTGAACCTATGTAAACATACACATTGCCATTAGCTGTAAAAAAAAACAAAAACAAAAACAAACAAACAAACAAAAAAACTCAGTAAAAAATCTCATTTGTGGGGCGCCTGGGTGGCGCAGTCGGTTAAGCGTCCGACTTCAGCCAGGTCACGATCTCGCGGTGCGTGAGTTCGAGCCCCGCGTCGGGCTCTGGGCTGATGGCTCAGAGCCTGGAGCCTGTTTCCGATTCTGTGTCTCCCTCTCTCTCTGCCCCTCCCCCGTTCATGCTCTGTCTCTCTCTGTCCCAAAAATAAATAAATGTTGAAAAAAAAATTAAAAAAAAAAATCTCATTTGTTCCTAAAATTCTAAAGGATCAATGAGCAAATCACCATTTAATTACATATCACTCCAATTTGCAGAAGTACAGACTACTAAGGATGAAGAGAAAGGTAAAGGGCTCTATCATACATCACCATAAAATACTCATCATAACACCAAAAATATTCTAGAAAATAACTAACCACAATTAGATTCTCTCCAGTTTATTCAGTCCTGTGTAATTTATTCTGATCACCCTAGAACACAGGTGAGCACTCTATTTTCATGGAAGCACTTGCTTCTAGATTAAAACGAGTCTTATAAATCCTACCTTGGCCCTCTGATATATTTTGGTATTTGTCTACACACTGTTGGCTCATACAACATGAGTCTATAAGAGCAGAGGCCAGCAAACTTTTTTACAAAGCAAACTCTGTAAAAGGCAAGACAGTAAACATTTTAGCATTTGTGGCCACATATGGTCTCCGTTGCATATTCTTTTTTGTTTTTTTAAGAGCCCTTTTTAAGACATTACCATTCTTAAGCTCACAAGCTTTATAAAAAGGGGCCACAGGCTGTAGTTTACCAACTCCCATTTAAGAGTATCTGGTATGTCCTTCTACCAAGGTTCTGAACCTGACTTCTTTGTTGAAGACCCAATTTATAATGACAAAATTATAGGGACAGAACAGATTGGTAGTTGTCAGGAGGGAGGGATGGTCGGAGGAAGAGGAGTGGGTGGGTATGACCATAAAGGGGTATCACCAGGAAGATCTCTGTGGTAGTGGAAAAATTCTGTATCTTGATTGCAGTAGTGATTACATGAATCTACAAAGGTGGTAAAATGAACAGAACTAGATGCATACATTGTATCAGCATCAATTTCCTGACTTTGATATTGTACTATAATAATGTAAAATGTAACAACTAAGGGAAACGGACATCTCTATCTCTGCAACTTCCTGTGAATCCACAATCATTTGAAAACAATAAAGTTTTTAGAAAAATTTTTTAAAGAGGGTATCACACAAATTTCAACTGACCACTCACTACCTGAGACCACACACAAAAATCAATTTCAGATGGGCTACAGCTGCTGTTCCCTGCCCATATTTTACAGTATAATAGTATTACACAGATAATTAACAATACAACAATGAATTATCCTTCATCTCACCACCCAAATTTAACTTACCCTATCATAGAGCTCAATGATTAAGTGATAAGCAGCTTCATCACTTCCAAATTGAAAATCTACAATTCTATCCACACCAAGTTGTTTTGCACTGACTAATCGCCGACTCTTCAAATGTTTTCGACACTAGTGGGAAACAGAAGAAAAGGGCATTCATATAGTAGAAGTGAATTCCTAACCATTTGGTATTGGCTTGTAAATAAGCTTCCTCTTTTCATTTCCATCAAGAATAACATTTAAAAAATAGTAAACAAAAGCCTGCAGATGATAATCAAAGGAAAAACACTTTCTGTCAGGACTCTGACTGCTAACTCTGAAACAGTATTTTGTACTTTGCCCTATAGAGAAATGTACTCTGTTGTTTATATCACTGCTAAATCTCTTTTTCTTACCCTGATGACCTCACTCAAAGCCATAACCTTTTTTCATAAAGCCTCTTTCCAGTCTCAACTTTTAAGGATCCCAAATTTCCTTTGTGTTCAATATTAATTAGTGGTTTCCACCAAACTTCCATTTCAAACACAAATTCTGAACCATGAGCTTATTGGTATTCTGTAAGTTAGTCTTCAACGTACATCCAATTACCTTCTATTCCCACAAATGTATTAATATAGCCCAGACAGAATTTTTCTGGTACTGTCTCCAAAGCTTTTGACCAACTTAGCTCAAATCCAAATATAATAACTCTTATTCCTTATCAAATCCCATTCTTCCTATCCCTAGTCATGATGTTCTTTTCTTATTAGCAATTAAAATACAATTAATGTTTTAAACCCAAATACAAATTACTTGGTCAACACCTATTGCTTTAGATTATATGCACCATCCTTTAGTACAAATATTTAAGTATAACATGAGCCAGAAACAAGACTACTCTGTAGTGCCTAAAAATTCTTACCACTGTTTCTAATTCTTTAATTTGGAAGGTTGCTTACTCAAGACCAGTAAGAAAGAATGCTTCCAAGACTCAAATTCAAGATAAATTTTACAGAGAAGCTAATATAAATTCACCTTTAAAAATATATACAATCATTTTTAGAACCAATGCCAACTCTTTCATAACCAAGAAGACTTCTTCTCCAGACCTAATAGTTCAAATTGACGAAAATTCTCATTTTATGTACTTATACATTCAGGCAGATATAATAAGCCTTTTCAAACTTTTAACAATCTCTCCCTCCTATATTCAATAGTTCTAAGAGTGGTCTATAATGGTTTTGATTAAACAGTGACCTACATATAGGGCTATTTTTAAACTCCCAGGGGAAAATCACAATCCTCCCAGAGGCCCCCAGTAGTATTTTTATTTAAGAAAAACAAAGTTAAAATGGAGATAAAAGGCATCCTTGAAAGGAACAGAAATCCACACCATGGAATGGAGAAAAGGGAAGATTACTTATCATGAGTATAGATGAGCATACAGTACATACATAATGTTTGTTTTATTTATTTCCATATTAGCAGCTTGGTGAAAACAACAGTGCCACAAAGCTATCACTGGCATCCCCAAATGTGAGAATGAAGAACAATCACTGTGATTTGCCACAACTGAGCATGACTGTGCCAAAGGTAGCAGCTCTTTATTTTAAATTATTTATCATGTGCTTAACACTGTGTCTGCTCCATTGGAGGGTATCTCTCTATATACATTTAGATTAACATGTACACCTAACTCATAAAATTCTAACTTTTTTTTTTTTTTTTTTTAAGAGTGTTTGGCCTCCTATTGGTATAGCCTGATTTGGGGATTTTTACACAATCCCAGTATCATGTATCTTATCATCTGTAAAGCTAAAATAACCGTTCTTCATATCCACTGACATATTAAACAGCTCAAAATATGCGTTATTAATTTATTTTGAAAAATGCTATACAAATACCAAGTGTCACCATTATTAAGGACAATTCCCAAAAGAACCATTTGGGGTTACTATAAATTAAACTTCTCAAGAGTTTGATAATTTTGTGACAGGCCTTGTGATTTGGGAAACACTTACCTAACTTGTAATCCAAAACAGATTCTAAGTTGCTGGGGATAAGATTCTTCTCTGTAAAGCCTCTAATGAAATAACACAATGCCAAAACAAATAAATTTCTGAAGGAAAGTGAGGAGGAGAGGAAGAAGGAAATTAATACATATGGAGCCCTAATATGTGTCAGGCATTGTGTTAGGTGCTTTACATGTTACTTCAAATAATCCTCACCAGTAACCCCATGAGGGAGTTATTATCCGCATTCTACATTTAAAGAAACTAAGTTTCAAGAGGTTAAGTTACTTTTCTGGGTTATAAAATTATTTAGCGGCAAAATCATTAATTCAAAATTAGGTATATTTGATTCTAATGTCTTTCTTCTGTACCACATAAACTTTCAGTATCTTTGTTATGCCAATAAACGGACAGGTAACACGTCCACAAATGCAGACTCTCTGTTTTAATAGAAAAAAAACAAAAAAAGACAAAAGCAAAGAGAGAAGTGAAAAGTAAAAAGATATGATTGGTAACATACTAATGTCATTGAGTATTTCAATAAAATACAGATTGGCAGCTCAAAAGTGAGCTGCAGAAAACTAGGAAAAGGTTAAGGGGGGGCATATCACAGAAAACCAAGAATACTAGAAGATAGGATATGAATTCAGAAATTTGGGAATCATAAAAGGTAAGAAACTAATGAAAATGATGCTTTAGAAAAATTAACTCTGGTCTAACAAAGAACTGTTTTGATAGCAAGAAGTATACTGTAATTCAAAGGACTTTATGGGAACGTTATACAAGTTTAAACTAGAATAATGACTGTGGGAACTGAAAGATCTAGAGCATACTGGGGTGTGAAGGGTAACAGGGAGAAGTCAACAAATGTCTACTTTATTCATCCCAGTATCTATCAACTATTTTATCTATACTTTATTCATAACAGTGAAGGAAAACCAAACATTTTAAAACTTAAATTGTTAGTGACCAATCTCAGGGCCTTAAAATTTAGCTTCAAGTATAACTTAAAGTTTACCTTCATGGCAAAACTAGATGGCATCATATTCTTAGGCCACTCAAATTCTGTTGTGTGAATTCGTATGCCAGATTCAAGTAAAAGTGTAGCTTTAAAGTCTGGTCTGTGGAAGAAAAAAGTTAAATTTTTCTTTAAGGCATTTGCCAACGCTAACTCAATAAAACAGACTAAAAGTGCAGGTTAAAAAAAAAATCAATAATCTCATATTTAATTACCAAAGATCAAACAAGCCTGTAAAATGCTCTTACTTTTGAAGACGAATAAGATAGGTCTTATTATCCACATCATAAACATTGTTTACTCTCATTCCTAGTAAGCTGCAAGAGAAAGGAAACACGTAACAACATTTGAAATACAAAACTTCACTCAAATTAAAGCCGCAGGAGGAAGCAGGGCCTTCAAAGAGGGGATCTTCAACTCAAAGGATATGGAGTCAACCAGGGAGCAGAGCGAAGGCCACCAGGCATTGAGCCCAAAAGAAGTGTAACTTCTTAAGAACAAAAGTTAAGACAAAAAGAGCAGTCCTAGGAACACCATGCAATGCCCTGCGTCCTTGAAATGACCCGATATTTCTAAGGAAATATCTAACCCCCTTTATTACAAAAGAAAAAAAAGGTAACAAAACTCTGGGGAAAAAAAAAAAATGACAAAACTCACACAGCTGCATAACAGAAACCAGATCAGAATGTTACTTTCAGCTAAAATGCCAATATTCCGTCTCCTAGGAATGAGAAGGAGTGTCAAAGAAACCAGGCCTCCGGTCTGGAAACCCCTGAGGCAAAAGACTGCTGGGCACCCCGGCGTCTACTTGGTGTCTCGTGTCTTAATAAACGTTCGCTGCCAGACCGGGGCAACTCAGGCCAACCAGGCGAGAGCTCGGCGAGGGCCCCGCCAAAGCCTGACATAAGATCCGGCGAGACAAGCAGCCCCGGAGTGCGGGGTGTGGGGCATGCGGACGCTGGGGTCCCCAGATATCCCGAGGGCCGCGGGAAAGATGTCACGCGCTCGCCCACCCAGGCCTAGCCAGGTCCGCAGAGGAGCACTGGGGGATTAAGTGGAAACATCAGGCTGGTCTTTTTTTCCACCACGGGGCACCGGCCTCTGCCTTCTGCATTCCCCGCAAAAGCCTAGTCACCTATCGCTCAGTACCTGGCATTCAGCTCCGCGAGTACCGCGCGGAGGTCAATGGTGCTGAAGCGAGTCTTCATGGCGAGGTCTGAGGGTCGCTACCGCAGTTTTCTCCACTGACTACCTGACTCAACGCCGCTACTCTTATGCGCAGGCGCACTTGGCCGAAATCTACGGCCGCGCAGAAGACCCAATATTCCTTGAAGCGAACGTGTTTGCGTCGCTTTTCTGAAGAATTGGAATATCAAGTCGCCGTCAGCTAGCTTTTCGTTATACCAAAACAATTAGACATAGATCCGAACTATTCTCTTGAAACTGCATTCCTTCCTGGAAAGCTGACGGACTAGTCCGGTCACCTTTCCCTCTTGTGTTTCAGGACTCAAGCTGACCTCCCTAGCGACCTCTGCAGGTCATAACAATTTATGATGAGAGTACTGGGAGGATTTCCCCCAAATGGGCGGTAGGGTTCGGTATGCAAGAGCAATGAGCCCTTTCCATTCGGTTAACTGGACGAGTAGAATTTTGAAATATAACGAAACGAACTACCCTACAATTACCCTCAACAATAAAGGCGAAGAAACGTTCAAAAAAGAGTTCCTATTTTGATGGACGCTCTCTGAGGAGCGTTTTGCGATGTCTTGTGGGATTCTCGTCTAACCTCGGTCTTGGCATCCCCTTGCCTCAGCATAGTACCTGGTATACAATAGGAACTCCGTAAACGCTTGGCAACCTGAATATTCAGGTGTTTTGCTACATAATGTTTTGAAATGAGATACAAAATAATAGAAGATTGCCCCACCATGGGGGACTCGTGGGGTAGTAGGAAAACTGCCGGGCAAGAATGCAAGTATGCCACTTCTCGTTGTGTTACGATAGACACAAGGAAAGAACGCAAAAGAGACAGGGTCTCGCTATGTTGCCCAGGCTGGAGTGCAGTGGCTATTCACAGGCGCGATCCCACTACTGATCAGCACGGGAGTTTTGACCTGCTCCGTTTCCGACCTGGGCCGGTTCACCCCTCCTTAGGCAACCTGGTGGTCCCCCGCTACCGGGAGGTCACCATATTGATGCCGAACTTAGTGCGGACACCCGATCGGCATAGCGCACTACAGCCCAGAACTCCTGGGCTCAAGCGATCCTCCTGCCTCAGCCTCCCGAGTAGCTGGGACTACAGGCGCGCGCCACCGCGTCCGGCAAGGATCCTGAGCCTAGGGAGGATTCTCCAGCCTGCCGGCTGCAAGTCGTCACAATTTCCAACAGCAGAAGGCGACTGTAAATTCGAAGGGCGCCGATGCCGTTTCAGAAGAAACCGGGAATTGTAGATGCTAAGGGGTGCTGCCATAAGACATACGGTACAGGGCATTACTGCATCGTAGGGCACAGTAAACCATGCTGAAGAACTCAAAATGTGAAAAAAACCATTTGGAGAGTTTAGGAAAGAGTGGTAGCCAAGTTTGTGCTCCAAACTGCAAAAATGAGAGGTCCGGCTAGACATAAACAATACTAAAGTTATTATGTTGGCTCTGAAGGCATCCCCAAAAGATCGCCTAGATATCTTGCATAAAAACATACGAGTAAAACTCCACAGTGAAAGGGACGACACTCAGGTGTTTCTTTAAAAACAAAAACTGAAGTACTCAGCAAAACTCCCTCCTTAGGGCACTAGACCGATAAGATAGGAGCAGGAACACTAAGTAATACAGGGAACGTCTGCCTATCAACTAATTCATTCATTTCTTCTGCTTTGTCTGTCAAGGAAAGTGGGCATCAGAAAGAGCATGCAAGAAAATACTTAAGGGAGAGAAGTAGATCAAGATAAGAGTAAAAATGACCAGAGAACTGCATCAATTACTATTGAATTCTATCATTCTAGTTTTTGAATTTCTTTGAGAAAATTCTGAACCAGGAATACTTGAGGACTTGTTGGGGGGAAAAGAAGAAACAGGAGGTGGGTAAATCATCTGATTTTCAAAGAGTAGATAAAAGTGACTATTTGAAACCACAAACAGGTGCTATTAACATTTGGCCCAACCAAAAATTTAGAGAAAATTATTAATGGGTGACTTATGAGCACCTAGAATCATGATTCTCGAACTTTAGTGTGCATTCAGTAATTACTGTGGAGATAATTAAAGTTAATTCCTGGGCACCACACCCAGAGTTATTCATTAACTTTGGCTCAAGGTATCTGCATTTCATTGCCAAGATGAAAGGTGCCTCTGGCCCATACTTGAAAGTTCATTGATCTCTAGAAGATGAAGTGGTGATCACTAGGAACCAATGTAGTTTCACTTAAAATAAGATATTTTTTAAAATTTTTTTTTCAACGTTTATTTATTTTTTGGGGGACAGAGAGAGACAGAGTATGAACGGGGGAGGGGCAGAGAGAGAGGGAGACACAGAATTGGAAACAGGCTCCAGGCTCTGAGCCATCAGCCCAGAGCCTGACAGCGGGGCTCCAACTCACGGACCGCGAGATCGTGACCTGGCTGAAGTCGGACGCTTAACCGACTGCACCACCCAGGCGCCCCTAAAATAAGATATTTAATCTTACTTTCTACTCAATTCATGGAAATATTCTATACGTGGTCTTTGAGATTTTTTTTAATTTGAGGTAAATTCACTAACATAAAATTCACCATTTTAATTCATCATTTTAAAGTGCACAATTCAGTAGTTCTGAAAATATTTACAATGTTGTGCAACCATCTCTGCTATCTAGTTCCATAAAATTAGGGTGCATTTGTCACTTAAGACCTACCCACCCACTTTGGAAGTTTCCAGTGGACACTTTTCACCACAACAGTGAGAAATAAATTTGTGAGGGGAGCCTCAGCATCCTTGAAGAGCTCCGCGATCACATTTCTCTGTAGGCCAGAACCTACTGTGGGGAACTGTTGCTACTAACTTGGGAATCCTAAATGCAATGGGAATAACTGGATGGTGAATTGTCAGGGTCCAAATGGCAGCATTCCATCACCAAAGGCAAACTGGGTATAATTACCATAGTGGGCAGCAAAGTCAAAACAGCAATCAGATTTGTCTGACTGGAGACCTGTTATGCTGGCTGTTTGATCATGGTGTTCCTAGCAGAAAAATATATGGGAAGCCTACTAAATTCTCACTTGATCCATATAAGAGTTCTAGCTCAAGTGAACCAAAATCTAGCCTGAATTATAAAAAGTCATAGCCCTTCAATCAATTTCCAGACTTGATCAAGTTTACAGGCCCAACGCCCCTTGAAAGAAAGTGAGTCCAGGTCCCCTTAAGGAAGGACCCTAGTAAACTTCCAAAAGTTTATACTGTTAATCTCTCTCTTAGTCTTCCCCAAGGGGACCTATGAATGTTTAACAGGATAACTATGCTTTGGGATAAAAAGAAATGGTCAGCAAGTCATAAAACTGAGTGTTTTTATTTTATTTTTGGGAGAGTATGAGTGGGGAGGTACAGAGATGGGGGGACTGGTACGAGGGGGACAGAGTATTCAAAGCAGGCTCTGCGCTGACAGCAGTGAGACAGATGAGGGACTCAAACTCATGAACAGTGAGATCATGAGCTGAGCTGAAGTCAGATTCAACCAACTGAGCCACCCAGGCACCCCTGAATCATAATTTTTTAAAAAAAATCCTTTTTGGGGATTGCTGGACACTGACTCTGACCTGACCCTAATTCTGAGACACCCAAAATGTCACCTTGGTCCACCAATCAAAGTAGGGGCTTATGGAGGTCAGGTGATAAATCAAATTTTAGCTCAGGTCTGCCTCACAGTGACCCCAGTGGATCTCCAAATCTACCTTGTGGTTATTCCCCAATACTAGAATGTATGATTGGAACAGACATACTCAGCAACTGTCAGAATACCTACACAGCTTCTCTGGCCTGTGGAGTGAGGGCTATTATGGTGGGAAAGCTCAAGTGGAAACCACTAAAACTGCTTCTACCTAGGGAAATAATAAACCAAACACAATACCACATTCCTGGAAGGGTTGCAAAGATTAGTGCCACCATCAAGGACTTGAAAGATGCAGTGGTGGTGATTCCCCACATTCCATTAAACTCACCCATTTGGTCTTTGCAGAAGACCAATGGATCTTGGAGAATGACAGTGGATTACTATAAACTCAACCAGATAATGACTTCAACTGGAGTTGCTACACCATAGTCTCATTGCTTGAGCAAATCAACACATCCCCTAGTACCTGGTAGGCAGCTATTGATTTGGCAACGTCTTTTTTTCCACCTTTGTTAATAAAGACCACCTAGAGCAATTTGCTTTCACCTGGGAAGGCAGCAATCACTCTTCTGCTTTAGGGGTATCAACTGTCCAGCCCTATATCATAATTTAGGTTCACAGGGTTTTGATCTCCTTTCCCTTCCACAAGATAACACACTGGTTCGTTACACTGATGACATTATGCTGGTTGAACTAGTATGTTGCACATGGTACAACAAAAAAGAAGTACAATGCCCAGTGGGCCTTTTGAATTTTGGAGACAACATATCCCTCATTTGCGTATGCTACTCAGGTCCATTTACCGAGGGACCCAAAAACCTGCTGGTTTTGAGGTACAATAATGATTCCATTGAACTGGGAGTTTAGACAGCTGCCTTTTCCACTTTGGGCTCCTCGTACCTCTGAATCAATGGCAAAGAAGGAGTTATGGTGCTTACTGGGGTGATTGATTGTTCCTGACTACCAAGGGGAAATCTGCTACTCCACAGTGGAGGTAAGGAAGAGTATGTCAGCAATACAGTAGAAATTTATTATGGGGGCACCTAGGTAGCTCAGGTGGTTAAGCATCTCTTTTATTTAAAAAAATTTTTTTTATGTTTCATTTATTTTTGAGAGCAAGAGAGACAGAGCCTGAGCAGGGAGGGGCAGAGAGAGAGAGAGAATCCAAAGCAGGCCCCAGGCGCCAGGCTCCAAGCTGTCAGCACAGAGCCCGATGAAAGCCTGACACGGGGCTAAAACTCATAGACTGCAAGATCATGACCTGAGTTGACGTGGACACTTAACTTACTGAGTTACCTGGGTGTCCCTAAGCATCTGACTCTTGATCTTGACTCAGGTCATAATCCACAGTTTGTGAGATCGAACCCCTTTTTGGGCTCTGCACTGACAGAGTGGAACTTGCTTGGGATTCTCTCTCTCCCTCTCTCTCAGCCTCTCCCCTGAAAATAAATAAATAAACTTAAAAATAAGTATGGTTTAGGAAGACATAAATGAATATCTAGTTGATAAGAGGTGGACTTGTGATAGTTAATTTTATGTGTTAGCTTGGCTGGGCCACCATGCCTAGATATTTGGTCAAACATTTATATTGTTTGTTGTAGTTGTTGTTTGTTTGTATAGTAAACCAAACACTTCAGGGTTTTTTTTTTTTACTGAACTAATTTTTTTCCACTTTTTATTGTGTTTAAATACACTCTAAAGAAAATTTACCATCTAAACTATTTTTAAAATACATTTTTTAAATGTCTTTATTTATTTTTGAGAGACAGAGTG
Organism: Prionailurus viverrinus; assembly: GCF_022837055.1. Lineage (NCBI taxonomy): Eukaryota > Metazoa > Chordata > Mammalia > Carnivora > Felidae > Prionailurus > Prionailurus viverrinus. The sequence goes on from NC_062566.1 coordinate 93,393,534, forward strand.
TGAGTGGGGAGGGGCAGAGAGAGAAGGAGACACAGAATCTGAAGCAGGCTCCAGGCTCTGAGCTGTCAACCAGAGCCTGACATAGGGTTCAAACCCAAAAGCTGTGAGATCATAGCTTAACCTACTGAGCCACCCAGGTGCCCCAAATATATAATGTTGTAAACCATCACCACTATTCATCTTCATAGCTCTCTTTGTCTTGTAAATCTGAAACTCTATACCCATTAAACAACAACTCCCAATTTCCACTGCTCCCAGCCCCTAGAAACCTGCAAGCTAACAGCTCTACAACTTTGACTACTTTAAATACCTCGTATAACTGAAATCATACATTTGTCTTTCTGTGATGGGCTTATTTCACTTAGCATAATGTTCTCAAGGTTCATCCATGCTGTAGCATGCTAGAATTTCCCTCCTTTAAAAACATTTTTTTTAATGTTTATTTTTTTATTTTTAAAATTTTTTTTAAAGAGAGTCAAGTTTGGAAACTTTTTTTAATGTTTATTTATTTTTGAGAGAGAGAAAGAGCACAAGCAGGGCTGGGGCAGAGAGAGAGAGACACACACAGAATTCAAAGCAGGTTCCAGGCTCTGAACTGTCAGCCCAGAGTGCAACGTGGGGCTCGAACTCACGGACTGTGAGATCATGACCTGAGCCGAGGTCGGACACTCAACCGACTGAGCCACCCATGCGCCCCAATGTTTATTATTTTTAAGAGAGAGAGAGAGAGACATCTCTCGTGTGCGCACGAATGGAGGAGGGGCAGAGAGAGAGGGAGACACAGAATCTGAAGCAGGCTCCACGCTCTGAGCTGCCAGCACAAAGCCCGATGTGGGCTCGAACTCATGAAATGCGAGATCATGACCTGAGCTGAAGTAGGACGCTCAACTGATGGAGCCACCCAGGCGCTCCTACAATTTCCTTCCGTTCTATGGATGAATAATATTCCATTGCATGTATATACCACATTTTGCTTATCCGTTCATCTATCAGTGGACACTTGAGTTGCTACATGTTAGCTATTGTGAATAATGTTGCTATGAACATGGGTGTGCAAATATCTCTTCAAGACCTGTTTTAAATCCTTTTCAGTACGTACCCAGAAGTAGAATTGCTGGATCATATGGTAGTTCTATTTTTAATTTTTTGAAGAACCATCATACTGTTTTCCACAATGGCAATACCGTCTCACATTTCCACCAACAGTGCACAAGTATTCCAATTTCTCTACATTCTTACTAATGCTTCTTATTTTCTGTGTTTTTTTCCAATTTTTTTATATTTGCCATTCTAATATTTATGTATTTGCCATTCTAATGGGTGTGAAGTGATATCTTGTAATATTAATTTCTATTTCCCCAGTGATCAATGATGTTGAGCAGCTTTTCATATGCTTATTGGCCATCTGAATATCTTCTTTGGATAAATGTCTATTCAAGTCCTTTAAGGCAGAAATTTCTTTTGTATTTAAAAATTTTTTTTAACTAAAAAAATTTTTTTAGAATTAAAGCTAATTTAATTTAATTTTTTTTTTTTAATTTACATACAAGTTAGTTAGCATATAGTGCAACAATGATTTCAGGAGTAGATGCCTTAATGCTCCTGACCCATTTAGCCCATCCCCCCTCCCACAACCCCTCCAGTAAGCTAATTTAATTTAATTTAATTTAATTTAATTTAATTTAATTTAAATTTTTTTTTTAAATTTACATCCAAGTTAGTTAGCATATAGTGCAACAATGATTTCAGGAGTGATTCCTTAATGCCCCTGACCCATTTAGCCCATCCCCCCTCCCACAACCCCTCCAAGTAACCAACCTTCTGTTTGTTCTCCATATTTAAGAGTCTCTTATGTTTTGTCCCTCTCCCTGTTTTTATGTTATTTTTGCTCCTCTTCCCTTATGCTCATCTGTTTTGTCTCTTAAAGTCCTCATATGAATGAAGTCATATGATATGTGTCTTTCTCTGACCAATTTCACTTAGCATAATACCCTCTAGTTCTATCCAAGAAATTTCTTTAAAAAAAAAAAAAGTTTATTTATTTATTTTGAGAGAGCACAAACATGCACGAGTGGGGGAGGTGCAGAGAGAGAGAAAGAGAGAGAGAATCCCAAGAAGGCTCTACCTGCCAGCATACAGCCTGACATGGGGCTCAAACTCAGAACCGTGAGATCATGACCTGAGCCAAAATCAAGAGTCAGACATTTAACCAACTAAGCCACCCAGGCACCCCTTGAAGCAGAAATTTCTAATTTTCCCCATATATGCAGTTGCTTTTGAATGTCATAGTCTTTGTCATCTGGCTCCCCAAAGGGGAAAAAGAAAAAGGAAAAATATAAGAGAGGAGAAAAAGGGTGCTGACCCTTGCAATCCCTTGGAAGTTAGCAGGGACTTCCAACAATGGTGGGAGACGCAACAACAATGGCCACCTACCTCTTTTCCTGCACCTCTGTGACCAGAAACTGCGATGGTCAGTCAGAGCATAGATGCTCAATATTTGGAAAACTGGGTCCTTTTGTGCATTCTGGCTGCCAAACGCTATGCAAGCTGCTCAGGAATATGTATACATCTGCCTGCTGTGGGGCTAGGCACTGAAATTGACAAAAGTTAACCACAGTTTACCATCCAAGACTTTTTCTGGAAGTTGCAGCCACTCAGTTCTGAAATAGGTACCCTAGACAGACTCTGCCAGTTGTTGTTTGCCATCCTTCAGTTGTTGTCTAGGTGGAGAGACAGATTCCTGGTGCTTCCTACTCTACTATTTTCCCAGAATCCTCTCTTTTGAACTAATTTTGGTAAGTCTTTATTTATTCCTTGTTGTTTGTGGTCACTGAAGTTCTGTTCCATTAGAATAATGTGCCACTAATGGTTTGACAGAGATTTCCTTAAATGTTTGAACCAACGAACCAAACAGACAAACAAAAGAATTCTCTCTGATTTTGCAGAATGGACTATGTTGGGGTAATTCAACATTTAGCATGTCAGTTTATAACTCTGCCTTAGCCTTCATTTCCTTCTTGTTCTGAGCCCAAAGTCCAGCCCAAAGTGAGAGCTTAGTGAGAGGTCTCTTCTGAGCATGCATTCTGCCTTGGGCATGTATTTGACCTTCTGGATTCCCTGGAATATACCAGAGTTGCCAGTCTATATTCCTCCAAGTGCCTCTTTGCTCAGCTTCTTTCTTCTTAGCCTTTTTGATCTATTTTTTGCCCTATTAACTCTTGCCATGGCTGGCAGGAGCTAATACATTTGCCTTTAAATGCTTTCAACAAATACTGCTTGTGAAGCCTTTCTGGCCCTGGAAAAGCCCCTATGTAGTTAAAACAAAGGAAAACCTTTGAAGTGATCCTTTAGGGAGCCACCAGGCAGGTCAAAATGGACAACAATTTTTTGATAATTATATCTGTAATAATACTTCATCTGCTGTCAGCACTTTGCACCAAGAATGTGAACCCCCAAAAAAGTAAAGAACAAGAAAAGCATTGTTTTGGAGAGACAGTGGTATTTTTAAATCAATGGCATGTGTACTCTAAAGATAAGAGAGTTATAAACATTAATATGACTATTTATATGCTCTTGAGATGGATGAGGCCCTTCAAAGTAAACACCCAAAGTATAAACCATAAAGGTTAAGACTAATAGAATAGTTGTGAATACATACAACTTTTAAGTTAGTGTATATCAAAAATATTACATCATTAACACAAACTCTTTTTTTTAAAAAAAAATGTGGTCAACATCATGATATACTGAACTTCTTTCATGGATATTGTAGGAAATTGTAGTAAAGTATAACCAAGTATCAGGAGGGTGGCTGAAATAGACATTCTCTAATAGTGTTTTTGTACATGTTTTGTACAAATGTACAAGTGTATTTGTAACTGAAAACCATGCCTTAACCCAGGACAGAGTTTTTCGTATTGGCGATTTCAGGCATGCAAGCAGGCTAATGAATTAAATATACTCAGCAGAGCATAACAAGAATCCTAAAACTCACCTTACATGGATCATTTTTAAAAGATGGTCTCCTCCTCACCCTCAACGAGACAGAAGCTCTACAAGGACAATAATTTGTCTATACTGTTTCTGCTTATCTAGTATAAATATATGATCTGGTAAATATTCGGCACTTACTTAAACAATTTTTTGAATGGGTAGATGGCTAGATGAATGGATGGATGAGTTCTAAATTCTTTTTTTTTTTTTTTTTTTTTTTTTTTTAAATTTTTTTTTTTTTTTCAACGTTTATTTATTTTTGGGACAGAGAGAGACAGAGCATGAACGGGGGAGGGGCAGAGAGAGAGGGAGACACAGAATCGGAAACAGGCTCCAGGCTCCGAGCCATCAGCCCAGAGCCCGACGCGGGGCTCGAACTCACGGACCGCGAGATCGTGACCTGGCTGAAGTCGGACGCTTAACCAACTGCGCCACCCAGGCGCCCCTAAATTCTTATAGTTTAAAGAAATACAAACCATGAGAAAAGGTATCAACCCTAAAAACTGGTTCAACATGAAAAGTTCTTAAAGAAAAAAAAAAGCACAAGTATATTACAGAAGACAGTTACTGTAATGAGTTCTTCTTGACCTCATAGGGGTTTTTTTTCAGGTACAGACTAACTTTGACTCCTCTCATGTATTTTCATGTGTTTTCTATTGCTACTGTAGCAAAGTACCACAAATTCAGTGGGTTAAGCAACACACATTTATCATACAGTTCTGAAGGTCAGAAGTCCGGGATGGGTCAGCAGGGCTGCATTCTTTCTGGAGGCTCTAGGAAAGAATTGGTTTCCTTGCTTTTTCCAGCTTCCAGAAGCTGTCCACAGTCTTTGGTTGGTGGCTTTGCAGGACTCCAATCTCTACTTCCAGGCTGTATTTATCTTCTTCTCTGACTCTGATTGTCTTGCCTCCCTTCTTCATAAGGATTCTTGTAATTACACTGGGCCCCCTGGGATATTCCAGGATAATCTCCCCATCTCAAGATCCTTAATTTACTCATACCTTTTACCATGTAAAGTAATATATCATAGGTTCCAATACGAGGATGTAGACATCTTGGGGGGGGGGGGAGAGGTCATTCATTATTCTGCCTACCACACTTCAGTTACAGAAAGCTGAGAAGTTCTCCTAGAGGTTGTGGAAAAGACTGAAGGGGAATAGAAACTCCAAAGCCAGCAGAGGTGGCAACTCAAATGCAGTCCTTATAGTCACAGTTAAGTCATTCTGGGCTAAATTTAGGGATCCATTGGGGGGGGTAGGGGGGGTAGGGGGGGTGGGGGGGGTAAAAAAATGTTCAAAGTATTTTTTTCCTATTTTCTGGGTGGAGTGGGGTAAAGATTTAAAAAGTAAAAATGCATTTCTGTATATTTCCATTTAGTGAAAGTGCATTGATTTGGAGGTGACTTTTAAAGTCTTCAAATGTCCTGAAGAATTGGAGTAGGACTTAGTCCATGAAGTTGTAGAGGGTAGACCCAGAAGCACCAGAAGAAGATATTTGTTCAAGGAGGGCCTTTTCTAACAGTTATTTTTGTTTTAAAAAAAGAATCACCTCAAAAAAATGGAATACCATTAGCTTTATGAAAAGCTTACTACACTGTCCCTTTCCTTGTTATTTTACAAGTGGTGTAAATCTGTGTTTAGTGCTTAGTCTTTAAATTCCCAATAGATTATCAGATTAATGTTAAGACTGATGTGGATATTTGATCAACTTCCGCAGCCCCTAAAATGTCTGAATTTAAAAGGGAATCCTTTAAAAGACAGTTCTTTCATAGAGGTGAAATTACAATCACAACCAAGAACTTCTGACAACTTGAAAATTCTATTCCTTCAAACTTTGCTCATGTATTTCCTTTTTAAAATGAGATAGGGACACCAGCCTTGCTCGAGGCAGCTCGATGGCGGGCGCTGAGGTTTTGCTCTCCGCAACGCTGAGTTCGCATGCAGCCGCGCGCGGGGGGCTCGAAGTTACCGGCGCTTCCTTCCATCTCTAACGTCGGCTTTTGGCAATCCAAGAATCGAGGGGAGACCGGGTGACGGCATTCGGCCACGCTGGCCCCTTACCTCTGCTCTCTCTCACAAGGGCGCCTGGGCGCCTCCTAAGTTGTCCCCGCCACCCAAGGAAGGAGTAGCAGGGTACCCCGTCGGAAGCTCAGCTCTATCCATAAACAGTTGAATGTGAGGATTCGGGTGAAAGGCTGCTGATCTGTCAGATCTTCTGTCTGCAATATTTGAAAGCAAAAACTTTGACCTAACAGTGGTGAAAGAAGGTAACCTTTCCTGGCAGGACGTGGGGAGGAAAGGTCCGGGCCAACAGTGGTAACAGAGCAGCAAGCTGGACCGCCGCCAGGAGAACTTGGGCAATCTGGGGTCAGAGGCGCATTTTTTGCGCTGTGGCCCGGCAGCCATTTTCTCCAACAGGCTGTGAGTGAACGAGCAGCCCCTGTTGGCGGCGAGGGTGATTAACAGTCTTTAGCAGAGAAGTTTTGGCGATGGTCCGATAGGGGTCGGCAATGAGGTGGCTACTAAAAGCCAAATATCCTGTGTCATCGGGTGAGTTTTAACCGTAAGGAAACACAAAATAGGAGACAAACGTAAAATAGTGGGGAGAGTCAGTAATATAGGCCACTTACATTTCACTTATTTTTAATGCGCCTATTAGTCGGCTCCTGAGCACATAAAAGATGGGGGGAAGCTGAGCACATAAAAGATGGGGGGTAAGCTTCTGCCGTTTATTTAGGAGACACAGGCTTCTCAAATCCAGAGAGCCAAACAAAAGAGACGGGGTCTCGCTATGTTGCCCAGGCTGGAGTGCAGTGGCTATTCACAGGCGCGATCCCACTACTGATCAGCACGGGAGTTTTGACCTGCTCCGTTTCCGACCTGGGCCGGTTCACCCCTCCTTAGGCAACCTGGTGGTCCCCCGCTCCCGGGAGGTCACCATATTGGTGCCGAACTTAGTGCGGACACCCGATCGGCATAGCGCACTACAGCCCAGAACTCCTGGGCTCAAGCGATCCTCCTGCCTCAGCCTCCCGAGTAGCTGGGACTACAGGCGCGCGCCACCGCGCCCGGCGCTCAGAGAGCCTGCAAAGAAGTACTAGAGGCTGTGGTAGGATGACGTTATCTGGAGGCGGAGCAGGGGCGGGGCTGCGGGAATGGATACGCCCAGTGCGAGGCGGTCCGGAGGCTGAGGTCATGTGACGTCTTCGGGGATGGGTGGCTGTCCTGCTTTACGAGGCTCCGAGCGCGTGAAGCCGCTTTCGCTGTTCGGGCTTAGGCGCTGGGCGTGTTGCTCCGAACGCTGTGTTCCTGTACTTAAGCCAGGCTTTAATACATACTGCACCTTTTCGAGGAAGTTACTTACCAGGGAACCATCTGTCCCTAAATGTCTCATTGTCCACAGCAAGCAGGTCCTTTCTCCGTACAGCTGTAAGAGGAAGTGTAACCTGTAGTAGCAAGGGGTTGGGGGTCCGCAAAAGTGCCCGGGCCCGCTCACTTTTTACTACTGAAATGCAGGAAGCCTAAGGGAACGATCTGCTTTTGTCGTCCCCGCATGTTCGTTGCCCGTTATTGTTGGAGAAAATTCGTGTCTGGGTGGATGGGCGCAAGGATTAGGATTTGGCAGCCTGGAGGGTTTTTCGGAACAGGTCTAGGTTAGGAAGGGGTAAGGAGAAGAAGGAAAAAAGGATTTCCAACCATAGTAGATCTCCAACCACCAGACTTCTCTGTCCGGTCACGATCTTCCCCATTCCTGTTTTCTTCTGGAAGGTAGTCCCGAGTTCCCCCTCCGTTGCATCACCTAACTGCTCCCTCCTTCATAGATAAATTAAAGGCCATCAGAAAAACTTAGTCAACTTCTTGCCACTCCCTCCTCTAATACATCTTCAAGGAAGGACAACTTTGTTGTCGCTTCCTATCTCAAATCCAGTAGGTAAAAATTCCTCCATCAGTCATTTCCACACCCATCCTATCTCTCTCTCTTTTACTTGTGGAGATACTGAGCTTTCTTTCATCTTAAAAGCTCTCCTTTGGCCTTGCCTCTCTTTCCAAATGGAATCGGTGTTGTTTTCATGGCTGCACTTTTTTGAAAGCATGTTATACAATTACTACATTCACTTCCTAACATTCCATCTTTAGTCCACAGTCCACCTATACACGAAAACTATTCTGATGCTCCCATGCCTAAGCTCCCAACTGGCAGATCTAAGGGACCCTGTAAGACCTCTGTCCACATAATTTATCACCCCCACCCCCAGTTTGTGTCATTTATGACCACTACCTCCTCCTTGAAATGTTCTTTTCCCTGGTTCTTGTTGACAGCCTCTGACAGGTCCTCCAAAGCTTTGGCAGTCTCTCCTCTGCCAACTCTATAAATGTTGCTGTTCCTTGTAGCTCCCTTCTAAATCTTTATTTTCTTGCTATGCTCTTCATGAGTGATCTCACCAATTGTCAAGGCTCTCAAATCTATAGCTCCAATATGATGCTCTTTCCAGAGCTCCAGATCTATATTTTTAGTGGCCTACTGGATGTCATCTTGAAATCATTCAACACTTCAAATTCAACTTGTGCAAGCAAAACTGACCATCTTCTGATTCCTACCTCCAAACTTGCCTGGCCAATTTCCCGTATTCTCACTCTTTGCCAAAATATTTATTTGGTCATTTCAGAACTCTTTCAGTAATCCTTGACCACTGTTTCATTCATTTAACAGCAGATATTTTTTTCTTGCCTATCCAATGACAGGTACTGTGCTAGATGATAGAGATGAGATGTGATGAAAACAGACACTTGGGGGAAACAAACAAAAAACAGCAACACACACACACACACACACACACACACACACACACACTTGGGTACTTATCCCAGTGTATACACTGTGATAAGTATCATTCAGGAAACAAAGTGCTGAGAGAAAAGCAATGATGGCAAGAATGGGGAAGGGACATACTTTAGAGAAAGTAGTCAGGTAAGCCTCCTTGAGAAAGTGTCGTTTAAACTGAGACCTGAAGAATGAGCTATCAGTTAAGGTACTTCGATTGCCAGCAATAAGGGTTATATGTAAACCAAGGTAAAAGAACTCCTCTGAAGAAGGAACTGATTTAAAGGAAATGGGGGAAATGTGGCAGAATGGTAGTTGTCCCCGTCTGTTCTCACCTTTTACTAATATTTAGTTGGGTAGATGAAACCCCACTTAGAGACTGATGGGATTTGATGTAAGGTCCAAGAGTGAAAGGTCAAGAAACAATTGTTGAGACATTTTTGGTGCAAAAAAAGGTGGTTTTATTAAAGCATGGGTACAGAACCTGTGGGCCGAAAGAGCTGCACTGGGATTGTGAGGAACAACCAGTTATATACTTTTAAGTTTGTTGGGGCAGTAGAGACAAAGAAAGTTTCCAAAAGGATTTTCATTATGTTAAGACTTATAGGATCCTGGAGGCCTAGCTTCTGTCAAGCTAAGGTTTCTCTTTGCTACTAGTAAAGTATTAACATTAAGACAGTTGGGAGTTCCTAGAGGAATGTCATACTCACTCTGTCTTAAGTATTTGTCAGTGGGCTGCAAGTTGTAAGGAAATTTAATTTTATCTACACTTTTTTTTGCCTCTGTTCTCCACATCAGAAACCACATTTCCCAGTTTCTCCCACAACCAAGCGTGTTTAAGTTCTCACCAATGGAATATGTGTGCAAGTGATAGTTGTTGCAGCCTCTGCATCATTTGCTTACAAATAAATCTTTTGTCCTCTACTTCTGCTATTTTGCCCTTCCCCAGAGCTAGATGGCGCCAGTGCAAACCCACAGCAGTGCCCCAGCTTTATGCAAATGAAGAAAGTATCCTAGGGTATATAGCAGAGCATCAAGAGGAAAGAAACCAGGGTCCATTAACGACCTAATGGAGCTGAGCCACCCTGCCAGCCTTGGTCACTTCTACCTCTGGACTGTTACATGAGAATTAAGCTTCTGTCTCATTTAAACCACTGTATTTGAGGGGGGAGTCTCCTATTATTGTACCATACTCAATACTCTAATGGATATAGGGAAGCTCACAGATGACAACCCTGACTAACCAGAACTCAGAAAGGACAGGAACAAAAAGAGCTATAGGCATCTCCAGCTTACCCCGATTGGACAAATCAGCCTCAACCTCCTGTAAGAAGGGTCTGATTTTCTAGTTTGAGTCCTGTGCCCTCCTACAACCTCTATATTCATATCCACTTTTATTATAATTATGTTGTAAATAAAACTTTTATGTTCTGTTTTTCTCATTTGTCAATATACTTTTAGTGGCAGTATAAGCCTCTCAATTTGATGCATAGCTTATAATGATTTAAATCTAATGACGGTCAATTACACTAACCAGTTTTCAATCATTCTATACATTTTACCTGCATTGTTTTATAGATTAGTAATATGTATAACATCCAGTGTTAAGTCAAGTATTCACAAGCCTGAATTGGTGTTTGCTTTTTTTTTTAAGGTTTTGTAACTTTTTCTTCCAGCTTTATTGAGATGTAATTTACAAATAGAATTGTAAGCTATTTAAAGCGTACAACATGAATATATATATATTATATATATTAAAAGGATTCCTTCCATCAAGTTAATACAACCATTACCTCACATATTTCCTTTCTTCCCCTTTTGGTAAGAACATTTAAGTTCTACTCTCTTAGCAAATTTCAATTATGCAATACAGTGTTAAAGTGTTATAGTCACCATATTATACATTAGATCCTCAGACTTTTTTCATCTTATAACTGAAAATTTGTACCCTTTTACCAACTTCTCCCTATTTCCTCCCTCCCCAACCCCTGCTCAACCACTTTTCTACTCTTGTTTTTATGAGCTTGACATTAAAAAAAAAAAATTCCACATTTAAGTGATACCATGCAGTATTTTTCTTTTTCTGCCTAACTTATTTCACTTAGCATATGCCCTCCAGTTTTATCCATGCCACAAATGACAAGATTTCCTTCCCTCTCTCTCTTTTTTAATGCTTATTTATTTTTGAGAGAGACAGACAGAGTGCAAGTTGGGGAAGGGCAGAGAGAGAGAGAGGGAGACACAGAATCTGAAGCAGGCTCCAGGCTCTGAGCTGTCAGCACAGAGCCAGACGTGGGACTCGAACGCACAAACCGTGAGTTCATGACCAGAGCAAAAGTCAGACACTTAACCGACTGAGCCACCCAAGCGCCCCAAGATTTCTTTGTTTTTAAAGACTGAATAATATTCCATCATTATGTATATATAGATAAGCATTTTCTTTAATCCATTAATCCATTGATGGATACTTAGGTTGTTTGCATACCTTCACTATTGTAAATAATGCTGCAGTAAACACAGAAGTACAAGTGTCTCTTCCAGATAATGGCTTCCTTTGGATATACACCCAGAAGTGGGATTGCGGGATCACATGGTAGCTCTATTTTGCATTTCTTGAGGGACTTCTATACTGTTTTCCATAATGGTTGAACCAGTTTACATTTCCACCAACAGTGCACATGGGTTCCCTTTTCTCCACATCCTGGCCACCATTTATTATCTAGGTTGTGCCTTGTTGTTTTAACCTATGTGCACGTTTTTTTTAAGTTAACTTTTATTTATTTAAGTAATCTCTGCACCCAATGTGGGGCTCCAACTCAGCATCCAGAGATCAAGAGTCACATGTTCGTCCATCTGAGCCAGGCAGGCACCCCTAGGTTGTTTACTTGTAAATAATTCAACAAACTAGGTCTTGTCTGGCTATTTGAGGTTTTGCTTCTTCAAAACATAACCTGAATGAGTTAATTTTTAGGTGCTTATTAAACATTAGCGCTCATCCCAAATGGTTTGTCTCCATACGTCCACAAAAATCCACTCCATGGAGCTCAAAGCTTTTATACATTAGTCCTTCTGGGACACTAAACGACGAAGAGCGTGGAGTCAGACGAAGAGGCTTTCTGCCCAGGTCGGGAGAAAGGGCTTTAGGGCAAGCGAGGTCCGAGCTTACGTCCTCAGCAGACATCAGGCAAGAGTACCCGACAAGGCTGAGGCTGGCCAGGGCCGAAGAGGCCTCAGTTGCTAGGCCCGAGAGAACACCCGAGGAGGAGGCTCCCTGTGGCAGAAGAAAAGCAGGCTCAGAGGTCACAGAGAAAAAAAAACTGGTGCAACCTGGGTACGATTGCCAGCCAGGATCGCGCAAGTTTACTCCCGGGCTGCTGAACGGGAGAGGAACCTGGGAGGGGGAAGGCGGGGCCTCCGGGAACGAAGGTGGGCCACAAGGGGAGGGAGGGGCGAGGCCACTTCATGGAAAGGTGGGGCCTCCAGAGGGAAGAGAGAGGCGAGACTGCCCAGGGAGGAGTAGGGGGCGGTCAGGGACCTGAGGTGGTTGGGAACGCTGGAGGCGAAGGGGGAGAGGGGGAGAGGAGGCGAGAGGCGGGGTTACCCAGCGAGCGAGCGGCTGGGCCCGCAGGGGAAGGGAGGGCGGCCGCCAGGGGGCGAGACGGACAAAGTGCTCACTACCACCTGGGTCCCAGGATCTGGCAGTCCGGTACTGGGCTGCATCATCCCCCCAAAGGCTCACCTGTCCCTGCCCTTTGACAGGCTGACGGTTCGCCGCTGCTGACCACAGGAGGATCACTTGCAGGCGGCAGGATTTTCCTCAGGCTAGGTTATTTGCATTTCAGAGACAAGCCCCTGTGGGCTAACCTTGATTCTATTACATTTAATAAACGAACAATGCATTAACGAGAACGAACACTTTGACATAATAAACGTTTACTTCTTGGGCACACCCTGCATGGAGGAAGAGCCTTTAATATGGTTAATGATCTCTCATATATCCAGAAACTCTTTTCTTGTGGCAGGTTTTAAAACTTAAGAACAAATCCTAGTAGTGGGCAAAATTATTCACCCTGTCACTCCGCTGGACCGATAAATATAAAAGTTAAATTTGGGAGTGCTATTTTCTTCAATTTGAATACGTTTTGACTTTCATCCAACGGTTCTGCGGAAGTGTTTTAACGTTTTAGAACTTAGTAGAACTCCATCCGAGCCTGGCTATTTATTACATTGATTCTGATCTGGTGGAATAAATCACATGCCCACACCAAAACTTCAAATCCTGATATTTAACACTTGATCGCAGATATTGATTCTTTACGCCAGCGTGGCAAAAGCTTTCTGCTGTATTTAATTTATTCATCTTGAAAGTATTAGAATGCATTAGAATGCTTCCTTTTCATCAGATAGCGTTTGAAAGAGTGCTTCCTTTGTTTGGGGCCTCCGTAGACTTAGGCTAATGTCGCGGCCAGCCAGAATAACTGGCAAATTGATTTACTTTTTCGTGACTTTCTATTCTCAAGGCTAATTATTTTCCCAGGTTAATATATCAGAACAGCCTGGCTTTTGGTAGGAAAACAAGTACTTTAAGTCGCATACTGCTTTCACTGACTAAGGTGAGAGACGATCAAGATAACACTCTTTGCTTAAATCACTCTCATCCAACAACTAGTTATCGAGCACGTGCAAGGTGCCCTGAAGTGTTAACTGTTGGTTAATATTGGGGATAAAGGTTAATTTTGAGAATAAAAGTGTAAACAGGGAAACAATGAATCTGCTTGATATGAAACAAATAATGTGAATTGGTTTATGTCTATTCACCTTGGACCCTGAGAAAGGGCATAATTTCTGACAGGAATGACTGGAAAAGTATCTAATCTTGCATGACTGCTGGCCCCGAGTATGGCTAATATAAAAATCCTGAGGTTTTTCCTATGTGGAGTTGGTGAGGAGGGAAATATCTTCCCCTAGACTTCCTCCCCTTGTCATGAATGGGGGGAAGAACATTGAGACCTTCCCAAGTTCAAATAGCAACCTACTTTCACTTTTATTTTGGAGGGGAGAAATTTTAAGCTTTTCTCTGTGTGTACTGAAGGAACAGGCTGCTTGTGTCTGTTCAAATGAACCCCCTCACTAAATGAAAGAGCTGTAATTCATTGTATGGCATACCTTATTTTCCAAGGAGGGCAAAGTCTGGCATGTGGCAAGAAATAAAGACAAAACCATTACACATTAGTTGCAATATTCTCTTAATGGAGACAATCTAGAGTCACCATGATGTATGGATAAACAATATTATATATTACCAAAAGTGTATTTGTATAACCAAGGCAAATATATACAAATGCTGAGGTATGATTTATCATTATCAAAACTAATAGTAATGCTCTTATGCATTAACATAATAATATAAACTATAAGAGAGATTTATCCTTTTATGATAATTTTATTAAAATAGTAAGTCCCTGGGGCCCTCAGTTGGTTAAGTGTCTGACTCTTGGTTTCGGCTCAGGTCATGATCTCACAGTTTCTGGGTTCAAGCTGATGGTATGGAGCCTGCCTGGGATTCTCTCTCTTCCTCTCTCTCTACCCCTCCCCTGCTCTTTCTCAAAATTAAATAAACTTAAAAAAAAATAAAAAAAAATAGTAATTTCCTTTGAGCATTCATTCATTCATTCATTCATGAACTCTACCCATGAATTCTATATCATTCCCCACTAAGGAAATGGAATCAAAACCACAACGAGGAATGGGGCGCCTGGGTGGCGCAGTCGGTTAAGCGTCCGACTTCAGCCAGATCACGATCTCGCAGTCCGTGAGTTCAAGCCCCGCGTCAGGCTCTGGGCTGATGGCTCAGAGCCTGGAGCCTGTTTCCGATTCTGTGTCTCCCTCTTTCTCTGCCCCTCCCCCGTTCATGCTCTGTCTCTCTCTGTCCCAAAAAAAATAAATAAATGTTGGGGGAAAAAAAATTAAAAAAAAAAAAAAAACCACAACGAGGACTGCCTGGGTGGCTCAGTCGGTTAGGTGTCCCACTCTTGATTTTGGTTCAGGTTTTGATCTCACTGTTGTGAGACGGAGCCCCACCTCAGAGTGTGGAGTCCACTTACGATATTCTCTCTCTCTCTCTCTCTCTCTCTCTCTCTCCCCCACCCTCTGCCACTTCCCCACTCATGCTCTCTCTCTAAAATAAAAATAAATAAAATGTAAAAAATAAGATACCACTTCACACCTACTAGGAATTGCTATAATTTAAAAAACCAAACAAAACCAGATAATAACAAGTGTTGACAAGAATTTGGAGAAATTGGAACTCTTGTACATTGGTGGTGGAAATATAAAATGGTGCAGCTGCTGTAAAAACCAGGTTGGCAATTCCTCAAAAAGTTAAGTATACAACTACTTCATGGTCCACAAATGCCACTCCTAGGTAAATGCCTGAAAGAATAAAAAACTGGGACTCACTTACTTATTTCCAATGTTTGTTACAGTGTTATTTACAATAGCCACAAGGTAGAAACAACCCAAGTGTCCATCAACTGAAGAAGGGGTGGACTAAATGTGGAATGGAATATTATTCAGCCACAAAAAGGAATGAAGTTCTGACACATGCTATGTCACAGATGCGCCTTGAAAAAACATTGTGCTAAGTGAAATAAGCTAGACACAAAAGGACAAATAGTGTATGACTCCACCTACATGAAGTACCTAGAACAAGCAAATACATAGAGACAAAGTAGAAGTTGAGGGGAGCAGGATATTATTGCTTAATGGATATAGAGTTTATGTTTAGGGTGATGGAAAAGTTTTGGAAATAGATGGTACTGGTTGTACAACATTGTGAACATAATCAGTGCTTCTGAATTGTATACTTAAAAATGGTTAAAATGGCAAATTGTATGTTTTACAGTATTTTACAATAGTGTATGTATGTGTATACATATGTATGTGTATATATACATATACACAAATCAGTTGGGCATATTTGTGTGAGTCTGTATCTAGATTCTCCATTGTGCTCCATTAATCTATATGTCTATCCCTCCATCACGATCACCGTCTTTTACTGTAACTATATAATAACAAGTCTTGAAATTGAATAGACTGATTTCTCCCGCTTTTTTTTTTTTTAATTGTTTGGCTTTTCTAGTTCCTTTGCTTTTCCATATATATTGTACAGTAATTTTGTCTATAATGACAAAAAGTCTTGCTGGGATTTTGTAGGAATTGCATTAAACTGGAGAAAATTGACTGGAGAAAAATTGGAGAAAATTTACCATATTGAATCTTCCAATCCATGAATGCAATACATCTTTCCACGTATTTAGATATTCTTAGATTTATTTAGCCAGTGTTTTCCAGTTTTTAGCATACACATCCTGTTCATGTTTTGTTAGATTTATTCTTAAATATTTCAATTTTTTGAGTAATTATAAACATTATTGTATTTTTAATTTCACTGTCCATATGTTCATTACTACCATATAGAAATACAATGCATTTTTGTGTTTATCTTGTAATCCTGCAGTCTTCTGAATTCACTAATTAGTTGTAGAAGGGTTTTTTTGTTTTGTTTTGTTTTTGTAGGTTTCTTAGGACTTTTCTATGTAAGCAATCATGTCTTTTACAAATAGAGGCAGTTCTATCTCTTCCTTTCCATTCTATATGACTTTTATTTCCTTTTCTTGCCTTAACACACTGGCTAGAACTTCCAGCACGATCCTGAATAAGAGGAGTGAGGGTAGATATCTTTGTCTTGTTCCTGATCTTAGGAAGACAGCATTCAGTCTTTCACCACTGAATATAAGGCTAGTTGTAGTGTTTTTTTGTAGATTAAAATTTAAAAAAGCAACTTGGGGAAGTTAGTTCCTTTTTTTTTTTTTTTAGAGCATTAACCATAAATAGGTCCTGGGGCACCTGGGTGGCTCAGTCGGTTAAATGTCCGACTCTTGATTTCAGCTCAGGTCATGATCTCATGGTTTGTGAGTTTGAGACCCACATTGGGCTCTGTGCTGACGATGTGGAGCCTGCTTGGAATTCTCTCTCTCTCTCTCTCTCTCTCTCTCTCTTTCTGTGCCCCTCCCCTTCTCTCTCTCTCTAATAATAAACTAATAAAAAAACATAAATAGGTGCTGAATTTTGTCAAATGTCTTTTCTGCATTGATAAATATGATTGTGTGCTTTCTTCTTTAGCTTGCTAATATGGTGGAGTACATTGATTTTTCAAATACTGAGACAACCTTGCATCTCTGAAACAAATTCCACTTGGTCATGGTGTATGGTGCATGATTGGTGTATGATTTTTTTTTTTAGAGAAAGAGAGAGAGAGAGGAAGAGGCAAAGGAAAAGGGAGAGAGAGACTCAAGCAGGTTTCACACCCAGAGCAGAACCCAATGCGGGACTCGATCTCAGAGTCCTGAGAGGATGACCTGAGCCGAAATCAAGAGTCGGATGTTTAACCAACTGAGCCACCCAGGTAACCCTGGAGTAGGATTTAAAATATATAGAGAGAGTAAAACCTTGGATTGCGAGTAACTTGTTCTGCGAGTGTTCCACAAGATGAGCAAATATTTCTAATAAATTTTAACTTGATAAACAGGCGATATCTTGCAATACTAGTACCTGATGCCAGATGTCACATGATCGTAACTGAGCCATGGTTCCTCTCTGTCTGTCTCTCTGTCTCTCTCTCTCACTGTGGGATTGTGGGTGATCGTCTCTCCCATGCTCAGATGCTCAGTCTCAGGCCAAGGTGTTTGGCAGAAATGAGTGATTTTTCAGAACGCTGGAAAGTGCCCACAACTAGCACTAGTGTGTTTTTGTCACTTCAAAGCACCTATGGATGGTCCTTTGCTTTTCCATACAAGAGTAAGCTTAGGAATGCTTGGCTTCATTCTAGGTCAGGCTGCCTTTAGATATAGAACCTTTCCTTTTCTGCCTTAGTGTCAGCTACACTAAATACAGTATATGACAAGAGTTTATTAATACTGTACTACAGTCAGCATCCGAGCAAACACATACAATGGCCCCCATACAGAAAAGATTCCATTGAGCCAATAGATAGCAGTGATTCCATTAGTGATAGTGAAAGTTGTCCTACACAATAACCCTCCTCTCTGTCTCCGTCACACCAGCCATGAAGGTTTTCAAAAGTAAGTGCAGGTTAATTTATTTTTCTTTATATTTTGTGTTTTCTTTATTATTTTGTATTATATTACAGTACTGTAATCATTTTTATATGAATATTTTGGGGTTGTAGAACAAATAATCTGAGTTTCCATTATTTCTTAGGGGAAAATTTGCTTTGATATATAAGTGCCTTGGATTACAAGCATGTTTCTGGAAGAAACTATACTCACAAACCAAGGTTTAACTGTATATTGCTGAATTTTATCTGTTAACATTGTTTAATCATTTTGCATCTTGGGGCCCCTGGGCAGCTCAGTCAGTTAAACGTCTGATTTTGGCTCAGGTCATGATCTCACAGTTGATGGGTTTGAGCCCTGCATCGGGCTCCACACTGATAGTATGTAGCCTACTTGGGATTCTCTCCCTCTTCCTCTCTCTCTGCCCCTTCCCGACTCACGCTTTCTTTCTCTCAAAATAAATTTAAAAAGATTTTTTGCATTTTTATAAATGAGTAATATTGGCCTGCAGCTTTGTAATTATTTGTTTTTCATATCAGGCTAATACTACTTTTATAAAATGAATTGGGATGTGGTCCCTCCTCTTCTATTTCCTAAAAGTCTTCAAATGATTGGTAGCATTCTCTAGTGAAACCATCTGAGCCACCAGATTTCTTTTGTAGAGTTTTAAAATTATTCAATTTCCTTAATAATTATAGGGCTACTCAAATTATCTATTTCACATTAGGTGTGTTGAGGTAGTTTGAACTTTTTAAGAATTGGTCTTTAATTTGTCAAATGTATATGTGCAGAGTTGTTTGTAGCATTCTATTATTATCATATTGTTATCTGCAGGGTCTATTGATATCTCATGTTTCATTTCTGATATTAGTAATTTGTGTCTTTTTTTGGTCAGTCTTGCTAGATAGAGGTTGTCACCTTAATTGATTTTTCCAATGAACCAGCTTTTTTGTTTCATTGATGTTCTCTATTGTTTTTCCGTTCTCAATTTTATTAATTTCTGTTTTTTAATATTTCCTCCTTTGGTTACTTTGGATTTATTTTGTTCTTCTTTTTCTAGTTTTTTAAGATGGGAACTTAGATTACTGATTTGTGACTTTTCCTCTTATTCTCATGTGTGCATTCTATTGCTATAAATTTCCCTCTCAGCACTGAAGCTGGTTCCACAAAATTTGATATGTTGCATTTTCATTCATTTCAATGTATTTTTCTTTCCCTTGAGACTTACTCTTTGACCCATAGGTTACTTGGAAGTGTGTTATTTAGTTTCCATTTAGAGACTTTCCTGTTACCTTTCTAATTTTCCAGTTTGATTCCATTGTAGTTGGAGAATATACTCAGTATTATTTCATTCCTTAAAATTTTCTGAGATTTGTTTTATTGCCCAGGATATGGTCTATTTTGGTGTATGTTCCTTGGGTAAGAATGTGTGTTAGGTCAAATAATCTACAAATGTTGATTATATCCTATTAGTTGATGCCACTGTTCAGTTCTATAGCCTTGCTGATTTTCTGTCTAGTTTGTTCTATAAATTGTTAAGAGAGAGGCACTGAAGTCTCCAACTGTAAGTGTAGATTTATCTATTTCTTCTTCCAGTTCTATCAGTTTTTGCTGCACATATTTATGTACCTTCTGTTTATATTGTAATTGCCTTTAACACATTTCCTCTATATACATTTAGAACCATATCAGATAGTGGTATAAATTTTTGATGCAATCATCAAATGTAATTTAGAAAACTGAAGAAGGAAAATCTATTGCACTTATCTATATTTTTGCTTACTATGTTCTTTATTCCTTCCTGATGTTCCAAGATTCCTTTAAAAAAAATTCCTTTTCTTTCCATTTAGAGAACTTCTAACTTCTATTAGGCGTTTTTTTAAGGCTAGGTCTGCTGGTGAAATTCTCTTAGTTTTCCTTCATCTGAGAATGTTTTGATTTCCCTAACAATATTTTACTGGATATAGGGCTCTGGGTTGACAGTTTTTTTCTTTCATCACTTAAAAAATGTTATGTTGCTTCCCCCTGGCCTCTATATTTTCTGGTAAGAAATCCACTATTGTTTAAAATTTTTTTTTTTTTTTTCCCTTGTGGGTAAGGTGCTTTTTTCCTCTGGTTGCTTTCAAGATTTTTTTGTCTTTAGGTTTTAGAAGTTTGATTATAATGTGCTTTTGGTGTATCAGATTTATCCTATTTGGAAGTTCTTTCAACTTCCTAAATCTGTAGGTGTATGGTTTTTGCTGAATTGGGGAAGTGTTTAGATATTACATCTTAGGGAACTTTTTAAGCCCTACTCTCTCTCTCCTCTCCTGGGGCTCCAGTGATATGAACATTAGCAGTTTTGTTATAGTCCCATAGGTCTCTGAGGCTCTTCTTGATGTTTTTTACTCTATGTTCTCTCTCGTTCAGATTGGGTAATTTCAGTGGCTGTATCTTCCAGTCCACAAACTTTTCCCTCTGTCCCTATCATTCTGCTGTTGAGCCCATCAACTGAGCTGTTTGTTATTATATTTTTTCAGTTCTGAAATTTCCATTTGTTTTTCCTTGTATCTTCTAAATATTTGCTGAGACTTCCTATTTCTTTGCTGAGACTATTTTTTCAGTTGATTCAACAATTGCTCACTGAAGCAATGTTATGATGGCTGCCGTAAAATCTCTGTCAGATAACTCTAACATCTTTATCATTGCAGTGTTGGCATTTATTGATTGTCCTTTCTCACTCAGTCTGAGATCTTGGTATGATAAGTGAATTTTGGTTGAGATCTGAATATTTTGAATATTATAACAATCTGGACCTTATTTAACTTTCTGTTTTAGCTGGCTTCCTCTCACACCTCTCCAACAGGAAAAGTGGAGCAACATCTAATTACCACCAGGTTAGGTAGTCCTGATTCAGAAGTCCAGGTTCTTCACTCAGACTTTGTTGACACCCTAATGGGAGGCTCCTTGTTACTGCTGGGTAGGGGTGGGAGTACTGGCTTCCCACCAGGCTTCCAGTGATACCTCCCTGGTTGGAAGGGATACGAATACCTCATTACTGCTCCCACATGTTTTTTCATTAACACTACACCACAAGTGGTGAGGGGTGTTGGGGATGAGTGAGGTGTTGGGAAGAAGGGGTGGCCTTGTTACTATGAAAATACTGACTCTCCACTAGGACTTTTCTGATTCTACCCCAGCAGACAGAAAGGGGTGCCTCCTGTCAATGGAGGTGGAAGTCTAGTTTTCCACGTGGTCTCCACTGACACCAAGTGTTTGCATGGGGCTTGTTACCCCCTGGTGGGAATAAAAGCCCCTATTCTCTACTCCACCTAGTGGTGGTGCACCTCATGAAGAGTCCAGCAAGGGTAGCAGTGCCTGGGTGGCTCAGTCAGTTAAGCTTCTGACTCTTGACTTTGGCTCAGGGCATGATCTCACAGTTCATGAGTTTGAGCCTAGTGTCTGGCTCTATGCTGACAGTGTGCACCCTCTCTGTCTCTCTCTCTCTCAAAAAAAAAAAAAAAAAAAAAAAAAGAAAGAAAAAAGAAAGAAAAGAAAAGGAAAAAAAGAAAAAGAAATTCCAGCAAAGGTGGAAATCTAAGCTACTCACCTGGCCTTTGCTACCATGGGTGAAGGTAGGGCCACAGTCTTTTCTTTGTTGTTTGGCTGGAGTACAGTGGTTATTTTCCAAAAGTTTTCTGTCTTGCTAGGTTGCCCCTTTCCTAATCCTTTGCCTAAGAGAGCATTCTTTGGTTAGAGTTTTTTGTTTTGTTTTTGGCATTTCTGACTTCTTAAGCTCCAAGTCTGGGATATATGAGGAAAAAGCAAACCCAGGGAACTCACTACCATGTCACTGCTTGGTCTCTGGTCCAGCTGCAGTCTGCTTTCTTCTCTCCGTATTTCAGAGTTTTCTTATGCTTGTTGAATATGTAATGTCCAGGGATTTTTGCTGTACTTAGAGAGTGGAACTGGAAAAAGTATGTCTACCCCATCTTCCCAGAAGCAGAAGTCTATTGTATTAATTTTTATAATTGCCTTCTGTTTAGGGCAAGTGATGCTAATGGAAAAACTCCTCCAGTGATTCTGTGATGTCCTTTTCTCCTCCCACATTAACTATTGCTATAATGTATCAGAATACATTAAATTATTCTAAGAGCTCTGGGGTGCCTGGGTGACTCAGTTAAGCATTTTCTGTCTTCAGCTCAGGTCATGATCTAATGGTTCGTGAGTTCAAGGCCCACATTGGGATTTCTGCTGTCCGCGCAGAGACCCCTTCAGATCCTCTGTCTTCCTCTCTCTCTGCACCTCCCCTGCTCATGCTCTCTCAAAAATAAAAATAAATAAAAACTTAAAAAAATTATTCGAAGAGCTCTATAAAGCAATTCAGGGAGAGGTCAAAAGACCAGGTTATAGACTTGTTTAGAGCTTTTTATATAATGAATTAGATTTACCAGTAGGCCACTTGTTCCCACCCTAATTCTAATGTGGTTTTATTATGCAACAGTGATGGCAGTTATTATGCATTAGATATTTGTATATCATATATAATTCTTCATAGGACATAAAAGTCTGCAATTTTGATATGTTTATTTTATTTTTAAAAATTTTTTTGCTTATGCACTACATTGTCATATTTTGTAAAGTTCGTACTTTTATTTGTAAGTAACAGCATCCTACTGGAGCTCCCTTTAGCAAGAAGAAAGGTAATTTTATACAAAGATACAGGATGTCTCATAAAACTCAAAGGTTGGTATGCAGACAGACACCAAGAAGGGCCTGGAACTGTGCACTGTAACCTAGGAAATAATCTGTTTTGTCTCTGCTCCTTTCTGTACATCTGTTTTTTTCTTCTTTGTCCCTGAAGACTAACTTCTGTCTGCCACCCAATACTCAAAGCTGAATATGGCCGTGACCCAGTCCCTAGTTAGTAGGATATGGATCCACTGGGAAGAGACAGACTAATATGGCCCTTCTTCACATCTGATTTTAAATTCTCAGGAATGAGAATCTGATTGGCCAATTAGAATAATGAATCTACCTGTGGTCCAACTGGTATGACCAGAAACGTATGTGTTGAAGAGTCTCACGGAAAAACCAGGACTGTCAGGAATCTACTCCTATATTCCTGTGGAAGGGGGGCAGGGAGCTGTTTCCAAAGACATCCTATGCACCGGGCATAGGCTTATGCCTCTATACCACCCATATGCATCGGGAAACTTGTTCTACTCCTAGAATCTTTGATATACTGTTAAGATGTGTCCATATCAAATTGTTATAAAGTCTCAGGCTAACCTTCTTATATAACCAAGGTTATTCCTGGGTAAGCACGTTGAATTCATGACTTATAATGTCAAAAAGATATAAGCAGCGGAAAGACCCGTGTTTACATTTAAAAATGAAGTTCCGGGGTGCCTGGGTGGCTCACTCGGTTGAGCGTCCGACTTTGGCTCAGGTCATGATCTCACAGTTCATGGGTTCCAGCCCCGCATTGGGCTCTGTGCTGACAGCTCAGAGCCTGGAGCCTGTTTCGGATTCTGTGTCTCCCTCTCTCTCTGTGTCCCTCCCCTGCTCGCTCTCTGTCTCCCTGTCTCAGGAATGAATAAACATTAAAAAATTTTTTTTAATAAAAAGAAATAAAAGAAAAAAATGAAGTCCCAATATCAGAAACTGCTTCAAGAATTCTAGAACTTTCCTTTTCCAGCAATAATCTAGTTTGGGAAGGTGGCACACTGGGTAGCTGACCTTCCTTCCACAGTCATAGCACTCTAGACTCCAGTCTGTGAAATTGTAATGTTACCCTGAAGCCAGATTTTGGCTTAGTAGGTTTATATTATCTATTACTGTGGACACACAATCCAGTAGGTGTCTTTCTAAGCCTATTGAAACATAAATCTTTCTTAACACAGAAAGGAAACAAACCCATAAATTTTGCCCAGATAAATCATTGTTAAATTGGTTATAGTGCAACATTTACCTAGGATTTTACAACCATTTCCACACATAAATTTTGGACACTATGCTCAAAACTGTATCTTAGAATAGGACCTACTACAGACAGTTGTATACTGAAAGTCCAAAGGTACTCAACAGCAAAAACTGCTCCCTTGTTTGTTCTTGGTATGCCTATGACGTGTACACAAAGCAAAATAAAAGAAGGTTATGGAGGAGGAAATCTCATCTTAATCTACCTGGTTATGTTTTTCTAAGGAATCTTTCCTTTCTAACCCAAAGCTAGGTTTGGATTAGGTTAAGGTATCAGTTTACAAGATTGCCAACCTCCCTTTTTCAACACAATTATCTCCTTTTCTCCTTTATTCCTCCCTTCTTTTTCTTCTTCCTTCCTTTCTTCTTCTTTCTCACTCATTTTTATATTCATTCATTTGTTCTCTCTCTGAAGCAGCACTGCGTGGCATTTAAAATCATCTTATTTATTTGGTTTCTAATCCATAAACAGTTTTAAATTTAGTGGCTTACCACCTTTTCTTGAGATTTGGAAGATTAATGTTTTCTCTGGGTCCTCTAACATGGAAAGTTCTTCCATCTTTGCTTTCACCACCAACTTGGCCATTAGAAAGATCTCCTTGAGAAGCTGAATCCCTTACCAGCAAGTCAGGAAGTAAGGCAGATCAAATGCAGAATACTATGCTAAAGGAAAAAAAAAAAAACTAATATAAAGAGCTAATATTGCATGATGTTTTAAATCAGTAAATCTATTTGTTTAGTACCATTGTGACTCATTTATCAATCAGAGGTCAGTATTTTACTTACATGCCGTTTCCTTCATATATCTCTAACAACAGGAGAAAACTAACAAAACAGAAACAAAACAAGATAAAGCAAAAAAACAAAGCATATAAATTAAGCAATTTAAAGCTGGAACCACCATAAAGATAGAACAAGGTTAGTTTTAGCCCTCAGCTATTTGGTGTTCCTTGAATATCTTCCTGAAGAGCACACTATCCATACCAACACACAGCCATACAGTACATTATTGTATAATAACAACACATCTGAGTAACTGATAGTACAGAGCCCGACAACACTTACTGTAAACACTACACACAAACTGTTGTTTTATTACTTAATTACAAAGCTTGGAGGATTCAGTTAAGCAATCTGAATGACTTAGCTGCTCTGTTCTTAAAAAAAAAAACAAAACTTTTTCAGAAAATCAATATTGCATTCTTTGTCAGTTTAGACAGAAATAATAATCTTGTTTTAGCTTAAAAATACTTTCCTGATACCTAAAACCAAATTTCTGACATGATATGCTTCTTTTTTTTCCCCCAGAGAGAGAGGGGGGGGTGGGCGCAAATGAGGGAGGAGCAGAGGGAGAAGGAGAGAGAGAATCTCAAGCAGGTTCCATTTCCAGTGCAGAGATGTGGGCAGAGATGTGGGGCTCCACGCGGGGCTGGATCTCACAACTGTGAGATCATGATCTAAGCCAAAATCAAGAGTCAGACGCTTTAACAGCTGAGCTACCCAGGCTCCTCTATATGCTTCTTCTTAATAGGAAATGTTATGATTATCTCCAGGAAATGAAATGTTTCCCACTCCAACAATCTTAATTCAAATGGTTGATATAAAAATGATAGTCATATACTTCCATGAAAAAAAAAACACAACTTTAACTGGTTGGAAATGATGATTCTAGAATTCTACTCGTCTGACTCCATCTCCAAATGGCCACATAATGGTAAAATTACTAGCATAATCAGATCTCTAGTTTGCACAATGTTAAAGATTTTTTACTCATTTGTTTATTATTTTTTTCATGTTTATTTGTTTTGAGAGATAAAGCACAAGCACAAGCGGGGGAGGGGCAGAGAGGGAGGGAGAGAGTGAATCCCAAGCAGACTCCACGGTATCAGCTCAGATCCTGACCCGGGGCTCGATCCCACAAACTGTAAGATCATGACCTGAGCCAAAATCAAGTCAGATGCTTAATCAACTGAGCTACCCAAATGTCCTAGTCAAAGATTTTATTTTTCATTCTTTAAATTAAAATGTTTGCCATTCAGCATTCTTATTTACAATCAAACTGACCATGGTTAACTTGAACTGAAAATAATTTTATTGGAAGTATATTAGGAGACCAAAGAATTGTCAGGAAGATTGTAGAGACAGAGAAAAGGCCCTGTTGAGACTATGCCACAGAACGGTTTTCTGGTGCTTTTACTATAACACTTGTTGCCATTGGCACTTCTGCCACCATCTTATTGGACTCAGTCACTCTGGGCACTTGTCACAGCAACTCTGTAATTCTGAATCTCTCAAAATTCAAAGCTTGTAGGACATTGATTAAGTGGTTGAGCCCACTTACCCAAACCCTAGCTACCAGGGAGATAGGAAAAGGAATGCATCTATTTGCCCGCCTTCTTCTTCCCTTCTACCTAGTTTGGGATTAAATCAAATAGGAGAGGTATTTGCATCCTGAGCAGCCAAATGGCAAGTATCCACAGACAAGTTAATCTAGAGCTTATGAATTTGATCATCCTATGGTTGCCAAGTATTCCATCTTACTTTCTTTTCATTGGCGCTGACTAGTTGAGAGTGGTTTCATTAATAATTCAATAACTTCGGCTATAATGTTAGCAGATTTTCAGAATACTTTTTTAACAAGAATCTCAGAAATATTTATGCCTTTTTCTGACAGGTCGAATATCTTGGTAAGTTATACCAGTGATTAAAGTATTACTGCACTATACTATGCAAAAAATTGTGGGTGGAGATATGTATCTTGGGGATGAGGAATAACAAAATAAGTAGAGTTCAGGATTCATAGACTTTTTAATGTGAAGGGAAGTTAGCAATTAGTTCAGTCGTTTCCAATTTTAGCGATACATTAGAATCACTCAAGGAGGCCTTAAAAAAATACTGGTGGGTAGAACTTCCAGCATAGATATTTTGGCTCCATTGATGTGGGGTGGGACCCAAGCATTTATGCAGTTTTAAAATGCTCCAGGTGATTTTAATATGCAGCCAGGGCTGAAAACTATTGATCTAGTCCAGCTTACTGAGTTCACACAATTATTTGGTACAGTAGAAAAAAGAACACCAGCCTTGGATCAAAAAAAAATCTTAATTTGAATCTCCTCTGTACCATTTTATTCATCTTAAGAAAGTAGCTTACCCTTCTCAGTGGCTCAGCTCTTTCAACTCTAAAGGGAAAAAATAAATACTGCCCTAATCAATTAAGAGATGTCTCCATTGCAGAAATAGAACAAAATGGTGATCAGTGAGGATGAATAACTTACCCAGGTTAAACCTAATCAAGGAGTGTTGGGAGTAATTTAAGGATGTCATTCAGCCTTTTCTATTCACTTGTGCCACTAAAACATGTTGCCTCAATGTTTCTTTTTGTGGTCTGAAGCAGTGACTATTAAGCAATTTGCTAAAATATCAACTATAATTCAATGTGTTTTTAGCTTTATCATTTTCACCTTTAATATTCCTAAAAATGAGATGAAGTCTTCGTACTCAGGCATAGCTCAAGGTTTTGATTGGAATATAACTTTTTTTCTGGTTAAAGAGGAAGAACTAGAAAGTGATTTCTTAGCGAACACAGAAAGAGGACAAACGAGTGAACTATTATTTTGGTTCCCAGTGTCTCTTCAAATATTTTTAAATATTTGTATCCATTAAAGTTACCAAGAATACTTACAAATTAAAATTGTTTTCATTGTCTTAATTGGATTTTTTAGTTTTATTTTTGAGAGTCTTGATCTTCACTACATTATCATCAAAAAATATTTGAGACTTGGGGTGCCTGGGTGGCTTGGTTGGGCGTCCGACTTCGATTCAGGTCACGATCTTATGGTTTGTGAGTTTAAGCCCCGCATTGGGCTCTGTGCTGACAGCTCAGAGCCTGGATCCTGCTTCAGATTCTGTGTCTCCCTCTTTCTCTGCCCCTCCCTCACTTGTGCTCTGTCTCTCAAAAATAAATAAACGTTAAAAAAATTTTTTTAGGGGCGCCTGGGTGGCGCAGTCGGTTAAGCGTCCGACTTCAGCCAGGTCACGATCTCGCGGTCCGTGAATTCGAGCCCCGCGTCGGGC
The DNA here is from genome assembly GCF_022837055.1 of Prionailurus viverrinus. Classification (NCBI taxonomy): domain Eukaryota; kingdom Metazoa; phylum Chordata; class Mammalia; order Carnivora; family Felidae; genus Prionailurus; species Prionailurus viverrinus. The sequence goes on from NC_062566.1 coordinate 93,421,523, forward strand.
TCTGGGCTGATGGCTCGGAGCCTGGAGCCTGCTTCCGATTCTGTGTCTCCCTCTCTCTCTGCCCCTCCCCCGTTCATGCTCTGTCTCTCTCTGTCCCAAAAATAAATAAACGTTGAAAAAAAAAATTAAAAAAAAATTTTTTTTAAATATTTGAGACTTTATTTTACTACATGCCCAGTACTATGGTAGGGACTTAGGGTTCAAAAATGAAAAGGACATGAAACCTCTCTTAGAGAGCTTATAAACAGATATGTATAGTACCAAGGGAGGGCTAATTCTCCTGCCTCAGTGTTTTGGTTGGAAAGGATTAGAAATTTTTCTAAAGATATGCTTTATAATAGCTTATTTATTCTTTATTTCTACCGCTAATAGTATTCCTGGGGCTCTGGTCTTCTTTAAACTAGATAGAGCTCAATGATGGGTACGTCTAGACTAAGGGCTCAAAATGAAGCCATAAACAAGGGATGCTATCTTCCTCAAACAGGTATGTAGTCTGACCATTCTCACTGTATGATCAGAATTGTCATTAGCACTGCACGGGATAAAAAGAAATATATGACTTAGTCATACAGAATGAATGATTAAGAGCTTTAGGAATTCAGAAATAGGGTAAATAGCATGGGCGCTATTGTTACAGACTTGTTCATCTTATTTGAAAAGCAAAAACCTAAGCCATTTTTATAAGTAAATCTTTTTCGTATAACATGGTATGTTAGTCAGGAATATCATAAGACAACATATGTGGTTGTTCAACAGATTAGAAATTATGGTGTTTTCTGAAAGGGGAGCCTTGTTTCTAAGTAAACTGGAGAAATCTTTTCATTTATAGGCTTTGAGTTAAAAAGCAAAGATCAATTTTTCTGTAGTGTTGGAGCATTCATTTGTGTTTAAAACTTAAAAGAGTGAAACAAGGTACATATTGAGAAATGTAATACTTTGTTTCATAAATGCATATTTTAGTTTATGTGTAAAATATTTCAAAGAATGGAAATAATATTTTTTAAATTTACTATTTTTGAATCGCTCTTTCAAGAAGAAATCAAGAAAATGTTTCATCAATGGTATGATTTAATAGTTGCCTAAATTGTTACTTTTTACAGATATTTTTGTTTTATTGAAATTCACTTACTTTTCAACTGCCATGATTGTATATACAAAGTTAAAATGTTCACTGTATTTTCTGGCCATTATATTGTTTACGATTATTACTTAAAATAATTTATTGTACGATGACCCACTCTAGATATCCAATACTCTAACCCCAGACAAAAATAGTATATCCCTTTCCTTCTTTGTTTGGTCTTATTTGTGTGGTATAAATGACATTCATTCATTCAAATGATGATATCCCTGGGGACATTATGTTGACAAAATAAGGTCTCTGCCTCAATGAAGCTTGCATTCTGGTGGAATATAAATGGAAGATGGCTTTCAAAAATAAACTTTTTAGCCCTAACACAGTGCCAGTGCCAGGTAGATGCTAAGTCTTCAAGCTGCTTCTGTTTTTCATTACAACACTCCTTCCATTGAAAAATAAATCCAAGCCCAGCAGATCAATCTCCCATCAACTTGGAAAAACTGGAATCTGCTGTCAAAAACTATTATGTTGGAATGCAACAAAATACAATCCCTCTATTTGCCACATATAAATATAAATATATAACTATACATATGTAACTATATACATATCAAATATAACAGTACTGTAGCACTTTATAAAGTACTTTAAAAAATACTGTAATTGAGATTCTAAAGAATTGTGTGAGGTAGTCAGGGAGATAGCATAATGTGGGGGTTAAGAGAGGGTCCTGTAGATTCATGATTTAATCTCAGCTATGACCTCCAAAAAACAATTTATCCTCTTTGTCCCTGAGCTTTCTCATAGGTAGAATACTAATAATATTCAAAGTTACTTCACATGGTTGCTGTGCAGATTAAAAATATATATTTAAAGTACAGTATTTAGTACAGTGTTTGCCATAACTAACACTCAATAAATGGTGACTGTTTTTGTTAGCGATCATTCTTTGATTTTATAAAGCAAATGAAGTTTATGAAGGTTGAGGATTCACAGCTATAAAACGCAAGGCAACCCTCTGAACTCTAATCTTCTCACTCCAAAATCCTTCTTTCAGTTGTATGACAGCGCCTATTAAGGCAGATGGGAAGTAAATTAGACCATTGTCAGAATATTAGTAACTCCAGTAAGTTTATTTTAGCTGGAGCTTAAAAGGTTATCATTCAACCAATCTACCATTATCAAGTTTTCTTATATTGTGAAATAAGTATGTTATCCTATGCTGTTATAGCATCTTCCTTTTTAAAAAAAAGCTATTTCCTGGTTTTCCTCCCCTTGGTTCATTTATTTTAAGCTTTCGCCTAGCTTTAACTCTATCTCTAACCATTTGATACAAAAAAGGTTTCCTGAAGTCTTCCACAAACATTTTGTTATTTACCCTCCAACAGAGTACAAAGAGCAAGGTCGGCATTACACTTGGTTTACACATGAGATAACAAACTTAGCAAGGTTAAATGCCTAGATCCAGGCCTAGATCTAGTTAGTCTTTCTGATTCTAAACCGTATGCTAAGATTATTATCACTAGGCTTCTTAAAGTCAAGAGAGTGTGGGTGAGAAGTTACCGCTTCATCACACTAAAAGGACGTAAATACTTGAACAGGAAAAGTTTTCACCTTAAAAAGCTGAAAATGCGCCAAGGCACGGGAACTCTTGGTAACACTGTTACTTTTAAGTAACGTGGACGGGTCCTGAAGAGATCTATAAAAGACAAGGCTCAAACACTCACAAGAAGGGTTTCATTGGTAACCCAAGCCTAGTAGAAGCGCCGCGCTGTCTAGCAGATTCCACACAAAACACGGGCCTCCCACTTGTCTTTCAAGAAATGAACAGAACACGAGGGATAAGGGAGGCCAAGGAGGAGTTGGGGGAGACGCAGAAACAGCAGGACTGTAACAGCAGGCTGTTGTAGGGCTTTCCTGGGAGACTGAGGACGCGCGACGGCTGGGGCGGGATGGAGGGAACTCGCGGTGCACACGGCGGGCACCGACGTCTGAGAACAGGTCTGGAAGTAGCAAGCGTGGGGAGGCCTTGACCGCGGGAGCGGGCTGCCCGCGGCCCCACCCTGTAGAGCTCCCCAGTGGATTTGCTCCTCTGGTTCGAGGAAAATGGATGAGGAGAGCACGCGGAAGAGAAACGCAGAAAGTACTGGGGCCGCTATTGTAGCGACAGGTGGGCGTGGGTCAAAGTCCGAGTTTCGCGGGTCTAGGGTCTGGCCGCACCCGCGAGGCCTCCGAGCCGCCGTAGCCCCGCCCCCTCCGCGCGTGGCGCCCCTGACGCTTGGCGCGCGGACCGCTCTCCTTACAGAGGTCGCTCTCGTTGAACGGTCGGCCTTGTTGCGCCTGCGTGATCGGGAGGGGAAGTGAGGCGGTTTCTTCGGCGCCTTTTCCGGCGGCGGCAGCGGCAGAGCTGGGAGGAGGAGGAGGTGGAGGCCAGAGGGAGCCCGCGCTCAGGGCGGCGGCTGGAGGTAACCTCCTGGACTGAGCTGGGAAAGCGGGCCACCTCGGCCTCCGCTCCCCTCTGGTGCTCCGCCAGTAACTCCCTTCTTCCTCTCTGTGTCTCTGCAGGCGGCGCACCAAGTTCCCGCGAGGATCAATGACCTGACGAGGCGCCGGAGCCGCGCTGACTCTCGGGTGGCCTGGGTCGGTGAGCCCGGTGCTGGTGGACCGGCGGGCGGGCCGGAGGGCCTCGGTCTCCCGCGGCGGAGTGAGGAGAAGGCGGAGGAGCGGGAACCGCGGCGGCGCTCGCGCGGCGCTCGCGGGGGGAAGGGCAGTTCCGGGCCGGGCCGCGCCTCAGCAGGGCGGCGGCTCTCCCGGCGCAGACTCAGGGCCCCGGCGGCAGCGGCGTCTGGAGGAATCAAGTTGTGCGGTCGGTGATGCCCGAGTGAGTCGCGAGCCCGGGCCTCTGCCCCGAGGAGGAGGCGACTCCCACGCAGGCCGCACGGGCGCCCTCGCGGCCGGGAGGCTTCGTTTCGGTTTCGCGGCGGCTGCGGCGTTGTTGGCTGAGGGGACCCGGGACACCTGAATGCCCCCGGCCCCGGCTCCTCCGACGCGATGGGGAAGGTGCTATCCAAGATCTTCGGGAACAAGGAAATGCGGATCCTCATGTTGGGCCTGGACGCGGCCGGCAAGACAACAATCCTGTACAAGTTGAAGCTGGGCCAGTCGGTGACCACCATCCCCACAGTGGGTTTCAACGTGGAGACGGTGACTTACAAAAACGTCAAGTTCAACGTATGGGATGTGGGCGGCCAGGACAAGATCCGGCCGCTCTGGCGGCATTACTACACCGGGACCCAGGGTCTGATCTTCGTAGTGGACTGCGCCGACCGCGACCGCATCGACGAGGCCCGCCAGGAGCTGCACCGCATTATCAATGACCGGGAGATGAGGGACGCCATAATCCTCATCTTCGCCAACAAACAGGACCTGCCTGATGCCATGAAACCCCACGAGATCCAGGAGAAACTGGGCCTGACCCGGATTCGGGACAGGAACTGGTATGTGCAGCCCTCCTGTGCCACCTCAGGGGATGGACTCTATGAGGGGCTCACATGGTTAACCTCTAACTACAAATCCTAATGAGCATTCTCCACCTATCCCCCGGAAGGAGAGAAATCAAAAACCCATTCATAGGATTATCGCCACCATCACCTCTTTGAATTGCCACTTTCTCTTCTTTTGAATTTGAACTCTGGAGTTACTGTTCTACGGTTGGGGAGGGGGGGGTTAGGGGTTTCCTTTTTTTGTTTCTTTTTTTTGTTTTTTTTTCGTTCTTTTTTTTGTTTTTTGTTTTTTTTTTTTTTTTGCTTTGCGTTAGGAAGCTCTGATCTGACATTTGCCATGAACACAAAGTGCTAGATGCTCTTAATGACTTCCAGCAAATGGGATGGGGGAAATATAGCAGTTTTTGGTAAAGTCCTTTATAATAATGGTTTGATTTTTTATTTCGAGAGAATCTTTTTTGCAATGTATGCTTTTTTCCTTTTTGCCCAGTTTCCTTATCACTTGCTGTAGATGGCTTATTTTGCATTCATGCAGACTATGTTGCAAGTCTGTTTCATCTAGTAAACTGAAAATTATTGCTTAATCAAACTGCCGTTTGTCTTTTATATTTAAGGCCTTTACCCCTCCCTTCTGAGTTTTACCTTTAACTTAGTAATTTCAAATGTGACCTTTTATATCTAAGACCAGTGTAGTAAACTTAGCCTACAGTGGCAAATCATGAGTAATATCATTGTAATATGTTCCAGTTGCACATCAGTATGTTAAACAGGTAATGTAAGAAGTTTTTTGAAATGTCAGCTATTAAGTTCTGAAACATACATCATGCATGAGTAGGGATAAAGCTCAAGTTCCTTATTACATAGCCAACTTACACTGCATAAAGATACGAAAGCGTAACCCGTCAAGAACACAGGTTTTTTTTCACTGCAAAGTTAGCAACTTTGCTGTTTTCCCTCTTTTTTAACTTTAAAAGTAGACTTTTTCCAGAAAGTGGAGCAATAATGGTGTATGCCACACACACATGAGATCTCTGTAGATATCTTACATGACTTTGGGGCAAAACTGGAATATATACTTTACCACGTTTCGAATATCTAAGACCAATAGTTAAAAAAATTATTAGAATGTTTACTTTGTCCATTAATAAAGCACCTAACAATTCAAATTAAATACACCTTCTACCTAGTTGGAAAAACACATTCCTGTTTTCATGTTAGAGCAAGTGATTAAGCTGAAGATAGAAGTCTTTTTTTATAGATGAGTGATCCACATCTCCATTAATTAGAACACTGGAAAAGATGTTTTATGAAAAAAGTATTTAATTCTGTTTGTAGGATTAACTCATACAAAGAATAAGTCAGATACCCTGTTGGTTCATTAATACACTATCTCCTTTAAGGAAGGAAATGTGATGAATGAATTATGTGTAGACTTGAGGAATGACAAAGGGGAAGTAGGATGAAGAAAACGAACCTACAGATGACAATGAATGTAAACTTATTTTTCTTCAAGGGTAAGCATTGTGCTCACTGGTGATATCCAGGTCCTAGCAAGATTACTTGCTTAGCTTGTTAGGACCGGTAACTAGGTTATTGAGACCACTATGATTGATACTTTGAACCAAATGTTAATGCTTGATACAGAATTGTGAGCAGCATCTGGTTCTCATATAGCCTTAAGGATTAATTTTAGAGATCCTCAAGGAATTAAACATAGGGAATTTAAGAAATGTAGACTGCAAAGGCAGTATACAGGAGAAGGTAGAGTGGGTTTTGTTCATGAGGGTGTCTGAAAACTAAAATGGAGCGGGATATCATGGTACATAGTTGGACAGTATTGGTCCTTCGTGCTTTGGCCATATTGTATAACGGAGCTTTTACCAAAGATGTATGAGAAGCATAAGGCTATAAAAAGTTAACTATTCAAAGTAAAACTCTTGACAAACATTTTACTTAAAGCAGATGAGAAAAGGTGCTATGTTGTAGGCTCCTGATGGTGCAGAGGGATTTTTGAATTCAAAGTGCAACTAAGGTACAGAGTTCTCAGTTTTGCTTTAGAAAGATCTCTAGAAATCAAGCTGACAGACACATCCGAGAACATTTTAGTTGCTTTTAAAATTCCCAAAGCTCCACCATAAATTTAATTCTTAAGTGTTTTAAGTGATTGCATTTTAAGGTATATAAACATGGGTTATACAAATATCAATGCTATAGTAACATCCTTAGACAAGACAAGCACAAAGGTATAAATGCCTAAACTGGAGGAAACTTGAAACCCTCATCTTAATTCTTAAATGTAGTATTTCTAACTTGTGACAGACAGATTGATAGGCAGCCATTTTTTTGTGTGTTTTAAAATACCTGGGAGCATAGTTAAAATTTTATACATCAAGTGATTGCTATTGAATGTTGCAGGTGAGATGTGGTGGTTATTTTTAGTTTATTTGAACTGTCTGAAGGGGGGAGGGGGGAAGCAAATATTTGAAATTTGGAAAACCCTAAACTTTTTGGTAAGAACTTGTAATTTTCATTTACATTTTCTTGAAGGATATAAAAGGTGGATAATTGATGTAGTTAAATTGAACCATAACTATTGGTAATCACGGGGCAGGTAATTATAGCCTGCAGAAAAAAAGTTAAAATCTAGAATTTAAAAAAGATCCTGAAGTTTTTGTTTAATTGCATCAATTTCTGTATTTATGTGAATTTATAAACTGCAGTAAGTTTTTGAATGAGGTTAATCTTGTCTAATATAAGTAAATGAGTCTGTAGACTGTGATCTCCCCAAACTAAAAAGTACAGTACTTGGAATTGTGTTCTTTATGGTTGTAGTGTTGGTAAAGCACTAATATGCAGAAAATAAAGGAATTACACAGTGCAGTTTCTCACGTTATGTTACTCGTTTGGACTAGATTAAGTGGGACATGTGGTGTGTTGGGCCATGTTATTCTCCAGGGAAATATGGTATAAATGACTCAATTTGGGAGTCACCTAGCTGTTATAAGAACAAAAAAGATTCAGTTTGGTTCTTACAATGCTGAGTGTATAAAAAAGTTTTGTACTGATTTAATTCCACCAAACTTACTCTGATTTTGTGATTATTTAGGACACAAAAGCACTTGAAAATAATTTTGAAAAATTGAAGCTGCTAAGCAGTTTCTATTCTACCATTTTTCCAAAATCACAACCTTAGTGTTTTTAGGAGTAGAGAATTGTATCTCTAAAGAATTGGCCTACAGAGTTGTCCTAACCCTTGACAAATGACTTTTAGATTTTAAAGTTTGTCTTCTAAACCCAAAGTTGCTTGTCTCCTAAGAATGCCTGAATTGTAGCCATTTAGAAAGTAAGAGTAGATGAAGAATAACTTGTTGGATAAAGGATTTTTTTAAAACACATTTCCTTTTCTATAAGCATTCCCTCTTATATCAGCAATTTTTGTAGCTTGATTTTAGAATGTCTTAGTGTATTCTCTAGTGTGATTTACTCCCCACATCAATGTTAATATATTTACTACTGTGATTTACTAATGGCTGCCAAGTATCAATTTATCAGTGCTAGAAGTAGAAAATATTTTTCTCTTTAGTGGGTTTTTATGTTTTTCATATGTTTAGAAATATAGTAGCCATGGGGGACCTGGGTGGCTCAGTCGGTTAAGCATCTGACTTTGGCTCAGGTCGTGATCTTGCAGTTTGTGAGTTCAAGCCCTGTGTCCGCCTCTGTGCTGACAGGTCAGAGCTTGGACCCTGTTTTGGATTCTGTGACTCCTCTCTCTCTGCCCCTTCCCCGCTCACTGTCTCCAAAAAATAAATGTTAAAAAAAAAAAAAGAAAAGAAACATAGTAGCCATAATCTGAATGGTGGTGGAGCTTACTAAATTCCCAGTTAACTGTCAGTATCTTGCCAAGTATCTATCAGGGTATGGTAAGACAAATCTTGTTGCTTGTAGGGAAAAATTGTAAAACCACATACAACAATTAGAAACTTTTAAGTCTGCCTAATCACTGAGCATAATGTATTTGGAGTATAACCTTCAATAGAATTAATTTTTTGTTTTGTTTATATTGAATGCTGAAGACAAAGTAGGAAAGATTGCAATATTAGGAAGTTTATGAAAAAAAGAGAATGGTGGGACATAGAACTGTAGAAGAGGTAAAGTAACTTTTCCCTGATTTGCTAAACTTTAAACTTGCCAAACTAGATTAGTGAGTTCAGTGGGCAAGGAATACATACAAGTGAGATCAAAGAGGCAGAACAAGTCTGTAGAGAGGTTTAGGAATGACAACTGAAATATGTTATAAGTAAGCTAAAGTAATGGTAACCTTCCTGGGAATTAGTCTGTAAGAAAAACCATTTTGTGGGACAGTAAGAAAATGCTTTAATTTTGAATATTTTTTTTCCTCTAAAATGTTTCATGACTACTTGAAACAATTTTAAAAGCAAAGTATTTGTCAATCTTGTCCTTGAAAACTTTTCTACTAGTTAAATTATTTCATTTGGATATATATCTCCTCCGTAGTATTTGTTTTATAGTTGCAAGAGTAGATTTATTTATTGAGAGCCTACTGATCTACCTGCTACTGGTCTAGGTACAGGAGATCCATCAGTGAAAAAAATACAATATCTGCTTTCATGTAATTTATGCTGGTGGGGGTGGGGTGGGGGGAAATAACAAAGATCAAATAATGAATTAAGCTATGTAAGGTGATGTACTATGTATTACATAGTATGTTATATATATAGGAGGACAGGTAGGAATGTCTTCAGAGGCCTTATTGAGAAAGTGACATTTGAGCAAATACTTGAAAAATATCAGTGGAATTGACATAGTAACAGAAAGATAATACTGTATGGTATATAGAGCAGGGGTGGGGAACTGAGCCTAGGGCAAATGTGGCCGTGACCTGTTTTATAGGGAGTAAAGGAATGGTTTTTATATTTTTAAAGGATTTTTACAGACTGAAAAAACAAGGGTGACTAGGTGACAGTAGTTAGCCTGAAAAGCCTGAAATATTTACTATCTGGCCCTTATTAAAAAAGTTGGTTGACCCCAAGTCTAAACCCCAGTTTTAAAATATTACCAAAATATATAGGAAATCCAACAATCCAAAGTAAAAGACCATGGTTAATGAATGAATGAGTCTTATCAAAACTTTAAGGAACAGCACATACAATTTACCACACTTGAACATTTAGTGATCCTTGAGACTTGTGATTGAGTAGTCTAACCTGGAGGTTTTTTTCTCTGAAATTTAAATGTGTGGAATCAGTAGTTTTTCAAGTTCAATTTTAACATTCTTTAAGATCTTGTGAATCATTTCATTAAAATTGTTTCCCTTATTTTTATGGTAGTTGTACTGGTTTTTGGATATAAGTTAAATGTATTTCCCTGTTGAAGGGCCCTTTCCTCCAGATAACCTAGATTAGTTTGGAATAGGTTCAGATAACATCATAGAACGGACTTTTATTCAGTTGGTATTACTGTAATCAAGTCCTGAGTCCAGTATTTTATATTATGAAACTTTGTAAGAGGAAGTGTTTTGTTGACTTGGAAACTAACATGTCACAGGATATTTGGTTTCTTCTGGTGTTAATTCCTCCAAGTGATATAAACTAGGAAATTCACACATGAATTATTTCTTGCCTAGAGAGTTGTTCTATACTGCTTACGTGGTAGAATGTAAGAATCTGTAACTGTCTTAAAAGAGAAACTAAACAATAATTTAATAGGAGTTATGGGAGTAAATTTTATGGAGGACATTTACAAATGGGCTTTAAAAAATAAAAGCACTTGTATTTCATAGAAAGATCTATGTGAAACTGGATATTCATGACCATAAAAACTCTTTCCCATTATAACTAAATAGACTGTCCTGAGAAGGTCATAGCATTATGGGGGGGGGGGGGGGGGGGGAACCATTAAAGGAGTTACAGCACAGCAGGGATTTAGATCTTTGATGTTTGTTCTAATTTGGCAAACTAAAGTGCTTTTTCTCTATATCTTTATTTGTAAGTCAGTTTTGTAAATAAGTCCTAGGTTGGAGCTAGGCCTAAAGATACCAAATTGGGAAACATTCTAAAAATATTAAGAGTTAGCATCTTTTGAATGTTTGCCACGTGCCAGACATTGTTCTAAGCATTTCATGCATATTCTATTCATCCTCACCAAAACTTGGGAGAAAAGGCTCCCATTTTATAGTTGAGAAAACTGAGGCTTAGGAAGGTATATGTTAATAAGTGGCAGAGCCAGACTTTGGACTCCAGCAGTCTGTGCTATACTATGAGTATGGCTGAGGTGAACCAGTGGTTAACAATGTGCTTCATATTTTGTGTGTGTGTATTGCTTATGAAAAGGTTAGTCTGAGTAATATAATTTCATGTTTGTCCATCACCCAGTTTTGAGTCCCTATATAATTTGAGCCTTCTGTATAATGGAGAATGTAGTATTAGACTCTGTTTGAGAATTATTTTTTTCTGTAAAAATCACATGAGACTACTTGGTAGATTGCAAATTTTACAGATCGTCATGAAAAAATAGTAGTTTTCGCCGAGTTGATTATTTGCATGCTTGTTTATACAGAGGCTCCTTTTGATTTAAGAAAAAGGTTTTAGAAAATTTAGAGTGTACGATTTACATTGTGTTTCTACCTAATAAATTCACGACTACAGACATTTAGGTGTTGTTTAATAAGTGAATTTCTTGCTTTTTAGATCCTATTGTAGCTCACTTTTTGTATGTGAGATTTACTTAAAGAACATTATATCCTCCTATCAGCAAGAACCTGGAGCCTAAGGTTACCTAGAGTGCTTTAATAATGTACTTTGGTGTTTAAGCCAGGACTTAAGAGTAAAATCTGATAATTTTGCTAAAATGCAAGATGCCATACTGAAAAATCCTGTTTTGTCAGTAATTTCTATTTGAGGTAGAAATTTAAGGCTAGGGAAGACATTCGCTCGAAATGTTCAGTCAGTTATCAAGTGCTCTATCAAATACTAGACAGTGCAAAGAAGTATTATATTGTGGGCTGGAATGGGCTAGGGAAGGCCAGTGGGAACTGAGTTGGACCCACAAAGGGGAATTACAGCATTATTGATTGTATGCTCACTGTGTGCTAGGCACTGTTCGAAGTGCATTATTTGCACTATCTCACTTAAAATGTGTGAGTAGAAGTGCATTGGTGGTATATCATATAGTATTTAGGAGATGGAGAATAGACTTGTCTGGCTAGGGTTGCCAGATTTAGCAATTAAAAATACAGAGTGCCTTGGGTGAAGGAGAGTGGGAGGCACAGGCTTCCAGTTTTGGAATGACTAGGTCATGGGGATAAAAGGTGCAATATAGGGAACATAGTCAATGGTATTATAATAGCATTGCATAGTGACAGATGGTAGCTATGGTTGTGGTGAGCATAACATAGCATATAGAGTCATAAAATCACTATGTTGTACACCTGAAACTAATAGAACATTGTGTTCAACTCTACTTCAATAAAGAAAGTAAAAGGTGCCCAGTGAAAGTTCAATTTCACAATCTTTAGTACAAGTATATTCCATGCAATATCCTAAAATTATATATAAAATATTGTTTATCTGAAATTGAAATTTAACTGGGTGGCCTATATGTTATCTGCAATCCTTTGACTCGAGTGGTAGAGGAGGAGATATGCTTCAAAATAGAAGTTGAAAACGCGGTTTTTAGAAGGCCTCAAGAGCTAGAGCAAGTAGTTTGGACATTTTTGTGTGTGTGATGTGAGCCACTAAAGTTTTAAAATATTCCCATAGTAGGAGAGACTCACAGTGTTTAGGACTATTAAATCTAGTAGCTTTGTGTAGAATCCTCAATCAGGGTCATGAATAGAAGCTGGAAGAAACAAATCCTTTCAAGAGACTTAATAATTCAAGATAAAATGCAGACAAAGTATAGGATACAGAAGATGAGAAACAAGTGAGATGAAATAAATTGGTAGACATACATTACTTGTGGGGGGAGAAATAATTAAGGATTTTGATCCTTAATTTTTATGCAAAAGATGATGACATCATTGATAGAAACCAAGATATAGAGCACCTTTGAACAGAGACACTTTAATAATTGGATAAAATGCTTCATTTGCAATCTTGATATTAAGTCTGTTAGGCATACTCTGTTTTGTAATTATTAGAGCATTTTTGTACAATATAAATATAATGCAAGCTGCCAATGTAATTTAAAATGCTTTAGCATCACACTCTAAAAAGTAAAAAGAGGGATGCCTGGCTGGCTCAGTCGGTTAAATGTCTGTCTCTTGAGTTTGGTGCAAGTCATGATCTCACAATTCATGGGATCTAGCCCTACATCGGGCTCTATGCTGAAAACATGGACCCTGCTTGGGATTCTGTCTCCCTTTCTGCCCCTCCAGTTCATGCTCACTCTCTTTCTTAAGGTAAATAAATAAACATTTAATAAAATTAAAAAAGGTAAATATAAACAGGTAATATATATATATATATATAAATGTTTTATTTAGGGGCGCCTGGGTGGCTCAGTCAGTTGAGTGTCAGACTTGAGCACAGGTCATGATCTCCCAGCTTGTGACTTGGAGCCTCGCGTCGGGCTCTGTGCTGACAGCTCGGAGCCTGGAGCCTGCTTCAGAGTCTTTGTCTCCCTCTCTCTCTGCCCCTAACCCACTCGTGTTCTGTCTCTGTCTCTCTCAAAAATAAATAAACATTAAAAAAAATAATGTTTTATTTAACCCAACATATCAAATATATTATTTCAATGTCACTAGTATAAAATAATAAGATACATTCCTTATTTCATGCAAAATCTTCAAGATGTAAGTGTATATTTTATACTCCAAGCACATCTAATTTCAGACTAGCCACATTCCAGAGCTCAATAGTTATATATGGCAGGTGGCCATCATATTGAACAGTTCATTCTTAGAGGGTGGTTATTTCTAATACCATGCCTACAATTTCGGAAACTGTACTAGAGAGTACCAGTTAAGATCATTGCAATATGATGAACCTTCTAGGCCAGGGATTCCCAAAATATGGTCTATGAGCCAAATCTGGCCCACTGCCTGTTTTTGTAAATAAAGTTTTATTGGAACATAACCATGGTCATTTATTTGTGTATTGCCCAAGTCTGCTCTTTCACACAACACAAGACCATATGGCCCACAAAACACAAAACATTTACTATCTGGCCCTTTATAGAAATTTGCCAATACCTTTCTAGATCCCAAACTAAAGTTTCAGGGATAAAACACATACTATAACATTTAAATGAGTTTTCAGAAATAGTATTGAAATAGTTAAAAGGTAATGTATATATATATTTATCCATTTATTCACCAAGAATGTATTTACTATGTTCTCGGCACTGCAGTAGGCCCAATAAACAGGAATAAATAAATGTCATTAATCTTTAAGACAGTCATAGTTTCGTTGAAAATAGGGATGCATCCATAGATAATTACAAAGATGTCCTATAACACATGGTGCATTGAGCGTACACCAGTGAGACACCTTTCTCTGGCTAGGGAATGGGAGGTAGAGGAATGGAAAGCTGCAGAAGAAGAGGTCTGTCTGAGGTGAATTTTAAAGGATGAATAAGAATTATTCAGAGAGAAGGTGATGACATTTTAGTCAGAAGAGTTACATGCAAAAGTCAGGTGTTAGCATAGCACCATCACGAATTGACAGCTTCTTATGCCTGGAGCATAGGATGGACTTGTATTAGATGAAGATGGAAAAATGGTCAGGGGCTGTATTATGAAGTGCCTTCGTTTTTTATAGGAATTTGGGGTTTTATAATTTGGGTCCTGAGAAAACCTTGTGGGATTTTTAAGCACAAAATCGCATGAGACTTACATTTTAGGGTGCTTACCAACTACTGTAAAGGATGAATAAAGGTCCTAGGCAGGAAACCTATTGTCGACTAGTTGAGAGAGATTTCCCTAGTTGAAGCAATGGGTATAGGGGTGGAGAGGAGAGAACATATTTGAGAAATATTTGAATTACATTTTGCAAAGTATATTCTGTAGAACACTGATCACCAAAGATAATCCTTTGGAAAAAGGCTTCCAAACTCTTTGGAAATGCTTCATATTATATCTGCATTTGAGAGTCACAAGTCACGTTAGCAGTATATTGAAGGGTCTTAGAAGTCTTGCTTTAACCCAGCATTTCCCAAGCTCATTTGATCAGAGAACCCTAATAATTTTGTTAAAAAACTATGCTGTGGAACAAAGATTCATTCCAAGAACTATAGTTTAGGAAACCCTATTGTAGGCAGAATCACCAAGTTTTGGCCAATTGAATGAAAGGAAACAAGGGAAAAAGTCTACATGAGTGTCTGTTAATGAAAATTAACATTTATAAAGACAAAAATTAGAGGGAAAAGAGCAAGTTTAAAAGCAGGAGGCCCAGTTTTGTCATCAAGTTTTGGGTGCCTATGGCATGGACATCTACATGGAGATATGCAGTAGAGAGGTCAGGAGACATCTAGTCTACAGATAGAGGTTTACGTGGTAGCTTGTAAATGGGTTCTTGAAACCACAGATGGTAGTGAGATTTCCTGGGAGTGAGAAGAATGAAGAGCAGAGGATATGGAAGACTTCCCGGAGGAACGCTGATGTTTAAGGGGTGGGTGGAAGAAGAGGGTATTAACAAAGAAGACCCAGAAGAAATGGGAGAGAATATCAATGACTTCATATCCTACAGGGAGATCAAGAAGGTTGAAGTTCAAAATGAATTCTTTAGAACTGACATTAGAAAGCCATCAGGACCTTCCTTAGGGATATTTGAATGAAGTGGCCAGAAACTAGTTTGCAATGAAAGAGACAGGAGGCAGTAGAGAAGTTGCTAACAGAAGTGTTCCAAAAAAGCTGGGGATTAAGGGTTGATAATAGATGTTAAGGATGTGATAGTCAGAGGGAGATAGGTGCAAAAGTTTATATAAATAAATTAATTAATAAATAATTAATTAAATATTTTACACGTTAATATACACTTTAGTATACACTTAAATATAGAAGGGTCATTTAATTTTCAAGACATTATTTCAGGTAAGCGTTGTACATATTGATTGTTGAGGGTGGAATAGGAAATGAGGAATATGTGCTTCCTACCACCAGTTTCCTAGAGGTAAGGAAAAATTGGAAAAAGAAGCCATTTGAAAAATGTTAATCTCAATTTCTTTGAGCTGCTCTTTTTCCATAGGTAGGGTTCTCCTCCTGAAAATGCCTACAGCGAACATGCCCAAGTAATTCTAGTCCCACGGCAACTACGGATGTAGATGGTGCCATCCCTATCTCTCAAATGTAGAAAGTAAGCCATGGTGGCCATGGCCTGTCCAAGAATTCATAGAAGTTAGTGATATAACTGAAACTCAAAATTCCTTTGTATTATTACTCATATAGTCATGGAGCGAAATTTAAAAGATTTTCTTTTTTTTTAAATGTATATTTATTTTTGAAAGAGCATGAACTGGAGTGGGGCAGAGAGAGGGGGACAGAGGATCTGAAGCGGGCTCTGTGCTGACAGCAGAGAGCCTGATGCGGGGTTTGAACCCATGAACTGCAAGATCATGACCTGAGCCGAGGTTGGATGCTCAGCCGATGGAGCCACCTAGGTGCTCCAAGAATTTCTAATATGTAAGCATCATGCTGATTAACTTAACCCCTATTTAGGTAAAATATAGAGTTTCCAATTTACTATGAAACTTCTCTTAAGATTTGCAAACCGAAGTTTAATACTTTCTGTCACCATCAGTTTTGAATTTTAGGATATTTTCTTCCATGATTTAGGGTTAGAGGGAAAAAATCTATAGGATGACAAAATGGAGTATAGAATTAAATAACAGTACACATTATTAAATAATTTATGTGTGCCTGCCAGTGTGCTACTGGCTTTAAATGTAATATTCACAACAGACTAGCAAAATAGGTGGTATTCCCTTCTATTTTACAGATAGGAAACTTAAAGCACAAATGTAAGTAATTTTTTTTCGTTCTTTCTTTTTGTTTATTTATTTTTGAGAGAGACAGACCATGAGTGGGGGAGGGGCAGAGAGAGAGGGAGACACAGAAGCTGAAGCAGTTTCCAGGGTCTGAGCTGTCACCACAGAGCCTGATGCGGGGCTCCAACCCATGAATTGTGAGATCATGACCTGAGCCAAAGTTGGACACTTAACCGAGTCACCCAGGCACCCCAGGAATTTCTTTATGATACCACAGCCATTCCATGGGAGAGCCTGTATTCAAACCAAAGTCTTGTTGAATCCAAAGAAATAGCCTTTAGGAAAGGAGGATTCTAACAAACTGTAATAAATTATAATTTTTTAACACTGAATTCAGTAAGTCATGGTGGCTGTGATCCAATAATCTGTCTGTCATCAGTCCAGTTTATCAGGAATACTTGTGTCTGATCCTGGAGACAAAGCAATATTTTGGAGGGACCGAGGCTTATTTGAATGTATGAAGAAGGTGCTTCTGTCCAATGAGTGAGAGAGAGTTGGCAATTAAAAAAAGTTTTTTTTAATGTTTTTATTTTTGAGAGAGAGAGAGACAGCGTGTGAGTGGGGGAGGGGTAGAGAGAGAGGGAGACAGAATCTGAAGCAGGCTCCAGGCTCTGAGCTGTCAGCACAGAGCCTGATGTGGGGCTTGAACTCACAGACTGAGAGATCATGACCTGAGCCGAAGGGACACCCAACCAACTGCGCCACCCAGGCACCCTGAGAATTGGCAATTTTAAATAACTCCTAAACATTCTTCCTTACTAGATGCTAGAACCTGAGGGCATGGCTGATAAGAAAGGCATTGGGAATGGGGTGGGGCACAGATGGTGAGGAGGAAGAGGCCTTCCTCTCTCCTATCCTATGTTAGAAGAGGTGACATCAGGTTAGTTTGAACTGTATCTATGTCCTTAACTAGGGGATGGTTTTCAAGTTACTGTTTTTCAACAGCAGCATCAGGACACGTGACTTCTGAACCCCTTATAGTTGCCTGGATGTTGTCTTGCTTTTACTTGGGGAGGAGGAGCCAAATGTATTCTGTTTCTGTTGTGCATTTGGCCAGGAATTACGGGCTTGTACAGACATGCCTTTGATGTATTTGTGTTTAATTATTTTAATTTGTCTCTGTCAATCTGGACTTTGTATTAGGTAAATTCATGAATTTATTCTCAAAGAACTCAACATTTGAGGTATATAAATATTAAAGAATACACGGAAAAACAAGGTGAAGCACAGACTTACTTTCAAAGGTTTGCGTCGGGTAGCAGGGAAATACACATTTTAATGAAATCATCTTTGTAGCAGTGACAAGTTAACTGTTCATTTTTAAGAGGTGGAAGAAAAACCCCTGGATGTTTTCAGTAACTTTCAGAAAATCCATGTAGCATGTGTAAGTTTGATCCACTGTTAATTGGATTATATGATAGGACTGCAACATCAAAAGTGTAAAAAAGCTTATAAAAAGACAGTTTGTTTAAAAGATTATGATGTGGTAGTACAGGAAAGCTAGCTTTATAGTATCAGCGGTTTATCCCCCCCACCCCGCCCTCGTACAGAATTAAAATTTGAAGGGGGAGAGGAAGGCAGGGCTGTGTTAAAGCCAGGAGGTTGAATCATCTAAGGAAATGAGTCAGTGGCTATGAACCATAACTTTCCTTTTTCTGAGGCTTTGACTTTGAGGGCTTAACGTTGAATTATTTTTAAAAAATCTCCTTGCTTGCTATCAGTAAATTGAAAACAATTTTTTTTTTTTTTAGGAATTTAAACATAATTAGTATTTGGGATTCATTTTTTTCTTTCAACAAATATTTAGCAGAAACACAGGGATATTAAAACCAGTAGTTATGTTTTAAAAAGCAGTAGTTACATACTTCAGACTAAGTAAATATGTAGTGATTTGGTAATAAGGGATTATGTCAGTATCTTTGTATATATATTTGGCTCTAGGTAACCAATAGTGATTCTTTTTTTTTTTTTTTTAAGGTTTATTTATTTATTTTGAGAGAGACAGAGACAGCGCAAGTTGGGGGTAGAGAAAGAGGGACAGAGAGAGAATCCCAAGCAGGCTCCACACTGTCAGCACAGAGTCCGACATGGGGCTCAAACTCACAAACTGAGATTATGACCCGAGCCGAAACCAGAGCCAGTTGCTTAACTGACTGAACCACCCGGCTGTCCCCCAGTAGTGATTACAATCAGCTTTTAAAACAAGATTTTTGAGGTTAATAACTGGTAACTCATTTATGGATTTAAGAGGAAAAACCTGGGGTGCTGGTAGCTATTGACAATCATATTTCTATTCGATACACTTGAGTTTTTTCCTAAGCCATGAACTGTTTCTTAGGAACACTGAGCCCGTGGGAACCTTGAGCCCGTAGGAACCTTGAGCCCGTAACTGAAATGAACACATTGCATTATGGCTTATTTTTTTAAGCTTTAAAGATCTGAGCCGTAATCATCAGGTTTGAGAGTAAGGACAGGTAGGTATCTCAAAGTGAACACTAGTGCTGTTAAATGAAAAGTTTCAGCTTTTTGTGGTTGCTTATCTTTTTGAGTTAAGCTCTTATATAATTGGATTGCATTTCTTATTCTTTTCAATTCATGACTAATACTTAAGATAGTGAATGCATTTCACATAAGAATCTAGTATTTAGAAAACTACTTGAGGAAACTTCTTTTAATATTTTATTTTAATCAATCAATCAATCAATCAGTTAATTAACTTTTGAGAGAGGGAGGTACAAGTGAGCGAGGGGCAGAGAGAGAGAGGGAGAGAGAGAGAATACCATACAGGCTCCACGCTGTCATTGTGGAGCTAGAAGCAGGGCTCGAACCCACCCGATGCAGGGGTCAAACTAAATGAACAGTGACCTGAGTGGAAGTAGGATGCTTAACCAACTGAGCCACCCAGGCACCCTACTTGAGGAATCTTAAGTCCTATTTTTGTCATCTACACAAACGTGAAATATAGAACAAAACATTAAATTTGTATTCCTTTTTTCCCGCAGTTAATGTAATAATATGCTAGAGGCGTCTTGGAGAAAATATTTAAATAAACGTTAATAGGTACTCTTCTTTTATTATTTGTTGGATATGTCATTGAATGGAGATTTTAGACTAGCATGACAAAACTAAATTACATCCTGGGCCTAATCTTCCTAATTAGTAAGGTTGGCAGGGCTATTTTTTCTGCATACTTAGACCTGTTCATTTTTCTCCATTCATAACTTTGGTGATATCTAGACTTTTCTTTTCTTTACTTTTTCTTTCTGCATATCCCATCCTAATAAAACCTAAATATGTTGCCTACTGGTACGCCTAATAATTTTTGCCTTGCTGAGCCTCAAATCAGTGAGTTAGGAAACTGTGTGACTTTTGGATTCTGAATTAGAATATTAGTAACACTAGAGGACTTAGGATCTGGAAACATCCTGTGTATGATGTTGTGAATGCCATTCATAGCACGGAGGGAAGACTGACAGTAGAGGAGATCCCTCTTTCCTCAAAGTGTCATATAAGACATTTTCTATCTTTTCATAGGTATTTTAGTTCCCTGCCTGACAGTGTTGATTTGGGGAAAGAGCACAGGGCTTTGAGTAAGATAGACTTAGGTTTGCATCCTAGCCCTGCTACTCAATAGCTAAGTGACATTGGAAAGTTTATCTCTTCATCTATCTTTTCTAAAAATGGGAATGGTAATGTTCACCCTGTAGGGTTTTATCACTAAAAGTTGTAACTTAGGAGAAAGTCTCTAGCATAATACCTGGCATGGTAAGCACCCAATAGAAGTTAGTTCTAGTCTCCTTTTCCTGCTCTAGTTTAATAATTAAAAAAATTTAAAGTAGGAGTAAAATCCAAAATTTATGCTAGCATCATTGAAATATTTAAAGATGAAATTATATGACTTGGATTTGCATTCAATTAATTCGGGAGTAGGATTACACATGAAAATCTATACAATTGTTCGAGTTGAGTGAATATGTACATGGGCATTCATTGTATGTTTGAAAGTATCCATAATAAAAAGGTTTTTTTTAATGTTTATTTTGAGAGAGAGAGAGAGAGAGAGTGCAAGCAGGGGAGGGGCAGAGAGAGCAGGAGGCAGAATCCAGAGCAGGCTCCAGACTCTGAGCTGTCAGCAAAGCCTCATGCAGGCCTTGAACTCATGAACCATAAGATCATGCCCTGAGCCGAAGTCAGGTGCTTACCCGACTGAGCCACTCAGGAGTCCCCATAATAAAAAGTTTTAAACTTATACTGTATGTAAAAAAATATTTAGTGAACAAAGACTTTCTCAAGGTGATGAGGAACCAACTATTTGTTGGTTGTATCTTTTACAAAAGTGTTTATTTTTTTGAGAAAGAGGGAGAGAGAAAGGTGCAGAGAGAGAGGGAGAGAAAGTATCCCAAGTAGGCTCCACAATGTCAGTGCAGAGACTGACGCTGGGCTCGATCTCATGAACATTGAGATCATGACCTGAAAGCCTCAAGAGTTGTACACTTAACGGACTGAGTCACCCAGGCACCCCTAATTGCGCCTTTTTAAAGATGATGATTGAGAACAGGCATTATTGATTTATGAATGGTGGTAGTTTTTCCCCCTCAACTACACAAAATGAATAGTTCTTTGACTAAGAAGAAAAAATGTCAAGTGGGAAGCTTGAAAAAAATCCTGAAGAAGTCAGTTTAAATGCTTTTGTCTAATTATCCGAGTCACTCCTCAGGGTGGAGGTGCTGTGGCATGGCTCACAGCCAACATAATTTTCAGCTGAAAAAAGAGAGCAGTTAGGCCAAGAAACACAGTAACCAAAATGACTACTATGATACGGGAACCAGCTTTATGTACTGACATTTTCTTTGTTATCTTAGGATAATAATGAAGAGCTACTGGCGTTTCTTCTTCTGAGCCATATTAATTTTCTAAGAATGACTGTATACTGAGTTACAAACATTCGAATAAATTCCAGAGAGCAAACAAATGTGGACTACTTACTCATAGGGATATGACTGTTCCATACAGCATTGAAATATAGAAGGAACAAAAGACTTTCTTGTGTTTAATGATTGATTAAAGGCACATTGCTTACTGCAGAAATCTAAAGGTCTACTTTTTTAAAAATGCCTGCAAATCTTGTTGGAAGAATTCTAGAGACCAATGTATTTGATAACCATTCCTGGAAAATAGAATTGCCATTGACATATCTAAACAATTGGATTCATAATATAGTATATAATTAATGAACTTAATATTTCAATCAGACTTGATGTTCTTGATCATTAATTACTTATTTTTGAAGAAGAAAATTAGAAGTGTCAATTTAGAGAGAACAGGAACTTTCACTTTCCTGACCTCCATTTATAGAGTAATCGTTTCTTTAAAAAAAATTTTTTTTAACGTTGATTCATTTTTGAGAGACAGAGTACAAGTGGGGGAGGGGCAGAGAGAGAGGGAGACACAGAATCTGAAGCAGGCTCCAGGCTCTGAGCTGTCAGCACAGAGCCCGATGCGGGGCTCGAACCCACAGACCATGAGATCATGACCTGAGCTGAAGTCAGCCGCTCAACTGAGCCACCCAGGCACCCAAGATTAATTGTTTATTTCTTAAAGCTTTCCCCAAGGGTGTTGGTATATACCATATATACCATATATACCATAACCCGGTGTAGTAAATTAATATTTAGATAACTTTTCATTAAAGTCTCAATTCAGAAATTGTAATCATTCAACAATGACACTCACCTGCAGAATACTACTATGAAAGAGGTATGGGCACCCAAAGTGCCTGTAGGCACCCAAGAGGTTGATTTAATTTTTAATTGGGTTGAGAAGTAGTAAGGGAAGAAGGAAGAGAGGGAAGGAAGAGACCTGGAAGGGAACTAACATTTATTGAAAATTTACTACTGTGGGTAGAAAATCCTCTTAGTACGTTATTTATCTTATAAGAACTGCTTGACATTACTTGAAATTAAGAGCAGTTGTTCCAAAGTCAGATGGCCTAGTTCCCCATTCAGATACATAATAGCATATACTACTATGAGACCTTGGGCAAAGATTGCATAGGACATAATTATTCTTTTTTTACCTGAAATTTAAATTTAACTGAGTGTCCTTTATTTTATCTGACAACCTTATCACAGGGGATTACATTAGTGAAATCTTAGACATTATCTAGAACAGTGCTGGTGCATGTAAGTGCTCAATAAATGTTAGTCTTTATTTTTGGAATCATCCCATCCTACAAATGATGGAAAACTCAGGTTAAATAATTTTCATTTCTTTCCATAAGTCAAAAGTAGTTTACCTGGATTCTAATTCCCTGCGGCCACTTTAGAAAACTAGTTTAACAGTTCCTCAAAATGGTAAACATAGAGCTGCCCAGTGACCTGGCAACTAATCCAGCCCATGCTCTGGGATCAGATTAAACACTGTTAATATCGAGAGGTGGGGAACACTGGAGGCCATCTTCAAGGATGTCTACCATGGCATGGAATGGATGTCTACCAAATCAGGACAGAAGATACTTCAGTACCCTACTCTGAGGGGTTGCCGATCTTTCTTTTTAGAGGGAAAGCAAAAGGTTAAAATATAAAAATACGAGAATTTAGAAGTCCCTTTTCAGTCCCTCAGGAGAACTAAATGCTTATAGAATAATTTAAACATATTGCAGTTAAAGAACTGAAACTCTCTCTTTAACACAAATTAAGGGTTTAATAGTTGGCTCTCCTAGATTCTGTGACCTTCAGAGAGAGTAGCTGCTGCAAAAAAACCCATAATGGGCTGAATATATGTGTGTCTACGTATTTTAGCTGGCTTTTTGTTAGATATATGTTTGAACTATCAAGTGAATGTTAATTTTTGTGCATAGAAGACTCGCATACATTTATTGGCTACTAGAGTATGTTACTGTGTGAAAAATATATAATGTGAGCAGGCCGTGTTTATCAATTTGTAATGTCTTCTGCAACAACAAATAAAAAACAAACAAGACAGGCAACGGTAGCCTAAACAAGGAGGGGCTTATTTTCTCACACAGTTTAAGTCCAGCAGTAGGCAGTCCTGGCCTGGCACAGCCCAGAGAAATAATCGAGGACCCAGGAATCTGTGTTTCACCCTTGTAATCCTTAGTGTGCTGACGTGTTGATTGATGATACCACAATGGCTACTGCAGCTCAAGATATCTGTGCCCATTTTTAAGGCAGGAAGAAAAAGAGAGCAGCACAATTGGCCAGAACTGGGTCACGTGGCCTCTCCTGGTTTGAAAGGATGCTCAGAAAAAAGGCACTGACTCTCTCCAGCCTCTCAAGTGGAAGAGGACAAGGATGAAAAGGGTTGAGAATGGGTTTTGAGTTAGCTTTAATAAAGGGAATCATGGTAAAAAAGTTGACAAATACTGCTTTAAATGCACAACAGGAATTGGATAAGTTTACAGGGGGAAATTAAAAATTAGGGGTACAGGGGCGCCTGGGTGGCTCGGTCGGTTAAGCTTCCGACTTCGGCTCAGGTCATGATCTCGCGGTCCGTGAGTTCCAGCCCCGCGTCGGGCTCTGTGCTGACAGCTCAGAGCCTGGAGCCTGTTTCAGATTCTGTGTCTCCCTCTCTCTGCCCCTCCCCTGTTCATGCTCTGTCTCTCTCTGTCTCAAAAATAAATAAACATTAAAAAAAAAATTAGGGGTACAATAAGAACCAAGAATTGATTGAACACTGTGGGTTAGTTCACAGGACACGGAGGAGCCCAGCCCTATCAGGTGGAGAATAATGTTGAGAAGTGATAGAATTGGGTATGAGGCTGAGATTGACTGTAATAGTTAATAGGACATCCCTGAATGGTTTTGAGCAGGGGAATAATGTGTGAAGAAGGGGGTGAGAAATATTTGCTAAGATGAATTATAAGAAGGTGAATTGGAAGGTGAGGAAGCTAAGATGCTGCTATAATAATGCAGTTGTGAAATGCCAACTATTAAGACTGAATCACGTGTGATTCTAATATTCAACTAATTTTGACCTACAACATCATTAGATTCATTTCATGTTGGAGGGGATGGTAGGATGTCCATATGGAGAAGTCTGGTGAGTAAATGAAGACAGAGGACACAGACTTTCTGAGACTAAAGTATTGGAGAAAATGTGAGTATCTAGATAAAAGTAGGTACTTTCCATTCTATAGTTCCTGGGTGATTTCATTTCCTTTCAACGCTGAAGCTGTCACTTGCTAACGGCTTTAACCCCCACATTTATTTCTAAGCTCCACACTCTTATATTCAACTGCTCACAGGACATCTGCCTTCAGATATTCCAATGGACCCTTCCAACTCATCATGTCAAAATAGGTATCATTTGTCTTCTTCCTTCGCTTTGTTTCATCTCTTTCATATACGGCTCTTATTTTTTGTCTCATTTAATGATATCAACATCCGACTTGCTGACTATGCTAAAAACTTTGAACTTGTCTTAGATTGTTCCTTCTTTTTACTCCCTCCATCCCTTTGCCCATAGACCTGATCATTTCTGCTTCTTGAATCCATTCTTACTTTCCATCTCCCACTGCCATTCTCTTAGTTCAGGCTCCCAAGACTTCTCTTCTGGATTATGAAAATGCCTTTTACTTGCTTAGGTCTTCTCTTAGGGGATCGTCCAAACTGCTACCCAAGGGATCGCTTAAGATACAAATACCACCTTGTCTCTTTCTTGCTTAACCCCTTTTAGTGGCTTTCAATACACAACGAATAAGGTCTGAATTTATTACCAGGGCCTAGAAGAATCCTCCACAATGCTCACTTTATCTCCCACTTCACTTCCTTACACCCACCCAAGCCCCTCTAAGTTCCTCCATACCAGACTTTTTGTCCTTTTCCAGAAGTGCTGTGCTGTGTCGTAATTCCATGCCTTTCCGTTTATTATTCCCTTAGGCTGAAATCGTCATGTCCATCTTTGAACATTTTGGCCCTCTTTTACTAATATCTCCTCCTTTGAGACTTCATAGATATCAGTCACACCCTTCTTTTTTCTCCCATTGTAATTTGCACTAACTGCTCATCAAATTATATAATTCTTGCTCAAGTGTTTTCCTCTGGCTCATGGACAATGTGGTCTTGGAGTGTCCTGGTGTCTTGTACAGTTCCTGGCTCATCGTTGGTGCTCCATCCATATTGGTTCAGTGCACTGACAGAACGTGGATAAGTTGTCCCCAGGAGAAAGACTAGGACAGGGGAGCAAAGCTGATCCAAAGGGATGCTCGTAATTAGAGGATGGAGAAAAAACCCAATGGACCAATCAGTGAGATTAGGCAAGAATCATTCACTTAGCATGTTGTAGGACACTGTACTGACTATAAGGAAATATGCTGGTGTGTTAAGTTAATGAGATATTTATTTTGGTTTAGCTTTGTCTCCGGTTACATCCAGTTGTCTAAAGCCAGACTTTTCTGTTACTTTGATTTGTAGTTTCTAAACAGCTCTTACAAGTACTGTCATATTTTCGTAAAGGTACTCAATTTGTAGGTTTTTGTAACTGAAATACAAATTTTAACTTGGTGAGGAGAAGTACAGAGGGAAAATGTCTGAATCTAAAATCCCAGAGGTAAGTTCCTTCCTAGACACTTACCAAGTTGACAATGTTCCTTTGTCACATTTGGAAATTATACTTTCTTTTTTTTTTTAACGTTTATTTATTTTTTGAGACAGAGAGAGAGAGACAGAGCATGAACGGGGGAGGGGCAGAGAGAGAGGGAGACAGAATCGGAAGCAGGCTCCAGGCTCCGAGCCATCAGCCCAGAGCCCGACGCGGGGCTCAAACTCACGGAGCGCGAGATCGTGACCTGAACTGAAGTCGGAAGCTTAACCGACTGAGCCACCCAGGTGCCCTGGAAATTATACTTTCTAGGAATGTTATTGCTTGTGCTCACTATTGGTCTCCTGACTATACTCAGCTCCCACAGAGTGAAAGTGAGTACGAAACATGATGTTCAATCCCTTCTCACGCTCACCAACCACAGAAGTGGTATTATCATATAAAATCTAATTAGAGGCAAAACTAGCAACAATTATGCTCTAAATATTAATTTCCAATTGTTTATAACCTAGTGCTTAAACTCCACTGTATATATTTTGTGGTCTATTGATTGTCCCAAATATACATACTATTGCCTACACAGAATTTTTACATTAGTCTTCCCATTCCACTTGTTATTTAGGGGATCACTATGTTCATATATTCTGTTCAATGTTTCGTTTTTTACTTCCTATTGGCCTTGACTCCTAGGACTCTCTAAACTATTCTTTTTGGGTTTGTGCCATATTATGTTCGATTCTTTCTTTTTTTTCCCCCCAAAGTTTATTTATTTATTTAGTTTGAAAGAGAGAGAGCGTGCACACAGCTGGGGAGGGGTGGGTGGGGGGCGTGGAGAAAGAATGCCAAGCAGTGCAGAGCCCGACGTGGGGCTTGAACTCACAAACCACGAGATCATGATCCGAGCTGAAACCAAGAGTTGGATTCCTAACCAGTTGAGCCAGGCTCCCCTGTTTGATTATTTCTTAATCCAAGTCATAGCCTCACCAAACTCCTTCTCTTTCAATAGCCTATCTTATCACCAACATTGGCTCTTGATCAAGCTCAACCTGCTCATAAGAGATCCTGGCTTATTTAGCTTATTCAAAGTCACCCACTTGAATTTTTTTCTTAATTTTCTTTATTCTTTTAAAGTTTTCCTCTCGGAATTTTACCTTCTGTAGTCTTTCATTAAGGTTTTAAAATTATGAAAGTGAGCCATGTTCTGTATGAAAAATCTGGAAAACGCAAACACAACTGGGAGGGGAGAGGAGAATAGTTTGTAATCCCTCGACCCAACCAC
This sequence comes from Prionailurus viverrinus, assembly GCF_022837055.1. Classification (NCBI taxonomy): domain Eukaryota; kingdom Metazoa; phylum Chordata; class Mammalia; order Carnivora; family Felidae; genus Prionailurus; species Prionailurus viverrinus. The sequence goes on from NC_062566.1 coordinate 93,448,947, forward strand.
TAGCATAGATATGGCTATTCTCTTTCAATTTTCTCTTAGCATGAACATGTATTTCCCCATGTCATAAACTCTTCAAAGCAATTTGTGATTGTACTAGATGTTCCACTTTCAAGATTACGATGTCATTATTTTCTGTTAGAATATTAACTTAAAAGAAAAAGACCACTGACAATACCAAATTGCTTTCAAAGAGTATTAAACCAATGTATGCCCCGCAGTAGTATGGGAGTGCCAACCTCTCTGCATTTTTTTCCAGTACCGAATATTATTATGCTAATTTGATAGGCATATTTTTCTCTTTAAAGATGATCAAAAGCCCTAAAAAACAACACCAAAGAATTCATAAAGCTCATAGAGTCAGAACTTAGGAGTCAAAGGAAGCTATAGAAGCTGTCTAGTCCAGTGCTGAGGGGTATTGGGTATGGAGCCAGAGGCAAGCACTACCCAGGATTCAAGATTTTCGGCATCTCTTATAATCTCGAAACAAAATCAGCCTTAGCAATTTTTTTTTTTTTAAAGATTGAGAAAAGTTACAGTTATGTCAGCTTCTAGAAGACCTGGTACGTCAATAATATTGGTGTCAACACACATTTCACCAGCTAGCTGTCCTCTTTCCAGTTATAGGTCCAGTGTATGGACATCTTTGTCCCAGAAAAGGCCAAGTTAAGCCAGGACCATTCAAGTTTGTTTCCCCTCCAAAGTTTTGTTTCAGTTTGGCACATACTGACCACCAAGGTCAGTAAACAGAGAAAGGTCAGTCAGTTGGGATAGTCGAGGTATCCACTGACTGGGTCTGGAAGGCTATGAAGGGTGGAAAAGAGAAACCAGATGAAAATGGTATGAGTAAGGCAGACTCTTTCCTAAATCAAATTAAAACTCCTGTCATGTCTACTTCCAAGAAGAAGAAAAGTAGCTGGTGAAAATCATATGCTTCAAAGCAGGTGGACTGCTCAAAGAAGGCACCCTTGAGTGATGGAGAGTTAATGCATAATAAAGAAATGCTTTAAGTTGCAGATATTGCATTGTCTGATTTTAAATTAAAAAAAACAACTCACCAACCACAGGTATTTTATTTTTCATAAATAGGCCTTTGTGTTGCTCACTGTAGACTATGCTTTGGATATAGTATCCCAGAAGGAATTTTTTTTTCCCTCTCTCTCTCTCTTTTGCCCTCCTCTATTGAGTGCCAAAGCAAGCCAGATCCCGCTTATCTAGAGTTTATAATCTAATGAGGAAGACGGTGAATAAGGAAATGAACAAATGGATATTTTGGAAGAGTGAAATGCTTCCACTGAATGGTCACGGGAGTCTTTCAGAGGAGGTACTATTTGAACTGAGACCCAAACATGGACAAGGGACCAGCCTCGGGAAGATCTGGGAACAAAGTGTTTAATGAGAACATGGCAAGAATAAAGATCCTGAGTGGGGAGAAGAGACAGCATGTCCCCAATATGCAGCTTTGGGTTTGGGTGAGAGATCATTTGTGTTATATTCAGGAAGTGTCCATCTATTGATGGGGTGAGAGGTGTTTTTTTTTTTTTTTAATGTTTATTTACTTTGAGAGAGAAAGAGAGCATGAGCAGGGGAGGGGCAGAGAGAAAGGGAGAGAGAATATCAAGCAGGCTCCCCACGGAGCCTGATGCGGGGCTAGATCCCATGTAACCATGAGATCATGACCTAACCTGAAATGAAGAGTCGGACTTTTAACCAACTGAGCCACCCAGGCACCTCTTAGTGAGAGTTTTTAATCAAAAGGTGATATTGTATTTTTATCAAATCCTTTAATAGCATCTACAGAGATGACTAAATATATGATTTTTCTTTCTAGATCTATTATGGTGAATTACATTAATAGATTTTCCAACATTAAAGTAAACCACGGTTCCTAGAAGGAAACCTACTTGGTGTATTACTATTTTAACGTGCTGTTGGATTCTCTTTGCTTATAGGCTCTTTGGCATTAATAATCATTAGTGCTATTGGTCTGTAGTTTTATTCTTGGTGCTGTCTTTATCATATTGGTGTCAGCGTTGTAGTCATTGATACTGTTACAAAGTAACACTATTAATAACATTATTATAATTATTAAGTATATTTAATTATAACTATTATAAGTTAACATATGCCTTGTGACTCAGTCGGCTAAGCATCTGACTTCCAGTCAGGTTATGATCTTGAGGTTTGTGAGTCTGAGCCTCACGTCAGGCTCTGGGCTGACAGCTCAGAGCCTGGAGCCTGCATCGGATTCTGTGTCTCCCTCTTTCTCTGCCCTTTCCCCACTAGCGCACGCTCTCTCTTTCTTAAAAACAAATAAAAATTTTTAAAAATTTAATATTTATTTATTTTTGAGAGAGAGAGACAGCGTGTGTGAGCGGGGAAGGGGCAGAGAGAGAGGGAGATGCAGAATCTGAAGCAGGCTTCAGGCTCTGAGCTGTCAGCACAGAGCCCAATACATTAAAAAAATTTTGTAAGTTAACATACAAAGCAATACCGTTAATAATATTACAAAGTAAGAATTTATTTTGTAGATTATTAATAATTTCCTTTATTTTCTACACAAAAGAGCAGTTTATTATCTTTTAAATATATTTTTTAATGTTTATTTTTTGAGAGAGACACGAGTTGGGGAGGGGCAGAGAGAGAGGGAGACACAACATCCAAAGCAGGCTCCAGGCTCTGAGCACTGTCAGCACAGAGCCCTACACAGGGCCCGAACCCACAAACTGTGAGATCATGACCTGAGCTGAAGTTGGCTGCTTAACCAACTGAGCCACCCAGGCTCCCCTACACAAAGGAACAGTTTAAATAACATCGCAAATGTCTTGAACAATTTAACATTGTAGTTCTCAACCTCGGCTGCATATTGGAATCACCTGGGGACCTTAAAATCTACTACTACCTCCCAGAGATGCCAATTTAATTGGTTGGGGGCACAGTCTGGACTCCTAGATGTTTCCAAAGATTCTGAGGTGATTGCAATGTACGGCCAAAGTTGAGAGCCATTGGTTTAGCTGAAGTCTCCCAGTGAAATCATCTGGGTCATGTTCTTTTGGTGTGGGAGAGCTATGGGACCACTTTTTCTGTTTCTTCTCTATAGTTGATCTGCTTAGATTTTGTCTCTTTTGGGGAAGTTTCATTAAATTACACTTCCTTAGATAAATATTTGTATTATTAAGATTTTTCAAATTTCTTTGAAAGATTGAGAAAAGTCAACTTTCATGAATGTTTTAATTTTTTCTGTGTCTGACTATTTTTCCTTATGTTTCATTTATTATCTGTATTCAGGATTTGTCTTTTTTTTCTCCTTGATTTGTTAGATAAGATTTTATTTGCCTTTTTGTTTTTAAAGCACCAGCTCTTGGGATTTATTTCTATTTTTCTCTGTTTTTTATTAAAAAAAATTTTTTTTTAACGTTTATTTATTTTTGAGACAGAGAGAGACAGAGCATGAACAGGGGAGGGGCAGAGACAGAGGGAGACACAGAATCCGAAACAGGCTCCAGGCTCTGAGCTGTCAGCACAGAGCCCGACGCGGGGCTCGGACCCACGGACCGTGATATCATGACCTGAGCCGAAGTCGGATGCTTAACCGACCAAGCTACCCAGGCGCCCCGATTTTCTCTGTTTTTTAATTAATTAGCCTCTACCTTTATCTTTATTGCTTTATTTTATTTTCCTTAGAAAAGAAACAAACAAGAATAAATAAATCTAACCATTTGAGTTATTAGAACTTAAAGTTTTTTTCTTTCCTTTTTATGTGGACATAAGTATTATCTAAGGCTATGAGATTCTCTGGAACTATTGTTTTAGTTTTACCCCTAAAATCTTGTAGTGCTTCATTGCTGTTATAGTTTAGATATTCTCATCTTTGATCCAAGAGTTGTCTATTAAGGGTAGTTGACTTTGACTGGCTGGCTCAGTCAAAAGCACATGTGACTCTTGATCTTGGGGTCGTTAGTTTGAACCCCACGTTGGGTGTAGAGATTACTTAAAATAAATAACCTTAAAAAAATTACTTTCAATGTTTATTTATTTTTGAGAGGGAGAGAGACAGAGTATGAGCAGGGGAGGGGCAGAGAGACAGGGAGACACAGAATCCGAAGCAGGCTCCAGGCTCTGAACTGTCAGCACAGAGCCTGATGCAGGGCTTGAACTCACGAATTGTGAGATTATGACCTGAGCTGAAGTCGGACGCTTAACTGACTGAGTCACCCAGGCGCCTCATAAACAAAGTTTAAAAAGAATATTTGAGGGGCGCCTGGGTGGCACAGTCGGTTAAGCGTCCGACTTCAGCCAGGTCACGATCTCGCGGTCCGTGAGTTCGAGCCCCCCGTCAGGCTCTGGGCTGATGGCTCAGAGCCTGGAGCCTGTTTCCGATTCTGTGTCTCCCTCTCTCTCTGCCCCTCCCCCGTTCATGCTCTGTCTCTATCCCAAAAATAAATAAACGTTGACAAAAAAATTAAAAAAAAAATAAAAAGAATATTTGATACTATTCTTTTCTTTCTTTTTTTTTTTTTTTGGAAGTGAGTTTTATTCTCTTATCAATAGAAATACTTCTAAATACATCCAAATTCTGTTAGCTGCTGATGCTGTGGAAAAATAAATAAATAAATAAATTCTGTTGCATCAGACACCATTATAAATCTTGTAAGAAATATCAAGATGAATATGGTGTTCTATCATTCCAAACTTTCAGATCTCTCAAAATTATTGAAGAACAGTAGGAATGAAACATCCTACATCTGATAACACAGAAACTTATCAAGAGAATACAAGTTCTGGGGCTCCTGGCAGGTTCAGTTAGTAAAGCATGTGACTCTTGATCTCCAGGCCATGAATTTGAGCCCCACATCGGGTGTAAAGATTACTTTTACTTTTTTTTTTTTTTTAAGTTTATTGTCATTGATTTTGAGAAAGAGATAGAGAGACAGCAGGGGAGGAGCAGAGAGAGAGAGGGAGGTAGAATTCCAAGCAGGTTCCGTGTTGTCAGCACAGAGCCTGATTTGGGGCTCAAACTCATGAACCCTGAGATCGTGACCTGAACTGAAGTCAAGAATCGGACACTTAACCGACTGAGCCACCAAGGTGTCCCCAGAGATTACTTTTAAGACAACAAAAAAAGAGAATACAAGTTCTTCAAGGCTTTCCATTTTTAAGTGTCCCTTGTGTCAAGAATCGAATTTTACCAGAGAGCATTGGATCACCGTAACAGCAATCACCTATTTCAATGTTTATTTATTTTTGAGAGAGAGAGACAGAGAGAAAGGGAGACACAGAATCCAAAGCAGGCTCCAGGCTCTGAGTTGCCAGCACAGATCCCAATACAGGGCTCAAACTCACAAACTGTGAGATCATGACCTGAGCTGAAGTTGGCTGCTTAACCGACTGAGCCACCCTGGCAGCCCAGCAATCACCTATTTCAGATAGTTCCTGTGACATGTCCTATTTGTGTGTCTCTCCCTTGGGCACATCCTAGCCAGATTACTGGGACTTTTTTCTAGTTACTTAAATCAAAGATACCAGTTTGAGTACAGAGAATTTGTGAATCTTCAAGCAGATAAGGAAACCCAACATTAAACTGCTGTTGAAGACTCTCTTCAACTGTAGAGAGGCTGTAGACATCTCTGCATCTTTGTACCTTTCACTTCAAGAAGTGAAACCTTTCAAGAAGAAATCCTTCCGTGTCCTAGTCCATGTGGAGTTGCTGGAAAGTGAGAGATCGCAGCACAAAGCCACAAAGCTGGAGAGCACCGACATGCATTTGCCCTCCATGCTTCCACAGGAGCAGCAAGGATAGGTGATACTATTCTTTTTTTTTTTTTTTTTTAAGTCTATTTTGAGAGACAGAGAAAAAGCATGAGTGGGGGAGGGGCAGAGAGAAAGAGAGAGAGACAATCCCAAGCAGGCTCCACACTGTCAGCACAGGACAACCTGGGGCTTGAACCCACGAACTGTGACATCATGACCTGAGCTGAAGTTTGAGACTTGACCGACAGCCACCCAGGTGCCCCTAGTTAGTACTATTCTTAATCTTCCATTTCTTTAGATCATGTCTATTAATTCTCTACTAGCAAAAATGATGAGATTAATTTGTTTTCTCTTTATCTCCCTTCCCTTTCTTTTATCACCTAATTTTAACTATAGTATCTATTACCTATATCCTATTATTATAAAAAAAGATTGTGTAGTATTTTTTGGTAACTGTTAATTATGCTTATATACTCAATTGATTTCTCGGTGTAAAGAAAACTTTTAGCCCCAGGTATTAAAAAAATAGAGAAATCAGTACTCTTTAACTACTTCCTACCTTTTCCCCATTCCCCTCTCAACTTTCTTATTCAGTTTCCACTTTGTCAGAGTTCACAGCATTAGAACTCGGTTCTGTAACTGCAATTCTCCATTTTGTTTTAGTTCAAGTACAACTATTAAATAGATTCAATGTTCATGGGCAGCTCTTTGCTGTAGGTTTTCCATTTATGTCTTGGTTGACTGAAATTTGTCCTTCGAGAGTTTCTTCAGATGGACCTCATGGGAACAATATTCCCTGAGTGTTTGCATGTTCAAAATTGTTGATTGCCTTTAGAAGTGACTGACAGTTTGGAGTACATATTTTCTTTCTGGGAGATACTGCTATCCTAACAGTGAATGTCATCATGGGGAAATCTGAGGCTAATCTGATTTTTCACCTTTATAAGTGACTTGATTCTTCCCTCCCCCCCCCCCCTCCTTCCACCTTGGCTAATGAAAGCATCTCTATTTTAAAGTAACCTTTTAGGGGCTCCTGGGTGACTCAGTCGGTTAAGTGTCTGATTACTGATTTCCGCTCAGGTCATGATCTCATGATTCGTGAGTTCAAGCCCTTCTTCGGGCTCTGTGTTGACAGTGCAGAACCTGATTGGAATTCTCTGTTTCCTTCTCTCTCTGCCTCTCTCTCTCTCTCTAATAAGTAAATAAACATTAAAAAAAATAAAAGACAAATTAAAAAAAATGACCTTTTATCTTCAAAGTCAAGTAAATCTTCTACAACCATTCCAAGTCAAGATTTTTGTGGGATAGGGTGTGCCATTTCAGTCTGTAAATTCAAGTTGCCTTTTATTCCAGGAAAGTTTTTTGTTTTTTTATATAAATGTTTATTCATTTTTTGAGAGAGAGAGAGAGCATGAGTGGAGGGAGGGACACAGAGAGAGAGGGACAGAGATTCTGAAGTGGGCTCTATGTTTACAGCAGTGAGCCTGATTCAGGGCTTGAACTCATGAACCGTGAGACCATGACCTGAGCTGAAATCAAGAGTCAGACATTTAACCAACTAAGCCACCCAGGCTCCCCCAAATTTTTCTTTTTGGCCCAGGATTTTGCACGTGAGACATTTTAGCCTTTTCTCCTCAGCCAATGAACAGAAGCAGCTACAGAGCTTTTCAAGGTAGTCTCTTTTTTCTCCTCATGAACACATGACTTCCTGTGAGTATGGCTTATTTGTGGGATTCCAGTGTAGTCCCACCTTCTCTGCTATTCAAAACCAGGGAAACTCATTCTAGATAGCTAGGACTGCCAGAATAAAGTACAACAGACTAGGTGACTTCAAACAGAAATATATTCTCTCACAGCTCTGGAGGCCAGCAGTGCAAACTCAAGGTATTGGTTTCTTTAGAGGCTCTGAGGGAGAATCTGTTCCACGCCTCCATCCTAGCTCCTGGTGTTTCTTGTCTGGTAAATGCATCACTTCAGTCTCTCATCTTCACGTGGTGTTCTCCTCTGTGTATCACCCTGTCCAGATTTCTATCTTCTTATAAAAGACTCTAGTCATTTGATTAGGGCCCATCTCAATCCAGGATGACCTCATGTTATGTTGAGTCCATCTGCAAACACTATTTCCAAACAAGGTCACAGTCAGAGGGGCTAGGACTTCAACACACCTTTCGAGGGGACACAGTTCAACTTATAATACCACCTCATCCTCATTGTTTTACCGACAATGCTTTACAAACACTTCATTTTTCACCTCAGTATATGCATCTCATGAGATGTGAAGCCTTGGGAGCCCTCCCTCAGTTCCCTTCAATGCCTTTGCTTAAACTCCATTGCTTTTGGTATCCCTTCAACCTATTTTGTGGTTAGGAGCCTCACCTCTTCTACATTTTTTATTGACGATGAGATTTTTATTCCTGTCTCTTGTTTCCTTTGTTTTTGTTTGGGCGGTTTCTAAGAGATGAAGGAAATGCCAGTTTTATGTGACATCTTCAAACTGGAGAAGCCTTGGGTGTTCCCCATTCTTGAGGGGTCATTGACACATTGAATTGAACAAGAAAGGAATGTACACTATTTTTAATGCTTATTTCATCAAAATAGCCTTGTAATATCCTAGTCTCAGTCTAGCAGACACCAGTTCTATCTACCAGTTCCTCACAGGTAGGAATTCGCAAAATTTACTTATATCAAGACTTAAAAATATTTCATAAGGATCATATTGAGCTGATACACAATTGCAATTATCTTTTACTTTTATATAACAGTGTTAACACTTCTTTCATTATATGATAATTAGAAAGCTAATATTTATTTATTTTTCTCAGTGTATAACGAGTCTGTGTTGTATTTTTAGAACTGTGTAGTGTTGAAAAGTCTTTTTAAGGTCTAAATGATTTTTACTCTAGTTGAGCCTTTCTAAAAATAAACATTTTAAGAAACCTAAAACTATTCTGTCAACTTAAGGGATTCATTTCCAGGAATAGCCATTCACTTTTTATATATAGAATACTTTAAAAATTCTTAGTCCCTAAATATTCCTGGAATCTGCTGATTTATTGAGATTTATTCTTGTAATACTTTCTACTAAGTCTACTAAATACTTGATTCCATTTAATGCTAATAACAGGCCTGACTTTTCAAGTCTCTCCAAGCTTGTCAATTTTGAATTATTGCCACTTCAGCTTCGTGTGATTCTCCTGAATGGCAGAGTCAGCTAAGTAATGGAGGCACTCAACATACAGAGCTGCTCAGAATTACAGAATACAAAGCAGCTCATTTTAACCATTTGTCTGCTCAGGACTAGGAGAGGTATATAATGTAGTTACCCAAGTGATTTTTGCCACAATAGGCAGGAATTTGGGGAAGATGTCTGCTTTTTGAAAAACAACACTCCTGGCCTACCACTAACCTAATCATGTGAGAGCCAGTGTAGCACAGTGTTCAAGGATGTAGCCTTGGAGCCCAGCTGCCTGGGTTCAGATCTTGGCTCTAAAAGTTGTGTGAACTTGGACAAGCTTCTTAATCTCTGTGCCTCAGTTTCTTCATCTGTAAAAGGAGGGTTGGGGTTGGGTTAAATGGGTTAACATAAGTAAAGCACTTTGAATGGTGCCTGGCCCACCTTGAGCACTGTACGAGCGTTAGCTATCAAGACAAGCATTAGTTACCGTCTTCATTTACTCCCTGGACCTACAGCCAAACCAGGAGAGTAGCAGCCAATGACTAGCTACACCGAGAAGTGCTAGCCTAGAGATTAGGAGGTGCTCAAAAACCACTGATGAAACAAGTCACTGACTGGAGAAGTTTTGTGTGAAGGAAGGACACCAAACTCGAACCCTTGTCTCAAGACAGGACAGGAAGTTGCTTTCAAGAAATAAAGCACCTCAGAGTGCCTGGGTGGCTCAGTCAGTTAAGTGTCGGACTTCAGCTCAGGTCATGATCTCATGGTTTGTGGACTCGAGCCCCGTGTCGGGCTCTGTGCTTGATACCTCAAAGCCTGGAGCCTGGTTCGGAGTCTGTCTCTCTCTTTCTCTGTCCCTCCCGTCTCACACCCTGTCTCTTCCTCAAAAATAATTAAACATTAAAAAAATTTAAAAAAAAGAAAGAAAGAAAGAAAGAAAGCACCTCAAATCTCCAAGAAGACTGTCTGGCCCATGGGTGCTCTGTAGCTCTCAGTGGCATCTGAAGAGTTAATGGCCCTATTTCAGAGTGGGAATATTTAAGCCCCTCATTCCAGCCACAAGGAAGGAAGGGTAAGGTACTGAACACCAAGGAATGAATAGTTCCTAATAGTAAACAGATAGAAATTGTTGGCCCAGAAAATAAGCAACCAGATAAGATGAAAGAGATTAAGTCATAAAATTAAGTTACTCTATCTGCTCTGTTTGTGAATATTTTAAGTCAGTAAAACCTTTCCCTTTTTATTTCAAGAACTTATGAATTTTTAATAGGTAAAGTTCTGGGCAAGGTGTTTGGCTTCCACTCGCATCTGTGTGGAAAAGGCTGCAGTACGGTGCTCATGACCGTCCATCTCCTCTGTATCCCCAACCCTCTATATCTCCAACAGACCTCAACTCATGGCTTTTCATGTGATATTTCAGTTTTCTTGTGGGATGACAAAGACCTGTAAATCTATGTTGGTGCAGGGGCGCCTGCACGGGTTAAGCATTGGACTATGGGTCAGGTCATGATCTCATGGTTTGTGAGTTCCAGTCCTGAATCAGGTTCTGCACTGACAGTGTGGAACTTGCTTGGGATTCTCTCTCTCTCCCTCTCTCTCTGCCCCTCCCCCCCCACTCTCTCTCAATATAAATAAATAAACTTTAAAAAAAAAAAAAAGCTATGTTGGTGCAAATAATAGGAGGCCTAGGGATAAGATAGAAAATAAAAACCCTGTTTAATAGGTCAGGTGGTGCTGAGAAGCCATGAGAGCTTCCAATCCAGGCTTTAGGATTTACAGGCCGCTGATTTCAGGAAAGTTATTTAATGCCTCCAAATATATATATATATATATATATATATTTAATGTTTAATATTTAAATATATAATAAATTTAATATTTAAGAAAATATATTAATATACATTAATTATAAACATTGTAATTATAAATTAATTATAATATAATTATATATAATATATTAATATATTTTATTATATATTAAATTTATTATATATTAAATATATGTGTATATATGCATATATATATATATTTTAAGTAAGCTCTACAGCCAATGTGGGGCTTGAACTCATGACCCTGAGATCAAGAGTCACATTCTCTACTGACTGAGCCAGCCAGGTGCCCCTGAGGTTATTTAACCTTTCAAACCATATTTTCCCTATCTGTAAAATGGGGTTAATATTATCTTCTGAGGCTGTGGTAAAGAAGAAAGATAATCTATGTAAAATGAAAGGCACAAAGTAGGCCCTCAACTAATAGAGTGTTTCTCATTAGTAACTGAAGACAGAAGCATCTGACCTGATTATATTTAAACCAGCTTGGTATTTCCTGCCTCCAGCAATAAGGTGAAAGCTAGAAATCAGGATTTTTAAATATATACACACAGAGATCCTATTCAAGACCTCTATGCATTATAGAATAATGGAGAATCTACATTTTTGGAAAATTATTCACTATAGCACACGATTAGAACAACACGGCCACTTGCTCACAATGAAACAAGTGAGTTCTGATGTTAGCTGTGTAGTGGTATAAAGTAAGATTTAGACGCTGAGGGCGGAAACTGTCCTCTTCAGGATTCCCGGAAACAGCTGCTCTGGTGTGGGGTACACAGGAAGTACCGAAAATGCTTGTTAAGTATTTTATTAAAGTGCACCTTATACATATTCATACACACATACATTTCGAGAACTCATTTCTGTACCTTTGAGAATGAATCTTAAAAGAAAAAATGTAGTCAAGCAAAGCTTTTGCACGGACTGCTAAGGTTAGGGTTGAACACTGATTTATCCTTTCTCATAGTCTAGGACCCCTGGTGCTGTACAAAGCAAGAAAGCCAGGGTAGGCAAAAAGATGGGAAGGAAGTAAACAATATGAACTGTGGTTCTATTAGCAGACGGACTTCAGGTTACGTTTTCTACCTATGTTTTAATTTAGTGAACATACTCCTTTAATACTTTTAAACCCTGATTTTTTCCCTCCAATCAGGGACATATAGGTATGGGCATGTCCTACCCTCCACCGCTCCCTCCACCCACCCAATACTCATACTCCCTCTTACAGATGCATTCTTGGCTAGGCTGAAGCTAAACCAAACATTAAATATAGAACTAAGGATTGAATGAAAGTGTCCTTACTTTATTGTTTTCTTGAGATTTAAGTACTGATGTTCCAGGCCTAAATAGCTTTGGTTCTTGTATACACCAGCTGAATTTACAACCCATCATTTTGTCCATGAACTTCAATTTTGATATTGGTTGAGGATTCCAGAAAATATTATCATACAACAGATTTGGATTTTTAAAATCAAAGTTACGCGGGGTGCCTGGGTGGCTCAGTCGGTTGGGCGTCCGACTTCGGCTCAGGTCATGATCTCGCGGTCCGTGAGTTCAAGCCCCACGTCGGGCTCTGTGCTGACAGCTCAGAGCCTGGAGCCTGTTTCAGATTCTGTGTCTCCCTCTCTCTCTGACCCTCCCCCATTCATGCTCTGTCTCTGTCTCAAAAAAAATGAATAAATGTTAAAAAAAAAATTTTAAATCAAAGTTATGTGAGTATATAGTACAGAGTTAAGTAGTTCTTGCGTTGGTTATCTATTGCTACATAACAAATTACCCTACAACCCAAGGGCTTAAAACAATGATAAACATTTATTATCTCATTATCTGTGGGCCAAGAATTTGGGACAAGCTTAGTTCTGGTCGTTCCGGGGTCTTTCAGGGCCTTTCGTGAGGTTGTAGTCAAGGTGTTGGCCATGGCCGAAGACATCTGTAGGCTTGTCTGGGGCTGGACGATACACTTCCAAAGTGGCTCATTGTCATGATTGGTAAGTTGGTGCTGGATGTTGGCAGGAAGCCTCAGTTCTTCACCATGTGGACTTCTCCATAGGGCTGCTTGTGTGTCTTTACACATGACAACCGGCCTCCCTCAGATCCATGTGGGAGCCTCAATGTCTTTTATGATCTAACCTCGGAAGTCACATTTCATACAAGGTCCTATTGGTTACACAAGGCAGGCCTATTCACTGTGGAAGGGGACGACACCAGACCAGACTTCTCAGGGTCACCTTGGAGGCTGGCTACTAGAGTTCTGCAAAGTTTGATATACACGCATCCAAATCTCTAAGTCACACCTGTGGAGTAGAGGTGGGGTTGGTGGAGCGGGTATGTCGGGGTAGATTTCTTTTTTTCCCCGAGATAGAAATTTTTAATTTTTAGCTGATTCTTTTGATATGCTTACTTTTGATATAGATTTTCTCTCTCTTGCACTTTCATTTTTCACCGCCTGCTCCACTCCGTGTACCTATTTCTAAGATGGTCTCCCTGCTCTTCTCATTCCTATTCTAGTCTACTTGGATTTGCAGGTAAATAAAAGTACGGGGTGCTGAGGAAGGGCCTGAGATGCCCTTCTTTGAGTAAAAATATTTACATTTCAGAGAATGATTTCTCTGGAATGATATTCAAAACAAAACAGTTACAAATTGGACTTGTGCTTAAAATAAGGATGTGCGACTCATTCATCACAGAAAGAAATAGAATTCATCATCGATGTAATAAAGACATTTGGCTGTCAAGAACTAATGTGACACATGATGAAGTTAGCTTTATTAGAGGTGATTCCTGGCCTCACCGCCATGGCCTACGGAAGAGCCAAGATGAATTTACATATTTGTAAAGACAGCTGGATGATTGCATATTTGTTAAAAGTACACGTGCTTAATCTATGTAAGCTTTTTAGTAGATTTATATCTGCCGACTCCACAGGGCTTTGTGCTGCCTCCGGTGCCCCCACCTCATGGTGACGGGTCCACAGAAGGAGAGCTCCTTACGCTGAGGGCTGTCTGTGCCTCAGCCAATGAAGAGCCATGGCAAGGGCAGACTCTGGGCACATCTAGAGTGCCTGTGTCTTCCTTTGTTCTCCAGGCTCCTTCTAACTCTACCAGTCATCTGTCACCATCTCCTGGGGTCAGCTTCCCCCTCACAGTCTCTTCTAAGTTTTTATTCCTTTAGAATTGCTGTGGGCCAGGAAGCAAAATAACCAATGGTATTTCATTGAAGTCTAAAAATGGGTATTAATACTATTAATAAAATGAAACATTTAATGCTGCTCAGTCAGTATTAGATGAAGGCAGCCACTGGGATCCGGGCTGGAGGCTGGAGGGAGTCCAGTGCTGGGTAAGTCGGAGTGGAAGAGGTGTGCGTTAACCCAGAGGAAACACTGACCTGCTGGTTCTGAGTCACATGTGCAGAGCAACTGCAAAGGAAGCCTCACTGGGGCATTTCCAAGAGGGCAAATGCCTGGTCCCCAGTGTGTGGGTGGGGGTAAGGGATGGTAAGAAGGGCCTTTGAATTCAGTCTGTACAGCTGCTTCAGCACGTAAGCAACCTTACGTAACCTGGCATGTAAGGTTGTAAGAATTAATGAAAAACTGTGTGTAAGGTACTCAGCACATTTCCTGGCATATAATAAGCTTTCAAATATTAGCATTTATTAAAAGACACATACATACACACTGTATTTTCCCATGGGAGCCCATTTTTATTTTGTTTTTAAGTTCATTTAGTTTTGAGAGAGAGAGAGAGAGATAGAGCACTAGTGGGGGAGGGGCAGAGAGAGAGAAGGAGAGAGAGACACAGAATCTAAAGCAGACTCCAGGCTCTGAGCTGTCAGCATAGAGTCCGATGCTGGGCTTGAACTCATGAGCCATGAGATCATGACCTGAACCAAAGTCAGACACTTAACCAACTGAGCCACCCACGCGCCCCATGGGAGCCCATTTTTTAACAGGTAGGACATTTAAAATAAGAATCCTTCTTATTTTCCCCAATAATTAAAACTTCTTGGTAAAAAAGCAGTGTTACAGCAAGAATAGGTCTTGTGGAATAGCACTTAGGATATGATTATGGGATGGAAGCTATCCACACACGCATACAATGAAGACTCTAAGTCTTTGGAAGCTATGGGGGATACAGGCAAGGTCCCTTTAAGAGTTAGATTTTGACCTGAGTTTAAAGGGCTGGAGGGGAGAATACGGAGAATTTTAGGCAAAGGCCACAAAGAAAGGAAGATAATCATCTAAATAAGTTAAGTAGCAGCTGAGAAGGGGATGAGGTTAGGTGTTCATTAGCTTCCAGGGAAAGAACCACATCCTGTGAAGCTTAAGCAAGAGGGACTTGATTAGATTAGCTCACGGAAGTGAAATCTTGCTAATCTTGCTTGGCTCCAGGCAGGGCTGGATCCAGGGCTCGAAGGGTGTGGAATGGGAGGGCCTCCACCTGGTAGACAGATTCTCTCCAAGCGGTGAGCAAGACTGACATTCTTTAAGCTGACTCAAGAGAAAGCCTTTTCTGAGAACCCACATTTCAGAGAGGTCTCTGGCTTGGTGTGGCTCACAGGTCCAACTTTCTCCCAGTCACTGTGATCCTGGAGGAACAGGGGTGCACCGGGCGGGGTGGGGGGAGAGGGTCAGCTGACTGAACCACATGGATGGGTTCACCACCACCAGGAGGAGTTTTGCTCTCAGCAGACAGGGCAAAGGATGCTGGGCAGCCAAGAGGACTACAGCCAGCCCCAGCAGGCAGTGCTCTGCCTAACCTCCCACACCATCTGCCATTGCCTCATGGGCACACCTATCTTCTGTTTAGCTTGACATGGGACCCCTGAGCCAACAGGACCCCCTGAGGTGATCATGGAGTCATGTGATCATACGAGTTCCTGGAAACCCAATCTTAGAGCAGATAGTTGTCAAGAGAACTAAGTGTAGACAGTTCCTTTTGTTCTAAGAGATTTGGAGCTATGACAGAATTCACAGAACACAAGGTCAGCAGAGTGAAGGACGGAGTAAGGGTATTTTTCAGGCAGTATTAAATGAATGCAGCCACCGGGACATTTGGGATCTGACTGTAGGTTGGATGGAGTCTAGTGCCAGGCAGGTCGCCATGGAAGAGTTGTGACTGAACCCAGGTAACATGCTGACCTGCTAGTATTGAGTTACTTGTATGGCTTCATTTCCAGTGTCCTTCCCATGTGCCATATGTGGTCTTCCATTCGATAGAATATTATTCTTCCTCCCTCGTAGAAAAATCTCACGAACACTTTTAGAGAATTGCTTACTTACAGTAGGCATCAGCACACATCCTGTGCTGGATATGCATGCTTCAAAGACTCCTGGGTGGCAAGGCACATGGGGCTAGGGCATGTACAGGTGGGGAGAACAAGCGCAGATTACTAGAATGCTTTAGAAATCCTTTTCTGCTTCAGATAAGTGGCTAATTAAATTTGGGGTTGGCTATTGGAAAAGTGCCAATTATGGAAACGAGCATCTGTTGATCACACTTTGCTTCAGACGTTTGGCTCCTCGCTAGAGCACTGTTGGAGAGAGAGCAGGGAGCCGCTGCTAGCACCATGGAGAGGAAAACATGGTAGGAGGAGTGATTCATCATATTTACTTTCAGGCGTTCGTCTTGTAACACGATTAATTCAGTAGAACTCAA
Source organism: Prionailurus viverrinus (assembly GCF_022837055.1). NCBI lineage: Eukaryota > Metazoa > Chordata > Mammalia > Carnivora > Felidae > Prionailurus > Prionailurus viverrinus. Next base: position 93,465,356 of record NC_062566.1, read on the forward strand.
CTTCCAGAGAAAAACGGACCGTTTATTGTTTTCGATTCAGGCTTAGGCACAGCAGGTGGATCTTCCAAATTGCCTCATCTGACATTTCCTAGAAATATAAGCTAACGTTATTCCACTTTTTGGCAACTGTAACGTTATATTTGAACATTCTACCAGTCAGTTGGCAGGACTGGGAATTTCGAGCACTTAACTATCACTCTTGAGTTTGAGCTTGATTTTGTTGAGTGATTTTTAAGCATGAGACAGTCCTTTTTTTAGATCTGGAAATCATCTCAGAAAATTTAAGCTATTTGCCAAAGGTCACTGAATAATAATGCACAGATTAGAGCTGGGAACTGATGAATAGTGATTGGAATCCAGTTCTCTTATATCTCAGAGTCACTTGTAGAAAGTGACTGTGATTTGTGATGTGTATAACTTCGTTTAGCACATGAAATCAGTGAAAATTTTTGACATCCATCTTCTGGCTTTTCCCCCTGGTACTTCTGGGGCTTGCTTACTGTGATGTCTGCTCTTACCATCAGTGAGAATGCAAAGCTGTAAATCATATTTACTCTCCTTCTAGAAGCAAACTTTCCTGCTGTGTTGGGCAGACTATACAGGCAAATCCACTTTGCCAGCAGTGTGATACCACAGTCTAGGTAATGGTGTCTTTTGATCTTTTCAATTGCAAATGGTAGGCCTAAGTAAATTAAATCCAAGTAAGTACAATCAGTTAATGACTTCTTAATTGTTAGACGAGTCTGATCTTTACCAGTTGTCTCTAAAACATCACTTTAATTCACTATTTTAATATATTTTTCTACTCCTTTGGGGTTTCTCTGTTCAATAATCCTTTAGGTTAATCTTCATCTTTTTTGCTTGTTTGTTTTATAGGTGTCACAGATTTCCCTCATATTACTCTGCATTTTTGTGGTTCTTTACAATAACTGTAGCCTTTCTTGCTTATAGATTTCTGATATTTGAAGCTAACTCTTAGGTTGATAAGCTACAGGCATTCTGGGGGTGGGGGTGGAGGTATACGTTTAAGTTGATGAATTTGGATTTAGACATGTTTATTTAGGTACTTCCGGTGCACCCAGTCAATATGCACTTCGAAATGGGTTGGAATTCAGAAGAGTTCAGGGGCAAAAAATAGATCTTTGGAACAATCAGTTTATAAGCAACATGTGAAACCATGAGAACAGATGTAAACATCCATTGGGGGGAAAGGCTGGTATTAAGGACAATGAGGTGAGTTGTGAATAACTGGGGAAGAGAGAGAGGCCAGTGCATTCAAGGAAACTGGGGGTAAGAAGGCAAGGAGAGAAAACTGAGAGGTTCTTCAGGATGGAGAGTGTTGACCTTGACCATGTTTCTTCGGGAGAAGAGGAACAGGGGTACTAGTGGCAAGGGAGAAACTGAAGAGTGAGGAGAATGGGGCCTGTTGATGGCTTGACATTTCAGGACGGTGGGGACAGTATCAGGAACACCACAGTAGGGCCTGGAGGGGGGTCACATGCTCCTGTAGCTGGAAGGAGGGAGGTGAGTGAGAAGGGAAGTTAGGAAGTAGAAAGTAGAGGAATAGAGAGAGCTATCAGTCCTAGACCCCTTTCGCTTCTCAATGAGGCAGAAGGAGCATAAGCTGAGCACAAAAGGAGTGTTGGTGGAGTTCAGGAGCATCTTGAGAAATTAAAATATATGATGCATCTAGATTTTGCAAAACTGATAGATGACCTTTCCATTTTGGAATCTAAGTCATTTTTCACTTCTTTCTGAGCCCTAGAACGTCATGATCAAGAGTAAACAACGTACACCAAAGCCATGGAAGTATGAGGGCCTCCATCATGGTTTGTAAAAGCCATCCTGGGAATTTCTGACCAGCCAAAGGCTTGCCTTCGGATATACAACCTGGCGTAATACAGCAAATCTATGCAGAGCTATGCAGATTTGAGATGTAAAGATGGATGGCTGAGCAATTTATACCTCAACTAACCTGATAAATTGACTCACTCTCTGAGAATGTTATATCTTCTTTGGAGATAGAGTAAAAACTCCTTGGGGTAGGGAGGTCCTCTGAGAAATGTTAGTGTTCCTGAGGTAATAACAGGCTGGAAGGCCTTTTATTATGGATGAGTGTGACAGCTAAGAAACAGAAAGAAAGAAATGTGAGTCATACAGAAGCCTCATTCGTGACCTTTGGCCGTTGTCAATCATATTTAGGAAAATATTTTATGTTTTATATAATACTTATAAATGCTACATACATAAGCTTCACTTCTGATGGAGAGTGAGACAATTCTGTATTCCACTTTCTCCCTCTGTGTTAGCATTCTTGCTGCAGCATGAGGCAGAAGCTTCTTCTTTAGCAGGGTGATCAGCCGTGAGGGAAGGGACTGGGAGGAGACACAGGCTCCTGTGACTTATTGGAGCTCTTTGAATTTTAAAATTTGCTCATTTCCCTTTGGGACTTCTTACCTTTGCCCCGGGTTTCCTGCTTCAGAGCCTAACTTGGAGTAAGCCCAGAGCAGGCTCACCCCACACATCCACAGAACTCAGCAGAAGCTTGCCTGTTCTTGTCCAGCCTTCACATAGCACCTCAGGGGTGGGTACAAAGTAGCTTTCAAAACCTCAGGTACAGCCAGCCAGAACCTGTTTATTGTTGGCCAGTGGCCAACGCTGAAGCCACTGGTGCTGTGGCTCTCAAGGTCCTGCTAATTGGCACAGTCAGTTACACACTGGTTGGGGACAGTGGAGGGAGGCACAGCCTAGGGAGCACTTTGCTCTCCCTCTGGCCAAACTAACAACACGAGACCCTTGAATATAGAGTGAACAAAGTGACAAAGTTAAGGAAAATTAAAACAAGAAGCATTGGAAAGATTTTTGCCTCTGTTTAAAATTTCCAAACTTTTCCTTTTTTAAAGAAAATTAGCTAACAAGCACTTACAGCATGCTGGTCGTTTATGGCCTATAAATGCTCTCTAAGACTTTGTGACACTCACTGTGGCACAGCTGTAGGTTTGAATGTACCCTTAGACCTTACCCAGAGTGTCCCTTTCCAGAGCATTTTGTCTCCTCTGTCCTGTCCTGGATCCTGATGAACTACTAGGAAAAAAAGGAGATTGTTCTGTCAGACACAGATCCTGAGGGTTTTCCCCTGCAGCGCTGTCAGATCTAAGAGAGGACTCCCTTCCTGCCTCAACCTATAACACAGGCTCTGTCTGCTCAGAATGCCCACTTCTCAAAGCTAGAGAAGCATCAAGGAGCCATCACAGATGTGGATATGTCCCTGGCCATCATCATGACCCGTTGGACATCTTCCTCCTGTGCACGTGAATGGATTTGGAGACAGCCTGTGAGCATCTTCTTCCCTGTTTTTATAAAGTGTTCTCGGTTTTCTACTGAATCTTCAAACACAGCTTGTGTCTTACTATGTATCATGGATAGTGTTTTCCTGCGTCTGAGGAGCTTAAAAAATAGACCATGTTCCTATTTTTCTGAGAACTTAGTTCTGTCTATAAGTAGGGAGATAAAAATACTTTCTAAATCTATAGTCCTTAAGTTTATCTGTCCTCTTTAGCTTCACCAGGAAGCCAATAAGACCCATGTGCTTCAGGGTGGAGGTAGGAGGTGACAGGTAAAGTGAAAAGATTGCTCTGAACTTAAGTGTCTGCTGAACATTTCAGTCCCTGAGCCCAGGGGATTGCTACAGTAATCTAAAATCAACAGAAGAAGCAATCCAGGGCCAGTGAGTAGGGCCAAGCACATGGCAGGAATCAGGGTCATGAGTTACAAATTGATCTGGGAGTGAAATTATGAGCCTGCATAAAGCTTTTACGGGGCTTGATTCCAGGAAATAAAGGGAATGCATTGCCAAGGTAGTTAATTTAAGGCCGGAGCTCTCAGAACTTTTACACTCTTTTGTTTTCCCTAAGTGGTTGGGAATGTGGTGGACACTCACCCACAGTATCTCTGCTCTGGAGGGAATGCCCCCTTGCATGTAGTAGTGGGGAGGTGCAGGGTCCTACATTGTATCAAGGGTGATCCCCTCTCCCTGGCTCCAACATCCAGGGTATGGTGCAGCACCCAGGCTCAGCCAGTCACATCCTCCTCTCTGGGATTTTGACTATCAAGGGAGTGAAGCAAAGATTCAAGGATAGTTTAGGAGCCACTTGTGGTGACAGTGTCATCCCGTGGGCAGCAGTGGGCATGCACAGTGTCCTGTGGCATGACCTTGACTGTAGTCCTTGCTGCCCCTTTTCTCTTGACCTTGAGCCATTTCCTGAACCTTGTTCTCTTGAACCTCCCATTCATCCTGGGATCTATTCAATAGCCTTCCACTACAATCCAGCTTAGATAAAGTTAGCCAGGGTTTGCTTCTATTGCCTGCAACCAAGAGTTAGATTGGACCATCTGATGTTCCTGTCCTCAAATCCAAAGAGATGCTCCCTCTGTTCCTAGTTGGTCTCTGTTTAGAATGGTCTGGAAGCAAGCTTGCTATACCCCTTCACATAAGAGGAGCTGTATTAAGGGATTTCTAAGATAAATCTAGGATCAAAAGTTTGAGGTATGTTCCCGGAGTAGACACAGCTCACTTAATGTAGAGAGAAATTTCATCAAGTATGGGCTCTAAATAATCAATGTTTGCAGGTGTGAATCCCAGGCCACAAATTTAGGTGGCAAGAGATACTGAGTTTTCTCATGTATTCAAATCAACTTAATTTCAACTTTACATTTTCCTAAGCAGCAAGAAGGAATTGTTGACTTAGGCACTGTTGGCTTTCTCCAGAGCCCCTTCATTCTAAGGGTCATTTGGAAGCCCACGGTCTCATAGAGACAAGATACCGTGGGGAGGCCCTCTGGGAATCAGTCATTGAACGGTATCAGTGACTGCTGAGACACCCATTGTCCTGGCCTATAGTCCCTTCAATCGTGCTGGCTCTGTTTTCTCCCCTGTGGCACTGGAAGCGTGGGGATCTTTGGCAAGGCGGCTGCCTAGAGTTCTGTCTCTTCACATGTACCACAAAGATAAGCCTTTGAAGATTTGGTTTCCTCCTTGGGGCAGTAGTATGGAGATGGCTCTGGTTCCTGATGCTTGAGGAACCCATAGACCTCTGTCCCTCTCTCTTATCTTATCTCCCAGAATCCTTTGGTCTGACGAACATTCCACTTTTTTCATGTTTCCCTTGCAAGAACCCCCTGCCCCAATACATTAATCAATGGGTTAAGCTTTTGAAAGCAAAAGTCAAGAAGAGAACAATCTCACAGGCATCTTGTGCTTTCTGCTCTGCAACAAGCCTCCTTTGAGACAAGGAGGTATAGAACCTGGTCTTTGCTCAAATAGAAGGGAGAGAGGTCACTACATGGTGTGGGAGGGGAATAAAAACAAATTCATAGATTAAAAACGGTCTGGTCAGGGTGCCTGGTGGCTCAGTTGGCTAAGTGTCTGACTCTTCGTTTCAGTTCAGGTCATGATCTCACGGATTGTGGGTTCGAGCCCCACGTCAGGCTTCGCACTGACAACTTGGAGCCTGCCTGGGATTCTCTCTCTCCCCTTTTCTCTCTGCCCCTCCCCCACTTGTGTGCGTGCTCTCTCTCTCCTCTGAAAATAAAAAAACAAAAACATTTTTTAAAAAGTCTGGTCAATAACATTTAAAATTAATAAGGAGGAAAAATAACATAGAAGTGCTAGAATGCTATCAGCTGCCAAGTAGAAGGGTTAATTGGATTTGTATTCAGTGTCACTGTCTTCTGTGATTTCTTAGAGTTTCATAAGAGATGCAACCTCATCTCTGAGCTATTCTGGCAGGAATAATGTCACTCCCTCCTTTCACATCCCAACTTTTTAGAGTCAGAAATGAGGAGTGTTTCTTGTCTGTATTCTGTAAACCAAGTCAGCAATCCCAGCTCTAATTAAAATGAGATTTCTACTCTAGCTGAAAACAAATATTTGTGTTACAAATGAAATAGCGTGTAATCCATAATCAAGTTTCTTATTGAGTCCCATGTTCCAGCTGCTTCTTTGAATAGAATCCACTTACTATAGACTTTCTAATCTTGGGTAGCAAGGTACCTTAGGTGAAGTATCTCTCCAGGCATGTAAGCCTAGTAATTCACTGATACACTTAAAATAAACACATGCTAAGAATTAATAACAGAAATACCATATGATCCAATAATTCTACTACTGGGGTGTATACCCAAAGAAAATGAAAACACTAATTTTTAAAAAATGTTTTATTTATTTTTGAGAGAGAGAGAGAAAGAGAGAGAGAGAGAGAGAGAGAGAGAGAGAGAGGGAGAGCACACAAGCAGGGGAGGGGGAGAGAGAGAGGAGGACAGAGGATCTGAAGTGGGCTCCATACTGAGAGCATTGAGCCCGATGTGGGGCTGGAACTCACAAATTGTGGGACCATGACCTGAGCTGAAGTTGGATGCTCAACCCACTGAGCCACCAGGGGCCCCCCAAAAAACACTAATTTGAAAGGATATTGCTCCATTGTGTTTATTGCAGCATTATTTTTTTTTAAATTTTTTTTTCAATGTTTATTTATTTTTGGGACAGAGAGAGACAGAGCATGAACGGGGGAGGGTCAGAGAGAGAGGGAGACACAGAATCGGAAACAGGCTCCAGGCTCTGAGCCATCAGCCCAGAGCCCGACACGGGGCTCGAACTCACGGACCGCAAGATCGTGACCTGGCTGAAGTCGGACGCTTAACCGACTGCGCCACCCAGGCGCCCCTATTGCAGCATTATTTACAATAGCCAAGACATGGAAGCAGCCTAAGTGTCCGATGATAGATGAATGGGTAAGGAAAATGTAGATATGATAGAATATTACACAGCCATAAAAAGAATGAGATCGTGCCATTTGTGACAACATGGATGGACATAGAGGGTATTATGCTAAGTGACATAAGTCAGATTGAGAAATACAAATACCATATGATTTCCTCATATGTGGAATCTAAAAACAAAACAAAATGAATAAATAACAAAAAGCAGAACAAGTGTTATACATACAGAGAACAAACTGATGGTTGCCAGGGGGAAGGTGGGTGAGAGGATGGGAAAAATGAGTGAAAGGGGGTGGAAGATACAGGCTTCTGGTTATAGAATAAGTAAGTCATAGAAACAAAAAGCACAGCATAGGGAATATAATCGATAGTGTTGTAACAGCGCTGTATGGTGACAGGCCACACCTGCACTTGTGGTAAGATAGCATAACATATAGATAAGTCGAATCATTGTGCTGTACATTGAAAATAATGTAATGCTGTGTGTTGACTATACTAAAAAAATAAAAAATAAATAAAATAAGCATATACTAAATGTGTTATTTTTTTAATGTTTATTGTTTATTTTTGAGAGAGCACACACAAGCGGGGAGGGACAGAGAGAGAGGGAGACAGAGGATCTGAAGCAGGCTCTGTGCTAACAGCAGTGAGCCCGATGTGGGCTCAAACTCACAAACTGTGAGGTCATGACCTGAGCTGAAGCCGGATACTTAACTGACTGAGCCACCCAGGCACCCCATCATATGCTAATTAAAAAAAAAATCATTATAGGGGCACCTTGGTGGATCAGTTGATTAGGCATCTGACTTTGGCTCAGGTCATGATCTCATGGTTCATGAGTTCGAGCCCTGCAATGGGCTTGATACTGTCCACACAGAGCCTGCTTCGGATCCTCTGTGTCTCCCTCTCTCTCCGCCCCTCCCCTGTTTGTGCCCTCTCTCTCAAAAATAAATAAACATTAAAAGAAAAAAAGAGAGAAACAACGTAAACAAAAAAAAAAAATTCATTATAGATGCTGATTCCAAGAAGCAAAGAATCCACATTTTGTGAATTTGCAAGTCTTGTTCATTCTGCACAGATGAAGGCTGGATTCTGGCAAAATTGGTAAATGAATCACCAGATGAGGGAAGGTCAGATCTTCATAAACCCATAACCACTTTCTGCTTTTCATTTATTCCATAAAACAATATGTATCAAGTGCCTGTTATGGGGCTTGACCTCCTATAGACCAGGGCGTACAATGGTGAACAAGCAGTGGAGTTCTAGCTCTGCTGGGTCATGTCCCTGGGACACCCTCAGGGACATGGAGGATGTGTCCTTGAGGGTGATGTATCAGGTGCGAGTGAGGAGTCACCTCAGCTGAGCTGACCTCTTGTCTTTGGACTTCTAAAACTTTCACTGCTTACATAATGAAGGTACAGCAATAACAAAGGCCCACGTTGAAGAAAATCTGCTACCGGAGGGGAAATGACATTTTTATCCCATTTTGTTGGGGGGCAAAAATAAAATATTTTAACTTAAAATAATATGAGTTTTAACACACCTATTTTCCAATTTTCAATATTTTCTCAACTACATTAATGTCCTGGGAAAAAAAATTAACTGGTAAAAAATACACTGAGGGGCCCCCCGGGGGGCTCCGTTGATTAAGCTTCTGACTTCAGCTCAGGTCATGATCTCGTGGTTTGTGAGTTCCAGCCCCGCGTAGGGCTCTGTGCTGGCAGCTCAGAGCCTGGAGCCTGCTTCGGATTCTGTGTCTCCCTCTCTCTCTGACCCTTCCTTGCTCACACTCTGTCTCTGTCTCTCTCAAAAATAAATAAACATTAAAACATTTTTTTTAATACATAAATAAATAATACACTGAAACACGTATATGGGGATGCACATTTTTTCTTTTGCCTTGGGCTCCAATATGGCTTGGCATAGCATTTTAGAAGACTGTTTTTATTTAAACTTCTGCTATTTTGTGCATCATGAATTTTTAAATTATTGCATTAAAATATTATTTATCTTTATTACAGAGGGTTTTTTTTTTTTGGCATCCTCTGTGCCCCAGGTGAGTGCCTCACTCTAATCCTGGCCTTGAATGGCAGAGCTGGGATTCAAACCAAGGCAATCTGGCTGCAAGTCTGTACTCCTTTTTTCTTTTTTAAAATATTTTTAAGAGAGAAAGAGAGACACAGAACGTGAGTGGGGGAGGGACAGAGAGAGAGGGAGACACAGAATCTGAAGTAGGCTATAGGCTCCGAGCTGTCAGCACAGAGCCCGACTCGGGGCTCAAACCCACGAGCCGTGAAATCATGACCTGAGCCCAGGTTGTACACTTAACTATCTGAGCCACCCAGATGCCCTTGCAGGTCAGTACTCTTGACCATTACACTACTCATGTCCTAGAACTGTTGATTTTTATAATTTTTGTATCTACATCTATTTATCACTGTTTTTTCCCCTGAAACCAAAAAAATGCCTTGAGAGCACAGGCCAGTTTTATGCTGCCTTCTTGTATCCCCAAAGCATCTAGCATGGTGTTTATTTGGCACATAAGGGTGTTTGATAATGGTTAGCCTACCATTTTAGGCAAAGGGAATCAAAAGAGACTTTTTTAGTGTCCTGAAATTTACCATCATCACCAGCTGCTTTTACCACAATTTGTAGTTTTGCGTTAATTTTGCATTTTAATTTTACAAAAATAATTAACTGAATAACCTATCTCACATAAAGATGATGAATGAACACATATGAATAAAAACGTTATGAAAATAAAATGCTTTATTCAACCCCGTGTTCTCTTTTTGGCGAAACTCTTCACATTTTGTGGAAATCTATGGCCTCTGGGAAGAAATCCTAGAGATTTTAGTTTTGTAAGCCAACAGATCACTGTAATAAAGGGAAGGTAGAATGTTCATTGACATAATTATCAGCTCTTTGGTTACAAGCTGGGAGTTTCTGAAATAAAACCCTTCTGTGATTTATGCTTCGCTACAAACTGGGAACTCGGCTCGTCACCTCCTACACCCGGCTGTGAAATCCTCCTCACCTGTGGGTGCATCCACCTCAGTTTAGTAATGTCATGCCTGGTTGGTTATATTTTCTCTAGCACTACTTCTGGAAATGACAGGAGGGGCGTGAGAATTTTGTCTACTGCCACTGAACTACTAGAAATGTGACTGTTTTAGGGGATGGGATCAATGATGAATGCAGCAATCTTTGAGAGCTCTCTTCAGGGTGGGAGTCTTGAAGACAATATAAATGAAATGAGAGGCACCTGGCTGGCTCAGTCAGTTAAGTATCCAACTTCAGCTCAGGTCATGATCTCACAGTTCCATGAGTTCGAGCCCTGCATCGGGCTCTCTGCAGTTAGCGTGGAGTCTGCTTCAGATCCTCTGTCTTCCTCTCTCTGCCCTTCTCCCACTTGCGTTTTTTCTCTCTCTCTCTCACAAATAAATAAATATTAAATTTTTTTTTTTTTAAATAAAGAGAACATTTATGGCAGGTGACTTCTGGAGGGTGTCTCCTGCCGGGCAAAGCTGTTGTCAAAACTTCCTAACCCCTTCTTGCCGATCCAGTTCTGGGCTTGATTAAAAAAGTATACAAATCCCTTTGATTTGTTTGTCTGCATGTTAAAATCCTCTGAGCAGGTTTTAGCTTGAGTTTTATTTTGGAGTATTCTATACTTGCTAGTTTATTTACTCATTTTACAAAAGAGAATAGAGCCAGACAAACTGTCACTTGCTTGAAATTTGGGAATCATATGGATGCTCCCTTATGCTCCTGGGTTCTGCAGGGAACAAAATACTGCACTCAGTCTAACTCCAAAATCATATCACTATAGGAGGCAGGATGAAGCATTGTGTAATCATCCCAAAGGCAGCTATTAAAATTTGTGTAGGGTGTGTCTCATTATGAAGAAATGGGGTGTAAGGGACACTGGTTAGAATTGTTAGTTTGCTCGACATACAGCTTTGCTGAACATCACCCTATCAGATTTGTAGCCTGAAAAACTTTCTCCATTCCTGGTGCAAATGCAGCCACGTATTTGGGCGGGGGGGGGGAGAAGAAACACTCCTGGAGAGCGCATTATTTTCTGGTGCAATCCTTAGCTACACTGCAGGCACATCCATATTCATCACTTAGACCACTGTAGATTGTCAATGGGGTGGGAGAAAGCTTAAAGCTTAACCAAGACTCAACTTCATTGTAACTTCTATTTTAATAATCTGAGAAGAGAAAATGGTCAATTAGGTCCATCTGAATTAAACTGGAGAGAGACAGTCTCCAAATGTAGGAAGGAGGGTAATAAAAAAGTTGTGCAAAGTGAGGAGAAAAGTTGCAAAGGGTGGACAGTGGCAGGGTCCAGTGCCTAAATTCTGGTGCTGAATGTCTCGTCTCTGAGTTCTCGGGGAAAGCAGGAATGTTTTGAAAATAAGGCAGCCAGAACTCCATGGGAGGTAAGCCAAGCTCAGATGAGGACACAGCAGAAGTCAAGAAGCATCTACTCCTTCTGTATCAAGGTTGGTTCTAAGTACAGTAGTAGAGTGCTTGACATTTAAAGACATAAGGACTTAAATTTGACCACTAGTCTTAGATTTAGATGTCAAAAGATTAAGAAAGTAACAAATGGGGGGTGCCTGGGTGGCTCAGTCGTTAAGCATCTGACTTCGGCTCAGGTCATGATCTCAACGGTTCATGAGCTCAAGCCCCAATTCAGGTGAGCACGAGCCCCACATCTGGTGAGCCTGCTTCTCTCTCTCTCTCTCTCTCTCTCTCTCTCTCACTCTGACCTTCCTGGGATTCTTTTCTTTCTTTCTCTCTCTCTGCCCCTTGCTCACTTGTGCCCTCTTTCTCTCAAAAAAAAAAAAAAAAAAAAAAAAGTAACAAATCTGGAGGTCTGGAAGGATGTGATTCAAGGAACATGAATTGAGAGCTCAGTTACCTGACCCCAGGGCTGGAGACACAGACTTGATTAGACATAATGCTGCCCTTACAGAGCTACGATGTGTCCAGGATCATGTGTCTTATACTCTAGCTCACTACAGGTTTCCAGTATTGAACGGTATCAGAAGAATTGCAAGTATGCTTACGGAACCACATACTAATCCGTATGGAAATTATAACTAGAAAGGTCTGCCCTCACAGGACTCCCTTTGCTTCCCCGACTTCAGTGGTATTGCCCACACTTTGCAACCCCTTTGTATCAAGCATCTTTTATGCAGTGTTTCTCCAATACCTGCCTTGACTTCTGCAGAATTCTACTCTACCACACATTTGCCTCCCCAGAGAGCTAATTATAAGCCTCTATTTTAGTGCCTACTTACAAATGAAAGTGTGTGTCAAAAGCAACACATACCTATATAGAAATTTCAAAGGGTGTAATTCCAGAACAGTGATGAAGCAATGCTCTTGGATATGTTCGCCATCCAAGTAGTGGTTCAGGGAAGTTGAAATAGGTCTGGTCAGGTCAGTGCTAGCCTAGTGGATGCCTCATTAGTGTTTATTGATAATAACCATCACAATAATGATGCAATGACCTAGTGCAAGCTTATTTGGGACATTTTCTATTTATATGAAGAGGCAGAGGAAACCCCGCAGTCATCAAGATCAGAGCTTGGGCTGCACCAGCCTTGTGGGTAAATTCACACCTTTGCAGACCTATATGGTTTTTCACCTGCCCATCTCTGTCTTGAGAAATAATGTGTTTGATGTAACCATGGCTTAGAATACAGTAAAATCTTGGATTGCAAGTAACTTGTTCTGCGAGTGTTCCGAAAGATGAGCAAACATTTCTAATAAATTTCAACTTGATAAGTGAGCGTAGTCTTGCAATATGAGTAGTACGTGATGTTGAATATCACGTGATCACACCTGAGCCAGTGATTCTTCCCTCTCTCTCTGTCTTTCTGTCTCTCTTGTTGCAGGATTGTGGGTGATCATCTGAGCTCAAATGCTCAGTCTCAGGCTGCAGTGTTTGGCAGTAATCAGTGATTTTCAGAATGTTGGAAGGTGCCCACAATGGGCACTAGCGTATTTTTTGTTACTTCAAAGCACCTACGGATAGTCCTTTGCTTTTCCATACAAGAGTAAGCTTAGGAAAAGATTTGCTTCATTCTAGGTCATTGGATAGGTTCCTTGTTAAAGCTGAACGAAAAGAAAAAGATTCCATTGAGCCAATAGAGAGCAGTGGTTCCATTAGTGATAGTGAAAGTTGTCCTACACAATAACCCCCCTATCGCTTGTCTCCCTGACACCAGCCACGAAAGTTTTCAAAGGTAAGTGGAGGTTAATTTCTTTATTTTCTTTATATTTTGTACATTCTTTATTATTTTGTATTATATTATAATATTGTAATCATTTTTATATGAATATTTTGGGGTTGTGGAACAAATCATCTGAGCTTCCATTATTTCTTATGGGAAATTCGCTTTGATATACAAGTGCTTTAGATTACAAGCATGTTTCCAGAATGAATTATGCTCACAAACCAAGGTTTTGCTGTATTTGAACAGTGGGTATTACAATTTAGATTTTTTTTAATGTTTATTATTTATTTTTGAGAGAGAGAGAGAGTACAAGCAGGGAAGGGGCAGAGGGAGAGGGCGACACAGAATCTGAAGCAGTCTCCAGGCTCTGAGCTGTCAGCACACAGCCTGACACAGGGCATGAACTCACGAACTGTGAGATCATGACCTGAGCTAAAGTCAGATGCTTAATCGACTGAGCCAGCCAGGTACCTCCACCATTTAGATTTTTAATCATAGCCTTTCTTACTAATGTTACAATCTCCTTTAGGCCTTTCGTCTCTGAGCCAGTTCTGATCTGCTGGGATGCTATTATCACTTCCTCTTCTCCAGTTCAGGGGTGGAAGGTGGAAGGGGAGGGGGAATAGACATGGGAACAGTGTACATGCTTCTTTACCTACATCTTGAATTTTGAAGAGGTAAGTAACTCAGACCTTCCAAATTGTCTTCTATCATCTATTCAAGGTCCAGAGCTCTATAGAAATGCCCCTCCCCTTAATACAAAAGAAACAAAATCTCTGTTCAGAGCTTCCATGTGCTTTCATGTTTACAGACGGAAATATTTGTGGTACTAAAAATCTCCAAGATGTCTGCCTTATTGCAGATTCCTAGTTTCTGTGGGATTATGTAAAAGCTTTGTGTTGCTAGCCCCCCACCCCCCCATCCTCCCCTACTGTCTTCCTTCCATCTTGAAGAACTGTTGAGCATTTTATTAAATTGACAGCAGGGGAATGTTTTACCTGCTTGACTTGTTCTTCCTATTTTATTCAGGTTTCAGTCAAGTGTTTCTACACTCTGCTGGGTGTGGGAGGCCGTGAGTCACCAGGAGAGAGGATATCGTTCTCTGTGCACGTCCAGGGTGTTGCAGGATGGTTGAGGAACTTCTCATCCGGGCTTCGGGCCACCTTGCTCCTTCCCTTGTTCTCTCTTGGATATCTGCTTGGCTACTGGTTCCCAAGGAGAACAGTCAGTTGAGTATTCCAATAGTAAATTAATTCCTCTTTCTGTGCAAGTGGCCAAGCAAGTTTTTACTGGAAACAGAGACAAGAGCCTGAGGAAAAATGGGGGCAGGGAGGGAAGAGACGGAGTTTAAAAGGCAAAGGAACCTATGGAAAATTGCTTTTCTGTCTAGTTACAAGTTTTATGACACATTTCCATTGTCCGTGATCTTTGTGCACGAGTAGACTAAGAAAATGGTTCAGTGAGAATAACCTCACGTTAATCAGCTTGTGTCAAGAAGCTTCCTCTTTCCTGTTGGCACCATCTGCTGGGTCCATTAGAGCTCGGAGAGGGACCTGACCCCTGGCTGTCTGTCTCCCATGAGTCACATTTTGCACATAACACCTCCTCCTTTCACCCTCTTTCAGACTAAGGACTTGCTCAGGATTCTAGTGGCCGCAGGCTTGGCGCGAGTGTGGGGAGTCGCCGGCTGAAGAGAAGCTGTGCGGTCAGGTGAAGGTGGAGGTGGACACCGGGCAGCTGGGGTTCCTCTCCAGGCTGTGGACTCTCTCCTCATACTCAGATGTTCACTCACCCTGCGTCCTGTCTCCCTCCTACAGGCGCTTCTGGAGCTACCTAGCTTGGTTACATCCCTCTCTTTTTAAAGCCCGATGTTACTACTTTATCAAGAGTAATACCCAAAGGTGTTCAAATTAGGTATTTTGAGCGGTAGGTCCCAAATGCAACTGTATATCATGGAGAACAGGGGGCAGGGAGAGAAGTTGGCTTAGAAATACACATTCTAGGGCCAGGTGGCTTTAGTGGTGCATTCTACCAAAAATTTAAAGAATAATTAACACTAATTGTTCTCAAATTCTTCCCAAAAATTGAAGAGGAGGGGACATTTCCTAGTTCATTCTATAGGCCAACATTACCCTAATACCAAAGCCATAAAAAGACACCATAAGGAAAGACAACTACAGAACAAGGTCCATTATGAATACAGATTCAGAGTCTTCAACAAAATATTAGCAAATCAAATTCAGCAACATCTTAAAAGGATTATAATCTTTTTAAAATGTAGAAGCTATATTTCTTTTTTTAAAACCAGTTACATTTATTTTTTTTTTAAGATTTAAAAACTTTTTTTTTAAATGTGTATTTCTTTTTGAGCGAGAAAGACAGAGGACAAGTGGGAGAAAGGCAGACAGAGAGACACAGAATCTGAAGCAGGCTCCAGGCTCTGAGCTGTCAGCACAGAGCCTGACATGGGGTCCGAACACACGAAGCATGAGATCATGACCTAAGCCAAAGTCAGAAGCTCAACCAACTGACCCACCCAGGTGCCCCATTAAACCTGTTACATTTCTATACACTAGCAATGAAAACTCTAAAGTGGAAATTAAGACAATAATTCCATTTACCATGGTATCAAAAAGAATAAAATACTTAGGAATAAATTTCTAACCAAAGAGGCTAACGACTCATACACTGAAAATTATAAATCATTGCTGAAATAAAGAAGACATAAATAAATGAAAAGACATCCTGTGCTCATGTATTGGAAGGCTTAATGTTCTTAAGATGAAAATACTACCCAAATTGCTCTACATAGTCCATGCAATCTCTATCCCAACAGCACTTTTTTTTTTCAGAATAGAAAAACCCATTCTAAAATTCATATGGAATCTCAAAGGACTCTCAAAAGTGAAAAAAATCTTGCAAAAAATAAACAGATTTGCAAGTCTTATACTTCCTGATTCCAAAGCTGACTCTGAAGCTATAGTAATCAAAGCAGCATGGTACTGGCGTAAAGACAGACAATATAGACTGATGGAATAGAGGAGAGAGCTGAAAAGCAAATCCTTGCATATATGGTCAAATGATTTTGACAAGGCGCCAAGACCATTCAGTGGGGGAAAGGACAATCTTTTCAACAAATGATGCTAGGAAAACTGGACATCCACATGCAAAAGAATGAAATTGGACCTTTACCTTATACCGTATATAAAAATTAACTCAAAATGGATCAAAGACCTAAACCTAAGAGACAAACTAAAAAACCTGAAGAAGAAAGCATAGAAAATCTTTATGACATTGGATTTAATAGTGATTTCTTACACATGACACCAAAAGTACAGGAAAGAAAAGAAAAAAAAATAACTGGGTTTCAACAAAATTAAAAACTTCAGTGCACGGAAAAACACTACTGAGAGAGTGAGAAGACAATCCACAGAATGGGAGAAAATATTTGCAAATCATATATCTGACAAGGGATAAATATTCAGAGTACATTAAAAACTGCTATATCTCAACAATCAAGACAACCTAATTAAAAACTGGACAATGGACTTGAGTAGACATTTCTCCAAAGAAGATATACGTATAGCCAATAAGCACATGAAAAGATGCTCGACATCGTTAGTTGTTAGGGAAACACAATTCGAAACCACAACGCGGTATCGCTTCACAACCCTTAAGATGGCTATCCCCAAAACCATAAAACCAACCAAACAACCCTCAACCTCACCCAGTGCCAGACAGAAAATAACAAGTATTAGTGAAGAGGTGGAGATACTGGAACTCTTGTGAATTGCTGGTGGGAATATAAAATGGGACAGCTGTTGTGGTAAACACAATAGCTTGGTGTTTGGTGTTTCCTCAAAAAGCTAAATATAGAATTACCATATGATCCAGCAATTTCACCCAAAAGAATTGAAAGCAGGCACTGAAACTGATATTTGTACACCAGTGTTCATAGCAGCATCATTCATAACACCCAAAAGTAGAAACAACCCAACTGTCCACCAACAGATGAATGGATAAACAAAATGTGGTATATACATACAATGGAATATTATTTAGCCATAGAAGGAATAAAATCCAATACGTGTTATGGCATGTATGAATCTTGAAAACATTACACTGAGTGAAATGAGCCAAACACAAAAGGGCAAATATTGATGATTCTATTTTTATGAGGTCCTTAGAAAGTAGCATAGAGGTTACTGGAAGCTGGGGGTGGGGAGGGAAAATGGGGAGTTATTTGTTAATGGGTACAAAGACTCTGTCTGGGGTGATGAAAAAGTTCCAGAAATGGATGGTGATGATGATGGCTCATGATTGTGAATGTACTTAATGCTACTGAATTATATGCTTAAAAATGGTTAAAATCAGAAATATTATACTATGCCACAGTAAAAAAATAATAATAATACACATACCAGGGCCCTACTGTTAAAGAGGCTGAGAGGCTGATATAGTAAATATGAATTGGGAACCTAGAATCTGGATTTTTTTTTAATGCCCTCCTGTATTTCACAGGCATAGCCAGGCTTAGAAATTTATGATTTAATATCTGCCTGTTCTTTCCAAGGGGACTGGTGCCAGTCTGTGAAGAAATGTTCACCAATCTATTTGAAATATGTGTGTATTATTCGTAAATCTAAGTGTATTACCTTTAAAGTGCTGTTTTGAAATCTGAGATTGCCATGACCACATTGTGTTAGGGTGTCTACTCATTTCTGAAGTGATGGTAACAATAGTTCAGGTTATTTTTTTTTTAATGTTTATTTATTTTTGAGAGAGACAGAGACAGAATGCAAGTGGATTAGGGGCAGATAGAGAGGGAGACACAGAATCCAAAGCAGGCTCCAGGTTCTGAGCTGTCAGCACAGAGCCCGACGCAGGGCTCAAACTCATGTCCTGTGAGATCATGACCTGAGCCGAAGTCGGACGCTCAACCGACTGAGCCACCCAGGCGCCCCATAGTTCAGGTTATTTTTTAAATGCCTATACTTGGCAAAATAAAAATGAATAATCCAGGGGTACTTGGATGGCTCAGTCAGTAGAGCTTGAGACTCTTAATCTCGGACTCCTGACTTCAAGCCCCAGGTTGAGCCTGGAGCCTACTTAAAAAAAAAAAAAATCCTGAGTTAGTCTTCTCAAAATTTCTGGAAATTTTTAATGGCTCATTAAATTCCAAAGTCTGGGAACCTTTGCAACCATTTTGAAAATATTGTAACGGAGACTGCTCCTGGTATTAACTTATTTGTACAATAAGAGATTGTTGTACAAATACTTTTCCTGTTGTTCATAGGATCCTTGAATAAAAAAATGGCTGAGTTGAAATTGACGGTATTAAGATGTTCTTTCTCCTGCTGACCATTGCAATGCTCTTCCTCAGATGAGGGAGGAGGTAGGTAGGTAGAGGTGGGGCCAGGAGAGCAGAGAATGGTATCACTCTTCCTGGAGAACATACTGTCAGGGGAAGTTGTCCTGTCCCGGGTGGTGCCTTGAAGGTCCTCCTCGCCTTCCTGAGTTTGGGGGCTGAAGTAGGACTGGGGCTGAGGAACATTCATTTCTAGAGGATGCCTTTGCATTCCAGAGGAGGGCAGCTGGCAGCAGGGAGTGCCAGGTCTGTGGGAGCCACGCCTGCCCCGCCCTTTAGGCAGATTAGTTAGTTATTGAAAAGTGCTGGAGAGACTCCATGTGCCCTTGCTCAGGCCTGTGTGGGAGCTGGCATTTCTGAGATGCTGAGTCTTTTCTAGGAGGCTGTGGGACAAGAAACAGTTCTTTCCTGTTGTGCTGCAGTCCTTTCAGGGTCTGTCTCAGGATGCAGAGACAGTTCCAGAAAATTCTCATGCAGTGCATCCTATCTCAAGGGAGAGGTTCATTTTGTGGCAGGATTTGTAAGATATTTAGATAAACGGACCACATCAGATCTGTTTTGTTTTCACGTTTAAAATTTTTTGTTTACATTCAAGTCATTTGTACATAAACAAGATCATCTAACGTGTCCTGTTCCGTGACTTACTTTTTAAAATCTAGCAACGTTCCTGGGAGATCTTTCCATGTTAGTACATTTAGGCTTCCCTGTTATCTTTTAATGGCTACATTGCTTCCAGACTATATAGCTGTATTACTATTTCTTTACCTACTGTAGAACACCTAGGTGGTTTACTGGTTTTCACCATTACAAACAGTATTACAACAAACATTCCTGTACAAAAATCTGTGTGCTTATGTGTAAATGCCTCTGAAGGATGTATTCCTGGAAGTGGAATTTCTGGACCAAAGGGCATGCACATTTCAGTTTTTGGTAATGCTCTCTGAAAATTCTGTTGTAATTTATATAGCTACCATGATACTCATCAACACTGGACGTTACCTATTTTTTAAAAAATTGCCAGCAGAGGGGCGCCTGGGTGGTGCAGTCGGTTAAGCGTCCGACTTCAGCCAGGTCACGATCTCGCGGTCCGTGAGTTGGAGCCCCGCGTCAGGCTCTGGGCTGATGGCTCAGAGCCTGGAGCCTGTTTCCGATTCTGTGTCTCCTTCTCTCTCTGCCCCTCCCCCGTTCATGCTCTGTCTCTCTCTGTCCCAAAAATAAATAAACGTTGAAAAAAAAAATTCAAAAAAAATTGCCAGCAGAGAAAGCAAGGTCATTTAAAATTGCCTTTCTCTGGTTTACCAGTTAGGTTATGCAACTTTTCACGTGCCTATTGACCATTTGTTTTTGTTTTTTGGGGGTTTTTTTTGAACTTTTCTCTTGAAGTATAAAATTACAGAAAAGGTACGCAGGTTATAAGTGCACTGCTGAATGAATTAACAAACACAAGGTGAACTCTTCTTGTATCCCCCACCCGAGTCAAGAAATAGAAAGTTTTCAGACCTTTTCCCACCACCTCAAAAGTAATCACTATCCAGATAGCTAACCCCTATAGATTAGTTGTGCCTGGTTTTGGATTTCATACAAATGGAATCATATAACATGCACTCTTTCATCAGGCTTCCTTTATTCGACATTTATGTATCTGAGCCATTTATGTACTTGTCTGTAGCTGTGATATATTCATTTACATTGCTTATTATATTCCATTATATGAATTTACCACAAGTTATTTATCGATGGCATTTGGGTTTTTTCCAACTTTCAGCCGTTAGCAAATAATGACGTTATGAACATTCCTATGCATGTTTTTTAGAATTCATGTGCATATATTTCCGTTGGGTATATATCTAGGAATAAAATTTTGGGGTCACAAACAATGTTCTATCAGCCTGGCCAATTATATTTGTAAGTTTCCTATTAATATGCCTTTCACATTAATTACTGCATGGTTTGTACGTTATTGATTTGTGTGCATTCTATTTTATACTGGATGTTAATTCTGTGTTATTCTGTTGTAAATATTTTCTCTTAGTCTTTATTTATATTGCTTTTTATTTCACAAAGTTTAAAATTTTTATGCAGTTGAATCTATAAATCTGTTTATGGCTTTTGAGTTTTATATCTTGCTTAGAAAATCCTTCCCTATCTCAAGATTATAAATATTCTCTTCTGTGCTTCCTTCTTAAACTCATTTTAATTTTTACATAGGCTTTTTAATCAGTCTGAAATTTTAATCAGTCTGAAATCACCCTTTGTAAGTGAACAAAGTTATACTATTTGCTGCCTAGATTTTTTAATATTTATTTTTCAAAATAGGTGATAACATCAAAGAGCTAAGAAACTGTCAAAGATTTATTTCATTAATTTATTTTTTTTTACTTTGGAATAGTCTCCTCTAAGTTAAGCCTGAGTTATATTCTAAATGGAGCAAATGTTCTAAGTTGATGGTTGCCACCCACATTGCCAGACATATAAATGGTCAATGACTATTCATTTATTGTGTATTTATGGAATGTTAAAGGGTGGTTTTCATGGACTTAGGGTCCAACGAGGAAGAAGACCCCATTCTGGCATCCTCAAGGTAGCCCGACTGCACATTGGATTTAGATTCTTGGATCAAGAAAACCACGGCTGCTTTTCTTTCTCCTAAGGCCCCCTCCGAGACTGAGTAGATGCTCCAAAATGGATCATGTGCTCTGAACCTCTCCCCAGTATAGACAGAGGTCCAGCCCAAACTTTACTGCAAATCTCCAGGGTCAGCTTCTGGTTATAGACATGACTTCGCCAGCCAAGTTGCCCACTTAATGAAAACTATTTTCTTGGCTGGCTGGGTGACGGTATAGGGTCATGTAACAGGAGAAGGGTGTTTGAACTCAGTCTGTCCTCCTCCTTTGTGTGAAATGAGAACCAGCTTCTAGAGCCTGTTAACTAGCAGTGTTCAGTGCTCAGCATGGAAACGTTTGGTGGTAGACTGTATTTCCAGATGCTCAGTGTGCTTGTACCTCCTTTTTCTTTCTTCCTTAAATATTTTTGGGAAGGCCAGTTACTTGTGACTTAGCTAACATGTTACAGGACTGGAGCTTGAGCTAGGGTAAAGAGAAGCAACATCCTCCTTAGCCTGACAAGGACCTTGGTTTTAGGCTGGCGAGCTGAATGTGCAGCTATGAACTGTCTGAGCTTGTTTGCTTGGAAATGGCTCTGCTGGGCACGCTCCAGAAATGTAATCAAAAGTGGCCTGAAATCCCAAGGTCTTTTTGCTTGCATTCTGAGGTTTCCAATTTAAGGATTTGGCTGGTGCCTGTCCTAAAAGGAATTTTCTACTGTTTGTAACACATGATGTTTGCGTGTGTGTATGTGTACGTGCATGTGCACGCGGGCTTGTCCGCACAGGCATGTTTTACAGCGAAACTGTTTATACCTACAGGCAGGCGGTGATTAAAGAACACAGTGTGTGGCAGATTTGCTTTGATTTCAAGCATCACGTAGCTGGATTTGCAGTTTAGTGTCTTTGGAGAAATGCGATGGAGAATCTCACATAAGCGCACAACCGATCCATTAGGTACAGGACCTTGCCTCAGAAATATCTGAGGATAATTTACTTAGGAGACTTCGCTGTGCCATTTTTGGAGGAACAGGTGTATTTGGCCACACGTTGGGGGAAGTGAAGACCTGAGCTTTGAGGAAGTCAAGCTTCAGGCCATCGGAGGCTGTTATTTATATCAGAGTGATGTGTATTGAAAGCCGAAGACTTTCATTCTGCCACTGTCACAGAACTAGTTTAGAGAAGAGGAAGGGTGTGCATTTTGCCTTGTTAAGGTATCTACTGTGCTAAGAGCTTCTGGCATGGTTCAGATTTCTGGTAACTTGTACACAGGCTCTATTGTGCTCTATCGTGGACAGAAGGAGCCTACACTGTCTTCCTTCAGCCTACTTTGTGGATAAAGTGGCCCATTTCTGACTGGCTGATAGATGTGTGGACTTGATTCTTGCCCCTTTTCCCAAGATGTGAGCAGCCTGGTGTGTGTGTTTAGGGGAGGGAAGAGACCTTGCAACTCTAAGCTCAAGATGAAGGCATTGGATTCTAAGAACCAACAAAAACAATACATTCCCTAATGTATTGTGCTTGCTATTAAAATAAATGAAGTCTCACAGAACTAGCTTCTATTTTTATGTATTCTGAGTTCTAAAGATCTCCCCCACACCCCAACACACCACAGAGCTCTAACCACAGACAGGAGGGGTTCCTGGGTGGCTCAGTCAGTTAAGCGTCCGACTTCTGCTCAGGTCATGATCTTGCGGTTCACAAGTTCAAGCCCCGTGTCAGGCTCTGTGCGGACAGCTTGGAGCCTGCTTCAGATTCTGTGTCTCCCCCTCTCTCTACCCCTCCCCCACTCACACTGTATCTCCCTCTCTCTAAAATGAAAATAAACATTTAAAAAATTTTAAGAAAAGAAACCAGAGACAGGGAAGCCCCATTGAAGCCCCATTGGGGTCATTAACAGTTAATCTTTCTTAGGGAACCACAGAGGATATTTCTTCACAGAAACATCAGGTGTCTGTAGGAGGGGAACGTAGTCCCACTTCTACCAGGGGTAAGTGGAAGTTGAAAAGAAAAAAATGTGTGGATTTTTGCTCTCAATAAGACCAGGAGATAGATGTCCAAAAAGCAGAACACCCAGAATGACAGCAATAAGGAAGTGCTAGGTGGCATGAAACAATGGCACAGTTTGCATAAGGGTTGAGATTTTTCTGGGCTTGCCTAATCCCAGTCCTTTGGAGTTTGCCTTTTACGAGGGTAAACATGGTTTAATAGTGAGCAAATATTAGTTCACATAATTAAAACCTGTTGAGTGGAACAGGAAACATTCAAGGGAAATCTGCAGGTACCTGCAAACAAGGGTGCCACTAGAAACATCGTGGTTTGTCAGCTCCCTCTCCCCCAAGGGGAGTGTCCCTGGAACGAAGCCACCAACGACACGGGAGGAAACAGACGGCTGGTAAAAAAATAGGAGCAGTGTGGAAATGTTCTAAACTTATTAATAATCTGCTCGCCCTGGGGAGAGTGTAAAAGGCATCTGGGGTATTTGCATTTTTGTTTATTGAAGGGAGAAAGGCACTTCACAACTCTCTCTCTCCCTCTCCCTCTCTCTCTCTCCCTCTCCTTCTCTCTCCACTTCATTCGGGACATGAATTTTCCAAGTCAACTGCCATCCTAGGGGTTGAATCTGTTTTCAGCCTCACTCTGGGTTTCACCACACATATTAAAGAAAGACGATTCCAGGATGATTTAAAAAGAAAAGCCAGCCTGCCTTCTGTGATCCAATTTTGCATAGTGGATGCGTTTTCTTCCGGAAGGGAGCCACGTGATCTCTCTCCTCACCATCCCGCATTCTTTCCATTCCCAGGCCTGGTCACATCAGGACAGAAGCCCTCATCCTCAGGCTCTCCCTGATGAATGGGAGGCGTGCCTCGCTCCGGCTCTGCCTTAAGTTTCTTCCAAACAAGAGTGGAGACAAATGGGTGTGTAACTCAACATAATCTGTGGCAAAATATGATCCCGACCATGAGAGAAAAATAAATAAAGTGCTGATGGAAAATGAATCTTATTAGGGAGATTTATTTGTGGTGACATTTGAAATGAGCCCGAAAAACTAGTAGGATTTTGACAGATGGAAAAGAGTGTTACTAGCATTATTATGGTATTCATGTCCAATAATAGCTAAATGAATCTGTATGTGTTTAGGACATCTGGAGCTTCTGCGAGGCCTGGCCTCCGCCTGATGTTCTGCTGGCAGGAACACCCCAGCTATCCTTTGAGGAACAACATCCCCCCACTCTCAACCTAAGTGGATTGAATGGGACTGACCCCACCCCGTGGCTCCAGGTGTAGACATGTGACCCAGACTAGCCAATAAGAGAAGGAACTACATTGGTTTACTACATTGGTTGGTTCAGGGGCGGGTGTGTGACCCAAGTTGGACCAGTTCTGGAGCTTTTTCTGGAACCATTGCCCAAGAGGAATCGTCTTTCTGCTGGCGTTGTTAAAACTGGTAGGTAGTAGTTTCGGGGTTGCAAGGGGCCTGTTTTGTAACGGCAGAGGAGAACCTGAGAGATGGGGAGATTCCTGAACACCTGGGTCCAGTCATGCCTGAAACTCTGCTGTCGGTGGTTTTAGTCAGTCAAGCCAATACATTCACTTTGTAATAAGCCATTTTGTGCTTTTCCCTTGCAAACGAAAAAAGCCCTAACCAACACAGACGGTTTAAATAATCTGCTTAAACAGACCAACAAAACCTTAAGGGTAGGAGGTTTGCAGATTCACAAGGCAAGTTCCTAGCAAAGAGAAATCTTTTCTGGTGCTCACGTTACTTTTTTTTTTTTTTTTTAATTTGTAAATATGTTTATTTATTTTTGAGAGAGAGAGAGAGAGAGAGTGAGCACGGGAGGGGCAGAGAGAGAGGGAGACACAGAATCCAAAGCAGGCTCCAGGCTCTGAGCTGTCAGCACAGAGCCTGATGATGGGTTCGAATTTGTGAACAGCGAGATCAGGACCTGAGCCGAAGTCAGATGCTCAACCGACTGAGCCACCCAGGCACACCTGTTGCTCACATTTTTCAGGTCATCTTCCTAGTTTACGGTAATGAAGACATTGGAAACTTTGTTCTTAAACCTCCTGGTCTGAGGCTTCTCCCCAGTCTAGCTGACTCCTGTGTGCTGAATATTTTTCCATGAATCAGAAGTGAAATATGCAGCACTGTTACCACAAAGGAATGAAAACAGTTCATTTGCCTTTTGTATTTCTCCAAGCTTTGTGTTTTCTGGGTCACACGTTGTAAGTGAAGAATCATAACGATAATGCTGTTTGGATTCATGAACAGTTGAATAGACTATTGAGAAAAGACTCGTTCATCATCAGAAGTAAATTCACTGTGGAAGAATCACAGACAGTGGGGGAACTGCCTTGAGCCAACTCAGTTTCTGCTCCTTCAGGGAAAACCATTGGCTGTTTGAGTCGAGTGCCACATCTGCGAACCCAAGAAAGATAATTATTTTTATTGAATGCTTATTATGTCCTTGGTACTAGAATCCTATTTTGCCTACATTCTCTCTTAATTTCATCAACTCTGCGAGGTGGGTCCTAATCCTGCTTTTCGAGGTAGGGGAATGGAATGAGGCCACCAATACCAGTGGTTACCCAACATCTACTCTTGCCTTGGTTTCTACAGAGACAACTCCAAGCAGCAGTTACTGCCTCTTGTTCAAAGTTCAGGCTCTCTGGGCAATTACTACAGACAATTGTCATTTTGCAAACTTTTTTTTTTTTTTTTTTTTTTTGCATTTCTGCCCTGCAGCTGTGGATAGCCATGTGCTATGGTTCTGGCCAGTGAGTTTTGAATAGAAGTCTCATGAGGATTTCTGTAAAAGTGTTGCTTTTCTGATTTGGGCATTGCCCCTTCCTTCTTGTTCCTTCTGTCTCCCTGCCTGGAATGTGGGTAGGAAGCTGGCGGTGAAGTAGCCATGTTGTGACCTCGAGGCAACCATGGGGAGGACAGCCATAGTTTGAGGGTAGCAGAGCAAGAAGATAGAAGGAAACTAGAATATTCTGGCATGGTGAAACCAACATTTCTGTCCTGGAAGGCCTACTTTCACACTTGTTGTAGGAAAAAAACCAAACCATTATTTGGTTCAGTCAGTGAGGTTGGGTTTCTGTTACAGACAACTGAATGCACTCCCTAACTGACACAGGGAAACTGAGCTAAAAGGAGTTTAAGGGACTTACTTGCATTTCCATATAAAGTATGCCTCAAAGCCGAATAAGACATAGAAGCTACCCTTAAAGAGTTGGAGTCTAGGCTGAAAGGCAGATGCATAAAGAGACAACTGCAATGTAATGTCTTTAATGCAATGATAGCGATTTGCCTAGGGTATCATGGGTGCCTAGGAAAAAAGAAAATGAGACACAAGTGGAACAACAGTTCGTCTGGCAGAGGACAGGGTTGGGAAAAGAGATTACAGCTTGAATAAAGGCTTGGAAGTGAGACACAGTGTAGTATGTGCAGAGAGCCACAGGCTGATCTGAGTTGTTGGAGCATAACGTATCGGGCAGGCAGGGGTGAGCAATGCAGCGGGAGACGAGTTTCATTTAGCTCGTGTGGTAAAATAAGCCAGTTCCAAAACTTAGTGGCTGAAAACGAGCACATTTTATCCTTACTCATAACTCTACAATCTGAGCTGAGTTCAGCTGCATGGTTGGTTGTCTGTTCATGGAATATCTGTTGGGGTTGGAACATCCAAGAAAGCTTCTTTCTTTTCTTTTCTTTTCTTTTCTTTTCTTTTCTTTTTAATGTTTTTTAATGTTTACTCATTTTTGAGAGACCGAGAGAGACAGAGGGTGAGTGGGGGAGGGGCAGAGAGAGAGGGAGACACAGAATCCGAAGCAGGCTCCAGGCTCTGAGCTGTCAGCATAGAGCCCGATGAGGGACTCTGACCCACAAACTGGGAGATCATGACCTGAGCTGAAGTCAGATGCTTAAGTGCCTGAGCCCCCAGGTGCCCCCCAAGAAAACTTCTTAAGTCCTATGTTTGGTGCCTCAGCTGGGACACATGGAATAGCTGGAGCTGGCTAGGCATTTCTCTTCCCCACCCCACCCCCCACCCCCACCTCTCTGTCTCTTTCTCTCTCTCTGCCTCCCTCCCTCTTTCCTTCTCTCTTCTTTTCTTTCCATTTGGGTAGCTAGGACTTCTCAGGGTAGTTGGACCTCTTCCATGGCTGATGGCTTCCAATTAAGAAGAGGACTCTGCCAGTGCATTTAAGGTCTAGGCTCAGAAGTACCAGAACATCACTTCTACTGTACTTTGTTGATCCAAGCAAGTCACAAGGCCAGTCCTGAGTCAGGGAGAGGAAATAGCTGCTACTTTTTGATGGGAGGAACGGCATGCACATAGAGGGAGAGATGAATTAACAGTGCTAATCTTTAGAGACTATCTACCACAGATGTAAGAAGGAGGCAGGTGAAAGACAACCTTGTCTGCTTCTCAGGTAGGTGGATATGAACACCAGACCTGGGGGGTTTGCCCTGCTGCATGTTTGGGATCTGAAAGGAGAATGCCTCCCAGGCTAACCTGATGGATCAGAGTAAAACAAACCAAGTCATGTGATTAGGCAGAGAAAGCGCTGGAGTTTGGCATCTCTGAACCCTCTTCGGTTTCCATGTGGTGTGGGTGGGACTCAGAGGTTCCCATATGTCATGGGAGATAGTGGAGAGTCAGAGAGCTTACTCTGTAGTCTGCAATAGTGGAGGGCAAGGTGTGCCCACAGCAAAGGCTGGAGGGGAGACTCGAAGAGAACCCTTGGAGTCAGAATGGTAGGGAAAGCTGAGCAGGATGACTGAGCCCTGGCTAAGCAGAAAGACCAGAGGAGGAGTTCCCAGCCACCCTGTAGCAGAAATCAGTGAGGATCTGGAGGACACGTTACGGTTTTGAACACCTCGTTTCTTACCCTCTCTACCTCCAGTCCTAAGGTCACAGAAGACAGCACCCCTCCTACCCAGTGAGTTACCCAGACACCATGTCAGAGAACAACAAGGGGAAGAAGAGACCACCTGAGAACCTGAGAATGTGCCTGTGAAGGGACTCCTTATGTATTTAGTAAAAAAAGATTTTTTTTAAGTTTATTTTGAGAGAGACAGAGCAAGCAGAGGAGGGGCAGAGAAAGAGGGAACAAGAGAATCCCAAGCGGGCTCAGCACTGTCAGCGTGGAGCCCAATGCAGGGCTCGAACTCATGAACCATGAGATCATGATGTGAGGCAAAACCAAGAGTTGGAAGTTTAACTGACTGAGCCCCCCAAACGCCCTCCAGGACTCCTTACTTAAATGAGCTCCTCATAGCATTTCCTGGACTCTGCAGAAACCACAATTTACCTGGCAAGAGAGGCTCACATGGAAGAATAAGTTCTAAGGAAATAAAGAAACCATGTTAAGTGAAGTTACAAAGAAACAATAGGAATAATGACAAATGCAGGATAGCAGTTACTTCTGTGGGAGAGGAGGGGGATGTGGGAGTCCATAGGAAGCTTTGGCTGTTCTGGTAAATTAGAGGATGGGTATATGTGTGTTGCTATAGTCTTTCTTCCCTTTTGTGGGCTTTAAATAGTTCATAATGTAACTTTGTTAAAAGCTACACTTCTGGGGGCGCCTGGGTGGCTTGGTCCGTTAGGCGTCCGACTTCGGCTCAGGTCATGATCTCACGGTCCGTGAGTTCGAGCCCCACGTTGGGCTCTGTGCTGACAGCTTGGAGTCTGGAGCCTGTTTCAGATTCTGTGTCTCCCTCTCTCTCTGCTCCTCCCCTGTTCATGCTCTGTCTCTCTCTGTCTCAAAAATAAATAAACGTTTAAAAAAAAAATTAAAAAAAAAAAAAAAAAAGAAGCTACACTTCTGAATAGAATCCTGAGCCCCTGACATCAGATTTAGGTCTTGAGCATGTTATATGGGAATGGGGATATGGAGGTTTGAAATAAGAGTCATGTTTGCTTGTTAGGAGAATCACCCTGGCTGGATCTGAGAAAGGCAAGAGTAGAGAAAGGGAGGAGGCTGTCATACTAATCCCGTGACAGGTGACGGTAGCCCGAGCTCCCAGGTGGTGGTCGGGGTAGCTTGGGAGTTAAGTTGCCAGGACTTGGTAATTGGCAAAATGGGGATGGGGAGTGGGCAAGGTTACCCATTTGAGTGGGTGGGTGGCTGTGGGCCCCCCCTCCCCCCGCTATTGACTGAGATGAGAGAATCCAAGTGAGGGGTGTATTTAGTTGGAACCGCAAAGGGTTCATTTAGGACAGGTTGGGTTTGGAGGACCTGTGGGATGTCCTAGGGTAGGTGCATGCATCTGGACCCCATAGTAGAGATGTGAGAAGCTCCAGCATGGATGCAAATTGCAGCCGTGTAGAAGTAGGGGCGATGCCCTGAGGGAAAGTGAGTGGAGAGCAGAAAGGAGGACCCAGGACAGACTGGAGGCAGCAAGCCCTCAGTCACAGAAAGGGAAGCTCTAGCTGTCCCCAGCTCTACACACACCCACTTGCCAACCCTTCTGGTAAGCAGAAAGAAACCCCACCCACACCCACTACCACCCCTGCTGGGAGTTCCCCCTCTGGCCTCCCCCTCTGGTGGCCCATCCCTCCCTGCCCCTGCCTAGTCCATTGTAATTTGCCCTCCAGGTATGCCTGCCCGCCTGGGACCTTGCTTTCCTTCCTCCCCTTTAAAAGGGGCAGAGAGGGAGCGCCTGGGTGGCTCAGTCGGTTAAGCGGCAGACTTCAGCTCAAGTCATGATCTCACAGTTTGTAGGTTTGAGCCCTGCATTGGGTTCTGACAGCTCAGAGCTTGGAGCCTGCTTTGGATTCTGTCTGTCTCTGGCTCTCTCTCTCTCTCTCTCTGAAAAATAAGCATTTTAAAAAGTTAAAAAAAAATTTTTTTTACATTTATTTATTTTTGAGAGACAGAGAGAGACAGAGCACGAGTGGGGGAGGGGCAGAGAGAGAATGAGACAGAATCCAAAGGAGGCTCCAGGCTCTGAGCGGTCAGCACAGAGCCCGACCTGGGGCTCGAACTCACAAACCGTGAGATCATGACCTGAGTTGAAGTCGCACATTTAACCGACTGAGCCACCCACCTCCCAATTTTTTTTTTTTTAAAGGGGCAGAGAGGAAGGCTTCCCTCCACAACCAGACGAGGTCCTTAAAGGCCCAGCAACCCTGTAGAGCCTGGTGAGACCTCAGATGTGGGAGCCTCCTCTGAAGTCTGGACCTCGGTCTCCCAGATCAGAGGGCAGCTTCCTCCTGGAGAATCTGTTCTGTGGAGAATGACCGAAAGTGAGAGGACGTGGGCCTGCTGAGTGCGGCTTGGAGACCCCTGGGTGCCTTCGCTTCTGTCAGCTTCCATGGCCACCAGGGGTGTGTACCCGCCTCTGTGTGCCAGGCCTTTCCTAGCTGACCGACCCCCCCAACTCCCTCATCTCCAGCCTTTCGGTATTCCTGTTGTGCTGCCACAGTGCTTTTGAACTGAATTTCTAAACGCTGGTCTCTGTGGAAACCTCCCAGGCCTGAGTAGCTGACACTCGATGGCATTTTTCTCCTCTCGATCCCTTCCTCTTTCAAAAAAGGGATAGAACATTTCCTTCATGATGGGTTCGTTGGCAATAGCAGAACACGTGGAAGCTGGTCAGAGCAGTTTGGGTTGAAGGCAAGCTTGGAGGAAGTGGGTATAAGAGGACCTACAGCCTGGCCGGCTCCTTCCCTCCAGCTTCCCATCTCCCTTTACTTTTTGTTACAATAAATGCAAGACAGACTCAGTCTTTGTCCCTGTTGACAACCTGGGCATCCCCTCTTCCACCCAGACCTTGGAAATCTCTTTGCTTTTTAAAAGTTGGATTCTGACATGAAGTTTACATTCCGGGTTGGACAGGGAACTGCTCTAAGCTCTAGAGAAAAAGTGTTTCTGCCCTAAATTGGATTAAGAGAATTTGGGCAGCACCTGGGTGGGTGGCTCAGTCAGTTAAGCATCCAACTTCGGCTCAGGTCATGATCTCACAGCTGGTGAGTTGGAGCCCCGCGTCGGGCTCCGTGCTGACAGCTCGGAGCCTGGAGCCTGCTTGGGATTCTGTGTCTCCCTCTCTCTCTGCCCCTCCCCCACTTGCACTCTGTCTCTCAAAAATAAATACATGTTGAAAAAAATTAAAAAAAGAGAGAGAATTTGGGAAAACCAAAAACAAGAAAGTTGCACTTCAGAAATACCAAGGCATTTCTCTAAAAAAAAGTAGATTTCAGTGTATTTGTAGTGATGTTAGAGGGTTTGGTTTCCCAAGACCAACCCTAGAGTCAAAAGTAATACAGCTACAGCATAAGATACTTGAGAAAGTTGTTTTCATATAGAAAACATATTAACGAATCATTCCAAACCCTTGTGGCATCTACTCAGAGAGCTTAGAATGGCTTTTAATTTTTTTTTTTTAACATTTATTTGTTTTTGAGACAGAGAGAGACAGAGCATGAACGGGGGAGGGTCAGAGACAGAGGGAGACACAGAATCCGAAACAGGCTCCAGGCTCTGAGCAGTCAGCACAAAGCCCGACGCGGGGCTCGAACCCACGGACAGTGAGATCGTGACCTGAGCCGAAGTTGGACGCTTAACCGACTGAGCCACCCAGGCGCCCCTAGAATGGCTTTTAGAGGGATTTACTTGCTAGCACGTTGGAACTCACCTGTGTAAACTGTAACCTTCTGGTATAAAATATGTGCCAAGAAGAATAGGCATGTGCAAATAAGCACTCTCCATTCTCAGGACCTTCATTTTTACCCCACCGCCGGGTTTGTATGGAACAGTGCAGGAGGAGATCGCAAAAGGTCCTTTGGTTCATTCCTCCGCCTCCACACTGTGACTATAAGCCATCTCAGATAGCAGGGCAACTGCTCTCTTTCAAGGACTACACTGGAAATCTGCCCACTGTTTTGGCTTTTGGTTTCCTTATCTTAAGCACCTGATTAGTTTCTTTTTTTAAGATTTCACTTTTTTACTTTATTTATAGTGTATTTGTTTTTGAGAGACAGAGAGAGAACGAGCAGGGCAGAGAATGGGCAGAGAGGGAGAGGGAGAGAGAACCCCAAGCAGGCTCCGCAGTGTCATTGAGGCAGATCCCACAAGCCGTGAGATCATGACCCGAGCCGGAATCAAGAGTGGGTCGCTTCATCAACTGAGCCACCCAGGTGCCCCCAGGGGTCTGATGATTTTTGATGTGCCTTCTAGCTCTCAGGACCTTCCTTCACTGCCACCATGCTTATTCTGGGCTTGCCCTTCTGGGATTGTAGCCCTGCCCCAGCCTTTCTATCTGTCCTTATTCTGGGCCAGGTGTTAACAAACAGCTGATTGGATTGATAACCTGGGGAAAGGGTGTGCTAGTGAGGTCAGGAAGTTCAGTGGGGTACTTTTCCCAGGTAATATATTTGCATTTTAATAGGAGTCCCCACGGTGGGGTGGGGAGTGTTAATTTAAAGAGATTTCCAGGCAGGAACTAACTGGGGTCCTGTGCACATGTACATGCTATGGGAGGAAGAGAGAAGAGGAAGAGAAGGAGGATGAGGAAAGGCAGGAGGAGGAGGAGGAGGAGGAAGAGGAGGAGGAAGATAGTGGCTGCCATTTATCAATGTAGCAAAAAGAACATAGAGAACACCCTTTGTCACTCCTGTCCAGAGATGACTACTGCTAATATCTTGGTATATATCCTCCCAAGCACCTAATGTCATAAATATGAATGAACATCCTTATCTCTAGCAGTCAAATTGAGACACTTTTATAACCCTCAAAAGTTGCACACATGGTTTCTATGTGTACCTTTTAATAACACTCTCCTTGTTCCAGTAATCCCACTTCCAGGAATTCATCCTACAGAAAAGTCTAGAATAGTAAGACTAACATTAGCTATCATGTATTGAGTTTTAATTGTGTACCAGGAGCTTTACACACATTGCTCATTTAAGTCTCGCCCCAAGCCTGCAAAGCAGATAACATCATACCTTACCTGTGGCTGGAGAAGTGAAAGGTTTTGTCCAGGGCTGTCTGCTAGCCAGGGGTCTGGAGCTGGGGCTCAGTGTCGGGGAGGGTACCCCAGGAAAAGGTCTCACCCACCTGGGTACTCTCAGAGACGAGCGTACCCCCTTGTCCCAGAGTCTCCTGTCCTCCCCGGATGCCCCAGGGGCCCTGGGTGGGAGGAATGCGATCCAATGTCCCGCCTTCATCTTCACGGGGCGGGCGGCTGCAGGTAGTGGTGCCTGCTGGACTCCCTCCCTGCCTAGTTTCAGCTCCTCTTTGAGCTCCTCTTCCATGCAAGCCTTCCTTTGCTTTCTCCGACCAGTTCTGTCCTCCTTTCTCTGTCCTACCTCAGTATAGCCCAGAAGATATTCTATCGCCTTCCAGCTCATCACAGTGTTTCTCAAAATACGTTCCTAAGATCCCAATCAGAATTCTCTGGGGAGCTGTTAAAAGTGCCGACCAATTAAATCGGAGTCTCTGGTGGTGGGGCCCAGGAACCGGCATCTCGCAAGCGTGCAGTGGTCCTGGTGGTGCACTCAAGTAGGAGAGAAACTGCCCTGGCACTTATGCCTCTTCAGAGCAGGGACTCGGTCGCGTCGCCCTGGTGCTCCCCGTGGCTTTAGCACAGCGGTGAACAGCGGATGTAAGCGGTGAATTCGATGCAGAGGTGTATTTCTTGGGAAGAAAATGAGAGTGAAGGAGGTGGAAAAGGGGGAAGAAGGGTGCGGGATCATCGCAGAAGGTGTAATTTGAGGCGCTTCTGCAGGAGAGTCAATGAGATGGGAAATCTCAGGGCTGATTTGGGAAGCCCACTCTTGGGGTCCCTTGAGGACTCTCAACAGATATTCAGTCAACATCTTTTCCCCTCCTTTTTTCCCCTCACAGATGCATGCTTTAGTCCCAGGAATTTTTTTTTTTTTTTTGAAACCTAAACTTTCAATGCCAGCATGAGTAATTGTATATAAAGTGGGTCACAAGGAAGTGATAACTAATGCACAGACTATTTTCACTGCTGAATCAGATATCTCTATGCTGTATTATGAAATATGCAGGAAGGAAAATAAGCAGATGATAGGAGGGGAAGGAATCCTAAAATAATGTTTTCGCAAACAGTTCTGGCCCCACGTATGCCTGGAGGATGAGGGTAGGGGAGCTCTGATGATACACACTGTTGAGAGTTGAAGGATTGGAATAAAATTGCAGAACTGGAAATTGTTCCAAATGACGTAGGACCTCCTGAGGCACATGACCACTCAACCCCACAGCTCAAAAGGCTTTGGCAATGTCACGGGGGCATCTTGGTCTGCTTCACAGCAGAGGTGGGCAGGGCGTAGAGAAAGCAAAGGCAAACAAAACCAAAACCCACACAATTTTAATGTCTGCTCTATTCGCTCTTCCTAAAACAAACAAAATCCACCTTTTTGGATTTAATTTGTTTCATAGATTTTTCGTTCTTCCACAGCATAAAAATGACCATTTTAATGACCGCATTTAAATGTACAACTCAGTGGCATTAAGTACGTTCACAGTGTTGTGCAACCGGCCCCACTATTTCCAGAACTTTTTCATCATCCCAAACTGAAACTGTGTACCCAGTCGATAGGAACTTCCCATTCCGCCCTCCCCCCAGTCCATGGCAACCGGCATTCTCCTTTCTGTCTCTATGAATTTGCCTATTCTACATACTTACATAAATGCAATAACAACAATATTTTTTTAGACAAAAATAATGCAACGTTTGTCTTATTTCACCTAGCACACTGTTTTCAAGGTTCATGCATGTTGTGGCATGCATCAGAATTTCGTTCTTCTTTACGGCTGAATAATATTCTATTGTGTGTACATTCTGCTCATTCCTTCATATGCTGCTGGACACCTGGGTTGTTCCCACCTTCAGCTATGGTTAATACTGTTGCAACGGGGGTGCAAGTTTCTGGTTCAGTCCTTAGCTTCAATTCTTTCAGTATATGCCTAGGAGTGGAATTGCCGACTCATATGGTAATTCTATGTCTAACTTCTGAGAATCCATAATGGCTGCACCATTTTGCAGTCCTACCATGCCAGCTCCTCTCCATCCTCACCAGCACATGATATTTTCCTTAAAAAAAAAAAGAAAAAGAAAAACAAGACGAAAACAAGAACACAATCAAGGGCACCTGGGTGGCTCAGGAGGTTAAGTGTCCAACTCCTGATATTCGCTCAGGTCAAGATCTCATCATTCATGAGATCAAGTCCTGTGTTGGGGCTCTGTGCTGACAGGGCAGAACCTGCTTGGGATTCTCTCTCTCCTTCTCTCTCTGCCCCTCCCCTGCCTGCAGGAGCCACACCTCTTTCTCTCTCTCAATATAAAAATAAATATTTAAAGGGTGCCTGGGTGGCTTAGTTGGTTAAGTGTCCAACCTCAGCTCAGGTCATAATCTCACGGTTAGTGGGTTCATGCCCTGCATCGGGCTTTTTGCTGACAACTCAGAGCCTGGAGCCTGCTTCAGATTCTGGGTCTCCCTCTCTCTGTGCGCCTCCCCCACTCTCTCTCTCTCAACAATAAATAAACATTAAAAAAAATAAAAAATAAATAAATATTTTTTAAAAATTAAAAACAAACAAAAACAGATCCTGGGGTGGCTCAGTGGGTTAAGCGCTGGACTTCGGCTCAGGTCATGATCTCACATTTCATGAGTTTGAGCCCTGCATCGAGCTTCCTACTGTCAGTGCAGAGGCCACTTCAGATCCTCTGTCTCCACCTCTCTCTGCTTCTCTCTCTCAAAAATAAATAAACATTAAAAAAAAAAAAAAAAGTAGGCTGGAACGCCTGGGTGGCTCAGTCAGTTGAACGACCAACTTCCGCTCAGGTCATGATCTTGTCGTTTGTGGAATTGAGCCCCGAGTTGGGCTCTGTGCTGACAGCTCAGAGCCTAGAGCCTGGAGCCTGTTTTGGATTCTGTGTCTCCTTCTCTCTCTGCCCCTCCCCCTCTTGCACTCTGTCTCTCTCAAAAATAAATAAACACTACGAAAAAAAAGTTTTTTTTTTTTTAAAGTAGGCTTTAAAGAAAAAACAAAACAAAACAGATCCTAATGGGTGTGAAATGCTAGCTCATTGTGGTTTTGATAGAGGGAAATTTTTTTTTCATTTTATTTATTTTAGAGCGAGAGAGAGCAAGAGCAGGGGGTGAGAGATGGGAAAGAGAGAGAATCTCAAGCAGGCTCCATGCTTGGCACAGAGCCCGACATGGGGCTGGATCCCACAACCCTGGGATCATGACCTGAGCTGAAATTAAGAGTTGGATGCTCAACCTACTGAGCCACCCAGGTATCCCAGTTTTGATAGATTTTTAAACAGGAATTATACCCAAGATACATATTAGAGGTAATTTCACATAGTTTAGGTTTAAAAGGCAAGCTGGAAATCATACCATGTACAGAAAATAATACTAAATAATTACTGCTTGTAATTCATCTTATTATGCACAGTATCTTTTTGTTTATCGTAATTTGGTATAAATTTCTAAATT
Source organism: Prionailurus viverrinus (assembly GCF_022837055.1). NCBI lineage: Eukaryota > Metazoa > Chordata > Mammalia > Carnivora > Felidae > Prionailurus > Prionailurus viverrinus. The sequence continues at coordinate 93,501,839 of NC_062566.1, forward strand.
GCCCTCCTATATTCTCATCTTGTATATTAATTTTTCTCTTGATACAAGTTTCAATGTTTTTTAAGACATGTTTTAAGTTTATTTATTTATTTTGAGACAGAGATCGAGAGAGGTAGGGAGGGGCAGAAAGAGAGAGGGAGACAGAGAATCCCAAGCAGGCTCCATGCTGTCAGTGCTGAGACTGATGTGGGGCTCAAACTCATAAACCATGAGACCATGACCTGAGCTGAAGTCAGACTGTTAACTGACCGAGCCACCCAGGTCCCCCACATGTTTCAAATTTTATCTAATCTTCCAGAAATAATGTTTGTACATGACATTAAAGATTTTCATCTCTGATGACTTCTGGTATCTAATTGAACCAGCCTTTGAGGTTGAGTAGATTCTTTTATTTAAAAAAAAATTTTTTTTAACATTTATTTATTTTTGAGAGACAGAGAATGAGCAGGGGAGGAACAGAGAGAGAGGGACACACAGAATCCAAAGCAGGCTCCAGGCTGTGAGCTGTCAGCACAGAGCCCAATGCGGGGCTTGAACCCACAAACTGTGAGATCATGACCTGAGCCGAAGTCAGTTGCTTAACCAACTGAGCCACCCAGGTGCCCCTTGAGTAGATTCTTTTAATTCCATGGTTATGTTATGCAGCATTTTATAGTCATTAGGAATAAAAAATAAGTTGTTTCTTTGAAGTTGAGCTGTGGTCTTTTCTCGGAACACTTACTGTAGTCAAATGATTGATCTAATGTATTGAAATACTTGTTAAATCTTAATTTTCTTTGGGCCAACATATTTGACAAAGAGCATTCGTGAACACTTGGTCAATGAACACTTGACCTACTATGAACCAGCTATGGTACTGGGGGTTGGATACACACTGGTAACTAAACAGATATTGTGGCATGTGATAGAAGTTTGAAGAAAGAGAGTCCTATTGTTTTTATTGCCTTCTTGACTAACAGCTTAAGGGATAACTTGAAAAAAATTAGGGATAAATTTGGCTCAGGACCAAATTATACTTATTAAGCTGATTTTACATGTCTTTCCCAAAGAATTGAGTTAGCTTATGAGAGATACATACACTAATGTTAATACACAGAGAGCTAGAATCAAGATCAAGAAGGAAGGTGGTAACATACTAGAGCCCTAAGTTTCACATGTTTGACACAATTGCCATTATGCAATTACTATGTTACTACTTTGACACAAGCTCTGGGGATGTGTTCCCTTGGGGAAAAAATTAACATTGATTGAACAGGTAAAGGCTCATTTATCTCATATAAAAAAGCCTGAAATTGTGCAACCCGGGGCTAGCATAGTAACTCTCTATCGGTGACCCAGGTTCTTGGTCCTTCTGCTGTGCCATATTTAATTTTTATTTTAATGTTTATTTATTTTTGAGAGAGAGAGACACAGAGACAGAGTATGAGCAGGAGAGGGGCAGAGAGAGAGGGACACACAGAATCCGAAGCAGGCTCCAGGCTCTGAGCTGTCAGCACAGAGCCCAACGCAGGGCTCAAACTCATAAACCGTGAGATCATGACCTGAGCTGACCTGAGCTGAAGTCGGACGCTTAACCGACTGAGCCAACCAGGTGCCTGTCTGCTCTGCCATCTATAGATGTACACCTTTGCTTTCTTATGCCTCATGACCATATGTTCCCCAAATGGTTGCTGCACCTCAAGGCAGAAAGAAAGGAAAAGGGCAAAGGGGCAAGAGCTTTATCCTATCTTCATCTGGGCAATCGAGATAGACACCCAGGAAGGGCTGCACACACATTGGCCTTATTGAAGAGGAACCCTGGGCTTAGGGACCCCAAATCTTATGTAATCGGCAGTAGGCCTATTTGCTTTGGAGTGAAACATTATTTCTGTCTTCCAAGCTTCCAAGCAAGCCTTCCCTTTGCTCTGGAGAGATAGTATGTCTGTTTTCCAAGGTTGTATGCCTTTCCAACATGCTTGAGAAGATAGTCTGAAACAAAAGACACTCAGTGCCCCTGCTTGCAAGATACACAGTGAGAGACCATGGAGAATTGTCTCCCAACAATATCCTCCTTGAGGACTTCTGCCTGTCTATTACTGGCCACCTCTAATTGCAAGGGAGACTATGAAATTGAGAATTTGGGGTTGGGCACATTGCTTCTCTGGATAAAATTGGTGTTCTATGAGTAAGAAAAGGCAAGCAAGGGATGGAACTTCATAAGAGCAAGGCAAAAACTGTGCCCAGGTGTTTTTATCTGTGCGGCCAATCTCTTTTCCCCACTGCATAAATAGATCTTACGACACTGTATTTACTGAGCCTGCCAGAAATATTTTGTGCAACTGAGATATAAGAGAATTCCCAGTCAAGTACCATTTTACAAATCTCAATTAAGCTACTGGGAGTTTAGCGCCGAATTTTAATGTCACAATTGTTTAATATCTAAGTGTACAAGTCTGTAATTCTTAGAACTTTCCCCATTAAATAAATCTGTATTCGTTATTTTGATAGACCATTGGCAGGGGGTGAGAATAAAAGTCCTTTTAATTTAAGAGAACATTTATGCCATGAAATTTCCCCCAGTCTTGGGGTATCTATTGCTTAAAGAACACATTCTACTTTGTGAACAGATAGGTGTTTAGTAAGAGGTTTATAAATATACTTTTTCTGGTTTCATTTATTTTAAGAGGATTTTTTTTTTCACCTCATGACAGTCATTTGGGGCTGACAATGTTACCATGGTAACCATGCTCCAAAATGCTGGTTGCCAGTGAATATCGATCCTTAGCCCCTCAGCACCTTTCACTACAGTGCTCACTCCCTTACGTGAAGGAGGCTTTGCTCAGAGCACATTTAGGTCAAGGAGTCCACGCCCGGTGGTGGTAGGTACTATCACCAAAATCGACTGGAACCAGTCTAAGGATTCCAATGAGAATCCAGGCCCAACCCACATCATCACGGCTTATATTTTCACGGCAACAGATAGAGGCACAACTTCTTTGTTTTCTCTTCAGCTGCTTTGTTACAGTTCCTTTTTTTCTTTCTTTTAATGCTTATTTTTGAGAGCGAGAAAGACGGGGCGTGAGTGGGGGAGGGGCAGAGAGAGAGGGAGACACAGAATCCGAAGCAGGCTCCAGACTCTGAGCTGTCAGCACAGAGCCCGACGCAGGGCTTGAACCCATGTACCATGAGATCACGACCTGAGCCGAAGTCCGACCCTTAACCTACTGAGCCACCCAGGTGCCCCATCAGCTGCGTTGTTACAGTTTCAAAGCTCAGTCAGTGCAACATACGAGGCATTGAGGGAAAATTTCAGATGTGAACGGACATGACTTTCCAAGAGGGAAAGAGGTTCCTCAACTACTTTTCAAAGCCCGTACTATATGATTTTGAAATAAAAATGTTTCTCTCCTGAAAGGGAGGGAGAGGTTTTAACCTGGGCAGGGCACTGGAGATTTAAAGATCGATCCCATTCAGAGTCCAGGGGTGTCCTGGAGGTGACGGTTCTCAGGGCTGTAGCAGGGCGGTTGCAGATGGAGTTTGCCCCCTCTTCTCCATAAATAGGGAAGTGCCCCTCCCCTCAGCAAGGGTTTGTGCATGAGAAAGGGAGGCTTGTTGGAAAGGGCAGCTTTGAAACTTAATTCTCTTTGCCAAGAACTAATGGACTGTCTTCAACGTGCATGAAAATATGTTCAGCACGGTGACCAGAGAAGCCAAAATGAGGCCTCCACAGACCTAATTTGGCATCAGTTTATCTCCACGTGAGAAGATCTGGATGTGCTTATTTTACTCGCTGCTGTAACCAAGAAAAAAACAAACAGAAACCCTCCAAAGGTTCACTGAGACAGCAGTCAGTCATGAAAAAGGAATTTGAACCAAGATAACGTTAGTTACATTTTAGCCACATGTTCCTGAAGCCTGAGCCCTAACAGTTGAACCAATGTGCTTTAGCCTTTCATCATACATTAAAACCTAACCAAATCAGCATAGACTTTGTGTCATTCAAAGAATCTGCATACACAGACACCGCACAGACATCTTTGGACTACTGACAGAATTAAAGGGTTCCAGGACCAAGTGAGACATTTCACTTTCTTAACCATCCTTGTTCTGTGTTTGGAGAGGCCAAAGGGTGGAAGTGGAAATCCAGGGAGAAGATGTAATGGAAGAAATTGCTCACCTGTTTCATGCAGCAATAGCTAGCCTTAACGGAGCTCTGACTACGGGCCAGGAATTGCTCTTTGATAGGATTTCGTTGACTGCTCGTTAACAGTCCTATCAGGTAATGGTGATTATAATATCCATTTTACAGTTGTGGCAATTGAGGCACAGAGAAGTTAAGTGACTCTCCCAACATCACACAACTAGTACAGGACCTATACCTCTTGTGCAAGATTATAGACATCCTCCCCCCCTTTCCCCCCAGCTTCGTGGCTCAGGGTGACCTAAGCAAAATGCTACAGCAGGAAGGGGAGAGGAGATCAGGCTGTGGTATACTGGAGGGGAAAAGCAAAGGGAGGCACTTAAAGTCAAGGCAAGGACAGTATCTCCAAGGACAGTGCAATTTCTCATTAGTGAAGTATTGGTCAAGCTCCCCAGCCTCAGAGGCCCGTCCAGGGTTTCTTTGCTGCCAGGGTCACATTGCTCAACTGCCTGTAGGGGTGCTGCAGCCCTGGAAGGAAGCCCAGGCTGTAGGGCTGCCAGGACCCGGCTGGTCTTCTACTCAAAGACAGAGGAGAACGTCATTCCGGGGTAAATTCTCCTTCAAATGACCTTTCTGAGATAAACCTTGTCTGTTTCAGGGTCTGCTCTCCTTAGTGCATCTTCTCTGGCTCCAAAAATACATGTCCTGGGGTGTCTGGGTGGCTTAGATGTTGGAGCATCTGACTTTGGCTCAGGTCATGATGTGGCAGTCGGTGAGTTTGAGCCCCACATTGGGCTCTGTGCTGACAGCTCAGAGCCTGGAGCCTGCTGGGGATTCTGTGTCTCCCTCTCTCTCTGCCCCTCCCCCACTCACGCCCTGTCTCTGTCTGTCTCAAAATTAAATAAACATGAAAAAAATGAAACAAAACAGACACATCCTCTGCTATCCAACCAGTTTCCCTGATGTGCTTGAGTACTGGTGACTATGCTCTTGGGGAGAGGGGTGGTGGTGGTGGTCATTCCCACTAGGGTTTTTCTGCAGTGATCCTGTCCTACTGACGGCGGTGTGATCCTAGGACTGATTGGCTTATCAGCAAAATGTACCTCTTTTTAACTTATGCTGCCTGTTTTCCCTGAAGAATAAAGCTCTGCCTAATCCAAATAATATGGAATATGGGATAATACGGAAATATTTGTAACTGTGATGTCTCTGGTTGGAAACTGAAAAGCAGAGAGGAGGTATGCCAACACCTTCCTCTGGGATTTCTTTACCTGCCTTTCAGTATAGGAGCAGAGCCTCTTAGATGTCAGACCATTCACCATTCGTTATTGGTCGCCAAGATGATGAACACCTCGAGTCCTAAAACATGCATTGTTGCAATCATTTGATTTAAAAATATATGGATAGTTTCAATAAAAGGAATGACTAGACCAATTAACAAACTTTCTGAATCCAAAGTCAAGCCTTCCTGGTTAAATCTATCATACAATAGACTTATAAGGTCTCTTAGGTTTACTTGTTTGTTTTTTCAACAAGAAGATTCCTTTATAATGGTGAATTTGATAACACACAATACTAGAGTGATGATGGCTTCAGTCACTGGTCCACAGGAGGCAGGAGGGAGCAGTGAGAAGAACCGACTTTCCAGGGCTCACATCACACCGACATCCACACCAGGAACGACCTCCCTGAAGCTTCGCCCACCTACTGGTTCAGTCAAGAGCTATGTTGCTTTTAATTTGTCATTTTTTAAGTTTATTTATTTTGAAAGAGCGGAGAGAGCAGAGAGATGGAGAGAGAGAGAGTCCCAAGCAGGCTCTGTACTGTCAGCCCATAGCTGGATGCAGGCCTCGAACTTATAAACTGTGAGATCATGACCTGAGCCGAAATCGAAAGTCAGATGCTCAACTGGCTGAACCACCCAGGTGCCCCTTAATTCATCATTTTTGCTCATTGAAGATAAAATCCACCGTAGTGGCAAGATTTCAGCACAACACTCTTTCCAGTCATGATAGATAGGGACATCCCAGCTCTTGATGAGAAACAAAATTTCATTTGACCTCTCTTCAAAGGACTGGAGAGAGAATTTTTTTCTTAATGATCTGTTTCAATATTTGTATGTACTTAAAAAAAAAAAAGGCAACTAACAGTATATTTATTCTGTGCTCTGTCTCCCTGGAAGATTTCTCATGATCTGGGAGCCAATTAATACACTTCAAAATAAGCAATAAAAATTCTAGTGCAATTCTCAGAAGCAGATGGTGGGCTTGCTGGGGTCGGAGGGGAGAGAAGCAGGTGCCCCACTTGGTAGCATGGTGCGGCCTTTGGGAAAGCTGAGTGGACACACAGACAGAAGCATCGCCAAGCAAGAAACACAGCCAGGGAAGGCCTGCTTTCTTCTGTGCTCCCTCCAGGTATGGAGGCATCGCCTTTCCCGCAGCCTGACTTCTCAGGGACTGAGGACCCTATCCCTCACTCTCCACTCTCGTGACCTGTATGATAAATTGGGTGGTCTCTGACTGAATCAGGCTTAGGCCAAGAATTGGGATCTAACTCTGGAGGACCCAGGTAGATTTCCTTCAGGCTATTCCAAGCAGGAAGTCCCTGGGACACTCACTTCAAGTAGCTGTGAGGCATAAAGGGAAAAGGCAAGGAAAGGAGAAGCTGGGAAGACAAAAGTGATTAGTGGGGCGCCCAGGGGGCTCAGTCACTTGAGAGTCTGACTTCAGCTCGGGTCGTGATCTCACAGTTCATGAGTTCGAACCCCATATTGGGCTCCCTGCTCTCAGTGCAGAACCCACTTTGGATCCCTCCCACCACCCCCGCTGGCACACACGCTCTTTCAAAAATAAACATTAAAAAAAAAGTGAGTAGCAACACAGTGGCTCTTGACCCAGCTCTGTTTTGTGGGTAAGACCCGCTGCCACGGCCACGTTATCCTTGTGCTGGGGACAGACTATGATGAGTCTTCACAGACACTAGCAGCCTAAGGATATTCCATGCTGCTTTTGTATGTATGTATTATTACAAATAATAATTTGTATCATGTTTACCCGATGTAAATGCAACTGATTCGGTTCATTCCCTTTCGCTACAACTGTTCACTTCCCTGCCCTGAAGAGTTCATGCCTTCAGGCCTGCCATCAGGCTCACCCTGGCTTGCCACCTGCCCCGCTCCCACATGGGAAAGTGGCCCCAGGTCAAGCAGAGAGGACACACAGTGCCAGAGGTGACTGGAAGGAGGGCCTACCTCAATGAGACTTCTAATTCTGAGAACCTAAGTTACTGTGAAGGACTCAAAGAGGGAGCTGAGCTTAAATGTCACGGCTTTCTTTTTTTAAGTTTATTTATTTATTTAGAGAGAGAGAGAGAGAGAGAGAGAGAGAGAAGAGGGGGAGGGGCAGAGAGAGAGGGAGAGAGAGAATCCCAAGCAGCCTCCACACTGTCAGCATGGAGCCTGATGTGGGGCTTGAACTTACAAACCATGAGATTATGACCTGAGCCAAAGTTGGATGCTTAAATGGCTGAGCCACCCAGGTGCCCCAAATGCCACTGAGTGTTTTTGTTTTTGTTTTTTAATATATGTTTTGTAATGTTTTATTTATTTTTTGAGAGAGAGAGTACACAAGCAGGGGAGGGGCAGAGAGAGAGAGGGGGACAGAGGATCTGAAGCAGGCTCCACATTGACAGGTTGAAAGCAGTGAGCCCCACAGGGGGCTCGAACTCATGAACTGTGAGATCATGGCCTGAGCCAAAGTCGGATGCTTGACCGACTGAGCCAACCAGGCATCCCAAAGCTCACTGGTTTTAACTGCAGTTAAAGCAGACTCAGGATGGTCTCAGTCTCCACAAGGGACAACCGGTGGTCATGACAGCACTTGTCACAGAAGCCCTGTCCGCAGGCCGGGCACTGGTAAGCTGGATGCTGACCTCCTCCCAGCAGCTGTGGCAGTGCTGGATCTTGTACTCGGGCCCCAACCATGACAACCTGGCCGCCTCCTTCACCAAACCTAGTGATACATCAGTGGCTGTCACCATGCCCCACGGCATTCTGCACATCCTCCCCCATCTCCCAAGCATCCGGCCTTCCTTGCCCACCCGCCTCAGCAACATCTCACTGGCTCCATCAGCAGTTGTCACGCACCTGCTCAGGCACTGACCTTGTGCCTCAGGCCTTGGATGAACAGGTGTCACAGAAGCCCTCCCCACAGTGGTGCTTGGTGTTGTTATCTATTTTTTTTTTTAAGTTTATTTATTTTTGACAGAGAGACAGAGAGAGTGAGTGGGAGAGGGGCAGAGAGAGAGAGGGAGAGAGAATCCCAAGCAGGCTTTGCCCTGTCAGCTTGGAGCCCGATGTAGGGCTCGAACCCACAAACCGCGAGATCGTGCTCTGAGCCAAAACCAAAAGTCCAACGCTTAACCGACTGAGCCACCCAGGTGCTCCTTGGTGTCTAGCAGATGGTTGCAGCTCCAGTGGCGGGGGGGATCTGCCCATGAGCCAGAAAGCCACAGCACTTGGATGGCCCACGGCTAAGCTCAGACACGGATTGAGCCAGGACCTTCATTCCAACCAAGAGGCCCTAGGCAGCACTGTTTCTGTCCTTCAGAAATCCGTCAGCTGCAGGCCATACGTGCACAGTCTCGGCCCGCACCGAAGTACCCACAGGACCTTGGTTCCCAAACCATACTGTAGTTACCACAGACATTCGATCACATGCCCAGACCAGGCACAGTTTTCGAGACCCATCCAGGGGGGAGTTGGTGGCAGCTGATATCCTGGGCACTATGCTGACTTCCTTGCCTTTTTCCCAGCAGGCCTTGAGGGAATAAACTCGGTCGTCATCTGGTGTGAATATCTGCAGTGGCCCCTGACTTGATGAGCTACTCCTTTCCTGTGATTTGTGCGGTTCTTACAGCCAGCCCCACGGCAGAGCCACAGGAAGGAGCAGGTGAAGTATTCATCCAGAAAAAAAGGAGTTGTGTGCCGTCTGGTCACTGGGATCTCACTGCTGGGGGGTGGTTGGTCGGTTGCTCAATGCCTTCAGGGCTTTGAGGAGGACCCGGGGGTGCCAGGCACAGAGAGTTGTGGCACAACGCACGCTGAGGCCCAGAGATGCCTGCCGGGTGGTTGGATGTCCTTGTTCCCTTGTAGTGAATGGAACTGCAGGCTTCAGAGCAGCAACCCAGCTTCCAGAGCCAGTTCTGGACAAGCTTCTCTGGTGGCCCGTCTGAGGGGTGATCAGAGCCCAGCAGGTGAGTGTGCACAGTGTCATGGAAAATGACAACCACATCCAGGCCATGGTGGGCAGTGGGAGCTCCTCGGTGAAACGCTTCAGATAAGCTACTGACGTGTCCCAAGGGACTCAAAGAGGTCATTATGCAGCCCATCTGTAGGAGTTCGAAGGATGACGAGGTCTGAGATGGCCAGGACCTTAAGCAGCAGGGGTGTTCTCTGGCTGAGACTCACCCTAGCCCCTAGGAGCCCCTCGGCGTCTGTTACTGCTACTTTGTGGCCTGGGTCACACACTGCTCACATTTCCACGGTGCGGGGCTCCTGGGCAGGGGAGGGTCTAAAGGCATCAAGGCCATAAAGGAAAGTGTGGTTGAGGTGTGAGACTTCCCATCACCAGTATTTCCGGAGATGGAAACCACCCTCAGGTGCCGCCCAGGTTTGCCTTCCAATTTCCTCTTCACTGGGTCCCAGAATGTCTTTGCTTTTCTCCACCAGAAGGAAACTCACTTCTGGGCCGGTCATCTTCTTCCTCTTGGCCTCCTCCTGCTCTTCCTCCTTCAGTAGCCCCCGGACCTTGGTGACACAGTACACAGTGAGGAAGTGTCTCCTGTTGCGAGTCCCCCAAGGCGAGTCCTGTTCTGGAGCCCCAGGAACATGTTGATTTTACAGGCCGGGCACCTCATGGCCGCCCTCTGCCCTTCGCCTGGTGAATGGCCCTTGGGGGCCCTCGCTGGGGATCACTAAGGGGGTGGCCAGGTTGGAGTCCTACCCACTCAGGGTTTCTCAGGTGCTCCTGCAGCTTGTGCTTCTTCTTGAAGCAGAGACACTGGGGGCTGCAGGCAGCACTCACCACACCACAAAGACAGCTTGGTCAGCCCTGCCGCAGGCCTAACTTTTCTGACTTCAGGCCCTTCTCTGCTGGGGGAATCTAGGCATTTGCACTCACATGGGTGAGGAAATCACACACCATACAACTATCCCTGGGCTTTCCCCAGGAGTGAAGACAAAGGCTTTGAGTCTGAAGACTATGCAGAATTTCCACAGAATTCTGAACACCTTAACACAAAACAAAACTGTTGTCCTTATGAGAATATTCACAAATGTTCAAATATTGAATTTTCTTCCTCCACGATTCCCATATCAGCAGCAATGTTGGTCTGATGCTTTCATTCTCCGCCAGGTGTCAAAATGAACTTGACAGGGGGGTCAAGGGTCTTTCATGGCTTCGAGAGATCTAATGGGTTCACTGAGGTGGGCTTATCAGTTGGGCCTCAGCCACAAGGTTTGGGTAATGCCAGAGAGTGGTCAGGAGCTTTTCAATATAATCGGCCTCATGTCAGTATTTCAGGGGGTATCTCAGGGCAGCGTGGTGAGGGCAAGGTGGGGTTGGGTGACAGCTGGACACTGGTGAGGACAGAGGCTCTTCTTCAGGGCACCAGAGGACCCAGCCTCACCCCCATCTCTGTCCCCCTTCTCCTTCACTGCCTCCTGGGCTCCTCCCCTCCTGTTGTCATCCGGGACCCACTCATAGGTTTAGTTTTAAAGCTGTGATTTAAAGCACAATTTAGCTGCTAGCTACTCCTCTGAAGACTTTAACTTCAAAAAAAAAAAAAAAAAGAATCCAACTGGGGATAATTGTTCACATCTGCCTAATGATGTTTCTATTTGAAGAGACATAATACAATGTAAAATTTTTGAGTTGTGATAGCTCTCAGTTTATAACTGAAATCAAAAGGGTAAAAATTCAATGAAAGAGCTAGATACTTCCGAAAGGTATTCTTTATGTGAGGGTTCAAGGCAACACGTTTTGTTAGCAATATCAGAGGTTGATTTTTTTTTTTTATTCTGATTTTTTTCTACTTTCGTGCAGGTGAGGTAGGGAGGAGCAGATGTTTTGTGTTTGGCAAGACAATAGTTCACTTCAGTACGACTAGATGGCTTCACCTTGTTTGTGCTGTTCATTGCTAAGAGGCCCACGATGCTGTCAGTGGGGCCCGAAATATGCTGTGGGGAGCCAGCGGGCCTTGGGGGAACTGAAAAAGAAATCATTGCTCTGGCCTCACTCAGTCATCTGTTCCCAGGCAAAATCATACCCTGTCATCCATGAAGATTCAGAGAAACTCAACCTTGACTGAGCTGCTGTTTCTGACCACAGCCCTCGTTGTCCTGAGCCCACAAAGGCCCTATCCATGGGACTGAGAACACTAATGCCAGAAAGATGTTAGGAACCAATGGCCCAGGTCATGATCTCACAATTCATGGGATCGAGCCCCACGTTGGGCTCTGTGCTGACAGTGCGGAGACTGCTTGGGATCCTCTCTCTGCTCCTCCCCTGCTCTCTCTCTTGCTCTCTCTCAAAATAAATAAATAAACTTAAAGAAAGAAAGAAAGGAAAGAAAGAAAGAAAGAAAGGAAAGAAAGAAAGAAAGAAAGAAAGAAAGAAACCAGTGGCTGAAGAGTAGGCTTGTGTTGGAAAGAACATAGCTCTAGGGAAAGACTGGTGAATGAGGAAGGGTAGGTGTGAGTGGAGTCTGACTGGGGCATGACAGAGAAGAAGTCCAAGGGTGCTGGGAGTTAAACCATTGCCAGGATTCCAATGAAAGACTAATATGGTCTAATACCAGACAGTAGGTGCTCAATGAATGCTTCTTAACCAGATAAATGGGAAGATGCTGGTCAGAGGATCCTGGGTGGGGGTGGGTTAGGGAACCAGCTTGGGTTGTTAAGGGTCTGTGGAAAGAGTTATTGAAGCTTAAACCAGGGGGTTTCCTGGGAGGAACAGGCACCAAGCAGCAGAACTGAATACAAAAGCCAGACTTGTTTAAGTAGGGTGGGGCAGAAACTGCTAGTTGCCTACCCAGCATCTACTCTCCCCTTTTTTCCTTAATAACGCAACTGAGATTTTAATCTGGGTGGCAGTGTGCCCAGCCAAGCGCTACATTCATCAGCCACGTTTATAGCTGTGATGGCCATTGAGGCATATGCTTAAGTCGTTGGGTGGGGCTTCTGTGAAGATTCTTTAAGAGGTGTTAGTCTCCTGACACACTCATTTTTTCCCCTTCTCTGTTCCTCATGTGTCTTCTTGGAATAGGAAGATCAATGTGATGGCTGGAGCTCTAGCTGCCACATTGGACCATGAAGTGAATGTGAAGATGAAAGCCATATGCTAAGAATAGCAAAACCCGGGCCCCTTGATGACACTAGTTCCCATACCAGCCTCACTCCAGCCTTCTTTTATGTGAGAGAGAAATAAGCTCACTCTTGTTGAAGCCACTGTTATTTCTTCATTCACCTAGGACATCACAAGCCTAGTGATCTTGAGAAGGCTTTGAAGACTGAAAAATTGGGGTTTTTATTTGTTTTTCATTCTGGTGTATGTATTTGTTTAAGTAAGCTGTAAGATAAAGGTGATTAAAAATGACAAAAGATTGTCTGTCTCTCTGAGCTCAGTCATAAAAAGAAACTAAGGGGTTATGTATTATTGTGTTATGTGTTTATTTGGCTTAATAAAAACAGGCTTTAATCTCTCACGTAACTGAGAAGTCCAGAGGTCAGGTAGGCTTCAGATAAGGCCCGATACAGTAGCTAGAAAATTCAATGAAGACCCAGTATCTTTGGATGTCAGTGAAGACATCAGTCTCACCTAATGACCATGAGAGTCCTGAAGCTCTTGGCAAAGTCTTCTTGCATCTAGTCCGGGTCCCCAAACTAATCCTGTGGCTAGGATGGCTAGGACAATGGAGCCCACTAGATGGACCACTCAGAGACCTGTAATGAGCCTTTTCCTCCCAAAGGCATTGTTGGGAAGCATGGGACCCTGCCAGGAGGGAGGAAAGGAGGCGAATGCATGTGGGGAGGTCACCTCTCCTGGCCATGTTCACCAGCTAGCGTTATGTAAAGGAGCTCCAGTTTTTAAAAAGGCAAAGGTCTGTTGCTCTCAAATGACTTTTTACTAGCCTGGAAGCCAGTAATAGGCTTACTGGTTTGAGGTAAGGCATAGGATTTCCAGAGAACCTTTCCTACTCTTACTTTCATTCATTGATTCAACAGTAAATATTTCCTGGGTGCTAGTTATGGGTCATGCAGCCGGCAGGTTGTGCCTGAGAGGATAGGCACATATTAAGCCATTAGGATCGGTCGGCACTAGCAGATGGGGGTACCCAGACTCTTTCAGAAAGTCAGAAAACAAGCAGGAGGGCCTGGGGAAAAGGACAGGTAAGTCTTTCTAGGGATAAAGGAATGGGACTAGCCGTTGTGCATAGGGGGATGCCCAGAAAGAGCACATCTATGTAGGGGCCTCAGCAAGGCCCCTGCATAGGTTGAGTTCCGTAAATCTGAGAAAGACAGAGTGGAGTGGGGGTGCATGTGGGGACTTCACGTTGTGCCCTTTTAGCAGTCTGACCAGGGCTGGCTTTGCGATTAGGGTTCTGAATTTCCCGGGTTAGAAAGTCTCTGCAGGGGAGGTTGGGTAGGATGAGTGGTTCCTAATGTGGGCTTGGGAGAGTTTCAGAGGTAAAATACCAGGAAGTGAGAGTAAATCCCTGAAACTCCCAGGGAGAATCTTTCCCAATCCAACTAGCTTGCTGCTCTCCTGACCCTGGAACAGCTTGGGGGTTTTCAGTTTATCGTGACACAATTCTTTTCTTCCTGCAGGAGTCAGAGAATAAGGGCTTCGTAACCCAAATAGTTCACAGTATGGTATTTGTCTCTATTTAAAATCATCTCCCATGGGGTTCAATTAACAATTTACATGTCAAATTATGTCACACCCATTACTTGCTCTAATTTGGTCAGGCTGGGTCAGGCAGTCCCTGAACTGATGGAGCTCCTAGCCTCCCAGCTGACAGGCACAGCCTCAGCGCCCGAGCTGTCCTTGGCCTGAACTGCGTCAGGGTGTGATATCCCACTAGGAGTACCAGGCAACACTGTGTGAAAGGTCAAGTTCATGACGACAGCGATCTGTAATAAAGCCCCATTTATCAGAGCTTTGCCCCTGGAGACTGGAGTATGTGGGCTTGAATCCTGGCTCTCTCATTCAGCAACTATGTGATCTTGGGCAAGTTCTTTAACCTTCCTGAACCTCATTTTCCACATCTGTAAAATGGGAATGCTCATAACATTTCCTTTACAGGACTGTAATTGAGGATTAAATGAGATAATGCATGTAAAACATTTGGCAGAATGTCCAGCACTTAATAGGAACTCTGTGCTAGCTATTTCCTAGTAGTAATACTTAATTTTTTTTATCTTGTTCAGTCCTTCAAAATTGGGGCTCCTCCAAGGATTACCTACAGGAAATATTTCACCAGCCCTCCAGAAACCCAGAAGACAGGCAGCCCTTCCTGGAGGGCATGTGGGGTGGCCAGAGAAGCCACAGTGATATTTTGACACTAGAATGATTAAAAATGAGGCAAGAGTAGCCTTGACTTTAGGAACAGCTCTGTTGTGGGTACAGAAAACTTCTCCCTTTGCCACGTGGGGATCACAGAATGCCTTTGTGTGGCCATTCAATTGGTCTGCAGAGCTCCAAGAAGCAGATGTAAGAGTGCCAGGTCAGTCATTCTCTCCATTTTAAATGGAGGTAAACTGAGGCACAGAGCAGTCTACATACGAACCGCAGTTCTTTCTCGCCTCTCAATGGACAAGTGAAGCCGTGGTAATTACAGAGCTAGAAGCAGAAGCTCCTGCCCAAATGACTTGGGACTGAGGCATCTGGGTCATCAACCACAACGGAAGCTGATATTGGGGAAATTATCTGGGGTTACAGGCACAAAGACTATGCCTCTTACTGTCTTCTACACCCAGAATCTCTGCGGTTGTGTGCTACCCCCTTTGTGGGTACATCCAGCAGGTGGTGTATTATAGAGAAAGCCCCGATGATATTCAAGAAACCTATACTCTGACCCTAGTCCTGCCAAACCAGCTGTGTGACCTTGGAAAAGTTACTTTACCTCAGATTGTACTTCAGAAACAGAAGTGAAGGGCTTCAATGACATCAGTGTTTCCCAAGCCTGACAGCTCATGACTGCACACTGTGTGTGTCAGGGGGTGGGGTTGGGGGTGGGGTGGGCAGAGCTCCGAAGCATGGAAATCTGTATTTTGCAAGTGTTCTCGGTGATTCTAAACAGCAGTCACCATTGGCAACTCTGGATAGATGCTATCTGAAGTGCCCCTAGCTCCAGTGTTTTCCAAAGCCAAAGCCCCTTTTACCACATTCCACACAATTCCACACAGTTCAGGCCAGAGATGGCAGTCCTCATAGTGAAACCCCATCAGAAAGTCAGTGTGTAATCCCAGGGAGGAGCCAACATGGCAGGGCACCTGGCTAGGGTGGTGCATGGGAGAGGGCGGCCGCATGTTCTGGGGCTCAAGGTCCCTGCCTGTTTCTTGGCCAGCTGGGCTTTGGAGCCTGCAAACTGGGCTCGCCTGGGTCCAGTAGTGCTTTGACCCTGACTGTGACCATCCACTGCCTTGCTCCTGAGGGTCTGGGGACTTCTCACCACTGGGCTGTGGTCTAGAACACCAAATACACCTGTCCTGAAACTGAAAAACACATCAAGAATCCCAACAAGCTGGCCTTGCATCCTCGAGGCTGGCATCCAACACGTGTGCTTTTGAGTTCAGTCATGTGTCTCCAGCTATCCTAGAGTTACAAAAAGTTCCTCTTTTAATGAGGAGCTGTGGAATGCTAAGGCTAAAGCTGCCTTTCCCTCTTTCAAAAGTTTCACTAATGGGTTAATACTGACATTCTTTGGCTTTAGTAAATGCGCAGGAGGTTTTTGTGCTTGTGTGGGGGCTGAGGCAGGAATCAATCATGGCTCTTGGCCTGATTTTGATCCAGGAAATGTGTGTCTAGACTCCCTCTGGGTGGCAGAGAGAACAGGGGAGCAGGGTTCCATGGCGGGAGCTTCACTGGGGCCCCTTGTGCCTACAAGGCACCCAAGCAGGAGAGGGGCTGCACGGGTGCGTTGGTGGGGGCGGGAGAGGGTATGCCTTGGCCAGTGGGGGCAGCCACCACTTGTTCATGCACTCTGCTGCCATGCGCCAATCAAAGTCTAGTGTTGCTGACATTCCCGGTTCTTGAAAGGAGTCAGAAATCTCAATCTTATCTGAATTCTTCTAATTTTAAAATGCTGAAACATTTAGTTTAGAAAATTCCTCAGATCAAGCAAATCATAACATCCAGCCACAGACTGGGACTCTGAGTAGAGAGCCTGGCCTCTAGGACTGATCTAGGGGACTCTAATATTCTGCTTCCAAATGAGCAGAGCCCCCAAAGGAGGTTCTCAAGTCTTAAGAGCAAAATCCACCTTCTACTTGGCAATCTCCTTTGTTGGAGGGAAAGAAGGCCCTGGCTTTCTGAAATCCTAGAAGTCCCCTTTCTCTGACGCAGCATCATGGATCTATGGTCCCCACCTTCCCTCTCCCTCTGTCTGCCCTTGCTCCCAGTAACCCCCAGTAACAGACAGCCCACTCCCTGGACCATGTCAGGTGTGATGTCCAGTATATAAGCTGTACCACTGTCTCTGTTCTTATGCTAGACAACATTCAAACCCAAATAACAGATGACACCTTAGGACATGGACAACCTCGAGCTATCAACTTAGTTTTAGAGGTAAATAATTTGTGTACTTTGGTACTCTATCAAAAACAATTTACTCATGACACATGTCCCAGAGGATTGATAGTAGCAGTTCTAGAATTTCTATATAGGAAAATCTTGGGGGTAGCATTTTGTTTGGCAGCAAGGAATTGCTAAATGACTTTTCCTAAAGCTACATAGTATATTAAATGCTCTTTTTTTCTTAAATTGCACACTTATCTAAAAACCAAAGAAAACCTCTAGGAGCCAAACCTTGGCCCTGTCATTGTGATTGGTCAGGACACATACAAGGACAAAAAGATAGGCAGAGACATCGCCCCCCTTCTAAATGGGGAGGGGGATGGGCAGGATGGGGTCCCAGAACAATCCAGGTGTAACATAAGCCCCATAGCTCAAGAAAACATTCAATTTGGATGTTGAGAATTTTAAGCCTCGTTCCTGAAAGTGTCCTGGATGAAGAGGATGCATTCTTGACCACCAGGCTGAGCCATTCTGGAAAAAACCAAACCTGCTCCTTGGCAAAGGTCAGTGGTAATGTCAGAATGTCCCAGACACCTGCTCCCATGAGCTCCTTCCCCCAAGCAGCCAGATGGCCCATTATGACCAACACACAGCTATCCCGGCCTGGTGCCCTGGCTCATTGGCAACAGATGGCCTGGGGGACAGGGACTTAACCCCATTGCTCAGACTGTAGCCCAGGGGATTCTGCTCATGGTCCCCCTTCTTGGAATCAACAAACTCAAGGGACCCCAGGGAAGATTTTCTTAGAGTTTACTTTGGAGTAACCTCTAAACCCTAGAAAAGTATCATAAAATGTAATACTCCTTACTTGTCAGGAAGTGGTCGAATTCTCCCCCATCACCATAATGCTACTATTTGGTATTATTTCAAGTAAGTGATCCATGTATAACCCAGAGGGTTATTTACTTTAAAATAAACAAGTAAGCCATTGACCCTTCACTAAATTGGTGGTTTCATCACACTTAATAACTGCCTCACCAGCACATCGTTCCCTTCTGGAAAACCGGTCATCAGCAACTGGCTGGAAATCACACTGTTCTTGCTTAAATTTATCTAATAATCGATGGTTTGACATTACTTTTTTCCCTTTCACTTTTTAAACACCGTAGTAATTCAACACTGAAAGGAATGCGCTGTTTGTAGCTTATGCTTCTCTCAGGGAACAAAGGAATCTGGCAGGACATACACACAGGTATGGACAGACACACAGGTGTGAACCTGCCTTCAGAGTCATGTACCATTAGTGTTTTTCACTAATGTGAAAAACTAGTGTTTGGAGTGTGTTTGGGGGTTCAGGGGGACAAGAAAGCCACTTGTGCAGCAGGGCTGGTCCACACTGCAGCTTCCTCTGTCCTAAGCCACGCCCCCTGCAGTGGGGGGGCGGGGTGGTGGTTCGTGCTGTGCTCACAGGCACCGTTGCTTCCATCTGCCTCACTGAGCTCACCACAGCACTTCCTCCCTTGGGCCAGGCTGGCCAGGAAACCCAGCCCCAGCAGAGGCTCCCAGCTGAGCATCTTCAAGGCCCTTGCCCTCCTCCCAAAACGCGGGCTAAGTCACATGGTGACATCAAGGGCAGGACTGAGGCTTGGGGCCACTTCGCAGGGTGACCACCTTTCGACTTTTCATTTCGGTTTAGAGCTCTGTTGGATTTCTTTGTCTCAAATGCCTTCATCAGTCTGCAGCTCTCCCAGTTTGCTCTGTGTTAGTCTGCTAAACACAGATGATAAGATGACAGATGAGACACGAGTTTTGGTAACATTAGTTCCTGGTAACACGAGATGTAGATGATATGTGTGCGATTTTTCCACACGCATTCAGCTTGTTAAAGAACCAGAATCTGGGGCGCCTGGGTGGCTCAGTGGGTTGGGCGGCCGACTTTGGCTCAGGTCATGATCTCGCGGTCCGTGAGTTCGAGCCCCGCGTCGGGCTCTGTGCTGACCGCTCAGAGCCTGGAGCCTGTTTCGGATTCTGTGTCTCCCTCTCTCTGACCCTCCCCTGTTCATGCTCTGTCTCTCCCTGTCTCAAAAATAAATAAAACATTAAAAAAAAAAAATTAAAAAAAAAAAAAAGAACCAGAATTTGACTAAGTAAATTTAAAGGTCTAATCGGCTTTATTCAACAATTCGTGAATCAGGCAAATGGAAGGGCGTTCTGAGGAGCTATACAAAATGGAAGGCTTTTATAGGCAGAAAAGGGGCGGGGCAAAAAAGTTACTAGCAAAAGAAAAGAAAGGATTGGTTCAGGCAAGGTCACCTTCCCTTAGGAGTCAGGGCAGGGGTCTTAGGCAGATGATCCACTAGTGCTGACCAGGAAATTTTAGACTGACTGGTTTAAAACCCACTCCTGGGAGAGACTGAAACTGCAATTAGATTAGGTGCTAAATCTTGGGTTGGGCCTAACATAAGTGACTCCATTTTGGGTTTGTTGTTCCTTTTTTTTTTTTTTTTAATTTTTTTTTTTAATGTTTTTTTATTTTTGAGACAGAGAGAGACAGAGCATGAACGGGGAAGGGGCAGAGAGAGAGGGAGACACAGAATCGGAAACAGGCTCCAGGCTCTGAGCCATCAGCCCAGAGGCCGATGCGGGGCTCGAACTCACGGACCGCGAGATCTTGACCTGAGCTGAAGTTGGACGCTCAACGGACTGCGCCACCCAGGCGCCCCTGTTGTTCCTTTTTAACAAGCCTCAACACTTGCACATACAGCGTCTTCAGAACAGAGTGATTTTAATTTCTTTTTTTAGGGAATGATAGCAATGCAGCAAATACAAACTGCCTAAGAACACTTACTGTTTTCCAGGCACTTTTGTAAGACCACGAAATTCAACATCAGAAAGTCCCTGCCCTCTGAAGTTTTACAGTTTCTCGAAAAGACATTCTTGCTAACAAGTACAAATCCGAATTACTCTCTCTTCTCATGTGAGGGTGCTTATAAGCAGGGGTGAGAAGGAGCCTGCAAAGTGGGGGGCAAGCAACATGGAGCCATGGGCTGGACATGGTCTATACTTTCCTGGAATCAAAGGTCCTCAAAGACTTGGAGGGAACACTAATTTGTTTTTTATTAAAATAACCACAACACTACTGTGGAATCACATGCAAAGATCATAGAGCCCACTCCACCCCCCTCCTCCCTTGCAGCCCCTCCTCCACCCATGTCTCCTAGTGGAAAGGATGCAGTGGTGGAGGCGCTGAAGGGAGAAGGGGCAGCTGGAACTGTGAGTCAGACAGAGGGCGGAGGCGCTAAAGAGGTGTAACCCCCTGCCAGGGGGAGGTCCACTGCCCAGGTTAGAAGGAGAAACACAGAAATGCTTTGGGGGGACAACGCAAACTTCAGTAGCTCTTCATGTGTCACAAGTGGGGGAGGGGCACTCACTAAGCACTTCAAAATGGGGAAGACAGTCTTTGAAGCAGCCCAGGGTCCTCTCGGTTGCGGGCTTGTCTGCTTTGAAGCTCTCCTCCACTCTCCAAGGGCAGTGGGGAGGCCCTCAAGTGACTGAAGCAGAGAAGTTGCTTGGAAGAGAAAGAGCAGAGGGCACCACATTATGTCCTCCGGCTAGTCAGCCAGGCAGGAAGCCCTGCTGAGCAACTTTGGTTTCAGTTGGAAACCTTGTGTCATGTTCTTGTCCATGAGGCAGCAAGCAGCATAGGGGAGTGTGGTTAGATTTCCTGTTCCTTGAGGCGTTTGGGGGGGGGGGGGGGTGAAGCAATGGATAAGTGGAGAAGTGATTTCGAGAGGAGGTGGAGGTCACACAGAGGGTTTTACATTCACAAAGGCATTTCTGCTGTGGGGAGAACGAGTGGCAACTGCCTCTGGAACAGGCCACTGGAGATTCCAGAGGAGGGATCCACCCAGGCCTCCTCGCTTGTGGCTTTAATTATCCAGTTAGTCATTGGTTTACTGTCATCCAAGTTTAATAAGCTTGACTGTGACCTGTGAGCCAAAAAGTTGGCCAGGCTGGGGGTGGGGGGCGGGGGGTGGGGGATGGGAGGGGTGGGAAGCACCACTTTGGGCTGTCGGCAGGCTGAGGCAGGATCCACAGAGCCCACTAGCCCTGGGGAAGTAGGGACCGCCTGCCTTTTCTTTTCTTTCTTTGCAGCTTGTGATCTTGAACACAGGGCCCCAGGCACTGACCAGGCCAGTTAAACTGAAGAAATTTAAGAAGCAACAGCTTATAACTGCTCAGAGAGAAGTTTCACTAGCACAGAGCAGCCTTGGAAAGCAGAACCTGATTGACAAGCCAGGGAGGGTGTGGGTGAGGCGCTGGGATCCTGACAGTCACTGGGCTCCTCACCCAGTTTTGCACGGGAAGCGGCAGATCCCCTGTTGGCCCTGGCCCCCTGCCCATGCCCTGGGAGGAATGAGCGCGTTTGGGTGGCATCCTCCTGAAGGGGGATAGGCAGGGTTTTGTCCCCCTGACCTTGGAGCGAAGCGTGAAGCTCAGTGTGCACAGGTCACGCTTCCATTTTGAGAAGCCTGATCCGTCCGACCTAACGCACGGCTCTTTGTCTTTTGCACAACAGGACGGTCCCGCTCCTAGCTCAGCTCAGCGCATGTTCTGGCTTCCAGCTTCCCTCCTGAGCACCTGGTGGCTGTCGGTTTACTGTGACCTCACTGCCATTATATCTGCCTGGGTTTACATTTGCACCATCTCACCAGGGCTGCCAGGATCCATCTCCCAGGCAAGGCTTTCTCCACAGAGGCTGCCGGGCCAGCAGGAGAGGAGACCTCCGATCCATCTGTCAGCATGTGAATAATTTCATCCACACATACTTCTCTTCCAACCCTCCGGGCTATTTTAGTTTCCCTGAACCGTGCAAGCCAAAGGCGCCTGTCAGCCTGCTCCCTCTCATGAGCAGGACGCATCCCCTTGAGTGCTCCAGGAGCCCCACCACACTGGTTTCTTTGTGAGGTCATCTTTGCAGTGGTTTCCGGGCACTCTGGCCTCCTTCCTGATAGCTTCACACATGCTGGTTTGCCAGAGTTCAGTTCAGTAAAAACATAAGGGCCTTCTGAGGGCTCACCCCTGTGCTGTGCATGGTGGGAGATATGAAAATCACGGGGGGGTATCTGGGGGATAGGGTGTAGTCAAGAGTCACCCAAGGTGGGTCGCCCAACTTGAGTCCCAAAGAGAGAGAGTTCAGTTGCCAATTAGATTGGGGAATTTCGACCATTCAAAACACATATTTATATATCAAAGGTTCTGAGAAGTCCTGTCATAAAGAAATTCTGTTCCCCCTTTTTAGCCTACCATTTCCCCAACCCAGCATAATATTGACCATGAAACTCTTCTTATCACAACGACTTACATCTCAATGAACCAATTCATGGTTTTTTGTAATGCATTTTAGGAAATGATCTAAAAGTGGTTTTTGGTCTAAGGAGGCACCTCAATCTCCAGGGTATTTGGATTTAGATGGTGGCATTTTTGCCTGTCACCAAGATGCAGAGGTGCTTCGGGCATTTGCTGCAGGGGGGTTGGTGGGGGGCAGCTAGTGATCTACACCTCCTGTGGCCCAGCCTGTCCTCACTAAGCCAGGAAGAGCTGTCCTGCCCCAAATGGCCACGGTGCTCCCATCCCCCACTGAGAAGCAGTGGTTGGACAAGTGCTCAGCATTTTGTTAAAAACAGTCTCTGCAGGTCCAAACACCCTGCTATCTTCTCCGCCTTCAGATTCCTTGCTTCCTCTTGTTGGGGCGCCTGCATGGTTCATTCTTGGCCTTCAGTGAGTCTGGTCTGAGCTGGAGGTGACAGAGGCTACCAGAGGGCAGGGCTCCTCGGTTCCATCTATTCTGGACATGAAAAAGGTTGTGTTCAGGTGACCCTTGTCGGGGGAAGAGGAAGCCGCTCCCCTACCTGATAGTCCTCTCACCTCACCCTGCAGGGAAAAGAATGCCTCCTGGCTCAAGCCTAAAGTGAAAATGCCTGGCGCTTAGCCAAAGTCAGGTGGCTTGAGAAAGACAGTGAAAACGCCGGGCACAGTCCTCGGTCCTTCAGGGGTAAAGCGGAGGAGACCCCACACCCAAGATCCGCAACTCCAACTCCAAGGATCAGCGGTGCCCCTGCTCCTGTCAAAACAGAAAACGCCCATGGCAACCGGCAAGTGTGGCCTGAAACTGCAGAGTGTGTGTTTAACAAAACAAGGGTGGCTCATTGATAGAGTCGCCCCAGCGAGCGTCTGGCCTGGCGCCCGCGAGGCAGCAGGTCCTGGGGGGGGGGGGGGGCGGCTCGGGCTGGAGCTGAGCTGGCTGGGTTTGCCTGCGGGGAGGAGCCGCTGCCGCCTGCACGCCTGCAGCCCCCCCCTCCGCCCCCGCCCCGGGCGATGCGGCCTTGGACTTCTGACCCGCAGGTGCGCAGTCAGCCTCCTGGCCCTCACTCAGCGGGAGGAGGTCCATCTCTCTTCTCACCGCCCGCTGCCCCGCAGGACTGGGTGGTGTTTTCTGGAGCAGTCAAAAATGAGGTGGGGGTTGGGGGGTTGCTCGCGTGAATTGCCTCTGTGCTGTTTCCCCCTTCCTCTTTCTCTCTCAGGATTAGTGTGGTGAGGGGCGGAAGGAGGAGTTGCCATATAAAAATTTTTGAAAATAACTTTTAGGGCAACATCTGCCAAATGTGCAGCCCAATAGCCCCCATTGTATGGATGAGGACACTGAGGTCCAGTGAGATCAGATTTGAAGTCATGCTGCTGGGAAGCTGCCAAGCCAGGTAGAGGACCCTGGTGCCCACATTCACTATTGTTTTCCCTTCTTTAACACCCATTGAGGCAACATGTTGATTTGTTTCTCAGTTACAAAGAATTGTTAAAACTTGACAGCTGGGGTTAGGGAGTGAGCCAAAAGGCCTTTCAATATTAAAGCAATGTCTTAAGCAAATTTGGGGGTCTTCTGGCTCTCCACCAGAAGGTAAATTTGACTTCATATTTACTATCAATTGGAGTCCAGGCATGCATAACTCTGTAAAATTAGATGACGTTGTGTAGTAACTGTTAAAATGTAAATGACTTTTCTGTTCAGTAGAGAGGCAAATGATTTCTATCTGGTATAAAAAATAACCCCAAAGGTTATGGTTTTGTTTGCTGCCCCATAGGACATTAACCAGTTTTGAATCTAACTTTGTGGTCTTCAGCATTCCTTTTTGTTCTTTACGTGCACAAAAATCTTTGTTCCCATGTTGTAAACCAGCTTTGTTACCCTGAGGATTCTCTCAGTAATGGATTAATTAAATCATCGACACATACTCATCATCCCTTGTCAAGGCTTCATGTTCCTCTTCCTCTAGAGCCCCCCTCAATCCCCTATCAGCTGAAGTACACACTAAACACCCATTGCCAATTTTCACATGACATCAGGGGGCACCTGGGATACATGCTCCCCAACTTTGCAGAGTAAAAGAAATCCCTGTGATTGTCAGAAACACACTAGGACTGTCAAAAGTGTACAAACTCTACATGTTACTCCAAATAATCTGTTCCCCTCCCCTCTCATATTTTAATCATGCCATGTCTATGAGCAGGGGCTGGGGGCTCTGGCCTGCGAGACACCTGCTCTGCTCTCAGGCCCACAAAAAAACCTATGCTCACACACAGAGCCATACCGGTGGCCCCACCCCGCGGGGTCAGGCACCTGGTCCAAGCAGCAGTCCACTTACTGATTGGTCAGCCAGTGAAGGCTCGGCCCAGCTATGCTAATGAGGTCTTCTATCTTGGCAAATTTGACAGGCAAATTCTACGTGGAACACTTAGTGGTAAAGGAACAGATAAGGCAGACATTTGAGGTCCTGAAGCAGCAGACACTTAAATAAGCAGCAAGAAGGGCAGGGGAAGAAATGCCTATCTGAAATGCCCCACTGGCAGAGGATGAGGGCAAGGATGGGCAAAACCTATTGCTGGGCTGGCTGGGAGATGGGGTGTCTGTGTTTAAAGCTATGTTTGATTTCGAAAGACCTCTTGGTTCCTGACCTACATCTAGCACTCTGTCAGGCTCCACAGAGTTCTGTCGCCCTGTTCCTCCCAACAGGTGAGCCATGCAGCTTGTCCTGGGTTGCCATTAGACCTGCCATTTGGTCTATGGCCCTTACTTTCTTATCAATGTGTGGCCTTAAAATAAAGCCCACAGTGCTGGAGGGAACCTAGTGGGTCTCTGCTCCTTCCAATCAAAAGACCTTGATTCATTCTCTCACATTTTCTTTAAATTAAATTTTTTTTTCTTTTGAGAGAGAGAGAGACAGAGCGTGAGCAGGTGAGGGGCAGAGAGAGAGAGGGAGACACAGAATCCGAAGCAGGCTCCAGGCTCTGAGCTGTCAGCACAGAGCCCAACACGGGGCTCAAACTCACGGACTGTGAGATCATGACCTGAGCTGAAGGACGCTTAACCAACTGAGCCACCCAGGCACCCCTCGCCTTTTCTAATAACTTAATAAGTTAAATACTAGCACAGGAGTCTTTATTACCTTTTATTTAGACAACTCTGTTGAGGGACATCAAGAATTTCCTAGGAAAGAGCAAGTTTTCTTGGTTAGAGCTGTCCTTCCTTTCTGTTTCCCTCTGTTCATTTATGTTCGATCATTCATTCATTCTCTCCACAAGCGCACCATTGATTCTAAAATGAGTAAGGCAGCATCCATGCTTTGAAGAAGAGCCCAATCTTGCAAGTACAGGGTTAAGGGACTGGGGTCAGTGCTGGAGTGAAATGAGACGATAGGGGCTACATGCTCCCCCGAGGTGGGGGTGGGGAAGGGCACCCCTACTCTCCATGGCCTGCATTGGAAGCTTTCCCTCTTGGCTCTCCTACGAATGCTGGCTTTCATGCCTCTGGCCTGGAACCACATGTAACCAAAGCCATATGTTCAACTTGGATTAATTAAATGGAGGCCTCAGCAAATTTCTGGTGCTGCTTCTGATGCTTTCACGCTACAATATCTTTAACATTTGTTGCTGTGTGTTGTTTGTTATGTTTAACCCTGCGGCCCAGATTCTATTAGTCTGTAAAGTTTACATGGGGAGAGACTTCTGGTCTTGAATTTTTAAAATAAGGATTATTTTTGGCTTATTCCATGAGAACATGTCGTGTCTTCTCTAGGTTGGGCTTGAGAGGTTCGCAGTCCTGATTTTTCTGGGAGATGACTGTAATCTTAACGGATTCTACGAAACACTGTTAAGAAAAGGCTGTGCTGTAAACTCAAAGTCCTGATCCTTGGTTCTTAGCACCAAAGTGCTGAAAAAATTAAATTCCCAATCCAGTTTCTAACCACGGATGTCCAAGCACCCAAGATGACAGGGAGAAGGGAAGAGGAGGTGCTCTTCCTGGGAATGGGCATCCGAGGCTTGACCTGCCTCCTGGGCAGGCCCGGGAGACCAGCAGCACTTGGCGGGCAAGCGTGCATGAGAGTAAACCTCACTGTGTTCCCTGGACTGCAGGCCATGGTGCTGCTGCTCTGGCCATTTCCCACTCTCCTCCAGGGCCCAACACCAATGCTGGTGACATCATGGCAGCTTTGGTCATTTTTCTTTGGGGAAGGGTGGTCACAGTGATGAAGGGTCCCTATAACTTGTGCAAGTCCCCGAAACTGCAGGTCAAAGCCTCAGCTTCCTCTGCAGTGCAGGCAAGAACACCTGCTTCAGAAGGTGACAGTGACCTGGCATGGAGGCAGGTGTGCGTGTATGTGTGTCTGTGTGTGTGTGCACGCGTGTGTAAAGAGCCCAAGGTGCTCACTAGTGGTATCTATGGGGATAATTTTGGGGAAGGGGCCAGAGATCGTCCTTCTGATCCTCATATCCATAAATGTGAGCTGGAACAGCTTGCAGACACACACAGGACACTCCCGGCTGTGAGGCTGGGTATTTTCCTTGAGGTGGGTCATCTAGGCATTTCTCTAAGGCCTCCAATCCTTCCGGGGGGGAGGGGGCAGGGGGGAGGGGTGTAGACAGCTATGCTTCCCATCCCCTTGAGTACAGTGAGCTCTACCTGCTCATCTTACTGGGTTGGATCTGCAGGGAGCTGGGGTTCCCCTTGGGCCCACCTAGTGTAGGTTCCTCATCCCCCAGCTCTTAACATCCAGGTCTTGTGTCCAGGCAGATTTAAGCTATTACTATTTCAAAAGGCCTGCTTGAACATCAGCACTAAGGTCCGTGCCGCACAGTACAGCTAGGGGCCACACCCTTAGCACCTCCCTTGCTTAGCCCTTCTAGCTTTCAGCTTGGAAAGAAAGGAATTCCATCTTTCCCGCCCCCTTCTGGTTTCCCTTCCTGGGTCTCTCCCATGGGTTGTCTCTCTAATGAAGAACACTGAAATTAGTAAGCAAGGTTTGCCTCCTGGGCAGGCTTTATGAAAAGCCAGGTGCCCCTGGATGTAACAGATTTAAACACTTTGTTTGGGCTGCTCTGCATTGTCCTAATCTTTCTTGGAGAGCTGCCCCTCCCCTACTCACTGTCCGAGAGGTTCTGGCGAGGGGGCCCCACCCAGGCTCAGGACTGACACGTGACCTAGGCTTGGCCAGTCAATCTCTATCCACCTGCCCATCAGCAGGGCATTCAGAGGCAGGCCCAGGCTTAAGTCAGCCGAAGGGGCATCATTTCAAGACTTTTGCTGAGAGTATTGAGAAAGCGATTCTGGCTTTCCACAGGGCTTGCTAAGCCCAGAATAAGTTGGTCTTAAGGCCCCTGGTGGCCATCTTGTCACTGCTTGGAGGGGAGAGGCCCACCCCCCAGAGGAATGTAAAGCCCAGAGATGAACCCGATGACCTTGTGGAATCCCCTGAACCCTGCTGCATGTGAAGCCCCTGGACTTTCCAGCTATATGAGCTGATGCATTTCTTCTTCCTTAAGTCCATTGATTTGGAATTTATATTGCTTTCAATTTAAAAACCTGACTGCTTGCTGGCCGAAGTGTAAACAGATTTCTAGCAATGAAGGATGATGTGTTTCTCGAGGTAAAGAAAAGAGAGGCAAGGAGGAAAGAAAAACAGAGCTGGGTGCAAAGGCTTGGGTCTGGAAAACTCTGCCTTCTGTTTTCTCGTTGCTTATTAAAACCATTCCCCTCCCTCCCTCATAACCATGTAATCTGTCTCTACTGCACTTTTTGGAACACACCCTTGAAAGGGAGGCTGGTCCTGCAGAATTTTTAGACTGTAGTGAGGTTTTCTCCCCAAGGATCCTTTCCTTGAGAATCCCTCCAGAGACCGTTCTGAACACCCCTCCCACCCTGAACAGATCTGCGTCAGCGCTGTGACGTGGATCCCCTGCCCAAGACTTGGTAAATAGTTCTTAGAGGAAGTGTTTCACTTCCACAAACCTTCAGACCATCAATGGGACAAGCAGCCCCATGCCCTATCCAGATGCCAGAGAAGGAGATGCGGCTTTCGACAACCCCACTGTCTACCCCTAAAATGGTTTAAACAAGACAGAAATATGTTTCTTTCTTATGTGAATGAAATCTGGATGTAGGCTTCATGAAGTTGTCCCGACCCAGGATCTCCTCATCTTGCCTTCTCACCATCCTCAGCAGTGGGCATGTGCGTTCTGCTACTCCCTTTCCTAATCCGTCATCCTCTCCCACCCCCTATACCACTTTCACTTCCATCATTGAGCAGTCACTGGGTGGGCGTAGAGATGTGACCAGCAAGGGAAGCTGGAAAGGCACCCTTTACTCTGTGTGTCAGCTAAATATTGGGGGCAGGGGTCCACTCCTAAGGAAGAAAGGTAAATCGGAGACTGGGGAACACTAGAAGTCTCTCCTATATGGGTTACCCCAGGACATGTCACAGTGAAACCCCTCACAGAAACAGCCCCACTGCTGGTGATGCCCATGAGGGCCACTGGGGAAAAGAATAATTAGCTCCAGACACCTCTGTACAGACACCCTCCTGTTATAAGGGCTAAGAGAAGGACCGGGGCCCACGTGGAGAAACCTTCCCCATCCTTATCTGTCTTTGACATTCAGGGGTCACCGCCCTGAGGGAGTAAGGCCTCCAAACCCACCTCCATTCCTCAAGGACAGCTGGACTACCAGTGACATGAGAGCCACAGAAACATCTTAGGAAACTTCCAGGGAGCCAGAGAGCAGGCAAAGGAGCCATGTTCCTACTTGACCCCGTCTCAGCTGAGATTAGACAATAAGAGCTTTCTCAGGGAAAAAAAAAAGCAGGGTGTGTTTCTTGATATATTTCACTACCATTTGATGTTGAGGGTTGGTTTCTGAATAAGTGAACTGTGGGATCCCACACAAGGTTGGTGAATCCCAGAGCAGCTCAGGAGAACTGGAGCCACATTGGCAGGCCGTCCACAACCATGCGACATCATGGGGACAATCATCTTTGGGGAAGGACCCCAAATCCCCACTCACTGCATCACATTTGCAAAGCACTTAGAATGCTGGTTGGCACTTGGTAGGGGCACTTGGTAGTGGGATATGGGCCTGAGTATTCTGGGTGAGAAAAGCAGTTATTATCATTATTATTTTATGAAATATTTATTACACATCTACCACATACAAGAGACTGATCTAAGTACCATGGAGGGTCACAGAGGTGAAAAAGACACCACCCTTGCCCATGAGGAGTTTATAGTTCTAATAAAAGTTGTTTCAAAAGGCTGTTTATTTCATGTCAGTTATCAAAACAAAACAAAAAATAATCCAGAGAAGCTTGGGGTCCTGCTTCCTGCACTTGCCATTGTGTCTTTGGAGAGGATGGTTTCTAAATCCCCTTACCTGCTCCTAGAAGAGATGGTAAGGAATCAGTGTAGTTAACCTGGGCTGGGGCTTGGGTAATTGCAGGCAGAACACCGGCCTTGGAAACAGCAGCCTTCTGTTTGTTCCTGTCACCTCCCATGCCCTACCTGAGCTTCTGCCTCAGTTTACTCCTCTCCAAGGTGAGAGCAGCCACATTTGTTTCTTCCCAGCTCCCCATCTCTGTGGTGATGGAAGCAATGGTATCTGTAAATCACATGGAGCTTCCTGAGAACCACTTGATGGTTTTACATCAAATCTTTCTCGGGAATGGGGGAGTGAAAGAGCTGTCCTTTCCAACTGGCTATTTTGTTTTGAATTCATCTTTACACAAGCCCCTCCCAGGAAAAATGATGGAGGAAGGGACAGAAGGAAGGATTAAATGCCCAAGGAAGAGTAAAACAAGATGGCAGAGAACTGGGAGAAGATCAAAGATTTGAAGGCAGCTGTTTGATCTCTGGACACTCATGTCCTCTGGACACCCTGAGACTTGGGCAGCCACAATCCCTACCCCAGCGCCACTCTGCTCCCCAGTGCAGCAAGTTTGCTTTGGCCTATATCAATGGGGGCTTCAAAATCATCTACATTTTTTTTACTCATTTGGCAACTCATTTATTCATTCTATATTCATCCAACGTATATTGAGCATCATAGGTGCCATCTGGAAGTCTTACTCCCATTTGCTATCAGGAAGGTTGTGTATTTGCATCAATGCTCTGTACAGTTAGTTTCATTTCCCAAGAGTGGTTTTGGACTGGAAAGTAGATATTGCTGAGGACCTTTTATGAAAGTTGCATCTCGAGTTCTCTGGGAGACACCCACTTCTCCAAAGAAGTCTTCCACATCCTTGGCCCAGGAGAGCACCCATCTTCCTGTGCATCCTCACAGCCATTCAAAACTAGGGGCACCTTTGAACAGTCCTGGGTTGTCCCCAGGGTAGTCAGAGACACCTGGCTGCAACCAACAAAGACTCTTTGTACAGATGGCACTAAGTCACCGGACAGGTCTGAAATGTAACTTCCTCCTCTGGGCCAGGGGAACTGAAGCTGAAAGACTAGAAGGATGGGTCAAAATGAAGATAAAACTTAAAGGAATAAAAGTAGAGTTGTGTGCTTTGTGATTAAAAGAGAAAAGATTTAAAAGGAGAAGGAGAAGGACAAGAAGGAGGAGGACGAGGAGGAGAAGGGGAAGAAGAGGAAGAGGAGGAAGAAATCCCATCTTGATGGTATTATATGTGAAATTGGCTTAGAGATTTCGTGTGACTGCAAGATCAGTGTGAACCAAGAGCTGAGTTGGCAGCTAGAAACCCAAACAACCTTTGCCTGCGTTGGCAGAGTCACAAGTGTCTAGAGAGGGACATGGGAGCCCCCTGGGCTGGTCACAGGGCAGGCCATATCTGAAACGTTTAGGCTTAGTTCTAGGTCCACATTTTAACACTTTAACATACTGGCAGGATCGCCTAGGAAGATGGCATCAGTGTAGAAACCACACCACCTGAAAAACCATTGATGTTCAGTCTATAAAAACAATTTGTGGACATGACAACTTTCTTCCAGTGGTTCACTGGTCAGATGGAAAAGGAAGCCTGAGGAACTGCAGGTTGAAAAGGGCTACATCAGTCTCAGGTCACAGCAGAGACCTCCTGGTGTGGACTTTCCACAGCTTCCAGCCCCTTCACCTCAGAATTTGATCTGCATCTTCCTCCATATTTTCATCTCCTGTTGCCTCAGAGGGAGAATAGTCCCTCCTCCCTTAGGAGATACAGCTCATCCTCTCTCGTCTCCCATCTCTAGGACACACCCTTCCAATTACCACCCTGTCCGGAGTCTTTAATTTTCCCTTCTCTACTGGCTTCTTCCCCAAAGCCTGCAAATATGAAGAAGATGATAATTTGGGTCCTCATTATGTGCCAGGTGCATAGAGATTTATGTGCCTTGACTAATCCTCACACCAGTCCAAGGAAGTAGGTGATGTCTTGTCCATTTACAGATTGGGAAACCGAGACTTGGAGTAGTTCTGTGATGTTCCCAAGGTCGCACAGTCCAGGTATGTCAGTCTCGAATACTCTGAACTACACTTGGATTCGGGCTGGTAAGCGCTGCCTTCCCTTTCCAGCCAAATTCCCTTAACGGAGCCTCTCTTGTGTCTATTGCTTTATCTCTCACCCGCCCCTCTGCCTGCTGCGGTCTGCTCTCTGCAGAGGCAGTTCCCCCAAAGGTCATCAGTGACCCGATGGTGAATCCAGCAGCCTCCCCTCAGGGGTCACTCTATCTGGCCCTTCTGTAGCACCTGGCCCTGCTGGCCATGCTCCCCTTCCTCCCGTGTGTGTGGCTGGGCTCACCCACTCTTGCCACTTTACCTCTCAACTTTCATCCCCATGTAGGTCCCTCCTTCCAAGTGTCACTAGCCATTTCAAAGGATCTGAGGACTCAGCTGAAGTTGGAAACCAGGGACCTGTGAGTGAGGTTTCCCTGGTATGTGTAGGGGTATGAGATGGGGTGTACAAAACTGAGCACGCTGGAGGGTACAGTCCCAGTGATCCAGCTGTCCTTGCACTCACCTTGGGAGGAGTTATAGGGCTTGGGGCAGAATTACAGGGCAGAAACAAAAGGACCGGGAATAAGGATTGGCATAGTCTCAAAAATCAGAGAAAGCTGACAGACCAAAAGGCAGTGCTTAGGGGATGAGATGGTGAAGTTCAAGGAGAAAGCAGGCTGATACCCTAGGAAATGATGACCTCGTGATACAGAGCGGATGAACATTGCTGGGATTACCGATGTCAAGGAGTTAAGGGTCTAGGTCATTGGCTGGCTCATCC
This sequence comes from Prionailurus viverrinus, assembly GCF_022837055.1. NCBI lineage: Eukaryota > Metazoa > Chordata > Mammalia > Carnivora > Felidae > Prionailurus > Prionailurus viverrinus. The sequence goes on from NC_062566.1 coordinate 93,534,349, forward strand.
ACTAGACTCAGAAACGCCCTCAAGTCATGGCAGGCCTTGGGTTTAACTTTCCTGACTCATGCCTGCCTCCTGTGTGAAGCCGTGTCCTCAGCAGAAACAAGATGTTGTACCCCTTGGGCTTGCCAGAGTTCAGCATTCCTGCTCCAGTTAAACAAGGCCACCAACCCAGTGCCGTGCTGAGTGGCATAACTCCAGGGGTGCCCTCCACAAGGAAGCCGTTCCAATAGCGCAGCGCCTGGGCACATAAGCACTTATTGAATGAGCCGATGACGGATGAATTCATTTCTTGTGTGTCTTATTCCAGTTCAGCCCAGCAGCATTCTTTGAGCACCTACTAATGTCAGGCTGTGTGTGAGGGGCTGGGACAGATCAAATGGGAAAAGGGAGCAGGGACACAAGCCTACTGGCCAGGCGCAACTATAGTCGCTGATTCTAAATTAGAGCAAAACTTTAGAGGCTTCCAGACAAAGCCTTAAGCTCCCTCTTCTGGGATCGGCATTTGCAAATTTCTTTTAGAACTGCAGACACTTGGGGCGCCTGGGTGGCTCAGTCGGTTAAGCGTCGGACTTCAGCTCAGGTCATGATCTCGCGGTTCGTGAGTTCCAGCCCCACGTCGGGCTCTGTGCTGACAGCTCAGAGCCTGGAGCCTGCTTCAGATTCTGTGTCTCCCTCTCTCTCTCTGACCCTCCCCCATTCATGCTCTGTCTCTGTCTCAAAAATAAATAAACGTTAAAAACAAAAAACAAAAAACTGCAGACACTCTTTAGCTTGATAGAAGACAGGAAGATGACGCAGGTAAGAAGACCATCCCAGAATATTTGGCCTGTCTCAGGTGACCAGAGTCAAAATGTGTGTGCCTCAGACAGAGCTGCCGCTGGGTCCTCAAGGGAAGACCCTGCAGGCTGCACTCAAAAGAGCCCCTCTGGATTCCCTCTTCCTGTCCTCCAAATTGGGTGTGTGTTGAGGGGTCACTTACTGCTGATCCCCTCTGCGTCATCTCTTATCTCATTTTATTCAGAAAGGAGTCTGAGGATCTCTTTTCATTTTCTGTAGAAACAATCCTTGTCTCCAAAACTCTTGGAGTATTTCTCTGATAACTATCTCTAGGCTGTTGCCATGTGCACCAACAGGAGCTGGAGCATACAAGAGTCCTCTCCTCCTATTCCCCAGAAGGAGAGGGCGGGAGGGGTGCCTGGGTGGCTCAGGTCATGATCTCACGGTTCATGGGTTCAAGCCCCGAGTCAGGCTCTACGCTGACAGCTCAGCTTCAGATTCTGTGTCTCCCTCTCTCTGCCCCTCCCCTGCTTGCGCTCTCTCTCTGTCTCTCAAAAATAAATAAATGTTAAAAAAAAATTTTTTTTTTTTAGAAAGAAGAAGAGTACAGGAAATGAGCCTTCCAAGGAGAGCTCCAAATCCCCACTTGCGTAAAGTCGCTGTTCCCTCGCTCTGCCAAGCAGTGAGGCTTCACTGGAGCAGGGCTAGGGATTCAGCAAGACAGCAGCATAGACTTGGACGGCTGCCACCATGGCTCTGCCCTCAGAGACTTCCAAAAAAGCTTCCCACTCTGTTACTTGCCTTGGTGGCCACTAATGTTCCTGCTGCAGGCCCTGGGCACCCGGGCTCCAGCAACATGAGCTGTAAAATCCCAAGGAAAACTGGAGCATCCAAATGCTGTGGGTATGCTTTTGGCAGGCCTCCTCTGTCAGCACTCTGTCCCTCTCCCCCTCAAACACAGGGACAAATACAGCCAGCGGGGAAGAAGCCAAAGAAAGAAGCTTAGGACCCTGGTGAGGAGGGGGCTGGTCCACCAGCCACTGGGGAATCCCTTTACATGGAGGTCAGCCTTGATATGGGGGTGGAGCGGGGGAACCCAGAAACCCTCTGTCAGAGTCCCAGGACTCTGGTCCTTGTTAGACTCCTAGGGTAGTCCACCCCAGAGGGAGACCCTGGAGCTAGACCAGCTAGGGTGATAACCGGCAGCCCAATATTGCACAATATTGTCAGAAATTTGATCTAATCCAACATTTATAGGTTGGAAGAGTTCTAGATTTGTGGCTTCTTTTGGAGGAAAAACAGATCAGAAGACACTGATAACCTGGACTCTCATGGCAAAATAGACGGTGCTATTTATTTAAATTTTTTTTTCAACGTTTATTTATTTTTGGGACAGAGAGAGACAGAGCATGCACGGGGGAGGGGCAGAGAGAGAGGGAGACACAGAATCGGAAACAGGCTCCAGGCTCCAGGCTCTGAGCCATCAGCCCAGAGCCCGACGCGGGGCTCGAACTCACGGACCGCGAGATCGTGACCTGGCTGATGTCGGACGCTTAACCGACTGCGCCACCCAGGCGCCCCTAGACGGTGCTATTTAGATAGAGCGCGTGTCTGACAGTTCTCCACACACCCCCATTCCCTGTGACACCCCTCACTCGGGGCCAGGTGCTACTGACCCTGGACTTGTACTGCTGTTTTTCTTATGGTAGAGACAGATTTCTCTATGTACCCTTAGCCATCAAAAGTGATTTTTCCACACTTGACCGACAGGTTCCTACTGGCATTTGAATTTGCAAGCCCTGATATCAGCAAGGCATCTAGAATGGCCGAGACGGTTCCAGTCACGAGGGACAGAAAATAAACCCAAATAACTGAAACAAAAATGAAAAGAGGGGTTGGCTGTCTCGTGCAGCTGGGAGGAGTACCCAGGCAGCTACAGAAGTGAGCGGGGGGACTGCGGGAATCACAGCAAAGGGCCATGCAACCCCGCCAGGATTCTCTCTCCAGCTCTCCCATCGGCTGATCTCTGCTTGTCTTTGCATGCTGCCCTCATTCTCTTTCAGCAGAGACGCCTTGGTCATGTGGTGAGGATCGTGGCCACTAGAAGCCCCAATTTAGAAACCCCGGTAGAAAAAAGAGCTTCCTTTCTCCATGTCTGAAAAACAATCCCAGGAAAGGATGCCGGCTTCACTTGGGTCATATGCCTCAGAGTGGCAGGATGTTTTCTTTTTAAGTCCAATACGTCAGTAGCTGGTCACTGATCTCAGTAGGTCACAAGTAGTAACTTATTTAATCCCTGTCTTTTAAAAAAGCCTATAAGTTAGTCCAGTTACTATCTTCATTGCAAATGAACAAACATGTAAGTGGCCTTCACAAGGTCACAGAGCTATTGCTTGGTAGAACTGGAATTTGGGCCCCAGCAGTCTGGCTCCAGAGTCTGTATTTGTGCCCCCATGTTACAGTTGTACCCTCATGCTATGGTTGTGTGGGATTGCGTGGCGTAACTCTAGGGGAGCAAACCCTGGACCTAAACAGCATGACCTTGTAGGCAACACGGGGGAAGGGACTAACACTGTTGTCAGAGTGGACAGGAGACTAATGGTGGCTCATATTTGGTAGCTGTGGGGGGCGGGGGTAGGTACTGTGACTGACAGCCCCACCTGTCCCACATTTACTGGGGGAGGAGTAGTTCCCCAGAGAAAGAAGCCCAGGCACACAGTGATCACGTATGACCATCTCAGGAGCATCTAGGGGCAGTCATGGCTTCAGTATCTGCCTATGTTCCTGCTCCCTAAAGATGTCTAGATATGAAATGGTCTCTGGGAATGATATACTGGTCCAGGGTCTCGGAGAGGAGAGGAGAGGAGAGGAGAGGAGAGGAGAGGAGAGGAGAGAGAAAAAAGAGACAATAATTTATTCATCCAAACTATAAAATATAAACAAATAGCTCAATGTCAATAACACAAAAAAGGCTTTAAAGAAAACTCGTAATCACTATTCACATGCTCTGAGCCTCTTATAACTCCACTTTTTAAATTTTTTTTTTCAACATTTATTTATTTTTTGGGACAGAGAGAGACAGAGCATGAACGGGGGAGGGGAAGAGAGAGAGGGAGACACAGAATCGGAAACAGGCTCCAGGCTCCGAGCCATCAGCCCAGAGCCCGACGCAGGGCTCAAACTCACGGACCGCGAGATCGTGACCTGGCTGAAGTTGGCCGCTTAACCGACTGCGCCACCCAGGCGCCCCATAACTCCACTTTTTAAATGAGAGACCCCACACAGATTACCTAACCTTTCTGCATCTCAGTTTCTTCATCTATAAAGTGGGGAATAAGGCCTATCCATGTTCTTAGGATTTGATGAGATAAGCAGCCATGGCTCATGGCACATGGAAGTCTCGAGAGAATGTTAGTCATTAAAGAGAGAATCTAAGCGTCATTCAGAACCCTCTGCTCTCACTTTCAACCTAATGTAGTGTGTTTCTCGGAGAATTGCACAACTCTGCCAGCTCTCCTTGTTTAGCCTCAGTTTCTCAGGATAAAACACAAGCCCCACTCCCTGCTAAGGACCCTTGCAAAGGGCGGTGAGAGGGGTGTGGGGAGGGGCCGAGGGGCACTTGGTACAAGTGACTGAAGGAATGCCAAGAGCTCTCATAATGAAATGGGGTGGTGATAAAGGAGATGCTATGAGAACGAGAAGGAGCAGGAAAGGGGGGTGGGGAACGCAACTTTGAAATAAGTAAAACTCTGTCATCATTGCATTTTAGAGTTAAAGGAAACTTAGAGAGGATCCAGTTGAGTGGTTATTCAACCATTTTTTAAAAAATAAAATCTTATGCAGACTCTAAATCTGCAAAACAGATACAGGGCAAGCCGCCTGGATAGAATGAGGGCTTGGGGAGCCGTCAGTTTGGCCTCCATGCTGGGCTTGCTCCTAGGAACAAAGTTTGAACACCAGATCTGGGTCAATCCAAGAGTCCAACACCACCACAAATATCCACTCTGCTTGCACTCCACAAATGAATTACCTCTTTCAATATCCACCCCCAAACTTAGCGTCTTAAAACAACAATGATTTTATTTGCTCCTGAGTCTGTGGGTCAGTCCTTTGGGCTGAGCTCAGCAGGGGGTCTCCGGGGGTTATTTCTGCAGCTGCATCATCTTAGAGGCATGAAAGGGGCTGGATAGACTAAGACGGCCTCACTCACATGTCTGGTAGTCGGTGCTGGCTCCCTGCTGAGCCTCTCTCCTCCTCAGAGAGCTGCTCTGAGACTCTTTATACATAGCACTGACTTCTAAGAGGACAGGATTAGAAGTTGAAAGTTCTCCTGAGGTATGAGGTAAGAAGTCCCATAATATCACTTTTGCGGTATCCTACTGGTCCAAGCAAGTCACAAGAGCAGCTCAGATTCAAATTGAAGGTGTGGAGAAATAGACTCTTGATGGGAGGAATGTCAAAGTCACATTGAAAGGAGCTGTTTGCACAGGAATGGGAGGCATTTGGGGTTACTCATTTTATTTTTTGGAACCTACCACATCTCCACATTTTCTGTAACCTTTTTTCAATAAGCTTGGCATATATTTGGTACCCAAAAATGACAACTTGTAGTATATATGGATGAATGTGGCAAATTTTGCTATTATATAAACCCTCTCATTATTCATTCTCCATTTCTTTCCTATTTACAAAACCTCAGTCCTTTTTTTCAGGGTGGCCATGTGCCCAGTTCCAAATAGTCACCTTCCCAGATTTCCTAATTGCTGGAGTGGCCACGTGACCCAGTTCTGGCCAATGAACGTCACTAGAAGTCTTCTGGGTGGGGCTTCCGGGAAAGCTGTTGTTTTCTTGGTCAAAGGGAGCAAGCTCCATGGCACTTGCCTTTTGCATTTTCCCTGCTCCCTTCCTGTCTCATTCCTGCCTGGATCCCATTTGTAACACTTAGGGGTAGAGCAGCCATTTTGAAACCATGAGACTAGATACATAGATGCACAGAAGCAGCCCGATCGCCAATGGTATCACAGGACCTCTTCTCTAGTCATGCACTCCCTGCTTCTGACATTCTTGTTGTCTGAAAGAAATAAACTCTGCTTGGTTAAGTCAGTTAGAGCTGTGGTTTCTGCTATTGAAACAGCAGTGACAGTGAGATGAGACTGGGGAGGAGAGCAGAAGGCTGACCATCAAGGGCCATGACTTAGGAAGACACCATAGTTGCTGCAAACACTGAAATGAGTTTCTGCCTTTCGTTATGCTTATGTGTGCACTCGTGTGTATTTGGATGTGCCTGAGTCTAGATATACGTGGTTTGGCACATCCAAATACACGCAAGCACACATAAGCATAGGGATGAATGTTTGTGTACAAGGAAATACAGTAGTTTTTGCAAACTTTAAAATCAGATTGGAGTCCAGTGTTTGAAAGGCTGAAATAAGTTGGAGGTGAAAATATAAGTTCAATGGTAATGACTATAAGCTCTTGTACTTAGATTTTTTAAAAAGATGTCAGCAAGGGAGAGCTTAGTTTCACCGCCTGAGGGTTGGAGTTGACTGCAAAGGCTTAGAATGAGCTCACAGAGTGAGCTATGAGCGCCAAACGCTCTGGCTCACCCTCTGACTGTGATGATTATCTAGGATCCAGAACACAGAGAGCAGATGTCCCTCAGCCTCTGCATGGTCAGAGCGCCATGCCCATCCTAGGACTGGCAAATGGAGCCCAGCCAGAGAAAGACCAGGATGCCATCCAGGATCTGGGAAAGTTTAACTTGGACAAGAGAAGACATGGAGGGGCCTGAAAGGATAATAACTGTAATAAGTCATCCATCACTGCATCCAAACCACACCTAAAACTGAGCGCCTTAAACCAACAATAACCATTCATTTGCTCAGGATTCTGGAGTCTGGGCTGGAGAGATTTTTCTCTGCCCCACGCATGGGGTGGATTGGGCTCACTGACACATTTGCAGTCAGCTGACAGGTTGACTGAGGCTGAAGGAGCCATGATTGCTTCACTGGCTTGTCTGTCATCTCAGCTGAGATGGCTGGAATGTCTGTGGACTAGCAGCACTTCTCTGCTCGTTGGGCCCTTTCAGCCTACTTCTCCATGTGGCTCTCATCCTCCAGAAGGCTAGCTCAGGCTTCATGGCCTCTCAGGACAGCAAGACAGTGAAAGTGGATGCTACAAGACTACCAGTGCTCAAGACTAGAACTTTTGTCACATTCTGTTGCACCATGCAAGTCATATGGCCAGTCCATATATTGTGTGGAAAGGGACCACACAAAAGTGTGAATTCAGGGGTGCCTGGGTGGCTCGGTTGGTTAAGTGTCCCATTCTTGGTTTCAGCTCAGGTCATGACTTCATGGTTTGTGAGTTTGAGCCCTGCATCAGGCTCTGCGCTGACAGTGCAGAGCCTGCTTGGGATTCACTCTCCCTCACCCTCTGCCCCTCCCATGTGTGCGCGTGCTCTCTCGCTCAAAATAAATAAATAAAACTTAAAAAAAAAAAGTGTGAATTCAGGAGTGAGATTCACTGGGGGCTATTTTGCAGCTGTCTTGCCAAATAACTGATACCTAGTTTTTCTAAGGTCTTTATAGTTCACAAAGGATGCTTTCTTGCACTGTCTTATTTGATCCTTACAACTAAGTTGAGATTATGGTAAGTGGTATGCTGGCAAAACAAAAAATAAATCAACAAAAAGCTCTGATTTATAGCATTTGCCGCTTACTTTCCTCGGTGTAAATACTCCCACCATGGTTCATCTTTAGCAAGCAACGCGAGACCACTGAAAGCAGAGGTGAGAGGAGGGACAGTTGTCATCTGGCTCCAACACACGACTGTATGTAGTGAGGTGATGGGACTTTCTCAAAATCACACATAACCCATAGTAGATCTGGTACCCAACCCAGATCCAAACTGTATGCTTTGGTGATAACATCACCCTCCCTCATAGTGATTTTCTTCAAACATCTGAAGGCTGCTATAGGCAAGGGGTAGCAATAGTCTAGGTTTCCCCAGAAGGCAAAGTAAGAGTCATTGTGAGTAAATTTCAGAAAGACAGATTTTGGTGTAAGAAATTCTGTATGAAAATGGATTCTGCAATAACAGAGCCACCCAAAGAGAATGAATCGCTTCATGACGTAGTGTTGTCCCTATCATAAAGTGTCTGTCAGAGGCTGGACCTTTGAAGATTTCTGAATTAGGGGAGAGGCTGAAGGTTGAACTAGAGAACCAACATCTAGGACTTAGATTCTGATTGTAAGAATGTTCTGAACTCCAAAATCTAGAATCACTCAGTGTCCTTTTAAGACCAAAGAGGGCAAGGAAAAAGAAGAGAAAAGAAGGGAAGGAAAAGAGAAGGTGAATGTTAAATCCTGGGAGGAGCTTGGCCACAAGAGACGTGACAGTCCTAGCGAGAGAAGTCTCCTGAATACATTCAGGTTGGAAAATGGGTCTTCAGTAGGGTAGCTCTGGTCCAAGTGACAGAGACATATGACTCATGACATGGAAGCACAACTTTTATTGTATTCAACTCAAATGACAGAGATAGCCCAAGACCTTGTGTTTGAAATGTTAGAATGTTCTTTGTGTGGCAGAATGCAACTGTTGATATTGCCTGGCTCTTTAGATAATGCTTGCTTTCTAACTGGGCTTCTTTAATTTTTCTCAGAAGGAAACTTGCTGAGGATTTAGCATTTAGTTGCTGGCTCAACCAGAACCCACTGCTCCCGCCTCTGGCTGTGCTGCCCACTTTTGCTTGGGGGTCTGGCAGTCTTGGGCACTTCCCCCTCAGCCCTGAGGGCTTCCTGAAGCAGTTAAAGATTCTAGTTTTATAATGAGAATGGCAAAACTGGAAGCTTTCCCAAAGAAACAGCTCAAAACTTGAGGAATAAATCTCGGCATTTGGGAATAAACACCTGGGATGTTTCCTGGGATGACTCAGGCGTCACCAGCCCTGCCAAGAAATTACATGGGTAATCATAAAGCCTGGGAGCTTCCAGGGAGCGCCCAAGACCGTTACTGAAGTAGATAACTCATCTCTGAGAGAAAGTCCTTCAGCTCAAAAACTGTACGAGTCCATGCATCTCTGGTTGTAAGGAGCTGCTATTTCTGTGTGCTAAACCCAAAGAAAGGAAGGCGAGTTGACCAAGCAAAGCCTGGTTCCCGCTCCTTCAGCAGGCAGCTCTCCCAAGTGGGACCACCCCCCATCAGAGACTTTCAAGGACGCTTTCACATGGAGGTTCCCAGGTTTCCACAGAGTGATATGCTCCTCCAAGTCCAGTGGGTCCATCACCCATATGTAGAAGGGTCTGGAATGTCTGGACAGGATGTGAAATAAGAAGCAATGATGGGAGGTTGGGGAAGCAATGATGGTCCCCAAGCCACTTCCCTGGAGACACTCTGAAAAACCTTTAGACAATAAGGAACCATCATCAAAGTACAGACAAACCGGTACCAGCCTTAAAAACCAGAGGAACCCTTTCCTCAGGCTCAGAGTGCCCTCAGCTATTTTTGTTTTGCTCCTGCACAGAAATAGGTCTAAAAACTTCAGTGAAACAGGGCATCAGGTATTAAAGTAGAGCTTCCCATTCCCATCTCCTCACTCGGTAAATGGTAGGACTTGGGCATCCAGCCTGATCATGGGACTGTGGGACCCTTGGGCCTGGGGCCTGAAGCCAGCTCAGGGCTCAGGTATTGGGGCTGCTTCATGACACCCAACTTCCCTTCCCTCTCTACTTCCCTTCTCCACTCTACCCCTCACCAACTTCAAATCACTAGCATCACACACTTTAGTAAACTTAAAAATCATGCTAGTTTGAGCACCTGATGTTACAGAAAAAGCCCAGAGATGAGGAGCAGAGATGCTGACTTTTGAAGGACACTCAACTAGTTATAGAAGAGTAGCTCATTAGCCAGTTTATACCACTAACCTTTTCAGTACATGACCCTCTTCCCCACTTCTCTCTTTCCCAAACAAGGTATGGTAGCCAGCCTCCAAGATGGCAGTCACACCCTGGCATAGACCTTCTCCCATCACATCAGGGGAGGTCTGTATGACCAATAGAATATAGCAGATGGAATGGGATGTCACTTCTGAGATTAGGTTATAAGAACTGTGGCTTTTGCCTTGGGCTCTCTCTCTCTCTCTCATTCCCTCTCTCTTTTACTTAGATCATTTACTCTGGGAGAAACCAATTGCCACATCATGAAGACACGCAGGCTATGACAGGCTCACATGGTGAGGGACTGAAGTCTCTGGCCAACAACCAGTGAGGAACTAAGGCCTACATGACAGAGGTCCTAAGCAGATCCTTCCCCAGTTGAGCCCTCAGATAGCTGCAGCCCTAGCCAGCAGCTTAATTGCAACCTCATGAGGGACCATGAATCGGAAACACCATCTGAGCTATTCCTGGATTCCTAATTCACAGAAACTGTGAGATGATAAATGTCTGTTGTTTTAAGCTGCTAAATTTAAGAGTATTTTGTTATATAGGAGTAGATTAAAACCACTAGAGTTTTTTCCTGGCTGTTTTTTTCCCATTTGGAAACGGGAGAGGGGAGAGGGGAGAGGGGAGAGGGGAGAGGGGAGAGGGGAGAGGGGAGAGGGGAGAGGGGAGAGGGGAGAGGGGAGAGGGGAGAGGGGAGAGGGGAGAGATGAAGGCAAATCCCAGTTTACCAGTCAATAAGACCTTGTCCTACACTATTTTAAGAGATGAAACTGTGGCAAATCAGGAAAAAAAAAAAAAAGGAAGCTTCCCTAGAGGCCTGGGGCAAGAGCCTCATTAGCACAGGATTAAGTGTCTTTCCAGGACTAAGTGAAAGAATTCTAGTTGCTGGGCTGCTAGCATGCACCAGCTCCCTTTATAGAAGCTGTGAGCATGTGTGGCTCATGCAAGTGGTAACCACATAAGATGCATAATGTATAGACCTTACAAAGCTTTAGAAATGGAGTTAGTCTTTGGCGGCTATTTTGTGACTGAAGGGTACTTCCTTAAGTTAAAGGCGATTTCCTGTGATTCTGGCTTCTCTGTTGGGATGGAATTTCTGTGTGGTGTTTTAAGAGGCTTCGGCAAAGGCAGAGCCTAAACTCAATTCGCCCTCCCCACCCCTATTCACTCCCCACACCCCCCCTATTCACACCCCTGTCTGTCGAATGTACACAACTAAGAGAAGAAGCTCTTTGAAAGGTGCCTGAGCAAAAAGTGCTCCTTCGGACAGACTTTCTTGTTGGAAGGTCCAAAACTGTAAGGTCCTTATGCAAGAGGCTCTAGCCTACGCACTCTACCCTATATGCTCAAAAGTGAGCTCTGTCTTGTTTTCTATCCAGAAAACCTATAGCTGGAAGCATAACGGGCTTTCCTGTGCCCAGAATTTGTTTCCTAAAATATAGCTAAACTAGGTTAATGCCTTTTTTTTCCTTATCTTTCTTCTTTTTCTTTCTCTCTTTTTTTTCCCCCCTTGAAATGTAGATTCAGAGCCTCTGGGAAACTTTCTAGCTTCTTATTTTAAAGATACAACAAGAATACAGCTGTTAACTTCGTCTCAGGAAGCATTTCAAGCAGGCAAGCCAGAGAGGTGGGCCTGACCGGCTCTCCCAGGTCAGTCAGAGACAATGAGAGCTGGCACAGAGCCTGTGCAATGCCATGGTGTCTTACTGTACATAATAATGCCAAGTTCATTTGGTGCAGCTGGGGGAGGGCTGGAGGCATTTTCAGAACTATTGTTTCTGAGCCAACAACCTTGTCTCTCCAGCTGTTCCGTAGTCTCTTAAAGGAGACCAGGAAGTAGAAAAAAATGAAGTTGGAGCCAGAAGTCAGTTTCCGCCAACAGGAACAATGGGTACAATTGTGCCTCTCACACAGCGGCAACTGGTCTCAAGGAGGATTAAATGAAATTATGCCCATACTGTTACCATCAGGAGAGTCTCACCATGGGAACTTCCGGATGTACTTTTTCAGAATCTTAGGGTTCTGGGAAGACCATTCTAGTCAAAGAGAGATTCTATAAGAAAGTCAGAGAGTGGCCAGTTCTTGGGTGACCTCTAGAAGCATGAGAAAATGCAAATATGTGCTTTCTTCAAAATGAAGGCAGGGGAATTGATGATGTTGGAAGGGTTTTTGTGCCCCCCCTCTTTCTTCTGTTTAGAGCCGCTTTCTCTCTTCAACATGGCGTCTGTGTTCCATTTCTCACAACCTGCTACATTTATAGATCAAAAGACCAGTTGCCAAAAACTCAGTGACCCAACTCTCTTACCTCTGCTGATGACTCTCAAATGTCTATCTCCAGCCCTGACCCCATTCCCAGGTACCTGCTGGAAATCACTAGCTAGATGTCCGTCCTACCTTAAGTTCAATTTTTCGAAAGGACATCTTTCTCTCAAAATGGTTCCAACTCCCATTGTTAGCTAGTAAATAAGGGATACATTTTTTTTTATCTATTAAAAAAAATTGGGGGGGGGGGGTGCCTGGGTGGCTCAGTTGGCTAAGCGTCTGACTTCGGCTTAGGTCATGATCTCGCCATTCTGAGTTCAAGCCTTGCATCCCGCTCTGTGCTGACAGCTCAGAGCCTGGAGCCTGTTTCAGATTCTGTGTCTCCCTCTCTGTCTCTCTAAAAAATAAATAAACATTAATTTTTTTTTTAATTTTGGGGTGCATAGGTGGCTCAGTTTGTTAAGTGACCAACTCCTGATTTTAACTCAGATCATGAACTCATGGTTTGTGAGTTCTGGCCCTGCATCAGGCTCTGCACTGACAGTGTGGAACCTGCTTGGGATTCTCTCTCTCCTTCTCTCTACACCTCCCCTACTCACACTCTCTCTCTCTCTCAAAAATAAATAAATAAACTTAAAAAAACTTTTTTTTACCCTTTACTCTCTTTCGTTCCCTGTTCCAAACTGCTCCCCACACCTGGTACATGTTCTTTCAAAATGTCTCTTGAAGTCCTCTGATTCTTTCCAGATCTTTGCATGCTATCCCACTGCAAGTCTTCCTTCTCTGACATCTGGATTCCTGTCCCTGCTTCTCATCACCTCTTCACTTCCAATGCTCTCTCTCCCATTTATTTAAACACAATGTGATCTTTGTATCAGTCAAGATAGGCTAGGCTACACTGCAGTAACAAATGATTCCAAAATCTCAAGCTTCACACGATAAAGGCTTACGTCTTACTTACATTATAGATCCATCATGGACTTGTTCTGGCACTGCTCCCAGTTGTTGTCATCCTGGGACTTAAGTGAATGGAACTTTCCCTGTTTGGGACTCTGTTGTTTTCAGTGCAAAGGGAAAAGAGAGCACAGTGAACCATGCTATGATGATCAAAGATTTTGCCTAGAAACAGCATACATCCCTTTTACATTTCATTGGCAAAAGCATCACACAAATCTGATGTCATCTAGGTAGGGAGGTATAATCCTTTCACAGGGAAAGGACAAATGATCGTGACCACCACTGCAGTCTTCTGTGGTACTCATTCCCGTACCTGAGCTTTCCTCTTCTCTCCAGGACCCAAATCTCATGTGTTGGAACCTCAGCCATCTCACTGTCCTGCTTATTCTCTCTGGCTCAGAGGGATTTCTCTTTTCCATGACCTTTTATAGACTTTATCATCAACAGCCCCCATACTGGATTGGTTTTAGGTGTCTATCTGCCCATGACCCTTTAGGTGGTCTTGTGATCCCCTACTCCTGGCCACAGCTGACTGGATCTTCAGGGATGGCAAGTGACAGAAGGATAGTCAAAATATAGGCTCACAGAGGCCTAGGGGTTGGGCCAATCTAATACAGAAAGAACTACCAAACAAGAAGGAATATACCACTCGAGGGGCTGTTAAGGCTGAAAGGATGCCTCGAGGTAGAGTCAGAGCAGCTGGAAGCTCTGGCTGAGTAAGCTGAGGTTAGGAGAGAGCTGAAGCCACAGGAACAGAGGAGGTGGCCTTAGAGAGAGGAGCAGACACACAGAGCAGGGACACCATGAGAGAGGGCGGGGCCTGCTGAGAGAGAGGTAGAGGGGACTTGCCATGCCTCACCTCTATCTTACTTCCAGTGCCACACACACGGAGTCTTACAATAAGTCCCTATTTTCTTGAGCGGTTTGAGGGGTCTCTGTTTTTAGTATCAGCAAATCCTAAATAAAGTCACCTCGACTTTGGAGAAATATCGATCGTCAACTTGTTTCACATGAGTTCTGTTTGACCTGCCCATTTAGACATCAGGTCCCTAAAGCAAGGCATGCATTTGTGTTCTCCATGAGCCTACCATGCAGCATAGGCTTCCGTACACATTCTGCAAATGGCTTGCCATCCACGTCCACATGCCTTTGCCTCATTGTCATCATCATCATCATCTTCTTTATGGCCAACTCTAGAAAATCAACCCAAGGCCTTACTGCTGAACAAATCAGAAAGGAAATATGCATTTCCTCCCCCGGGAGACAGTCCCTATGCCCACCGAACACAAATTTCTGGGACCTTCATAGTCAACATGCTGTGGACATTGGGCACAGAGCCACCCCCCTGGGTAAATTGCTGGGTCTCAGATTCAGCCTCTTGAAAATGGGGTTAACATCTGGTTATGGTGAGAGAAAATAATAAAAGTATAGAACTATTGGCAGAATAAGAAATCGGCAGAGTAAGAAATCAGCAGAATAAGAAATTGGCAGAATAAGAAATTGGCAGAATGAGAAATGCTTAGTAGCAGCAAGTCCTCACCCTGCTTAACAAAATGCCCCATGTGCTCAAATCAGCCTGATATGAGATGCGTAAAGTGAGTAGATGGGAGGAGCCAGCTGGTGGCCACTTGGGCCACTGGTCTGCTTCCACAGAGCCTTCAGATAGCTTTTGTCTCTCTTCCCCCCTCCCTTCTGCCTTCCAAGCTCCCACGTGGATGGCAAAGTTTGGGGAACAGGGGCAGCCGAGACCACATACAGTTTTTTCATGTGTGTGTTTGTGCATACCCAAGAATTGTTCAACACAGACAGTCTTTAGTTGGGGTCTGAAGAGACTGCACTACTTTTCCCACCCATCTAGACGCTGATTTTCTGCCAAGAAAAGGAAAAAAAAATAGATTATAGAGATAGATAAAAGATAGATAGATTCACCGACAGACCTCTCCAGTTAACAGCAGCCTTTCATTCCTGGGAAGTGTCTGTGTTTAACATGATTCCCAGGAGGTGAGCAGAAAAGGCTTTTCCTATGAAGGAGTTGGCCCCACTCACTATGCCCCAGGTTGTCTGCAGGTGGAGAGACCACCTGGGTTTCGCTGTTCAGAAGAATGGCCAAGAGAAACTTCAGCTATTCTCATTCTTCATATCCCAACGTGAGACAGCAGGGAAATCATTTCAGACCAGTGGCTATCCCCAAACTCCCCTGCTACTTGGCACTTAAGGGGCCTTATATTACTTTGCTTGGGCTGTCCTAACAAAGGAGCACAGACTGTGTGGCTTAAACAACAGAAACATGTTGTGTCACAGTTCTGGAGGCTAGAAGTTCCATAAAGGGCTGTCAGCAGGGTCGGTTCCTTCCAAGGGCTGCGAGGGGTAATCCATACCATGTCCCTCCTCTCGCTTCTGGTGGTTTGCTGGTGATCTTTGGCACCTGTGGCTTGTAGAAGCATCACCCTGTCTCTGCCTTGGTGTTCTCCCTGTGTGCTTGTCTGTCTCCAAATTTCCCCTTTTTATAAGGACACAAAACTTGTTGGATCAGGATTTACCTTAATGACTTCATTTTAACGTGATGACCTCTGTTAAGACTATCTCCAAATAAGGCCACATTCTGAGATAGCGGGATTTAAGACTTCAACATATTTGTGTGTGTGTGTGTGTGTGTGTGTGTGTGCACACGCCGGGTTCACAATTTAACTCACACAAGCCCTCATCTCATCTTACCCAACATGTGAGGTGTGCACTCACCCTGCCAGACCTGAGTTTATAAGCAGACACACTGACTTTCTCCCTTTGAGTCTTGACCTCATGGACTTAGTCAGCCAGAGGCTGGGGCAACAGACTGATTAAAGCCCACACTGCTTGAAAAGCCCAATGCAGGGAGGTTCCATTAAAGCACCTCCGATCATTTTTGTGATTTTTCCAAGTTGGTGCATGTTCTCAGCTTTTCCTTCTTATTCTAACTCTTTATACCTCTTTGGGAAGGGTGGGGAAGAGTGCCTGAAGGCTGGAGGCCTCCCTGGACTTCATGTGACTCTCTACAGCAGGACTCTCACCAGGCGGCCACTAAGGGAAGGTAGCAGGAGCTCAAGAAGCTTTGGGCTGTGAAGCTGTCATTCACGGAGGTGGAAATTCTGAGGTCAGGCCTAGCTCTGGTGTGGGAGTTAGGAGACAGAGGAGGTGCAGGGGCAAGGGAAGGACCAGGAGACCAAGGAGGGGACAAAAGAGATTTGTTATTATTACAGGCTTTTCTGTAAGCTAGGTAATTTGTGAGTTGTGCAGATAAATGTTCTCTTCATTAGGCTGAAAGGAAATTGTGTGTAGTCGTTGGGATTGTGTTTGACTTTGCATAACAGAAAATCTGAAAATAATAGAGGCTTTATTTATTTGATTGACCTTTATTTCTCCCTTACATAAAAGAAGCCTGGAGGTAGGCGATCCAGGGCTGATATGGTGTATGACAGTCTCATGGTCATCAGGGAACAAAGCTCCACTTAATATACTGCTTGCCAACTTTAGCCGTGTCTCCTCATGGTCCCTGATGGCTGCTCAGCTGCCAGCCATCACCTCCAGATACCAGGTAGCAGAAAAAAGGTCTCAGAGACCCCATACGTTACTTCTGCCTACATCTTATTGGGCAGGTGGCCATGTAATCCTTTCTCTGGGTAGTTATGTACCTAGTAAAACCTGGGGATCTGTTATTAAGAAAAGAAGAAAGAATGTTGAGAGCAAACAATGGTCTCCACCACCACACTATCTATAAAGGAAAGAAGTTCCTATCTAAATTCCCAAGTTCATCCTCAGCAAGAGAATGTTTCTGAAGCATAAATTCTTTGTCCCGGAGGATCTCATGTCCTCCTGGATCTAAACCATCCCTCAGATCTCAGCTTCAGCCTCAGTTCCCCAGAAATCTCCTGGGTCCCGTAGCCTGCATTAGCCTCCCTGTCTTATGCTCTCATTGCACCTTGGGCTTCTTCTTTAGAGCACTCAGCACCCTTGTCATTATTGGATTATCTCAAGTTATTTGTGTACAGAGTGATTTCCTTGTAAACTGGACAGTAAGCTTCATGAGGGCAGAGACTCTGCCTTGTTCACCATTATCTCCATAGTTGATGGAGGAGAGGAAAAACTTCCCTCTACCCTTTTAGGTTCTGTGGCTGGACCTAAGAATTAAACTGACATAAAACAGATTAACAAGAGAAGAGCCTACAAAATTTCATATTTTTACATGTACACAGGAGTTTTCAAAAGGAAAATGAGGACCTCAAAAAGCTGTTAGGCCCCAGTACACTGTGGGGATGTGATAAGATAAAGGGGCTTGGGTCCAGGGGCAGTATATTGTGGGCCGGTGACTAGGAAATGTATGGGGGAAACCAATAAAAGATAAGTGTTATCTTAGCAGGTTTGTTTGTATGGGTTCTTTTTGGCATCTTCTTCCAGTCTCTGGTGAGACAGGGGTGAAAGTCACCTTTCTCAGAGAAATTTTATGACCTGCTTTAGGTTAAAAAGAAAGAAGGAAAGAAAGAAAGAAAGAAAGAAAGAAAGAAAGAAAGAAAAAAGAGGGGGATGGGGAGTCAGAGAGCCCTTCCTGCATCTGCTGTTTCTCAAGGGACTTCAGTTCAAAATAATCACTAAAAGTGGCATATTTTGGGGTGGCACCTTCTGAACCCCTCCAGAGACCTTTGATAAATATTCATTAGCTGACTAACTGTGAGTGATTAGAATACTAGAGAGGCTCCAGATTCAAGGCCATTTCCAATGAGGCTTTTCTTTAACTGACTTCCCTGGCTGAGACGGGGCAAACCTGGATTCTCATACACCTGCCAGGATTTGTGCAGCTGGAGTGCCCATGCTGATGTCTGGGAGGGATGTGGGTTGGGGCTTTCAGACCAGCCTCTTGGAGGAGGACTCCCATGATAAACTCCACTTTACAAAAGCAGCTCCAGCCAGAAGCACACCCAGGAGCAGGAGCAGAGGGGAACAGAAACTGTAGCAGTGTGGGTGAGTTTTAGATCGGAAAATGCAACTGGCCGCCCAATGTTCTGGGAAGAAAAGTAGGTCACCATCCTGCGCTCAGTCCAATGGCATCCCCAGGGCCTAAAGGGGAAGAGTTGTGTGATCATCGATTGTGGGCAAATTTGGTCATGCTCAACTTTATGAAAACTACCTGCCCCACACCCTGTCATTCTCCAGGCTCCTTAAAAATCAAGGAAAGATCAGTCCAGGCTGTTCAGCTTTTAGGTCTTGGTTACAGAATCCTTCCGAGTCCAGCTTTTTTTTTTTTTTTTTAACATTTTTATTCGTTTTTGAGAGAGAGACACAGAGAGGGAGAGAGCACAAGTGGGGGAGGGGCAGTGAGATAGAGAGAGAGGGAGACACAGAATTTGAAGCAAGCTCCAGGCTCCCAGCTGTCAGCACAGAGCTCTATGCGGGGCTTGAACTCACAAACCTTGAGATCGTGACCTGAGCTGAAGTCTCACACTCAACTGACTGAGCCACCCAGGCACGCCTCCTGTGTACAGCTTTTTAAGAAAAAGCTTTTAAGCACCTTCCAAACCAAAAAGGCAGAACCCAGAATCCAGAATGGCTTCCAAACCCTCCATTTTAAACTTATCTAATGAAAGAAGGAGCATTCTGTTCTCTAGCATAGGGTCCTGGGGTTTTAAAGGAGAGAGCAAGTTTGGGGGAGCTCTGGGGGGGGGGGGGGCGGGGGGAGGTGGGCAGAGAAGTCTTACGTGCGTCTCTGTTATGAGGCCAGTGAGAAGCTCTGTGGACGGGGCTCCCTCCGACGCCCCAGCCCAGGGAAGGAGAGGAGACCAAGATTGAGAAATGAAGACTCCTCCAATTTGGCAAACAAAACCTCACCCCCTGCATCGTGCCCTTCCACGTTTGGCACTTTGATATTAGTCATAATAATCCGGTCATACAGTAACCACTTCTCCTTCTGACTGAGAAGCTGAAAGTGATACTCACCCGGGGTGTGATTTGGGGATTTTCTGGGGCAGGACTATTGAGGACATGCTGGAGTTGTCCCCTCCTGGTTTGCAAGAGCCGATTATTAAATATTTGAAAATGTTGTGAGTCTGCTGTTAAACCACCGGTAAGTTGAAATCTGCCGTGGTGGGAGTGTTTACACCGTGGAAACTGGCAAATAGTACAAATTCGGATTTTTGTTTTTTTCTTTTTTCTTTTTTTTTTTTTTTTTCAGAGAGCTAGCTGGTTTACCAGCACACACTGCATTGCTCGCATTACTCCTGAGGCAGAAGGAGTTTGGGGTGGGCTGGAGGAAGTGGGAGGAGACCAAGGAGTGAGCGGAGTGACGGTGTTCCGGTGTTTCCCCGGACATCTTTGTGACGTCATCCTTCTCCATTCATCCTGCATTCTCTTGGAGTCAGTGCTTTCTCCGTGGGAACACCGACGGATTCCACTCCCGCTTCTTCAGGGAACTTGAACAAGTTTACTTTCACTCGCGCCTGCGCTCAAGGGCTCCAAGAGCACAGCTTCCAAGAGCACCAGGCCCATATTCTCGCAGAAAGAGGAGAAAAGGAAAAGCTGGAGAGGCGCCTTTAACGGCGACAAGTCAACGGAAAAGTAGATATGGGCATCCTGATAATCAAAGGTTGGCTTCCTTCGCATCCTCTGATAAAATCGGCAAGCCAAGTATGCCAGTGATGGCCACAGGCGGTATTATGGAAGTGGATCCCTCTGCTTCAGATTCCATTTTCAGAAGTCACAAAAGGTTGAAAACGAAATGTTTTCATGAAAAGGATAATAAATGAGACCAGGATTGGTATAGAGAAAGATTCTTAAATTTTACTGCACTGGCCGGCCTAGGGAAGAGAATGCGTGCAAAAACACAGATTTCCAGGACTTTCTTTGAAAATTTTGGATTCTGGAGGCCTATAGAGGAGACCAAAAGTGAGCCTTTTTAAAATTAATTAATTAATTTTTATTTGTTTTTAATGTTTATTTTTGAGAGAGAGAGAGAGAGAGAGAGAGAGACAGTGTGTGAGCAGGGGAAGGGCAGAGAAAGAGGGAGACACAGAATACACAGCTGAGATGTCAGCACAGAACCTGATGCTGGGCTTGAACCCATGAACTGCGAGATCATGATCCGGGCCGAAGTCAGACGCTTAACCGACTGAGCCACCCAGGCACCCTGAAAATCAGCCTTTTGAAAAGCTCCACTCCCACCCATCATTTTGCCACTGCTTCAGGACTCCAGTCTGAGAAACTGGTCTAGAGAGGGTCCTCAGGAGGCATTTGTTGATGGTAGACTGGTTCCTGGATGGGCCCTCCTCAGGGCCCAGGCCCTGCTCTGCCTCAGGTCTTCAAGATTCATCCACTGGCATAGGTGGGCCCAGTACCCAGTTTAGGAGTTTACTCATCCTGATTTCATTGGGGACGGTAACTGTGGTGGAACAGCGAACACTAAGAACAAAGCACTGGATGATTTGGTTTGAGTCAATGTGCCAGGCCTCAGCCTCCACTAGCTGCTCTCCAGCCCTGGGAGAGGCATAAAGGGGAGTGTGGGGAAGCTCTGGGAGGTGCCCTTCATCTAGAGGGAGGTCAGCCCTCCAAACTCCTGTCCACCCACACTGGCCACCCCGCCTGCAGCCACCATGCCCCAGGGCCATGCCCAGAGCAGGACAGGCTCCCTCCCCATCCAGCCCCCTCCAGGTATCTAGGGATGACAGTGGATTTTTGTATCTCAGCATGAGTGCAAGGAAGCCCTCCCCCCATGGGCTCAGAGAACCTTCTGGGAACTATTCAAAGCTGCCAGAAGTCGGTTTTTCTTATTGGAAGCACCTCTTGAGAGTTTACATTTATAAAGCCTGGCAAAATACATTCTGAAGAACCCAAATTATTTTGCAAAGATGAGGTGAAAAGGGGCCATAGCATCCCACAGATGGGCTCCCTCTGGAGAGAAGCTACTTATCCACAGTGGTTCCCCCTCTGCCACCCTGGACATCCCACTCCCCATTCAGATGGCCCAGCCCTGCCAGAGGGTGTCATGGTAAGAGAAAGAAAAGAAAAAAAGAGAAAAAAGGAAAAATGCCAGTCTTCACCTCTGTCTATTGTACACCATGTCATCCGAGGAGAATTCTACTGCACTCCTTCCTTG
Organism: Prionailurus viverrinus; assembly: GCF_022837055.1. Taxonomy (NCBI): domain Eukaryota; kingdom Metazoa; phylum Chordata; class Mammalia; order Carnivora; family Felidae; genus Prionailurus; species Prionailurus viverrinus. The sequence goes on from NC_062566.1 coordinate 93,555,400, forward strand.
ACTGTGCTCTTTATATTCTGTAAGCCACTTCCTGTTTCCATTTCTGGGTCATAAGCCAAGCTTACAGTTGGTATGATTCACTCAGCCAGGAGGCCCAGCTATTATCACCCCTCAGAGATCATGGCTGCCTCTCAGGGAAGGATCAGAGGATACAACTTGGAAAGACAAGATATCGGTTCATTCTTAGGAAAACATATGAATTTTCCTAGGCTTTTTGGAATGCTTCATGCCTAGGACCAGAAGGTTGGCATGCCTGAAAAATCTGTGACTTGATTGGTTTGCATTTTTCTGCTGTACTGATGCCCAGCTCCTCAGCTCCTTGGAGAGACTTTTTGCAAAGACCTCACTGGACGCTTTGCTTTGCCAAGGGGTCAGGCCTGCCAGGCAATCTTCAGGCAGCAGCTGGTAGTCCCTGAGGAAGACATGAACAAGAAGCCATTTGAAAGCATTATCTTCTAGAAACTAAATTTCAAAACAAGGAAGAAACCACAGCTCAGATGTAAGTGGTTGTTCAGTAACCTGAGTTCACATGAAGATGGTCAAAAATAGGTTTTGCACAATTCTATCGCCTTCCCCTTATGATTGCTAAGCAGTTTACTCCTCCTGATTTAATCGGGAAGGATTATTTTGGAGGAACACTGCGTGCTAAGGACAAGACACTAGACGGTTTGGTCAAGGTCAATGTGCCAAGTCTGTATGGACTGCTATTCTGTCTTCCCAATTCCGTTCTCTGAACTTTTTTTCTGTGAAAATGTATTGTAAGCTGGAACCCACCTGAGATGGCCCAGAAAATGCAGAGTGCGAATCTTTTCCTCATGCCTCTGCGTGAGCCACGCAGTCAGGGGTATGTGGGGCCAGGGGAGTGGGGCAGGGCTCCTGTAAGGGTCGCCCATGTTGCAGACTTCTGAACATTACCTCTTCCTCTACAGCAGGGAAGAGAAGGGGGAGACAGAAGAACAGGGAGAGAAAGGCCCAGAAACTCAGGCCAGCCTGTGAGCTAGAGATGAGGGTTGCTATCCGGAAAGCAGTCAGAAATGCTGTCCTGACTCTCCAGAGAGCTTGGTCCTGAGCACAGGGAGATATCTCACAAGAGAAAAAGAGATATTTGTCTAGTCGTGTAGAGAAGCATCAATGCCTTATGTAGATCTACAGAAAACAACACGAAAAATGTCTTCCTTTTAATTATTGAGGGTGTAGGGACATAGGAATTTTCATACTCTACTGGTGGGAATATTAAACGGGAGAAATTTCATAGGTTGGCAACTCGGTAATGTATGTTTGAGGCAGAAACGATGCTCTGCACTCACCAAACTCTGTGTTTTCTTCCTGCACACACAGGGAAACTGCATTTCCCGCCTCTGTTGAGTTAGGAGTGGTCATGTGACTGAGTTTCAGACAACTGAAAAGTGGGCAGAAGAAGTGATGTGAGTCAATTTCAAGCCTGGCCCTAAAACCACCTGTGCAATTCTCCATTCTCTCTCTCCCTCTGTCCTCTCTCTCATCCTTTCTCCCTCTCTCTCATTTTCTCCTCCTTTTGCTTATCAGCTGAAATCAGAGGATCCGCTGAAGAACTCCAAGTCACTGCCAGATGGAAAGCCATCATATGAATAAATTCTGTTTCCAGAGGACTGGGTAGAGCTCCTTCCACCCCTACCAACCAGATGACCTATACTGAACTGTAATAAAAGAGAAATAAATCTTTACTGTGTTAAGCCAATGAGATCTGGGTGTTTGTTACAACCTTTAGCCTATCCTGACTGATGGGATATGAAAAATCCTTAAAAATGTGCATAAGCTTTGATCTAGCAATTACATTCTTCAGAACATATCCAAAAGGAAAATATTAAGAAGAGTTACTATAGGGGCGCCTGGGTGGCGCAGTTGGTTAAGCGTCCGACTTCAGCCAGGTCACGATCTCGCGGTCCGTGAGTTCAAGCCCCGCGTCGGGCTCTGGGCTGATGGCTCAGAGCCTGGAGCCTGTTTCCGATTCTGTGTCTCCCTCTCTCTCTGCCCCTCCCCCGTTCATGCTCTGTCTCTCTCTGTCCCAAAAATAAATAAACGTTGGAAAAAAAAAATTAAAAAAAAAAAGAAGAGTTACTATAGTATTGATTATAATAGTAAAAAAAAAAAAAAAGTAGCCAACATTGACTTCCAATGAGATTCATTAAATACAACTCTTCAAAGAAACTTTAGACACGTAATATCATTGAAATGTATCTATTGACATGAAAAGTGTTTATGATACGGGAGTACATGAGAAAGAACAAGTAACAAAAACGTGGAGGGTGTGAACACATAACCATTTATACAGGCACATATGCATAGAAAAAGTTCTGGAAATATACCACAATAACAGTGATTATTTCTGGTAATAGGATTACAGATGGCTGCCTTTTTTTTTTTAATTGTCTCTTTTCTGCAGTTGTATGCTCTTTCTACAATGAGCATATATTTCTCGAGTTGAAAAAATTTTTAAATTTTTTTTAATGTTTATTCTTGAGACAGAGACAGAGCGTGAACAGGGGAGGGGCAGAGGGATAGAGGGAGACACAGAATTCCAAACAGGCTCCAGGCTCTGAGCTGTCAGCACAGAGTCCGACATGGGGCTCAAACTCACGGACCATGATATCATGACCTGAGCCGAAGTCCGACGCCCAACGGACTGAGCCACCCAGGCACCCCGAGTTGAAAAAAATTTTAAAGTGCCTACTGGAAATGGGTAGCTCTCCTTCCAACTTGAAGGCTGGCCTTGCTCTTGCTGAGTGTAAGTGTACTGTGTGCAAGGGAAATCCAAGTCCCTTGGATGCTCTACGGGTCAGGGACTAAAGCCCCACCATTCGTAAGGGTAAACATCTATTTCATCTCCATCAGTGGGAGCAGCTCTCAAGCCCTTCACATGGCACTAGGCTCAGTCTACCGGAAAGACCGCCCTGGCTTTAAGCAAGGAAACGCCTTTTCATCACAAGGTTTTCCAAGATTTCCTTAGAGAGGACCCTTTTTAGATCCTAGTTTAGAGGATTTGGGAAAATTGCGGCCTCAGATCTCCTTCCCCCCTGAGAGGAGCTGGGTGATGTAGTCGGTGCCCATGCTGTGGGGAGCAGGGCAGGAAATTACACTCTAACTATAGGTCTTTATTCAGAAACCCAGAAGCCTCACCACAAAATAAATTCAAGAGCCCTGAAGCCTTGGTGCCTTGACCTACAAGATCAAAGAGTCTCACGCAATCTCTCCAAGTGAACTTCGAACAAAAGGCAGGTTTTTGTTTTGACCTTCCAACCACATGATCATGCCAGAATTAAGCTGTAACTCCAGCTTTTTTTCTTCTGCCAAATTATTCCCTGCCCTTTTCGGCAGACCCTCACACAGAGAGAATAAGCCACTGAGGTTTCCTGTTGAGGAAGGTTCTTTGTGTTCTGTGAGGGGACCATATATTAACACAACCCATGCATAAGTTTTATGTATAGTAAGACCAAGCTATTTTAGTTGGACTTAATGGCCTTTTGTCAAACCACATGTCCCCAAAATGAAGACGTGAGGAAACGAAGACTTATTTTTGACATGAGATCCTGATGTACTGCATCAGGAGAGGGGCTTCCCCTGGAGCAAATGAAGAGCAAAGCCTAAGGACCTACAAGAAAACCTTAGTAATTCTTTTCCATTTGCCTCCATGACTCAAATCCTACCTGCCCTTCAAGGCCCAGCTGAAGAAAGGGCCCATGTAGGGCCTCTGTGGGCAAGTCAGCCCACACCAATGCCTTTCCCGTCTCAAATCCCTTTCTGGTGAAAAGGCTGGCTTGAGCATTGTAGCCTGGATGCTGTGGGCTCTAGGTGGACACCTTCTGTTCCAGTACCATCAGGTTCACATCAGTGCACAGTTTTAGGGTTTCTTGGGGTTCCCACCCACTCAGGGCCTCAATCCCTTGACGATTCCTCTTTTCCCCAGGTGCTGGGAACCCAACAGACAGTAGCAGCTAAGCACATAGGCGTTGGAACTAGAGTGCTGTGTGATCTTGAGCAAGTCACCAGCTTTTCTCTGAATTTTAGTTTCCTCTGTGACTGGTTCTTCGTTTGCATCCAAACTATTGAAATGCTTTGATGGCTGTGAGAGTTAAATGAGAGAATTTGTGTCATACGCTTCACACTCAAAAAAACTTAGTGTTTCTGTTTTTAAAAGTGGCCCCCAAATTCTTGGACACACCTCCCAACCAATGGTGCTCTGGGTCACCCCTCCTTGAATCTGGTCTCTGAAACTGCCTGACCAATAGAATATAGGTAAGAGATGCCACACCAGTTTCTGGCCCCAAGCCCTCAGAAACTGGCAGCCTCCATACCCTGCCTCCCTCTTGGAACCCAGACACCATACTCTGAGGAGCCTGGCCACACAGAGAGGCATGTTCTGGCAGAAAGCCCCAGCTAAGGCATAAGCCAACAGCCAGCATAAAAGCAAAGTAGCTTTTGAGATGACTCCAGCTGCAGCCACCTTCTGACTGTAACCATGGAAATCGGAGATCAGAAGCCCTGGCCGAGAACTGCCTTGCTGATGATTCCAGTCAACTCCCAGAACCACGAGCCATGAGGGTCAATTGATTGTTGTTTAAGTCACTAAGGTTTCCAGTGACCTGATACTCAGCCATAGATACCAGCAGCCTTTACTTGTTGCTTGAAGGAAGTCTTGCACTGGTGCATGTAACCCTGGCCCTCCCAGTTTTGTAGAGTCAGTAACACCCTTCCCTGCCAACATGCTTACAGGAATCTGAATCCATCTGTGGACCGATGCGGGTTTTCTCCCCAAATGTCTTAGCTCCCATGAAAATCGGTCCATCCAAAGAACTGTTTGGGAGGAAGGGCACTGCCCAATTCTGCGACAGAACAGCCCCTTAAAACCATGTGCTACCTTGTTCTGTTCATGACATTTTCCATGGATGTTAGATCTCATTTTTTCAAAAAGAATGTAAGTTTCCTTAAGGATAGGGACCCCGTCTAAATTTTATTTTTTGAGCAAGTTGTGATATTTGAGAAGTCCGTTATCATAGCTAATTGGAACCAGTTGAGTCTGTGAAAAGCATTAAGTCCATGATGATACTCAAAAGGGACAAATAGTCAAAAGTGTGCTAGAGAAAAGCCACACTGCCAACAGGAGTTTATTGGTGCCCAGACTCTCAATGAAAGAGAAAAACATGGGAAGAAATCATTCTTTTGTTATTTCAGGGTGAAGATGGTTCGTGTAAATGAAAAGTCCAGGGGTTGGAGGGTTTCAACTGTTGCAGATTGTTTCAGTGTGGACTCCTTATTGGGTCATTCAAGTAGTTACTGCGGTCGGCTCAAGATTTAAGAATGATTTTACCTGCTGAGTTGATAGTTGAAAAAATCTTTTCTTTTTAAATTTTTTTAACATTTATTTATTATTGAGAGACAGGGAGAGACAGAGCCTGAGCAGGGGATGGGCCAAGAGACGGGGAGACACAGAATCCGAAGCAGGCTCCAGGCTCTGAGCTGTCAGCACAGAGCCCAACGCGGGGCTCGAACTCACAAACCGCGAGACCATGACCCGAGCCCAAGTCGGACGCTTACCCGACGGAGCCACCCAGGCGCCCCAATAGTTGCAAAAATCTTAACACTTGGGTCTAGGGCTGGATTGCATGAATATTCAGGCATGAAGGATATTCAGTGGTGGGGTTGGGGGTCTTGGGGACAATGGTGCTGTTGGGGAGTGTCATGCACTCTACCCAATGGCTCATCCACAAGCCACTATCTGGAAGCATGTGTACATCTCCTGCTCTGAGGAACTATCTCCATACCTTTCCCTATCAACTGCCAACCAAGTGGCTTAACATGCTCTGTGTCCATTGGCTTCTATCAGTCAATCGCATGCCTTTCCCATTAGGACAACACTGCACCGTACCCACCTCCAGGCTGGGTGGTGGCATCTTGTCTGTGCCCCAGGCTTTCGGCGCTTATTTTTATCTCAGTCATTACTCTGCTGGTCTGTGTCTCTACCCCTCTTCCAATAGACTATGAGCTACTTGTGGGTCTTGGACGGTCATTTGTTTTCCTCTTCCTGTTCCCTGGAAGTAGCAGGACCCTCCTTCAATCAAGTTTTAAATGAACAAGCGAATGAATGAATGAAGTTTCCATCATTTCCTTAAAGTTTCAACTGGCACAGACTACCTGCTTTTCCCCAGACATGCCCTAATGCTTCTTTGTCTCTGAGAGAACTGTGTTTTCCATGTTCCAGGAAGCTTTCCCCGTACACACAGGAGTGTAGCAGCAAGATCAGCTGCAAAATTTGTCAGACCCAGTGAAAGAGGAAGATGCGTGGTCAAAGTCTCTGTCTTCAAAACTTACTAATAATTTTGGGGCGCCTGGATGACTCAGCCGATTGAGCATACAACTTCTACTCAGGTCATGATCTCGTGGTTCACGAGGTCGAGCCCCATATTGGGCTCGCTGCTGTTAGCACGGAGCCTTCTTTGGATTAAGGGTCTTTCTCAATAATAAATATCATTTAGAAAAATCTCTATAAAAAATTATTAAGAATTATAATAAACCAAACACAATGTCCATAGCCTTAAACCAAACACAGTGTCCTTCTAAGTATAGGGCCTCCTGTGGCCACAGTACCAGCCCATGGAGCAGCTGCCCATTGCCTCACTCCTGCATGCCATGCCCTTCTTGGTAATCGTGGTTTTAATGTGGGAAACGACCTTTCCCTTTCCATGTGGCTTGGATGTGACTGATGCCAGCATTGCTACCCCAGGGGTGATCCTGGTCTGGCCAATGCGAGCATCACAGCACCCTGGCCACCGTCGGTTCACAGATGTGCATGTGACTCAAGTACAACCAATGAGAACCAGACCTCAATTTTGCTGCAGGAAAAAAGGTCTCTTTTGCTGGTGCTACTAAGTTGGCAGGAAGCAAGCCTAGAGCCCCTGGGAGTCACCACTTGGGGACATTCTGCCTGAGATAAAGCTGATCCTGAACATCAGAGCTGTGAGGGTGTAGCAGGTAGGGGAGAGATTCTTTTCAGCGTCATTTCAGTAGCTGATTGAGCCCGCCCTCCGGACTTGTCTTTCTCTAAAATTTGTAGAAACTGATACATTTCCTTGGCTTCAGCTACCTGTTACCTGGCCTTGCGTTTCAGTCCCTTGTAATCAAAACAGATCTAATGGGTTGGAGCTTAATAAATACCTTTCAGTTTGAATAGACTAGCTTGAAGGAATCCATTGTTTTCCTCTATCACTTGTCCTTTGCTTGGTTCCATTTGACTTGAGAATCAGGACGAGGAATAGGATAGCCCAGAGAGACTGTAACTGTGTTATTAAAATGAGAATTTAATAGTATGTTAAGGACTTCTCTCTTACTCGTGCTTATTGTTTTGTGTTTAGAGGGAGACAGGGCTGAAGAACATGGGTTTGAAGGCTTTTTTTTTTTTTTTTTTGGCTTTGGAGACTTGAAAACAAAGTTTTTATGTTACACATTAAAGGTTTTACTTTTATAATATGAAAGAATGTAGTTTATTGCTAAAAGGACTTGAAAAAATGTGACTCAAGCCAGTTTACCTTTCCACAGCCCTGCTAGGACACCAGTCCCATGTAGTTAATGCTGACCGACAGACCAACCCTTCATCTAAAGCCAAACTTTGTGGAGACACCAGTCCAGGCGAGCCCCACTCTCCCTCACCGCAGGACCCAGCCTGCCTCCCCCTCCCCTCCCTGCTCAGGAGGGCTGTGCCAGGCCAATAGGCCCACTGGGTATTTACCAGCTTGGGCCTAACCATGCCCCCACCGGCATCCTTTCACGTTTCTTTTGGAATCCTGAACAAAGGTCTCAGGTTGCTGACCCTACTGCCACCAGGAAACATGATCTATCCTCCGGATATGTTCGCAGGAAAACTAAACTCTTTTACCTCCAGGCTGGCCAAAATCTGAAGGCCAGTCACCTCCCCTCATGATCTCATCCAGGCCATCCTTTACTTCTGCCCAGAGTGCTTCATCTGTGCTCAGCAGGACTCTCAGAGAGCCCAGCATTGCTCTCAGATGCTCCCCAGACTTGCCTCCCCCACTGCAGACAAGTCCTTCCTTTGGGTTGACCTCCCTCCTCTGTTCCACTGTAAACTGTCTCTCTGTGTAGTCTCCTGAATCCTTTTTACCTTGGTCCATCATCACCCTGGAAAAGTGTGATTATTTATGGGTGTCTCAGCCAATATTCTACCTCAGGTTTGTACCCTTCCTCAATTTCAGGGAGCTTTGTCCTCTGTCCACTTCAGCCACATCCATCTCGTCCGTGTTCTCCAAATTCAGAACTGAAATGTTAAACTCCAACAACCCTAAACTTGTTAAAACAAACAAACAAACAAACAAATGCCCTCCAATAGCCCACTTTCTAAATTCCATTCCTTGGTTACCAGCATTCACAATATCAAATATTGACATCTTTGCTTTACTGGGACTTCTGGTCAGTGGTCAACTCCATTATCCGCCAATTCCCACATTCAACAAGTATCTACTGAATCCACAGGTTCTGCCAGGCAAAGCCTGAGAAACTTCATTCTCATGGGAGCATGTATCAGTTACCTATGCTGCCTAACAAACCTCTAACACCTACTGACTTCAAAAAATAAGATTTATTATGTCTCACAATTCTCTGGCCAGGAATCGGGTCAGGGTTTGGTTAGACAGCTCTTCTGCTGCTGTAGGTGTCAGCTGGGCTCACTCACTCATCTACATTTAGGCATCACAACCTGTCTGTCACTTCAGTGCTCCTCCATGAGGAAGCTTGAGCTTCCTCAAGGCATGGTGGTCTCACCACGGGTGTAGTTGAACCCATTATGTGGCAGCTGGCTTCCAAGAGTGAAAATGGAAGCAGACAAGCCTCTGAAAAAAGTTAGGTCCAGAACTGAGACTGCATCCTTTCTGCCACATTCTGTCAGTCAAGACAAGAAATAAGAAGTCCAAAGCCCAGTCCAGATTCAATGGACAGAGAATCAGACCTCACATCTTGATGGGTGGGGCAGCACGTGCATATGAGAGAAGGAATTGGCGGCTGCCAGTTTTTGAGACTATGGACTATAGAGGAGGAAGCCAATAAACAGAGGCGAATAAACAGGAAAACACTAGATAGTAATAAGAGCTGCTCAGAGAATTGAAACACAGTGATTTGTCAGAGAACCACTGAGTAGCTCCTGTAGATGGAGGGGACTATCAGGGAAAGTCTCTCTGGGAAAGTGGTATTTAAATTATGGCATGAAAGGAAAAAATTTGCCAGCTGTGTGAGGACCCAGGCAGGAGGAAGAACTAGCATAAAAGAAGAACCACGTGTTAGGAGTGTAGACAAGGACAGAGAGTGCAAGTGGAAATGAGGTCAGCTGAGTGGGAACAGCCAGATCAAGTGCCCCTGAGTGAGGAGGTTGGCTTGTTTTCCAAGAGTAGTCAACGGAAAGCCATTGAAGGGCCTTAGTAGCGAAGGGACATAAAGCAAGTTATATCATTGCAAGGTCACTCCTGCTGCCCTGTGGGGAACAGGCTGTGAAGTACAAACATGGAAGGAACAAAACTATTCAGGGGCTCCTGTGGGAGCCAAGGGCCCCGGGAGATGGTGGCTTGTTTGGCGGCTTGGTATGGGGAAAAGAACGATGTCATGCTGTGATACTTTGCATGTGATTCCTAGTCACAGAAGACAGAGAATAAGCTAAGTTAGAGTAAGACAAGATAGAGTCACAGTGGCCAATGTGAACTCCTGTATTATGTGTCAACGACCAATGTAGGACTTGGAGTGTGTCCCTATAGATAAGCTTTGTGATGGATAGATAAGTAAAACTTGTTTGGAAATATCTGTGGAAAGACTTGGGTGAGACCAAGACTGCACCGATATGGCAAAGATCAATGGACGTAATTGTTAGACCCACCTAAGCGGACCCTAAAGCAGTAGCTCCAGGGCGATCAACCACCTGCACCGTACACGTTGGGAGGCTGCTCCCGACAGAGGCTCTGCCTGCACAGAAGATGACCTGACCGCGGCCCAGGCCAACCCTTGTCACGGGAAGTTAAGACCAGGTCCTCCCCAGATCTTCGAGTGGCTCATGAATCCTTCCTCTAACCTTCTTGTGTGACTAAGTTGTGTGATAAAGTTGTGCAATAAACAGCGTGATTCGCAAAGGTGCTATCGGCGCTCCGTGGTTAATTTGAAACATGTCTCAATCCCAGATTCTTACCTGACCTTGCCATTCGCCTTGATTCAGGAGATATGCTTGGGGGTTGGGCCAAACAAGAGTGGTTGTGCTGAGGATTGTGCCTGTTCTGTCTAGGTTCCAGTCCCCTGTGAGCAGCCTCTGGTCTGCACCCCACACCCAGCTATCACAGTCAATGACCCTCCTTCAAAGGATCCTTAGAGTGTTCGAGAGGGTTTCAAATTCCTATCTTTGCATACAATGTGGCTCTTCTCAATGGGCTCTGCTCCCGTCCCTACTCGGGCTCATTTCTTGTCCCTGTCTGGTGTATATTGATTTGATAGGATTTCAAATCCACTTGTTTATGACAAAAATGAAGTTGTTTCCACGAGTAAAGTTGTTTTGATTAAGAGTGAAGTCAGCTGTGACAGGATGTCATCCACTCATCTGTTGTTGATAACTCAGTAACTCTGGCTACAGAGGGGCCCTTCCCGCAGTGGGGGGGCTGATCAATAAAAACATAATGAAGCAGCTACTGTGGCAAGGGGGCATTTGATTATAAACACAGAGTTTGCGAGCACGGAGAGTGTTCAATCTGGGCACTGAGACTCTTCGCCGATTTAAACAGCTCTCTGAAGACCTTGGGGACAATTAGCTCCTGCCAGTAAGACTAGTTCTCTTACTGACAGCGGGTAAAAACCTGTGCAGCAACCCAGAAAGAGGATATCCTCTTTGAACCGTACCCTCGTTCCCTAGCAACGTGCTCTAGCAACAGGGAGGGGACTCTTCTGCACCTGCAGCTGGAGTCCCTCCGGGTTGGCTAAAGCGCCTGGCCTGAGCAGCAACCTGATAAAAGCACAGACCTCCGCTAAATTTGAACTCCATTCCCTCCATCTACCCTTGCTTGGCACAATAGTGTGATTCATCTGCCACCGGTTTGGAGTATGTTGTTTCTTTCAAAAATATTATACACGAGGCGCCTGAGTGGCTCAGTTGGTTAAGCGCCCGACTTCGGCTCAGGGCATGATCTCAAGGTTCGTGAGTTCGAGCCCTGCCTCGGGCTATGGGCTGACAGCTCAGAGCCTGGAGCCCGCTTCAGATTCTGTGTCTCCCTCTGTCTGCCCCTCCGCTGCTCGCATTCTGTCTCTCGCATTGTCTCAAAAATAAACATTAAAAAAATTTCTTTTTAATTACATACACACACACACATACATATATACATGAATTAATTTATTTTGAGAGAGAGAGAGAGAGAGAGAGCAGGGGAGGAGCAAAGAGAGAGGGTCAGAGAGAATCCCATACGCTCCACAGGCTCTGTGCTGCCCAATGCAGGGCTCGAACTTGCCAACGGTAAGCTCACGACCCAGCCAAAACCAAGAGCCAGAGGCTTAACCGACTGAGCCACCCAGGTGCCCCCTAGAGTGTTATTTCTTTATTGGCTTGTTAAAAGACATTATCCTGTACACCACTGGCTTGTGAAGTTCCCACAGTGAACCTGTGTTAAAGAAATTACCGAAGACAAACAGTCTCTGAGCATTAATTTGGCTCCTGAAACAAAACACTCTTCCACACGTGCCCTTCGCTACCGGCATATCGAATTATTCAGTGTTCTCTGACCATGTCCTTGTTCATGAACCTGTGCCTGGCACGTGATGTTTCTTCTTCTGAGAAGGTTCTTCCTCCACCTCCAATCATCATCCACAAACTTCTATTCCTCCTTCTAAATCCAACAGGTGTCACCTCTCCCACAAAGCCTTTCCTGAAACCCCAGTTTTATTTAGATGCACTCAACAGACAGCACCACAGATGTCTTTCTTTTTTCAACCGACTGTGAGTTTCTTCAAGACTAGAACCTAGCACAGTGCTTTGTAAGGGAAGAGGGAGAGGAATAGAAGATGCTATCGTGTTTGGTATGATTTGCCCTTGGAGTCTGAAAATGTGCATTACAAGGTCAAATCGCCACCCAACAGGGATTTGCTAGAGCCCTTTCTCAAGTTCCTCTCTTCTCCCAGACTGATTCTGGGCAGCGAAATCCATTTCTTAAAAGGCCAGAAAACCTCCAAGGGATAGAACTTATGTTCCTCTCTGCTCAAGATTCTCCAGGAAGGGTCTATGCACCCACAAAGTTATCAACATCATTGTTAATAAGAGTATTAGAGAAGTAGTACTCAAAATGCCTCTCCTGCCAGAGTCTTTGGGAAAATCTGAAAAGTCTCCTACTTGCCAACATGAAGTTCATTGCGAGGTGTAATGGTAAATACACTATAAGCTGCCAAGTTTCAAATCTATACCCAGGTCCTTGCACTGAACTTCAGACTCTTAAATCTAGTTGCCCAGTGGACTTCTCTACCCATTGTTCCCTAAACTTGGCAGGTCTCAAACTGAACTCATCATTTCTCTTGCTGGGAGTCTACCAGCAACTCACCAGTGAGTCACTGATGCATATTTCTCAAGTTCACCCCCCTCTTCATTCCTATTGCCAGGATCCTGACCCGAGTTCTCAGCTTATCTGGCCTGGACAACCGCATCAACCCCTTCACCAGGCGCCCAGCTTCTAGCTTGGCCTTCCCCCAGTTCCCAGGGGATCTATCTGAAATGCAAATCTGATCTTGGCACTCCCTGTCCGAAACCCTCTAATTGCCAAACACAGGTTGCCAAACCGGTTTGCATCTGAATCACCTTGAGAGCTTCTTAGCCTTGCAGATTCCCCAGCCCAGCCCTAGAATCCTGTAGGTGGGGCCTGAAGGATTCTGGTAGAGCTGAGACAGTCCCACCAGAGAAACACTGTGAGCCATGGGCTGAATCCAATCTCCTCATTCACTTAGCAGGCCCCTCTTGTGCCTTGCTCTTTTAGGAGAGGTCCTATGCACCTCTCCACCGTCATCCACCTCACCCCACACACCCTGCTCTCCATGGGACTTCTCACCTTTGACCTGTGCTTTGGCTTGCCTACAACCATATCCTCTCTGAAAATCCCTTTCAATGGGGGCAACTCTTAATCAGCCTTTGTAACTCAAACAAACCATCAGCATCACCTGGGAGTTTGTTAGAAATGCAGGACAGACCCCCACCCCAGCCCTAGAGAATCAGATCCCAGCTGATTCCTATACCTGTTAGAGAATGAGAAGCACAACTTTATAACTCAGTTCAAAAAGCGCGTCTTGTGGAAAACCTTCCCAGAATGACACGTACCCATCAAGTATTCTTCCAAACTGACACTGGGCATCACAACTGCTGCACTTGTAACGTTTCACAAGTTAGGGCTCCTGTAACCCAGTCCCAGGGTGCAGTAGAAATGCTTCTTTGTGTATCTGCCTCCCCCATATTCAGACAGTGAGCATCCAATTAGTTTATGAACACCCAGAGTATTCTTCCCAGGGTAGGAAGAGCAATGGCCTGGGAGCCAGAGGCCTGTTCTCACAAGTGGCTCTGCCATTGACTGGTAATGTCACGCTGGGCAGGCCACTGTGCCTCTTTGAATCTCTGGTTCTTAGTCTATAAAGAAAGAATAATAAACCTGTCTTGTTTACCTCATTTCTTCCATAAGGTACTTCTACTGAGCCAGGACTATGCCTGGATGTGATGCTCCCCTGCACGATAACACATGCGCGCGCACACACACACACACTCCTACTCATAGCCACTTGCTGTCTGTGCTGTTTGTCAGCCCAAATAAAACAGAGCAAAACCCCAGTCTTTCCAGGCCACCATAATGGTGCTCATGAATGTCCTGACAGATGCTCTCAAGAGCACCAATACCACCCAAAAGGAAGGCAAATATCAGGTTCTTATTAGGTTATGTTCTGTGGTCATGGTCCGGTTCCTAACTGTGATATGAAGCATGGTTACATTGGTGAAATTGAAATCATTGTTGCTCACAGCTAGGAAAATATTTGTGAGCCTCACAGGAAGGTTAAACAAGTGTGGAGCCCCAGATCTGATGTGCAACTCAAAGAGCTAGAAAAATGGCAGGACAACCCACTCCCGTCCCTTCAGTTGGCTTTATTGTACTGATGATCTCAGTTGGCATTATGGTTGAAAACACACAGGAGAGAAAATCCTGAGATTCTTTTTCTAGGGATGTAATACATACAATAAAATGTCTCAAAGGGCAAGAGAGAGAGAGAGCACACACAAAGCTCTGGGTCAGCTGTCTGCCAGCTGCTGCTGAGTCCTAGCCAGAGTTCTGGATGAGGAGGAACTCAATCCCTTGGCATCCACATGAGTGTCTAGACTCGAGATTGTCCTGGGGAAGGCTGGGTAGCTGGTACAGGTGTAATTCTCACTGAGAAGCAACCTGGAGCCATCAGCGTGCACAGAAGGTCACTGGCCATCCAGGGAGCCCCAGCCAGCCGAACCCCAGGCTTGCTTCAGCAGAAGAGAAAGGGACTATAGCCCCTTCAGCCAGGGTGCTCGCATAGGACATCTATGATGCCTTTATTTTATCTTTTACCTGCTGAGTGGAGGACAAGTGGATGCTATAAACTGATACAGGGCCAGAGAACAAGTTTTACATTGGGAATGGTTATAACTCTTAGGCAGAAATGAGATTTGAAACTGGTCTATTTCTGTCCTCCTCCCCCTGCCCCCATTTTGTTAGCAGCAACGATTTAGGACACATCTATGTGCCACGCATAGCATCATGCACTTGACGTGCTATCTTCATTTACACACTTTTTTCGCAAACTTAGAAATGAGGCCCAGAAGCTTATGTGTTTTAGAACTTAGAACTTGGAGACTCCAACTTCCAACTCCATATTCCTCACTCCTTGGCTTGTCCCCAAGGGTTCTCAGTAGAGCGCCAGTCGGGAAGGACCTTCTGTGGGAAGGACAGAAGGAGTGTCCTATGAGTGTGAATGTGTATGTGTGTGTCTGCGTGTGTGTGTTCGTGCACGGGAGCATCACATTCAGGCATAGTCCTGGCTCAGTAGAAACACCTTATGGAAGAAGTGAGGTAGACAAGGCAGGTTTTATTATTCTTTCTTTATAGACCAGTTTGGGAGTGTCTGCATATCATGTCCCTTTCAGGTTCAGGATACTATGATCTTAAAAAACACAGAACGCCCTGTGGCCTGAACAACAAAGAAACAAGCTCAAAGAGTTAATGCAACAGCGTAGCAGCATCGGGGATTGAGATCAGCTTCTCTGAGGTGTTCTTGGTTTTCATGACTCGTGACTACAGCGGCTCCAAGCTCATGTCTTCACACGATAGTGTCCAAAGACAGGAAAAGGCAAGTGCTCATCCTGTGTTTGTTTAAAAGTGAGGAAAACCTTCCTAGAAGTCCCCAGGGCTGACGTGCCTTACGTCCCATGGGCAGAACTGCATCTCATGCCCACACCTAAAGCAATCACTGTCAAGGGCGGTGGCCCAGACTTTCCACCATGCCTCTGAGGAACAGGGGAGGAGCCCACGAAACACACAGGCATCATAAGCAAAAGCCAGGTTTTCTGAGCAAAGAAGTGAGGCAGGGAATGGTGTTGAGTAGGAAATCCACAGGGTTTTCTGCACACTTCTTGAAGACTGACATTGCACATTAGTATATTTAAGGCTGCACATACTAAAGAAACCCATTTTACTTCTTTGAACCCAATGCTTCCCAAACTAGTTTTTCCTTGGAGTTCTTATTAACTTCCTGCAGGCACACTGAGAAAAGCTAGATCCCACCATGCGGCTTGTCCCCAGTTACACGACTGTCCTGAGAGCTCTCGAGCATAGCCCCAGAGCCAGACAGTGCCCCGTGCAAACACAGAGCTCTGAGAACAGCTCAGTAATTTGGAGGAGAGTTTTCTTTGGCTCAGTTACCAGGAAATACGAGCAGTTTTCTTTTTTTCTGCAGGCTCCTTTTCCTTTCGGCCATTCAAAATTAATAGGTTCAAGACATTACTTTTAGTTGAATTTCTTTCCAACTAGCCTTGCCACCAGGGAGGGAGAAAATGATGGCTTTTAATAATGATGAAAGAGGGACCAATGGTTAGGTCAAACCAGGACTGCATTTCCTCCCATTCTGTGTGCGCATCAGCATTAGCAAAGCCTGTGAGAATGTTCTCCTTACTCATTACTTCCCGTGGCCACTTCTCCAAAGCCAACAGCTCACCAGAAGCTGGATGGCAGACAGGCAGCTCTCACAAAGCTCTCGGCTCAGCAAACCCCTCCCCTTCCCTCCTCCTCCCTTAATAATCCTCCTTCCTCCCTCCCCGATCTCCCTTCTCCTCTGTGGCCCTTCCCTTGTTGGACATTTGTTACCGGTTTACAAAAAAGAAACCCATGAGGTTTCTTTGACTTTGGTATCTGAATGAAAATAGAATCCCAGTTGTAATCCTCTGCCTAGGAGGACAGCCAGGCCCCTTATCTCCACAGTCAGGTCCTCAGAACTGACTGAAAAGGGGAAGGGGTTTGGGCAGACAGGAAGGTCACACTTTGCATTCAAGATAACCAAGGTTCAGGTTGATTTCACAGATATAACCATTGTTCTCTCTCCTGTCCTCCTGTGGTCTGGCCTTTGCTCCCATTTGTATGTGTGTGTGTTAAGAGGTCAAGCCATGCAGGGAGGCATGTCAGGGAAGGACAGGTAGCCTCAGCCTTCACAAGTTGTTCTGCAAGGTGACAAGATGAGCCCTCCAGGCTAGGATCTGGAGGAAAGATCGGACTGGTGAGGCACAACTTGCCAGGATGCCAGAGGGGAGCTCAGCTCACTCTACCTGGCTTATCCAGACACAGGACAATGCAACCAAGTGCCATTTGCAAAACTGAGGTTCCCAGACCTGGGATATAGGCCAGTCTGTGATGGACCCTGAGTGGGCTTTTATTCTCCACCTTGTGGTCTTCCCCCTCCACTCTGCTGTAAGCATCTTCCTACTCTTGGACTTCAACATCTGCCTGGTTGAATCTTCCCATTCCCTGGGCACTTCCTTCCTTGATCTGTTCATCAACCATTTCTTTTGCCCTATGTTCATAAAAGGTCTCTCATCCATCTGCTTCTCTCCCATGGCCTCTAACAGACTTTAAGTCACTACCATCTCTTACCTGGACCGGTCGGCTACATTTTCACTCCTTCATGGCCCAATCCACTCTCTACACCACAACCAGTGTGACCTAAAATGTCACTCATCTGCTTGAAACCCTTTGATGGTTTCCCACTGGACGAAGAAGAAAATGCAAAGAATAAAATATTTGCAGGGGCCCACAGATCCTGGCATTATCTGGCCCCTGGCCTTTATCTGCTGCCCACTGCTCACTGTGATCTGTCATATGGCCTCTGCTCAGTTCTCAGCAGGGTCAGTTTCATGGGCCTGAGACCAGTGTAGCCACATCAGACCTTATTCTCAGAAGGGGAGCCTGTAGTTGGGGTTTAATACCCTGTGGTCACCCCCATCTTGAATTTTTTTTCTTTTTAAATGTTTATTTATTTTTAGAGACGGTGGGATGAGGGACAGAGAGAGGGAGAGAGAGAATCTTCAGCAGGCTCCATGCTGTCAGAGCAGAGCCCGATGTGGGGCTAAAACTCATGAACCATGAGATCATGACCTGAACTGAAATCAAAAGTTGGATACTTAATCAACTGAGCCATCCAGAGGCCCCACCATCTTGAATTTCTTTGTTTTTAATCATTATTTCTTTTTGAGAGAGAGAGAGAGAGAGAGAGAGAGAGAGAGAGAGAGAGAGAGAGAGAACACAAGCAGGGGAGGAACAGAGAGAGAGGAAGACACAGAATCAAAAGCAGGCTCCAGGCTCCAAGCTGTCAACACAGAGCCTGACACGGGGCTTGAACTCACCAACTGCGAGGTCATGACCTGAGCCTAAGTTGGATGCTTAACCAACTGAGCCACCCAGGTGCCCCCACCTTCTTGAATTTCTTAATCATCTTTGAATTCGTGTTTTGCAAGTGACGCCTGATGGGACAATGGAGCAGTCCAGTTGCCCTAGGCTTGGAACCTCGGCTCAACTGTGGTCATACCTCCTGCCACTTTCCTGTTCCCAGGGGCCCCAGGTCCCACCTGGCCTACCTTTCCTTTCTCTATGTCCTCCTTATGACCACTGCCACCCTGAGCCTGAAGCAGTAACTAGGCACATTGGCAGTGGGAGGCCCACATTCTGCTGTCACCCTTCACCCCTGGCAGCAGGCTGTACAGGATTGTAGGGAGGGTCAGAGTCAGGCACCTGACGTGACATCTCCAGACAGGGCACAGCAGCAGTGATCTCTGCTCAGACTGGTGGCCCCACAGCACATTAGGCTCTTACTCAGTCAGGATCCAGGTATCACACATGTCCTGGGACTGAGGCTGAAATCCTTTGGGGGTCTCCCATCTGCCGGGGGTTGGAGCAGCAAGCCCCTGGGAAGAGGAGATTGACTTTCCCACCCCTGACTGGGGGCCTGCATGTATTTTCCTTTGCAATAGTGTAGCTAATTACACAGCCAGTCCCGCTTCTGCAACTCTGGGGGCCTCTGCCGCGTCTGCTCTTTCCAGGTTGTTCTTGCTCAGCTCTCAGACGTCCGTTCGCAGCTCACCCCCTCTGAAGGTTCGGCTCTGCTCCTCCTACCCAAACTAGGTGGCCCCTGTTATCCCTGCTTGTTTTTTAGCTTTCATTAGGATGTGTAATAATGAAATACTGCTGTGTTCTGTCTGCCCAAGGTTTGTTAAGCTCCATGAGGGCAGGTTGCTGGTCTGTCTTGTTCACAATTATGCCAATATCACCCGGCACCACGTTCAGTACAATGCCTGGCATATAGTGTATGCTCAACATGTATTTTTCTAGATGCTGCGTGGCAAAGATGGTTCCTATTTAAAGCAAATGAGGCCACGGGTGCCTGGGTGGCTCAGTCGGTACTCTTGACTTTGGCTCATGTCACCGTCTTACGGTTCGTGAGTTCGAGCCCCACGATGGGCTCATCAGCACTGACAGCCCGGAGCCTGCTTGGTGCTTGGGATTCTCTCTCTCTCTCTCTCTCTCTCTCTCTCTTTCTCTCGCTCAAACAAACAAAAAATCCTTTAAAGGAAACATGGCTAAGAAACTGCACAGTGGGTCTACAAGTAAACGTTTGTTATTTTATTCTAACTTTCCTGTATGCTTAAAATGATAACATTTAAGGAAGTTTTAAAAGAAAAAGTATTTGGGGGTGTTCAGATACAATTCTACAAATCCTGTAGGTATTATTTTCAACTTGCTACTTTCCTCTGCACAACAAAACTGGGGGGGCCTCTTTCTCATCAGTCCACATAGATCGATTCATCACTTTTAAACTGTTAAATGCTTTTCCATGTGTTGTAGCAAGGGCACACTTTATTTAGCTGTTTCCCTATTGCTAGACAACTAGGCTATTTAAACAGCCTTTTTGCTGTTATAAGCAAGGCTTCCCTACATGCGTGTGAGCATTGCTCTAAGCTACATAGCACAACAAGGAATTGCTTGGTTTATAGAGCTTGTGCATGTTTTTTGTTTAATTTTTTTAATATTTATTTTTGAGAGAAAGAGAGACAGAACAAGAGCAGGAGAGGGCGGAAAGAGAGGGAGACAGAATCTGAAGCAGACTCCAGGCCCTGAGCTGTCAGCACAGAGCCCGACACGGGGCTGGAACCCACGAACTGTGAGATCATCACCTGAGACGAAGTTGGATGCTGAACCGACTGAGCCCCCCAGATGCACCCCCCCCCCCAACATGTTTGAATGTAATAAATACATGCCTTTAAACCACTGGTCTCCTTAGCACAGAAGGACCTCCTGGAAGGCAAAGTAAGTGAGAAGAGGTGTGTGGCACTGAGGACCTCCAGCTCCCTTCCCAGCCTCACACACTACTGCTGTTGCCTCTGCCTCCCCAGTCCCTTATGGTTGATATGGGAAAGATCCTGGTAATTACTTATCTCTAGGGGAAAAAAATGATTCCCTCTCTATATTTCTGCTCACAGTCACTTCCTCTTCTCCATGGGGTGGGAAGGGAACAGGAAGGACTTGAGAAAAGTCCTTTGTTTAAAAATAGAAGAGAATTGCCCCCCTTGGCATTTTTCCTGACTTTTATTTATTGAAAAATCTGATTCTAGCTCCTCGAGTTCAAAATGGAAGATGGAATGGTATGGAGCCATGCCAGAATTTAGTATGTGTTTGTTTACCCAACAAGTCCTCACTGAGCACCTCAGGGGCACAGAATGGGCACTGGTTAATTAGGATGTCACTGGCCCTACTGTAGAAATGGGTTCCTGGAAGCCCTTTACTGTGTGAGTCAATGTCTATGTAGTTGGGGTCATGGATTGAATGTGTTGTGAACCTCCCCCCCCCACCCCATTCATATGTTGAAGCCTTAATTCCCAATGTGATGGTATTGGAGATGGGGTCTTTGGGAGGTAATTGGGGTTAAATGAGGTCATGGGGTCGGAGCCTTGGTTCAGTGAGATTAGAGCTCTTCTAAGAAGAAAGTTGGGAGAGTTCTCGCTCTTGTTCTCTCTGTGAATGTGTGTGTAGGGGTGTGTGTGTATGTACACAAGAAGGCAGCCATCTGCATGCCAGGAACAGAGCCCTTGCCAGTAATCTCTCCAGGAATTGAATTGGCCAGCACCTTGATATTGGAATCCCAGCCTCCAGTGTTGTGAGAAAATACATTTCTGTTGTGGAAGCCACCCAGTTTGTGGTATTTTGTTATGGCAGCCCAATCTGACTGTTGGGTACCATGGGAGGGACATGGGGCAGTGGCTAGTCACTAACTGGTACAGAAGTGTTTCAATATTTTAACAACTGGTTCATATATACTGTGGCATACCAGCACTGTTCATAGAGTTTACATTCTAGTGAGAAGAGACAGACAATACACAAAATAAGCAACACAAATGGTATGTTAATGGTGTTACGTGCTATGGAGAAACAAAAGGCAGAGGAGAGAATTAGGAAGTGCCATGAGGAGAGAGGTTGCTATTTTATGTGGCAAGGAGGAAAGGAAAGGAAAATGGCATGTTTTCTATCCTGTAAGGGCACTTAGTGGAAGTTGCACACAACACTTAAAGCCTATTCCTCAAAACTTCCTCCCACAGCCACACCTTGCCGCAAGGGAAGGTGGGAAATGCAGACTTAATTCTGAGGAACCACAGGCACAGCCACTGTGGGGAAGTAGGGTTCCATTCTTGACAATGTAGAAAATGGATACTGGGGAACAATCAGCCACAATAGGGAGAGAGCATGATTGGACTGTGTCGTAGAAAGAGAACTTTCATGGACCTGTTGAGAAGCAGTTCTCTGCGGGTCTCTCACATTTGTGGATGTCCTATGAGCAGTGGAACTTGCTGCCTTTCTCCTGGGCTATCATTCCAGGGAAGGTTGTATGGCAAGTAGTCTTGGAAGACAGAGATAGTGTCTCCCCATGGAGCAAAGTGCAGGTAAGCTGAATGTCCAGTACGATAAAGATCATGCCTCCTCTGCATAATGGCCAATAACACAGTGCTTGGTTCCCTAAGCATGGGGTTCCTCCCCTGGAATGTAACCCACCATGTGCCCAGGCGTCACCTGGCCCTCTTTGCACTGACCTATGGGAGTTGGGGCTAAGGGAACTGGCATAAGAATATATATTTAATTATTCCCAGATATTAAAGAAAACCAGTACCTTTATCACAAAGAAATCTGGTAGATACCACCTTTAGAAAGTGATCAAACACCACCACCAATAATGGGACAAATTGACATCATGTGCCTCTTAATGTAATGCCCTGAGAAGGACCCACATCATTTCTGTTGTATTGTCCTTAAAAATATATAGCATGATTCTAATCATAAGGAAAAACAAATCCAAGCTGACAGCTATGCTATAAAAATATTAACATCGTGAAATCAAAAAAGGAAAGAAGAACTAGAGATTCTAAACTACATGGGACTAGAGGGGCCTGGGTGGCTCAGTCAGTTGAGCATCTGACTTCAGCTTAGGTCATGACCTTGCAGTTTGTGAGTTTGAGCCCCGCATTGGGCTCTGTGCTGACAGTTCAGAGCCTGGAGCCTGCTTCAGATTCTGTGTCTCCCTCTCTCTCTGCCCCTTCCCCACTTGCACTTTCTCTGTCTCTCTCTCTCTCTCTCTGTCAAAATTTAAACTACAAGGGACTAAACAGGACAACTAAATACAATTTGTCACCTTGATTGGATCTTGAATTGAAAAAGGAAAAAAACTATAATATTACCCAACACATATCCATATTCACATTTCCCTTGGAAAAAATGGAATACAGAGGATATTAGATAATATTATGTCATTGTTACATTTCTCGAATGCAAGCATGGTATTGTAATTATTTAGGAAAGTGTTCAAGTTCTTAGGAGAGACACCATGAAATACTTAGGACAGAAGTGTCATGATATCAACAACTTTTTCTTTTTTTGTAAATGTTTATTTATTTATTTAGAGAGTGAGAGCACAGGGGAGGGGCAGAGGGAGAAAGAGAGAATGCCAAGCAGACTCTGAGCTGTTAGCGCAGAGCCTGACACAGGGCTTGATCCCACGAACTGTGAGATCATGACCTGAGCCAAAACCAAGAGCTGGACACTTGACCGACTGAGCCACCCAGGCGCCCTCAACAACTTATTTGCAAATGGTTCAGGAAAAGAATGTGTACATGCATATAGAGAGCACACAGGTGGCTAAATTGCTAACAGTTGGTGAACTCGGGTGAAGAAGAGCTGGGTGTTCATTGAATTATTCTGTAATCTTCTCTGTAGTTTGATCTTTTTTAAAACAAAAAGTTGGAAACAACGGTACCGCATCCTGGTGATCCTGTGGAGGGTAGGATTGGGCTAAGGGAGGCTGGATTAGGAACTCCATCCCTTCAGGAATTCTCTCCCTGTCACTCGTCAACAAGGTCTCCCTCTGCCCTGCTGCAGACAGGCTTTTTCCAGGCAGCAGGGCGCATGGCCACAGGCCTCCCAGCTGGTAGCCAGGGAGGAAAGGGGTGTCCAACTCCCTGATGCAGCTTGAAAAACCCTGGGAAGAGGGCTCTGATGGACTCAGCTTGGGTCGTGCACCTGCCCGCATCAGAAAAGGTCAGGGGACGCTGAGCAGGGGGGCCAGGCCCCAGGACCGCCTATGCAGTGAGAGGAGACTGCGGGCCTTCACGAAGGCAAAGAGAATCAGTTACACGTGGAGAGTGGGAGGAGGAGAGGAGCAGAGGAACTAAAGATGATTCAACATTTGCTAACTACAGTGACTCTCAGAAGGGGAGGCCATCAACTGCAGGAGAGAATACAAGAAGTTTGGAGCGCTCTATTATCAACCTGAAAGCGGAAGTTCCATGGGCATCTAAGAGGAGAAATTTCATAGATTGTTGGAAATGCAGCCCTGTAGCTCAGGAAAGCCTGGGGGTCCCAGCCTCTCGAGGAAGGCGTGGGTGTGCCAGCTCCAGCACCAGAACCTGGAAGGTGCTGCCTGGTCCTGCAGCCCCTTGGTGAGAGAGACCACCTCCCCCCCCCCCCTCCCGCCACCCCCCCCCCCCCCCCCCCCCCCCGCTAATTATGAGGGAGGAGAGGATGAGAGTCATCAAAAGGCAGGGTATCGCATTTCTGTTTAATGCCTCAGCATCCAGTGACTCAGCACGGCCCCTCCTGCTACTTGTTCCAAAGGAACTGGGAGCTGTTAGGCAAATATTGAATAGTATTTGGGTCCTAACCCTGCCAGTGGCAGAGCTTCCTTCCTCGGTGTAGACAGCCCTCTCAGAGTCTTCAAACCCAGCTACAGCAGGGGCTGTTGAGCCCCTCAGTGCTCAAGCCTGGCTTTCCAGAAACAGCTCACTGCCAAGGAAGGCGTCACTGGGGAAAAGAAGGAAAAAGCAGGATCACCCGAGGGCCAGGGAACTGGCACCCGTCTCCTATTTTTCTCTCCAGAAAACAGCTCCCCCTTTTTCACTATCGTCCCTTTGCCCTCTTACTTTGTGTTTAGGAGAGTTTGCATCTGTCGTTAATCCTGGAGATCCAGAATTAGTCAGATATGGGTCTGGAGTCCGGTTTCTTTATCTACCACCTCGGAATAATAATGCGAGTTCCCCCTGGGAGAAAGTGAAAGTCAGTGAGACAACGCAGGTTAGGAGCCCTTGGCCCACGGGGGGTGCGAGACAAGCATGAGCTGTTCTCCCCCAGGAGGGTCTGAACAAGGCCAGAGGTGGACACCTCCATTCCTTGTGCCGCTCACACCTCCCCTGGGGAGATTTCCAGTCACAAAGCAGAGGAGATGGGCCTCAAATGCCCCAGGGGGCGGTATGGAGGAAGGCCGGAGGAGGGTGGCTGGGACTTCGCTCATACGAGCTGCACACCTAAAATAAGGCCAGGCAGAAGACTGGGAATTTCCTATAATCTTCGCTGTGGATGTCCTATTTATAAAGCTGAGTCACTGCCAGCCGTTGCTTCGCCGCCACTCAGCGTGTGGAGACAGGCTGCAACAGGAAGTGAGGAGCACACCCAGAAACGTCCGTCTCACTCAGGCTTTCGGGGACCCCCTGGGTCTGGCCTGGCCCTTCAGCTCTCAGAAGCACCTTGACAGGTCAAGGCATTTGCTACCTCACCAGGCTTACTATCTCTCCTTTTCCTGGCTTCTTTCCTCCAGAATAGCCTCCTCTGTGTTGAGGTTGTAAATTTACAAAACACACTTTGCCTTCTTCATGGCTTGCTTACAAACACAGCCAGGCCTGTCGGCCCCCGAGACCCAAGGGGTCTGGCGTCTGAGTTGGATTGGAAGGCATCTGTCTGCTTCTCCACAGGAACAGACTTCCTGGATGCCTCTGCTCCTCCCATCTGTTAAAGGCAGCAGATTCTCCAAGGACAGTATTCATACATTCAGGGCTCTGGGAACCTGGGTTGCTGAATTCATGAAAGTCAGTGAAAGAGCAAAAGAGGCAAAGGCAAAGGCCACCCCATCCTGGCCCCCAGCAGTCCTGTCAAATACTGTGCAGGGCAGAGGGCAGCCCTGTTGTGCCCTCTCTCAGATGCGCCGAGAGGTTTTCAAACCAAAGCAACCTTAATAATTCAGCTACGGTTCCTCATTAAACGAGGCAGACAAGCTGCCTAGTTAAAACCTTCTCAACTCCTGACCTCCCCTCAGGAAACTTCTTTTCAGAACCAAGTGTAGGGTTCTCAACGTGGCCGTGCATTGTGGATCCAGCTCTGACTTGCAGGACCTCTGGGGAAGTACAGAGTTCAGACCCTGGGAAGTTCCTAGGCCCTGTGGCTTTGGGTATTTGGGTCATAGCAGCGCATGGGGATAGCAGTCACAGGGCAGGGCCTCTATCAGTCAGTCGGCATGGCTGGAGGCGGGAGGGGTTTGGAGGTGCCCGCCTATCTCCAGCTGCTTGATCTCCTCACCCCCCCATTAGGTGACCAACACCCGCCCCTGCCGCCTCCAGGGCATCATTGGTGAAACTGCTAGATGGTGGGTCTCTGGTCCAGCTACTCTTCTGGAACCAGAGACTTTTTTTTTTTTTTTTTTTTTAACCATCTACAGTTTCTGATACTTCCCAGGCCCCCAGACTGAGCCTCCATCCTGTCAAAGTCCCCCTCAAAAGAGGCTTTTCCTTTTCTCTGTCTTCTTCCTCCTCTCTAAATCTCTCCCTCTCACTTTTGGGTGACATTCCCTCCCGCCCCTTTTCCTTGTTGCCAGAGAACTTTAGGCCTCCTTCTCTCCCATTACAAGCAGGGGTGTGTGTGTGGGGGGGGGTGGAGGCAAGACTCTGAAGCTTCGGAGAACCCAGATGTCAGCATCAGAGACACCCTCTTCCTGTAGTGGGGGGAGGAGGAAACACTTTCCACTGCTCCCCAGTGAGTCGGCCCCTTTAATTACCACCGCTACCTGCCACAGAAATGGGGGAGGTTTCTTCCTGCAGCAATGAAGAAACAGTGTCAACTTAGAAAAAACAAAGACTCGAACAAATCAGAAACTAATAAGGTTTAGGAAGTTTGCCAGGTACGAGATCAACCTGCACAACTCAGCAGCG
This sequence comes from Prionailurus viverrinus, assembly GCF_022837055.1. Lineage (NCBI taxonomy): Eukaryota > Metazoa > Chordata > Mammalia > Carnivora > Felidae > Prionailurus > Prionailurus viverrinus. Next base: position 93,581,504 of record NC_062566.1, read on the forward strand.
TCTCTCTTCGCTCACAATAGCTACTAGAAGATACTACTAAAAAGATACCCTTTACAACAGCAACAAGAACTACAAAACATCTAGGTATTAATCAAGGATACGCAAAACTTCCATACAGGTTTTTGAAATTTTAATAAAACGAAATGATCTGAATAAAGAGTACGTTCCATGCTTTTGGACTAGGTGACCTAATATAGGGTGACCTATCTTGGATGACTCTATAAAGACCTAATTACATTAATGATTAACCTACAAAGTCAGTGCAATCCTGCTCAAAATTCCAGTTGGATTTCTTTTGGGGGAGCTCAAGAAATAAGTAAGTTAACTTTTTGACAAAGCAAAGAAGGGAGTCTTGCTCAGTGCAACACAGGATAAACCATAGTAACAACAGCATAGCACTGGCTCAGGAACAGTCAGCTGGGCCAGCAGAACAGAAGAGAAAGCTCTGTAACACACCCATGTGCTGCATGTGTATAGAAACTTGACATAAAAACACGCCTTCTCTGTGGGTGAGGCCACAGGTTAAGGTTTAGTTGAGACATTCTACTACGCCACCATCATTGTAACAAGCATACCTAAGGAACAACAAAATAGGTATGTTGAGGTCCCAGCGTGACTCAAAATGAACTACCTAAAACTGGCTCTGTGGCGCGCACAGCACTGAATGCTCCACAGGCCCAACCTTCTGGAACTCTCTGCCGATGTCAGCAGCAGCGGCGCGCGGCACAAGATGCAGGAAGCCAAGCAGAGAATGCTGAGGCAGGCTGGTGCACAAGGCCACGGGGCATGCATCTCCCCACATGAAAACCCTTGTGTAGCCAGTGAGCTGATGAGCGCCAGCTGCCAGAAGAGCTGGAGGTGGAGTCAAAGGAGGCGGATTTAGGCTGAGTTCCCTTCTGGGTACCCAGCGACTTTTCCTTCAGCGAATTCATCCAGACGTTCAGCTCTCCTGGATTCCTAAAAAGCATTTAAAAACCTTAAGAAAAATAGGACATAAAAATCAAGTCTCAGGGCCCCTGGGTGGCTCAGTTAGTTAAGCATCTGACTTCAGTTTAGGTCAGGATCTCACGGTTTGTGAGTTCGAGCCCCTCATCGGTTCTGTGCTGACAGCTCGGAGCCTGGAGCCCGCTTCGGATTCTGGGTCTCCCTCTCTCTCTGCCCCTCCCCTGCTCGTGCTCCCTCTCTCTCTTTCACTCAAAAATAAACATTTAAAAATAAAATCAAGTCTCAAATTTTGTTTCCATGCATTTTACTTATCTTTCATTTAGTATTTGTATAAAATCAGGCTCCTCCCCCAGTTTTTTCCCCTAGTCTAGGTTGTGCTAAGTAGCAAACTAGCCCCCAAACACAGAGGTTTAGGTCTTGATAATCTTGGCAGTTAAAGAATGGGTATAGTGGGTTGGATACACTATTGCTTCTGCTTTTATAGGTTTGAAAATTTCCATGATAAAGGTTTTTTAAGTCTCCCTGACTTAGAACAACAAAAATGTATTTTTTAAATATTTATTTATTTTGAGAGGGAAAGCACGAGCAGGGGAGGGGCAGAGAGCGAGGAAGAGAGAGAATCCTAGGCAGGCACCGTCAGCGCAGAGCCTGATATGGGGCTCAAACTCAGGAATAGAGATCGTGACCGGAGCAGAAATCAAGAGCCAGACGCTTAACCTAACCGACCGAGCCACCCAGGCGCCCCGCAAACATTTATATCTTGGCCATGTAACATGCCCATCACGGATCAGCTAGGTATTCCCACTTTGTCCTCGCAGAGAGACCCTAGTGAGCTTCCACGACCGCGCATCGCTGGTCCCATGGCACAGCAGGGGAAGAGCCACAGGGGAGCCCTGGGATGGTTTATAAGGCTTTTGCCTGGAAGGAAAACGCGCCGTTCACATTTCGCTGACAAACCAAGTCGCACAGCCACACGTGGCTGCAGTAGCTCAGATAGCTGCAGTAGATAATCCTACTATGTGCTTAGTAGGAAGACAACGGAAATATCTGATGAACACCACATGATTACCACAGCCGTCAAGAGATACGCATTTAGAAATTAATTAAGGGCAAAAAGGTGCTGGGATACACCGTAGTTTTTCCCAGGGGATTTCACCCCCAAACAAAAAATGCTCAGCTTTCTCACTTGTAATAAAACGCTCAAAATGATACCGAGAGTGGGAGTTCCACACTGCCAGGGACAGTTTCTCTGTCTTTACCTTGCTGATGCGGAGCACCCTGGCTTGTCTTTACCAGGTGCTAAAGTAAGATTTGCTGAACTGAAACAGGCCTTCTCTTCCAGAACCCACTGCTCATCTTTGTTCTTCCTTTTACCAAACTCGGTCTTATGGCGCTCCCAGGCAGAGTGGGGAAAGGGCTGGCACTTTTCTAGAACACTGGGTTATTAAGGCTGTCCTAGATGGCCAATCTTCCTCAGCTGAGAGCCTGAACTTGAATTTACCAAGGGAGCCTCGAGATCATCCGATCCCCGAACACGCATCTTACAGGTGAAGAAACTGAACCCGAGAGAAAGTAAGGACTTCTTTTTGCTTTAAGAGTCAATGGCCCCTTGGGGCAGCTGGGTGGCTCAGTCGGTGGAGCATCTGACTCTCGATTTTGGCTCAGGTCATGAGTTCGAGCCCCGGGTCAGGCTCTGTGTTGACAGTGTAGAGCCTGTTTGGGATTCTCTCTTTATCCTCTTTCCTGCCCCTCCCTGCTTCTCTCTCTCTCTTTCTCTCTCTCTCAAAATAAGTAAACTTTAAAAATTATAAAAAATAAAAGTCTAATAAAAGTCTATGGCCCCTTAAGTCCCTTGGCCTTAGTATTCTCCAAAACGTTTGTGGCTGAACTGACTTTGCAACCTGGGTATCCTGGATCCCAGTCCAATGCTCTGCCATATCGTACTGAGCCATGTTGTACATGTGTTCAGCAAAACTAAAATTAACAGAGAGAGGGAGAGGGAGAGTGCTATTTAAATGAGACAGAATTCTGCCTGCAATTCCATTCAATGAACGGATAGGAGTCTGCTGTTCCCAGGAGACCTTGGTTCCTGCCTTCTTCTCTTTGTGTAAAGAGCTAGCTAGCACAGCCCTGGACCCAGGCTACCCTTCACTTGGGGCTGCGCTGAAGAGACATTATTCTGTTCCAACACTGGAGGGAAAGCTGGGCCTGCCCGACTTAGTGAGAAATGGTGGCATGGTCTCTGAGACGGCAACTTCTGACAGGATTTCCAAGGGTCGTTTGGACCATCCTCACGGTCTTTAGAACCTAAGCCTGGGTACGATGTGCCTCTGCTCTAATCATTGCCAGTGCAGGAGACAGGCTGCCCAGAAAGGACCCATTCAGAACAGTGCCATGTGTTCAATAAGCCTTTGATGGGCTCTTACTGGAACATCTTATGGGCAAGGGAGCATGGAGACAATGAAAATTTGAACAAACCTACACATCACTGCACTACAAAAGTCATTAAAATATTGAAGGATTTAAAGACTTAATGACCCAGCAAAGATGGAAAATACTTTCGAATGCAGCTCTCAGTCGTTAAAAATGCATTTTGCATGCCACGTTTACCTCCTGTGAAAATGGGGGAAAATACATTCAGGGCAAGATTGCCACAGCTTCCCAAGAAGAAAGCAAGGGACAGTCCTCAAAGAGTGACCAGTGGGGTGAAAGCTCTCAGGTGCTCAGGTTGTCTTTCTGTGGGGACTGGCGACCCTACGGCCATTTAAAGCTATAGCCAATCTGGGGTGCCTGGGTGGCTCCGTCAGTTAAGTGTCTAACTCTTGATGTTGGCTCATGGTTCGTGAGTTCAAGCCCCACATTGGGCTCTGCACTGACAGTGTGGAGCCTACTTGGGATCCTCTCTCTCTCTCTCTCTCTCTCTCTCTCTCTCTCTCTCTCTCCCCCTCTCTCTCTGCCCCTCCCCTGCTCATGCTGTTTCAGTCTGTCTGAAAATAAGTAAATGAACTTAAAAAAATTTTTTTTAAATCTACAGCCAATTCACCATTCCAGAGACTTCCGAAATGTGCAAGATTCAGAAAGCATATTTCTGAGAGAGATCCCGACATAGAGAATGATGCCAAAAAGAGTCTGGCTTAGCAGAAACATCCAGAAGGAAAGCATTAGGAGAAATGTATGTGGCAAGAAACACTCAGGGAAGCAACTTACCCAAGAAACCAAATGAATCTCCTACCAGTGCATGTTTATTTATTTATTTTTTCTTACCAGACCTTGGTTTCTGGATTAGTTTGCTAGGGCTACCCTAACAAAGTACTCCCGATGGGCGGCTTAAACAACAGAAATGTATTTTCCCTGTGGTTCTGGAGGCTACAAGTCTGAGATGAAGGTGTTGGCAGGCTTGGTTTCTTCGGTCTCCCTCTCCTTGGCTTACAGATGGCCACCTTCTCCCCATGTCTTGACATCACCCCTCCCCCCACCCAGCCAGTCTGTGCCCAAATTTCCTCCTCTTAGGAGACACCAGTCATACTGCATTAGAGTCCACCCTAATGACCTCTTTTTAACTTAATGACCTCTTTAAAGACCCGGTCTCCAAATCAGGTACACTGTGAGGTGCTGGGGTTTAGGATTTCAACATACGGATTGGCAGGGGTTGGGGGGTGTGCACAATTCAGCCCATAACAGTAACTGATTATAATAGACCAAAAAGGAGCCGGTGAGGGTTTTTGTTTCTTTTTACACAGAAAATTAAAAGTTCCTGTTGTGTGGAGTGGCTTCTGCCTTTCTAAGGTGTTCGACTCCATGAAACTTCAATTCATAAGCATTCCTATTGGCATGGACAGAGAGGGGGCAGATGCCAGGGCTGTTAGCCATGAACCGGTTCTGTGTTCTGTGCGTGCTTATAGGCAGTTCACATACCCCTCCCAGGCCTGTTTCCTCATTTGTAAAACAAAGAAATTGGGTCGGTGAGAGGGATGTGGGTACTGGCACTCAACCCCCTTTCTGGGAGCTTTCCTGTGTGGCAGAGATGAGAAACCCCCAAACTACACTTCCCAGATTCCTTTACAGCTAGGGTTCTGGCTGTGACTTAGGTAGCTCCGAGGAGATGCCCTGGTAGGAGACAGGGACAAAATGAAGTCGAGGCCGTCTTTCTGTGGTTTCTGCTGTGGAGGCCTTCCCATCACACGGAAAGGAAGCGAGGGGGCTGCAGTTATCATTCCGGTGTCTGTAACCAGGCTGAGGTGGGGGCGCAGCAGCAGGGGAGCAGCTGGGGAGTCCTTCCCAAGGATACACGGGGAAAACAGGAAACACAGGCACAAGCGTGTTCTTTGCTGCACTGTTGTAGTATGTGACTGGTAACAACCCTAATGTCCTTTCATGGCAAACTGCAAAAATGAACTATGGCGTATCCCCCCGCACCCCCTAGAATGTTCTGCCGCTCTATAACAAAATAAAGACAATGTTTCCATATACCACTATGGAGTTAACCTTTAAGATATACAGTTAAGTGAAAAAAAGCAAAGTGGAGAAAAAGGTATAAAGTAGATTACCGTTTAGAAAGGGGAGATCGGTATGTATGTTTTTTTAAAGAAATCTAAGAACAAAAACAAGAGGTAGCCCCAAAGATTTAAAAAAAATTTTTTTGTTAATGTTTACTCATTTTTGAGAGAGAGACAGAGCATTAGCAGGGGAGGGGCAGAGAGAGAGAGGGAGACTGAATCCAAAGCAGGCTCCAGACTCTGAGCTGTCGGCACAGAGCCCTACACGGGGCTCAAACTCACGAACCATGAGATCATGACCTGAGCCAAAGTCGGACTCTCAACCAACTGAACTACCCAGGTGCCCCCCCCCCCACTTTTTTCTTAAACATTTTTTTGTTGTTTATTTTTGAGAGGGAGAGAAACAGAGCATGAGTGGGGAGGGGGCAGGGAGAGAGGGAGACACAGAATCTGAAGCCAGAGGCCTAACCGGCTGAGCCACCCAGGTGCCTCCCCACCTTTTTTCCTTAATGTTTATATATTTTTGGGAGAGAGAGAGAGAGAGGGAGAGAGAGAGAGAGAGAGCAAGCAGAGGAGAGGCGCAGAGAAATTGGGAGACAAAAGATCTGAAGCAGGCTCACTGAGAGCAGTGAGCCCAATGTCATGAGATCATGACCTGAGCCAAAGTCACCAAAGTCGGGTGCTTAACCAGCCAGCCACCCAGCACCTCCCCCACCCAAAGATTTTTTTTAATGGTAGAAGGAGTGTGACTAAGAGATCAGGGTCCAAGCTCCTGTAGTGAAACAAGACAGAAAAGAGAAAGGGACAAGCGGGCAGGCCTCTTTTTTCCAGCGGTTCAGACTTGAGAATGAGGAGGGAACAGAAAGCCCCGGAGGTGTGGAAGGGAAATGAACCTTTACTGAGCGTCTGCCCTTTATAGCACCTAGGCCAGGTGCTTCAAATACATCTTCTCTAATCTTCTCCAGGTTTGATTTCAGGTAGGTATTTTTATTGTCCTCGTTTTGTAGATAAGGAAAGGAAAGCAAAGAGGAGTTAAACAACTTGATCAAATTCATAAAGCAAGCAGTGTCAGAAAATAGGACTTTGCAACCAAGGCTTTGAGATCAGCTATATACAGCCTCACTCTCTTGCTGGGTCCCCAGATGGAGACCTTCGGCAGTAGCCACAGGGAGATGACACCTTAGAACCCCGCTGTCTCCTTCCTTTATCCATCCATAGAGTGGGCACTAGGCCGGGCTGCAAGGGTTGGGCCCCAAGCTTAGCCAGGGCATCTCCCAGCCTCCTAACCTGTCCCCATCTGGCTGGGGGACAGGGGAGTGCCTCTAGGCCATTGGCTTTCAATCTGATTGCATATTAAAACCACTGAGGATCTTTAAAAAATACTGATGCTCAGGTCTTATCCCCAGAGATTCTGATTTAATAGATATGGGTTGCAGCCTAGGCCTGGGGTTTGGAGAAGCTTCCCAGGTAATTCTAATATGTAGCAAAGTTTGCGAACCACGGATCTGAGCTGTGGCGGTTTCCCTGTGTAGTCAGGGCCAGAACAATTGGCATTAACCTGAGAGCGAGTTAGAAATGAGAAATCTTGGGCCCCACCCCAGAACTACTAAATCAGAAACTTGTGGGGAGGGAGGAGTGAAGGGAAGGAGCCAATGATCTGTATTTTCATTAGCCTTCCACATGGTTCTAACGCACCCTAAAAGATTGAGAACCACTGCTCTAAGCAACAAACTAGAGACAGATCACCACATGCTGTGGTTTCCTTTGTCAACTACCCCCCAACTGCTATGTTTGTTGCAAAGTAAGACAAATTTGATGGACCTAGGCAATGAGACTGTCCAGGCCATTCCCCCAAGAACAAAACGTTAAGATGTGAGAATGTATTTAAATGTCACTTGGAATCATCTGGAACTCACTGCAGCTTCAGAAAGGGAGCAGCGTTATCAAAGTGGTAACATACCAAAATTTGCCAAAGGGAGCATCGACAGCCAAGGGAAAACATGGTCCTCCAGGACAGATGAACCAGGGTGAACAGCCCAGGGGAACCAGCAGCCTGGCAAGTCGTCATAACAAGGCTTCTCAATGGGAATGGGGCGTTACTCTCCCAGAACTGTCATAACAAATGACTGTAGATTTAATGACCCAAAACAGTGGAAATCTGTTCTTTCACAGTTCTGGAGGACACAAGTCCAAAATCAAGACATCAGCAGTGTTGGTTCCTTCTGGAAGGTCTGAAACAGAATCTGTTCCATCCCTCTCTCCTGGCTTCTGGTGGCCGCTAACAACCCTCAGAGCTCCTCATTGTGTAGACACATTGCTCCAAATCTCTGCAGGCCTTCCCGGTCTCTGTATCCAAAATTTGTCTCCTTTCTGTATAAGGACAATCATTGGATGTAGGGCCAGCCCTCAATGGAGGATGATCTTATCTCGCGATCCTTCACTTAATCACATCTGCAAAGATTCTATTTCCAAATAAGGTCACATTCACAGGTTGCAGGGCAGGGGTGGGGTGGGAGAGGAGGGGGCTATTAGGACTTAGACCTTTTTTTTTTATATATAAGTTTATTTATTTTGAGAGAGAAGGAGAGCACGTGCGCACGAGCAAAGGCATGAGTGGGGGAGGGGCAGAGACAGAGAGGGAGAGAGAGAATTCCAAGCAGCCTCCGCGTTGTCAGCACAGAGCCTGACTTGGGGCTTGAACTCATGAACCGTGAGATCGTGACCTGAGCCAAAATCAAGAGTCAGATGCTTAACCGACTGGGCGACCCAGGCGCCCTTGGACCTTTTTTTTTTTTAGGGCCACAACTCAACCCACTACAGATGGGAAATAAACTTCACTTTCTTACAGCTGCCCTTCAGATGCTGATTCTAAGCAGAGGAATTTCCTGAGGTAACTCAAGACAATCATGAAGGGCCTGGAATACAGCACTAATTACTGGCTTCACAGAGTTCGACAATATACAGAGTGCTTTCATGTGTGCTCACAAAGCCTTGCCACAGAGCAGGGATGTTTTTCTGCTATTGCATAGGAGGAAACTGAGGCACAGGGAGGCTGGGTGGCTCGCCAAAGCTCACAGCAGCTGTCAGCTACTGTCAGGAGTCACAATTTCACCCTATTGTCTTCAAGAAAGTGGGGGGCAGGCAGATCTCTTACCTAAGACAGCGGTCTCATCGAGATTCAGCATTGCACCAGCCAGTGGATCGCCAGCGATTCTGGTCGCTTTCTCAGTTTCCCATGCCCTTTCTCAACTCCAGTCCTACAAACAGAGAGAGTCTTGTATATGCTGGGCACTTGACCTCAGGGAGGAACTCAGTAAATGTAGACAGAATGATTTTGTTTGTTTCTGGCCCTAGCTCAGCAGGAAATCTGTTTGATATACACAGATTAATATGCACCTATTCCAGGAGTTAATCCAGACGACCCTCAGACATACTTGGATGCATAATGAAAGCATAAACGGTGGGTTCTGACATCAGTCTCCTTACTCTCTTCAACTCAAAAATGGATGAAAGCCTGTAACCCTAATGTAGGTGTCTAATCTATCTCAGGGGCGTGCCTACTCTTCTATGTGGTCTGGTCAGTGACACTATGTTGGCTTACCTTTAGGGTCTTTATTCCTGAGCCCCAAGGTCTCAGGTTTGCTTGCTTACCTTAGCCATGGCTGCTGTTTCCCCTTCTAGGAATTCAGAGACACATGTGGCTTGAATAACCTTGGTCTCTCTGCTCAGGACTCCCGCCTCCTCGGCCTCTGGTGCCAGCTCTCAGCCCTCGGGTTTCCAGCCACCATCATGACTAGCCTACCATCACTTCAGACTCCAAATATCAAAAGTCAATCCTATCATCCCCTTCTGAATAGTTGCCCCTTTTGAACATTTCCCATCTGCTTAATGGCACCACCTGGAAAACAGACGTCATTGTTCAGCCCTCTTCTCCCCCATCTTCCTCTGAAGGCAACCCTTTCCCACAAGATGGGGGTGGGGCACAGAGATGGGTAGATGAGGAGAAGAGCAAACATTTCTGAGCACTCACTACGATGAGACAGACCCCGTGCTGTATGCCAACTCACTGATCTCAATAATCCAGCTTGGTGGGGACAGTATTTGTGTCCTAGTTTTACAGGTGGAAAACAGAGGCTCAGAACGATTCGGGGCCTTGGCCACACAGCTGTAAGGCAGAGAGCAGAACCCAGCCTGTGCCCTCTGCACTCTACTGTGATGTGCTGTCTGATTCATTCTTCCTTTGGTGACTCCCAAATGTGTTGCTTCTCTCCTGCCTCTGCTAGCATTAACCCTAGTCCAGCCTTCACCTCTCCTTCCTGAATCGCTAAAGCTTCCCAGTATTCTCTTCTCTGCATGTACTCTTTTCTGCTCCAATTTGCCTGTGTCCAACTGCTTAATATTTCTTTCATATCTCTCATAATGCCTGACCCAGGACTAGACATGGAGTAGACACTCAGCACATTTTGTTAACAGAATATGGGTGTGGCACAACAGGAAATTTATTTTCTACCATCTAAGTATGATTTTAGATTAGGCTAGGTGTCACCTGCAGGTGCCTTGAGACAATGTAGTAACTCATACCAGATGTAGAATAGGTTAGTAATGTGGTTGACTTGTTACCACCCTTGGTCATGAAGCATGACAATGGAATTTACCCAGAAGTTCATAGCTAATCTACAATGCTTACTGTGGCTGACAGCTTTTATCTTCTCTGCTGACAACTCATAGCCAGTCTTGTTTCTCTACCGCTGTGCAACTTCAGGTGAGGAGAAAAAGTCCCAAGGCATCATTACCTACATACAGAACCCTCCAGACCAGGTGGGAGTTTGTAGAAGCCACACGTCAAAGGAGTTGCTGGATTCTCAGGAGACTTGGATGAAGACAGTCAAATCACTTCAGCTTAACCTGACCCAGGAATGCACACTTTAAGATGTATATTTCAGAGGGAAAGGTGGATTTTACAGATCTGAATTCCATGTGCTTATCTGATGTAATCAGTAAAGTGTACAAGTTTGAATCACAAATATTCCCTTTACCAACCTAGGTGTAGATCAGAAGAGTTACAGTGTTAGGAGGTCCCAGTGAAATATGGAAAACATCCCATGCAAGTGACCACTTGCCAGTTGCCAGGCATGAAAACCGCACCCAATTTTTCTCCTTTGCCATGAAACTGTCACCGCCAGGGCTCCAGCAGGCTCTTCCCCTTCCCCTCACCAACTCAAAATATCTTCACAAATGCATCCATTCCCTTTAATACATTCATCATCAGCCTTACCTGTTAAACCACACAGCAAAGCTGCATTTCATCTGAGAATCTACTCAGATAACAAGGGTGCCAGACTCAGTGTTTAAAATTCCTTCTCCTGGTGCCTGGGTGGCTCAGTCAGTTAAGCGTCCGATTTCGGCTCAGGTCATGATCTCAAGGTTGGTGAGTTCGAGTCCCGCCTCGGGCTCTGTGCTCAAAGCCTGGAGCCTGCTTTGAATTCTGTGTCCCCACCCCCCCTTCTGCCCCTCCCCCACATGTGCGCACACGTGCTCTCTCTCTCTCTCAAAAACAAATATTAAAAAAATATTTTAGGGGCGCCTGGGTGGCGCAGTCGGTTAAGCGTCCGACTTCAGCCAGGTCACGATCTCGCGGTCCGTGAGCTCGAGCCCCGCGTCAGGCTCTGGGCTGATGGCTCAGAGCCTGGAGCCTGTTTCCGATTCTGTGTCTCCCTCTCTCTCTGCCCCTCCCCTGTTCATGCTCTGTCTCTCTCTGTCCCAAAAATAAATAAAACGTTGAAAAAAAAAATTAAAAAAAAATATTTTAAATAAAACTCCTTCTCATGAGAGCAAATTGGTGTAAACTCTTTGTAGGATGACTAGGAAATATTGATTAAAAATTTAAATACAAATATCCTCTGACCTAACAGTTCCACTTCTAGGAATTTTCTTCCCAAAATAGCAAAACTGAGGCAAAACAAAAATACACGTGTGTGGAAACACTAATTTCAGCATTGTTTGTGAGAGTATGAGAATAGACACAATTAAAATGTCTCTTTTTTTAAAAAAATTTTTAATATTTATTCATTTTTGAGAGACACAGAGTGCAAGTGGGGGAGGGGCAGAGAGAGAGGAAGACAGAATCTGAAGCAGGCTCCAGGCTCTGAGGTGTCTTCACAGAGCCCGATGCAGGACCCGAACCCATGAACCATGAGATCATGACCTGAGCTGAAGTCTGATGCTCACCTGACTGAGCCACTCACTCAGGCACCCAAAAACGTCTTTTAATACAGATGGTGGTTAAATAAATTCTGATACATCCAAACAATGCAGCTCTGTGACGTCATGAGAAAATGAGGTAAATCTTTAGGTGATAATATTGAATATGGAATGTGCTACAGGATACATTAAGTGAAAAAACACAAAGGGGCAGTGGAGTGGGCACGGTGTGGATAGCATGTATGTGTACGTCCAGGATGCTTCCTTGCATATAAAAAGGGTATTGGAGCATTTATTCATTTATTTGATTTTTTTTAATGTTTATTTATCTTATGAGAGACAGAGACAGAGCATGAGCTGGGGAGGGGACAGAGAGAGGGGGAGTAACAGACTCTGAAGCAAGCTCCAGGCTCCGAGCTGTCAGCACAGAGCCCAACACGGGGCTCGAACTCATGAACCCATGAGATCATGACCTGAGCCGAAGTCAGCCGCCCAACCAACAGAGCCACCCAGGCGCCCCTATTCATTTATTTAAACTAAAGTACCAGCAAGTGCCTCTTCTCCATGTATTTACTTGCTACTGAGTTTACTGTAGATTTCTGAGGACTAACTTGTCCTGAGAAGCAATGATACCATCATCTCCGAGTCAAAACAAAAAGGAAAAAAGGGACTAAGAAACTGTTGCCTCTTTATAACCTCAGGAAAAAAAATGGAATAGATTTGCTGCCACGGCATCCCTACCTTGTTCTCCTCACAGAGACATCCTGCTCCCTTTAAGCTGACATTGGTGGGTCTTGGGGGTGGGTACATGGAAGTATCTTTTACAAAAATCTGTAATACTGAGCCTGGTGTGGCTCCTTATGCCATTTGTACACTGAAGAGCAGAGCCGGGTCCTGATTTTTATCCAGCAGCACAAAGTCAGGGGTGAATACTGGAGATTATCAAAGATCCCACCTATGTTTCCAGGGAATTTCCAGCCCAGCTATGGTAGGGGAAGCTGGGTGGCATTAGGGACCATGGGATTCAGCCCCATATACTTGACCTTGGAATAGTAATAACAATGAAAAGTATATGTTCATGAGGAATGAACATCTCAATAGTTCCTAGTCTCTTAGGTTCCATACCTTGCTTCTCTCAAGGTGGCAGAGCAGAGTGGGCAAGACTCTGTAGCCAAATTCCAAGATTCAGTCCTGGTGATGCCATTTATTAGCTATTTGATCTTGAATAAGTTACTCTCTGCTCTTAGCTTTCTCATCTGTAAAATGGGGTAACTCTGGCACCTATCTCCTAAGACTATCATGAAGATTACACAAGTAAATAGAAGTGAAACATATACCAAGTACTCAATCAATGCTACATCCTTAAAAGCTAATCTGCTTCGGAAAACAGTCGTATTTCTGCACAGTAAGCATTAAAAGCTTCAAACCCCTCACTACCTCTCCCCTCTCCAAGCTCCCCGAGGCCATGAATTAAAATAACAGACATGATCTTTGTCTCCTAGGTTTAACAGAGCAGTTTTTCTTAAGCAATGTTGTCTAGTGCCATGCAAATTAGTGTAAAGTATTCATTTTATCTCAAGATCATTTTGGAATTCCATAGTCATTAATTTCAAACCCAGACTTGCCTTTGTACTTAATTATTAGTTCTTCTCTCAGGAGTTGAGAACGTAGCACTTTCATTCATCCACGAAAAGTTCAGGTGCTCATGGTGGTGGTCGTGATGTCTGAAAGGATCCAGCGGAATGCTGGGGGTGGTGTGTTAGCGACTTCCAGCTGCTGCTGCAGAAACGGACACCATCTCAGTGGAGCTTCTAGGCTAAAAGGATGGCAGTTTCCTTACTGTGCAGGCAAGATCTGGGATTCCAGAAAAGGAGGTAGCTGTAAGATCCTGAGCAAGCCCTCACCTGTCTGCATCTGAGTTTCATCATCTCTAAAACAGAGGGATTGCATTAAATGCTCTGGTGGTTCTTTCCAGCCCAAAAGACTCCAGGTAGATATATGAATCTTGTCTCAGCTGGGCTTTTTTTTTTTTTTTTAAACTACACTGAAGCACTCCCCTCTGATCCCAACATTGCCACCACACACCTGAACACACACACACAACACACACACACACACACACACACACACACACACACAGTAAAATAATAACAGCTCCCATTTACTGAGTGCTGAGTGCCAAGTGCTTTATATACGTCATTGCGCTTAATGCCCACGATAAACCTCTGAGGCAGTTATTGATTTTTCAGATACCCAGAGAGGCCAAGGTGAAAGACAAAGAGGGAGCCGGGATTCCAGGTCCTCCCAGCTCTGTATCATTCTCTGTATCTAGATCAGTGGTACCCTCAGGCCTTCCAAGTCAGCCATGTGTGCGGTGGGGGGTCCTGGAACGGATCCCATGGGACTGCCCTGACATTCAAGGTGTGAAATGGCACTGTCACCCTTGGATTTCTACTTTTCGAGTTTGTTTTGTTTCAGCCATGCTGGTGTTAGGAAGCAGCGTCCGAGGAGTTCTCCGAGAGCCCTCCCAAGAGTCTCCGCGGCAGAAGAGAGATTCTGCACATTTGATTCCAAACCTCTTCCCTTCCTCGCAAAAACTCAGAGCCCTCCACAGTTCCACTCAGGAGGGAGATGCAGCCGAGTTCCCCTCCTGTGAGTTCCCAACTTGCGGCAGACCTCTGGGCAAGGCTGACCCAGAGTGCAGAGGGAGAAGACCTCACTTTCCGTGTCTGGCTACAGTGCACAGATTTGAGTCTTTGATTTTACCGCAGCTGCACATTTTCTGAACATTTATCCTCCTTCCCAGCCTTAAGCATTTCAGTCTAACAGCCAATCCCTCTCTCTCTTTCTCTCTCTCCCTCTCTCTCTCTCTCTCTCTCTCACACACACACACACACACACACACACTCATATCCTCATTCATTCTCTCTTTGAGGATGTTTCATAGCTGAAAATAAACACATCAAAATTAAGACTGTTGCCTGTGACAAGAAAGCGTATCCGAAAGAATTACAAGCCAGAGTTCTTAAAACCTCAGTCATTAAGGAATGTCTCTGGAACCATCCTCCTCTTTACAGGGTGGAGAGCTGCAATAAATAGAACTCATCAGAGACTGAGACATATTCAGAATAAGACATGCACACATTTATTATGAGCAGCTGCATTCAGCTGAGTTCCTGGAGGGATGTGGGAGATGTCTGGCATTCATTCACTGCTCTGGAAAAGGCTGATACCAACAGCACCCAAAGGAACAAGTTCCCGGCACCGTGGGTGGCGCCCATCAGGCAGCAGCATCCACACGGGCGGGGCCAGCCTCTCCCTGGGCCTTGGTGCCCTGGGTCTCCTCGACCCCAACACTCGGCTACCCCGGGTCAGTCACCAACCCTGCATCCTCCTCTCAGGCCTCCAGCCCCTCAGAAGTGGGGTGGACTGTGAGGAAGGGCTTCCTGAGCCGCTCCCCTAAACCCTCTGATGAGACCTTCCAAGGACCCTTAGATGCGGCCTGCCCGTGGGGTGGGAGAGGGGCAGGGCCCAGCCAGGCAGCCTGCAGCCCTCTCGTCAGCCACTCAAGAAGGAAATCCTACCATTTGCCACATGAATACACCACTTCACTTCCCACTGGGCCTCCACTTCTGTGGGGCCTTACCTCTGGATCGCGTTGAGCCACAGAAATAGAGAACACCCAGCTGAATTTGAGTTTCGGATAACAAATAATGTTTCAGTACGAATATGCCCCGAATACTGCACGGGGCAAACGTATGCTAAAACACCTTGTTATTTATCTGAAATTCACATATAACTGCGTGTCCTGTGTTTTATCTGGCAGCCACACCTTCTTTGTAGTCTTCCCTCCCTCCAGGCCTTCCCAGGGAGTGTTTACTCTAGAGATGTGCTCTTAAACAAAGATTTGTTCAGTTCTGGTTTTCTGTGGATTCCTGATGGAAAGGAAAGGCTTCAGGACACATCTACTGAATAAAATCTCCATGGGTGGGTCCCAGAAATACACATTTTATCAAGTTGTTATTCAGGTGATTCTGATGCACATTTGTATTAGTTATCATCGCTTCTGGGCAAATTACCCTCAAACGCAGAGGCTGAAAACAACCAACATTTATTATCTCAGAGTTTTTATAGGTCAAAAATAGGGAGTGAGTGAGCTCTGTGATTCTGGCTCAGGGTCTCTCGTGATGCTGTGATCCAGGTGTTGGTTCAGGCTGTAAACATCTCCAGAGTCCACTGGTGCTAGAGGATCTACTCTTAGGCTCACTGGCATGGCCTTTCGTAGGACTTCAGGTCTTCTCTGGCTACCAGCTGGAAACTTCAGTTCCTCACCACATGGGTCTCTGGCTTTCCCCAGAGCTAAGGATCTGGGAGTGGGGAGGAGGACTTCCCCAAGACAAATCCAAATCTCGACTACACTCAGAGGAAGAGAATTACACAAGGTCATGAATACCAAGAGGCAGGAGTCATTGGGGGCCACCTCAGGGGCCGTCTACCACAATGTTCAAGTTTGATGATTACTACAGATCAGTCCTCAACATACTGCAACCGAGATCACATGTTAAAAATGGGAGCAAATGTCTTTCTTCACCTATTTTTTTCCTGTTTCTATCCTTCCTCCACATCCACCCGTTGGAGATTTGGGGTAACAATGGAGAAGAAATGGAGAAGAAAAAATAGTCAAAATGACAATCATAGAATAGCAAAATATTAAATTTTAAAATGCTTGCAAATATTGTTTGAGTAGAAGTAAATTACATGCAAATCGCGTGCATATATAACTGTCCTCTTAAAAATTTTACCATTCAATGTGGCTTTTGAAGAATATCCTATGAGGACTTCTGGTAACATAACAAGTAAGGTGACCAGCTGTCTCAATTGGCCCAGGAGTCTCCCATGTCCTGGGAACCCTTCAGTCCTGGGCAAAATGAGATGGCTGGTCTCCTTGACAAGGAGTCAACAAGGAATCCCATCAGCCACTCTACCCCTCTCTAGAGACTGAGTGGGTCAACCTTGTGCTGAAGTAGAGAGAGCATGGGCTTTAAGTTAGAATGTGTGCCCCAGGGGCACCTGGGTGGCTCAGTGGGTTAAGCATCTGACTCTTGATTTCAGCTCAGGGCATGATCTCACAGTTCATGAGTTCAAGCCCCACGTCGGGCTCTGTGCTGACCGTGCAGAGGCATTCTCTCTCCCTCTCTCTCTGCCCCTTCCCCACTCTCTCTCAAAATACATAAACAAACAAACAAACAAAAAAAACAATGTGTGTCCTTAGTCGTGGCCTTACATTATCTCATCCAGAAGATAGGGACCATAAGTCTGCTTTAGTGAAGCTTGAATATAATGATGCACATGGGATTGCCTTGTAAACTGAGAGGTGCCATACAGATGATGCTCTTGAGTGCTATTCTGAAAAAAGCCACTCCTAGCATGAAAGGGGGGGACCAAAAAGGTCACCCCTTTACACTGTTGCAACCAAATCTGACATTTTCTCGTTCAACTAGGCTGGCTCTGCTGACTCCCTGAAAAGGTAAACACAGCCCACAAAAGCCACATTACACACCTTAATTTTTGCTTTAATTTGCAATTTAATTCCCCGATTGATTTACTGTCTCCTCCGGAAAACGCTCAGCTACCAAAAAGGACAGTCACGTCTATTGTATCCTCAATGACAAGTTTCCCAGAAAATCCTCGCGAAGCCTTGATAGAAAAGACATGATTCATTTTCACAGCTCTGCTGGTGTGACTCCCGCCTCTCAGGGAGAAAACCTGTCAGCAGTGCTGCTCCTTCCGCCACCCTCCTCCACCTCAACTCCTCAAGGTTTGGGAGATTTTTTTTGTTGGTGAGAAAAGCAGTAATCTGCAAAGTGTGTTAACATGCTCATCCTCTCTTCTTTTCTTCTGCCTTTACCGCTTCTGGGCAGCCCTGCACAGTTACAGGATGCGAAGTCTCTAGTTCAAAATAGACAGTGCCATTTTTGAACGGACTTCCTTCGAGGTGGGCCTGTTAGCAAAAATGGCCTTAATTTACTTTTTGTCCATTATTCTCCTCCCACTCGCCCCTGTACCCTGGCTGTGTGTCCCAGGCACCCAACAAAGATGCTGGATTGAATGTGATGTTACAGAAAGACTACGTGGGTCTCATCTCTTCCCTGCCATTGTGCAGCCATAGGACCCGGAACCTCTCTCGGTCTCAAGAAGAAAAATGGTGTCTTGGCCTTCCTGCATCATGGGGGTGATTAAATATAAGGGTTTTGTTTTTATTAGAGTCCTTCCTCTGGCATGTTTTAGATATCTGGCCAGCTGAGTATTCCTATAGCATTATTATTTGCACTGTTTACTAGATGACAGTTTCTACCTACTGACCTTAGCAAGCTTACCTAATAATTATAATAATCTCAATACCGCCACACAGCTGTTGCCTTATGATTTCTGTTTTATAGTTTTAACACTTAAAAAGCTGATTTTTGGGGCGCCTGGGTGGCGCAGTCTGTTAAGCGTCCGACTTCAGCCAGGTCACGATCTTGCGGTCTGTGAGTTCGAGGCCCGCGTCGGGCTCTGGGCTGATGGCTCAGAGCCTGGAGCCTGTTTCCGATTCTGTGTCTCCCTCTCTCTCTGCCCCTCCCCCGTTTATGCGTTCATGCTCTGTCTCTCTCTGTCCCCAAAATAAATAAAAAACGTTGAAAAAAAAAATTAAAAAAAAAAAAAAGCTGATTTTTGCCCCTTGCACTGTAGGCCAGTTTCCAAGGTGTGTCTTCCCCTGACATTCAAGATGGTGAGATTTTAGTTGATGCAGACTTTAGCTTTGAGTTTCATACCCTTTCTACATAGATACAGCGTGTTTAAAAAATCTCTTTTTGAAGTCAGCAGTTCTACCTCAATAATATTGATTTTTAAAAAATGAGCAATTGCTTAAGCAAACCTTAAGCAAGTACCATAATTAAAGAGAAGATTATAAACACATTTTCCCTCTGGTTCATTAAGTTGGATGTTAGCTTATGGTTAATAAATAATGAAAACATTACAACCATATCAAAAGAAATGATGACAGAAAAAAAAATGTTCACCTACAACCCTGCCAGCCTGATACAACACAGTAAATGGTTTCATTCCAGCATTTTTCTTCTGTCCAGAAAAGATGGAGAGCCGGAGTCAAGACTCAGACTTCTCCCGCAACCCCTCCTCCCCTTCCCAGGGCATCAGGGGCATAGGGTGAGGTTCAGTGACACATGTAAGCTCTCAGGAAATTCTTGATGGAGCTGAGCAAAGACATTGTGATGGTTAGTTAGTCTTTTATTTGTCAACTTGGCTAGGCCACAGTGCCCAGATATTTGGTGAAACACCATTCTGGATGTTTCTGTGAAGGAAGATTTTTGGAGATTAAATTGGTGGACTCTGAGTAAAGCAGATTGCCCTCCTTAATATGAGTGGCCTTCGCCAATCAGCTGAAGGCCTAAATAGAACAAAAGACTGGAGAGCCCCAACTGAGTCCCTCACTCAACTTCTCTCGGCCTTGATTTCCTCATCTCAAAAACTGAAAGCACTTCAGAAACATTGCTATATAATGTCTTATGTTATATTTATCATATTTCCTAAATTGATAGCGATAGCTAACATTAGAGGACTTTGTACGTGCCAGGCTTGGAGCCAAGCACATATACTGTTTCATTTGATCCATTCGACAAGTCAATCTGGTGAATAGTAGTATTGTTCCCATTTTATACATGAAGAAACTGAGGTACAGAGAAGCTAATCCACTTGTCTTAGGTCGCACAGTTGGGACTTAACCTATCTAGAACTATCAGACCTAGGGAATGTTCTCCCTAATGATTAGCTCTGTGACCCTGGGGAGTTATTTCACTGCTTTAAGTTCTTATATTCTTGCACATACCACGGGATACCGTCTATCTCCTAAGCCTGTTGTGAGAATTCAGGGAATCACGTTTGGGGTACACTCAGGAAGGGCAATGAGAATTTCCATGTAGACCCCCCACCCCCCACACTGTCAGCCCCTCTGTACAGAGGACCGTCTAATCACACGTACGCACAGGGGAAGCAGCCAGATTTGCTGTAGATCAATGACCAATCTGCCACATTTATCAAAATCTTGGTTTAAGAAATATTCTTCCTGCAAAGAATCAATGATTTTGAACAGATTTATGTGAAGACTTTAAAAATGTTAAACGAATATCTTCTTCTTGAATATATTTGAGAAGACTATTATAAAACTCAAGCCTTTTGACAAATCCAAACATTCCTTTAAATACTGAGGAAATATATCTTCTATTTTAAAATATAGTTATAAGATTATTGTGTTAGTTTGCTGGGGCCACCTTAACAAAGGACCACAGACTGGGTGGCTTATACAACAGAAATGTATATTCTTACAGTTCTGGAGACTAGGAGTCCAAGAGCAATGTGTTGGCAGTCTTGGTTTCTTCTGAGGCCTCTGCCCTTGACTTGTAGATGGCCGTCTTCTCCCTGTGTCCTCACATTGTCTTCCTTCTGTGCCTGTGTCCTAATCTCTTCTTGTTCTTTTTTTTTTAAATATAGAGACTCTTTTTTAACAATTTTAAATGTTTTTATTTATTTTTGAGAGAGAGAGAGAGCAAGCGCATGAGCAGGGAGGGGCAGAGAGAGAGACACACACACAGAATCCGAAGCAGGCTCCAGGCTCTGAGCTGTCAGCACAGAGCCCGATGCAGGCCTTGAACTCATGAACAATGAGATCATGACCTGAGCCAAAGTTGGATGCTGAACCAACTGAGCCACCCAGGTGCCCCTCTTTTTATTTTAAAGACACCAGTCCTATGGGGTCAGGGTCTACTTTAATGACCTCATTTAACACCCTATCTCCAAACAGTCACATTCTGAGGTATTGGGCATTAGGACTTTAGCATATGAATTTTGGAGGGGCACGATCCAGCCCATAATAAATACATGTTTATTAACTATAGTCACAATAAAAATACATTCCTATTTGTTGAACATCTTCAGAATCATTGACTATGCATGAAGAATATATTTATATTCACTGACTCTATTTGAGAAAAAATATATGCATGAATATATTCATACAGAGAGTACTCCTTGAAACAAGCTTTGGGAAGTTGGTTATTTTGGTAAATTTGACAAGTTGGCCATATGGTAAATTGATACTTCGTTGAACTGTCTCTCTGAGAATTAACAATTGGGTATATTGATCCAGAGCTGATGTAAAGTCTGTGTGAGCCAAAATCTAATGGGACCTCCCGACCCGCCAAGAATATCACGCTATTATCTGAGAGAGAAAAGTACCCAATTCCATGAGCTACTGAAACAACAGCAACACTTAGTTGACAGGTAGAAGGCAAGGGGCATTCTGAGGGAAGAGGGGAGGTTGGGCCTGGGGTACTTGGGAGCCTGGGGAAGGCCAGTTCAGTGGAGTGTTCCCTGGGAGCTTCTGGATCCTGGTACGTGGGGTGAGGGCAGGGGAGGGAGGGAAAGATGATCCTAGGGATAACTGTTTCCCAGCTTTGCTTTTCTTTCTCTTCCCTTTTTCCAGATCTCCCCCAATCAGGCCACACGGCCATTTCTGTGTCACAGATGCCACTGCCAACTCACCCCAGCCACGGATCCTTAGCAGCATAAGCTCCTTAATGTCAGGACTCATGTGCCTTTGATTCATTTAGCAGTGAAAACCCAAGGACATTAGTGGTGATCCCCTTTCCCCTCCACATCCATGTCCAAATGTAGCTCCATCCTCTTTCCTTCCTTAGTCTACTGTAAGGGTGACCCTCTTCTTTCCAGAATCAATTCATCTGTCTGTGCTCTGGATCTCATTCCTTCTGTCTGGGATCCTCCGCATCTCACTTCATAGATTAGTAGCCTCTCCGGACCCCGGTAACCCTCTTTTGTCTTCAGCCAACACCCCTCTCCTTTCACCCTTTCTTATCTGCCTTCTCTCAACCCTAACATTCTCACTCACACCAAACTCTAAAGCTACTACTCTTTTTCCACTCCATTGCCTTACTTTTCACTGACATCTGTTCATGTCTGTGTTCTCTCAGGACCTATTCAACACACCGTAGGAGCTCAAGAAAAGATAGCTGGAGTAATTACTGAATTGGACAATGGAATATTCCTCTAGCAATAAGTGCAAGGATCCTAGAGGATGCACGATATTGTTCTTGTCTTCAAGGAGGGGGCTGTGGAGTTAGCAAGACACATGAAACAAGACACATGAAAAACTGTCACCAAAGCCACACTGTGGACAAACAGAACACAATCTTTAAAATGGAGGAGGCATCTAGAGAGGCCTCTGGGCTAGACAAACACCTTCCTGTTTCCACCCAGCACTTACGTAAATGCAAATCAACAAAGTCATAGAGAAGTGCAAGGACCAAAGGGGAACCCCAGCCACTGTACCACAACCGGGGGTTTACATAAAATGAATATAATACGTATTTTGGGTTCTCTTTGGTCGAAAAGAACGGTGTCCTAGGAAGGAGGAAGGCGCCAGTGGACAAATGGGCTCTGAGCAGTGGTCAACTCAGAGCATGAATCAGCATCCGCCGCACTTGCTCAGTGTCTGGAGGACTAAAGTGGGAACCAGGAGCCGGCTGGTCCTGGCTCTCCCTGGTGGGGTGCCACAGCCTTGCCAGCTGCCAAGGGCGGAGTGGTGTTTTGAAGACCGGAGCGTGCAAGGCAACCTCAGAATGATTTGCACTCTGCACAACGTCCTCCACCCCCTGCAGGACCCGCCCTTCCAGGCAGCCGCAGAACTTCCTCTCTGAGCAAAGTTGGCAGCTGAGAGCTGACCCAGTGGGTTCCTGCAGCTGAGCTCTCCTGTGAGCTTCAGCCCCAGGGAGAGCCCTGTCCAATGAGCCAGGCCCTGAGGGGCCCTGGCAGCCCTGCAAGCCCAGGGTCGAATGCCCCGGTCTCCCCAGCAGGGTTTCCAATGCGCCAGGAGCTCCCATAAGCCAAAGCAGCGTTTGATAGCCTGCCTTGGTGACCTGCAACCCTAAATTTTTTCCAGAAACGATGGAGTAAGACACAGTGTTGAATTGAGGAGTCCTCTCATTTGATAAGCTGGAGAAGTCAAAGGAAACATTTGTAAAAGCAGGCCAATCCTCTATGCTCCAATACTACGATTACTACTACTAGTATTTATAAAAATGGCTGGCATAGCTTGGGCTCTGTCCTACAGCATCTAACTCCTTTCGGGAGCTGGCTCCTTTACATGCCAGCAAGCAACTACAGCTCGCTGGCCTCCCCGGCCCCCACCATGAGGCCTGGCCCACTGAACACAAATGAAGAGAGATGGTGACTCTGTCTCTTCATTCATCCTGTGAAGAGGAAAAGTGAGGGAGAAGATTGATAAGATCTGGCCCAAGATCAACTAGAGGCTGAGAGGAAGAAAGCCTGAGAAACCGAGGGGAACTGATCCATAGTCTACCTCCACTCGCCTCTGCAGACCTTCGGCTAAGAAGCCCTGCTCATTCAATGACGCAGCAGATCCACAAACAGCTGCTGCGAACCAAGAAAGCTAGCGCTCCTGGAGAAATGACTGTTTGTTCCCGAATGGAGCATGCTGGGCTGAGTAGGGGGAAGAAGGAATCATGCCTTTTGTCAAAGGTGAGCACCAAAGGCAGTAACTCACATTTCCATTGGGCTTTGAGGTTGACATTTGTCTCTCACACCCATTTTCCTATCTGAGCATCTTAAGAGCTCCGTGGGTGGACAGAACAAATGTCACCACCACCACCACCACCACCATCATCATCATCCCTATCTTACAGATGAAGAAACAAAGTCAGAGCGAGGGACCTGCCCAAGGACTCACAGCCCCTCCACAGCAGAAGTAGGAGCTCAGCCTTCACCGTCTGGTCTTCGTCTAGCCCAGAGAGCTTTCCCCAAAAGGTGCTGAGGAAAACTTTTAATCAGGAGAGGACAGTGTGACCTGAGGGGACTCTGCAAATCACAGTCAACGCATGGTAGCAAAATGCTCTGGGAACTATGGATCAGCCGGAGAGTCATGTGAACTCTCCTGTGGCTGGAGAAACATTTCTCCGGAGATACATAAGCTGGAGCCATTTTGTTCTCCTGAGCACAGGAGGGTGGGCAGGCCAGCATCCTTGGGTCTCTCTTTAGAAAGAATTCTACCCTCCTTGCCAGGTCCTCATGGAAGGACAGCAAACAATGCCATTCTTTTTGCTCTGGAGTAACAGTCACATTTTTCAAGGCTATCTGGCAAGATGTGACTGTGCTCCAGACACTGGTAAGAAAAATAAAGCTGTAGAATTCTTCCAGCGTTTTATCAACTAATTAAAAACCTGCTTAGAGCCTCCACCCTTCCTTATACACACACACCATCATTCTCTCTGCTCACATTACACAGGTCTGGGGAGAGATCTTTATCTAAATGCAAAACTCAGAATTGCTAAGTGGCAATATTAGCCTGAGTCTTATGTTAGCCCTGATCACATTAAGCAAGATCACATCAAGTGGCACTTATATCATTTTTGACAGTCCTGAGCCCATCCATATGCAGCCCCAACATTTAATCTGGTTTCCTCCTGGTTGGTAATTTAATTCTCCTATAACTGCAGTCAATCATCTGTCAATCATCAAAGCTGTATTTAAAATCAATCTAGGGCTCTATTGTGGGAATAGTAAGTGAATGGTTCTTTGGTCTTTCATAAATTACCCCTTATGAGACTCAGGGATCATTCTGGAAACTTTTAAAATCATGCTTTTATTTTAGTTTTTTTTTTCCCTCAATTTGGTTTTAGGATGCCATGTAGTCGCAACAGACAAATTTTAGATAGCCCATAAAAGAACTCACCATTTTTAAAACTACCTTACCCATTTATTTGGAATAATATGATGTGAGTATAAATTGTATTGACAGCTTCAAATCTGGTGATAGAAAAAAAAAATTAGGCTCATTGCAATCTTTTCAAATACTTTGCTCTGAACTAGTACATCTGAAGTCCAGTAAAATATGTATTGTATCTTTAACATCTGCATCCCAAGGGTCAGCTCTGTATCTATTACAGGGCCCCTCTCTGGCATATACTGGGAAAGGGATTTTATCTCTGAGTGACCCACCAGTGCAGGTGCTTTCCCTGATCCTTCCAGCTCTGCCCTGTCCATCCTGTAAGCTCTGCCTGGCCTTTCCAGACCTGTCCCTATGCAGAGAATGCTGCTTCCTTCCTGTGGACATCCCCAGAGGGAAATGTGGGCAAATATGTTCCTTACACTGGCTTATTCACTTTCTGCCACCACAGGTAGGCTATACCCAGGTGTTGCTTTCCTGAACCCTGCATAACTAAAGGGAATTACAATAAAAGAGATAAAAATTGGGGGCACCTGGGTGACTCAGTCAGTTAAACATCTGACTCTTGATCTTGGCTCAGGTCATGATCTCATGGTTTGTGAGTTCAAGCCCCGCCTTGGGCTCTGCACTGACAGCTGGGAGCCTGCTTCAGATTCTCTCTCTCCTCCTCTCTCTCTGCCCCTCCCCTGCTCATGCTCTCTCTTTCTCTCTCAAAATTAATAAATAAACTTAAAAGAAGATAAAAGTGAAAACTCCATGCTAAATGTGGGCTTTTCCTGTAACCCAGGAGAAAAGCAGTAAGGAATTTTAAATCTTTCTGAGATGACACTTCCCGTTCCTAATCTTGCTCTCTGGATCTCCTTACTGCCTAAGGACCTCTCCCGATGCATGTTGTAACTTTCCCTCCACTTTCCAGGCATTCCCTAACCTTGAGGGTTAGTCCAGCTTCAGAATCTACCCTCTCTCCTGAGCAATTCATCTTCTTGAGTTAATCCCTCTAAATTATAATCCCAGGATCGGGATAGAGGTGGAGGCTTGAACATTTTCTGGATGCAAAGTGCTGGATTTGCTCTTTTGTTAACACATTAAATCAAACCATTCCCACAACGGGTTTTTGTTTCCTCGCTTTTGCTTTCTGACTAGTTTTGTGATGTTTACTTTTGTAGTTTGATAGGTTAAGATTTCCATAGTATTACCATCAACGAACCGTATTCTAGAAGGCTTGTAAGTCAACTGCTGACATGATTTGGCTGGTATTATGGACTAAATGAAGACTTAAAAAGCAGATCACTTCCTGAGAAACGTAGTCATTGAAAAGGATCTTAAGGGGCGCCTGGGTGGCGCAGTCGGTTAAGCGTCCGACTTCAGCCAGGTCACGATCTCGCGGTCCGTGAGTTCGAGCCCCGCGTCGGGCTCTGGGTTGATGGCTCAGAGCCTGGAGCCTGTTTCCGATTCTGTGACTCCCTCTCTCTCTGCCCCTCCCCCGTCCATGCTCTGTCTCTCTCTGTCCCAAAAATAAATAAACGTTGAAAAAAAAAATTTAAAAAAAGAAAAGGATCTTAAGATAGGAGTCGGGTTTAAAGAGCAGAAAGACTTGAACACTCCACCAGTTAGGACCTGCTCCACTACAGGGAAAGGAACCTGATCCCAAACCAAAGCTAACAAGGTCATATAACTGGAGAGTCCAGAAAGTATAGCTGGCTTTAGGTGTGACTAGTTCCAGAGGCTCAAAGTGAATCCCAATTTCTCTTTCTGCTTCTGGACTCTGCTTCCCTCTGTGTTGGCCTTTATTCTTGGGTAGCTCAAGGCTTACTTTATCATTAGCATTAGCTATCCTAGAAAAGAAGTGCTTCTGATCCAGGAGGGCTCTTTGGGGTTAGCCTGGGTCATGTGACACCCATCCCTACACTGTGATTGGACAGGGTTTGGTTACAGGGTGGGCAGAGGGGTCAGTGCAGTGGGTTCTTCTTAGCCATTTGGTCTTTATCAGACAGTTGGGAGAAGGTCTGCTGGAGGACAGAAGGTATTGCTACAATCGGTCACTACGTGGAAAGATAATGAGTAAAGACAGAAGCAGGAAAACACACTGTATGTATATCCAGAAACTTTGGTAAGAGAGCAAGAGGCAAGCAGAAGATGTATTGTAAAGGGTACTGAACACCTGGCAGGGAGTTTCTGCTTAACCTAGCAGGCTCTGGGGAGGTTTCCGAGCAGGAGGATGAACGGTTTGGAATTCCCAAATTAGGACAGTGCTCTCCCACCACTGTTTGCACAGATGTGTGTGGAAAGATACTCCAAGTGGGAGCATAAATTAGAGGTAATGAGGCCCGATCTGAGGTGGTGGCAGTAAAAACAGAAAGGGGACAAAGACAGTGAGTCTCTCTGATAGGGCATCCTAAGATACTCCAGTTTTATGTAGAGGCAGAAAGAATTAAAGACCATGTGAGAATGATACTATTAGTAAAACTAGAAAACAAGGCAGGAGAGTCTAAATGGCAGAGATTTTGCTTGAAATGGACCTACTGCTGCTTGAGCAAGCAGAGGAGGAGATCAGGCAAGCAGCTAAGAGGCGAGGCCGGAGCCTAGGAGAAGGGGCAGAGCCAGAGGTCAAGACAGAGAGAGAATCTCCAATGAGCTTGTGGTTGGAATCACGAGAACTGCACCATCCATGAAGGAGAGTATGTAGAAGTGAGCTGTCGAAGGACAGAAGTCTGGGCAATCGCGAGGCAGGCAACAGAGAAGGAACAGGGACTCAGGATGGTGACTGAGAAGGAGCCGCCAGACGCTGGGCAGAAGGAGAAAGTAGAACCTACTGAAGTCAAACAGGAAGGGAGTTCCATTCCCAAAGAGAAAATGAATTAGATCTCCATGGTCAACATCAAGATTTCCAGTGTTGGCTCTGTACTCTTTATTTCACATTTTCCTTGATCCTTTTTACAGTGAACTCACAACCAAACTCAGTCCAATGAGCAGCCATGGATGCTAAAGATTTACAGCTTTCTGAGAACCAGTATTTCCACTCTGGTCTAAGTTGCATTAATTTGAGACCTAAGCATCCTATCATTAGTAACACCATATTCTCTTTTGGGTTTTCTCTCATTTTTATAGCATGTGGACCAAGTATTAAAATAATTATTTGCTGTGCTGCAATGAAACTATTGACCAGTAAGCATTAATTACTACGTTGATTTGGGGACAGAGGTACAGAATCTGAACTTGGCACATGAAAGGCAGGTTAGAGATCTTGGTGTTTGAAATACACAAATAGGAGTTATATGACCATCAAATCATTTAAATTGAGAACTGCCTGTTCCTGAGGCCAAGGAAAAAGACATTTCCAAGATTTCTCTTTCATTGGCTCCCTTCTTTCCAATTATTCTTTGAATTCAGATATTTCCCAGGATATTATCTTGGATGTTTTCTTCAATCTATACATTTGGAGTGATCTATAAGACCTTGCCTTTCACTATCTACCCTCTCCTGTGCCCCCAAACCTATATATTTAGCTGCCTATTACATTATACCTTACCAGGGCTGCAATGTGTGGTTGTTCAGGTTGTGTACTGCAAAAAGCACGACTGAAAGGGGACACCATTCACATTGTGGATATTGTTTTGAATAAAAAAAATTTTAATTATAATTTGATTCCAAATTTATACAATTTGTATACATGACAATTTTCTGGTAGATGGCAGTAAAATCTCTAGTTCTGATAAAATTAACATATTACAACACTTTTCAAATAGAAAGTATTAAAAACATTTTTTTAACATTTATTTAGTTTTGAGAGAAAGAGAGAGACAGAGCATGAACAGGGGAGGGTCAGAGAGAGAGGGAGACACAGAATCCGAAGCAGGCTCCAGGCTCTGAGCTGTCAGCACAGAGCCTGATATGGGGCTCGAACTCACAAACTGCAAGATCATGACCTGAGCCGAAGTCGGACGCTTAACTGACTGAGCCACCCAGGTGCCCCAATACAAAGTATTTTAAGGAAAAAGAATCTTATCTGATGTGCACAAGGGCACTATGTGGGCTGTGGAGGCCCCGACTCTACCAGGATGCGCCATGGTCACCTTTGTCATTTCTTGCTCTGCCTGCATCCACAATGGCTCTCAAATCCATCCCATCCTGTCCATTCTCACTGCTACTGCCTGAGTTGAGGCCCCTTACTTCCACCCCAACATCTCTCTGCTGGGCCATTTTAATGCCTCCTTCTTGATCTCTTGGCCTCATGTTTTGTCCTAGAGGTTAGTGTCAGAACGATCCTTCTAAAATGATTTCACTTGAGTAATTTCCCGTTTAATATCTTCTCATTGTTTAGAGAATTCAACTTACACTCCTGAATGTGCTATATGACTCCCCATGTCCTTCCCCTGCCCTCCTGCCTACCAGTCAGTCATCTATACACCTTATGCTCCAACAACACCAAACCTCATTTGATGCAGTTGAAGGTGCTGGTTTGGAGCACCTGACGGGTTGCTCACTGCATTCCAATTCATCCTTCAAGAATCAGCTCAATGGTCCCTCATGAAATCTTTCCTGATCAACCCGGGCAGAATTAACTATACCCTCCTTTGCACAGTCACTGTAGCTAATTCATACCTTTATTATTGCACTTCTCCCAGAGTTGCAATTATTTTTGCATGCCTATCACATTATGGATGAGGAAGGGTATAGATCGCATTTTATCAATTTATTTGCCACTAGTACCTAACAGAGTATTGATGTGTATACTGGATACCTAAGGGATACCTGTTTTGCTCCTGCTTCTGGACCTAATTGAAAGAGTTGAATAAAATGTGTCAAATGTTTCATAGAAACCACGCAGGGTGGATTTGATAATAGGAGAAGGGAAGAGAACTTAAGTGTTTTGAGGATCCTTTTACATCAGGTGTTATTCTAGATACTTTACATATGGGACCTCAGCTTTCAGTTAAATGTGGAAGCACAGCAACAGGCCACATTTCACTTGCTGTTCCCTTTAGAGTATTTTGAAGAGTCTCCAGTAACTTCTCTGCTAAATTCTGCTTCTGCTAGTCTGCAGCAATGGGATCTTCATGGCTTCAAGAGGCTATTTCTCTGTTTCATTTTGGTTTTACATTCTGCTGGGAAGTACCAAACCAGTAATGCCTAATAGCTTATTAAAGCCTTACAGGGTTTTTTTGGGTTTTTTTTTGTTTTTTGTTTTGGTAAGAGCAACCTCTTTTCTTCTCCCCCATGACCTCCTACTCCCTTCCTGTGATGAAGGTGGAGTTAGAGAGGAGGTGAAAAAGTCAGAGTGGGACATAAAAGTAATGGATAGACATACTGCAAAACAGAATCGCTTCTTTTTGACAACTGAGGCTTGGTTTTCCCCTGGACCACGTTATGTGTTGTTTACTTGGGATGACTTCTTTCACACTTCTCCAGTTTGCAAGAGTTGACCAGTCTCAATTTTCAGGAGAAGCCTTCCTCCCTGCTCTCGTGCCCATATATTATCTAGTTTAACCATCACCTCAGTGCCGGCCAGTGTGCAGCATTCTCATTTTATGGAAAGGGACATTAACATTAAGAGAGGTCAAGTTGCCCAAGGACATACAGCCAGATTAGGTAGTAATCAAGTGAATGATTTTCTCAAGAGAAAAATAATGTTCAAGCGTGGGTGCATAAAGGGAAAGTGACTGGACACAGAATGGAACTGGAGCTGTCTTCCAGGGCTAATGGGGAATTCTGTTCCTATTGGCCATACTAGGCTGCTGCTGGGCTCTCCTCTGCCCTGGGATCTCAGGTTAACAACCACTTACTTCGAACAGAGTAACAGACGAACGTGGATGTCACATACACGCTTGAGAGTGCAAAGAGAGTTTTGGAACAACAAAAAATTTTTTAAAATCTTTGTGACAATATTTAGAAAGAAGATAGCTATTTTAAAAGCATATTTTTTGTGCCTACGTTCATAAACGTCACAGAAATCCAAAGACATGCTCTGGTTAAACAATGAACACACTCACATGAGAGAGTGACTTGTTTTTCCTGTTTTTAAGTTTCAAGAAACCAGGCCTACATTCGATGTGAATTATATGCCACGAGATTATTCTTTACACTCATTCTAAATGTAAGGATAAAGCTTCTCATCTAAGTTTTGGATAAAATATGCTATTTGTATTTGGAGCACCCCAATACTCAGCTGTACCGTGCACTGCAGTACAAGCGGGTTTTCAGGACAGATTCCTAAAGAACAAAGTCAGGTACTGAATGTGGACACGTGGGAAGTTTGTACTGTACACTCTTAACTCCAGCAATCATTTATTAATTTATTAAAGCAATGATGAGCCAACAGGTAGACCTGAAACTCACCCTGTTGATGCCTGGATTTCAGTAAATTAACAAAATGGAATAAAAGTTAACTTAAAAAAAATTACTCAAAAGTGTTTAAAAGCACTGATCCATCAAGGGTTTAATAAGACTGCCAGTAATACTTTATTAGAGCTAATAACATGAAGGAAATCTGATAACTATTCAAACATTTAAGCCTGTAAGCTCTACATCTATAATAGTTCTTTTCCAAAAGTCTTAATTTTGCTCTGCAAGGAACAAATGTCAGTTTTCAACCTTGTGAATATTAAAAAGTGCAAATTACTCTTCATCAAAATAAGTTAGTGCATTATAGGTAAGTAATAAATGCTCCTAAAAATTAAAACCACCTATTTAGGGTTCATGACAATCTTTTCCATCACTTAAAAATAAAAAGACCTTGGAAATTTAATAAATGTAGGTAGGCCCATGTGCCTCTTTACACTGGCTGATGAGGAAGCAGATACAATTCCTTTGCGTTCTCTCATTCTTGTCTCTTGGTACATAGTCAGGTAGTTTGAGGGATTAGTTAAGCTAAACTCCTGGAACCCATCATTCACATGACATGGTAAAAAACTGTTCATCTGGGAGGTAACTGCTACAGAAGTGTACTCACCTTGCTTTTAGAGTTAATACATCTAAACTTTGAAAATAGTTATGTGGATACATCAAGTCCTAGACTTCAGAAAAATGGTCTGCTGCTATACGTTTAATTACCTATTACCTAACTGGTCTCAGTTTAACAGATGATAAAGAATAAATAAAGAACAGATAATAAGAATCACAGAGCGAAGAAGTGGCTAAAAGTCCAGGGAAGTGGAATGTTAATCCTGGAGCATCAGACAGCAAGATCAGGCTCCTGTATTTAGAAATGAGGAATTCTATTTGAAATGAGGATTCCTTTGAATGCCCATGGCACATACTTTAAAACCATAAGAATGAGGGGCGCCTGGATGGTTCTGTCAGTTAAGCTTCCGACTTCGGATCAGGTCATGATCGCCCAGGCTGTGGGTTTGAGCCCCATGTTGGGCTCTGTGCTGACAGCTCAGAGCCTGGAGCCTGCTTCAGATTCTGTGTCTCCCTCTCTCTGCTCCTCCCCTGCTCATGCTCTGTCTCTCTGCATCTCTCTCAAAAATAAACAAATATTCAAAAAATAAAAAAAATAAAATAATACCTTAAAAGGAATAGCAAACAGGGGTGCCTTGGGTGGCTGAGTTGGTGGGAGCATCCTACTTAGGCTCAGGTCATAACCACATGGTTTGTGGGTTCGAGCCCCACGTTGGGCTTTGCCCTGACAAGAGGGAGCCTGCTTGGAATTCTCTGTCTCCCTCTCTGCCGCTCTCCCACTCACACACTCTCTCAAAAATAAATAAAATATTAAAACAAACAAACAAACACGAACAGCAAACAAATGTTTTTCTTCCAGTCCATTTTCTTCTTTTTTCTAAAATTGCTTACGTGTTCAAATAACAGTGCTGTGGAACAGTGCTCTCAACCTCCTCCTACCCCAACCACCATTCCCACCATGATGGGGGAGTGATGTTTACATGGATCCTATACTCTCAAACAGATGTCCAGATTTTATACTGTCATATAGATAAAAATAGATTTCTACCATACACATTTTTCTAGTCCCTACATGTAAAGTAATTCCACCTCTACTATAATCACAATATATACTGAACACTTACTACGTGCCAGGCACATGAGTGCATTTCACATATTAAACTGACTTAATCCCCATGGCAAACTATTCGGTGGATACTATTATGATCCCCATCTTACATATGAGAAATCAAGCACATGGAGTTTAAATAACTTCCTCAAGGTCACACAGCTAGTAAATGGCAGAACTGGGAATTCAAGCCAAGATAATCTGGTCTCTAGGCCTGTGCTGACACATGGTTTTCAGAATGCATGAAAAAAACATTATCATGGAGATAATTTGCTCTAACACATTTTTAAGTCTATTGTTTGGAAACTATCTTGTTAATAAAAATTTACATAAAATCTATCTCACAATTGATGGGCTCACTAGATCTTCACAAAACTCCAACTAATACTTAAGAACCTAAGACAATGTCTTAAATGACTCCAAGTATGCAACAGTTTTAACCTACCTAACTGGTGTAAATGGTTTGAGAATTCACTGCTTTCTTACTCAAAACTATGTAAAGTGAAAACTTTGCTTTTCCATTACTTTTCAGTCAGATTTTGTTGCCACATTTTTTTTCTGTATTTGAATTAGCTTGAAGGTCTCCATGGTATGAGAACTGAATATCCTACTTTTACAATGTTTATTATCAACAAATCAAAAACTCTTTCAAACCCTGATGTTCCTTGAGGAGAAAGAGAAACTGAATGTCAAGAAGCTGGCCTAAGCCTACAGGACGATGGTACAGCCAGACAGAGCTTCAGTCTTGTGATGCAAAAGCTACTTATTACTCTAGTGAGGAAAGTACACTGGTTTGAAAAGCTAATTAAAATTAATTAGAAGGTTCAAGTACCTCAAACATAAAATCATGCATTATATAAAAGGTACTTTCAAGGTCAATTTTTCAGAACTTGACCAACTAATTTAGTTTCTTAAATGTCTTTCACAGAAGATATCAATAGCAGGGAAATGGTTTATGAATTGCAATTTCTGTAGCTTTAGGAATAACACTCAGAAATTCAAAAGGTATATCAGAATGCAATCGGGGCACCTGGGTGGCTCAATCAGCTAAGCTTCCGACTTCGTCTCAGGTCATAATCTCATGGTTAGCGGGCTTGAGCCCTGCATCAAGCTGTGCACCGACAGTGTGAAGCCTGCTTGGGATTTTCTCTCTCTCCTTTTCTCTTCCCCTCCCTCACTGTGTGCAAGTGCTCTCTCAAAATGAATAAACTTTAAAGAAAAAGAATGCGATAGACATCACGATAAATCAAATATAATTTTATAAGAAAAAATTCCACTTTACTTACACTGTTGTTATGGTCTGAATGTTGGACCTGGCCCAGCCCAAAATCTTATGTTACAACTTACTCCCCCAATGTGATGGTATTTGGAGGTGGGCATTTGAGAGATGAGTAGGTCGTGAGGATGAAGCTCTCAAAAGTGGGATCAGTGCCCTATAAAAGAGACCCCAGGGGGATCCTTTGGCCCTTCTGCCATGTGCAGTTACCATGAGAAGACAGCTGCCTATGAGGAAGTTGATCTTGGACCTGGAAGCTGCCTTGATCTTGGACTTCCAGCCTCCAGAACCATGAGAAATAAATTTCTGTTGTTTATAAGCCTTCCAGTCTGGGATATTTTGTTCCAGCAGCCCAAACATACTAAGACAACCATGTTATACTGGAAAACAACTCATGATAGGTAGGTTTATTTTATTTATTTTTAAGTAGGCTCCACACCCAATGTAGAGTTTGAACTCATGACCCTGAGATCAAGGGTTGGATGTTCTACCAACTGAGCCACCCAGGTTATGTTTATTCTTTAAAATCTAATTTGGTTCTCCTTTAAAATGCAAGTGTGATTCTAATTCAAAATATTCTATTTTAGCAACTTTCTTTTTATAAACTGTTTAAAGACAAAGTCAAGCAATGCCATCTACAGGGAAACTTTAGAACAACAGTCCTATTTCTATAACCCACGCTTCTTTAAATTAATAGAGCATTTACAGTCTGAGTTATAATATTGCATTTGGTATCATCTGGCAAGAAAAAGACAGCAGCTGTGTAAAAAAAATCCCACTAACAATCATTCTGGATTAATATTTCCTAAAATAATTAAAAATAACCTAACTTCACTCCCAAGTTTATCACACTTTGGTTATGAACCATACCTGATTGAGATTCAAGTTATGCAACCTCAAGAAACTTTAGTTTTAACTGGTATGCAGGGGAGACTCAAGTCATTGGAGACTGACCTGCAACAATTTCCTTTTTCCAACTATCGAACTCCCCTCCCCCTTCCTCTTGAGTAGCATCACTTTCCCCTTGCCGGATTCTCTAAATTTTCAGGTAAATAGTTTCTAAAGTTCAGTCCTGTTTAAACCCTAGTTCACAGACCAGTCCACATTGCATTCAAAGCTCTTTCCTTCCCTATGCAGTACAGGCCCACTCTAATCATGGATGGGTTGTTTTCTTATTTCTCCTCCTTTTTCTCTGCTCTCTTTCTCTTGGGAAGTAGATGCTGGAACGCAGTGGTTCCCAATTTAGACCAAACACCCAAACCACCTGGAGCCCTTTGACAAAAATGCCATGCCTCTTACTTAATTGAACTGGTACCTGAACATGGTTTTTGTTTGCTTTTAATTTTCTAGGTGATTCCACATGCAGCCTAGTTTGAGAATCACTGCTTACAAAAGGGGCTCCCTAATTGGTGACAACTGCATGCTGATAACGGGCCTGTGGGTTTCACGGTGCACAGTGGCAACCCCTCCTTCCCCTCCCCTGCAACCCAGCCCTGGCAGTCCCTGGAGGTTTGAGAGTTGGCTGCATTCTGGCTGATCCCCAGTCCCTGGCATCACACCTCTCTCATTTATAGCACCTACCCCTGAACTTCCTCATGTGACTGCACACGTCCTTCAGCCTCCAACTCTTAGGCTGACAGGACCCATCTTTAATACCTCTCTGCCTGACAGCCCCCACCCTCCAATTCTATTCCTGTGCTCTGGAATAGCAACACAGATATGCTAACCTGCTGAGTAAACACAAATCCAACCAGGTGGAGAAAATGCTGGGTTCCCTTCTTAAAGGCATCCTGAATTGTTCCCTTAGGCCTCCCTCTCGTGGTTTCTGAGTACAGATGCTCCCTGTCCCTTCTCTCATGACAGCCCAAAGGACTAAATCCCATTCCCCAACACTGCCTCTCCCTAGCCTCCCAGCTGTCTGTGGAATGGTGGTTCGGGACAGGGCGTTCCACAAACTGGCAGCCCTCGGTAAGCCCTGGAGCGCTCATGGGTCCTAACCACCAGTGGTGCCCTGATCTTACAACGTGGAGACTTGCTACCTTGGTACCTTTTAGTCTCTGTTTTGGTCTTACTCCAGAATAGGAAAAGAAAAATCCCATGATTTAATGTTACAAATTAGTTAAATCTGCAGTCAGTAACTTACGTCAGTTCTCTGGAACAGATGTCAATGAATGTATGCGAATGACTTATTAAGGAAGTAAGAAGGAGTGGGAATAGGACAGGGAAGGAAGCACGCCCAAGCAAAGGGGTGATTCTGACCAAGCTGTAGAGGCTGACCTCAACCCAGCTCCTCCAGAGAGTTCCGGAGTGTAAACGTACACCTATGTGAGGTAAAGGAGCTGGGCTTTCATACAGAAATGTCAAGGAGCACTTCAGGCCGAAGACCTGGAGGTACTGAGTATTAGAAGCATAGTGAACAGGGGAGGAGGGTGAACAGGGATCTGAGGAATCTGGGTGGATCACTATAGCTGGTCAACGTCAGACTTACTTTTACAAGTTCTACAACGTTACCGAAAAGGCTAAATAGACTTCACTGATAATAACTGGTGCTATCTGTAACTAACAAAGTATCATATATTTAGTTTACACTGTTTAGTAAACTGCTTAATAAAATGCTAAGGGCAGTATGAACAATGTATTTTGAGAAAGAACAGCAAAACAAATTTTAAAGACTGAAGGAAGCCTGGAGGAAAGAATGGTTCTTTTTCTGGAAAGCCTGCTTTAGACATTCATTTTCTTCAAAACTATCTCTGAAACATTCACAAAATCACAGGGTCTCAAAAACAATGTTTATTTTAATACATAAAATGTGCCACCAAGCACCAATGCCTGTAAATACCAGAATCCCATCCAGTTAGTATTACTCTTCACAACTGGTATGACCGAAGTCCTTGATAGATCCGAGTCTGAGCAGATGATTACCATCACTAACATAAAACAGACGACACAGAACCAAAATCATTTGCTAAATGTATACAGAACTACATGTGTAGTTACTTAAAAACCTTTCTCTGTTCCATGTAAAAACAGCAGTGATTTTAGTCATTTTCCTAGAAGATACACACAAGGAGAAGTGCAAGAGCCACATAAGTGCACAAGCCTGAAAGTGGGCTTTTTATTCTCACTCCATTCTCAAATGGAAGATTCTGTAAAGATACCTTTCCCCACTCCTGATTTCTTACTTTCATTCTTACCAACTCATTACAGTATAATTTACTATCCAACTCACATAGACATGTATGGTGGAGGAAAAGAATAAAACTTTGGCTAATTTAAATATAGAAAACAGTATTTTTGTTTGGTTTTTTTTTTAATAAAAGAAAATTTAAACACTAAAGCTATCTTAATAACAGCAATGAAGTGGAAGGTATATATAAAACCACTGCAGAATTATGTTAAAATAAAAATCTTTTTTTAGGTTTATCTATCTTGAAGACAACTAAATTTTACTAGTTTCAATTTAAACATAATTACATAGTAATAGATGTCTCTCTTTAGAAATTGGATCAATTTATCCCTGGTTTCCTGAAGATACACCAAGTCATGGTTATGCTGCTTCACTGTTTATTTCTGGCAGACTTTGGCAAATCGCAATACCTATTTTCATTTGAGGAGTGACTGATATGCAATTTTCTTTTAAGCAGAACCTGATGCTGAGCTAAAAGTAAACTAAGTTGGATTTCAGGCCCAATGGCAGGCAGGCAGTCAGTAATCATTTTTCGAATTGCAGGCAGCCCATGGTAGTTTTCATTTATATATCAAATCTCTACGGACATGCTGGAATAATCTGTGAACACAATCTTCCCATGCTGTATTCACATGCTCCACTCACATCTTTAGCTTACCCAGGTTGTTAGAGACTTGGGTAAGATGACTAAAGATTTCACGATGGAGATTTCTATAAGAAAAAAAAAAAAAGAAACTTTAAAATTTTAAAGAGGCTTTCTAAAAAGAAACTTTAAGTACTTACTGGGTACTTAATACTAGGTAATATGCCTAGTAATGGCTAAATGCAATTCAAAGGAATAGCCATGCATAATTTTTGGAGATGGTTCGTTGCTGATACCTAAATGCAAGCAACCAAAGAAAAATGACATACACTGGACATCATCAAAATTAAAAAGCTCTGTGCTTCAAAGGACATACTATCAAGAAAACAAAAAGACAACTCACAGAATGAGAGAAAGTATTTGGAAGTCACGTTCTGGTAAGGGTCTAGTATCCAGAATATATAAAGAACTGTTATAACTCAACAATAAAAAGACAACCCAATTTAAAAACAGGCAAAGTACTTTTGTAAAGATATACAAATGGCCAGTAAGTACATGAAAAGATATTCAACATCATTAGTTACTTGGGAAATGAAAATAAAAACCACAATGAGATACCACTTCATACCTACTAAGATGGCTAGAATCAAAAAATTGACAATGACAAGTGTTGGTGAGGATACAAAGAAACTAGAACCCTCAGCTATTGTTGGTGGGAACGTAAAGTGATACAGCAGCTTTGGAATACAGTTTATTAATTCCTCAAAAAGTTAAACAGAATTCCCATATAACCCAGCAATTCTACTCTAAGGTACATACCCAAGAGATCTGAAAACACAGATCACACAAAAATTCTCACATGAATACTCATAATAGTATTATTCATTATAGCCAAAAAGTGAAAACGACTGAAATGCCTATCAAGTGATGAATGGATAAGGTGTAGTATATGCATGCAAAGAAACATTAAAACTATATTTAAAAAAACATATTATACTTAAACTGTAAGGAGTTAAGTGCTGATGATGTAGGCTCCAACATGGGTAAACCTTAAAAACACTGTGCTGTTAGAAGCCAGATACAGGAAGCCACACAGTGTGTGGTTCCATTTATATGAAATGTTCAGAATAGGAAAATCCATAGAGAACAGACTGGTGGTTGCCAAGGGCTAGGGAGAGGCAGGAATAGGAAGTGACTGCTAATAGGTATGGGGTTTCTTTGTGAGGTGATAAAAATGTTTAGAATTAAAAAGTGGTGACAGCTGTGCAACTCTGTGAGTATACTATAAAACCAGTGCATTGTACATTTTAAAAGGGTGAATTTTATGGTGTGTGAATGTTACCAACTTTTTCAAAAGAAACTGATTCTGGGGCATCTGGGTGGTTCAGTGGGTTGATCATTGGACTCTTGAGCTACTCAGGTCATGATCCCAGGGTTGTGGGATTGAATCCTGCATCAGGCTCTGCACTGAGTGTGGAGCTTAAGATTCATTCTCTCTCTCTCTCTCTCTCTCTCTCTCTCTCTCTCTCTCTCTCTCTCTCTCAGGGCCCCTGGGTGGCTCAGTTGATTGAGCTTCTGACTCTTGATTTCAGCTTAGGTCATGATCTCACAGCTGTGAGATCAAGCCTATTGGGCCCCAGTGTGGAGCCCACTAGGGATTCACTTTCCCTCTTGCTTTGCCCCTCCCCTGCTCATGCTTGTGGGATTTCTCTTCCCCGACCCCTGCTTGTGCTCTGTAATAATTAACAATTAAAAAAAAAAAAGTGATTCTTTGGGGGAAAAAAAAAGGAAGCCTGTACATTTAGGAAACACAAAATCTTTATGTCTCAAAAAAATCCTACTTTCAAAACTACACCACAAGGACACCTGGCTGGCTCAGTTGGTAGAGCATGTGACTCCTGATCTCGGTATTATAAGTTTGAGCCCCATGGTGGGTGCAGAGATTACTCAAAAATAAATCTTTTTTTTCTTCTTCTTTTAAATATTTATTCTGAGGGAGACAGGGAGAACGTGAGCTGGGGAGGGGCAGAGAGAGAGGGAGAGAGAGAATCCCAAGCGGGCTCCGTGCTATCAGCACAGAGCCTGATGCAGGGCTCAATTTCACAAACCATGAGATTGTGACACGAGCTGAAATCAACAGTTGGATGCTTAACCACTGAGCCACCCAGGTACCCCTAAAAATAAACCTTTAAACAAACAAAAACCCTGTACAACAGCCTGAGCTAAAACCACATTCCTTAAGACCTAAAACATTTTTAAATTATCTTTATATCTCCAGCACCATGCCAAATAAAAGTTAGTAGATCTGAATTACTAACCCCACTAGTCCTCTTTCTTTATAGTCCTAACACCTAGCCTTGGTCTCCCAAATTGCAAGTTATTTGCTTTTGGCTAGAATTCACATAATGGGAAAACTTCATCAACAAATTCAACAAATTCAATCAAAGCAAAGAGAACAGAAACAAGTGGGATTTACTAAATTAAGCATCTTTAATGCATAAACTTGACCATGTCTTTGCTTTATACTAGTCACATATACAGAAGGTGATACAAAAATGGATGAGACACAATTCTTCCTTTCTGCAGGTTCAAACTCTAGGCATCACAGAGGCAACTTGCATAAAATATAATTACTGTAACAGGTAAAGAAAGCAACAAAAAAGGGAAACATACATAAATTCTATTTAACAGAGTGCATTTTTATTTACTGTACAGACCTACCTTATTATATTTTACTCTGACAATTTAAAAGAATTTGGGGCGCCTGGGTGGCTCAGTCAGTTAAGCATCCAACTTCGGCTCAGGTCATGATCTCACAGTTTGTGAGTTTGAGCCACGAGTTGGGCTCTGTGCTGACAACAGTGCAGAGCCTGCTTGGAATTTTCTCTCTCCCTCTCTCTCTGCCCCTCCCTCACTCACTCAAAATAAATAAATTTAAAACAAATTTTGAATGACTGGAGAAAGTTCACAAAAGTCAGAACTAATAAGAGACAATACAAACTTATAAATAGCTGAGTTCCTTGCTTAAGCTGATGCCCAATTATAAATCTCTATTATTTACAGATGGAAAGGACCTTTATAAAAGCAGCCTGCCTAATTTTAAAGGAAGAATCCAAGGCCAGGGAGATTATCTTAACACTGAAAGTGCCTTAGTTCAGTGAGTTATCAGAGCAGTTTCCCCACATCACAATCAACATCTACACCACACATTAGCTCAGAGACCATGCTCAGCTAATGAAATCTCCTCAGAGGATAAAGGAGCTAGGAATATATTTACCGGTTTTTTCTTTCTGATGTATAAAATATGAATATCTTCGCTTCGATATTCTTCATCATGTTTCTCCAAAGGAATTTTTTCAAAGTCAAAGTCTAGTTGGAGTAGCTATAAATTTAAAAGAGATATACTTTAAATTCAGTAATATGAAGTGTCCTGTGGTGACAGAAGTCAGAATGATGGTTAATTTTAGAGTACTGACTAGGGAAGGGCATGTAGGAGCCTTCTGAGGTCGTAAAAGTGTTCTGCAGCTTTATGTAGGGTGGTGGTTGCTTGGGTGTATACACATGAAAAAGTGAGCCGAGCACTGGATATATGTGCATTGTACATGTGTTTTAATTCAACTGAAACAGTTTAGCAATATAAAATTCTCAATTATACTCTCAAAAGGTCATTAACTTTAATTGTCAAGAAAAATATAAACCATTTTAGCACATATCTGAGGCAGAGTCATATATTTGTTTTCTCATTTAAGTAAAGTAGTCCTTTCAGGGCTGTGTAGATGTACCCTCAAGAGGAGTCACTTGTAAAGTGATGGATTTTTGCCCATCAAAAGCGTTTGGGTGACAATCAGGGGAAGATGGGTAAAGATACATGGGACTCTATGTACTACTCTTGCAACTTTGTGTGAATCTTTATTTCAAAGTAAAAAGTAAAAAAAAGGGAGAGGGGGAGGGGGAGGGGGAGGGGGAGGGGAAGGGGAAGAAACTGAAAGCAGACAGATTTTCTTCCAGGACACGTGGGTGGCTCAGTCAGTTAAGTGTCTGACTCTTGATTTCAGCTCAGGTCATGATTTCACAGTTCATGGGTTCTTGGGATTCAGCCCCATGCTGGGCTCTGCCCTGACAGCAGGGAGCCTGCTTGTGATTCTCTCTCTCACTCTCTCTCTGCCTCTCCCCTGCTCACTCTCTCTCAAAATAAATAAGTAAACTTAAAAAAAAAAAAAAAAAAGCAGGTACGATATCTTGGTCAAAGCTTTCATAAAAACAGAGAAAACCACAGAGGTAAAAACATATCACATACCAATGTTTCCATGATGTATACTCCAAAAGTAATACATACATCAATATGTTCCCCAAAGCTAGCACAGTGTTTAATCAAGAAACATTATTTTAGGGGCGCCTGGGTGGCGCAGTCGGTTAAGCGTCCGACTTCAGCCAGGTCACGATCTCGCGGTCCGTGAGTTCGAGCCCCGCGTCGGGCTCTGGGCTGATGGCTCGGAGCCTGGAGCCTGTTTCCAATTCTGTGTCTCCCTCTCTCTCTGCCCCTCCCCCGTTCATGCTCTGTCTCTCTCTGTCCCAAAAATAAATAAAGAACGTGGAAAAAAAAAATTAAAAAAAAAAAACATTATTTTAGATTGTTCTCTAAATATTAGATCACCTAATTAGAAAGAAAAAGAAATAAAGGATTAGAAAAGATGAAAAAAGCGGAAGTCTTAATAGAACGGTGGGCAATGAAAGATCCTCTCCTTGGGTTCATACAACCAGAATGTTTTCCCCACTCAAGAGTACCATAATATACTTGAACACACAGTCACATACAGCCTCACAGAAGGGTAATCAGTACAAAAACATATCTAGTACAGTACTTACCTCAAAATACTTTTTCTCAATTTCTGGATTTTTTCCCATGGTTCGTTGTTCATAACAACATATAATACAAGTCTCAAATCCACTAAGATCTTTTAGAGTTTTCAACAATGGCTCCAAAGACTGTCCAAAAAAGGATATAGTTTTTATTTATGATTTTTAAAAATTTGTATTTTTACTATAAAAAGGGGGCAGGGGAAGTGGAGGGTAACTATAATTCCCCTCCAACTTATCCATCTTTGAATCAATCCAACAAAGTACATGTGGTTAAAGCTCTGTAACTAATGACTGGTAAACTTCTCTTAAGTAATCAACCATTACACTGATTTCAATTTCCAAAGACAGGAGTTAAGTGACTGCATTTTGGAATGCCCATGGGAAAACAAATGGAACTGACTTCACCCTTAAAAAATTAATTTTATTTAATCTATTTTAATTTAGGATTTTGCCCACAAAGGCAAGTCTGACAATACCTTGAAAGTAAGTTAGCTCAACCCTCGTTATTTTAAAAATGAGTGATGCCCACAATGCTATACAAACGGATTTTTAAAAATCATTCTGAATAATTTTGCCACAGAAAAATGAATTCTTTACAAAGCAACTTAATTCTCAATGTCATGGTCAACATATTCACTAGGAAGAGCTTTAAAAAACTTGGCTTTTCATAACATCCAAATGGCAAAATCCTTTTAAGATCTTACAGAAGCTTCTAGTAAAATGCACATGACACTTTTCTCAACTGTTTCAGAGGTATATATGTTTATCATGAGTGTACATATACAGTTCCTTAAAACTTATTTTCTCTTTACTGTGTCATCAACTTTAGGACAAATATCCTGCATTTAGAGATGTTAAAATGGGAAGAAATGTGCACTATGAAATCCACCAGTCATGGTACCACTTCTAAAGGAAGGGCACTTTGCTCCACTGAGTACTTACCTCTTCGTAGTATATGCAGTCGGCCATCAGTATGTAGTCTGGTGGAGAAGACAAGTCTTCTATTTCTTCCCCCCTTAAAAATGTCAACCAAATATTTTAATT
Organism: Prionailurus viverrinus; assembly: GCF_022837055.1. Taxonomy (NCBI): domain Eukaryota; kingdom Metazoa; phylum Chordata; class Mammalia; order Carnivora; family Felidae; genus Prionailurus; species Prionailurus viverrinus. The sequence goes on from NC_062566.1 coordinate 93,624,921, forward strand.
GTTGCTTTAATAATTTAAAATACAGTTTTTATAAACAAGGCCTGAAAAGTCCCCTTCGTATTAACTATGCTTTTAGTGAAATGCAATTTAAAGCAAACTACAAATCATTACTTAAAACAAGCTGAAAGGCCATACAAACCATTTCAGTACCTTGGCTTGAATAGAACCAGTGACAAGATGCTCGTTCATATTAATATTCATCTTCAGCAAATCTTGCAATTCTTCAAGATCTGTGACTACAACATCAGCCCTGTAAAATAAGGTGGGTTGAGGTGTAGGCACAAGTATGGTAAACCAGTCATGGGGGGTTTCCCGAACAAAGCGGCGCCCCCTCCTGCCAGCTCTTACCCGAGGGTAGCGGCCATGAGCCCCACGGCCCCTGTGCCAGAGCCCAGTTCCAGCACCGACCGCCGGCTCAGAGCGTGGGCCCCATCGCCGGAAAACTCGGGCGTTTCCAGGTACTTAGAGAGAACAATGGCAGCATCCCAAACAACGCAGCCCACGCCGCCAGAGCCATACTGCTGCAGTCGTAACACTGTGCCATCTCGCTTCTCCAAAACTCGAACAAAGTTCCGCAGTGGGTCCTCCACGGAGGACTCCAGGGTAGCCGCCATCGCTGCCCGGCAACAAGAGGCGGCGTGCGCGGTGACGTCGCATCCACACGCACCGCCCCAAGGGCCGACCTGAAGAGGGCCCGGCGCCTCCTAGCGGCGAAGTTGGGCTCCACAGCGCGTGCGCAAAGGCACAAAGCCGGGAAGGCAGCGTTACTTGGGCGTGGTCGAGCACGAGGCCACCCGCTTCCCAGCGTGCTGGTCTGCCTCACTCCGCTCAATTACCAGTCAGGCCTAACAAACAGGTAGTTTAAATCACTCTTCGAAAGCTAAGATTATAAACTGCTCTTTAAAAAACAAAGGCAACCTCAGAGTGTTTTTACCTGGAGACTAATTCACATGGTAGTTATTGGCCTTAAACCCAGGCAGGTTCCAAGATCCTACCAAGGAAGGCTATAATCCTTATCAAGAGTTCCCTAGCATGTTTCTAATTTTTCATCTGAATGCATAAAAATAGTTGCTGGAAGCTTGCTGACTGCATTTTGAAGGTTAAGACAAAAGTAATCCCTCTAAAATTTACATCACTTAAATTCTTTGGGATTATGTAAGGTAAATTGCACAAAATATTGTAAATAATGTAGGTGTATTTATTTCCACAGAACTCAACAATCTCTCCCCTTGTTTCTTAAAATGAAAACACATACTTTAAAAATCTTTTAAAAATTAAGACTGGGGTAATTTATTAATCTTGTTAAGAACTCTGATACAAAGCACAGTAAAAGGCCACAGACCAGTAAATAAACAACGTGGCTTTTGGCTACTTTACAACTGCTGCTACAACACTATTAGCAAAACACCCTTTTTCATCGCTTTGAACCCAGGAGTCCAAATGGCAAATAAAAGTTTTATTCACTTCTCTGAATAAAAAGTTTAATAAAGCTTTAAGTATTTGCTGGTTTAAATGTTACCAATGTAAAAAAAAAATATTTAAAAAATTTTTAGTTAACATGAAATTTATAAAGTTACTAGGTTTTGAGGGCAAAGCAGTTGGTTCCTATGCCATAAGAATTTTTCCTCTGAATTTCTGAATTAGTAAAGTAGCAGATTGTATTATAGGCCTCGAGTCACTTAAATTTATATAGGTTATTAGCATTATCTTTAAATATACAATATAAACAAAACTGTACATACATGGCATATTAACTTTGTTTTCCAAAACAATAGGCAACTCATTAGCTAAAGACACCATAGTCTGCAAAAACAAAAGGCACATCTGAATGAGATACATGCCCTTTCTCCCTCTATGATTGGGTTAGGTAGTCTCTGTATACATTTTGACAAAATAATAAACACTTACAGTGCATTCTACTATTTTCATTCTATTTTTCATTTTTGTCTTCAGCAGCAAATTCTGGCATTTAAGACATGGCATTAAAGAGTTTAAGAACAGTGGGTGTTTTTCACAATTCTCCTACATGTAAAAACTAGAAGTAAAAACTAGAAGATGGTCAAAGAGTTTTAAAAATCAGTAATACCATATACCCCCTAAATCTGTGTAAATTCATTGCCTTAAAAAGGCATCTATTACTCAAATTTGAAAAATTCCACAAATGCACTATCCCCTTTTTCAGTGCAATCAATGTCACTTTAAACCATATTTTAGCAGAGTCTACAGTGCAAATATAAATTATTTATACTGGCCTTTTGGCAGCACTGAGGATCCAAAACAAGGCAATGCTACTGATCACCTGAGGATCATGGTAAAGGACTTCTGTATTTTTATTTTTCTGATTTTTAAAAGCTTATTTGATCAGTAGCATTTTTGTAAGAGCATTATTTGTAAAAAGTACTAAAATACTATGCCTTTTTCTGAATAAATTAAAAAAAAAAAACACCTTTACAAATACCATTCCAGTGTCAATGACTACATATGGCTAAGGTCATTGAGGAGTTTCTGCATTTTCTAGCAAAGGCAGTCTGTACGATGGGGGGTGTGAAAGCTCCCGTTTATAAGTCTTTGGTGGCAGTTTTGGTAGGTGAGGGCTTGAATTCTGCCTTGGTGGAACAGGGGGAGCTTGAGGATGAGCAAGGTTATTGTGACTGGAACTGAGCGCATAGCATCGACGTGGTACTCTTGGAGAGGGTGTGCTAGGAGGAGTATTTGGTGAATTTGGACAGGTACTAACGTCTCTGAGCCACTCTGGATCTCTGTGAAGATGTCCTAGTGGAGGTGGCTGAAGATTAAATGGACAGTTTATAAAGTGTTCTGGAGGCCGAAGGGGAACTGGTGGAGGGGTATCAGGAAGAGGATCTCTCGGCGGTGGTGGAGGTGGACTATGCAGAGGCCCGTCAAATGCACCAGTAGGAGCAGCAACTCTGGGTTTTACCTTTGGAGGAGGAGGTTGTCTTGGTGGAATAGCAGGGGGGTCATCATCAGATTTCGTATTTCCCTAAAAAAAAAAAAAAAATTAAATTATACCTCCATTCTCCTGAAAAATCTGTTAAGAAAGGTTTCAAAAGACTGAAAAATTCTTATGTGTTCAGTTAAATCCAGAGGTTCAAAATAGGTTAACCTAATTTAATGATCAGATTTATCAATAAATTACTTCTAGTATAACTTGGGGCCCAGTTTAATATTTTTATATATGAGATGTTTTAATTGAAATCTTAGAACATAAAGCCTCAGGTTATCTTGTAATTATAATAGGCAAGCGACTAAAAAGGATGTATAGTTTTGTGAACATTAAAATACATAATTCCAAGGGGACTTAATGCCTAACTTCTGCTTTCTGGTCATCTACTTCTGCTTTCCCCAGTGAGGTTCTCAAAGTGTGATCCAGGGACAGCAGCACCAGCATCAGTAGGGAACTTGTTAAAAAATGCAAATTGTTGTGCCCCACCCTAGACCTACTCAATCAGAAACTCTGACAATCTGGTTTTAACAAGCCTCCCAGGTGATTTTGAAGCAGTAAAGTTGGAGAAGTGCTGGTTTAAAGTTTCAAGAATGCTTTGAATACTAAAGTTTTTTCCATTTCTACCAGAAAGAAAACATACTTCTAAGTATATGTGAATCTGTCCAGCCTCTTTTTAGAAAAAAATATTCCAAGAATTAAGCAATTATTTAAAGCATTTTTCAAATAAAACCAAAGTGTTTTAAAACCTTAAAGGGTAGCCAAATTATAATTGACAGACTTATAAGAACAAGCACTGTTCTGAAGATTCACAACTTTGAATAAGTTGAGTAAGTTAAGGCAAACCTAAGTCCTGTTGACTACCTTGGAATTTGAAGCATCATGATCAAACTTTTTTCGAGGAGGAAGTGGAGGAGGAATCAGTGGCTCTTCATTTAGTTTATGTAAACTACCACATGAACTGAAGAAAGACTCTAGGGGTAAAAAAGATTAGTTTAACCACAATTCACAATGCAATCATAAGACAAGACTTTATTTCAATATGTGATCAACTCTGCTACAGCAAATGTCAGAATGTATTTTTTTTTTTTTAACGTTTATTTATTTTTGGGACAGAGAGAGACAGAGCATGAATGGGGGAGGGGCAGAGAGAGAGGGAGACACAGAATCGGAAACAGGCTCCAGGCTCTGAGCCATCAGCCCAGAGCCCGACGCGGGGCTCGAACTCACGGACTGCGAGATGGTGACCTGAGCCGAAGTCGGACACCCAACCGACTGAGCCACCCAGGCGCCCCCAAATGTCAGAATGTATTGTAGCTGATGGTTGGTTTACCTATCCTCTCCACTAAAAACCGTAAGCTTTTTGAGGGTAGTGTGTATTTATTTTTGTATCCCTAAGCACTAGTACAGTGGTAGTGCTTGATATATGGCAGGTACCATGGCTACATGAAGACATACAATTTAATTAAAATTAATAATGAGATTCTGTATCTCAAAAGCCTTTTTAAAATCTAAAACAAACATATTTGCATATATTGTAGTAACTTCCAGAGAAAGAGCATACATAATCATACATAATTCTGAAGCAGCTAGCATCAGATACATTTCTACACAGGTAATAAAACCTCCAAATAGGAGAGCAAAAGGTAAGGTTGTATCAAATAACCCTTTCTCTTTGTTAAGTTTCTCACTGATAAAGGACATGTTATATAACCACATTACAGAGAATTTACAAGATGATAAAGTATTCAGGAGAAAATTCTATGCCAAATAGACATAGAGTATGAACTGTTTTCTGGGGTGCCAGGGCAGCTCAGTCGGTTAAGTGTCTGACTCTTGATTTTGGCTCAAGTCATGATCTCACGGTATGTGAGATTGAGCCCCGCATCAGGCTCTGCACTGACAGTGTGGAGCCTGCTTGGGATTCCCTCTCCCCCTCTCTCTCTGCCCCTCCTCCACTCTCTCTCTCTCTCTCTCAAAATAAACAAACAAACATTTAAAAAGTACTATTTTCACTTATTTCTTTTGTTTTTCATATGACAAAAATGCCTATAGTTAAGGACCAAGTCTATTTGATCTCTCTCCATAAACAGTTGTTATAAAAGCAGTGACCATGTCTCATTTATCATTATACTAAGATTGAGTTCACAGGAACTAGTTGGGAAAATTGACGAGTTTAATTTTAAACACATTGTGTATGAACTGCTTATGCAATATCCAAGTAAAGATGTCAATCTCGTTACTACACGTAAAAAACTGCTGTCCTAATCATGTGACTCTGCAGTCACCTCATGGGTCTTGTTACCTCAGGGTGTCAGTAGTGGAAAAAGTATGCCTATGGGGTCTTGGCAGATGCTGTGGGATGTTAGGCAGAGCACTATGTGCTGTGGATATATTCCTTTGGCCTGCCCAACATCCTTTGCCCTGTCTTTGGATGCAAACTACTCTTGGTGATAGTGAGTCTATCTCATGTGGTTTAGTTGGCCAATTTGGCCTAGTGCACCCCAACTCCAATCAGAGAAATAACAAGTGTTGGTGAGGATGTGGAGAAAAGGGAATCCTTGTGCACTGTTGGTGGGAATGTAAACTGATGCATCCACCGTGGAAAACAGTATGGAGTTTCCTCAAAACATTAAAAATAGAAATACCATATGATCCAGTAATTCCACTACTGAGCATTTACCCTAAGAAAACAAAAACACTAATTGAAAAAGATATATGTACCCCTGTGTTCAGTGAAGCATTATTTACAATAACCAATATATAGAAGCAACTCAAGTATCCATCAATAGATGAATGGATAGGGACGCCTGGGTGGCTCAGTTGGTTGGGCGTCCAACTTCGGCTCAGGTCATGATCTCACAGTTCATGGATTCAAGCCATGCGTGGGGCTCTGTGCTGACAGCTCAGAGCCTGGAGCCTGCTTTGGATTCTGTGTCTCCCTCTCTCTGCCCCTCCCCCACTTATGCTCTGTCTCTCTCTCAAAAATGAATAAACATTTTAAAAAGTAGATGAATGGATAAAGAAGATATGCGGTGCATGCGCGCGCGCGCACACACACACACGCTGGAATGTTACTCAGCCACAAAAAAGAATGAGATCTTGACATTTGTGACAATATGGATGAACCAAGAGGGTATGCTAAGTGATAAGTCAGACAAAGAAAAAGCAAATACCATATGATTTCACTTTTATGTGAGTTCTGGGAAAAAAAAAAAAAAGCCAGAAACAGACTCATAAACACAAAGAACAGACTGGTGGCTGCCAGAGGGGAGGAGGGTAAGGGAATGGACAAAATAGGTGAAAGGGATTAAGAGGCACAAACTTCCAGTTATAAATAAGTCCAAGAGATGAAAAAACAGCATAGGGAATATAGTCAATATTATAACAACACTTATGGTGAACATGGAGCAATATAGAGAACTGTCAAATCACTATGTTGAATATCTGAAACTAATATAATACTGCATGTCAACTATACTTCCATAATAAATACTTTTTTAAAGTAAGCTCTGTGCCCAACATGGGGCTTGAAATCATGACCCAAGATCATGAGCTGCATGCTCTAATGACTGAGCCAGCCAGCCGCCCCAATAATAAATATGTTTTTAAAAGTAAAAAGGAAAACAAAGAAGGGGGCACAGGACTCTCTCTTTTAACATGATCAGATTTCTAATCTACCTTCCTTTTATACATGTAGCCCTGTGCTTCAGGGAAAGCTGACCTTATCCCTTAAGTCTGGAGATGGGGCCTGATTAGACCAAATCAATAGAGTAATCCAATCCTTCAGCCACAGTGACTGGTTTAGCTGAAGGCATGTGACCTAGTTCACATTTGGAAGATGTGCTAGCAGCTACTGAAAACAAAGTTGCTTGCCCTTCTGGAAAAGTACTCTGCCAGTCTGTCTCTCTTTTCTGTACCTCTCTTTTCTTCTTACCTGATGGAATAAAGAAGCAAAGCACACAAACTGTTATGCTCCCGCTACCACTCTTATGACCTTGAAGAAAAACAGTCTTAGATAAAGCTGGTAATTTAGCCAAAACAATGAAGAGTTGAAACCTGGTCTTTGATAACATCACTCAGCCACTGATTCAACAAATCTTAAAGTAGCTTTCCTCTAGACTTCCAGTTATGTGAATCAGAATGTTTTTTTTACTGTTTAAGTCAGACTTAGGTGGGTCTTCCCTTCCTTACAGAAACACACACTCATGGAAGTGGAAAATATCTAAATGATGGTAGAAAAGCTGTGAGAGCTTCTGAATATAGGTCTGACTCTACAGTCAGACCACAAAACCACTATGTTATACTTCTCCATAGCAGGCAGTCAACAATCCTTGCTGAAGCATCAACACAATTTTATTTTTCTATCAAGAACACTTCCTTGGGGCACCTGGGTGGCTCAGTTGGTTAAATCTCTGACTTCGGCTCAGGTCATGATCTCACAGGTTATGAGTTCAAGCCCCATGCCTGGCTCTGTACTGACAGCTCAGAGCCTGGAGCCTGCTCAGATTCTGTGTCTCCCTTTCTCTCTGCCCCTCCCCCACTCATGAGCTTGCTCTACCTCTATCTCAAAAAAATTAAAAACGATAAAAAAAAAACCCACTTCCCTACAAGATTAGTGTTTGTGAGCATTTTAAATAGCTTCAGTGTTTAAAACTAGAATGTAGGATAATTTACTAAACAATTTCTGTAATATTAGTTAGCTATGTAAGTTACTTCCAATTTTTTTGCCATCCGTCCATCCATTTATTCAACAAATACTTATTGTGCACCTGCTATAGTGCCAGGCGCTGTTCTAGGCACTATGGCAATATAGTAGTGAACCACAACAGGCAAAAATTCATGTCTTTACAGAGCTTATATTCTGCATTGGGGAGAGAAAGTGGACATGGTAAATAAGTAAAAGTATTATGGTCATAAATTAGAAGAAGATATATTAGGTAGGGAAGAAGATAGGAAAAGATAGGAGGGGAGCAATTTTAAATAGGGTGACTAGGGAAGGCCTCACTCAGGTAACACTGGACAAAAGCCTGAAGGAGGCAAGGGAGCCTGCCATGAGGCCAACTGGGTAAAGAGCATTCTAAGCAGAGGGAATGGCAAAGGCAGAAGTCCTAATGTGGGGATGCATCTATTGTGTGCATCAGGCAGAGTAGCTGGAGCAGAGTGAGTGATGGGAGAAAACAGTAGGTGGTGAAGTCTGATATATCGAAAGAGGCTAAAATGCATAGGACGTTCTGGGCCCTTTGAAAGAACTTTGGCATTTACTTTGAGATGGAAAGCCACTGGGGGGCTATGAGACAAGTCTAACTTATATTCTAAAAGGACCTGGCTGCTATATTGAAAGCAGACTGTGGGGAAGGTGGGAAGTTAAAATGCTACTACAGTGGTGGCTTGGATCAAGGTGACAGCAGTAGAGATGGTGAGAAACAGTTACATTCTGGATATATTCTGAGGGTAAACAAGACTTATTGATGAATCACATTGGGGGTATGAGAAAGAGAAATAAAAGATAACTCTAATATTTTTGGTCTAAGTAATTAGATACAGTTAAAGCTGGGATAAGGAGCTATGGGAAGAACTACTTTGCAGGGGATGAAAACAAGTTCAGTTTTGGAGAAGTTTGAGATTCTTATTCAATGTCCAAATAGAGATGTCAAAGGTCATCGCTATTTGGACATTGAATAAGAATATATGAGTATAGGAGTCAAAAAGTCAAGTGGTTCCAGGTAGATTAAAAAAAATGGGGAATTATCAATATAGAGATAATATAAGACTGAATGGGCCAAACAAGTGAGTGAGAAGAGGTCCAGGGACTGAATCTTGTAACCTTCCAATCTTTGCTGACTGGAAATATGAAGAGAAACAAGCAAGACAGACTAGTGAGCTGAAGGTAAAATAGAAGAACCAAGAGAGTGGGAGGAACAATGTGATCATGTATGTGACTTCTTCCCAAAATTGGTATTTTGTATTAATGAAGGCAGAAACTTGATCTTTCTGGTTTGCCACTGAATCTGTAGCATCTACCAGGGTAGCTGTTACAAAGTACTCAATTCCCTATTGCATGAGTAAGCCAAAGGGTATGAACATTTTTATGGTTTGACATATTGTTTACAGATTTCTTTCCAAAAGGGTCATACTAATACACCAATTTACAAGGGATAAATAACATATGAGAGTACCTTTTAACATAGGCTTACTCCTACTTTCACGTGAACTGTCTATTCATGTCCACTGTTAATGGAGTCTTGCTGTTTTACTCACTGTATGTGAGCACTTTTCATATGTACAATGTTCTTTCTTTCAGGATTTGTTTTAGGGAGTCAGAATTTCATGCAGCTATTCTTAACATCCTCCATTAAATTTCAAGATGAAATTTTCTTTATCATATAGAAAGCATATTTTATTGCCATCCAAAATAATGTCTAGAACTGCTGGTTCTAAAATGGCATGGTGTTATGGTTTGAATTGTGTCCCCTCAAAATATATGCTGAAGTCCTAACCCTCAGTACCTGTGAATATGACCTTATTTAGAAATGGGGTCTTCACAGCTATGTAATCAAGTTAGGATCAAAGTGGGCCCTAACCAGTATGATTGGTGTCTTTATAAGAAGAGGAGTAGGGACAAAGAAACAAACAGGGAGAAGATGGCCTTGTGACAACAGAGGCAGGGACTGAAGTGATGCACCTATACACCAAAGGATGCCAGGGATAATTAGCAAATACCAGAAGCTAGAAGAGGCAAGGAAAGATTCTCAAAGGTTTCAGAGGGAGCAAGGCCCTGTCAACACCTTGATTTTTGGACTTATATCCTCTAGAACTGTGTTCTTTTAAGTCACTCAGTCTGTGGTACTTTGTTATAGCAGCACTAGAAGAAACAAATATACATAGTAAAAACATTTCCACACAGAACAACAAGGAAAAAAAGAAACATACAAACTTCACTGAAGCCAAGAAACAACTGAATCTTGAAGTTTCAGTACATGAAGGTGGACTACAATGTACATGAAGGAGACAAATGGAGGAAGATGAAACCCAAATGTCTATAGTTAGTGATACTGTCAAACAGCAGTTAATGTGCCCACAGAATTAAAGGAGGGATCAGGACTTAAAGGCACTTGGTATAATGGAAGGCATGGACATGAACACAAAAGACTTGATTAAACCTATGTAAGGAACAATTAAAACTCGATAGGAGATTGGGGATTTTATTTTCTGGTGAATCTAAACATTGGAATAACACAGATTTTATATTAAATGCTGAGACCACCCAGGCAGAAGACTTGAAGATCTTTCTTTGGAAAAACTAAACATTCCTAGAGAAGAGGCCTCACAGATTCTGACATTTGGGGATTTCCTAAGTAAAAATTTCTCATCACTCTATTCACAGTGAAACCTAGAAGTCAACAAGCTTTGCCCATGGATATAGTATTTCCCATCACTTTATCTTGCCTCACTCTAATATATGAAAAGCTAAGGATACCAAACAAGAAAAGAAAACCTCTAATATGAAAGACAAGAGACTACAACTAATAGAAGGAACTCAGAAAGGAAATAATATAAGAAACAAAGCAAAAATTTTTTCCAAAAAACACCAAATCCTACAGGACATAAGACAGTGAATCCACAAAACCAGGACAACAGGGTGACATAAAATTGGCATGATCAGAGGTAACTAGAAAGAATTTCTTGGAAATTCAAAATCATTGTAGATGAAAAAAAAATAGAAGAGTTGGAAGATGAAATGAGGAAATCTTGTGAAAAACACAACAAGAAAACAAAGATATGGACAATAGGAGACAAAATAAAGTTGGAGGCTCAATCTAGGATGTACAATATGGAAAAGGAGCTCGAAAAAGGAAGTCAGAGAATGTGTTTGGGAGGAAATTATTAGCAATGATACAAGGAACATTTTATAGACATCAAAGACATGAATCTCTAAATTTTTTTTTTAATTTTTTTTTTTCAACGTTTATTTATTTTTGGGACAGAGAGAGACAGAGCATGAACGGGGGAGGGGCAGAGAGAGAGGGAGACACAGAATCGGAAACAGGCTCCAGGCTCTGAGCCATCAGCCCAGAGCCCGACGCGGGGCTCGAACTCACGGACCGCGAGATCGTGACCTGGCTGAAGTCGGACGCTTAACAGACTGCGCCACCCAGGCGCCCCATGAATCTCTAAATTTAAAGGGCTTAATAAGTAGACAGTAAAATGAAAGAAAAAAATGACCCATATCAAAGCAGATCATTGTATATGTGTAGAACATTAGAAATAAAAACAGAAGATCCTAGAAGTTTCTTGAATATATTGTGGTAAACACTGCTAACTGTCCCCCAGTGCACCTTTCCTTTTCTTCCTTTCAGTAATAGGATCCTATGTATTTTAGCAAGACAAAAGGCTTCCCAGTTACAGACAACATCTCTTAGCCTCCCTTGTAGCTAGGAATGTCTGTGTAACTAAATTTTGGGAAGAAAGCAGAGTAATGTGAGAGAACAACTTCCAGATCACGTTTTTCTAACAAAACTCCTTGACCTTCACCTTCCTGCTGGCTGGAAAATGAACCAGTTGATCAAAACTCAAAGATGGAAGCCCCACTTTGAGAATCCTGAATTGCCTTGCTAGCTTGTGGAGCAGAGTTGTCTACTTGGGCTGCAACTGTGAGAAACAGATTTCCATTCCATTTAAGGCACTGTATTTTGGGGTCCCTTTGCTACCGCAAGTATACTCTAGTTTAAAAAAAAAAAGGACTGAAACTATAGGGTCACTGACAGAGGATTCCTATTTATTTTGTTCAGTGTTCTCTCTCTCTCACCCTAGAATAGTGCCTGCACATAGGCATTTAAAAACTGTGCATGAGCGGTGCCTGGGTGGCTCACTCAGTTACTGATTTTGGCTCAGGTCATGATCTTATGGTTTGTGAGTCTGAGCCGCACATTGGGCTCTGTGCTGGCAGTGTAGAGCCTGCTTGGGATTTTTTTTCTCTCCCTCCCTCTGGCCCTCCCCCTTCTCCTCCTTCTCAAAATAAACTTAAAAATATAAATAAAAATTAAAACTATGCATGAATAATTTATGAGTGAATGACATTGTACTTCTAAAAAGCAAGCACGAAACCAAGAGGACAATGGGAAAATGCCTTCAAAATTCTGAGGTTTTTTTATTAAAAAAATTTTTTTTTAACATTTTATTTATTTTTGAGAGAGAGAGAGAGAGAGAGCACAAACAGGAGAGAGGCAGAGAGAGAAGGGACAGAGGATCTGAAGCGGGCTCTATGCTGACAGCCCAATGTGAGGCTCGAATTCATGAACTGTGAGATCATGACCTGACCCAAAACTGGACACTTAACTGACTGAGCCACTCAAGTGCCTCCAAAATTCTGAGTTTTAAGCAAATAATTACACTTATTTATAAGAATTTTATTCATTTCTTAGAAAATTTTTAATGTTGCCAAAACCCAAATACCCATATACAAATTTAGTCAACTCGATTATTATCTGTACAGTCACTTCACTAGAATCAACTCACTTACTTGAATGTGGCAAGAGGACCGGAGCAAAGATGCTATTGCTGCCTATTGGAATGAGAAAAGTTAATTTGAAAAGAGAGGTAAAATGTATGGTTTTACTTTAAAAATATGTTTGCATAAAGTAACAAATGTAGTAACAGAGAGAGTACCGAATTTTATCATCCTCTATTGCCATATTTTAAAAGAAATGAACCTGCATAGTTACCTTTGTAGGTTGGATGTTTTTCCTTTCTTAGCATGAGTAGTTCTCTCTCTAGCACAGACTCTTTTTAAACTTCTTTCACAAAACTTATCTCTTGTTTTCTTACTGTCTATTGCTCCCTTTAGAGTAGTAGTGGGGCCCAAAAGGTACTAAATAAGTATTTGTTTAATAAATAAATTGGAAAATAAATGCATAAACAATACACAAATGATACTTTAGTCCCTTGTGTTAATCATTATTTTCACATTTAAATGCCACTTTCCACACTAATATAGTGTGCAAAGGATTCTAAAGTTCCCTGATTAAAATGATGAGAAGAATTATCTGAAACATAAGATTCCTTTTTTAACAAATGGTTTTATCAAATACATACCACAGGAACTGTTGAGATCCACATCTAAAAACACACTAAGGTCTGAAGAAGCAGATACCGGTGGAGTAGATGGCGTATTTGGAGAGGTTGGTGCTGACACAGTTGATTCAAGATCAGTTTCAGCAATCCGACTAAAGCTTATCTTATATGGTTCTCTTTCTAATGGTGTTGGATGACCTCGTAAAGTGCCTGAGGTAGAGCCATGTCGGCCTGTATTAGGCCTTATTCCAGGAGATTTTAAAGAGAAAGTTGATTTCCTAGGCTAGGAAAAGCAAAATAACTACCATTACTAATTTGCATATACCTTATTTTTAAGGCTTAGAACAACCTTATTAATTCTTATCATATAGTTAAGACAGTACAATCAAATCCCAATCTGCAAAACACCCTGTAACATTCTAGTAGAACACTTCAGAATTTGATTGCCTTAATTTTAAGATGGACTTGAATACAAGTAAACTTCTTTTCATACTGCAGAAATAAAAATGTTGAAAATCTGTATGAAAACTTGTTGCTCCCCAAACAATTCTTCAATTCATTGATATCAATTTTACACATATTTACTGTAGGCACAATATGTGCAATATATGTTAGGTGCATCAGGAAAAAAAAAGGTCTTTTTTTTTTCTTCCTAACAGTAAATCGCCAACCTCTATGATGGCACTTTAAAGTCTTTGGCAAAAATGTTATCATTGTCTCCTACCCTCAACTTCCACCCCTCTTTTTAAAACTCTCACAGTGGTAACCTAATAAAAAAACATGTAACTCAGATTCCAGTAACTTCAATTAAAATCTCAACTGTGCCAATATCTAGCTTTGCAGCCTTGAAAAAGTTATTTAACTTCTTTGAGCCTCAGTTTTGAGATTTGTAAAATGAGAATAAGATCTATATTTACAATTGCTGTCAAGAGGAGATAACATGAAACTACCATGCTTACTTCCTGGCCTAAAGTAGGTGTGTTATAAATGATTTTACTTTCTCCCACATTTTGCTTCCAGTTCAACTACTTAGAATTGGTCTTCCACTACTTCTGTTGCCACTATAAACCCAGGAATAACTAGGAACTGTAGCAGCAACTTTTAGCACGAAGTTCGTTCCACTGGCAACAACGGACTATGGTGCTCTAACAACAGGAGTCATGGTTAAGCCAGAAAAACCGGGATACACTTGCTCACTCCTTTTCCCAGGTCTTTTCATTTCCTGTTCCATTCAGTTTACCTATCATTTTAGGTTTTCACTTTCTCACAACTTTCCCCCTTACGCTATGAAGGATTAAAAGCTGACAGATAAATAAGTCCTACTAAGATAAACGATAAACCAGACTTTATCAAAAGGCTAATAACATTTCCCCCCCACAATATATATAACTTTAGAAATAGTATAGTAGTGTAAAAGACTGAAAAATAGTTATTCAAGTAAATTAGAATTTTAACGGTAATGTTACATTAAATATTGAAAACTGTTGTAAAAAAACAATTTTTCCAAAAAAATTTTAAAAACCACAATTTTTCCAGAATTGTAATGAACTTACAAATCGAGGTGGCTGTTTGCAGTTTCGGGGTTCAATTTCTAGTGACTTATTGAACAAATAATCTGTAAACTCCTTTTCAGAAGCACTTCCCATGGGGTTAAGGTTTTCAAAGAATCTCTGGAATTAAACAAATTTCTGTAAGTATGTTTTAGATCTTTTTGGAATATGCATTCCACCAGTTTAAAACAAAAAAAAATTATCAACATACTAAGGGATCATGTCTTAGAGTTCACAAGATTGTTTCAATCTCCCTCCTTTCAAATAAAATTGTATAATTTCTATGGGAGCTGTATATTCTAGTCTTCATTTTCTATAAAGATGAACAGATTTTCATTTATTACCATCTTAATGGCTCAGTATCCCTCAGTTAACATTACTTCTATTCAGTATAACAACAAGATGATTATCACCAATAAGCTATCAAAAGTGTTTAGGGGGCTCCTGGGTGGCTCAGTCAGTTGAATGTCTGACTCTTGATTCCAGCCAGGTCATGATCCCAGGGTTGTGGGATGGAGCCCTGAACCACAAGGGTCTCTGCACTGAGCGTGAAGCCTGCTTGGGATTCTCTCTCTCTTTCTCTGTTTCTCCCACTCTGTGCCTCTCCCCCGCTCACACTCATTTTCTCTCTCCAAAATAAAAGTATGTAGGGGCACCTGGGCCGCTCAGTCAGGTAAGCATTTGACTTCAGCTCAGGTCATGATTTCATGGCTCGTGAGTTGGAGCCCTGCGTCGGGCTCTGTGCTGACAGCACAGAGCCTGGAGTTTGCTTCAGATTCTGTCTCCCTCTCTCTGCCCCTCTCCAACTTGCACTCTCTCTCTCTCTCTCTGATATAAACATTAAAATTTTTTTTTAAATGATAAAATAAAATAAAAGTATTTAGAACAGAATTATAGTTAAAATTCAAAATAAAACTTTTTTTAAAGAAAGATTTTAAGTAATCTCTACACCCAATATGGGGCTCAAACTCACACCTCCAAGAATAAGAGTTGCATGTTGAGCCAGCCAAGTGCCCACAATGAAACTTTTGATAATTGGGGAGAAAAAAAAAAGATAAGTTGGATTAAGTTCTATTCAAATTCAAAAGTAATTTCAAGAATAACTATAAACTTATCTGTGCTAACCTCTAGTAAAATAACTTTTCTTGTCTTTAAGGAAAAATATTTTCTAAGCTTAAATTTAAGTTTTTAGGTAGGAAATTTAGATGATTTAGCAAAGGGCAAAAAGGAATATAAATAGCAATCTCACTAACCAGAGATCTGTTAATATTTTACTAATAGAATATAGTTCCAATGTTTTTACTGTGTGAATATATGCATGTATACATATATTAGTTTTGGGGGTTATTTTGCAAAATTGGGACCACACCACAGTTATTGGTGGCTTATTTATAAAACACAAATTTTAGCTCTGGTGTATTTAATCATATGGATGTTCCAAAATATATTTCACTTATCCCCACATAGGCAGTTATCCACAACAGTGCTGTCTAATTCTTTGTTATTACAATAATTAGTATTATTATTAACTTCTTGTGCATAGTTTTCTGTACATTTCTGATGATTTCCTCAGAAAAATTCCTTAGAAGCAAATCATTAGATTTAACTTTATTTAATTTTGAAGTGGTTTAGAAGCATATGTAAAAATAAGTATTGTTTTTCACTTTAAGGGTAGGCAAAATGAGCTTTAGAATTTCTGATATAAAATTCTCCATTTTTCAGGCTTTCTGCCAATGTCAAGAAAATTATATTATTCTAACAATATTGAATCAACTTGTTCTTATATTCAGGTTAGCCAAATTAAATCATATGAACCAACAGTAATTTAAAGACTTTAATAAAGTTATAATAGGAATATTCTTGATTTTCTCACCCTTTGCTCTATTTTTAAACACCACTTAACTATGGCTTGAAAAGTGAATAGCTACTTTGTCTATGTTTAAATTTACTTTGACTTAATCATAAAGAAAGCATTCTTTGCTCCCACATCCCCAAGAAGAATGCTATAAATGATGGTAGGAAGTCTAGACCAGATCACAAAAAACTATTAGGAGTTACTGAGATATGAATGTTAAAAGTTCTATTTGAACTATACCCAACTACAATTTAACATTATTTCTCTGGGAAAATGTATTATAAACTCTAATCTGGGCTTCAAGAACATATTTCTTTAGACCTATGAAGTTGCACATCACAGAGGGCTGGCCTAATGTTGAGGGAAGAGAATGAAATATGGGACCACCAGCATCATTTTCTTTAAAGCAGGTATCTGTCTATGTTTTCATAATGGCGTACCCTAGGTCATTCTTTCTTAGGACTAGGGTATTTTGTTTTGAACTCAGAACAAAGAATAGTTACCATCTTATAATTTAGGAGGGTGGGAGTCATGGTGGCCATTTTCACTTAATATGCCTAACCTGCAGATTAAGTCTGAAAGTTTAACACAATTTTTAATGTGGCAGGTGAACTTATTCCAATAGCTATTATTTGTTCTGAATTTCAAGTAAGTGTAACACAATAAAATTCATTTAACATAAACATAGTATCATAATTTACTATGATTTAGACGCTATCCCACATCTTATAGTACTACAGAATCAATGTTATGAACCACTGCTCAAAATAGAATATCAATTGATAGAATGTTAAAAAAAATAATTTTTTGCTATGCATACATACAACCAACCTCTTCCCCTATTTTAAACCCAGCGTTCTTATGAAGAAATTAATTACTTAATGTTACATTGGCACATGTAAAATATCTAAAATGGCTATCAATCAATGATAGCACTAGTAGCGGACTTTCTTTTTACTACATGGACATCAGAGTTACATTCCATTTCATCATTCATTTTTTGAACATATTATTTGAAACAATTGCACAAAGAAGCAATACTCTGAGAAACTATCTAATATATGTATTTTTAAGATTTTATTTTTAAGTAATTTCTACACCCAACTATGGGGCTCGAACTTACAACCCTGAGATCAAAAGCCACATGCTCTACCAACTGAGCCAGCCAGGCCTCCAGTACCTAATAATAATTACTGCATATTGTTAGCACAGAACATCTAATATTTACTTCTATCTATTAATTATTAACTTACTATATTATTTTTATAGTAAAATAGGTGGCATAACGTGTGGTTATGATATTTCTTACAGATTGCAGAGGATTTATTATGTTCTCTTTTAAGGATAAGCAAAGAAAATATTTACCCTCATTTCTGGTTCTATCCGTAAACAGTAAGGTTGATTCTGATACTGCTGAATTTCTCCAGTAATTTCAGCTACTTTCCTCCTCTTACTGAAATTGATTAAATCTTTCCCTTTCTTTTTTAAAAAATCATTATTCCCTTCTTCAGTTTTCAGAATATTTGTTAAATATATTCCTAGTAAAAAAAAGTATTCGAAGTTATAAAATTTGTTACTTAATCAACCATTTGAAAAAACAACTGTTCTAATAAAGTTGAAAGACATCCTATAATCCAGCAATTCTACCCCTAAAATGTTAAGTCTCTGATAGGCGTATTAATCAATTTTACATTAGGAACTTTTTTAACATGGGAAGAATTAAAAATAAAAAGAAAATTAGGGTTTAGAAAAGGCTTAATTTCTTTCTTAGACTAATAGCCTAAAATAAAAGGATTCACTCACAAAGTCTAAATTATAAGTGTTATATATGTTCTAACCATTTTAATATTTGATTATAAATATTTAATGCCAATGATCTTAAATAATGATCAATAAATAAATTTTAAGCCAATTCTGGTGATAAGACTACAGATTTATAAACTAATCCTCTGTTTTCCCAAAGCCCATAATTTAGATAGAAAAAGAATTATTCCTCACTCTGGGATAGTAAGAAAGTTTTTAGCTCCTTTTTCATACATAATTATGGGTTCATTTAAATCAGTAGCTCTCAATGGGGGGGACAATTTTGTCCTATAGGGGATATTTGGGATTGGCTAGAGATGTTTTTGGTTAACATAACTGGTTGTGTATGTGTGTGTATACACAGGCATACATGTTTGTTCAAAATTCCTATGTTGAAATCCTAATGCCCAATGTGATAGTATTAGGAGATGGGGTCTTCAGGAAGTGCTTAAATCATGAAGATGGAGCCCTAGTGAATGGGATTAGTGCTTCTATAGAAAGACTCTACAGAGCTCCTTACAACAACTCTATGAGATAATTTTTATAACCTTATGTTAAAGACAGGGAAGTAGAGACTTTAAGTTTTATTTATCAATATGAACAGCTACTATCTGAGATATGCTCAGATATAAAAATTGGGACAATCTGCCTTTAAAGGCTGGTATCTCTTGGCTACAGAAAACTGTACCTAAAATGTAAACATAAATCTATATTTAGTAACTTACCAAAAAAAGGCACACAAGGTGGATTGATTGACTTAAGTTTTACTAGGTATTTTTTAAAGTGATCTTGACTTAATTCCACAGCTTCATCCAAAATTCTCCTTTTTCTTTCCTGCAATGCCTTTAAAATATATGAAGTGAATATAATTTGTTTTTTACAATTCAATCATATTTTATGAACACAGAGTTTGGAATTTTATAAAATTCTGCAAATATCTGAAAAATAACTTTTTAAATTAAGGATGTGTAGTATTTCTTTCCGTACTTGCCTGAAATGATTTATCTATAAATATAAAACTTTTCAGTTTTTTTGATGTAAATTAGATGATTAAGCAATAAAAAATTCTTCCCAAGACCTTATTAGTTATATTTCTGATTAGCCAGAGTTTCAAGTTATAGCTATAGGAGAGAAATATAGTCCCAAAGCATTCAAATATTTTTGTACTTTCTACTGAAAGGTCTTTTGGGGTTAAGGGTAAGATTTTGCTAAGGAGGAGAAGGGTGTGGGAGGGAGAGAAGAATTGAATGAAAATTTAGTAAAGCAAGTAAGCAGAGTCATTTCTTTTATATTTCATTATTACATTTGTTACAAATTAATTACTTTATTTTTAACCTTGTAAGTACACACACACACACACACACACACACACACACACAGAGCAAACTTTATACTTGACAGAAACTATTCAATGCATTTCCTTTAACTTAAGGAAAAAGCAAAGGTGACTGCATTGTTAACTTTTATTCAGTACTATACAGAAGTCCTAACTAGCGTGAACAAAAAAATAAAGTTCTAGAAAATTAAAAGAAAAATTGTCAGTATTCACAGAGGAAATAACTGTCTGTGAAGAAATAAATCTACATATAGAGAATCAGAGAATTTAGCAAAGTTTCTGGATATAAAACTAATAGGCAAAAATCAATTGCATTTTTAGATATCATCAATAAAGAAAACAAGATATTAAAAAATATTCTAATATAAATCTAACAAAAAGGTATGAGATCTTCATGAAGAGAACCATAAAACTTTATTAAATGAATAAATAAATGGAGAGATACACATGATCATGGTTTGGAAAACTCACTGTAAAATTGTCAGTTCTTCATCAATTGAACCAACTGCAATTTATATAACCAATGCAACTCCCATCAAACTGTCAATAAATGTATGGAAGCAACTGGCTAGCCAGCCATATGGAACAAAACATGAAATTTAACTTCAACCTCACTCCATACTGAAAACTTATTTCCAGCTATGGCGTACCTGGGTGGCTCAGTCAGTTAGGCGTCCAACTTTGGCTCAGGTCATGATCTCGCTGCTGGTGGGTTTGAGCCCCACAAGGGGCTCTATGTTGACAGCTCAGAGCCTGGAGCTTGCTTCTATGTCTTCCTCTATCTCTTCCCCTCCCCCACTCAGGCTCTCTCTCTCTCTCTCTCTCTCCCCCTCCCCAAAATAAATAAACATTTTAAAAAATGTAAGAAGAACTTATCTTCAGCTGGATTAAGGACTTAATGTGAAAGACAAAACATTAACATCTTAGAGGAAGATCAATTAAACAGACACCCAAAAGCACAAATTATAAAAGACAAAATAAATAAATTTGACTACATTAAGAACTTTTGTTCATCAAAAGACATTTAAAAAAAGGTGAAAAGGGAAGATCTGACAAGAGATATTATCACACACTAACTGACAAAAGACTAAGTTCCAGTATATAAGAGAACTCATACAGATTCAAAAGAAAAACTCAACAATTAAAAAGTCAAAAAATTTCCATAAGAAGAAATACGAAGAACCAATAAATGTTTAAAAAGAGGTTCAAACTCATTAGAAATCAGGGGCTTATCAACCAAAACCACAAGACTAGAAAATGAAAAGGACTGACAATGTCAGTACTGGTGAGAATGTAAAACAACCAGAACTCACACATTTCTGGTGGGAGTATAAACTGGTACAATTACTTGGGAAAACAATTTGGCATTTTCTAGTATAGCTAATGATACCCATATCCTATCATCTAGTAGTTCTAGGTAAATAACAGAGAAATTTGTGCATGCATGCACTAGGATTTATTTAGAGAATGTTCATGGCACTATAACTGATAATAGCCTCACACTGGAAACATGCAAATGGCCATTAACTAATGAATAAATAAATAAAGTTTGGTAAATTTATTCTTATAATATGATACAGCTATGAAAAAGAATGAACTATAGCAGCAAGAAACAACCTGGATGAATTTTTTTTTTAAGTTTATTTATTTGGAAAGAGAGAAAAAGAGAGCGTGAGCAGGGTAGGGGCAGAGAGAGAGGGAGAGAAAGAATCCCAAGCAGGTTTCACGCTATCAACACAGAGCCTGATTCGGGGCTCTATCTCACGAACAGTGAGATCTTGACCTGAGCCAAGATCAAGAGTTGGATGCATAAATGACTGTGCCACTCAGGTGCCCCAACCTGGATGAATTTTAGGAAGATAATGTTGCATAAGAAAAGCATTTGAAAAACTATATTCATATATAATTAAGAAACATGCAAAATGAAATAGTACATTGTTTAGAGATACAAATAATAAAACTATAGGAAAATAATAAGCAACAAAATTCAGAATGGTAATTGGCTCTGAACTGATGAAAAAGGAGATGGAATTGGGAGTTCTTAAATTGGATACCAGTATACAGGTGTTGTTTGTATTTTTATTCTTTCGGCTTTAGACATATTTTATAAATATTGTTCTATACCTAATATTAAGAGACTAAAACTTAAACCTCTCAAAATAAATACATTACACTTTAGAGTTTTTCAAAGTCAGAATTAAAATTATTAATCTATTAAATAGATTAATATTTGGTAATAATCAACTGTTAATATCCTTCATATATGAAAAATTCATACAAATAAATAAAATGCAAACACCCAAATAGAAAAATACATACATGAAAGCAGTTTGCCTTCCACTCCCCTCTAATCATAACCAACCGAAAGAATCAATGTTAAGAAAAGAGTATGTATCTTTCCATACTCTTCTCAATGCTCATGCAATTCCATTAACATGTTTAGGGTTTGCTGTTTTGTTACATAAAAATGAAATCGTATTATACTCATTGTTCTAAAGTTTTTCCCCTATAATATTACAAATATTATTTTAATACAATACATAGATCCTACTCACTTTTTTTCTATAGCTGAATAGTATTCTACACTGTTGGTGTAGAACAATGTATTCAAGCCATTCTATTTATGGACATACAGGTTGTTTCTACTACTAGTAGTACTACTACTACTAGTGGTTTTCTGCTACTACAATTAACGCTGCAGAAACTACATCTTTGTACATTAACCATACAGTCTGGCACTTTTATTTCTGGATCCAAGAGTATGTGTTTTTTAACATATACTTTCTGTATCTTCTGAATTTTCTATAACAAACACTAAACATGTACTCTTATATATAATTAAAAAACCTAATTTTAAGTTTTAGAAAGACTTCTCTCCATGTTCCTCTTTCTTTGACTGTATACATTAAACTAAAGGTAATTGAAGTAATTTGTATACTTATATTTAAAATGCTTGTCATTTATTTGAAACAATCAATGTGTCACTGGAAAAATCCATTTGGAACTTCATTACATTTAAGTAGCATATTAAACAGAGTCTCAAGTCTCACATTCCTTGAAGAATCCTAGGCTTACCAGTGTATACTGATATATTTAAGGGAATAAGATGATTTATAAGGGATTCATTCAAAACTACTGGTGGTAGAACCAGTGTCTTTTACATCAATTGTATCTCCCCCCCCAAAAAAGATAAAATATTTAAGCCTAAAACTTACCTCAAAAGTATGGTCTAGTCTGTACACTGACACTGAATTTACTGCACTGACTATCTCCAATACACCATTGAAATTATTCAAATCTTGAAAAACTTGCAGAATTTCTATAATTCTACTTAGTACTGCCACCCGTTCCTCAAAATTTTCTGCTTCCACAATGCACCTAACCAAAAAAATAAAAATAAAAAAAATCATGGCTTAAAATGCAATTATGCAATTTCCTCACCTCATGTAGAAAAGAAGAAATGTATTTTTAGCCAGAATTTAAGCTTATAGATGACTTCTATTATGATTATTAAGAAGTAATAAGACAGAATAAGTAAACACTCACTTTTCAAACCAGAGGGTGAGATTTGTGGTATGGCGAATCATTTTTAATAAATTTGGAGAATTTATTTCTTTATCTTCTTTGGTCCACACACTCCCTACAAGTTCAGAAGGCTGGACTTTCCTGTGGAACCAAAAATCATTCCAACTTAACTTACAAATGATTAGTATCAAAATTATTTAAAGATCTCCTAAAACTTAGTAAGGAAAAGACAACCCAAAAGATAGATGGACAAACATATAAACAGGTTTAAATCACAGAGGACTGGACCCAAATAGTCACATAAACATGAAAAAATATTTTATCTCTTATTCAGGGAGAAGAACAGTAAACCACAACAAAATGCCATTTCACTCCTGTCAGACTAACAAAAGTCTAATGATACCAAATGGGTAAAGATGTGAAAAAAACAGCACCTTTCCAACACTAATGTGCAAGTGAAAACTATAACAATCACCTTGTAAATAAATTTAGCAATTTCTCAAAATACTGAAGATATACATATTCAATTACCCCACAATTCTATCTAGGTATATATTCTAGATACACCAGGTTATAAGAAAACATGAGTAAGAATATTCAGTGAAGCAGTCATTATTTCCAAGAGTGAAAAATCACAAACAACCTACAGGTTCATCATCAAGAGACTAGATAAATTATGGAGCATTCATATAATGGAATATCACACAGTAATTAGAATAAGCAAACTAGAGCTATATTCATCAACGTGAATACCAGAAACAATTTAAGTGCAAAATATGTTGCAGAATGATACATAAGTATAAACTATGTTAAATCTGCAAAACAATATTATATACTGTTGATCAATGTGTGTATGTATATAAGTTATAAAGACATACATAAGAACAATAAACACCAAATAAAGGATAGTGGTTATTGGGAGAAAGAAGAGGAATGGAATTGAGAGGAATTAGTGTAAGGATTTCATTTTTGTAATGCTTTTGTTGTTCATGAGCCCTCCTTATGTAATTTTCTACATTTTTTTAAATACCTGAATTACTTCATTAAAAAACCAGACATAAAAGCAGATTAAATCATTGTATACAGTCAGTCAGGATTACATATTTAAAAAATTGACCAGTGGCAAACCCATCAATGTCCTACAGACGTGGCTATTAATTAATTAAAAAGAGGTTTTTAATCAGTAGATTCAAGTATACATGGATACTTGCTAACAGTTTTTAAAATAAGTTTTCTTATGTGGTTCTATTATTTCACCAGAAATTCAGTTTACAGTGTCAACATTTTACATGTAATCCATAATATGTGTAATCCATAATACACATATCACTTAACAAACCTATTTTCTGTGTTCTGAAGGCAGGTCCAGAGCTAAGTGTTTTTGTTTTGTTTCTGATGTCCACTCATGTAACAGTTACTATATGAGGAAAAACTTGATACAGTACTATTTGCTTTTTAATCTCATGTAACAAGTCCCTCATTCCTACCTTTACAAAAGCAAAAAACAACCTGAACTCCAAATTACTTAAAATACAACACAACACTCTGAATCAGATGTTGACAACTTCTGATGTGTGTGCTAAATTCTGAATGGCACGGCCAGGGCGAACCAGAAGCCCAATTCTAAAGAAGGAAAAGATTTTATCTCTGCTGCCTTCCTACATTCTCCATTAGCACTAAATTTTGCATATTCTTGCTTTTCCCTTTAAAAAAAAGTGGCTGCCAATCAGGATAACTTCTTAAAGGTATTTGTATTTTGGAAGGGATTCCTAAATGCAGAAAAGTTTTTGATGGAATGATAGTGGTGGGAGGTCATTTTTTGACAGAGTTGGGGGAGGAGGCAGTTACCTGCAAGGCCTGTACTCTTCATAGGAGCCTGGGTTGTAAATGAAAGAAGAAAGCTTAAATTAGGAAGAAGACAGAATAGGGCTAATGTAATGGGAAAGGGACAGTGGTTTAAAAAAAGATGGTAGAGGAAGAAGCTGATAAACGTAAGCTGAAAGGAGAGAAGACTATAGTTAGAAGCTGCTTGAATTAGTAATTTTGAAATAAGAATGATTTGGAGTGATAACAAGATATGGAATATGACCACGACAGGTGTTTTGATTTGGAGTGGAGAATGACATTGGAAGTGATGAAACCATGAAACTGTAAAGGTTAGGTTGTGAATGGGTGATCTGCATGGATACAGGGTAATGGCAGGAAGTGTTTTACAAGTAAAGACAGATGATGGGATACGGATCAAAGTAAACAGCCAAGCACATTTCTAATGAATTTCACAAATGAAAGAAAGTGGTTCAGAAGTTTTAAGCATGGGTCATCATCACACCTAATAACTTTTCTTTAAAGTTAATATGAATTTTTAACTTAAATAGAGGGGCAGAGGGAGGACAGAGGATCTGAAGTGGGCTCTGTGTTGACAGCAGAGCCCAACATGGGGCTTGAACTCACAAGCTGTGCGTGAGACCATAACCTGAGCTGAAGTCAGATGTTTAACCAACTGAACCACCCAGACGCCCCTAAAGTTAATACTGACTTCAAACAGCTGAAGTACTTAAGACTCCTTTCAAAAAATAATGGAATCTTTATTCTTCTAAAAATTTTGTTATTCAATTGCCTAGCAAACCTAACTCAAACTCCAAATTTAAATTTTGATTATGTAGAACCTGAAAAAAGAAAATAAAGCTTGTCTCACTCAATATTCTATTTACTCAGCTGCCTTTAAGAGTACCGATCCATACTGACTGATTTAGCTGAACCAACTCCAACTAAAGCAATCTGAGAAAGTATTAGGAGCAGAAGCTGGGTGACTGCCTTGAAAGTGTTGCTATTCTGCTGCATAGTTTCTCTCCACCACTACTCTAGTGAAGGATTTCTAGGCCCTACTTAGGCCTAAACAGCAATAAGACTTTTACCTATAGAAAAAAATTGTAGTTAAAAACTGCTGTGAGCTTTCCTCCAAGCCCACAAGAAGACATGAGGGATTTTTTAAAAAAAATTTCTTTTAATCTTTATTTATTTTTGAGAGAGAGACAGAGTGTGAGCAGGGGAGGGGCAGAGAGAGAGGGAGACACAGAATCCGAAGCAGGCTTCAGGCCCTGAGCCATCAGCACAGAGCCTGACGCGGGGCTCGAACCCATGAACCGTGAGATCATGACCTAAGCCGAAGTCGGATGCTCAACCGACTGAGCCACCCAGGCACCCCGACATGAGGCATTTTTAAGCATTCATAAGTAATTTGCAAAATGTTCTGAAAATAGACAGAGGTATGTTTAAGATTCTTGAAAACAGAGCAGCAAATGAACATTAATTGTTTACCTGTAGAGATCAGATTCCAAAAGTGTCAGCTGACGTGCAATTTCTATTGGATGAAGTGTCATAAGATCAAATGTTTCAAACTGTCCTGGTCTGCTAATATGCCATTCAATTGGTGGAGGTGGACTCTCAAAGGTAATATTATGGCTTATTCCATTTGCCTGAGCTTGTTTCTTCCTCTTGATGATCTTAGCAATTGACTCTACCCACTTCTTCATAGCTTTCCCTATGTTTGTGTTGCAGAGTACAAATAAAAAAATACCTTTTACTTGACAGACTGCAAATCTTCATATAATCTCTGATCTTCACCCAGCTTCAATAATTATCAACTCATGGCCAATTTTGGTTTCATCTAACCCCACTCATGCCCTCCCTCCACCCCCCATGTTATTGTGAAACAAGTATATCATATTATTTCATTTGTATTTAAGTATGTATCTAAAAAATTAAACACTTTTTTTAAATGACCACAATACCATTATCATATATAAAAATGACAACAACTTAATATCATCAAATATCTAATTAGTGCTCAGATTTCCGTGATTATCTCATAAATGCTTTCTAATAGTTGGTTTCTTCGAAATAGGGTTTGAACATGAACTATAAATTGCACTGAGTCAGTGTCTCAAATCTCTTTTCATCAATTTACAGTCTCTCCTTTTCTCTCTCATTTTTGCTTGCAATTCACTTGTTAAAATGGAATCATCTGCCTTGTGGTATTTCCCAAGTCTGAATTTTTCCAATTGTTTTTGTGGTATCTCTGTTCCCTGTTTTTTCTGTAAATCACACGCACAGAGATGTGATACGATATAGGATCAATTTTTTGACATGAATACTTGCACAAATAGTTCCAACAGCCAGCATATAATGTCCAGTTACTTCTCTTGTTACAATATTATTAGGGAGTTGAAAAATAGTAATATTCTAATTCTATCATTCCTTCTCCATTTATTAGTTAAAATATTTTTATAAAAAGAAACTTTCCCTCATCACTATTTGGTTATGCTGTGGTATAACTTACTTCAGAAAGGCCTTATGACATCAACTTTAGATATTAACATAACCCTTTACTTGCTTTATTCTAATACATATATGTATTTTATTTTTTTATTTTAGAGAGAGAGAAAGAGTGAGTGTGAGTGGGGGAGAGGGACAGAGGGAGAAAGAGACAATCTTAAGCAGGTTGCACACTTAATGCAGAGCCCAACATTGGACTGGATCCCACGACCCTGGGATCATGACCCGAGCCAAACTCAAAAGTCAGATGCTCAATCCACTGAGCCACCCAGGTGCCCCTACATATATTATTTTAGAAGTTTCTTAGATCATATATAATTTAGTGTCCTCATTAAGAAAATAATATAAAAAAATTAATTTACTACCAAAAACAAGTATCAAGGCACACATGATGATAATGTATCTTAAACATCTCAAAGCTGAAACAAAGGAATCACAGTCTCTATTTTAAATAAAATCCCCCTTAAGTAAAAACAAGTAGGAGAGAAGTTAGGTTTAAACTATTCTTAATTAATGCCTTATACTGTTAGATAAATGATCTTGATTCAATAATATACATTTGCTTAAATGTTCATGGTGCAGAATTTAATTTCATGGGCTGTGCTCTGAAACTTCAGATAGGAAAGTCCTATCTTTCAGGTGCTAAAAATATACAAAGACTTTTCCAGAAGTAAATATCATTTTGAAAAGCTGTTAACCATTCAAAACTAAAGAATAAGATTAAGGAGAACACGAAAATAGATAAAATTAGTTGAAAGAATGGAAACCTTGAGATAAAATTTTAAATGTTTATTAAAGAAGATTTATAACTTCTTTTAAAGAAAGATTCTCCTAAAAAACTTGAAAAGGTAAGGTTCTCAGACTTCCAGTGGCTCTAACATGTGAGTTCCTTAGAATCTATAAACCATACCAAATGTTATTTCAACTGTTAAAATACATAAAATAGTTCAGCTTATTTAAAAGTCAAATTTAAAAATCAACTCATGTGCAACATAAGATTCAATCAAACCTTTAAATAATATACCTCTTACACTTGAAATGAAGGATTCTAGTCTCTCAAGCAACTCCAAATCTCTTTCAAAGTCATAAAAATGATGTTCAACCCAGTGCCGAAACACATTTAAGATCCTAAAAAAAAATGGAAAGAAACACATTTTAGCAAAACCTAAGCTTCTTCTACTTCTCTAATATCATAGTGACAACTTTATATACAAGGGCCAATATAACACTCAGAGTCTCTATTTTGTATTTAGTTAAAACCTTAAGTACTTCAATGATGTGAAAACCGGTCTCAAGACTAATTTATTGTTTTAAAATTATACTTTAAAAATATTTATAAGCATAAAAATTGTAGTTTCCATATTTAACTACCCCTTTATGCTTAGGAAAAGTAACTTTTCTTTATAGATATGTAGAAAATTCATCTTCTGTACAGTACAAACACTATTTTAAATTCTTAAATTGAAAAGGATTTTTTTAAAGATCTAAATTGATATATTTTTCACATAAAATGGCAAATCAAATAAGATTAGTGTATTTGTTTCCAAACTCAAGTGCTATCATCAGACTTCTGTTATCTACAGTTATGCCCACATTTCCTTATTTTATATCAAGATAAAAATATTTCTGACAGAGCTGTTTTGTTTTGTAGTATCTCAAAAATGACTCTTACAACCTTGCAAACAGAGATTTAATCTATCTGTATAAATATAACATTATATATAACAAATATAACACTACATAATGATAGTGTAAATTAATTACTTTAGAATTTTTTCTTCATTATTTTAAAAAATGACCATTTGTAGGTTAGCTTCTCTCCCCCCCCAACCCCACCTGACTTTAGTTTTTCTCCCAGGCTAAGAAAAAACTTTAAATTCCCAATCTTGGGGCGCCTGGGTGGCGCAGTCGGTTAAGCGTCCGACTTCAGCCAGGTCACGATCTCGCGGTCCGTGAGTTCGAGCCCCGCGTCGAGCTCTGGGCTGATGGCTCAGAGCCTGGAGCCTCTTTCCGATTCTGTGTCTCCCTCTCTCTCTGCCCCTCCCCTGTTCATGCTCTGTCTCTCTCTGTCCCAAAAATAAATAAACGTTGAAAAAAAAAATTTTTAATTCCCAATCTCTGTCATGTTATCTATAATAAAACAATCTTAAGTTACTGTGTGCCTGGTAGACTCGGTGGCTTAGAAAACATTTCAAAGAAACAAAACTGTTAACTTCTAGTTCACACTTAGGTCAATCTGTTACCCATTTCTGTCCTTCATAATTTCTACAGCAGCTAATGTAATTTTAAAATTAGTATCATGTACAGGAAAAAAAATCTCATAATTAGACTTCATCAAAATTAAAAACTTCCATTGACCAAAAGACATTATTAAGAAAATGTAAACAGATGGGGCACCTGGGTGGTTCACTCAGTTAAGCATCTGACTTCCAATTGGGTCATGATCTCACAGCTCGTGAGTTCGAGCCCTGCATCAGGCTCTGTGC
Organism: Prionailurus viverrinus; assembly: GCF_022837055.1. Lineage (NCBI taxonomy): Eukaryota > Metazoa > Chordata > Mammalia > Carnivora > Felidae > Prionailurus > Prionailurus viverrinus. The sequence continues at coordinate 93,654,847 of NC_062566.1, forward strand.
TGAAAGCTTAGAGCCTGGAGCCTGCTTCAGATTCTGTATCTCCCTCTCTGTCTGCCCCTCCCCCACTAGTGCTCTGTCTTTCAAATATAAATAAATGTAAAAAAAATTTTTTAAAAAGAAAAATGCAAATTAAAACTACAAAGACATACCACTATACCCCACCAGTTCAGCTAAAATATAAAGACTGACATAACTAAATGTTGGTGAGGATATGGAGCAACTGGAACTCTCATACATTGGTGGTAAGAGTGTAATAAAGAACAATCACTTTGGGGAAAGATTCGACAGTTTCTTTTAAAACCAAAAATATAAATACTCTACAAAGCTAGCCACTCCACTCTGAGTTATTTACCCAAGACATATGAAAAAATATATTCACAAAAGATTTATAAAATAAAGTTCATAGCAGCTTTATTCATAGTAATAAAAAACTGAAAAGAACCCAGGTGTCCTTCAGTGGGAAAAAAAATTGTGGTATATTCATATTGCTACCTTAGCAATAAAACAGAAGAAACTACTGACACAAGCAAAAACATGCTCAGAAGCATGATGAGTGAAAAATGTCAGACACAAAAGAGTACATAAGAATCCGTTTATATGAAATTCTAAAACAGATAAAACCAATCTATGGAGGAAGATGAATACTGCTTTGGGCAATGAGGACAAAAATTGATTAGAATAGGCATGAGGAAACTTTCTGAGGTGATGGGAACATTTATATCTTGAAAGGAGTTTGGATTATAGAAATGTATGTATTTGTTAAAATTCAACCAAAGTACATTTAAGATGTGATTGTTTTGGGGCTACTGGGGGGCAACTGGTTGAGCAACCAACTCGATTTTGACTCAGGTCAGCATCTTAGTTTATGAAATCAAGCCCCACATCAGGCTCTGTGCTGACAGCTCAGAGCCTGCTTGGGATTCTCTCTCCTCTTCTCTCCTACCCCTCTTCCACTCATGTGTGTGCATGTGTATGTACATGTACTCACTCTTTAAATAAACTTAAAAAAAAGATGCAAAAGTACACTAAACAAATAATGCACTTTTAATGATATACAAATTGAAGTATTTAAGAAGTGTACTTTGAAATACATCCCCTAAATTTGACGATTAATGGACCAAAAGAATAATAAATGAATATATGTGTGATAAAATAAATATAGCAAAATTAACAGTATATCTAGGTGGTGGATGTATGAACTCTCACTGTAAAATTCTCTCAAACTTCATTTATGTTAAAAATTTTGCAATACAACAATAGAAAATGTTACAATCATTATAAAAATTACCATCATTGCTAAAAATTCTTTAATGTTTGTAGGACTATTTTAACAACCTGGCTTGTATTTCAAGGCCATCTTGAATTCCACCCCATTCATTCCATATAGTTAATACCACCTACTACTTCTTGCAATACATTGTCTTCATTTCTGTTGAGTTAGTTTCCGTACTTATTTCGTTTGCACACCATTCTCACTTTTGTCTTCTTGCCTTTGTTCATACTATTTCCCAGGACCTTGAATACCTATGGTCATTTTCTGCCTACCTAAATCCTATACACCCTTTAGGGGCACTCAGATTTACCTCTTCCAAGATGGCTTCCCCTAGCTAATCTTAGCTATTGCTCAAATTATATAGGGATATATTTTTTAAAGCCACTTAAACATTTAAAATAGAATACATAACTATTATTACCGAACACAGAGCTCAAATTCACAACCCCAAAATCAAGAGTTGCATGCTCTGACTGAGCCAGCCAGGTACCCCTTAAATTTTTTAAAGTTTTGGCTGAGAGTCATGTAGCTGGGAACTCTATCATTTCTCTGAAACTACATTCATTTGTGACAATTATCCTGGAAAATAAATCATATACTCAGTTCCAAAGTTGTAATTTATTAGTTAGCAATAATCAAGGAATCTTAATATTTACAAAGAAAAAAATATTTAGATCATGTACAGTTAGGGACTGTAAAGAGAGCTAGTCAAAGGAGCTTCCAATTTCCAATCTCAGTGGTATAAAAAACGAACACGGGCTTAAGAAGTCAGAATGGAGTCTGAAACCTGTCCTGCTGTTCTCTTTATATGACCTATCTCAAATTACTTTATCTTGCTAAGTTTCAATTTCCTCATATAAGTTTCAATTTCTTTCATATATAAAGTAGTAACTGTGTTATGAGGATGAGATAAAAACGATAAGGCATTTAGGTACACAGTGAGTACCTAACAGCTAGCAGCTGCTATTATCAATTAACATTTTTAGAAATTGCTGAAATGATTTTTTAGATGAAGTAATAAATGTCTATGTTTTGTGTGAGAATAATGGGGAAAGAGCTATAGATTCCATAAATATCATAAACTATAAAATAGCCCAGAATTACTAGATGATCACAAAGGAGGAGGAGCAAAGTTGACAGTAGGCACACTCACATAAAATTTTATAATTTTTACTTAATAGGTATCCTGGTATGCTAACTGTATATTGAAAATTGAACAGCACATAAAAAATAAAATATTCAGGCCAAACCTAAGTTGTACTGGTTGGACATATTCCTTGCGAAACCTTTTAAGGTCTGCACTGATTGGCTGTTCGCCTTTCTCTACTGCCAATTTATCTGCTTCAGTAGGTTCTGGCTCTGGAATTTCAAATCTAAGAAAAAAAAGAAGCAAAATGAGAGAAATTTTTTTGTTTCATATACAAATGAAAAGGATTTAAAATACAACAGAAAAAATATTTTATTTAAGCAACTTTCTTTCTTATCATTTATGTGTAAAGTGCAATTACTGATAAACTTTCCCTGAAGTATTACATACTGTAAGAAATTGTTCTTTAGCTATACAGTAGGAAGGTTTAATATTCTTACTTTTATCAAAACAAGTTTGGTAACTACTACTGATCAATACAGAAAAGGTCAATTAAAAAGATCAAGCTATATAAAAATAATCTATAAGGAGAAAAACTTTCTTAAATGATGTAAGAGAATTGGTATATCTAATAATCTGTCCTTAATATTTATTTTGTTAAAATTAAAGTAGACATAAACTTCCTTAAATGACTATACATACAAGAGAAGGCCCAAACTGAATTTTAAACAATATTTGAAGAACACACTTAAGTGGATAAGGTAACAATCAAAGCTAAAACAAACAAATAAAAGGAAACCTTGCCCAATCATAGGAAATATAGCTAAAATAGGAGTCTAAGAAATGTGCTTTTCTTATTTTGGACATGGAAATACAACTAACTAGATCTTCACAGCACATTACACTGATTCAGTCTGGTAAACTTAGTTTCACAGTACAATATAATGATACAGGTGAAGATGTAATTCTGGTATTAGGTTTTTATATGTGAAACAAAAATTATTTTGGAGCCCAGACACTACCTAAGAAGAAAAATTCAATCCAAAACTTAGAGTTTTTAAAAAACTAATCATAATGAAGGAACTGTTAATTTTTTTACATATAAGACTTTAATTATGTTTTTAATAAGAATATTTATCTTTTGGAAAATGAAAATGAAAATATTTACAGATGAAATATGTTGTGTAGGATTTACTTCTAAATAATCCTGGGTTAGAGTATTGAAGTCAGTAGGGAAAGAGATGAAAAATGGGTTGATAATTACTGAAGCTGGTTGATGAATAAATGGGGTTTACTGTACTCTTCCATTTACTCTTTTATATGGTTTGAAATTTTCTTTAGTAAAAAGTCTATTTTAAAGTGACAAGTAAAAAAGTCTCTTTTAAGGAAGTTTTTATTGCCCCCCAAAAACTCATTTAAACACATACTCAAAATTAGGTCTTTTTGATTACCACTATAAATATTGCTATGATCTGAAGAGACCTCTGTTATAAAAGATATTTCAATGAGCACATTGTTTGAAGAGAACAGTAATACTACTAATTTAATGCCAAATATATTATGTTCAAAAACTAGCTGAGCACATACTAGGTCCCCATCACTTTGCAAGGAACAAAGTAGTTAACTTTTTATCAAGTGTTAAGTAAAATAAATCTTTTTCTTACCGTTCAATCAGTAAGCTTAGTAATTCCTGTGGTTTACAAAATGAACGGTATGTAGTAAGAAAAGTACGGACAAAATTGGGATCTGAAAAGATAAAGAGTATAAAATGGGACGTATGTTCAATTTATTCAGTTTCATTAATTCAAAGTAGCATATTTTGGAGGACTTCCTCCTTTTTTTTTCAATGTTAATTTACTTTTGAGACAGAGAGACAGAGAGAGAGAGAGAGAGAGAGAGAGAGAGAGAGAGAGAGCGCGCACGCGTGAGAGCAGGAGAGGGGCAGAGACAGAGAGGGAGATACAGAATCTGAAACAGGTTCCAGGCTCTGAGGTGTCAGCAAAGAGCCCAATGTAGGGCTTGAACTCTGAACAATAAGATCGTGACCTCAGCAGAAGTCAGAAGCTTAACCTACTGAGCCACCCAGGTGCCCCTTTTCCTTTTTCTTTTTATTCTGGTTCCTCCCACCATGGTCTTCCTGCCAATTATGGGATTTCTTTTTTTTTTTTAATTAAAAACAATTTTTAATGTTTATTATTTTTGAGGGACAGAGAGAGACAGAGCACGAGCAGGGGAGGGGCAGAAAGAGAGGGAAACACAGAACCCACAGCAGGCTCCAGGCTCTGTCTGAACAGAGCCCGACGCAGGGCTCGAAACCCACAAACCGTAAGATCGTGACCTCAGCCAAAGTTGGATACTTAACCAACTGAGCCCCCCAGGCACCCCATGGTATTTCTTGATAAATGAGGACTGTTTTCCAATTTAAGAGTCATACAATTTTTATGAATATTTAATAATTAATGAAGTTAACAATATTATACATATATATTTTTAAGTTTATTTTCAGAGAGAGAGAGAGAGAGAGAGAGAGCGAGCGAGCGCACAGTGGGGGATGGGCAGAGAGAGAGAGGGAAAAAGAGAAAATCCCAAGCAGGCTCTGCACTGTCAGTGCAGAGCCCGACGTGGGGCTCAAACCCATGAACCGTGAGATCATGACCTGAGCCAAGTCAGACGCTTCACCAACTAAGCCACCCCATGTGCACCAACAATACTGTATTTTACAGACATTTAATTAGTTATTTATTCCCTTTGATCCTATGGAATTCTTTTTATATTTTAGAAGCAATCCTTTTTTTTCCATGCCTCAAGCATTTTTTTCTTTTTGCTTCAAGTTTTTAAAAAAAATTCTAGTTAGTTAACATACAGGGTAATATTGCTTCAGGAGTAGAATTTAGTGATTCATCACTTATGTACAAAAACTGGTGCTTATCACAAGTGGCAAACTTTTTTTTTAAGTTTATTTATTTATTTGGAGAGAGACAGACAGCACAAGCAGGGAAGGAACAGAGAGGAGGGGGCGGGGGGGGGAGAGACAGAATCCCAAGCAGGCCCTGTTCTGTCAGCACACAGCCAGATGTGGGGCTCGAACTCACAAACTGTGAGATCATGACCTGAGTCAAAATCAAGAGTCAGACGCTTAACAGACTGAGCCACTCGGGTGCCCCAAAAATGGCACAACCCAGGTAAGCAAGCATTTGTAATGAGTTTCACATACCTGCATACATATGATATGTTAACCTTTCAATTAATTTCACCACAGTTCCTCCTTTAATGATGGGAATTCCACTTCTACTTTGCAAGTTGTCTTCAAAAACAATGTTTTCCTCAGAGTCTTTTACCACAAAACGATACACTTCAGGACTTGGTAATCTCAATGGCTGCTCATTTTCTTCTTTCAATAACACTGAATCTAGCATTCGATCTAGTGTACTACGATAGTGAAGAGAAATAAGTGCGGCCATCCAATTATTTTTCTCTTCAGCAGACTTAGCAGCAAATATTATGCTGTTTTCATCTTTGGATACTATTTCAAAAGCATGTTTAAACTCACAGGTATCTTCTTTATCACATATTTGTATTTTCCTCATGACAAATTTTTCTTTTAATCTGTATTCTGCACTACTGTAACCTGGAAGGCGTGACTGGCTATGATTGGGCTTACAGCTAATCATTAAGCCATCAAAGAGAAAAATATGCCGTTCATGTTTAGCACCAATTCGTGTCAATGGACCTTCCATAATGAATTCATTACAACACTGTCCAATATCTTTGCCTTCCCATCCATCTATGTTTTTCTGAATTTCATTCATTTTTTTAATAGCCAGATGCTTGCTTCTTAAGTGACGATTGTAAAAAGGGCAAATAGGATCCCTAAAAAAAAAAAAAAAAAAAAAAAAAAAGATAAATTTAGCTTTTTCAATGACTAAGCAATCCAAATTTCTTTAAGCTACCTCAAATCAAGTGATAAAAATATTAAATAATCAAACACTAGATTTTGCGCTCAGCATTACTTCCTCCTACTAACTTTGCCACAACAGACACATGCCTCAATTTCATTATTGTGAAAGAAAAGTACTACAGAAACTGTATTTCATTCCAAATGCCATAAGAACTAAAGTTACAAAGAATCCTAAATTTCTTATATAACATACAAAAGTGACTATATTTAATAAAATTTTAAAAGATATACTATCTCAACAATATGACAATACCAATTAAATTTTTTTTTTAATTTGAGAGAGAGACAGGGAGAGAGAGTTTGAGTGGGGACAGAAGGTGGGGGAGAGAGGGAGAGAGAGAGAGAGAGAGAGAGAGAGAATCTCAAATAGGTTCCATACCCAGGGCAGAGCCCATCACAGGGCTTGATTCCAGGACCCTGAGACCATGACCTGAGCCAAAATCAAGAGCCGGACGCTCAAGTGACTGAGGCACCCCGGCGCTCCTGACAATGCCAATTTTAAGCTCAAAGACCAAAAGAAAAATGTAAGACAAAAGTATAACTTTCAAGAAAGCAATTATCACTACGAATAAGACTTCTCTTAAAAAATTAGGCATCAGATCTATAAATGAAGTATGCAGAAGCATTCATATTTTCAACAGTTTGGAATTACCCAGGTCGGCGTCTAGGTGAATACTGCTTGTAAATTCGGTCCATACTACCTTGGAGATTCATAAGAGCAGTAATAGCTTGGTTCAAACATTCTCTGTCTTCCTGCTCTTCACTACATGCTTTCAATTGCTAAAAAAAACAAACAAATATTAAACCTGCATTGTTCAATTCTTTCTTTTCTTATAGTTAGAGGAAAGAGCAACAAAAATTATTAACTCTAAATGAATTTTAAATATGCTTAATAATATGCTTAATATATGCTTAATAAAACCAGTTATACTTTTATTTCATTACATACCTGATCTCTCAAAACCAACTCTCTTTCTACATATGTAAATATAATACACATATAAAGTACTACGCCAGAGCAATCAGAAAAAGAAGCAAGTGTGAAAAACATTTGGACATTTTCCAGATACATAAAAATAGTTTGAAATATGCAAAACATGAAGCTTACAGGTTGCTTTTGTTAGTAACTATAAGATAACCACATAAGTTATTACATATTCTTGAATGATTAAGTTCTTATGTTTCAGAAATGTCTAAAAGCTTGCATATCTTTGTTATATAACATAATCAAGTATACAAAATTAAGCAACCCAATCCATCATAAACTTTTCTGCAAACAGCATCTTTGAGATTCAACTGGTATCTTTTACAACATAAAATTCAACCACTGTAGTAAATATCAAGAAACCATGAAATCCAATATTCTATCTCATTAACACTTAGAAATAAGGTTTATAAATTTTTAACAACTCTGGCTTTATTGGACTTATCCAACATTTCTCTTGTATCTCACTCTCAAAATGAAAGAAAATTTACCTTGTAATAAATAATTCAGTTTGGATGATGATCCAATGTTTTTGTTTTTGTTTTTGTTTTTTTTTGAAGAAAGAACACAAGCAGAGGAGACACAGAGAGAGAGAGAGAGAGAGAGAGAGGGAGAGAGAAGGAGAAGGAGAGGGAGAGGGACAGGAAGAGGGAGAGAAAGAGAGGGAGAGGGAGAGAGGGAGAGGGAGAGGGAGAGGGAGAGAGAGAGAGAGAGAGAGAGAGAGAGAGAGAATCCTAAGCAAGCTCCACACTCAGCATGGAGCCCAACATGGGGCTCAATCCCACAATCGTGGGATCATGAACTCAGGTGAAATCAAGGGTCAGACATTCACCTGACTGAGCCACCCAGGCACCCCTCCAACATTTCAATTTGCTTGACAAAAGAAGTCAAAGTGGAGCATTATGTAGATATTATATACAGATTATATAGATACAAAAATACATTTATGCAAGAACAAATATGGAAAACTTATAATCACTTCTTTCAGAAAATTTTTAAAAATTTAAACCTATTTTATGATTTTAAACTACCTTACTAGAAATTTTGTGATAAATTTTCCTGATATTCCAAGAACAGTCTGAAAACCATTCAATAATGATCCCCTTTCCTCAGCAAGGAACTGAATAAATATTGTTTGAGTGCTAGGTCATTACCTTTTTTAAGTTTACTTATTTTTTAGTAATCTCTATACCCAACATGGGGCTCAAACTCATGACCCTGAGGTCAAGAGCTGCATGTTCTTCTGACTGAGCCAGCCAGGCTTTCCTAGGTCCATTACCTTTCATTTATATATCCTAAAAATTATTCTCCAGAACACAGAACCATCTGTGGCATGTTTTGAGATACATGTAGAAGTCTTATTACCAAAAGATCAGCAATATAAACACTTGAAGAGACTATCATTAGAAATAAAGCCTTAATTTCTAGATTAAGAAATAAGAAATTGAGAGGATGAAAGTAAAAGAGGCAAAATACCAAAGAAATTGGAAAAGGATCAGGGCTTGGTCATTCGGACTTCTAAAGGTGAAACATTACTAGCCAAATCACTTATTTTGCTGCTTTAAAGATTTCTTCCAAAAGATTCTTCTCAGCTCTACTCTAAAACATTTCCTTAGTAAATATGGGTATTGATGATATAAAATGCTTAATTACAGTTTTTTTCTTACTGCTTCTGTCAATCCAAATTTCAAATTATCTCTAACAATGACAGTCTACCAAAATGAGAGCTGCTCTTCTATTTAGGTGTATGAGGATACTATTTCTACAGTCTACTTAGTCTTCAGGCTGCTCAAACTCATCTATATAAATGGCCATGTCTTTTCTAAATATCCATGTTATAATTAAAGGCTGTCAAGGAGCAGGAAAAAAAGGATATTTCAAGGATATTTCAGGGTATTTAAAGCATAGGATTTCCTAGTGATCAAAGTATGTAAAGCAGTGGCTCTGTTTGCAATGATCTTAGTTCACCAATTTGCTAAACATTTCCTGAACTTTAATTAAGATCAGTGAGATTTAATAAACATCAAATAAATACCCAAGCTATCTATAGACATTTGAAAGAATGTATTCTAAACATCTTACGGCAACACAGAAATTACCATACTGAACTACTTACAAATAAGCCAAGCTCTTTCACATCTCTATGGCTTTCTATAGGGTTTCTCTGCTCCTCCTTATCCACCTGACAAATTAGCCTCTGGACAGCTCAAATGCCTCTTCTCTATGAAACTCTTCCTTTTTCTCCCTCCTTATATTCTCTTAAAATAATATCAAATTTATAAAAAATTTATGAAAACAATACAAATAATTCCTGTATAATAGGAGTAACCAACTTTTAACATTTTGCTACATATGCTTGCTTATTCTGTGTGAGGGTATGTGCACCATTTTACCCCTGAACTATTTGAGAGTAGTGTGTGATGCTATCCTTTCAGTTCCTTGCTGAGGAAGGAGAACCACTGCTAGTTTTGAGATGGTTTTTGGAATACAAGGAAAACTTAAGAGATACACAAATTACTCTCAAATACTATCATTCCCCTTCATTCCTTTAATATGCCAGCAGTGCAACTTATAGCAAAGATACTCTTCTATGGTAGTGACTGACTTCAGGAGATGTAACATTCATGAAGTTCTATTATCTAATTTTGTGCATATCCAATTTTGTCAATGTCCTGATAATCCTTAGAGTAATTTTCTGTCCAATACAGGATGCAGTCAGGTTTCTACTGGCTCTCTCTTTTTTCCAGTTTTATTAAGATATAATTGACATACAGCACTACCTAAGTTTACCATACACAACATGATTTGATTTACACATATTGTGATTTACTGCCACTCTTAATCTGCAAAAGCTCCTCAGCATTTACCTTTCATTGCTCCCCAAAATAAATTACACACCAGAGTAGGATAAAAGTCCCTACATCCCCAAAGCCCGTATTAATTTTTTTCTTACTTCCCTAGACATTGTTACTCCTGCCTCAGCAATTCCACAGTACTACTTCTTAGACACTTAATTACATTTACTTGTTGTAATTATTTGTTTAATGTTTATTTTCTTCACTAAGCCATGAATTCCTTAAACCCTGGGATATGTTTTATTTACTTTTATGTTTATTTATGTTTTGAGAGAGCGAGTGAAAGACAGAGTGTGTGTGCTCAAGCAGGGGAGGGGCAGAAGGAGAGGGAGAAAGAAGTCCCAAGCAGGCTCTGTGCTGACAGTGCAGAGCTTGACACAGGGCTCAAACTCATCAACAGTGAGATCATGGCCAGAGCCGAAACCAACAGTCAGACACTCAACCAACTGGGCCACCTATACTACATGGTAGATATCCAAAGGTAATTAGAATGAATGACTACTGTATAAATACTTATAATTTTGTTAAATGTTTAGACAAATAACAGCAATACACATTTACTTAGTTCTTACTCTATGCATGCTCTTTTATGCATTACCTTACTTAATCTTTGGTACAACTCTGTAAGACAGGCTCTATGATTATACATATTACAAATGAAGAAACCAAGGTACAGAAAGGTTAAGTAATTCACCCAAGATAAACAGCAGAGTACATTCAAACCCAGAAATTCCGATTCCAGGGTTCATGTTTTTTGCTGTGCACTACACTCACTGCCTATCTACAATGATGCAGACACTATGCAAAACACTGGTTTCTGCCTAAATCTGGTGACCATGAGTTGAAGGGGACCCCCTCAATGTTAAAACAAACTGGATAATTACACAGTTTAAGAAATAAAATGAAGTTGGTGTGCTTTGGAAAAGAGGTCAAGGAGAGAAATGTCCTTTCAATATATGCCTAAACTAAGGAATAAAGTGGAAATGATCTTTCATTAAGATGTAGTATCTTATTGGGAATACAAGCTGGCACAGCCACTCTGGAAAACAGTATGGAGGTTCCTCAAAAAACTAAAAATAGAACTACCCTACAACCCAGCAACTGCACTACTAAGCAGTTATCCATGGGATACAGGTGTGCTGTTTCAAAGGGACACATGCACCCCTATGTTTATAGCAGCACTATCAACAATAGCCAAAGAATGGAAAGAGCCCAAAAATGTCCATCGATGGATGAATGTATAAAGAAAATGTGGTATATATACAATGGAGTATTACTTGACAATCAAAAAGAATGAAATCTTGCCATTTGCAACTACATGGATGGAACTGGAGGGTATTACGCTAAGTGAAATTAGAGAAAGACAAAAATCATATGACTTCATATGACTACAAAAACAGGGAAGGGGACAAAACAGAAGAGACTCACAAATATGGAGAACAAACTGATGGTTACTGGAGGGGTTGTGGGAGGGGGGATGGGCTAAATGGGTAAGAGGCATTAAGGAATCTACTCCTGAAATCACTGTTTCACTAACTGCTAACTAATTTGGATGTAAATTTTAAAAAATAAAAAATAAAATTTTTTAAAAAGATGTAATATCTTATGAACTTGACTAAAGAATATATTCCTTGCTTACTTGATAATCATTATTCTCCTTACTTGTCTATAAGTATATCCCGAGATTTTACACACCATGTAAGTTTTTTCTTTATGAGACTTCTTGAAATACTTATCATGATTCTCTTGAATTCCTATAAAAATGCTGTATCTACTATGGATGTCTGTGTGCCTGAAGGTAAATTATAATAAATTATACATTTGTTTCTAATTCATTATACTGGGAATGCAGTCTTGGTGTGAAATAATATATGTGATCAATTCTTTTTTTTGTAATAATAAAGTTCTCTCAACATTTTCATAAAAATAGTGTTTTAGTAATTTGGTGAGAATTCAACTCATTAAAACCCTATCACTTTTCTTTATATGCTTTGAAAAAAAAAATGCATGATCTTCCTTAGGATGTCCTTGAATCATGTGTCAGCACTGAAAGAATACTAATTATGTAGCAAAATATTTCTTGTAGTCTTTTTCAATAGATAGAACATTTCTCTTAATAGAGATTATCTCAAGGTCTTACTGTTATAATACACTCACACACAGGAACACAAAGCCAGTGACAAAGCAAATGTTACATAATCTTAAGAATTAGTGAACCTAGGTGAAGGGAGCACACTATACTATTTTTGCACCTCTTCTCTGTTTTTCAAAGTAAAAAAGTATTTCCTAAAGAAACTCAATCGTCTCATATCGAAATACTGTCTTCTCTTTCCCAATGAGCCTCATTAGAATTATTACAAATAGGTCTTCCTGTTAAGCTTTAAATTAAATTAAGAAGGATTATGTTCTCTTGATAGGAGACTTTTTATTCTTTCCATGACTAAATTTCCAAGGAATGACCAGAGAAGCAAAGAATGTTACTTGGCCTTGAACACATCAATTGTGAAGTGAGACCAGATAAGTTCTTACCAACAGAAGAATAAACAGAGAATATGCTAGAAAATAACAAAGTTACTTATAAACCAGGAAATGAATTATTTTTTTCTTGTTCCTCTTACATAAGGATTGAATTATGTATTAAGAAAAAAATCTATAATTTATCTGAGAAAAAAATTAAAAAATGAAAGTAGTTTGTCATCAACCTCAGAAAGGTTAAGTTTGAAAAGAACCAAAAAGAAATATATTACCTATAAGATGAACTTTAAAGTACTGCTATGAATAACAATAATATAACAATTCACTGTAAAGTAATTTCAAATAAACTATAAGTGATATACTGTAATTTCTCCTTATGTAGTCATTTTTCTATTTTGTTTATCATAAATTCTGGTTCTGGGAAATAAAAGTTGAATAATACTTATTTTTTTAATTTTTTTAATGTTTATTTTTGAGACAGAGAGAGAGCATGAGCAGGGGAGGGGCAGAGAGAGAGAGGGAGACACAGAATGTGAGGCAGGCTCCAGGCTCTGAGCTATCAGCACAGAGCCCGACACGGGGCTCGAACTCACGAACTATGAGATCATGACCCAAGCCGAAGTCAGATGCTTAACCGACTGAGCCACCCAGGCGCCCCAAAAGTTGAATAATATTTAAATGCTATGTCCACAAATAAATATTCCTTGGTATATGACTGAAGCAAATACTTCAGATTAAAACAGGTTTAAAACTGCTCCAGGATTGTGCTTTCTATTCCCTAAGGAATGTGACAGCCTTAAGTTACACTGGCCTAGCTTTCTTTCTTATGGTTCTCTTCCCAAAGTAAGCTTAACATGAAATGAAATTTCATTTGGATGAGTACTTGAGCCAAACAATATCACAAAAAGGCAATCTACAGAATGGAAGAAAATATTTGCATCTGATATATATGATAAAGTACTAATATCCATAATATATAAAGAACTCCTATAACACAACAACAAAAATGTAACCCCCCCCCCCCCAAATAGCAAAGGATTTAAATAGGTATTTATCACAAGAAGATACACAAATGACTAACAAGCATATGAAGAGATGCTCACCATTACTAATCATTAGGGAAATGCAAATCAAAACCACAATGAGATACCACCTCACATTCATTAGGACAGCTATTATAAAAAACCAAAATTACAGGGGCACCTGGGTGCCTCAGTCGGTTAAATGTCTGACTTCAGCTCAGGTCATGATCTCATGGTTAGTGAGTTCAAGCCCCACGTCAAGCTCTGTGCTGATAGCTCAGAGCCTGGAGCCTGCTTCAGATTCTGTGTCTCTGTCTCTCTGTGCCCCTCCCCGCCATGCTCTCTCTCAAAAACTAATAAACATTTAAAAACGGGGCGCCTGGGTGGCGCAGTCGGTTAAGCGTCCGACTTCAGCCAGGTCACGATCTCGCGGTCAGTGAGTTCGAGCCCCGCGTCGGGCTCTGGGCTGATGGCTCAGAGCCTGGAGCCTGTTTCAGATTCTGTGTCTCCCTCTCTCTCTGCCCCTCCCCCGTTCATGCTCTGTCTCTCTCTGTCCCAAAAATAAATAAACGTTGGAAAAAAAAATTTTTTTTAAAAATACAGACAATATCAAGTGTTGATGAGGATGTGGAGAAACTGGAATGCTTGTGCATGGCTGATGGAGATGTAAAATGGTATAGTGCTATGGGATAAAGTACAGTGATTCTTCAAAAAATTAAAAATAGAATTACCATCTGATTCAGCAATTCTATTTCTGGGTATATATCTCAAAGAACTGAAAGCAGACTCTTGAGGAGATATCTGTGTACCCATATTCACAGCAGCATTATTTACAATAGCCAAAGAACAGAAGTTACCCAAATGTCCAGTCACACAATGGCTCCATAACAACATACTTAGCATACTTAAAATGGTTAAGATGGTAAGTTTCATGTTATGTATATTTTACCGTAATTACAAACAATTTTATGTTTTAAAGAACCAACAGTATCAGGGGCACCTAAGTGACTTAGTTGAATGACTCTTGATTTCAGTTCGGGTCCTGATCTCACAGTTCATGAGACTGAGACCCATGTCGACTGAGCCCCACATTGGGCTCTGTGCTGACAGTGCAGAACCTACTCGGGATTCTTTCTCTCCTCCTCTTTCTCTGCCTCTCCCCAACTCATGTCATCTTCTCTCTCTCAAAATAAACAGCAAAAAAAAAGAAAAAAAACACAATAGTATCACAGTCAGAAAAGATTTAAGAGTAAAAAGTAGTTTCTCATCTGCTCATGTGATAATCCATTTAGCTTGTGTTTAGAATTACTCCTTATGTCAGTGTTTTTCAAACTGTCTGTCATAATCCATTAGTGGATCACCACCATTTTTAAAAAGAAACAGAACAGAATATAAACAGACACAGCACGAAATGTTAAGTAGCATTTCATGAAAGTTTTTGTTTCATATGTTTGTGTGTGTGTGTGTGTGTACACATACGTACATATACACTGATCGGATGTTAAATGCATTTCTCATTGTGGATCACTCCCACTATATAACATAAAGAATGATTCTCACAGGACAATAAATGCTAATAACTGGACCACATTCTACAATATTTGGGCCCTTGTGATCCCACTAATTGAATCGTATGCTTAGCAAGAATCAGTGTATGTTTCCAAATATGTTTATGCAAATTGTGCCTATATCGTAATTATGTAATTCAATTACTCACTACATAAGTCAAAGAAATAGGAGTATAAAAGGAGATATTTATATGAAAACTCAAATAATTTTAAAGGCAAGCTCCTTTAAAAAGGTATAAGGAAAATGACATAAAAATTTTGGAAAAATTATGAAAACCTAGGTTTTTGCACTCAAGATTGTTTTACAAACATTTTCAAGTTCATGTACCATCTAAAAGAAATGGAAAATAGAGGGGCGCCTGGGTGGTTCAGTTTGTTAAGTGACGGACTCTTTGTTTCAGCTTAGGTAATAATCTCACAGTTTGTGAGTTCAAGTCCTACATTGGGCTCTGTTTTGACTGTGCTGACAGTGCAGAGGCTGCTTGGGATTCTCTGTCTCCCTCTCTCTGCCCACCCCTCCACCTTTCTCTTTTTTTCTCAAAATAAATAAACTTAAACGCGCATTATAAAAAATAAATGGAAAATAGAAATCACAGAAGATAATTTTTGTGATATAAGAAAGATTCACAAAGAAAAGATTTTATCCTAAGTCAACAGATTAGCACATAAATACATACAAATGTTGATCTATAGGGGTTTTGTGTGTGTTTATGAGAATGAAATGTATATAATATTCAAAATGACTGTTTAATTAGCTGACCAACTTCAGTCCCAATTACGAGGACATGGAGTCCAGTGATTAACTGGTGGCAAAACAGCTACCAGGATCAGTCTCAAGATAAGTCAGGCCATCATTAGTAATGATGCAGACATAGCTGTAAAATTAACCCTGAAGATTTTAATTTTTTTAAATGTTTTTTTTTTTTAATGTTTTTACTTATTTTTGAGACAGAAAGAGACAGAGCATGATCAGGGGAGGAGCAGAGAGAGAGGGAGACACAGAATCTGAAGCAGGCTCCAGGCTCTTAGCTGTCAGCACAGAGCCCGACGCGGGGCTCGAACTCACGGACTGTGAGATCATGACCTGAGCCGAAGTCGGACGCCCAACCGACTGAGCCACCCAGGCACCCCTGAACATTTTAATTTTTTTAATGTTTTACTTATTTTTGAGAGAGAGTGAGAGTGAGTACAAATGGAGGAGGGACAGAGAGAGAAGGGACAGAGAATCCAAACTGGAGTCTGTGCTGACAGCAGTGAGCGCAACACAGGGTTTGAACCCACGAACTGTGAGATCGTGACCTGAGCCAAAGTCAGACGCTCAAATGACTGAGCCACCCAGGTGCCCTAACCTTGAAGATTTTAAAAACCAATCATCCAGATAGGGAAAAAAAAGTAAGCTTCAATTATAAAGTCAAACAAGGATTTTAAATATTGGCACATACTAGAAGGCAATTATAAGACTAATGATAGGACTTCCAATTAGACATGAACATTCTCCAAAAAATTTTAGAAATCTAAGTATACACCTAGGGCAGACAATATATTATTCATAATGAAGGCTGCAATTATTTTTATGAGCTCTTTAGAGATCCATTTATCTCCACAGAGACATTCAGAATCAAGATGTTCACCTATTTGTGCTCAAAAACTTTAGCATCACACATTATGGGTAATAAGACTTCATAAAGAAGAATTCCTGAGGGGCACCTGGGTGGCTTGGTTAGTTGAGCATCAGACTCTTGGTTATAGCTCAGGTCATGATCTCGCTGTTCATGGGATAGAGCCCCACATGGGATCCCACATGGGATTCTCTCTCCCTCTCTCTGCACCTCCTTTGCTTGCATGGTCTCTGTCACTTTCTTTTTTTTTAAATTTTTTTTTTTTTTTTCAACGTTTATTTATTTTTGGGACGGAGAGAGACAGAGCATGAACGGGGGAGGGGGCAGAGAGAGGGAGACACAGAATCGGAAACAGGCTCCAGGCTCCGAGCCATCAGCCCAGAGCCTGACGCGGGGCTCGAACTCACGGACCGTGAGATCGTGACCTGGCTGAAGTCGGACGCCCAACCGACTGCGCCACCCAGGCGCCCCATGTCACTTTCAAAATAAATCAATAAACTTTAAAAAAAAAAGAATTTTTTTTAATCTTTACTTATTTTTGAGAGAAAGAGAGACAGAGTGCAAGTGGGGGAGGAACAGAGAGAGAGGGAGACACAGAATCCGAAGCAGGCTCCAGGCTCTGAGGTGTCAGCACAGAGCCCAATGCAGAGCTCGAACTGGTGAACTGCGAGATCATGACCCGAGCCGAAGTCGGATGCCTAACCGAATGAGCCACCCAGGTGCCCCCAAAAAGAATTCTTGAGATAGCTTCTCATTAGAAATCACCAAATGAATTCCTTGCCTAGGTGCCTACAAGATACAGAGTTATTCTGGCTTTAATATTATTACTAAAGAGTTAGATGGAAAAAGTCTGAACAGGTTATCTAAAATAACAACTTGGTATCCTAAAGGAGATGTACAAAATACTTACGCAGAAAGATGCCTAGCTTCTAAAAAGTAATTTAAAATGTGGAAGGGGGTGCCTGGATGGCTCAGTGGGCAAAACGTCCGATTCCTGATTTCAGCTCAGGTCATGGTCTCAAGGTTTGTGAGACTGAGCCTCACACTGGGCTCTGCGACAGCCGGAGCCTGCTTGGGATTCCCTCTCTCTCTGCCCCTCCCCTGCTCACACACTCTCTCTCAAAGTAAATAAGTAAACTTCAAAAACTTTTTAAAAAAATGTTGCAGAAGAAAATTTTACTAAGCAAGATATTTTGAAATTACAAATGAAAAAGGGAACTAATCTGAAAGTAGACAAAAGTCCTAGATGTTAGCTGGAGTCAATGAAGATCAGTAGCTATGACATAGAGAAATTACAATGTATGGTACCCTGAAAATATCTATCTCTCCACATGCTGACTTGGGTAACAGTCCTAAAGATCAAGTTAAAGTGCAAAAGGAACGTGGAGTAGAAAAAGAAACATACACTCACGAATTGTGATGCCTATCTAAAGGCAGCAGATATTCTTTTGTAACTAAGTAGTAGTGCTTTAAAGGCTTCAAGGAATAAATAATGAGAAACCACCTGTATCTCATCAGTGAAACTATAACCCTTAGATTAAATATAGAATATACTCACTTTTAATTAATGCACAACAATAATAACAAATAGAAATATGGAATGCAAAGACAAGCCACAGGAGAGAAGATATTTAAAATGGCAAAAGACTTCAATAAAACTACAATAGTTATCTAGAAGGCCAATAAACATATACTCAAGCTCATTAATAATCAAGGAAATATAAATTAAAAACACCAGATACCATTATAAATATACCAGATGACCATTAATTTAAAAGTCTGAAAATATGCATAAAGAGCAACATAAACACTCATGCATTCTCTTAAGAGTGTAAACTGTACAACCCACTTTGGAAAACTGCTTGGCATTATCTATTACATTTGAAAATATGCACATCTTATAACCAAGCAATTTCATCTTTTAGTATATACTCTAGAGAAATAAAATGAATGCACATATGTACCAAGAGATATGTACAAGAATGTACATATCAAGCGTTATCAGCAATAGCAAAACACTGTTCATCAGCTAGGAAAAGGATAAATAAATTTGCAATTTATTCAAACAATGGAAGAAAAACTAGAAAAACATACAATATCAATAAATTTTACAAATATTACTTTAAGAGAAGATACAAGACACAAAATAATACATATAATATGAACTAATTTATAATTTATATCAAGTTCAGAAACAGGCTATATATATTTTTAGTGATATATATATATATATATATATATATATATGGTTAAACTGTAAAGAAAAGCATGTAAGTAAGTGCCATTCAAGTCGGCATTGTGGTTTACCTCTGGTGTGTTTATACATTCATTTATTATATAACATGTTTATATTTTACATTTTTCTATATGTAATATAATTTACTAAGTTTAATAAGTTTATACTTTATTTATTAGAACCTTTAACAATTCAATATATTTTTATGTTTACTGATCTTTAAAAAGAGTTCAAGTTTTACTGTAATTCTTTTTATATGTTGCTTGGGTTCTAGCTACGAGAGGAAGAATACTATACTGTGTGGAAAAAAGAAGTGCTTTTCTTAATAAGTTAAAATGATGGAAATTTAGACCAATGTTTTGCATTTTACTAATTAACGTAAGAGGCAAACCACTGTTATTGTGTGCCTTCAAAAATTAATGAAAAAGTAATCTCTATATTAGTACTTTGAAATTCTGTATTACAAAATGACAGATAAAGACATATTTTCCTCTCTCTACCACTTGGAAATGATATGAAGACAAGAAACATAGGGTTTTATCCATGGAAAAGAAGGTAGACATTTAAGGTACTTTATTTTTATGAATAGAAAGTATGAAAAATAATATGACCAGATTAAAACTAGTTGTTAAGCCTCATAAATGCAAGTAACTTTCGGTTCAGGAAGACTTCATCTTACCTTTAATAATTCAAAATAGTGCCAACAATGATATACAGGCACCAGCATAAGGCGTGGAAGGACATAACGAACTGCCTCTTTAAAACCATCAGCAATGGACTGTAAAGTAAAAAGATGTAACAGTATATCTCTGGTATCAAGAATGTACAACAGCAGTGCCTAACACAAGTAACTTTTTATTTAAAGTTTATTTGTTTTGAGAGAGAGAGAGAGAGCGCGCGTGTGCAAGTGGGGACAGGGCAGAGAGAGAGAGGGAGAGAGAGTTCCAAACAGATCCATGTGGTCAGCGCAGAGCCCAACATGGGGCTCAAACTCAGGAACCATGAGATCATGACCTGAGCTGAAGTCAGATGCTTAACTGAATGAGCCACCAAGGTGCCCCTTAACACAAAAAACTTTTAAAGAGATAAGATAACAGACTTAACCAAAACAATAATGGAAATCATGTTCTATATGGAAAGAGAAGCACTATAAAATCAAGGGTTTTTTCCTCCTTTATTAGATATATACATTTCTTCATCTCTTATACAGCCAAAATAACTTTCACAATAGTCCTATACAACTTTTTTTTCAAAAGTTTTGGCTTTCCCATACCCTAAAAGATTTTTGAAAGCTATGTATCCTCTTGCACATTTTTGTATCATCATTTGAAATATTTTAAGTGATTACAAAGGATGTATTTTTTGGAATGTTGCATACTGTAAACGTGATTTAAATATGTTTCACCAAACAATGATTAAATAAACTTCAAATTTAGCTTATTTTATGAAAACATCTCTCATATAACAACATTGACAAAGCCGATCTTCATTGTCAAAATAAACAGCTAGATCAGACAATGTCTTCAAAAAGTCTTGGCTGCATTCTTAAGTTCAAATACACGTTAATGTCACAGTCTGAAGTACAGAAACCATCTGAAAGAATCTATAACTGCTTCTAACATAGTGCATCCAGGTATGAGAACATCACAAGCCTTCCCTCTCCATTATTTCAATGTCCAATGAAAGATGAGGTACTCTTCGGGGTGCCTGGGTGGCTCAGTCGGTTAAGTGTCCAACATCGGCTCAGGTCATGCTCTCGCAGTTTGTGAGTTCGAGCCCCGCGTTGGGATCTGCTGACAGCTCAGACTCTGGAGTGTGTTTCAAATTCTGTGTCTCCCTCTCTCTCTGCCCCTCTCCCTGCTCATGCTCTGTCTCTCTCTCTCTCAAAAATAAATAAACATTAAAAACTTAAAAACAAAAAGATGAGGTACTTTTCTTTTAGGAAGTTAATATTCACCCTTGTAACAAACATCTTACTTCTTAATCCTCGGATAGTTAGATACAACAAGACAGAGATACGGCATGACATTTTAGCTACTGAGAATTTTTAACACAATTAAACCCACCTCCTGCTATTTGAAACCCTTTTGCTTTGTACTCAATGAATTCTCCTTCAAAAGCAAAAGTTTTGTGTTCTCCCTGGCTGGGACCCTGCAGGTTTTTATATTTTGGATCAATGCATAATGGGAAATTAAATATTGCTGGCAAGGGTAATGTGTAAGGAAAGTTGGAAGAGAAAATGCAAAAACACAAACAAGGTAGCAGGTAGGCTAGAAACTGATTCCCTGAAAGCTGTCTGTGCCCTTATATCACCTGAAAAATCTTAGTGAATAGCTAGGGTTAGGTATATCCCAGTTTTGAAAACTAATCGTCCACAGAATAAATGATTTTTTAAAATTTAGAAGGAATTTAAAAGTCACTCATATTGATTTTAAATGTCATTAAGGTTGACTTAAACTAGTATTTCTCCTCATTAGATAAATATAGAAAACAGCAATAAAGGAGGAAAAAATCTCATATGATGCTTTTGAAAGTATCCTCATAGGCAAGGGGTGCCTGGGTGGTTCAGTTGGTTAAGTGTCCGACTCTTGACTTTGGCTCAAGTCATGATCTCACAGTTCGTGAGATCGAGCTCCATCTAGGGCTCTGTGCTGAAAGCGTGGAGCCTGCTTGGGATTCTCTCTCTTTCTGCTCTTTCCCTACTCACTCTCTCGAAAAATAAAAATAAACTTTACAAAAAAAAAAAAGTGAAAATATCCTCATAGACAAACACTGCCATAATTCTCATAAATTGTTCACTGAAGTTAAATTATAATTTGTTCAATGGACTTGTTAACATAAGATGCACAGTCAACTTACTTTCCTAAAGATTAATTTCTTTCACCATTCAATTAATGAAAGTGATGTCAATCACTCGATATATTTTCATATATTTTATATATAATGCTTTAACTGGAACCAAGATGAAACTTAAAATTAAGTCTACAAAGATCACCTATATTGTTAATTAGCACTGAAATGGCTACTAAAGCATATTCTCAAGTGCTAATGCAATGTATATTTATAGTGTAAGAACCATAAATCACACAAGCAAATGTCTATTTAACATGTGCCAAATGTGCGTAGTGTATTCCCATTTGGTTTTTACAGTTTAAAACCATAAGAGATATACATTATGATCATTTCACAAATGAGCAAACCAAGTCTCAGAGATTAAGTGACTTGCTCAAGATAACACAATTACTGACTGGCCCAAAGCCAGAAGTTCTAACTCCAGAGCTCATGTTCTTAAAGTGTGCTATACATCTTCTAAACAAGTTTTTTTGTTTTCTGTTTTTCTTAACGAAGCATTACCTTCTTCACTTTACACTGAATGAGTCTTTTTAAAGTTAATACAATACAAGTGAGTTTGGCCTGAAAGGGTTTAATCTAAGTCTTTGAATTTCATTTCATATCTGCAGCAATAGCTTAAATAACTGGGTCCTAAACATTCAAATCGCACAGTAAGAACTCCTAATAAAATAGGAATGAAACAAGAAATGCAAAGATCTTACAGGCAGACTGTCCCATTTACATAATGTTTACTTTATGGCTTATATGAATATAGAATATTTAGCTTAAGAAAACTATTCCTTCATTGAAGTAAATTTTGAGAATTAGGTGTCATTTTTATTCCAAGTTGACAAATTACTCAGTGTAGAGTAGAAGTAGGAGACAATAAAGGGAATTCACACTGATGAAGGCAGAGGGATGGTAAGTTCAGTTTTGAACACATTATATTTGAATTGCTTGTGAGACATCCAAGTGAATTAGCTCAAAGGGCAGCTGGTTATATGAAAATGTACAGTCGCACGCACACACACACACACACACACACACACACACTGCTCCAAAGAGAGCAGTTTGAAAATACAGATAGGAAGTCATTAGCATATAGGCAACAGCTGAAGCAAAATGTACAGATAAACTTACCCAAGGAAAGCACAGAGGGGCAGAAAAGCAGGGGCTGATAACAGAAATTGGAAAACATCTACAATTAAGGAGACTAAGAAGAAATCAACGAAGTAAGATAAAAACGAGGACCAAGTATCAAGGGAGCCAAAAGGACAAGGAGGGGACTAACAAATACTACAGGCATAAATATGAAATAAAAATATCCACCGGACTTGGATATTGTATGGATATTACATGAGGATATTTTCCACTCTTTATGATTTCTGTT
Organism: Prionailurus viverrinus; assembly: GCF_022837055.1. Lineage (NCBI taxonomy): Eukaryota > Metazoa > Chordata > Mammalia > Carnivora > Felidae > Prionailurus > Prionailurus viverrinus. The sequence goes on from NC_062566.1 coordinate 93,678,147, forward strand.
CTAGGGAATTCTCTACTCTTTATGATTTCTTATTCCTGTGGGGAGTAAGATCCTGAAATAGCTCTGCATATTAATCTCTATATCCCAGACCTAGAATATGTCATATTCTTGTAGCAATCAGAATGTATAATAATATTCTAGAAAAGATTTCTACATTAAGAACAGACTGAAAGAACTCAAGACAAAAACAGAAGACAATCTAAAATAAGCTAACAGTGAACATATTTTGAAGTACTTGCAAATTATTTCCTTATGTGCTTTATGAAAAGATTCTAGAACTACAAATATTTGAAGGATAATATAGTGAAATATTTCTTTAGTTGCTTTATAAAAAAAATAACATTCAATTTAAGTTTACCTGAAAGTGTAGAGCCACTGCAGGTCTGGCCATCAACTTACTGAAATGTTCATTAAATTTTGGAGACAGAATATCCTGTGATAATGTTTCATAAGGATCAAATGCTTGCTCCTATTTTGTTTAAAAAGGAGAATGTGTTAGGTTTGAAAGAACATCTTTTCTACTAATACGGCACAGATTACTTAACGGCAAATTTTTATCAAGTCTTCAACTAAGTTTCAGAACTTTTTGCTTTCTACTTTTAAGGGGCAAACAATAACCAGGAAATTTTTTTAAATGTAAGTAATGATCTTGAGTGATAGATGCTGAGGTCTTAAAATAGGTGACTGAATCTGTGGTCAGAAGTTATCAAACTTAGTGCTTATGCACATTTATCCCCAGTAAATAGAGAGGATTTATTAGTAAAAGAAGGTTGGGATTTGAAATTTCAGTTAGGCTTACCTAGATTGAAATGAATTTATACTTAGGATACTTCCAAGGAAGCAAAATGTACCACTGTTTTATCCACTCCACACTTTTCAAAATTAGAAAAAGAAAGCAAAGACTAATATACAGTAAAATAACACAGCAGAAACTCCCCATATGTTGTACAATGTTTATATTTAAATACATTCCTATTATTTGATAATAATCAGTATCCTCAAAGTATAGAACTCAGAGATTTGTTTCATTTTTGTATTTTAAAAATATAGTATGTTTTTCAGAAAATAACAAATATTGGCGAGGATGCATAGCAACTGAAATCCGCATCCACTACCAGTGGGAATATAAAATGGTGTAGCCCTTGTGGAAAACAGCAAGTTCCTCAAAAAGCTAAACAAAAATTACCCTATGACCCAGCAATTCTACTACTGGATATGTACCCAAAAGAACTGAAAAAAGACTCAAACAGATACTTGTATGCCAATGTTCACTGCAGCAATATCCACTATAATCAAAAGATGGAAACACCAAAAGTGTCCATCATCAAATAAATGGATAAACAATACACGATATATACATACAATGGAATATTATTTAGTCATAGAAAGGGATGAGTTCTGATACATGTCATGATATGGTTGAACCCTGAAAACATGTTAAGTGAAATGAGCAGACACAAAAGAACAAATATTGTTATGATTCAGTATCTAGAATCAGCAAATTCACACAGACACAAAGTAGATTAGAGGTTACCAGGGCTCAGGAGGGAGGGAAGATATAGGGAACTACTGCTTAATGAGTTCAGAGTTTCAGTCTGGGCTAATAAAAAAGTTTCGGAAAAAGATAGTGGTAGTGGTCGTATAATATTGTGAATTTGATTAATGCCACTGAATTGTACACTTAAAAACGGTTAAAATGGCAAATTTTATGTTATATATATTTTTTTACTACAATAAAAAACAAAATAAAAATTAGAAAATACATGTTTTTGAATCATGATATCTTTAAGAGAACAGCAAGCAACCAGACTACAGATTAATATGCTAAGATATTATAATATAAAAACTTTCTAATAAGAACCAAGACTGAATATTTGGGTTAGGTATCAGTAACTGAATCTTTCTATACTATCAGTTTCATTATCTACAAAATGGATATAATAAAAGTAACGTATATTTTCAAAAATAGAGGCAGAGATTATAAAGTAAGAAAATCTTTTTACATGAAAACTAAAGAAAGCACTTTTAAAACCCTGTTTTCCAAAAGCAATAAAAATGGCCAATGAGTATACAAAGATGTTCAACATGATTAGTTTAAAAATTAAAACAAATTGAAGAATGAGGCTCTTTTTTTTTCTCATTAGACTGACCAAAATGAATGGAATAACACCTGGACTTAGTGAAGGTGTGGGGAAAAAAGAGCCACATATACTAGAACTTACCTGTAAGTAAATTTGGCAAAATGTTTCCAAGTTCTAAAAATTTCCTAATCTTTAGTACTACAATTTCATTTCTAGGAATACATCCTAAAATAATTATTAGACTATGAAGACAATGTAGATACGTTTGTTACAGTACTGTTTACAATAACAAAAAATGGAAACAACTTACATGCTTATTAATAGTAAGAAATTAAAATATGTTATTGTGTCTCCATATAACATGTTACTAATTCAGACTTCAAAAACAGTATTGAAGGAAGGGTAGTGGGACTGGAGAAACAGGTGAAGGGGATGTGGGGCACAAACATCCAGTTATAATGGGAGCAAATCACAGAAATGAAAAGTATAGCATAGGGAATATAGTCAATAATATTACAATAATGTTGTATGGTGACAGATGGTTAACTACACATATAGCAGTGAACACTGTGTAATGTATAGAATTGTTGAGTTTACACATAATCTAATGTAACATATGTCAACTAATCTTCAACTAATATATAAAAAAATTATGTGTAAGTCTACTAACATGGAAAAGGTTCATGATGTATTGAGAACAGCAGATTTTATAATAGTAACAGCCTATTTTTGTAAATAAATGAGTTTGTATGTACATATAGAAAAACATTTTTAAGGATTAAGTAATGTATGTTGTAAGGATAAGTTATCTCTGGGTGTTGCAAAATGGAGTGATTTTCATTTTATTTGCCTTTATTTTCCTGAATATTTTTACAATGAACTACATTACTTTTATAATCATTTAAAAGACAAAATGATTTTCACTTTGGGGAAAAAAAAATTGAAACATAAACTTCCTTTTCAATTTTTGGAAATTAAGACCAAGATCTACAAAAGCTAAATAGCTATGGTCAATAAAATTTATTTTCTTTCACCTTTAATGCACGTGCCATTAAAAAAAATCCTAAATGCTACTACTCAACCAACTTTCACTATAAATAGCATCATAAATACACTATAAAAAGTGTCACTAAAAATATAGACAATTTAGTTTGCTACTGGCTAAACCTTAAGTATTGTTTTACAGTAGTCAGCAATATCCTCTAATTTTCACAAAGAATATCTTACTAAATTTCTTAATACACCATTTAGGAATTTGAGAATTTGAGAATTATCAAGTAGTTTTGTAAACTTACTTCTGCCAAATCTTCAAAACAGCTGCCAGCTAATGGATGAGGGCTGCTTTCATCAGTCATTTCAACTGTGTCTTCAATAAGACCTAGAAGTTTCACGGTCAATTCATGTATATCTGAAATGTTACTGAAAATCCTTTCAATATCCTGAAAAAAAGAAAAAGGTTAAGATATATGAGGTTGAAATTCTGTTTAAAAATTATAAAATATAAGTACTATAAGTGTTAAGGGTGTATTTTCACTCAATGCATACTTATATATTACAAGACATGATATATTCTATAACAAAGCAAAAGTTAATCATGAATACAGAAGTGAAATAAAAAACTTCTTGGATTACACATAGTAAACTCACTGTAAAATACAGACTGTAGATAGTTTTGTTTAATAATTCTAAAACTCATACTGTGGATGAATCTATGCATTCATAAAGAATCCTGGCATTTGAGTATTTTAAAATTGGTTAAGAGGCTAAAAATCTTGATTAAAGTCTTATAGAGCTGGTTAATGACAAAAGCTGGGATCAAAATGAAGGTCTGATTCCTAACCCAGATACAACCCAGTTTCACAATTTGTGATCAGCCTATCTTCTGAATTTGAGGAGGAATTAAAGACTTCATTCAAGCTTTCATGTGTGAATTACATCAGGATTAAGAAATGTTAAGTCCTTTGGACACAGACTCTATACTGACTGTGCAGGTTATGGCCAACTATCATTCAGTCTTCCATCTTTTTTTTTTTTTTTTTAAGATTTTATTTTTAAGTAATCTCCACATCCAACGTGGGGTTCGAACTTAAAACGCCAAGATCAAGAAAGAGTCTCATGCTCCACTAACTAAGCCAGCCAAGTGCCCCCCGCTCTTCCATCTCGTAATGGAAACATCACAGGCTATAGAACCTGACAGACCTCAGCATGGATCTTAGCCCCGCACTTGCTAGATAAATGACTCTGGATTAGGTCACTGAGTATGTTTCAGGCACTATTATAAGTACTTGACAAGTAATCTCACAACAGCCTTATTAGATAGGTACTATCATTATCCTCATTTTTACAAATGAGGAAACCAGCTCAGAGCAGGTAAGTAATTTGCTCAGGATCACACAGCTGGTATACTAACATCTACCCTCATAAGGTTCTTAATAAGGTTCTTAGTAGGATTAAATAGATGATTTCTACAAACTGCTCCTGGCATATATTAGGTCCTCCACAAACTTGAGCTTTTTTTTTTTTAATTTTTTTTTTTTTTAAACGTTTATTTATTTTTGAGACAGAGAGAGACAGAGCATGAACGGGGGAGGGTCAGAGAGAGGGAGACACAGAATCTGAAACAGGCTCCAGGCTCTGAGCTGTCAGCACAGAGCCCGACGCGGGGCTCGAACTCATGAACTGTGAGATCGTGACCTGAGCCGAAGTCGGCCGCCTAACCGACTGAGCCACCCAGGCGCCCCAAACTTGAGCTTTTTGAAGACACAGGGGTAGAGCCCAAAGGAGTAAATTAAGACTAGTTTTAAGTCATTCATTCTTTTAATATTAATCCTCCTCAAATATTTGCTGAGTACTATGCTCTGATCTCAGGTGGTCTTTATCTCAAAAGTTTAGTCTTTTGAGATTAAAAAAAATACAGTGGAAAAATACAGTAAATATAGATAATTTATATCTAAATGCTAAAAATGTACAGTAGATCTAGAAAAAGAGAAAAAGGGACTCTTTCTCTTGAGCTTTCAGTATAATAGAAATTTTCTATCAAATCAGCACTAACTCAATAAAAAGAGATCCCATAAAAAGTAATTCCTGAGGAATGAAAACTAATGGGACACAGAAAAGGCAAAGAAAATAATATTAGCTATCAGCATCTGTTAGGTTTTTATTCTTAAGTAGAACTCAATGACACTGTGGTATAAAAGAACTCAAATTCAAGTTCAGCCTCTGTAACTAACTTACCAAGTCATAACCATCCTGTGTCAATTTCTTTACCAGTAAGTTAGGGATGATAATACTCAGAGGAGTATTATAAGGACACATAAAATAGGACAGTATTTTGAAAATTACAAAATGCTGATTACTTAAGTCCAGTGGGAGTTATTATATTATCAAACATTAAACTAAACATACGTACAAAAAAAAAAAAAGGACAGATGTCAACTAAAAAACCTTAAATTATCACTGAAACTCATGATTTTGGAAAATAATCAAAGAGGCAAAATCACATCTTAGTCTTAAACACTAAGTCACTGCACATTCGTTCACATAATAGTCATTTGGGGGAGGAAATCAGGAGGTAGAAAAAAGGCTGAGTATTTAAAGTGAAGGGCAGACACACAGACATCTAAGGAAAAATGAATCATGGGATAAAGGAAGGAAAGAAAAAAAAATCTTTAAAAAGACAGGATTTTAAGAGTCTCTTATGGTTTGGCTCCCACCCTCTCTAATTTTTTTTCCCCCTTCCCCTCCCCCATGGTCTTCTGTTAAGTTTCTCAGGATCCACATAAGAGTGAAAACATATGGCATGTCTTTCTCTGTATGACTTATTTCACTTAGCATAACACTCTCCAGTTCCATCTACGTTGCTACAAAAGGCCATATTTCATTCTTTCTCATTGCCAAGTAGTAAAACTGAGAATTAACTGCGGGTTGATGGGGAGTGGGAGGGAGGGGAAAGTGGGTGACGGGTATTGAGGAGGGTACCTGTTGGGATGAGCACTGGGTGTTGTATGGAAACCAATTTGACAATAAATTTCATATTTAAAAAAAAGAGAGACAGGATTTGTCTAGCTGGATTCCTTAAGTTGACTTTAGAAGCTACATAAGTAAGAAAAAGATGGCAAGGTTCCCATCCTATTCACACCACTCCTACCCCGTTTTCCAACAGCAGCTCTACCTGTGTTTATGTGGCATTCTGCATAAACTTTTTTCTTAAAAAGTTCCACTGTTGGGGCGCCTGGGGGGCTCAGTCAGTTGGGTGTCCGACTTCAGCTCAGGTCATGATTTCGTGGTTCACGGGTTCGAGTGCCACATCAGGCTCTGTGCTGACAGCTCAGAGCCTGGAGTCTGCTTTGTGGATTCTGTCTCCCTCTCTCTCTGCCCCTGCCCAGCTCATACTCTCTCTCTCTCTCTCAAAAATAAATAAAACATTAAAAAATAATAATAATAAAAAAAAGTTCCACTGTTGAAACCTTAAGCCTCTGCCTTAAAGTATTTACCAGAAGATATGAAAAAGTATTAAGTCTATCTTTTGTAGACCATACATCTTTTTCACTATCTTCAAATGAAGGACTATAAACCTCAAATAGCTCACAGCAGAAAAAGATTTCATTCCAGTGTAGTCTCCCTTTCTAATAAGGGTAGCTGTATGCACTTGTGTCTAACTATCATTGTCACTGGCCTTAACGTAGTATAACAATTCACACATTTTAAAAACTATAAATACCACATAAAAGAATACTGGTTTACATACTCATAAAGTATAAAAAGTTACTATTTATGATTTTAAGCTCCTATTTAACTTTTGGGGTACATAGTATTTCAAACAAAAAAGGTACTTACAGAAGGTTTAAATAGCTTCCTGTCAGAAAGGAAAGCTTCTCGAAACACTTTTATAATCATATTTAATTCCCGTAGATACTGCCTTTCTTCTGCAATTTCAGTTCTGACAAGGTCATAGTAGTTTAATTCACCTGAAGAACTCGGTTCATCTTCACAGAGAGAAACCAAACCTATGTCATCCTGATCAAACATGTCCATCAAAACCTGAGAAATATAAATCAATAATGTATAAACTTGTTTTTCTCACTTTTATAAAATGGTCTCAAGGTACTTGGAATTAAAACATTATTAAACAATGAGTTTTGTGTTTTATAGGCTAATTTATAGAAGAAAATTCAAATAAGAGAAATATGAAAAGTTGAAGGGAAAAAATGTTCAAATAAAACTGGATATGCAAAAGTAAATAAACATTTGTGGAAAAAAGATAAACCTAGTAGTGAAATATATGTGTGTGTGTATACATATATATGTGTGTATATACATACATACACACACATAAACACACATATATAAAAGCCAAAAAGAGCATACCTTTGAAGAACAACAATCTGAGCCAAAATCCCGGTTCAACCACTTACTCACCTGTGATTACAGACAAGTTATTTATTCTTTTGAAAGCAGATTCCTTACATGTAAAATGTAACTGATGAAAAAATTCAATGAGGTAATGTACATAAAATGCATACTATTATGTCTGGCAAATAGGTGTTCAAAATGGTAGTAGTTCCTTGTCCTATTGTAAGGAAAGCTGTATGCACTTGGAGAAAAATGAAAGGACACTATTGTAGAAGCACATGATAGAGCATAGTATGATGCTTTTCTAATGCATATTTACTATACCAGTAACTGGTACTAAGGAGTTAAGAAAGGTGCCTACACCAGTGCTATTAGATAGGACTGTCAGATTGGTTACGTACAGGAGAAGTGATCAAATAAAATATATTAAAAAAATGGGAGCCAGATTTCTCAGTGTCAGAGAAGGCAGTTACAAACATGAAAAAGGGGAAGCTAAAATGAACCCTGTGGTAGTAGTTTTGGATTGGAGAGATCTGTGAATTCATATAAAGACAGATAATGCTTTTTCGGTAGACACAAGGTAGTCCTTGAGTTACAAGCATAAGCCCAAGAGAGGGGCACCTTGGTGGCTTAGTTGGTTAAGTGTCTAACTCTTGATTTCGGCTCAGGTCATGATCTCATGGTTCGTGGGTTCAAGACCTGCATCGGGTTCTGTGCTGACAGTATGGAACCTACTTGGTATGCTCCCTCCCTTTCTCTCTGCCCCTACCTGGCTCCGGCTCTCTCTCTCAAAACAAATAAGTAAACTTTAAAAAAAAAAGAAAAAAAGAAGCCTAAGCCTAAGAGAAGGGTAAAGCAGATTTCCAAAAATGTTCTACCTCAAAACTGTTCTACCACTCAAAAATAGGTAAATAAAATACTATCTTTTAAGCAGAGCTAAATTACCACTTTATAGGTCCACCTCCACCTAAATGTAGATTAGTGCTAACGTATCACCTATGTCGGAAAATAAACAACTTGTATTAGTTTTCTTGGGCTACCATAATAACAAAAAGATGGAGAAGAAATAAATACGTATGTGTATGCATGTATATAATGTATACACACACACACACACACACACACACACACGCCCCAACTCTGGCCTCTAAGAGACCAGAGCATTTACACTCTAACAGCTTATGTAGCACCCAGATTTTGGTTTCCAAGTACCATTCTCCACTAAAAGGAACCAGGAGTTTTTAGAAAATGCCTAATTCCAGGTTTGAGCAGCATATAAAGAAAAGTTGAACCTGGAATATCTGTCAAAACAAAGTATTCAAAGAGGGATACAGACAGAGAAACCAACTTGAAGGAATTCCCACTGGCCAGATCTGGGACAATTTGAATATCAAAACAAGTAATGAAATAACAGATGACAGTACATTAGGTAAGAATACATGGGCCTATATTAAAATAAGTGAATACATTTCAAGTACAATGAGGAATAAGATATTCACAATCTCAAAATATTCCACAAAATATTTATTAATTACAAAAGGGAAAATAGTACTTCAAGAGAGAAGCCTGGAAGACAACCCCTTAATCAAGTGATCAGAATGAACAACATCAGTAATTGGACACATCAAAATTGTGTGGCATGTGAATAATGCAATGAGAAGAGTACAGCATTACTTCTATGATATTCCTGCCAAAGATCTATAACCCAAATCTAATAAAGAGAAAATTTCAGAAAAAAACTAAAGTAAGGGACATTTTAAACAATAACTAGAGTAATCCTCAAAAGTACCAAGGTCACAAAAGTTAAAGAAGAATGAGGAATTATTCCAGACTGAAGGATACATGACTGATTCTGGACTGGATCATTTTGTTATAAAGGACACCAATGGGACAACTGGCAAAACCTAAATGGGGTCTGAAAATTAGATAGTATAATGTATCAAAATTAATTTCCTGGATTTTGATTGCCAGACTGTGGTTATGCAGAAGAATGTTTTCATTTATAGGACACACTAAACTACGTTGGCAACTTACTCTCAAGTGGTTCAGGGCACAGGGAAGTACTTGTAACTTATCTAAAAGTCTGAGATACAAAAGTAAAAAACAGGCTGCAATCATAATTTTAGAAGCCAAAATAGAAATATCAAGGAATTTCTACTATTAAATTCAAGTGAAAAATCATTTTTGAGACTATTTCAGAGTACAGTAGATCTCAACCATAACTGTAAATCAGAATCACCTGGGATGCTTTCAAGCTATTTCCAGGCTTAGAGTCCTAACCCAGGCCAAGAAAATCAGAACCTTTTGGGAGTAAGATACAGTCATCAGAATCTTTAAAAGCTTTCTTGTAATTCTGATGTACAAAGGAGAGAAACACAGGCATGTGCCAAGTCGTAGGGGTCATTTACCCTTAATGGTCTAATTTAGGCATCTTCTCAATGAAGTGTTCCTGGTCTACCCATGCCAGAGTTCAACACTTTCTATACTGCACCTTTGACTTCTAATAGTTTTAATCACACTGTGCTGCCATTTTTTTAATATTTTTATTTCCCACTAAAATAAACTCCTTCTAACACAAGGGACTGCTGTCTTATTCAGTATTTTATCATCACTTGGGACAGTGACTGGCATATAACAAATACTCAAAAATTTTCATTTAAAATGTAAAAAAAGAAAAAGTAAAAAGGAGGAGAGAGGAAAATAAATAAGAGACTCAATTTCTTCCCCCAGTAGCTTACAGCCAGGAAGGAAAAAGGTAACTAACGAAAAAATTTACCAGAAGGAAGAAACATTAGTACTGAAGTCTTTTGCTCTCTACTTGTGTCCCAAAGTATGTTTTTCAAAATTACTTCTGTTTAAAAGTACCTGAATGCTCTGTGTAGATTCTCTTTATATTCTCTTTCTAAAAAGATAAAATTCAAACTATTTTTCCTAAACTGGTTTGAGGCTTTGGATGTTTTTTTCCTGTAGGTAAAAGACTCTTGCTGGGGGGGGGGGGGGAAAGGGGGGGGGGGATTCCCATCCTGTCATATGCTGAAAACCTGGAAATATCATGTTTTATCTAAAAAGCTAGCATTTTTATGTATTCTAATACAAGGAATTATAAAAATTACTAATGTATAAAAAAGAGATAGAAGTGACATATAGTCACTATTATTCAAGTTAAGTTAAAAATACAAGTGTTAAAAATACCTTTTAACACTTACCTTATCTGCACACATTGACACTTTAATGTCCTGCTGAGATATTTCATAATGTCGGATATTAAAAACATAATTACCAGCCAACTTCAAAATATCAGCTGAGATATACTCTAGTACAGCCACAATATACAGGGATACATGATAGTCCACTTTGTACCCTAAAACCTCCTGTGGAAAAAATAAACAATTTAATTCCAAAAAATGGGACTGCCAAGTATCAGTTAAACACTTAAAAAATTATCCAATATTCTTGCTTATAAAGAACTTTCTATAGACCAAATGTCTAAACTTACAGATATCAAAGGACATAGAATGAGCCATAGGTCCCAGTGTCAGAAGTTTTTTTTTTTTAAAGAGACATCTAACAAATCTGCCTTTAGTATCAAGTAAGAAGAGATTATTGATTCCAATATAGAAATCTTGGTCAGGACTTCATGGAAAACCTCTTAAATTAATACATTACCCAAACCCATTGGACAAGTATCTACTATTTTCAAGGACCTGTAACCAATATTTCCAAATGCCAGTGGTTTTCATTCAGGGGAAGATGTGTGCATGTGAGGGGGGGTAGTTAGGGGCTCTCAAAATTGCTACCCAGGGGCATTCAAATCCATATACACCAAGTATTTTCTATTGACTAAATAATATTCCCTAGTCTACTTTTTCCAATGTATGTATCTGTGATATATTTGAAAACAGTTCTGAACTCACCATAGCTTTTGACAATATGTATTTTCTTAATCAACAAAAGGTTGAGAGTCAGTCAGGGGTAGTACTCATCAGAAGATGACACAAAGATGCATTATTGCTTATCATTAACTTTTAATATTATTTGAAAGGCAATATGATTTTATTAGAGTGTGTTTATTTTTATTTGTACACACATTAAGAAATATATATATACATATGTATATGTACAAGTATACACACATACACATGCACAGACTAATATAGGCCGTGCTATATAAATACTAAATAAATACACCAATACTTTAAAAAGTGTTATTTGTTATAAAGAACTCCCCCAATGTTTGTTTTTACTACCTTCAATGAAGGATGGATTTTGTCCACAGGCAGTAAGAGAGGATTTCTTCGTTTTCGTTTTTCTATGGCAGATTGTGCATCAGCAATAGCCCACTTGTCAATTGGATGAGGAAAGGTCTTCTGAACACGTTCCTGTTAATATCATAGCAGTACTATTGTCAATTGAAGTGTTCATAACTAGAAAATTCATGCAAAACTAAATTTTATTATCATCTTTAATGCTAGCAGATAACAGTGCCACAACATGTTTTGATTCCTGTAAGAACTACTTTTTTAAAAGGATCAACAAGACTTTCAAAATTTTTTCCTACATAATTCCCATGAATAAAGATAAAGTGAATTTTAAACAGAAAGCTTTAAGCATAAGCATAATTAAAATGGAACTGGAACTAGAAAAAAGCAGTAACATTAGGAGAGATTAAAGCCAGCATGAAATACTCATCAGTGATTTTACAATAAGGCTCCTAGGATTAAAACTATTTACCTGGCAGAAGTTGTTAACTCATTATTAATAATTATTATGCAGTCACTTTCCCTTTGCTAACCTTAGAGCTTTAATATAAAGAATTTTAAAAATAAGAGATGTCATGTACCTGTTAGAGGATCAAGTAGGTGACAAAGCTCAGAATGTCTTAAGGAAATACATCTCTTGGCAAAAATAATCTAAGTCTTATAGGTTACTATTATGGCTCATCTAATCAAAATTTAATCAGTGGTTGGCATGAATAATGAGAACTAATGATAACTGAATCAAACTCCAATTTTTAGGACTTCCTATTTTAAAAATTATACTCTCATCTTTTAGCATATTTAGCTATTGAGAAGTTTGCTTTTTTTTATACTTAATGTCTAATTCTTAGAGCTGAGACCAGGGAAGAAATACTCTAATTCCAAGAGTCCCTGAAAATATTAATAGCTCAATTACTCAAAATTAAGATTTTCCTTCATACTGGAAGTTGTTGCCTTATTACAGAAACAATATTCAAAAGAAAGGATGTAAACAGTATAGTAAAAAAGTTAATTTATTTATTTATTTTATTATTTTTTTTAAATTTATTTTTGGGACAGAGAGAGACAGAGCATGAACGGGGGAGGGGCAGAGAGAGAGGGAGACACAGAATCAGAAACAGGCTCCAGGCTCTGAGCCATCAGCCCAGAGCCTGACACGGGGCTCGAACTCACGGACCGCGAGATCGTGACCTGGCTGAAGTTGGACGCTTAACCGACTGCGCCACCCAGGCGCCCCAAAAAGTTAATTTTTGAAAGCTGTGCTGATAGGTATTTCTAAAAATCTAAAAATACTCCTATGTAACTGAGCCAATACAAATATTTTAGCACTAATTTACACATCTTTTACAAGTGTGTCTGTGTATTAATCAAACAGTAAATATCCAAAAGATTTTTATTAGTCCTTTATTGAAGCAGTATTTATATGCAGTAAAATGCACAGATCTTAAGTGTGCAATTCAACGAATTTTGAAAAATGGTTACACCTGTGTAACCATCACCCTAATAAAGATTCTAACATCTCACTCCCCACCCCTCATAGGCACATCCTGACTTCTATCACCATTAATTTTAGCGTTTCTGAACTTCACAGAAACGTATCCTACTATATGTACTCTCTGAGGCCTGGCTTTTTTTGTTGTATATAATATCTTTGAATTATAGCTATGTTATTGTACATTATCAATAGCCCATTCTTTCATTTTATTACTGAGTAGTATTCCATCTTATAAATCAACCACAATCTGTTTATTCATCTTCTTGTGATGGAAATTTGAGTTGTTTCCAATTTTGGGCTATTATGAATAAAACTGCTTGGATATTCATGTATAAGTCTCTTTGTGAACATGTATTTTCGTTTCTCTAGATTCAACACTCAGGAGTAAAACTGTTGGGGCACAGGCTAGATATACTGTATATTTAACTTTATAAGAAACTTTGTAAGAAAAAATAAACATTAAACTTTATAAGAAACTTTTCTAAGTGGTTATACTGTTTTATATTCCTATAGCAATGTGCTGAGAATTCCAGTTAGGCTACATCTCATTTCGTGTTATTAGTCTTTAATTTTATCCCTTGAAAGAGGTGTGAAATGGTATCTCATTGTGGTTTTAATTTCTATTTCCCTGTGATTTAAGAGCTTGAGCACCTTTTTCATGTGCTTATTGGCCATTAGCATATCTTCTTTTTATGAAGTGTCTGTTCAAGACTTTTACCCATCTGGGGAAGGAGGGGGTCTTTTTATTATTGATTTGTAGGAGTAAACATCTTATAGATACAAGTCATTTGTAAGGAATATATATCGCAAACATTTTCTCCTGGTTGTGACTCGCACCTTTTTCATTTTCTCGATAATTTTATTCTTTAATACTTAACTGTGTTTTGAGTCCTCTGTAAAAAAAAAAAAATTGCTTAACGCCAGGTTAAACAAATATTCTCCTGCATTCTCTTCTAAAACTTTATAGTTTCAGCTTTATGTTCAACACTATGATCTGTCGTGGGGTGCCTGGGTGGCTCAGTCGGTTAAGTGTCTGACTTCAGCTCACAATTCATGGGTTCGAGCCCCGCCACAGACTCTGTGCTGACAGCTCAGGGCCTGGAGCCTGCTTCAGATTCTGTGTCTCCCTCTCTCTCTCTGCCCCTCCCCCACTCATGTTCTGTCTCTCTCAAAAATAAACATTGAAAAAAATTACAAAAAAAGGACTATGATCTGTCTTGAGTTAATTTTTAAGTGAAATAGGTTTCAAGGGTTTTTTCCCCATAAATTTATTCAGTAGTTTTAGCACTCTTTTTTGCTGAAAAACTTTCCTTCCCCACTGATTTGCCTTGATATCTTTGTTGAAAATGAACTTAGCACACACCTATCCCACATGATTTCAATGGTTTTAGTTTCCACAATAATTCAGAATGATATAGATTTAAAAATTCATTTGTACAATGGTTCAGTGACTTTGAAATATCAAAATAGTTTTTACCTCCACATCTTGAACAGTCCTTGGCTGAGCCATGCATAATTTATTAAGCAGCTGAAAAATCAGCTCTTCAATATAATAGAGAGACTCTTCATTAGCTGAGAGATTGGGATGTACTTGCTCCTGAACCTTTAAAAAAAAAGTTCTTAGTTAAAGTACAGGCCAAATTATTAATGATAAACACCAGAGAATCTTCTTTATAATTAATATTTTACTAGACTAGTCATTCAAATTCAGACATAAAACACAAAAAGTGGGAAGAAAAACTCACCTCTATTTGTTACTCTCTATAAACTTTTCTGAACGTATAGAGTAGGGTTCCTTAAGCTTTTTTATACTCTATGAAAATCTATTGAAAGCCACTGGCCCCTCTCTACTCCTTACTGCCAAAAAAAGCATATACAGATAAAATATTCTATATAATTTCAGAGGAATAGTAGATACCCATACCCTTAAGGTAACTAATATATCTACTAGAAGTCTTTGAACACTAGGTCATGAATCCCAACAATGGGGATATCTCTGAAAAACCAGACTACTTTACAGAGCTGCTCTGTGAGGTAGGTGCTAGTCAGCTTTCTTCTAGCATGGCACAGACAAACCTCAAAGATATTCTGGTTTCAGTTCCAGACCACTACAATGAGTATCACAATAAAACAAATCAAATAAATTTTCTGGTTTCCTAATGCATATGAACGTTATATTTATACTATACTGTAGTCCAGTAAGTGTGTAATAGCACTATGTGTAAGAAACAATATATATACCTTAATTTTAAAATATTGCTAAAAAATGCTAATTATCATCTAAGCTTCCAACAAGTCATCATCACTGATCACCATAATAATAAAGTATGAAATATTACAAAAATTACCAAAATGTGACACAGAGACATGATGTAAGCAAATATTGTTAGAAAAATGGCACCAGTAGACTTGGTTCCACACAGGGTTGTCACAAACTTTTAATTTATAAAAAATACACTATTTGCAAAGCCCAATAAAGCCAAGCACAAAAGAAGGTGTGCCCGTATACATTCCTTATTGCTGCTATATAGCTGTGGTGAGCCTTTTTGGTTGTTAATTTTTAATTAGAACCTAGTAAACTATCCTAATAAAAAATCCAATAGAACTGGATATGAAGAATAGGTAAAAAATGGTGTTTAGCACATGGTAGGTGTCATGTAAATATTTGTTTAAAGAATTGTTGAGAGAAAGGGGTGCCTGGATGGCTCAGTTGATTAAGCATACAGCTTTGGCTCAGGTCATGATCTCACGGTTTGTAAGTTCGAGCCCCGTGTCGAGCTCTATGCTGACAGCTCAGAGTCTGAAGCCTGCTTTGGATTCTGTGTCTCCCTCTCTGTGCCTCCCTTGCTCATGCTCTTTCTCTCTCAAAAAAAAAATAAATAAATAAAATAAAATAAAATAAATAAATAAATAAAAATAGTTGAGGGAATTAAGTATTGCTCTTTTTATGCCATATTAGAAGGTATCAATGCCACTGACATAAAAATAGAAAACGTAAGTAGTCTAAGATCTACTTTTACAAAAACAAAAAAATTGAAAAAATAACTCACAGATTTTAATATGGAATATTTTTAATCATCCAGTTCAAAATAGCTTCTAATTTCCATTATGGTTTTCCCCTTTGACTTTTAGAATTTAGAAGTTTATTTCTTAATTTTTAAACTTACAGTATTTTTTTAAGTTCTCGTTTTTATTGATTTCTAGAATAATCACACTGTAGTCAGAAAACATACTTTCCAGGAGTTCAATTTTTTGAAATTTGTTGAGACTTGCTTTTATAGCTCATTATATGGGCCTAGATGGCTTCACTGACAAACTTATTAAACATTTAAGGAAGAAGACAGAAAAAGAACAAGAGACTTCCCAACTTACTTTGAGACTACCTTGATATAAAAATTTTAAAAAGATGAAAATTATAAGCCATGTTTACTCATCAGCCTAGAAATAAAAGCCTAAATAAAATATCAACTAAATTCCATAATATATATAAAAAATATACATGACCAACCAAGTGAGTTTATCCCAGCAATGTAAAGTTGGTTTAAAGTTGTAAAATCAAGCAATTTACCATCCTACCAGATTAAAAAGGAAAATACGATAATATCAATAAATGTACAAAGAGCATCTAAAAAACTCAACATTCATTCATAATAAATTTTCTAGTGAAATTGGGGCGCCTGGGTGGCTCAGTCAGTTTAATGTCCAGCTCTTGATTTTGGCTCAGGTCATGGTTTTGCAGTTCATAGATCAAGTCTTTCATCGGGCTGTGCACTGATAGTGTGGAGCCTGCTTGGGATTTTCCCTCTCTCTCTCTCTCTGCCCCTACCCTGCTTGTGTTCTTTTCTCAAAATACATAAATAAACATTTTTTAAAAAGTCTCTAGTGAAGTTAATTTAGTAAACGGATAACTACAAAAAAACCCTACAATAAACATCATAGTCAACATGGTGAAATACTGAAAGCTTTCTGTTTGAGATCAAGAAAAAGGCAGGGACAATTGCTACGTCATTTCTATTCCACATTGTACTGGAGGTCCTGGATAGTGCAGACCATCAAGAAAAAGAAATAAAAGTGTAGGAAAATAGATTTACAGATGATTTGATTGCTCATTGTGATAGCTAATTTTATGTGTCAAATAGCCTGGGCCACAGGATGCCCAGACATGTGGTTAAACATTACTTCTGAGTGTGTCTATGAGGGTTTCTGGGTAAAATTAACATCTGAATTGGTAGAAGTCTGAGTAAAGCAGACTGCCCTCCCTAATGTGAGTGGACCTGCCTGAATAAAAGGGTGAGTAAGAAAATTCCTTCTCTCTGCCTGTCTTTGAGTGAGTATTTTGGTCTTCTGCTTTTGAATTAGGACATGAACTACAACTTGAACTAGAACTATAACACCAACTCTCATGGGTTCTCCAGCTTACTAACTGCTTATCTTGGATTCCTCTACATCTATTAGAGAGAGAGAGAGAGAGAGAGAGAGAGAGAGAGAGAGAGAGAGAGTGTGTGTGTGTGTGTTTCTGTTCCTTTGGAGACCCCAGACTAATACACCCATGAAGGAAAATCAAATATTGTATAAATACATTATTTTAATTTATAAAAAATAAAATTTTATTCCTGTGTAGCAGCATCAAAGTTGGAAAATAAAAATTTTCAATAATATAATTTACAATGAATAAAAATATGTATCATGTACCTTGGAATATATCTTAACAAAAGAAGTACAGGATCCCTAAGGAAAAAACTATAGACTCTGAGAGGAATTAAAGATCCAAATACATGAAATGTAAAATCATGTTTGTGAATTATCAGACTTAATATTGTAAATGTATCAATTCTCAAACTGATTTTATGGAGATAAAATCAAAGTCAAAACTGAAAAGGTTGTTTGCTGAAACTGACAACATAATTTCAAAACTTATATGAAATGCAAAAGGCTAAGAAAACCAGCCACTTAATCAAAGAAGTGTAAGTACTTGCTCTAATCATTATTGGGATTTATTACAAAGCTACAGTAAGAATGTGATACTGTTATAATGACAAACAAATGAATGGAACAGAATACAGAAGCAAGTCCACATATATATATATGGACCCTTGATTTACAACAAAGGTAGTTCTACAGAGTATGAGGATGGGGTCATGGGAAGGTGGGGAAGCCCAGAAATAGTAAACAACTAATACCTATATGGAGAAGAACGAAACTTAACTCCAGTTCACACTTTACACAAAAAACAATTCTAGTTGGATTTTTTTAGATTACACATAAAAACCTAATAAACTTCTGATAATATAAAACAAGACATTATCTTCATGACCTCGGGATAGGAAAGGATTTCACAAAAATTACTATCCGTAAAGGAAAGGATTCATAAACATAACTATATTAAAATTTAAAACTTAACATTCATCAAAGTTAGCACTGGAGAAGAATAATGTAACACATAAAATAAAAGGGCTCATATCCAGAACACATAAATAACTCCTAGAAATTCAGTAGACGGGCACCTGGATGGCTTAGCTGGGTAAGCATCCGACTCTCGGTTTTGGCTCAGGTCATGATCTCGGGGTTTTGGGAGTTTGAGCCCCAAGTAGGGCTCTGTGCTGACAGCAGGGAGCCTGCTTGGGATTCTCTCTCACCCTCTCTCTTTAACCCTCCCCTGCTCACGCTGTCTCTGTCTCTCTCAAAATAAATAAACTTAAAAAAAAGAAAAAAAGAAATTCAGTAAGAAAAAAGTATAAAAATTCCAGTACAGGGGTGCCTGGCTGGCTCAGTTAGTAGAGCATGTGACTCCGGATCTCAGGGTCATGGTTCAAACCCCATGTTAGGTATGGAGTCTACTTAAAAAAAAAAAAGAAAGAAAAAACAGGTAAAAAAAATCAGCACTTCATAATGGAAGAAATTCAAATGACCAGTAAGAGCTTTGGCTCTTTAGTAATCAGAGAAATGCAAATTAAACCACAATGAAAACTATTACCTACTCACATCAAACTGCAAAACTAAAATGTCTGATAATACCAGTAATCATGTAGAACAATGGTGAAAAAAAAACAATGCGAACTTCAGACACTGCAAATGGAGTGCAAAATGCCTCAATCATTTTATTTTTTTTGGCCCACTTATGAAAACTTAGCCATTATCTACAAAAATGCAAAATATGCAATACCCCGTAGTCAATAATACTGTAAAAACTTTGTATATTAACAGATGGTAACTAGACTTAATTGTGGTGATCATTTCGTAAAGTATATATACCTGAAACTAATACAATACTGTACATCAATTATACTCAATTAAAAAATTAAAAATTAAGGACACCTGGTTGGCTCATTCAGTACAGCATATGACTCTTGATCTTGGGGTCATGAGTTTGAGTCCGGCATTTGGTGTAGAATTTACTTAAAAATAAAATCTTATATATGTAGATAAATAAATAAATAAAGTGTTTAAAAGGATATGCATACCCTATGTTTAAAGCTATGTAGACCAACATAGCAGACACTAGGCACCTGTGGCTACTGAGTACCTAAAATGTAGCTCCACTGAATTGAAATGGGCTTTAAGTATAGAATATGTGCCAGATATCAAAGATATAGTATAAAAAAGAAAGTCGAATATCTCAATGTTTTTACTGTTTATATGCTAAAATGATTAGATTTATTGGGTTAAATAAAATATATTATTAAAATCAATTTCATCTGTTTCTTCTTACTTTTTTGATACAACTATGAGAAAACTGAAAATTACCTATGTTTTTACATTATATTTCTACTGGACAGCACTGTTCTAGAGAAATTAGCACATGGGTTTACTAGAAGACATGTACAAGAAGGCTCATAAGCAGCATTACTAGTGATACCACCAAACCAGAAACTCAAATATCTAGGGGCGTCTGAGTGGCTCAGTCAGTTAAGCCTCTGACTTGGGCTCAGGTCATGATCTCACGGTTCGCGAGTTCGAGCCCTGCGTCAGGCTCTGTGCTGACAGCTCAGAGCTTGGAGCCTGCTTCTCATTCTGTGTCTCCCTCTCTCTGCCCCTTCCCTGTTCATGCTCGGTCTCTCTCAGTCTCAAAAATAAACATTAAAAAAAAAAAAATTAAAAAAAAAAGAAACTCAAATATCTATCTAAAGTGGAATAAATTATAGCATAGTCATACAATTGAATATAGGAGGAAACATGAGTAACTACAGCTATGGATATATCTTCAAAATAATGTTGGCAGAAAGAAGTCAGATAAGGAGAATATATACCATGGAATTCCACCTCAAGATCAACAAAATTAAACCATAATGTGTAGGGACACGTTTAAAAGGTAAAAATATAAAAGAAAAGGGCAGTTATTACCATAAAAGTGGTTACCTTCTGGAGAGTTCTATTGAGAAAAGCGCTAAATAAGTGTTCCTTAAATTGTATATTTATGTTTTATGTATTTTTTATTGTTTTACCACTTCACCATAAATAAGGTTTTAAAATGTTGGAGAATCATCTAGCAAACAGAAAATCAAGGGGTAAAATTACAAAAAAAAATAAGTCAAAAGGACCCTCCTAGTCACGAGCTAATAAATGAAATTAAAATGTCAAGGGTGCCTGGGTGGCTCAGTTGGTTAAACATCTGACTTAGGCTCAAGTCACAATCTCACAGTTTGTGAGTTCAAGCCCCACAGTCAGGCTCGGTGCTGATAGCTTGGAGCCTGGAGCCTGCTTCAGATTCTGTGTCTCCCCCTCTCTCTGCCCCTCCCCTCCTTATGCTCCGTCTCTTCTCTCTCTCAAAAATAAATAAACATTAAAAAAAAAATGTCAGAACCCTGGAGACAAAGAGAATATCCTACAAGCTGAGGGTGAAGGAAAGAAGCAGGTCCTATACAAAGTAGGTATTAGACTAGTTCCAGACTTCAACTGTAATACTAGAAGCTAGAAGGCAATGATTTTCATCCTAGAATAATATCCTAATAAACTATCAATCAAATGTCATAGTAAAATGAAGACATGCTTAAACATAACAAGGTCAAAAATTCTGTCTCCCATGCACACTTTCTCATTAAGCTTTTATAGTTTGTAACAGTAAAACAAGAGTATGAATCAAGGAAGAGAAAAAATGGCATACAGGAAATGAAGGAGCTAATACAGAACAAAGGCCAAAGGAGTAACCAGCATGAAGTGAAGGAAAAATGTGAGAGTTGTACAACAGGCATAAGGTCACCAGTCCAGACTGCAGATCAGAATACTCTGGGAGAAACTATCTCAAGAAGATGAAATCACGGAGCACCTGGCTGACTCAGTCGAAGAACATGTGACTCTTGATCTCAGGGTTGTAAGTTCAAACCCCATGGTGGGTGTAGAGATTACTAAAATAAATAAAAACTTTTAAAAAAAGATGAAATTGATAAGAGTATCTGATGGATCTAAAAATCTTAAGAGGCTATTTAGACAACTGGTAGAGACTTTAATCTTGAATTAGTAAGTACATGAACAACTACACAAATATGAAAACAAGACAATTATTAACTCCAGTAAAAGGTCAGGTAGAAAAGGAAAAGCAGTTTAACTATAAACAACATTTACAGTCATAATAATGTAAACTGTAAATACTGATCCAAACAAAACTAAGATATAACCATGGTGTGGGGTGAAACAGGAAATATGTTATGCATGGTAAGGTAGATGTGTATGGGGGAAGGAGGGAGATGTATATGTGTATTAAAGAATATTAAATCTTTATCTTCCATGGTAGGAAGTTAACGGATAATGGCCAAAACAGAAAAATCAAGAAATAGTAATTTTTTTCCTGAGAGATACAGAATACTGAAACAAATCACTTTGAAAGTTAAAAGTAATTATCTCTGGAAAGCAGAAAATTTTGTGAATGGAGAAGAGATACTGCTATTTTTCTTACAAGTTATTTTTCTTATAAGTTAGTTATCTTTTTATTTGCAGGAATAATTTTGATAAAATATAAACTAACTTATAAAGAAATATAATCTGAACTGGGGAAGTAGGAAAAAAGAAGGATACATAAAACTAGAAATGATAAACACTATTTTTTCAAGAACTTTGGATAAGAAGAGTTTAAAGTAAGGCAGTTAGATATTTATACAGGACCAACATCCAAAATGACAGGCTTTATAATATTTTTATAAATTCAAAATAGATTTCAGGGAAATATTTTCTCTTACATCATACACTTCTTTAACATAACAAGAAGAAACTTAATTACATCTTACCATATGTTTCTATTAGATCAATAGAATTAAAATTTTCCTTTTTTAATAATAAATAAGGATTGGGGTGCCTGGGTGGCTCAGTTGGTTAAGCATCTGACTCTTGATTTTGGCTCAGGTCATGATCTCATGATTCATGAGTTCCAGCCCTGTGTCAGGCTCTGAGCTGACAGAGCCTGCTTGGCATTCTCTCCCTCCCTCTCTGCCCCTCCCCTATGCCCATTCTCTCCCTCTCTCTCTCTCTCTCAAAATAAATACATAAACATTAAAAAAAATAAGAATTTACACTGGAAGTTTAGCAATGGCATTCATAAGACTGTTTCTTATAACATCCTTCCATAAAAGCCAAGTGCCCTACTCAGTAAAAGTGACTGTGCATGAGAATTAAAATAATGTCCAACTGGGATAGATTTTTTTTCTTGTGATTATGATTTTGGTAAATAACCTGCAAAGCAACTTTAACATTTAGCATCAAAATTTCTTACGCCAAACTTCTTAAAGTAAGTGCAAATATGAAAAGTCATAAAAATATATGTTAAAATCCCACACATAAATACTAACAGGACATCAAGATGACAATAAAAGATAACCCTACTTTGCACTTCCACAGTGTTTACTATGTCAGCACCATAAGAGACAGTAAAAATAAAATTACCACATCAGAACAAACTCACCTATCATATTTTCCTGAAAGACTAGTCAGAAAAAGAGCAATTAAAATAATTTTCAGTCCTTAACAGTAGATCAACAAGTCAGACCTGCATTTTAGTTACACCATTTTCTCAAATTGCCAGAAAGTGTTTCCCTATACATACACTGTAAAAAGAATAGTCATGATTCTATATATAGATTCATGCACAAAAACATTAAACTTTAAATTTTTTCCTACTGAGATAAACACTATACAAACTTCAGAAATGTCATTTCCTAATTTGTATCTTTCAGTTCTGCATATTCACAATCAAATAAAAAACTCTTGCTAGTGCATTTATTTAATCAATTAACATTTGAGTTTTTGTACAATGTAGAAATAAATCCCTTTGGCCACACAGTATGACATTTATTGATGCCAAATTCTTCACTCCATTGCCAAGATTTTTGCAAGGATGCAAATATCTCAAACATCAATATTAAGAATACTGGAAGTTTAAGGGGCACCTGGGTGGCTCAGTCAGTTAAGCATCTGCCTTTGGCTCAGGTCATGATCTCATGTTCTGTGAGTTGCAGCTCTGCATCGGGCTCTATGCTGATAGCTCAGAGCCTGAAGCCTGTTGGGATTCTGTGTCTCTCCATCACTCTCTGCCCCTCCCCCACTTGCTCATGTGCTCTCTGTCTCTCTCTCTCTCTCTCTCAAAGTAAATAAACATAAAAAAGAATACTGGAAGTTTTTGTTGTTGTTATAAAAGAGTTAAAATTCAATTTAGGGGCACCTGGGTGGTTCAGTTGGTTAAGCATCCGACTTCGGCTCAGGACGTGATCTCGCAGTTCGTGGGTTCAAGCCCCGCGAACGCTCTTTGCTGACAGCTCAGAGCCTGGAGCCTACTTCGGATTCTGTGTCTCCCTCTCTCTCTGCCCTTCCCCTGCTCACGCTCTCTCCCTCTCTCAAAAATAAACATTAAAAAAATTTCAATTTAAAAAGGAAAAGCAAATTTCATTCTAAAAATATACACAAAAAACTGTAAAATATTGCTGACAGAAATTTTAAAAGACCTATGTAAATGAAAAGATACACTTTATCAGCTGGAAGACTCAATATCATTAAGACGTCAATTCTTCTCAAATGATCTATCAATTCAACACAATCCCAATAAAAATTCCAGGTTTTTGCATAGTAATTGATACCCTGATTTTAAAATTCTTATGGAACTACAAAGGCCCAAGAATAACCAAAACAACGCTGAAAGAGAACAAAGTTGGAGGGCTAAAATTACCTCATTTCAAGAATTTTTATAAAGCTACAACAATCAAAACAGTGTAGTACTGTTGTAAAGACAGGCAAAAAGGTCAATGGAACAGAATAAAGAATCCAGAAAGAAAGCCATAAATATACAGATGAATAATTTTTTTTAAAAGATCTTATTTTTAAGTAATCTCTATATCCAACATGGGGCTCAAATTCACAACCCTGAGATTAAGAGTCACATACTCTACTGACCTAGCCAGCCAGGTGCTGAGTGATGAGTGATTTTTAATACAGGCATAAAGGAAAGGACAAAACTTATCAAACTGTACATTTTAAACATTTATTTCAATAAATGGTAGCAGAACAACAGATATCCATATGGAAAAAAAAGTAACATACAAAACTATCTCATATGTAAAACTTAACTCAAATAGATCGTAGATCTAAATAGAAAACCTAGAACTATAAACTTCTAGGAGAAAAAGTAGAAAATTTTTATAACTCTCAGTTAACCAAAGTTTTCATAAATATGACCCCAGAGGCATTGTCCCTAAAAAAGCAAATGGGTAAACTGGACTTTATAATAATTTAAAACTTTTGCTCTTCAAAAAATAATATTAAGAAAATGAAAAGACAAGTTACAGACTGGAAGAAAATCTCTGTAGAGCATATATCTGATACAGGATTTGCATCAGACATATATAGAACTCTCAAAATGCAATAAAAAGCAAACAAATGGGCAAAATGGGCAAAAGATTTGATCAAACACTTCACCAAAGAAAACAGTGGATGGCAAATAACATGAAAGATGTTCAACATCATTAATCACTAGGGAAATACAAATAAAAACCACAAGGAGATACCAAGACAGACCTATTACAGTGGCTAAAATTAAACACCAAATATTGGCAGGAGGAACTGGAACTCTCATACTTTGCTGGTGGGAATGTAAAACTGTAAGACAGTTTGAATGGAAAAGTTTGATAGTTACTTAAAAAGTTAAACATATATCTACTGTCTGATCCAGCCACCCTTTGGTAATTACTCAAGAAAAAAGGAAATATATGTTCATATAAAGACTTGTACACAAATATTCATAGCAGTTTTATTTGTAATAGCCAAGACTGGAAAACCAAATGTACACATATAGGTAACGAGATAAACAGTGGTATACACACAATGGAATGCCACTGAGCAATAAAAAAGGAGTGAACTATTAATATATGAAGCAAAATGGATGAATCTCAAGACAATTATGCTGAGTAAAAGAAGCCAGACAAAAAGAGTATATATCGTATGATTCCATTACTATAAAACTGTAGAAAATTCAATCTATAGTGATGGAAAGCAGAACAGTAACTGCTTGGGTACAAGAAATGGGGAGGGTTGGGAGGGAGAATTATGAGAGTCAAGAGGAAATTATGGGGCTGAGGATATATTCAATATTTTTTTGTGATGGCTTCACTGATATATACATACACAAAAACTTATCAAACTGTACACTTTAAATATATGCAGTTTATTATATGTCAATTATACTCCCAATAGTTTTAGAAAATAAAAATATAATATTTTAAGGTAGCATTTTCTTTAACTAGGGTATATAATGAAGAATTGAAACCGCAGCTGTACACTATCAAATCTTTAAGGTCAGAACCATTTCTTATGTTTTTGGTTTCCTCTTATTTCCCCACCCATTTATTTCTAATATACAGGTAATCTAGTGCCATGCTTTGCCTAAGGAAAGCACTCAGTATATACCTGTTAAATAAATAAATTCACTGTAGCAAAGAGATTTCTTAGCCTCACTGAAATCTGGCCATCTGGCACTGGCGAAAATTGAGAACTCCATAAAATTAGTTTTTATTTCACTGGATATGCACTGGAGACTCAATTATCCCATATAACATTACAAATGAGATTTCCAATCAATATTCACTTCTCAGATTCAGTGCTCTTCGGTGCTTTCTTGAAGGGTTTTCTTTTCTTTTTTTTTTTTTTTTTCTTTTAGAGAGAGAGAGAGAGAGCAAGAGAGAGAGAGAGAGGGAGCGCGTGCACACCCATGAGCAGGGGAGAGGGAGAGAGAAAGAGAGAGAGAATCTCAGGCAGGCTCCACACTCAGCACAGAGCCCGACCTGAGGTTTGATCCCATGACCCTGGATCACGACTTGAGCTGAAATCTTGAGGGGTTTCCAATGTAAGTTTTTTTTTTTTTTTTAAATGGAGATAAGTACAGGACAAGAATTTTATTCTATTCAGCTTAATATTATATGTGAGGGCTTACCATAAAATAATCAAAACATGTAGAGAAAACTATTGGTGGAAGCTAACATTTTTGTCATTAAAATTTCCCTTAAATGGAATGCAATGGCATATGATCTGTCATGTGAATATTTTTTTTTTCAACGTTTATTTATTTTTGGGATAGAGAGAGACAGAGCTTGAACGGGGGAGGGGCAGAGAGAGAGGGAGACACAGAATCGGAAACAGGCTCCAGGCTCTGAGCCATCAGCCCAGAGCCTGACGCGGGGCTCGAACTCACGGACCACGAGATCGTGACCTGGCTGAAGTCGGACGCTTAACCGACTGCGCCACCCAGGCGCCCCTGTCATGTGAATATTAAGTACATTCCCATACAGGCAGGCCATTAGCCTATAAAGCCAAGAAAGTGCAGGCTAGATCAATGGTTCTGCGATGTTTCAGGGACAAAGCATTTCGAAGTTACACTGCTCTTAGCAGAATATGAATATTAAGTCACTTATATTTCATCATAGAGAGTAGGTGTAATATTAGTAAAAATGACTACAAAACTGAAAACTATAGGCACATGTTTGTAAGAAAAAACAAAAAGTGCCAAACTTTTTCCTGCAAAATCTCTGTATCTCTTGTTCATTTGTGTTACTATCTTTCACTACTCACTAGCAAGTAAACTGTAGCAGACACACCATAGACTTAAGAAAAACTTATGAGAAAAATAAAATTGAAAAAAATTAATATTGGCTTTTTTCCCCCTCTGAACTAGGAAAAGATCACTCTTCTCAATATGCTTTTATTCAAAGGATATTTACTCCTAGTGCCAAATACCCACTTCCTTCAGCATACTACCAAAACTTTTAGTATGTACTCTTTCTTAAAGAAGATCTGCCTGACAAGGTACCTGCACTCCAAGAGTAAACAGGCTCTCCTTTCCCACCTCTTCTCAGCTGCCCTCCCACTTTGCTGAAGAGGCAGATCTCTAACTTACTCTGAATGTCACTATGGTGTGTTGCCCTGGGGTGCAATAAAAAACTAATAACTAAATTCTAGGACACTAAACAAAGAGACAATTACAAATACTTTTCATTAAAGTGCCCTGCTTCTTGGGGTGCCTGGGTGGCTCAGTCAGTTAAGCGTCCGGCTTTGGTTCAGGTCATGATCTCGCGGTTTGTGAGTTTGAGCCCCGCATCGGGCTCTGTGCTGACAGTTCGGAGCCTGCAGCCTGCTTTGGATTCTGTGTCTCCCTCTCTTTCTGCCCCTCCCCCACTCATTCTCTCCTTCTCTCTCTCTCTCAAAAATAAATAAATAATTTAGAAAGTACCTTGCTTCTTCCATTTGCTAGCCTACTATAAAAAAACACAGCCTAAGGAGAAAAACTCATGAAAACAAAGAAAAGAAAGCATCTTTAAGAAATATTAAAAGGCAGTATTACCTTATCTCATTCAGGAGAAAAAAATTCAAAGCAAGTTTTCACACTTTATCTACTTTCCTATCTTACAATTAGAATTCAGAAGTGAGATGGCTGGCATGTGACATGTATTAACACATTCATTTGAACGCATTCATTTGAACTGAAAAATTAAGTCAGACTTTGTCTCAAAGAAGATAAATATGATGAGGCTGGTTGGCTTGACAATTAAAACTAACCTTAGCAATTTGGTTATGTGGTGGATATTTTGCATTAAACAAATGAGCGTGGTACTCAGAATTCTAAGGTGGCCCCTAGGATTCCCACCCCGTGATATACGCGCTCTGTGTACTCCTCTTGAGTGTGGGCAGGACCTGTGAATGTGATGAGGATATCACTCCTATGATCAAGTTACCATATAAAGCAAAAGTGAATATGATCCCTAATCAGTTGACTTTGAGTTAATCAAAAGATTATCACTAAATCAGGTGAATCCTTTAAAAGAAGGTCTAGAGTATGAGATAAGAAACAGCACCAGATACATTCCTGTTGGCCTTAAAGAGACAAACTGACATGTTATAGAGAGGGTCGTGTGGCAAGGAATGGCAGCAGCCTCCAGGAGCTGAGGGCCTCAGACATGTAGCTGCAAGGAAATGAATTCTGCCAATAACTACATGAGCTTGGAAGAGGATTACCAAGCTTCAGATGAGACTGCATGCCCAGCCAAAACCTTGACTGAGACCCTAAGCAGAAAACCCAGGTAAGAGCTGTGCCTAGACTTTTGACCTACGGAAACTGAGACAATAAATTTGTGTTGTATTAAGCCACGAAGCTTGTAATAATTTGTTACACAGCAGAACATGAATACAATGAACTAGATCTACAGCTCCAAGAATTCAATGAAAGTATGTTTAAAGATGAGGCATCTGGGTGGCTCAGTTGTTAGTTAAGCATCCAACTCATGGTTTCAACTCAGGTCATGATCTCATGGTCATGGGATTAAGCCCCTTGTCGGGCTCCATGCTGACGGCTCAGAGACTACTTGGAGTCTCTCTCTTCCTCTCTCTCTACCCCTCCCCTGCTCATGCACTCTCTCTCTTCCACAAATAAATAAACATAAAAAAAAGAAAATGTTTAAAGAATATGATAAGGTAAAATATATTTTATTAGTAAATACTGTCATAGCTAAAGTGTACTAAAGTTAATACTGTTTTCATTTTCCCAATTTTTCTTAGATATACTGGACTAAACAAAGTACTTGGAAGCAAAAAAGTGTAAAAGTAACAGTTATAATTATTAGTCATTTGACACGTTCTAGAAAAGCTAGAAAATAAAAAAGTGAATAGCTCTAAATACCAGGCAACAAATCATTCTGCAAGTCAGGTGGTTTCCAACTTTTTACTTTAAACAAAAGGAGTTTAAAGTAAATGAGTTGCTGGGTGACATGTCATTAAGACTCTTTGATAGATCACAATATAATTTTTGGCATGTAATTTTGAAAGAAGTTTAAAAATGAGTTTGATTGTTTTAAATTCTTCTATTTATGTTAACAAGGGGTCTCAGGGCTTACATCTATAGAAATGGGAAACAGGAATAGAACTAACACTGAACTATGATTCACCTCTGCAAGACCCTATCTTATTCTAGCAGTTAAGTCATCCACAAAACATGAACTAATTTAAAAACAATGCAAACAACTACATAGGTGTCACTGAATAATGCACATTCAATAAAACTTTATAAGTACTAATTGTTCAAAATCCATGACATACATGTTCTTTTGATCAACCATGTCCTGCTAGTAATTCACCCTAAAAGAAAGATCTTAACACTTTATAGTCACTGAAGAGTTTTAAAAATTGAATATGTAGACACTTTTGTTGAGGAAAATGTAACTATAAAGAAGAGATAAAAGACTTTCAAGCATAAAAATAATATATTAGACTATAATTATGTGGAGGAAGTGGAAGGAAAAATTCAGAGAGAAAAAAGAATGATATAAAATTTCCAGCTGTTAAAAAAAGCACTTTGTCCCATTTGCAATGACATGGATAAAGCTAGAAAGTATAATGATAAGTGAACTAAGTCAGGGAAAGACAAATACCGTGTGATTTCACTCATACAAGGAATTTAAGAAACAAGTGAGCAAAGAGAAAAAAGAAAGAGAGATGAACAGACTCTTAACTGTAAAGAACAAAATGATGGTTACCAGAGGGGAGAGAAATGGGGGGATGGGTCAAATCGTTGATGGGGATTAAGGAGTGCACTTGTCATGATGAGCACCAGTTACTGTATGGAAATGATGAATCACTATATTGTATACTTGAAACTAATATAACACTGTATGTTAACTAACTGGAATTAAAATAAAAACTTTTTTTTAATATATATATATATTTTAATGTTTATTTGTTCTTGAGAGACAGAGAGACAGAACATGAGTGGGGGAGGGGCAAAGAGAGAGACTGGGAGATACAGAATCTGAAGCAGGCTCCAGGCTCTGAGCAGTCAGCACAGAGCCCGACGTGGGGCTCGAACTCACAAACTGCGAGATCATGACCTGAGCTGAAGTCGGACGCTCAACCAACTGAGACACCCAGGCGCCCCAAAATAAAAACATTTTTTAAAAAGAACTTTGTCATGTATATTATAAAAAGATGAATGGTGGATATCAACTTGTTACAGTATTTAGATTCCACTGGATTTATTTAAAAGACTGATAGAACTGTTTTATTTTAAAACATCAGTATTTAGGGGTGCCTGGGTGGCACAGTTAGTTGAGTGTCCAATTCTTGACTTCAGCTCAGGTCATGATCTCAGAGTCATGGGATTGAGCCTTGTCAACACAGGGCCCCGTGCTGAGTGTGGAGCCTGTTTATGATTCTCTCTATCTCCCTCTGCCCTTCTCCCCTACTCATGCTCTCTCTCTCTAAAACGAAAACAAAAAAAGTCAGTATTTAGAACACATATACATTTTTTTAAATGTTTATTTATTTTTGAGAGAGCGACACAGGGTGTGAGTGGGGGAGGGTCAGAGAGAGAGGGAGACACAGAATCTGAAGTGGGCTCCAGGTTCTGAGCTGTCAGCACAGAGCCTGACGTGGGGCTCGAACTCACAAACGGGGAGATCAGACCCGAGCCGAAGTCAGACGCCCAACTGACTGAGCCACCCAGGCGCCCCCTAGAACATATATAAAATTATATCTTCTGCAACTATTTGAACGTGAAAATTTTTAAATGTCAACATAAAAACATGAAATTAAAAAATTTCTTTTGGGGCAAACCATAAGAGACTCTTAAATACAGAGAACAAACTGAGGGTTGATGGGGGTGGGGGAAGAGGGGAAAATGGGTGATGGGCACTGAGGAGGGCACTTGTTGGGATGAGCACTGGGTGTTGTATGTAAGTGAGGAATCATGGGAATCTTCCCCTAAAACCAAGAGCACACGCATACACTGCATGTTAGCCACCCTGACAATAAATTATACATATAAAAAAATGTCTTTTGGGGATACATAGCAATAAAAGTTAAAAAAAAAAAGCAAAACAAAACAAAACAAAAAACAAACCCTCTAATTTAGGAGAATCAGGGCTCCATGCTGATTAGATTTGAGCCTAGGTGACACAGAAGGGAAGGATGATGAACAGGTTTCTGGCTTGAAAACTGAGTATATCATTTATACTGGAGGTTTTGGAAGATGATAATAAACTTGGATTGGGTTATGTTGTGAACATCTACATAGGAATGTCCAGGAAGCAGGGGATGTAGCAGTTTTAAATAGGCTTCAGGAGAAGTCCTCTTCAAGATGATGTTTGACTTAAAGGAGATACGAGGACCAGTCATGTTTTTAATCTGCAGGAAGGTTGTTCTAGGCAGACAAAATAGCAAATACAAAAGCCCAGAGATTAGAATATGTCTACAGATTAGAATGTCTCTATCTGTGGGTACAAGATAGCCACTATGGGCAGGAGCAGAGCAAAAAAGGGACAGTAGTAAATGAAGTCAGGGGCGTAAAGGTAAAGGGCAGCATAGAGTGCAATAACCTATTGAGAGGACTTAGACTTTTATTCTGAGAAGCAATGAGAGTTTTGAACAAAGGAATGACATGATCTTACTTACCTCTACTATGTTAAGAAAAGACTGAATGGGGCAAGGGCAGAAGAGAGGAGGCCAGTTATAGGGTATTTTAATACTCCAGGAGATTGATGATGACTTGGTCTCAGGTGGTAGAAGTGGAAGAGTAAGAAATGGTGACTGAATGAATATAGCTACTGTTTTCGAAGTACAGCTAAATGGATTTTCTGACAGATTAGAGAGACAAGATTTAGGAATAACTCCAGATTTTTATTTGGAGCAACTAAAAGGATGGAGTAGCCATTTACTGATATAATACTACAAAAG
The DNA here is from genome assembly GCF_022837055.1 of Prionailurus viverrinus. Lineage (NCBI taxonomy): Eukaryota > Metazoa > Chordata > Mammalia > Carnivora > Felidae > Prionailurus > Prionailurus viverrinus. The sequence goes on from NC_062566.1 coordinate 93,710,516, forward strand.
GAGCAGGTTTTGCAGGGGAAGAGAAGGAGCTCAGTATTGGTTGAGATGCCTATCACAAATACACGTGCAAGTATCAAGCAAGAAGTTGCTTAGGCTCAGGAGAGAGGTCTGAGTCAGAAATAAAAATATGGAAATCATCAGATACGGATGACATGCGAAGCCATGAGGCTGGATGGGATCCACAAGAAGTGACTGTAAATAGAAACAAAGGTCCCAAAACTAAGCTCTGGGGAAGTCACGATGAAGTAGTTAGGGAAGATGAGGAGGAATCAACAAAGGGAGAAGACCTAGAAGGAATAGCCAGAGGGAGAAAACCTACAGAGGTTGGCATCCTGGAAGCCAAACAAGGAAAAGGATTTCAAGAAAGAGAAGTTCAACCGCCAAATGCTGCTAATGGGTTACTTAAGAAAGCAAAGTGCTATGTAAGTAAGAGGTAATGTTTGAGTTTACAAAGGGACTTAAGAAAACAGGGAGACTGAAAACTTTCCTTGGAAGAGACAATACTAGTGCTCATATCTACATCTTGATGTTATTTTCATTGTATTGCTTCATCTCCACACATTAAAATGTCAAGTGCACAACACTTCATACATTACAAAGGCTTTCTACTATCATATGTTCTTACATAAAAGAAGAAAAGTTTCAGGTTGTTAATTTTTAACGTGACTACATGAGATAATGCTAAATCCATTAGTTCCATTAAAATTCCTTCCTGATTCAAACATACAGGCTAACAGAGGATATAATCAAACTACCGTTCCCTTGAAAGAGAGGCCATGGTTAATATAAAAGACACATAGTGGATTTATGTCAAGTGGTAACACAGGTAATGCTTTGGATAGTCAGCATAAAACACTTTAATGGAATATTATCGCTCCAAATATACCATACCAAAATTAAACTGAAAATGGAGGACAACTACTAAATCATGGCTGACAGGGAACTAAATGCAGCAAGTTAAAATGCATTCCTAATGCTCATCCAGTTCTGGCTGAACCCCTTGGGTCAGTTTGGGTCATTATTATAGTTTGGAATAATTCCAAATGACTCCCTGGAGTTCTACTTTTATATTCACTGGCTTTAGGAAATCCAGAACAGGACTGACGTCACAAAAAATCATAGGATATCCTATTTGTTGCCAGCTTTCAGTTGCAGTTATCTTTTAAAAAAGCAATTTGATCAAGTTAATCTAATTATTTTGTTACATAAATAACACTACAGGACTTCGTATTTTCAGGTAGAAACGTTAACCTGGTCTTACCAACTAGCCTCTTCTTTTCACTTCATCTTGGTTCTTTAAAACAAGTCGTGTTTCCTACCTTTCCCTCAGTCTCAAACTCTTTCTCCACCCCCACCCCCTTTCTTTGTCAACTCCTATTGATCTTTCAGATAATTGTTTACTTTTTTATTGTCTGACTTTCTCAGTCCTCTCCCACACAGCCATTTAGAAGGGAAGCTTTATGAGAGCAGGGGCCTTACTACAACCTATCAAGAGTAGTGCCGGGAACCTATGAGGCACTCAATAAATATTTGAATATATCCTCCACAACTCGGCACAGATGTTACTTCCCTAGAAAAGCCTTCCTTGACCTTCTTATGTTAGTGACACCAAGTTTATTTTCTCAAAGCACCCAATGATTTTTTTCTGGGCCCCAGAAAGATCCAGAGCAGTCTTCTAAAATGGCTCCAGGAGACATTAGTACAAAGGCAGAAACACTAGATCTTACAGAGTTCACAAAAGCATTTCTAAACCAAAACCCCCGACCCTCTTTTTCCTTGCCACAGACTGCTATTTAATTAACTCAGACGTTCTCTCATACCTCTTATATTTTAGACAGCTATCTAAGAGCAAACTGTAACATTTGGGGTGGGGAGTTCATATTTAACCTAATTAAGTTAGAGTCAGGAACAATGTAATTCAACCAATTCTTTCTCTCTATGACATTTGTAGCTACAGATAGTAAGACATCAGATATTTTCTTTTCCATAATTAGCCTGGTGAAGAACACCTGAAGGAAAAGACATCCACAAGGGAAACATCAGGGACTAAAAAACTGTTAAAATGATTTTAAGGTATGTTTCCCATACGTAGAATGCTTACACTGATTTTTCGCAGCATACAATCAATAGCACATACACAAAGTACCAAAGGCATTTCAAAGACATAGGTAATAAGCTGCACTTACAAGTATACTCCTGTGCTCTTTTTTCCTCCCAAGTAATATGATAGCTTCAATTTTCTTAGGGAGTAGTGGTGAAGGCATTTATGTTTCTTGCTCTTTTAGGGAAGATACATAATTTAGCAGTAATGTTAACAATCATGTATCATCCATTAGTAATGTCATTTCCCTCTGCTTTACCCTCTCTAGTTCTTTACGTATGTAAATGCTCTACATGAAGTTCTGTTATAAAAGTTAAATAACAACAAAAAGTGAAAGAACAAAAACAAAACAAAAAGTGACAGAACACATTTTTATTTTCAAAATCATTTTTCCATATATCTATTTTTCAATGTTAGTGTTTCTATGTAGCGAAATACATATTTAAAGTTGGTTTAAAAAATGTGGTTTTGGGGTGCCTCAGTGGCTCAGTTGAGCATCCAACCCTTGATTTTGGCTCGGTTTATGATCCCAGGGTTGTGGGATCAAGCCCTGAGCTGGACTCTGACGTGGATGTGGAGCCTGCTTGAGATTTTCTCCCTCTCTCTTTCTCTCTCTCTCCCTTTGCCCCTCTCCCTAGCTCACGTGTGCACTTTCTCTTAAAAAAAAAAAAAAAAAAAAAAGGGGCGCCTGGGTGGCGCAGTCGGTTAAGCGTCCGACTTCAGCCAGGTCACGATCTCGCGGTCCGTGAGTTCGAGCCCCGCGTCAGGCTCTGGGCTGATGGCTCAGAGCCTGGAGCCTGTTTCGGGTTCTGTGTCTCCCTCTCTCTCGGCCCCTCCCCCATTCATGCTCTGTCTCTCTCTGTCGCAAAAATAAAAAAATAAACGTTGAAAAAAAAAATTAAAAAAAAAAAAGACCCCTGTAGTTTCCAGGGCCAACAATGGTGACTTTACCATATTATTTGATTTTCATAAAAATTAGCCAAAACTTGAAAATAAGCAAAAGAGATTACTAGGTGTCTTTCAGTACAATGCTGTACTCAAAGCTCTGATTACTCCGTAATGACTGCATTATTTTAGAAATCTGTAAGATTAACATAGAGATGTTTTGTCTGGTACAGAAACAGATAATTTCAAATCAACAGAAAAGACAATCCACAACTCAGTGTTTATATTCCTATAGGATATTAACTAATTTTGTATCTTACCCAACAATCTTAATACTACTTTTAAATTATCTATAAATACCTACCTCCTAAAATTTTCATATGAAGAAGCCTTAACATCTTATGAGTTCCCTCATTAAGGAATGCATTAAATCAAACTCACCAACACATGTTCATTTATATTTGCATGACAGTTATGATTTTACTTTTCTGAAAATTATACTTCAAGTTTTCGAGGTTCCACCAAGTAGAATCTGATAGAGCCAATTGAACTACATTGCTCTTTTCACACACACACACACACACACACACACACACAGATATTCTTTACATAACTTTGAGTTCCTAAATGCTATCTTATTTATATAAACCAAAACGAGAAAGTTTAGAATTCTCAGTGTAGATGGTAAACACTTTTAGAGTGGGGCCCCTGCTTTTATTCATCTGTGTAATTTTAGTTCCAGCATGGTGCCAAATACCTAAAATGTGTTCAATTAATGTTAATTGCAATTATACTTCAATTTTTAAAAATGCAGGGATAAAAATAAAGCGCAGTAAAAAAAGAAAAAAAAATGAAGTATACCACATGTTCAATGGAGGAAAAACCAACTGGAGGAGAAAAATCCTAGTGGTCTAAACTACTGCTACAAGTCAATTACTAATCCTGGTCGTCTTTATAACTATCTGTCAGCTGAAGGAAGCCAAATTCTAGAGGCTTTCAATGTAAAGACAGAGCGTCCCAAGAAATGGCAGGATTTCTCATTGTACAAAGGTATGGGTGGCAGACACATACCAGAATGTAACACATCCTACAAAGAAAGAGTGAACCTTGAACTCTTTATGAACTGTAACTCTTAGCAGGCACTACAAACCTACATGTTGCAATACCACAAATACCCAAATGCCACAACACTGAACGTAATTCAAATTACTAACACCAAAAATTTTCCCAAAATATGAAAAATGTCTTCCTTAGGAATATATCTCAATTCTGTAATAACAGTAAATTAATGAATTAAATAAAAATTGCTTTTTGAATTCAATTCACCTAAGACCACATTTTCTTAGATGTATTGATTCCATAAGCATGGGATATACGAGAACTGTGGTATAAGACAATACAAATGTACAAAACACCTGAGCTCCAGGTAAACAAGCACAGAAAATAAATGCAAAATAACAGTCTCAAAGCAATGGACTAGCAGGCTTGTTCTGGCTTTGTTTCTAGCCTAACCTGAAGAAGTAAATCTGTGCATGCAGGATCATTAGGGTAAAAGCTACCTACTGAATAAGTTATGCAACATACATTCAAAGACTATTTGCTACCAGAAAGTACCTGTAGGTAGATACGTGCGTCACACTGCCAACAATACATGCCTACCTGATAACTGCACTCACACTTCTGCTGAGTGCAACTGTTCACGGACAAGTCAATTACTATCTAAGCATATCCCCCTTTACTTTCAACTCAGGCCAGAGTTCATTATCACTACTCAGCACATACCCGTTTCTTTCCCCCTCCGTTTAGAATCAGGCTGCCCATGGAAGTAAAGTCAATTTAATACTTCAACACCCAGCATGCCAATGAAATGGTAACTGCCACTGGTTACCTCCACTAAGTTCTCTAAAAAGACATGACTTGGTGTTTGGCCCAAGGGAGGCAGTATCTCCTTGTAAGAATTATGAAAACAATGGAAAATCTAAAACTGAATGCAGGTGGAAAATGTTTTTACTTTTAAAATATACCTCTTCCTTTCACTTACAGAAATGTATTGTATGAACATTTATTTTCCAAGTGCAGTCTTTTAAGTTAATGTTTATTTTTCTTTATTATTTTGAAGTTTATTCTTGGTTATTTTGCACAAAATGCGGATGGGGCTAAACCTGCATCAATGGCAATGGAAGCCCATGCTCAGCAGGTGTCATGTCTAATCCTGCAGTCTCTGTCTTGACTTTACAAAAAGGTTTATTTTAAAAATGACAGTGTGATTACTATCTAAATGCACAAACGAAGACCGACATCACCTACAGGAGAGATGCACTCAGGCGATATACACCCAAACTTGAAAGACTGATTTTTATGAGCTGCCCCTTTTTTGCCCCCTTAAAATGATTCCAAGTTCTAAACTGCATCCAGTGAAGAAACACCAAATTTTATAGGGGAAATCTCTTGTAAACAGATAAGACACTTCTGGCAGGAAGTTAAGAAGGCACTTTAAATTTACCTCAAGAATTGTAAACGGAGTCTTACGGCTCACTGACATTTCACACGTGAAACACATTCATACTACAAAACAGTACTGCCCCTTAAGTGAGTGGACACCCTTGACAAGCAAACTGCCTGGGGGAACACCCCCCAAAGAACCTGATTAAAAGTAATTACCAGGTCTGGAAATGAACTTTTGTTTTAGAAACTATGTAAACACCAGCGAGACTTTCTCCTGCCCGAATCCAGCCTGAGGACAACAAATTGGCCAACGGCGGAAGTCGCCTGACAAAATGACTGCAACATGAAATCCATTTTTATGATCATAACAAAACCTTCCTTCCGGGGCCAGGCAAAAACTTGAGAAAACGTCCTTCTGGATGCAACAGGCGATTGTGGAGCCCCCCACCCCCACAGCCAGCCATTGAGCAACAGCTGGACCCGCGGGACCCGGGCACTGGGAGGATGTGCGGCTCTCCGTTAGAAGCTCGCAGGGGGCCCCGGGCCCGGCACCCACCCCCCCCCCCCCGCCCGCCTGCTGCCGGGCTCCGCAGACGCAGCTCGCGGCCGCCCCGGCACCTCCCTGGGCCCCCGCGGCCGCCCAGGAGCGGCACTGACCTTCCGCAGGGCCGAGACCAGCAGTCCCCGCCATTTCGGACTGTTCTCTTCGCTGAAGAACTCGTACGGCTGCGGCGCCTGCTGCATGGCCCCGGCGGCAGCGCCTCTGCATCAGGGGCGGCCCGCGGACCGAGCCGGGCCGGGCGGGTGGCCTGACAGGCAGGGCGCGGGCCGCCTCGCCTCGCCGGCCGCCGCCGCCCGGGCCGCAGCTACGGCCGAGGCGGCTCGGGGGCGGCGCCGGCGGGCGGGCGGGCGGGGGCTCCGGGGGCGGTTTCCTCGGCCCGGGCGGCCTCGCCTCGCGCAGAGTCCGCAGAGGAAGCGCGGCGGCCCGAGAACCCGGGCTACCCCCAGCTGCGACCGAGACGTCGGCCTCCTTTCCCGGCGGCGTTGGCCCGCTCCTCGGGCGGCTCCTCCTCCTTTGTCTGGGTTCGCAGTCCTGCGCGGGGTACAGCTGACCTCGCCCTCGCCCCCGCCCCAACTACCGCTACGGCCGCGGCAGGCGGAGAGCGGCGGCGGCGGCAGCTCGTCTCTTCATCGCCTCATTCCCGCCCTCCCAACAGGCAACGCCGTCCGGCCCGCTCGAGTCACCTCCAGAGGGCCCTGGGGATCGGGCGAGCGAGCCACACTCTGGCGCGCACAGTGCTGGCCACCGCCGCCGCCGCCCCTTCAGACGCCGCGCACAGCGCCCCGGGGCCGCCGCCGAGCTCCGGGCCCCAGCAGTCGCCTCTCGGCCCGCCCCCTCGGCCCGGCACTCATTATCCCGGGTCGCCGGAGAAGCCCCGCACGGAGCATGCGCGCCGCGGAGCAGGCAGAGGCGCCGGCCGGTCGCGGACTTTCAGAGGCGCGGGGGCCCGGCCGTGGGTGTCGGCCTGTGCTAGGGACTTGCTGGGGGCCTGTCCCAGATCGACTCTTCAACTTACTGTGTCTAATACGAACGCTCCCTTCTCTCGACCTTCCCAAGACAATCCTGACTGGGTGCCACTCGTCGAGGACGACAGTCATGGGAAGCAATTCAGGACGGGGAGAGAAAGGGACATTCGGGCTGGACACGATGTTTAACGTATGTGTATACATAGGAGGTAGTTAACTATTTCATAGTGTGATGTTTTGGGGATTGAAAGGTGAGACGCGGAAAGCCCTCAGCCACCAGTGAGGAAGGGAAAGAAAAAACGGGCGGCGGGGCGGGGGAGTACATGCTGTATACTTCAGTTCCAGAATCAGTAACTCAACAATTATCCTCTTCTCAAACACACATCAGTTTGTCATTTGGCAAAAATCAGAAAGACAGAGTTGGAAAATTTATTTTTCTAATCCAAGTACCCACGGAATCACGAATTTCTTCTAATAAAGTCACATCCACATTCCCATATACTTGGGATAAAGGGTAGGATAGTAAAATGCTTGTATTTCTCCAATTACTTTTTCAGTGACGGCAGACTTTGACTTAATACAGACGGTTTTTTACTTTTCTCTCCTCGTCCGGAACTCCAGCTGTAAACTACTAGGCTGTCAAACGAGACTGTCATTATATTTTCTTACAAGAGAGTAAAGTGGTCAGTAGGAAGTTTCATTCTTGGCCAAGGAGGATATTGGAAGCCTTCTGAGTCAAATTTGGCTGAAGACACATTCTGTTTACCCAAATCTATATTTAAATTTTAAAATTGTTAATATTTTTAAATCAAGAGATTTCATATAAAAATGGATTTCCAGGGGCGCCTGGGTGGCGCAGTCAGTTAAGCGTCCGACTTCGGCCAGGTCACGATCTCGCGGTCTGTGAGTTCGAGCCCCGCGTCAGGCTCTGGGCTGATGGCTCAGAGCCTGGAGCCTGTTTCCGATTCTGTGTCTCCCTCTCTCTCTGCCCCTCCCCCGTTCATGCTCTGTCTCTCTCTGTCCCAAAAATAAATAAACGTTGAAAAAAAATTTTTTTAATAAAAAATAAAATAAAAATAAATAAAGAAAATAAAAATGGATTTCCAGCTTCTGGACAAAAATCCAGCAACACTGGGTGCTGCTGCATTCCTGCAAAGGAATAGTCAGCAAGCAGGCAGTCGGTAGTGGCTGCCCTCTTTAGAAAAGTATGCCATCCCATTTCCAGTTGGCTATACTCCCTACCTGGCACTCTTCACTCTTTTTTTTTTTTTTTTTTTTTTCCAACGTTTATTTATTTTTGGGATAGAGAGAGACAGAGCATGAACGGGGGAGGGGCAGAGAGAGAGGGAGACACAGAATCGGAAACAGGCTCCAGGCTCTGAGCCATCAGCCCAGAGCCCGACGCGGGGCTCGAACTCACGGACCGCGAGATCGTGACCTGGCTGAAGTCGGACGCTTAACCGACTGCGCCACCCAGGCGCCCCCACTCTTCACTCTTTTATGTAACCTGCCTAGTCTCTACAGGCATCTGAGTTGTGATCTCTGAGCTAGGCAAACAGAAATGTGATCCACCTGCATGAGGGGGATAATCCAAGAATTACTCCTGTAAAAATCCCAACCAGACAAAAGCGCCATCTAGAAAAAAATGTTGGATCCATACCCCACATGATACGCTAGGATAAATTCCATTATGTATCAAAGACTTAAATGTAAAAAGTTAAAACCATAAAATAATTTGTTTATAATTTCAGAGTACAAAAGACCTACTATGATATAAAATCTAGAAGATTGGTAAATCCATTTTTTTTTAATGTGTGGCAAAAACAAAAACCATCACAAGGTAAGGCAAAAAGCAGATGACAAACTGGAAAAAAATGTTTGTAACTCATTTTCTAAATAGTTTATTTCCCCAATATCTAAAAGAGTTTCTACAAATTAATAGGACCAAACTTAAGGGGAAAAAAAGGATAGCAAATACAAAAAAACACAGTTCACAGAAATGAAATATGTCTCTTAAACATAGTACAGATGCTCAACTTTACTCATATTACAAGAAATTTAAATTTAAATTATACCGTTATTTTTTTACCTATTAGAATAGCCGCATAGATCCAAAAGTTTGATGATATACTATGTTGGTGAGAATATGAAGAAACAGATACTCTAATATATTATTGGTGAGAGCTTAAATTGGTTCAACCTCTACCAAAGGCAACTTGACACTATCAAAGTTGCAAAGGCACATACCCTTTGACCCAGCAAATTCGAAGAATATGTCCTTTTGGCACACTTGCTCGAATGTGCAATGATTTAACACAAAGTTATTGATTGCAGTACTGTCACACCAAAAGCAAAACAAAAATGCCCGAGAAATAAACAATTTAAATAATTGTCAGTAGGTATCAGGGACTGGTTCAACAAATAATAGTAAATTCGCAGAATGGAAGCTATAAAATCATTTGAAAAGAACCAGGCCACTGTGTTCAGGTCACTTGAACATTATCAAAGAGACAGTGCAAAGTGAAAAGACCAGGGTGTATAATCTAGTATGCAGAGTATGCTACCACTTGTGTAAAAAGAAATGGAGGCAATATTTTTTTATGTATAATATCTCTGCAAGGCTGCACAAGAGATACTCACAATTTTTGTTGCCTCATGAATCAGTGAAATGGGTGGCTTGGAGGAGAGGAGATTCTTTCATGGAGTACATTTGGGGAACTTTGAATTTTCAACCATATGAATGTTGTACTTATTCAAAACACTGATTAAAAAACATTTTAAAAATAATACAGGGCACCTGGGTGGCACAGCCGGTTAAGCGTCCAACTTTGGCTTAGGTCGTGATCTTGCATGATCTGATTGTGTCTCCCGCTCTCTCTGCCCCTCCCTCCTCATGCTCTGTCTCTATCTCAAAAATAAATATTAAAAAAAATTTTTTTTAAATAATAAACACTTGCTTCAAGTGTTAAAAAATGGAAGTATTAGGGATACCTGGCTGGCTTAGTGAGTAAAGCATGCTACTCTTGATCTCGGGGTTGTGAATTCGAGCCCCACATTAAGTGTAGAGATTACTTAAAAACAAAATCTTTTTTAAAAATTGGAGTATTGGGGCGCCTGGGTGGCGCAGTCGGTTAAGCGTCCGACTTCAGCCAGGTCACGATCTCACGGTCCGTGAGTTCGAGCCCCACGTCGGGCTCTGGGCTGATGGCTCAGAGCCTGGAGCCTGTTTCCGATTCTGTGTCTCCCTCTCTCCCTGCCCCTCCCCCGTTCATGCTCTGTCTCTCTCTGTCCCAAAAATAAATAAACGTTGAAAAAAAAAATTTAAAAAAAAAAAATAAAATAAATAAAATAAAAATAAAAATTGGAGTATTAAACATACTGATACTATACTTGGTCATAAATTTGAGTTAAAATTAATATGCTAGTTATTTGACAAGTACTAATTTTGTCTTTTTAGAATTTAGAATGGCTTTTGGGAGATAACTTGAATAATCTAAGCACATCTCAAATTTTAAAAGGCAGTGAAAATTTTAACAGTAATATTCTTGCACTGAAAAGCATTTTCAAGAAGGACTTACTCAACATTTCTCCCATTTACTCTCTCCTACTTCCTCAATGTATTTAAAGCTACAAGTGCTGCCAGTCAGAAGCAAACCAAAGCAAGGCCACAGGAAACAATAAATGTCATTGTCACTCACTTTCATGGTTTGTTGCTGTAGCTAACTCTGGTCCTTTTACAATCCACCTGCTGGCAAGAAGTTGGAGCAGGCTCTCAGACAGATCATGTGCCCTATCACCCTTATATGAGGCTTATGCCCAGAAATCCACCCCCACCCCGTGTAAAAGATAGCATACCAGAATGTCTTCCTAAGAGAAACTATAATGATTTATGAAATTCCGATTTGATTGATTTACTGTCCCCTCCACTGCCTGCAAAGCACTGTGTGTTTATGTGTTATATATATATTCTGCTATGGAACAGAAACCATGTTCCCTGGTGCTCTGGGGGTATGAAGATGACACTGAGGTGAGCCAGATATTGCCACCACTACCAAGTGGAAAGCCATTTTTGTAAATGGGGAAGTGCTCTACTTTTTACCTAAAATATAAACCTCATTTTTATATTAAATGCAAATAGTTTTTTTCATTTTTCTAAGGTTGGCTGCTATTTAAAGCTATGATAGTTCATGTTTTACACACAAAAAATTCACTTGAATCAGTTTTATGAAACTAAAAATTATGTTTACAACACAAAAACTCATTAAAATATTTTAATATTAATTTACATTTTCTTATCTCAGAAATACACAAAACTTTTAAATATTATATCAGTATTACACAACAAAACCCTATTGATATAAATATAAAATGTTTGCAAACAGAATAACCTGCACATTCAAAACACTTTCAATAACTTTTTTCACTTATATTTTTGGGGGTATAATATAGACTCAAATGGAATGAGGGTTGCTTTAATGAGGACAGTTATTTTTATAATTTCAGTCTTTCACAGCTTAGTATATATGTAATCTCACTGTTTATGAAATAGAGAATTGTAAAATTTTCCATCTCTTAATAGTCTTGCGATGGAACAGAAAAATATCCTGTGTGTCACATTTCTTGGAGGAATCAGTTGTTATGAAGAACCATTAGGGCTAATTTCTTCTGTGAATGATTTCTAAATGCTTTCAATATGTTCATCCCAAGTGTCAAATAATTGCCTAGTCTCTACCTGGGATGTGCTACTTCTTGAACATGAGCTGATGGTGTAGCCTTTCAAATTAATGGTTGAGGTAGCTCAGACAATGTAATCACTGAGGCTTGAAGTGAAAAAGAAGAAAACAGAAGTTTTTCCTTTCAGTCAAAATGCACATCCTTCTTAGTCATCTATCACACAGATTTGGAGAGATAAGAGGAAAGAATGAAGAGTGGAAGATTAATCCTGAGAGAGTATATATGAGGGAAGGGATGAAAATGTCTCGCCTAACTGGTGGTGCTGTAATAAAGTTTCCCCAATCAATGGGCTGCCATAAATTCATTTATATTTCTATTTTCCAACTTTCTGAATTGCAAGAATCATTTCAACAGATACCACACACATATATACAGTATACAGTATTGGCACTGGGCAATAATTTAAATACTCATGAAGTACACGTGAATGTAAGGCACTTTTGCGGTTTACAAAAGTGAATGCCTCAAAGTTAGTTATTTCCTCAAAATGAAGAAATATCCTCATAAAAGTTCATAGGATCCCTGAAAACCAAGTAGGCATGAATAAAATAGTGATCTTGGCTAACGTTTGAGAAACCTGGTATGACTGAAAAACAGAGATATAGAGGTAAATTTTTAAAATTACAGAGTTCTATATATCAGTGGCAGAATTCTAAAACTGCTCACATAAAAACCTATCAGTTCTAAGTTCTTTTAGTTTTGCAACCACAGAAGACTAAAGAGTAGGCAACAACCATTCATAGTGTACTGCTGTTTGGATTTAATGGGAACCCTACACCAAGTCAGTTATAAAAAGACTGGGAATAATAAAGGGTTTGCATTTCCTTTGCAAAGTTATTTCTTACAAATATTATAGCTAAGATAGAATCTTATTCAAACTACTTAAAAATGTGAAATTTCATAATTTTCTTTAAATCAAGAATTTTAAACTCCCAAATACAAATACTGTTGCTCTAAATAATGTGAGCTTTCATTTGATCCTTCAAAGTTAAAAGGAGGTTTGCAACCTACAATATACTATATTTTCTGATCTAGGAGAGAAAAAAAAAAAAGCTTAGATACTATAAAGACAAAAAGTTAAGGGAATAATCAATTTTTTGTGCCATCGTTTCCAGAAATTCTAAGAGTCAAATCTCCAGATCATGGCTGGTGAGGAGAGGTCCGTAACAGTCAAGGATTCAGTACAGACACAACTGTACCTTGCTTCTTTATTCACAAAGGAGCATGGACTTTAAAAAATTATTTTTCTATGTTACAGCATTCTAACAATTCAGTTGTTATCTAAATGAGATACCTAACAATAAGATTTTCAAATCATTTTCCTTAAAGAATACAATTAGTATATTCTTGTTGCTGAATGTGGAAATTAAAATGCATACTTAGCTCCTTACATTATTTACAATTTAAATCTTTGTTGCACTTCATCTGCAATCATTCCAGAAATTGCAAGAGAAGAAGTAGCAGCAGGGGAAGGTGCATTTCTCACATGAAGAATGCGATTTCCAATATCCCCAACTCCTCCATCAAATACAAAATCTTCTATCAGATTTCCATCTCTATCCAGGGCTTGGGCTCTTACTCCAGCTGGACCTCTGCAAAAACATGATGGTAGTCAACTGACTAGGAGAGACAGGACACTTTACAGATCAGTGGTTTCAGAGTATTCTTAAAGCAATAAAGTCTTTATTCTTCTAAATGCACCATTATGTGGAAACCCAATAGGTTTGTGTTTAGCCAAAGGCTATCAGTTTGGTAGGGTAGCCTGTCAAACATATCCTTAGCCTAGAGCATAATGCCTGCCACATTACAGTGTCAGTAAATGCTTACCAAATGAATACACAAATGGCAAGTTACTTATAAATATTTGTTTTTCCCAAAGTAGCAGATAAACCCACATTTAATTAAAATAGATGCATTTTTAATTTGGATTTATAAGATGAATTTATTACAAAATCAACCAATGGGAATAAATAAGTCTCTTCTGACTAATAAAAAGCAATAGAAGTGGGAGTTATGTATGTCAGTTGCATTCCTAAGTATGTGCGACAGGATTCTATTTATTTTTTCATTTTGTTGAGTATAAATTAACATTTATAGAGAAAAATATTTACAAATGGCAACAAGTTCTTTTTTGTGATTTGTTTCTATTTTCAACAGTTTAGCCTTCACTATCAGGATAACCTTCAATTAGCTAAACAGAGATGATAGAAAAAGCACAACCTGGCAGCATGTTCATACAGTAAGAGGCTTTACTACTGAAAGTTCTGCTTTATAACACTTGAGTTCAAAAATTAGTTTTTTTAAATTTTTTTTTTTTTTTAACGTTTATCTATTTTTGAGACAGAGAGAGACAGAGCATGAACGGGGGAGGGTCAGAGAGAGGGAGACACAGAATCTGAAACAGGCTCCAGGCTCTGAGCCATCTGCACAGAGCCCGACGCGGGGCTCGAACTCACGGTCCGCGAGATCATGACCTGAGCCGTAGTCGGCCGCTCAACCGACTGAGCCACCCAGGCGCCCCAAAAATTAGTTTTTTTAAAGATAGTTAAAATTTACAAATGAAATCTAAATAGAGTATTTTTGAATCCAAAACTACCTCCCTTGTACAAAGCCAAGCAAGGTTAGGTCATAGATTGGATTTGTGTGTCATGTGGTGGCTGCAAACTCCCAGTTCCTAAGGGTGTGACCTAGGGCAAGCCTGTCCATCATGGTGCTAACCAGCTAAAAGTTTACTGGAAGCCTTCAGTCTGTTGCACATGAGCAAGCTGGATGCCACTGTGGGGCTCTGAGAATCCTGAATTCTTATTGGGTTTGTGAAGATTCCACATACAAATTCTTGAGGTTATCTTCTTTGATCCATTCCATAAAGCCATCAGTAGAAATCGTGACACCCACTGGATCACCAAACCAGTCCACAAGCATGGGGATGCAAGGACTGACATCTGCAGGCTGCAAGAACGCAGCCTTTGGAGAGAGTCACAAGTTCCACCACACTGTTAGTGGTTCTGGCCACCTAGCATGGAGAAGGTGCAATCCTCTCCAGCTCCGCTGGTACCACTAATGTAAGCAATGTTTGTAACATTCTTACCTAATAAACAATTTAGGACAGTCATGTCAGCTTAAAAGCGTTCTTTGTCTGTTAAAATGAGTTGTTTGCAGATTGTTCCAAGAGTATATTGTCAAAACTATTAAAGTGCAATACTGTTTGAAGACTATTAAGTGATGGTGTATCCTGTTTCTGATAAACACTTCTCATTTCTGTCCTTGCTTTATCTTATTAGGGAGTTTATACATCAGTGTTTAAAATGCTGTTTGGCATAATAGGTGTAAAATCTGTAAAAGTAGGATGCAGAAGCTAGCCATGTAGGCTTACTGGTGCATATAACGAAGCCCACACTTCACTGGGGTGATGTAATGCTCTGCTGGCTTACTCTCAAATGGCTATTTTGGGGCACGTGGGTGGTGGCTCAGTGGGTTAAGCATCTAACTTCAGCTCAGGTTCGTGAGTTCAAGCCCCACATTGGGCTCTCTACTGTCAGCACAGAGCCTGCTTCAGATCCTCTGTCCCCTTCTCTCTCTGCCCGTCCCCTGTTCATGCTCTGTCTCTTAAAAATAAACAAACATGTTTAAAAATGGCTGTTTTTAGGGGTTTGGTAAGGACAAGCTTTTTAAATTGTATTCTGCTTGGAAATGTGAAGACTATCCTAATCTTTTATCATGCTTATATGCAGAATAACAAAGTTAACTAGGGACCACATTTTTAGGTTGAATCCAATATTCCATCTATGTAACTGCTGCTTCTAAAAGAAGAGTTTAAAAGAATGCTACCATTTTTAGGAGAATTGAATAAACCTGTTGCAAGAGGGTTCACTTACAAATGAAAATAAATCCTACTTAACCTAAAAAAAAAAAAAAAAAAAAAAGACTACCTCCCTTGAAACTGTTCAGAAAACACAGTTTGAAAACAGCTGCCTTAGGGGTGCCTAGCTGGCCCAATTAGCAGAGCATGCAACTCTTGATCTTAGAGTTGTGAGTTCAAGCCCCATGTTGGGCACAGAGCTTACTTTAAAGAAAATAATAATTTTTAAAAAAGAGAAAAAAAATAGCTGTCTTATACACACCACAAGACTCAACAAATAAGGCAACCATATTAAACATTTTTAATGATTCTGGGCCAATGAAGAGAAGTACTTGAGGAGGACAGAATAGGAGATCACTGCCCTCTAATGATAATAAGATAATGATAATAATAATAATAATAATATGCTATTTACTAAGTGCTTTCTCTGTATTAGGAATTCTAATTGTGACAACAACTGTAAGAGGCTGATACAAGTATATATTTAACAGCAAAGAAATAGATTAAATAAGCTGCCTGAAGTCACAGAGCTATCCTATTCATTTGTAAAGAGGTAAATAAGAATTACAACAAGGGTGAAAGATTCTATAATAAAGGTAAATATTCTTACAGAAGGCTGCAAGGAATCTGGACAGGAGTTTTGAGGTGTAAGTATTTCCAAGTAAGAATCAGATACAACACACAGAACATAAAAAGAACTGGACTGATGCTAAGATGTCTTAAAGATACGTATCAACTGACACACCATGTTATCAGTCAGCACGCACTCCACTTTGTACATTCTGTTTTTGTAGCTTATCGCAACCCATCAAAGCAGCATTTGCCCTTCTTTTCCTGAACAATGCTGCTGTTGCTGTTAAGAGCACCTCCAAGAGTTTTCTTGTTCCACTCCTTTTATCTGGTAGAAGGCCAACATGGAGGGGGCACAGAGTGGCATGACCAGCCGTTGATGTTTAGTGAAGAAAACAAAACTTTTTTTTCTTACAGAGGTTTAGTTAGTACATTCCCCTAACTTTCCCTTTTAAGCAAAAATAAGTTAATACTGATTAACTACAGTTACAAATGTGTCTCATATTTATTTCTCTTACAAACACCAATTATCTTCAGTGTCCCCTCCTGCCCAAATGTTCAAAACCTATAATCCAAACTGTAAAAAACAATATACAATATTGTTTTTCTAAGGATCTCACTTTAGCTCAAGCTAAAGTTAACTATTTCACATGAAATGTTTAAAATTTTTTTTTAATGTTTATTTATTTTTGAGAGAGACAAAGCACGAGCTGGGAAGGGGCAGAGGGAGAAGGAGACACAGAATCCAAAGCAGGCTCCAGTCTGTGAGCTAGGGGCACAGAGCCTGCTGAGAGGCTGGAACCCATGACTGTGAGATCACGACCTGAGCCAAAGTTGGAGGCTCAACCGACTGAGCCATCCAGGTGCCCCTAACATGAAATGTATACCAAATTCTTCAGGTTTCCTCTTCAGCACTTAATGCAACTTCAGGGTTTTTCTTTGCACGATTACATACAGGCATTCCCCCTCAGAACACCTCAGCTTGAGATGAGTATTATCACTTGAAATTTCAGGTAAGATAAGCCATAAATTTCTTAAGGGTCAGCATCTTCTACAACACCCCTACCTCACCCTCATGTCTAGATTTGTGCCTTGTGTATAGTAAGTACTCAGTAAGACTAGAAACTTAATTTTTTAACTTCTAATTCTTTAAAACTCCATTTTAATAGCTGAAAGAACAATTTAGTAAATTTAGTATTTGTTAATTCAGCTACATTTAATTGTTTAGAGCTATCTGTAGCTATGTATTTTGCCCTATCTGTGGCTAAATTTAATGGGAATATAAGTTCTAGATGCTTAAATATGTCTAGAAACAAAAGGTGAATACGAGGGGTGCCTTGGTGGTTCAGTTGGTTGAGTGTCCCACTCTTGATTTCGGCTCCAGTCATGGTCCAAGGGACGAGGGATTGAGCGCTACGTTGGGCTCTGTGCTGTGTCAAGTCTGCTTAAGATTCTCTCTCTCTCCCTCCATCCCTCTCCCATTTGTGCATACTGTCTCTCTAAAAAAAATTTTTTTTAATGTTTATTTATTTTTTGAGTTAGAGAGAGACAGAACACGAGTAGGGGAGGAGCAGAGGGAGGGAGACACAGAATATGAAACAGGCTCCAGGCTCTGAGCTGTCCACACAGAGCCTGACGCAGGACTTGAACTCATGAACCATGAGATCATAACCTGAGGCGAAGTGGGACGCTTAACTGACTGAGGCACCCAGGCGCCCGCTCTCTCTCTAAAATGAAAAACAACATAGGGGCGTCTCAGTAGCTCAGTCAGTTAAGCATCCAACTCTATTTCGGCTCAGGTAAGGATCTCATGGTTTGTGAGATCAAGCCCCACATTGGGCTCAGAGCTGGCAGCCCAGAGCCTGCTTGGTGTTCTCTCTCTCCCTCTCTCCCTGCCCCTCTCCTGCTCTCAATCTCTCTCTTTCAAAATAAATAAACCTTAAATTTTTTTTTAATAAAAAAAACTAATATGTAACTAATGGCATTCCTTCCTCTGAAAAGTGCTGTATTTATTGCTATATTGTTCTGTGGCAGGCATTAACCTGTAGCTAGAAAAGAACTATGAAAGGCTAAAACTGATGTCTTTGACCAGTTCCAAATAGGACAACTTAGTATTTTATAAAACTCACCATGGGATCTACTGTTAATCTAAAAATAGAAGTTCGCATGAGCATATTGTATGGGGAAAGTAAACTACTCCATCTTAATTTCCAAACATGAAGGAAGAGTATTTTTGTTACTTATCTTCACCTTAGCTGGATTGTGACAAGAGAATATGGTTTTTCTATGCCCAGTTTTTGAATTTTGTTGAGAACCTGATTTAGGGATTAGAGCTTTTGAGTCTCTGTAAATATTTTCTGAGGGCTTGAACAATACAAGCAGTTTGTAATGGGGTTTGGGGAGTTCTATACATCCATTCAATCAAGAGTTTTAATTGTGTTATTCAAATCTTCTAATATTTTATCTGCTTGATCTACCTTCTATCAACAGACATGTCTTAAAATCACCCACCACAATTGTGGATTTGTTGATTTCTGCTTGCAGTTATGTCCATTTTTGTTCTCTTTTTTCATATCTCTGTTATATGCAGCAAGTTTATAGCGACCTTCTTTATCTCTAACAATTTTTGCCTTAGACTGTATTTTATCTGAAATGACCCAGTATTTATCTTTCTTCCAATAAGCCATTTGCCTAGCACATAGATGCATTTTTTAATCCAGTATGACAATTTCTGCCTTAACTATTAAGTACACTTACATTTATTGTAATCACCAATAAGTTTGATTTCTACTATATTATGCTATTTAAGCTGATTTTTCTGAGTTTTTCTCATCTCATTTCTTGGCTTATTGAATATTCTCTATTTTTCTTTCCTCCTGTACTAAATTGTAAGTTATATAATCTATTTCCATTCTTGTATTTCGTTTACTTATGAGATGGGATTCACCGTGCATCCTGTGAATCTTATGTCATTTTGCCAATTCTAGGAATTTCTCAAATACTCCTCTGCAAAGTATTGCCTCTTTTCAATTTCTCTGGAAATCCTATGAGATAGAGTCTGGAATCTTCTCATTTTCTTCTCTTTTAATTTCTACGTCATGCACCTTTATCTTGCAATGTTCTCTAAATTCTTCAGATTTATCTTTCAACTTATTAATTTTCTTTTAAGGTAGGTCTTACCAACTTAGTCATTTGAGTTTTAAAATTTAAGAAGTATATTTTTCTATTCTAGAAATTCTAATTAGTTGGTTTCCAAATTTGCTCAGATTTTGGGGTGGAAGGGGTGTCTTATTCTTTTTCATGTTTTCTGTTCCTTTTTGTTTTTAATTCACTGGGTTATTTTATGGTTTCTGATATTACTATTAACCATTTAAATTCACTAGGTTACTTTATGGTTTCTAATATTACTATTACCCAAAGTTATTAGGGGTCTAATTCTGGTATTTATTCTATGTGCTTATTCTCACTCATGGTGCTTTGTAATATTTGATGGCGTCCTGTTCAGCAGGACTTTATCTGGGGGAATACTATACAGGATGGGTTGAGGTTATGTCCTCCATGGAGGTTTTACATTTGCTTCTATCCAGTGCTCCAGAAGTATTACCATCCTTGGAGCACTTTTTTTTTTTTATGGATATTTTTAAACACATACAAAAGTAAAATGAATAGCATAATGAACTGCTATGTATATATTACCTAGTATCAACAATAATCAACACCCAGCTAATTCTGTTTCATCTACATCTCCACTCACTGTCCACCTCTCTTCACTGGATTATTTTAAAGCAAATCTTAGATAGCATATCATTTTACTTCATTTCTTTTTAAAGGATTCTTAAAGGGGTGCCTGGGTGGCTCAGTTGGTTAAGCGTCTGACTTGATTTCGGCTCAGGTCATAATCTCACAGTTCATGAGTCTGGGCCCCTGTGTTGGGCTCCGTGCTGACAGCTCAGAATCTGCTTGGGATTCTTCCTCTGCCCCTCCTCTGCTCACACATACATGTGCACATTCTCTCTCTCTTTCAAAATAAATAAATAAACATTAAAAAATCATAAAAATAAAAGGATTCTTAAAAATAATAATTCAAAAAAAAAATAATAATAATAATTCAAAACTAGTAATTGCTTTGTATCAGTAATACTTAGTCTGAGGTCAAATTACCCTGATTGTCACTGTCTCTAATTTGTTTAAAGTGAGAGAGAGAGAAATGGTTAGTTTGAAGCAGGACCTGAACAAGCTGGATTTACTTTTTTTTTTTAAAGTAATCTTTACACCCAACGTGAGGCTGGAACTCATGACCTGGGGATTAAGAGTCACATGCTCAGGGTGCCTGGGTAGCTCAGTCAGTTAAGCACCGAACTTTTGGTTTCAGCTCAGGTCATGATCTCACGGTTTGTGGGTTCAAGCCCCAGGTTGGGCTCTGCACTGACAGGGCAGAGCCTGCTTGGGATTCTCTCTCTCCCTCTCTCTCTGTCCGTCCCCAATGTGCTGTCTCTGACTCTCTTAAAATAAATAAACTTAAAAAAAAATAAAACAAAAAAAGTCACATGCTTTACAAACTGAGCCAGCCAGGTACCCCTGGATCTGCTTTAAAAAAAAAAATTTTTTTTAACGTTTATTTATTTTTGAGATAGAGAAAGACAGAGCACGAATAGGGGAGGGTCAGAGAGAGAGGGAGACACAGAATCTGAAACAGGCTCCAGGCTCTAAGCTGTCAGCACAGAGCCCAACGCGGGGCTCAAACTCACAGACTGTGAGATCATGACCTGAGCCGAAGTCAGATGCTTAACCGACTGAGCCACCCAGGTGCCCCCTGGATCTACTTTTTTTTTTTTTTCCAACGTTTTTATTTATTTTTGGGACAGAGAGAGACAGAGCATGAACGGGGGAGGGGATGCTCGGGGGAGGGGCAGAGAGAGAGGGAGACACAGAATCGGAAACAGGCTCCAGGCTCTGAGCCATCAGCCCAGAGCCCGACGCGGGGCTCGAACTCACGGACCGTGAGATCGTGACCTGGCTGAAGTCCGACGCTTAACCGACTGTGCCACCCAGGCGCCCCGTGGATCTACTTTTTAAGTTAACTTCTTAGTTTAAGGTTCCTAGATCAAGT
Organism: Prionailurus viverrinus; assembly: GCF_022837055.1. Lineage (NCBI taxonomy): Eukaryota > Metazoa > Chordata > Mammalia > Carnivora > Felidae > Prionailurus > Prionailurus viverrinus. Next base: position 93,731,747 of record NC_062566.1, read on the forward strand.
GGTGGTACAAAGTCAAACTCTAAGCACTTGTGAGGGCGGGCCCAGGGTTCTAAATTTTTAGAGGAGATTGCACCTATCCATCATTGCCTCTACCCCCAAGGTCAGGACAGACAATATTCCTTAACACTTTCTGGTGCTAAGGGGATTTTTTTTTTTTTTTCTAGACTTCCTTTTCACTGAGGGTATAGCCCTTCAAGAGTCCCTGGCTTTATACAGGGGTCTCAGTTCCAAGTTTGTACCTTTTATATATAAGCCTTCTTCCCAGCACTTGAGTTGCAGTTAAAACATATGTCCCTAATGTTTTATATCTTGCTCTACGTGGCAGATACATGAACTTATACGATTGCCAAAATCCGTTGAGCACTTAAGATCTGCATATTTTACTGTATGTAAATCATGTATCAATTAAAAATAAAACTGTTATATTTATATCAAAATCAGCAAATCTAACCCCCTTCCACCCAGAATAGCATCAGCACCAATTCCTCTTAGTACATGGGTTTTCAATTTCCTTTTTTGCTTTTGCTCCTGGGATGCCCCTTGTTTTGTTGCATTCACAGCTATATGTATTTCAAGGGATTTTTATATTTTCTCCAGACTCTGGTATTTTGTAGTATAAGGGTTGCCCAACTCTAGACTAGATGTTCCCAACCAAGGGAGATTTTGCCCCCTGGGGGACATTTGGCAATGTCTGGAGACATTTTTGGTTGTAACTAGGACAGTACTGCTGGCATTTAGTGGGTAGAGGCTAGAGGTGCTGCTAAACATTCCACAATGAACTGAACAGTCTCCTATAGCAAAGAATTATTTGGGCCAAAATTTTAGTAGTGCCAAGATTGAGAAACCTTGATCTAGATCACTTTAATTATAGAACTGTTTGGCTTTCACCTTTGCATTTCACAATGACATAGTATAGTTTTAGCTATCACTCACCATAAAAACATCTTGCTTAAAAATTTACAATTCCTCAAATAAGACATTTTTTAAAATAAAGAAAGGGTGGGAAGAAAAAGAAGATCTTGGCATGTGTGCCTTCATCTTTTATGCTCTTACTGCTGTTAGATTACCACGTCAAATTTATCACAGAACAAATTAAAGGACTTCATAGATAAAAATTAAGAACCTTAGAGATCATCATTTAACAATGACAAATTTATATACCTAACACATGTACTTGACAGATTATAACTTTACACTCCAATCCAATGTTCACTGGTCAATTATCGCCCCAAATGCTCTGGCTAAGCAGAAAGAAGTCACGCTGGATGCCCTTTGGTTTTGCTTTTTGGAATTTTTTTGGATGCCCTTTGGTGGCAATTTAAGGACACTCTCTTGAGCTAAACATCCCGCTGAAAGTGTGGCTTCAGTTCTCTTACTATCTAAAACTGCTTAATATGCTTCTGCCTCAATATTAATGATAGAGCATTTATGGTTCCACTGCACTGAGCTGCAAGACAGGTAGGACTTAAGCTTCATAATGCGGGAAAGTCTATCGATCTGATTTTATTATGATGACTTAATACTGCAGGCATATACCAAGGCACAGAGAATAACATAACAAACACCTATTTTCTTACCAAAGAGCTTAAGAAATAAAGCTTATAAATATGACAGAAACCCCCTGTGGAGCTCTCTGATCCCATCCCTTCCTCTCACGAGAGGTAACCACTCTACTGCATTAGGTGACTCCCATGTTTATTACTATTTTCACATGGTATATAGAATCCCTAAACTATATATGACATTGTTTAAACTGATATAAATGCTATCAAATATATTTTCTACAACTTCCATTTTGTTACTAATAATTTCCTTCTTTTAAATGGAAGGTTTTTTGTTTGTTTGTTTTTGAGAGAGAGAAAGAGACAGAGTACAAGCTGGGAGGGACAGAGATAGAGGGGACACAGAATCCGAAGCAGGCTCCAGGCTCTGAGCTGTCAGCACAGAGCCCAATGCGGGGCCTCGAACTCACCAGCCATGAGATCATGACCTGAGTCGAAGTCGGACATTTACCGACTGAGCCACTCAGGCGCCCCAAATTTCTTCCTTTTAATAGCTACAGGAATTAAGGGAAAGATGGAATTGCTGAATGTGTTCAGCTTCTCTGTCTCCAAAGAGAAACTCTCTGATTGGGTTAAATTTGTCCCTAAATGTAACCTGTCTACAGTGCTGTGTGTCGTTTTCTACTACATGCTAATGAAACTGGAAAATGAAATTCACACCCTTACACTCAGAGACAGCAATATTCACTAAAACCCAGTTCTACCATATGAAACCCACTGGTTGAAAGAGTTTTCCCCAGGCTTCTATGAAAGGGTGGTAATAGAATATGGGTACTGAATTCACTGCAACTGTTTATATACAGAATTCACGATGTCCACCTATTGTGTTATTCAAGGAATATTAACAGCAGTAACAGATGCCAGATTTGATTAATATATTTTCAGATATAAAACATAACAAGTCTACTAAGGCAGACCACTGAAAACACAAAAGGCTTTTTTTTATAGGTGAGTGAAAGAAAGGAAAGCCTAGATATTTTTATCCCTGCCATTTCAAGAGGTGAGTAGAAGGGATGAGAGAGATAAGAGTAAAAACATTAGCTGGGTTTTAATAGTTCTTCTAAGGATTCAAAGAGGCTGGTCTGAGAATGATACATTAGTGTCAGATTTAGACCAGGACACTTAGCTCCCCTAAGGGAGACAGCTGACATGATTATTGCTCTCTTCCCAGGCAAGTTCAGCAGCTGTTCCTCAGAAGACAGACATTCAGTGCCCTAGAGTTTCACGGAGGGATGGATTCACAGAGAGAGAGTACTTCAAAGTACACTGCTGATTAGGCCTAACAGTAGCTTGGCCAGGGAAAAAGGTGAACATCCTAAAATATCACCAAATGGAAAAAGAAAATTGGCTTGGGTGGTATTTAGGACAATGTGCAGCTCAAGTCAAGAGAGCCTTTTATCCTTGAGAAAAAAGTTATCCTTCCTTTTTAAGTTATCCTTCCTTGGCCCCACATTGCTGCAGCACTAAGACTCAGACTGTTACCACATTCTTCCCACTTTTGTCCTCCAACTAGAGTCCCTGAGTGGAGTAGGGCCCAAGAAAGAACAAAAGAGGAAGAGAGGAAGCAGGTAAGATGTCATGTATGGGAGTATGTCTAACAGGTTGTAAAATGTAATCAAAATGTAATTTTTTATGTGTTTATTACCTAATCAGTTAATATAGCGATCAATGATCTCATACAGAGTTTAAATCAAATGGCTTTGCAATGACAAGAGTAAGTAGCCAGGAAGATTAAAAAATTTCAGGCAAGATATTTTTATCGTGATACCTAGACATGAAGGCAAAAGTGGCATCACAATACAGCTGCAGTGGAGATTTGAGTTTAATGCTGTAAAGTGGTCTAGAAAATTATAAATGAACCTAGTTCAGGCACCAAGGGGCACGAAGCAGCAAGGCCCAATGCATGCGATGAAAAGGGAATTCAACAACTTGCTGGGAAAGAGAGGACACACAAAGATTCACTGGGTACGCTGACTCTGAAAGTATGCTTACCGAATCACCAAGTCAGAACCACCTGCCAAATTCACATAGGTCATGACCATATTTGCAATCCTTATAGCTTTTCCTTACCTAAGTATATCACTGACAGTAATTTCAGGGATAAACTTTTGAAGGTGCTTCACTGTTGCACTGAGAAAACAGGCTTTATACATTTCATTAACTCCGTAGGAAAAATTCTGGAACACCAGTTTAATCAAGCCACTGAAAGCAAAAAATTTAAAATCTTTATGAGAGAAAGGAATTCTTTATTACTATAAAACATCTTTACAACTATGAGATTTTTAGGGGGGCGGCATCACAGAAATGTAGGCAAAGTCAGAAAAAAACACGTATTAAAAGAAAATCAACTTTTGGCCAATATAAGAAGGAAACGTCATCAAAGGAATACCTTCCAAACTTAAATTCCCAGGGAATGCTGGTTTCAAGCTAGATTCTATGAAGCCTGCCAACAGCAAGGTTTTCTTTTCTTTTCTTTTCTTTTTTTAATTAAAATTCAAGTTAGTCAATATATAGTGTGGTATTGGTTTCAGGAACAGAATTTAGCGATGATTCATCACTTACATATTAACACCCAGTGCTCATCCCAACAAGTGCCCTCCTTAATGCCCATCACCCATTTAGACCATCCTCCCACCCAACACACTGCCATTAACCCTCAGTTTGTCTCTGTATTTAAGAGTTTCTTATGGTTTGCCTCCCTCTCTCTTTTTATCTTATTTTTCCTTCCTTTCTCCTATGTTCATCTGTTTTGTTTCTTAAATTTCACATCTGAGTGAAATCATATGATATTTTTCTTTCTCTGACTGACTTATTTTGCTTAGCATAATACACTCTAGCTCCATCCATGTTGTAACAGGTTTACTAATGCAAATGTTAGGTGCTTTCGAAGCCACACCTAAAAGGCATTAACAGATCTTTAGATCAGAGCCATTAAGCAAGTGGAATATTTACCCTACTTTTCTTTGGTCAGCCAGAGGTAAAATATTCCAGATCCTCCAGCCAGACTCTACAGAGCCTATGTAAATGTATATGTATTTTTACAAGCACACTTGCTGGGAAGCCCCACCCTAAAACCTGTTTCATAATCAGTGAAGGGTGAAACTCTAGTATAGCTTAATAAGCTTTCTACTGATTTTGATGTAAAACTGTAGAGCGCAACATTATTAAAAGGACCAAACAAAATATCTCACTGAGTAGTTCTTACAACCATAAAGAATCTGCCATACAGGTCAACACAATTCATCGTCAGTTTTCCACAAAAGGAAACAACACTGGTTATCAGCAATTTCTCCAGTGTTTTTCAAAATGATGGTGACTGGTTGGAAATGATCTTATCAAAGTAAGCCATCTACTGATTTTGAAAGAAACTTTTTTTTTTTTTTTTCAAACTCAACTAAAAGATTAGCCAAACAAGATTTGGGTTGTCAGATATGTGTTTGGCTCCTGGTCTTGTTTTTTTGACCAAGACACCACCCTGGCTCATCAGAATTTTCTTTAAGTAGTTAAAACATTACGTGTATTACATGAAACTCTGAATCCAGATTAATTAAAAAAAAATCAACATACCAATCACAAATAAGAGGATTTACGCAATAAACAGAATTATCAAGAAAGACAAAATTTCCCATCTTAAAAATATAAGCATATAAAATCTTTTTTAAGTAAATAAAGTTACCTCTTGATAATTACATCCATAATATCTCTGGCACTGAAGTCAAAGGGTCTGTAGCCCTCTCGTTTAAAGGCAAGAACTGCATTAGGCCCTAGCCAAATACTGCCATCCATCCTTGGTGTGAAATGAACCCCTAGGAAAGGAAACCGGCTATCTGGGACCTATAGATTTAACATGGTAAAGAGTTATTAGCCCCACTTCAAACTGCATTCTATTAAACATGCAAACATGCAACTGGTAATATAAAACACTTTCTTCCCATGCATTTAATTTGCATTACTTTTGATCTGCTACTCAGATATTTCTTTCTATGTATACACACTTCTGCCTAGAAATGCCACACAGGAAACACTGATACTATTGATACCAATATACACTGTCCCATGTGTTCCTCTTTCTAGGTTGAAATAAAAAGAGAGAGACAGAGAGAGAAAGACAGAGAACCGTCCTAGTTCAGGTTACTCCCCACTTCCCAGCCCCTCACCCACCAACTAGCAATTATGTGTCTGGCAAGTAAAATCTCAGAGCTGTCAGAAAAAGAACACACATTTACAGTACAGGCTTTTGGAAAGTGGAAATGCAATAGGTTAAGGCAGATGAAATGTATGTTTTGGCACCATCAAAAACATTAAATAGCTGAATAGTGGCAATTTCACCTGGTTCAACCCAGTAGTTCCAGAGAGAATGAATTCTTCATTTAAATGGTTCTGTCTATACCATGAAACTATAGTAACCACATCCCCTTTCCTGCACCTATCGATAATGAACTAAGAAAGACAGCTGGGTATCTGGGCATCTTGTAAGGGAAAGTTCCCTTATGAGTGCCCCTTTCATCAGAAAGGAGGAAGAATTAGGTTCCTTCTTGATAGCCCTTCCTGAGGTGCACTCATGCTTTCTAGAGACATGCACTTGTGGGCAGTTAATTATAATTTCATAACTCTGATTTTAGGATAAAGATTTAAAGATTTAATGACAAAAGAAACAGGTGAAAGACTTGCCCAAAAGGCCCTTCAAAATAGCTCTTACTTCTGACCCAAGTAAAAGTTTTTGTTTCATTTCCTTTTTGCCCATAGTCATCTTGAGAAGGGTAAGAAGGCAGAAACATCATTACCTACCGGATAAATATTTCCTTTTACAAGATAGCATTTTTCTGGCTTCAAAATCAGGTAATCTCCTCGGAATGGCACAATTTGAGGATCAGGATCACAGCCACTCAGCTCTGAAATACGGTCAGAGTAAAGTCCTGCACATGTCACCACATACTGACACTGAACTTCCTCTCCCTAGTGCAAAAGAAAATATGAGTAGAAAGCAATGAGGAGAAAAATAGGTCAAGGGGGGTAAAAGATGACAGAAAAGATAATAAGGGTACAGAAATGAACTTTTCTCTATTTCTTTTAAAAGAGGAAATCAAATACAGGTATCAGCAAAATAAGTTCTGCAGCATTTAGGTAGCAGCTAGAAACTTACGGTAGTGGCACGTAGGAGGATGTCACCTTAAATTTTATACTTTAGAGATACAATCAATGACCCTGGAAGGATACTTAAATTAGACAAACACACACTCCTATTTTACTAAGACCTAGCATCAAACTTAACTATTTGCTATATTAAGAAACAAACTTCATTTAGCTGGATGGTTCCCCCCAATTTGGCCTCTTCTGTATTTCAGACAGCTTCTCCCATCTTATCTAGGAGTTAACCCTGTTGCTCTCAGGTTGCTCACACTCAATAATCTAGCTCAATTCCAACTGTATCCTACCCATCAACCGATTTCTCCTTCCTGATCAATATCTGCTTTGCAAATTGAGGCTATGTTTGAAATGTTATCCTTTCAGTCCACATTTACTGAGAACACACACTATCGTCAAGGTTTGCTTTAGTGACTAGGAGACCACTAATCTTAGGCTGTTTGCATTTTCCCATACATTTTATTTTGTGATCATCTGCATATTTTTCTGCCTTATCCTGCCAGGGTTAGTCAATTTGCCACCCTATTTCCTAAATGGTTTCCTTTAACCCCAATTCCCCACTATACTTTAATTCCCATCTCTTTAATTTTTACAGAGTAAACAACTAGCACCTCCTTGCTCCAAGTAATTTGCTGTCCCTAGACTTCTTTCCCAGACAACCTGTTTCTGAAGCCTCAGAGTTCTTACCTGTCTCAACAACATTTCTTTCCAGCCCCTATTGATTCAGCCTTATTCTATCTTTACATCCTATTTTTGCCTAGCTGCAAAGGTAAGCCTCTTTTTTTTTTTTAAGTTTAGTTATTTATTTTGAGAGACAGAAAGCGGGGGAGGGGCAGAAAGGGAAAGAGAATTCCAAGCAGGCTCCGCGCTGACAACACAGAGCCCTATGCAGAGCTCGAACCCACAACTGTGAGATCATGACCCGAGCAGAAATCAAGAGTCAGGAGGCTTAATTGACTGAGTCATCCACCCACCCCTAGCTTCTTTTCGAGTTATACAACTCACACTTCAGACAAAAGTCAGATGAAACTTTTTTGTAATGAAGTCAAATTAGCTAGACTAAACCATAATAGTTTAAAAACCCTTGAAGTCAAAAGAGCTATGTCAACAAAAACAAAAAATGCCTTCTTTTAAATAGGTTCATATCTTTCCTGTTCATCTAGAGTTATACCAGAAGTACAAGAAAGATTTTTATGTGATATAAATTTACTAGTTCCTACTTGAAAGGTCAGCAATTCTTTTGTTCTTGCAACATAAATTGTAAATACAACTCTAGATAAATGTAAAGATAAGAGAATTTGTAGAATGGTACCAGTATGCAACAACCTAGAAGTTCTCTTTACAAAACTCAAGGAACAATTCCAAAGGAAGAAATGACTAAAACCTATCATAGGTCCCTGAAATCATCTTATGCTACACATGAAATAATAACTAAATTCAGTAATACATTAATTTCACATCCAAAATGGAGATTTAGATAAACAGTGAATGATGTATTTGTTCAAACAAAAATCTCTTTTAAAAAAACAAACTATGCATCTCTATTGCTATTTCAGAAGTAAAACAAACTTTTTCCTAATATGTATAAATCTTTAGTTTGCAAAACCTCTCCCCCCAAATTTATTAATTTAATCTCTTTAACCTCTCATAAAAGCACAGAAGTTCAATTTGATAAGCTGACTCAAAATTTTTACATTATATCTAACTATACTAAAAGTAAATGCCCAAATAAAAGGCAACAGTTATAGCATCTGGGGTTGAAATACATACTCACTGGCATCCCAGAGGCCCCTGCATATCCTCCATCACATGATGCCATACTCTAGTGAAGATGGCCCTTCGATGAGGGCAAGGGTAGAAACAGACTTTTAATCCTTCTTTGAATGGAAATCTTAGATGCACTGTCACCTGGGCCACATGACCCAGTGGATCTGATGGTAATCAGGGTGTCTATGGCAAATAGTGATGTCTTATGGAGACTTTGCTAGGTCCCTATAGCCAAATCACAGCACAGAACTTTAGGATTTTGGAGGAGTTATACCATCCTCTGCAGATAACTGTCTTCCTTTTGAGAAAGTACTTCTGGCTTTGACTCAACACTTGACCACAGGTCACTAAGTTACCATGTGAACTACTCATTATTAACTGTATGTTGTCTGACTCACCAAGCCACGAAATTGGGTGTGTACAGCAGTACCCTGTCATCAAGGGGTAGCAGAATATACAAGATTAGGGTTGTGCAGGTCCTGCAGGCACACATAGACTGTGGAGGCAGGTGGCTCAAATTCCCATGGCCCCTAGTCCTGCTAAATTACTTCCTCCTTCTCAAGCTGCTCCTGTGGCCCTATGAGAAGTTCTCCATGATCAGTTGACCAAAGAAGAAAAACTACAGGCTTGATTTACAAATAGTTCTGCACACAACATTCTGGCACTGGAAAGTAAACAGCTACAAACCAGAGTCCCACTCAGGAGTGACCCTAAAAGACTGCAGAGAAAGGAAATCTTCCTGGTAGGCAGAACTCTGAACACCATACCTATTATATATCTTACCTAGAAGGAGACATGACTAAAAGTATGGATCTATATTGCTTCATGTGCAATGACTAATGCTATGGCTGGTTAGTTAGGAAAAGGGGCTCTGGAAAAAAAAAGTATATGAGTGGACCTTTCCAAACAGGTTCAGAGAGTAAAAGATATATGAGCTCCATAGGAATGCTCACTGAAGAGGAACCATGGCAGATGAAGATTTTGATAATCAGTAGACAAGATGACCTGCTCTGTGGATGTTAGCCTCTTTCTCCAGGCATCCCTGTCCTTACCCAATAGCCTCATGAACTAAATGGTTATAGCAAAAAGGATGGAGGTGGTGATAGGTTCAGCAACATGGACTTACTCCCTAAGGCTGGTCTGTCCATAGCCATGGCTGAATGCTCAATCTGCCAATAGTAGAGATCAATAGAGCTAAAGATATGGTCCCTGAACCACTTCAATTTAAAAAAAAAAAGGGGGGGGGGCAATACTTAGTCCTCACTGAAATAGATACTTGTTCTGAATATAAATCTGTCTTCCCTGCCCACAATGCTTCTGAAGAAACCACTATCTGTGAACCTACAGGATGCCTTATTCACCATTAGGATATTTTGCCCAGAAGCATTACTTCTGATCAGTGAGCTTATTTTACAACAAATGAAGTGTAACAATAAGCTCATGCTTGTGGAGATCACTGATTTGACCACGTTCCCCATCATCCTGAAGCTGCTAGGTGACAGAAAGAAAAACGGGTTTTTTGAAGATGCAAAACAAAACTAGCTGACTGGCAACACCTTGCAGGTCTGGGGCAATGTCTTCCAGGATGTTCTATATGATTAATATATGGTGTTGTTTCTCCAGAGCCAGAAATCAAGAGGTAGAAATGGGAGTAGCTCCTTACTATTAGAATAATCCACTAATGAAATTTTTGCTTTCTATCTTCACAACTTTGGGCTCTGATGTCTAGAAGTCTTAGTTCCCAAGGGAGAAATGCTGCCATTAGAGAATAAAAAATTGATTCCATTAACCTATAAGTTGACACCGCCACACCTGGCCACTTTGAGTTCCTTGTATCAGTGAACAGGCAGAGGGGATTACTGTACTTAATGGGAAACTGAAAATAACTCTCAAGGAGAATGAGAGTTGCTACCACACAGAGAGCTTGTGGGTGATAAAGAGAAATACGTCCCAAATATAGATCTCCTAGGGCATGTCTTAGTACTCCTATGATTGATATAAAAGTTAATGGAAACTACCACAACCCAAAACAGGCAGGGCTGCTAATTGCACGGACACTTTGGGAATGAAAGTTTGAGTTATCCCACCACACTGGAACATGACCAGCTGAGATGCTTGCCAAGAGCAAAGGAACTATGGAATACGTTGTGAAAGAAGGAAATTATAAATATCAGCTATAACCACATGATTGTAGTGGTTATGAACTGTAGTAGTTATGAATATTTCTTCCTGACTTTGAAATAAATATATTTATCTATATATTACTAATATCTATATCAGTAATCTACATACTATCTATATACTATATTAGTAATCTATATTACTATCTATATATTATTAATTCTTTCTTTATCCTCACTGTTATGGACTGAATTGTGTCTGCCCCCACAAGGGCATACACTGAAGCTTCTGCTCCCAATGTGGCCATTCGGAGACAAGAGCCTTTGGGAAGGTAATGAAGATTAACTGAGCTCACCTAATCTGTCCAACAGGACTGGTGTGCTTATAAGAGTAAGAAATATCAGAGACTGCTCTCTCTCTGCACATGTGCATGCAGAGAAGAGGCCATGTGAGGACACGGCAAGAAGGCAACCATCTACAAGACAAGAAGAGAGAGCTCATCAGAAACCAATCCTGATGGCACCTTGATCTTAGACTGCTTAGACTCCAACTATGAGAAAATAAATTTCTGTTTAAGCCACCTCATCTGTGGTATTCTGTTATGGTACCCAAAAAGATTAATACCATCTCTACCATTTCTCCATTATCTAACACAGCGTTTCTCAACTTCAGTACCACAGACATTTGGGGCCAGATACCTCTTTGTTATAGGGGCCTATTCCTCACATTGCAGGATGTTTAGCAGCATTCCTGGCCACTACCTGCTAAATGCCAGTAGTGCTGACCCCCTCCATCAGTTGTACCAACAAAAATGTTTCCAGACACTGCTGAATATCATCCCCTTGGGAGCAAAATCACCTCCAATTGAGAAATATTGATCTAATAAGTTTAAATAGTGGTTAACCTTGTATCTCAATATTTAAGTTAAAGGATCTCAAAGAGGGAATGTGACTCAGCTAAAAAGAAATGAACATCACCCAAAGATGGATTGAGTGGACTTCCTATCTTTTTCGAAGAGTTACCATGTCTTCAGTTGTATAAAAGATAATTTCATCTTGTAGGTGGAACAGTAATTTTACTACTGTCTGTACTTGGAAGTTACATGTGGTTAAAAGGGGTGTGAATGAATGCCAAGTTGAAAAGGAATGGACTGCAGGCATTTATCTTTGTCAATTTGGTTAAGGTGGGAACTGTAACTGACAGAATTCCCTTCCCTGTAATGGTTCCAACTTAAAATTGATCAAAATAGGAATTGCATATGATTTGGCAGGCAGAAGTAAAGCAACAGCCACTACTCTCTGAAAGTCTTTCTAGTCCAATGTGGTGACAAAACTCACTGCTCAGGGAATGACAGTTCCATATCTAGCTCTGATTCCCAAATACTGATCCTACTGACTAACTGTTGCCCTAGCCCACTGCCTGGGTAAGAGGCAAGAGCTCCCCCAGAATGCCTCATGAGCTTCCCATCTGCAGTCCCACTTTAGCAGTTGGACACACTTGGCTTCTCAGACCGGCTGGAAATGCCTCTGATCTACCAACTCCCCTTCTGAGCCTTTGCTTCCTCAGAAGCCCTCACAATTGTGTAATGCCTAATTCCTATAATGAATCCTACAACCTCATTAATGATTCAACTTGCCTGACTGAACTCTGATCATTCAGAGAACACACAGCAAATGTAATGCTTCTCTGCCATCCAATAGCTCTTGTTTTAGACTACGTGGAGGTGAAGGAAACCAGTTCATTTCCCTCTCAGCAATCTACCTGCCACCAAAGTCCTCTAATTGGTAGAAAGCTAATAAGTAAATGCAGATAAGTAGGCGGAGCAATAAAGTATTTATCAGTGTTGCCTTAAACACTCCAAGTGCTTATAATCCTATTCTTGGCTGGCACAATCATTTTGTGAATACATTTCCAAGTTGAAACCCTTCTTAGAAAGCAAGCTTTTGAATTGCCCTCAAAGAATTTCTCTCAGAACAACTTCTACATTATACAAAATTCATTCACACACATAGAAAACAGCGCTGTGATTAAACTTTTTGAGGGATGAGGGGGGTTAAATTAGATAAAGTAGTTTTGCTTAAGAATCTTTACCTTTGTATTCCTTATAACAATTGGATATTTCATCCCTGAAAAAAAAAGAATTAGTGAAAGATTTTTAGTAAAATAAGGCCTACATTATTAGAAATATTATACTAGTATCAAATTTAAACAATTTTCTTCTGCTTCCCACTTTCATTCTAAAGCTTTTTATGAAGCAACAAGATTAAACTAGTTCATATTTGATAATATATAAAACTCTTGGCATATTTTTAAACTTGTTTTAATTCACTGAATCTATGCTAATGGACCACTTCCCACTTCAGATCCAACACAAGCAGTTCTGGCTTTTCTCTGAACTACAATCCTAGAAACGATTTTGTAAAAGATCATTAATCAGTATGTATTTTCACAAAGAACTAATGAATGCTTTTTTGTCTAAGTGTAGGTAACCTGAGTCTACGTAGATTCTGGGTTGTGTAGAGAAGCAACACAAAAAGTTCCAATCATAAACTATTTATAAAATTGTTTTCCAATCAGACACATGGGGTCTCAAAGTCTTAAAAAGCATATGTACATCAAGTAAAGAAACAATCTATTTGTATCATAAATTTGATTTTATGCTACCTACCTATACCAATATTAATTATTTAACAGTTTTGTTCATCATATTACAATTCAGAAGGACATTGGGAAAATGATTCAGATGGCTCAGATCTCCTTAAAAACCTGTCAAGGAAGAACTGAGCACTACACTTTTTCTCCTTCAAATTTCCCAATAGCAAAAATGTCAAAAAATTCAAGGTTACAAATCTATTTATTGGGTTTTAAAAAAAATTGTCAGCAGGGCGCTTGGGTAGCTCAATCAGTTGAATGTTCAACTCTTGATCTCAGCTCAGATCTTGATCTCAGGATCCTGTGTTTGTGCCCCACCTTGGGCTCCATGCTGGGCATGAAGCCTACTTAAAAAAAAAAAAAAAAAAGGAATAAAATGTCCCCACAACAAAGCAAAACAAAACAAGCTCTAAGTAGTCTACAATGGGGGGGGGGGGGGGGGGGCGGTGCAAGGGGACTTCAAAAGGGCTCAGTTGTGCCCTGTCTCCAGATAGTCTGATCCACTGAGTATGCTAAAAATTTTTAACTTTTATTATTATTTTTTTTTATTTTAGAAAGAAAAGGAGAGAGCATGAGGGAAAGGGGTAGAGGAGCAGAGAGAGAGATTCCTAGGCAGGCTCCACGCTCAGCACTGAACCCAACACAGGGCTTGATCCCATGACCTGGGATCATGACCAGAGCCAAAATCAAAAGTCAGACACTCAACCAACTGAGCCATTCAGGCACCCCTCTATTCTTATTCTTAAGAATTAGAAAAGGCCAATTGCACATTCAACATTTATTCCAAAATGTCAAATAAGTATGATTGTAGATCATTCATCTGTAGAGTTTGAGCATGTTTTGAGTGTAAAAACAAAAACAAAAAACCCCACAAAACAACAAGAAAAAACTCAGGCTATTAATTTGTCATATTACCTGGAGAGAAAGTTTGAGCTGAAATCAAAAGCCGGATACTCAACCAACTGAGCCACCCAGGTGTCCCTGCATTTTTTTTTTTTAAAGATTTCATTTTTAAGTAATATCTATACCTAACATGGGACTCAAACCCACAACCCTGAGATCAAGAGTTGCATGCTCTTCCAACTGAGTCAGCCAAGTGCCCCCAAATCTGCATTTTTAATAAGCATCCCCAAGGAATTTTGACTGTAACCTACAAAATAAGCAAGTGTCTGGGGGCTGGTTTTCCATTAACAGCCTTGGCAGTTCAGGTTTTAGCGCCAATCAGAAGTGTCCAATCAGTGACAAATTCTATCAGCACAAGACTCACCAGAAGCCCCAGTTCTCCCACGTCCAATCTCACACTCATCCCTTCTGCACATGCATCCAGCTTTGCACCCTACTTTAGCCTAGTTCCTGGAGGCCCTCCCACCAGCACCACACCAGCTAAAACTAGTTCCAAGTTGGTTCAGAAGTCAATACTAGTATTCAGAAGAAAAGACAAGGATGGCTTACCATCTTTACTTCTTGAAGGACTTTCTTTAGCCAATTCAATATCTTTTACTTCAAAATTGGTCAAGACAAAGCCACCTGCTTCTTGGAAATCCTCGGCAAATGACAAAGCCACCTGCCGATAGTCCACAATGCCAGTGTATGGACAATCAATAGCCATTAGACCCTGAGATAGGTTTATGAAAAAGTCAAGATAATACAATTAAAAATCATTGAGGATAGTTGTTCAATAAATTTTATTTGCGGCTGAACTTTTTTACTGTTAACTTTGATGGATCACATGTATTATCATTTCTTGCCAAAAATTCAGTGCCTTGGGGCGCCTGGGTGGCGCAGTCGGTTAAGCGTCCGACTTCAGCCAGGTCACGATCTCGCGGTCCGTGAGTTCGAGCCCCGCGTCAGGCTCTGGGCTGATGGCTCAGAGCCTGGAGCCTGTTTCCGATTCTGTGTCTCCCTCTCTCTCTGCCCCTCCCCTGTTCATGCTCTGTCTCTCTCTGTCCCAAAAATAAATAAACGTTGAAAAAAAAAAAAATTCAGTGCCTAAATTTGATGTTGAATAAAGTGTCTAGTAAATAAAGAAATAATACTAGCTAAGTAAGAAAATCTCTATACTTAGGAAATAATTCTCCTCTAGGGAAGTTAATTTTGCTGGGCTCTTCTGGCTGCTACAATGAGTTTTTCAGTTTTATTCATCACTCACCATATCTGATAGTGAGTCAAATTCGGAGTCAAATTCTGTATCACCATATGATTTTTTTTTTTTAATTTTTTTTTCAACGTTTTTTATTTATTTTTGGGACAGAGAGAGACAGAGCATGAACGGGGGAGGGGCAGAGAGAGAGGGAGACACAGAATCGGAAACAGGCTCCAGGCTCTGAGCCATCAGCCCAGAGCCCGACGCGGGGCTCGAACTCACGGACCGTGAGATCGTGACCTGGCTGAAGTCGGACGCTTAACCGACTGCGCCACCCAGGCGCCCCACCATATGATTGTTTTAAACAAACTCCACTGAGATTTTCCCATGCACATTCAGTGAAGACTCAGAGTTGTTCTAGCTTTTTACAACATTTGCAGAGCATTGATTTAATTTGCTGCAGACTCTTACCTTCAAGACTACAAATGCTGAATGGAGATTTTAGGTAGTTAATGCAAACTTTCACTTCAGGTAATATAAGAAATTAATAGCCTGAGTTTTTTGTTGTTGTTTTGTGGGGTTTGTTTTTGTTTTGCCACTCAAAACATGCTTAAACCCTACAGATGAATGGTCTACAATCATACTTGTTTAACTTTTTCAACAAATGCTGAATGTGTATTGGCCTTTTCTAATTCTTAAGAATAAGAATAGAGGGGCACCTGAATGGCTCGGTTGGTTGAGTGTCTGACTTTTGATTTCGGCTCTGGTCATGATCCTGGGCTCATGGGATCGAGCCCTGCACTGGGCTCCATGCTGAGTGTGGAGCCTGCTTAGGATTCTCGCTCCCTCCCTCTGCTGCTCTCCCTGACTTGCACACCCTCTCTCTCTCTAAAATAAACTTAAAAAGAAAAAGAATAAGAACAGAATTTCACATACCAAGTATTGACTAGATTTTGGTGGATCCTTGGGAATAGCATCATTTTCTGTTGCCTTACTGTGTATGTGAGTGTATCAGTTCTGCTAATCAACTTTCCTAAGTTTCCTCACCTTTCCTAAGAGGGTGGTAGCCTGGTTCCTGGTACAACTAATGCCGAGAAGCTGAGTGTGACTGGTAAATGCTACCATTCTCTTGTCTGGCCAGCAGGGAACTGGTGTTGTTGCAGTTTTACAATAATATCTGATAGTATTACTTTAAGTATCTTATTCTTATAGTCAGTCCCACCGCAACTCCAATACATTTACTTGCTTAGCCTTTAAAAGCTTTTAACTTTGCTACCCATCCCTGGCCATTAATTCCAAATGTCCAGATCACACCAGGGGTAAAAGGCACATAAAACACACAACAGTCTCTTGTCACAAATTGAAAGCAACATTTGGCAAACTTTATTCTTGCTTCCAGAATATGAGATCATTTGCCAAACACAAAAATCATTCCTTCTGTCTCAATGTAGTAGATACAAGTTTAAGATTTTTATATTAGACCTTATATTGCCTGAACACTTCCAAATTCACAAGTCAATAGTTATAATCCAACTTCAAACTATAAACAATATTTAGGGTACAATACCCTTGGAAAAATTACCTTAGGATAATACCAAGAGTTTAGTCACAAAAACTCAATTTGCATAAACAACATGACAAATAAGATAACAGAGGGACAAAAACATGCTGTAAAAGTGCTTCATATCAATAGTTTTTTAGAAACCCAAATATCTTCCATATTCATCTTATGTTCCTATTACCCAATACAATGCCTGACACACAGAAGGCACTCAAACATTTACTGAATGAACTTCTGAGGACTGTCTTTAAACATACTAGATATTCTCCCTTCTCTACCTTCCCTTAAAGGTCTCCCTTCTTTTCTTTCTCTTTCTAGTCTTGGTTTTGCTCCTCATGAGACGTTGGTGTGCCCCACTCTACGTAAATTTTGGGGGAAAGTAAGGTGGAGTGAGTCACTGCTGCTAAGCAATCCAATACCCTGGCGCAGGATGGGACTGGTGGACAAGCTGGCTGTCAGCTAGGGGGCTGGGCATGCACCATACAGGTTAGCAGGTCAGAGCTTGAAATCTGAGGCCACTGCAGGTCAGGTGGCTGGAAAAGAACCAGGCAAGCAGGACACAGAAATCTGGGAGTTGGAAGTCAGTCAGGAGGAGAGAGAAACAGATGAATGTGTGGTTGACAACAGTGTTTAAGAAAGGGCAGCAAGATCAGGAAAGCTAAGGTCAGAGTGAGCAATCAGGATTTGCCCAGACAGAGAATGGGCAAGAGCTATCCTCTAAAGTCAAAGTTTACAAAGGCATTTAAAAATTTTCTAAGGTGGAGGCGCCTGGGTGGCTCAGTCAGTTAAGTATCCCACTTCGGCTCAGGTCATGATTTCGTGGTTTTTGAGTTTGGACCCCATATCAGGCTCTGTGCTGACAGCTCAGAGCCTCGAACCTGCTTAGGATTCTGTGACTTCCTCTCTCTCTGCCCTTCCCATCCCCTCTCTGTCTCTCAAAAATAAATAAGCATTAAAAAATTTTTTCGAGATGCTCCCCTTGGGGGTATTTGGTATTTAATTTTTTTTTTTTTTTTTTTGGGAGAGCGTGGACCAGGGGCAGAGAGAATCCCACGCAGGCTCCACACTGCCAGTGCAGAGCTCGATGTGGGGCTCAAACCCACAAATCGAGAGATCATAACCTGAGCCAAAGTCAGACACTTAACCAATTAAGCCACCCAGGTGCCCCTACTTAATCTCCTTCTTAAAGAGACCTGGTCCAAAAAGAGACCTATTAGAGCTGCCCTGATAAATTTTTTCTTTGTGAAGAGGCTGGAAGAAACAGATATGACCCCATACCATAGAAATCTTGCCCACCAGTCCTGGTAGTAGCATAGGGTTGAAGGACAAGGGAGAAATTCACTCAAGAGACCTTTCTGAAATAACCACTATACGTTGCCACCATGAAATATATCTAGGCACAGATAATTACAATGTGCCATTATATAAAGTGTCAGATAATGCTAATGTGGCATTATATAAAGTAGATCAGTTCTGCAGAGGCCGCAGAGAAAAGCAAGATGTACCTCCTTTACAAGTTACACTCCTTACTTATCTTTCAAGTGAAGGTTCACCTAAAGAATGCTTTCTTAAACTCCTGGATGAAGCTAAAAGCTTTTCTGTACATCGATATAAACCGAGTATCAGTTCTATCAAAATACTTATCACTGTATTAAAATTACATCTTCTGCTACACTGTAACTTTCTTTAGATTGACCACCATTTCTTCCTTATCTTCTTATCTGTAGTACATACCATAGTATTTGGCATTTAGTAAAGAAGAAAATGTTGGTGGAACTGAATAGAAGAAATGCCAATTCTGAATCAGATCTGGGGGCAGGGGACTCTTTAGAAGCTGTGTGACCTTGGCAAAGTAATTGAATCACTTTATTCATTTTTAAGACAAAAAATACATGTAGATATGTAATTTGATGATCTATGTACACATAGCTCATCTATCTCATTCTGAGACCCGTAAAGATCACATGATTGGGGCATAGCACAATATCCAGACTCATCTTTAACCTTATGATGTGTGAAAAGCTGGTTTCTTTCTTTTTTTTTTTTTTTAGACAGAACTCTTTATTTAAATTTTTTTTAACATTTATTTATTTTTGAGAGACAGAGCGTGAACAGGGGAGAAGCAGAGAGAGAGAGGGAGACACAGAATCTGAAGCAGCCTCCAGGCTCTGAGCTGTCAGCACAGAGCCCAATGCGAGGCTCAAACTCAAGAACCATGAGATCATGACCCGAGTGGAACTCCAACACTTAACTGACTGAGCCATCCAGGAGCCCCAAGAGAACCATGTATTTAAACCCAACTTCAACTATACAACTAAAGATAACTTCAGGGGAAAAAAATCTATTTCTACCTTGTCTTTTTTGCAGAAAAGATTTGAAGCAGCTTGTAAAAATAAACAAGGAACACAAAACAATATATACTAGAGGTGCCTGGGTGGTTCAGTTGGTTGAGCATCCACCCAGCTCTTGATTTCAACTCAGGTCATGATCCCACTGCATCAGGCACCTCAATGGAGCTTGCTTAAGATTCTCTCTCTCCCCCCTGCCCTTCTCCCCAACTCGTGCGTGCTCTCTCTAAAATAAAAACAAAAAAAACAGGGGCGACTGGGTGGCTCAGTCAGTTAAGTGTCTGACTTTGACTCAGGTCATGATCTCAGGATTTGTGAGTTCAAGCCCCACATCAGGCTCTCTGCTGTCAGCACAGAGCCTGCTTCAGATCCTCTGTGCCCTTCTCTCTCTGCCCCTCCCCCACTTGTTCACTCTCTCTTTCTCAAAAATGGGTAAACATTTAAAAACAATTTTTTAAAAACAATTGACACTAGCATTACATATTGAGCCAGCTAAGTATATGAATTGGAAAGAAAGAATTATTTGCAGACAGCATTACTGTCAATAGAAAATCCAAAAAAGAATAAAATAAACTATAGACAAACTACAAGAATATGTGAATTTAACAACTAAGATGTATGCAAGGTCAAAAATCAATTATAGTTTCATACATTTGCAACATACAAGTAGAACATGAACTTTAAGTAACAATACGATTTATGAGAGTATCAAAAACATCAAATACTTAGAAATGAAACTAAGAGATATGAAAGACCTCTGTACTGAAAATTATAACACATTTTTGCAATGAATTAAAGAAGATACAGATAAATAGGTGGATCTACTATGTTGATGGATTGGAAGATTAAATACTGTGAAGATGGGGCGCCTGGGTGGCTCAGTCGGTTGAGCATCCGACTTCAGCTCAGGTCACGATCTCACGGTTCGTGAGTTCGAGCCCCGTGTCAGGCTCTGGGCTGGTGGCTCAGAGCCTGGAGCCTGCTTCCGATTCTGTGTCTCCCTCTCTCTCTGACCCTCCCCCATTCATGCTCTGTCTCTCTCTGTCTCAAAAATAAATAAACATTAAAAAAAATTTAAAAAAAAAAAATACTGTGAAGATATAAATTGTCTCCAATGGCCCTACAGATTCAATGCCATCTCAATTAAAATCACAAAAGGTTACCTTGTGGAGTTTAGCAAATTAATTCTAAAATGTATATAGAAATACAAAGATCCAAGAACAGCCATGACAATGTTGAAGAACAAAACTAAAGAAATTACTGTACCAGGTATTTCAGCCTACTAAAAAGCTATGGTAATTAAGATATTACGGTAGTGGTAAAACAAGAGACAATGTAACAGAACAGAGTCCAGACATAGAGCCCACACATACAGTCACCAGATATCACAAAGGTAAGACTGCAGTGCAATGCGGAAATAATGGTCTTTTTGATAAACTGTGCTGGGTCATTTGGGTATCCATATGGAAAAAAAAAATGTATCTTGACCTCTACCTTCATACAATGGACTATTAATAGTACAGCAAGGAAACTTATAACTACAGTTATAAACTTATAACTAAGTTCAGTCAAAAATGAGCACATACTACATGATTCCACTTAAATACAATTCAAACCTGTGATGTAAAAAGCGAGGATAGTGTTTACCCTTAAGAGAAAGGTAGTGATAGAGGGGGCTTGAGGAGAATACCGCGAGGCTGGTGACGTTCTGCTGTTTATGAAAGTTCACCAAGCTGTACATTTATGATTGTTATATGTTATGTTATATGTTATGATTAAATGAAAAAAAGTCCAAAAAATCAAGGCAGAGAGGAAATGAGAGTAGAAAGACATAAGGAAATGAAGAAGGAAGTTAAGACATAAAAATAAAAACGTATGCTTAAGGACCTAAATATCTGGCAGGAGTGGGGCACAAATGTGTCTCTCAGCTTCCTGGCAGTCAAGACATACACAACACAATCAATGAAATGATTCAGTGTTTGTAAGATAAAAACAAGCCAACTGTGCTCAGAAAGAACACAATTATTCTTAGAAATGAAGTTTGAGGAAAATTTCTCCTGAGGGTTTTCAGAGAGAGAGATGTTGGGTAACAAAATGAACAACCTATGTCCTTGACCCCATCCTAACAGTAGAGGCCACGGTGTCACAATGACCTTCTCCTTAAGCTGATGCCATAAAACCAAAGAACAATTCAAGGAGAGTAATTTGGGATAGAGGAGTAGCATGGGGAGAGACAAACAGTGCAGTGAAGGTGTGCCACTGTGTATGGGAATAAGTGGTCTACCTATCCTTCAGGATACTGCTCATAAATTGTGTTTTTATTTCCCATACACCAAGCTTTTGATAAGCATTGCCCGGCAGTGAGTTCAAAGTCACATTCTCTAGGACCGGTACCTAGAGTCCTGCTATTGTACATGGTCAATAAAATGGAGGGGGCGGGCAGAACAGGAGATAACAGCCATTCGTTTGAACAGTTAGTGGAACTGGGGGTTGGACTGATAGCCTCTGAAAGACTATCAAAGAAAGTCAATATGCAGAGTAACTATTAAAATATTATTCATGTCTCTTTCCTAAAGAAAAGATCTGTTCTCCCCATAGCATGTTCTAAGCAAGATACTCTACAACCTACCCTTCACACTCATGGATAATGTAGCTACCCTCCTCAAAAATTTTCAGTGGCTCCCCATGCCTACTAATTTCAAAGCTATTAGCAGGAATATCAGGCCTTTTACACACACCTAATCCTGCCTTTCTAGTCACATCTATTATCTCTCCCTACATATCCTAGGATTCAACCATACCTCACTGTTCAATGCTTTCCTAATATGCCATATGGTCTCAGACCTCCTCTTGCCTTTGTTTATGTTCTTCAGATTTGGTATTTTCTCACAAAGAAAGAAGAAATCAGGTGTTCAGTTTATGGCAAGCCCTCTTGTGTCTGTCACCTCACTGTCACAGAAGCAGTAATTCATGCCTCCTATAAATTCACCCTCAGCCTCCATGTCACAGTACTGAGCCCTAAACAAAAATGTCCCCGTGAGCATGTACATAGAGTTAGTGAATCACTTACCCTACAATATGGCTCCTTCTTTTTTATATCCTCCTGTTGGATTAGCCTTAAGCCCTGGACACCATTCTGCTGGCCTCTCTCATATAAGGCCTGAAGTCTGGGAATTTCTTCTTGTTCAACAGCTACTATAAGCTTCAAAAAAAAAAACCAAAAAAAACAAAAAAAACAAAAAAGATAAAGAATATGGATAGAGTTAAACATATAGCTTTTATTAGCTATAAAAGATAAAGTCAACAGAAAACCATACATTATTGCATGATTCAAATTCAGTTGATTTTTATCTACTTCTCTCTTTCTTCATGACCTCAATTTCCTCCTCCACTGAAAAACGTTATCTTAAGAAAACTGCATTAAAACAAATTTTCCCCAAAAGTTAGATGTAGCCTCAATCTCCCCTTCTGCTATCATGGTTGCTACATGAATCTTGGCCACAGCAACTGTCATCAATATCACTCCCTCAATCCCAAAGATGAGAAGCACAGGTGGCTTTGTCTTTACAATTAAAATACAAAAACAAAAACAAAAAACAGAACAAACAGAAAAACAGAATGACCTTCTTTTTTATAAGAGAATGTAAAATACCCATATATCAGAAAGACAGTAGTATTCAGTATAATGGATATCACTAACAGAAAAACAATTCACTTTATTTCCTAGAATAAAGTATATTATAAAATATTTACTAATGCATTCTACTGCAGAGGGGAAAAAAACAGTAAATTAATCAACTTTACTTAGGATTCTTTTTCATTTTATTTCTAGGCAAAGTATCTTTTTGAAGTAGTTTCTTCCTTAATTAACAGCTACTAGAAAAGAAAAGCAGAGATGCATATTCACAGGTACGTTAAGATTCACAAATTGCTATTTCACAGCAAGAAGTCACCATAATTTCATGAGATTATACTTTTAATCAAGGCATAAAGGTTATTTAAATCAACAAATAATTAACCTCAAAAATAAAAGTGGAATCAAAGGACACTATCAAGAAAGAGAAAAGACAACCCATAGAATGACTGAAAATATTCACAAATTACATAGCTGTATGGCAACAAATTAGATAATCCAAATGAAATGGAAACGTTCATAGAAAAACACAAACTTCTAAAACTAACTCAAGAAGAAAAAGAATCTGAATACACCTGTAACAAGTAAAGAGATTGAATTAGTAACTTTAAAACTTCCCCTAAAGAAAAGCTCAGGCCCAAGGGCTTTACACATGAATGATACCCTATGTTTAAAGAAAAATTAATACCAATTCTGCATAAACTCTTTCAAAAAACAGGAGAGGAGGGGCGCCTGGGTGGCTCAGTCAGTTAAGCTTCCGACTTCAGCTCAGGTCATGATCTCACAGCCCATGAGTTCAGCGTCGGCCTGGAGCCTACTTCAGATTCTGGGTCTCCTACTCTCTGCCCCTCCCCTGCTTACACTCTGTCTCCCCCCCCCCCAAAAAAAAAAAAAAAAACCAACAAAACACAGAAGAGGAGGGAATACGTCCTAATTCTATGAGGCCAGTATTAGCCGGATACCCAAACCAAACACAGATATCAAAAGAAAATAAAACTGCAGACCAGTGACCCATATAATATTGATGCAAAAATCCTGAACACAACAATAGTAAACTGAGTGAGGTAACAAAAAAACAAGGGGCGCCTGGGTGGCGCAGTCGGTTAAGCGTCCGACTTCAGCCAGGTCACGATCACGCGGTCCGGGAGTTCGAGCCCCGCGTCAGGCTCTGGGCTGATGGCTCAGAGCCTGGAGCCTGTTTCCGATTCTGTGTCTCCCTCTCTCTCTGCCCCTCCCCTGTTCATGCTCTGTCTCTCTCTGTCCCAAAAATAAATAAACATTGAAAAAAAAATTAAAAAAAAAAACAAAACTATACACTGTGACCAAGTGGGATTTATTACAGGAGGTAAGATCAATTTAACATCCAAAAGTCAATTAATGTAATATACCATATTAATAGAATATAAAAACAACATGATTGCCTCAACAAAAGTGGAAAAGATGAGACAGAAAATCCACACCATTCCATGATAAAAAAAACAAAACAACACTTAACAAACTTGGGGCACCTGGGTGGCTCAGTTGGTAAAGTATGCGACTCTTGTTCCCAGGGTTGTGGGTTTGAGCTCCATGTTGGGTGTAGAGACTACTTAATAAAAATCTTAGGGGTGCCTGGGTGGCTCAGTCGGTTAAGCGGCCGACTTTGGCTCAGGTCATGATCTCGCGGTCAGTAAGTTCAAGCCCTGCGTCGGGCTCTGTGCTGACAGCTCAGAGCCTGAAGCCTGTTTCAGATTCTGTGTCTCCCTCTCTCTGACCCTCCCCCGTTCATGCTCTGTCTCTCTCTGTCTCAAAAATAAACGTTAAAAAAAAATTTTTTTAAATAAAAATCTTAAACAACAAAACAAAACAAAACTATCAATAAAAAAGAACTCCCTCAATCTTATAAGGGGCATTTGCAGAAAACCTACAGCTAGCATCATACTTAATAGTGAAAGATTGAATGCTTTCTCTCTAATCAGCAACAATACAAGGATGTCCATTTTCACTACTTCTATTCAACACTGTATTTGTGATCCTACCTGGGGAAATTAGGCAAGAAAAAAAAAAAAAAAAAAAAAAAAAAAAATATATATATATATATATATATATATATATATATATAAGGTATCCAAACTGAAAAAGAAGTAAAATTATCTTATTTGCAGATGGCATGATCCTGCATATAGAAAATCCTAAGGAATCCAGACACAAAGAAACTATAATGAGTTTAGCAAGGCTTCAAGAAAAAAGAACAATATATAAAAAATCATATTCTATACATTAGCAATGAATAATTCAAAATGAAATTAAGAAAACATTTCTCCTCACAAAAGCATCAAAAAGAATAAAATACTAAGGAATAAATTTTGCAAAAAAAATACAAGACCTGTACACTGAAAAATACAAAACATTGTTGAAAGAAATTAAAGAAGATCTAAAAAAAAAACTGGGAAGACATTCCCACGCTCATGGTTTGCAAGATTTAATATTGTTAAGATGGCAATACTCCCCAAATTGATCTATAGATTCAACACAATCTCTATCAAAATTCTAGCTGTTTTTTTGGAGAAACTGACTAACCCTAAAACTCATATGGAAATGCAGAGGACCCAGAAGAGTCAAAATAATCCTGAAAAAAGGACAAAGTTAGAGGACTCACACTTCCTGATTTCAAAATATAATCAAGAGCCACAATAATGAAGATACTACGGTATTGGCATAAAGATCGATGTACATCAATGAAATAGAATTGAGAATCCTAAATATACCATCTTACATTTATGCTCAACTAACTTTTGATAAAGGTGTCAAAACAATCTTTTGATTGTTAGAATCAACAGAAAGAACGGTCTTTTCAATAAATGGTACTGAGACAACTGCGTAGCTACATGCAAAAGAATGAATTTGAGCCCCTTCCTCACACTATGTGCCAAAATCAATTTAAAGTGATCATATACTGTAAGTATAGGTACAGGGCTGGGGTAAGGGGCTCTGCTTCTGGTGGCAGAGTCTGGGGAAGGAGCAGGAGGCCAGCTGTGAAGGTGGTAAGCTCCTGAAATAGCCAAAGAAGCAGGCCAAGGAAATGAACTAGGAAGATAAGGCATTCAAGCAGAAACAAAAAGAGAAGAAACTCAGGGGGCTAAAAGTGAAGGCTGTGGGAAACAATCTTCTGGCCACAGTTGGAATTAAGAAATCTGGCAAAAAATAAGTTGTTCCTTGTGCCTGAGGCCTGAGGCAGTGGTGATCTTTAATTCCATTCTTGTTTAAACATTTGGATTACCTGCCATAGTATCTGTTGCCACCTACAGCTAGAATAAAGTGTCATCTTGGACCCTGATGTATGTTTAAGAATACATTTTTGTAAAAATAAAAAATCCTGGGGCGCCTGGGTGTCTCAGTCGGTTAAGCAGCCGATTTCGGCTCAGGTCATGATCTCGCGGTTTGTGAGTTCGAGCTCTGCGTCGGGCTCTGTGATGACAGCTCAGAGCCTGGAGCCTGCTTCGGATTCTGTGTCTGGCTCTCTCTCTCTGTCCTTCCCCTGTTCACGCTCTGTCTCCTCTGTCTCAAAAATGAATAAAACATTAAAAAAATATTAAAAAAAAATAAAAAATAAAAAATCTTACAGTGGCTTATCTTCTCTAAAGAGAACTAAAGTTCTTCTCACTCAGCCATTCCTACCTTAGCTCTGAAGTCAGAGTAAACCCAGCCCAGGATCTTGCCAAAGTTTGTTCTTCAATCTTTGATCTACCTCAAATTCTGTCCCACCTGGAGTTAAATCAACTCAGTTGGGGGGAAAAAGTGATCATAGATCTAAATGTCAAAGCTAAGGATATAATAAAACTCTTAGAAACGTAGGATAATTTTTCATGATCTAAGGGTAGGCTATGATTTCTTAGATATGACACAAAAAGCATAAGCAACAAAAGAAAAAAGGTAACTGGACTTCATCAAAATTAAAAGCTTCTGTGCTTCAAAGTATATCATCAAGAAAGTAAAAAAAAAACAAACTACAGAAAAGGAAAAAATACTTAGTAACAGTTAAAGTATTACCATTACTATTATTATTACCATTACTATTATTACTATTTTATTTTATACATAAAAACATTTCAGTATTTTAGTAAATATCATATAGCTGATAAGGGACTGTATCAAGAACATATAAAGAACACATATAGCTCAAGAATAAAGACAAATAACTCAATTTTTAAATGGGCAAAAGATCTGAATAGACATTTCTCCAAAGAAGATAACTGAATGGCCAATAAGCATGTTGAAAAGATGTTCAACACCATTAATTACTAGGGAAATGCAAATCAAAACCATATTGACATACACTTCACACCTACTAGGATGGCTAAAAGACACAATAACAGGTGTTGGCAAGGATGTGGAGATACGGAAATCCTCATTACTGATGGCAATTTAAAATAGTGTGGAACTTTGGGGCATGTGAGTGGCTCAATCGGTTAAGTGTCTGACTTCAGCTCTGGTCATGATCTTGTGGTTCACGAGTTTGAGCCCCACATCAGGCTCTGTGCTGACAGCTCAGCACCTGGAGTCTGCCTCAGATTCTGTGTCTCCTTCTCTCTCTGCCTCTCCCCAGCTCGTACTCTGTCTCTCCCCGACTTATACTCTCTGTCTCTCAAAAATAAATAAAAATCATTTTTAAAAATGTTTAAAAATAAAATAAAATAGTGCGGAACTTTAAAAAAAAGTTTGGCAGTTCCTCGACATGTTAAACTTGGAGTTACCATATGACCTGAGAATTTCACTCCTAGGTATGTATCTGAGAGAAATGAAAATACAGGTCTGTACAGCCAACAGGCACATGAAAAGATGCTCAACGTCACTCCTCATCAGGGAAATACAAATCAAAACCACACTGAAATACTACCTCACGTTGGTCAGAGTGGCTAAAATGAACAAACCAGGAGACTATAGATGCTGGCAAGGATGTGGAGAAACGGGAACCCTCTTGCACTGTTAGTGGGAATGCAAACTGGTACAGCTGCTCTGGAAGACAGTGTGGAGGTTCCTCAAAAAATTAAAAATAGACCTACCCTATGACCCAGCAATAGCACTGCTAGAAATTTACCCAAAGGATACAAGAGTGCTGATGCATAGGGGCACTTGTACCCCAATGTTTATAGCAGCACTTTCAACAATAGCCAAATTATGGAAAGAGCCTAAATGTCCATCAACTGATGAACGGATTAAGAAGTTGTGGTTTATATATACAATGGAATACTACTTGGCACTGAGAAAGAATGAAATCTGCCCTTTTGTAGCAACGTGGATGGAACTGGAGAGTGTTATGCTAAGTGAAATAAGTCAGGCAGAGAAAAGACAGATACCATATGTTTTCACTCATAGGTGGATCCTGAGAAACTTCACAGAAGACCAGGGGGGAGGTGAAGGGGGACAAAAAAAAAAGTTACAGAGAGGGAAGGAGGCAAACCATAAGAGCCTCTTAAATACTGAGAACAAACTGAGGGTTGATGGGGGTTTGGGGGAGAGGGGAAAGTGGGTGATGGGCATTCAGGAGTGCACCTGTTGAGAGGAGCACTGGGTGTTGTACGGAAACCAATTTGACAATAAATTATATATTAAAAAAATACAGGTCCATACAAAAAAAGTTTACATAAATGTCCATAGCAGCATTATACATAATAGTCTAATAGCAGTGTTCATAATAGTCAAATATGGGAACAACCTAAATGTCCGTCAACTGATAAATAGGTAAATAAAATTTGATATAGCTGCGCAATGGATTATAAAAAGGAATAAAGTACTGATTCACGCCATAAGATAAATGAAGCTTGAGAACATTATGCTAAGTAAAAGAAGCCAGTCACAAAAGACAACATATTGTAGGATTCTATTTATAGGAAACTTCCAGAATAGGCAAATCCACAGAGACAGAAAGTATATTAGTGGTTGCCAAGAGCCGGGGAAAGGTAGGAATAGGAAGTGAGAGGTATAGGCAATGACTGTTAATGCATAAAGGTTTCTTTTTGAGGTAATGTACATGTTCTAAAATCAGACAGTGGTGACAGCTGCATGATTTTATGAATATACTAAAAACCAAATTGAACACTTCAATAAAAGGGTGAATTGTATGGCATACTGTATATAAATTATATGTCAATAAAACTGTTATTTTTTAAATTACGTGGAGTTAGTCATACCACTTTTTCTAAAGTTATTTTCTAACATTAGACTTTGAAAATTACATAAAGAGAGAAAAGCCATTTTTTTAAAATTCAACATTAAACATTGCTAAGAAAATGCTAGTTATAAGTAAGTCAAGGCTGTAGTAAAATGCCTTACCTTACCACATTGCTTGTAGGAAATTCCTTTTTGCTTACAATACTCATAGATGAGGGCTGCACCTTGTACACATAATTTAGCTTTTAGAGATTCAGGTTTATAATAAATTCCACTATGTATGACACCACTGTTATGTCCAGTCTGGTGAATAGCTAACGGACGAGAGAAACAGGATAAGAGAAACCATACAAAGTATTCAAAAGCTACAAAGTGGAGGAACAAACAAAGTTGAAGTTAGTAGAGACCACATTATTGAAAATTCTGCCTGAGTTTGTTCTTATAGGCAGGACACTGGTAACTTTTTCTAGTAGCTATCCCTGGTGTCCATGCCACATCCCCTCAGGCCATCTTTCACTTCAGTTACAACTTTGATGCACAAACCCACTCCTCACTACTAGCAAACTTTGGTACACAAACCCAACTCTCCCTGCTGGCAAACCCACTATAGCTCTGGGTATTCCGCCCCACGGCCTTTTCTAATGTGACAGGAGGGGAGAGGGAGAAGATTACAACTCAATGTCCCCAGGGGCAATCCTCAGCCAGTAGAAACACTAGCTGATGGAAAAATGAGCACAATCCTTGGAAATGTTTATGTTGCTCCTCAGAGGTCCCAGAGGAATCAAGCTCACAATTGCAACCTTGATTATGTACCCTCCTGTGGCTTTTCTTCCTTTCAGGCTTACTCTCCACACTCCTCACTTCTGCCTCCTAAACAACATCTCAAATAAATCACCTCTACTCGAGTTCTGGTCCCAGGCTCTGCTTTATGAAGAACCCAAACTAAGGTACTAATAATGACATTCAACATGAAAGATGCAGAACTGAAATAATGAGCAGGTATTCAGGTTAAGCCCAAAGAGCAACACTGGTAATATACATACCCAAATCTTTCTCCTTTTCCAGAACACCAATGGAAAGTGCTGGATGTCGCAGGATGAGTGCTCTGGCAGAGGCAAGGCCCACAATTCCGCCACCAATAACGACTACATCAAAGGAGCTTTAAGAGAAAGTCACCTTTAAAGTATTTTACTTTACATGTTTACAGTAGATCTCATCAAATTTCGTGTGCATAATTTTCATCAAACTATTAATCATTACAATCTAATTATCATTACAAACTATTATCATTACAATCAAATATTTATTGGGCTTCATGACATTGTCTTCTTAAAGGAAAAAGCCTTTAAGAATTACATGCATTGCTGGGTCAGTAATATAAGCTGCCACACCCAGCAGGCAGGGTAACTAGTTCCCAAGCCTCTCTCAATCTCACCCTCCACAGCACTCTGCCTGGGCAGTGTTTACTCTGTGTTAAGCATCACACTCTTCTCTACCAACTATTCATTTAAAACTCAAGTGCAGTATTCTTGAGGATAAACCAACACATTAGGTCTTTAAGACTTAGGTCCTTCAAGACACTCAAGTCTTCAGTGTGCAAGAACTTTTTTCTACTGAGAAGGAAACAGCCAGTGAGAATTTCAAACCTTAGGGAAATAACTGATCCAGAAATAGGCTTACAGCCACAATTTTAGCCATGATAAATCCGGATTATACAACCATTTCAAAGATTAGGAAGGGCATGTATAGTTTATCTAATTCAGTAATGAGAAGCCGAAAAAGATTACCTTTAGCACCTACCTCATGCCCAACATATCTACTTTTGTAAGCATATGGCTAATCTTGCTTTTTCTATATCCCATCTATTTCACCTCCTCCTGCATTAAATTATTTTGATGCAAATCCTAAACAGCATGTGTAAATATTTCAATATGTTATTTCTAAAAGGCGTCTTTAAAACATGCACACAATACCAGTATTCTAATTTTTAAAAATTTACAATAAATGTATTATATCATCAAATATTCACCATAAAACTTTTAGAAGAAAACAAAGGAAAAAACCTTTGGGATCTAGGGCTAAGTGAAGAGAAGACACCAAAAGCATGATCCATATAAGGAAAACTGATAAACTGGACTTCATCAAAATTAAAAATTTTGTTCTGCAAAACATTTTGTTAAGGGGGTAAGAAGACAACCAACAAGTTGGTTGCAAGCCACATATCTGACAAAAGACTCATATCTAGAATATATAAAGAACTCCCACATAAGCCATTTTGAAAATGCGCAAAAGAACAAATTTCATCAAAGAGGATAGATCTACAGATGGAAAATAAGCACATGAAAAGATGTTCACTACCATTAATGACTAGGGAAATGCAAATTAAAACTACAATAAGATGTCACTACACTCCTCTTAGAATGGCTAAAATTTAAAAAGTGGTAACACCAAATGCTGGTGAGAATGAGGAGGAACTGGATCACTCACACACTGCTGGTAGGAATGTGAAATAGTACAGCCACCCTGGAAAAAGAGTATAGCAGTTTCTTGAAAAACTAAACATTTATCTTTGCCATTGTATAACACACTCCACTCAAGTCAGATAATTGGTTTAGGCCTTGACGTTGGCACAACCTCCTTTGTTCTGTTCTCACTCGTACATAGGAAAAACTGATCTTTGGGCTTATATCTTACCCAATTTGGGCCACATCATTGATCTCCCACTCTTCCTCAGGCCATTCTTTGGAGTGTTGAAGATCTCCCACTTAAAGGATATAATGGTCTCTTTTTGAGTCCCAAACGTGGACTCCACTCATCTCAAGTCTTTCTGTAAGGGAAATTCTAATATTCAGAACCTGGATCCCAGGTGCATGACTTCATGTTTTATACTTCCTTGGGAACCTCTGGTGTACTCTTCTTTTATAAATCAATACTCAGTATTTCTCAATGGATATTCCTTTTATGGCCCTCTATTAAAAGCCATGCCTACAATGAAAATAAAAAACTAAGCATATGTTGGGGCACCTGGGTGGCTCAGTTGGTTGAGCACCGACTTCGGCTCAGGTCACTATCTCGCGGTCCGTGAGTTCGAGCCCCGCATCGGTCCCCTGTGCTGACAGCTCAGAGCCCGGAGCCTGTTTCAGATTCTGTGTCTCCCTCTCTGTGACCCTCCCCCGTTCATGCTCTGTCTCTCTCTGTCTCAAAAATAAATAAACGTTAAAAAAAAAAAAAAATTAAAAAAAAAAAAACTAAGCATGTGCTAACTAAATATGTCTTAGCAACTACACCCTTGGGCATTTATCTCAGAAAAATAAAAACTGATGTTCATACAAAAACCTGTATATAAATGTCACAGCAGCTGTACTCATAAGAGCCCCAAATTATAAACAGTTCAGATGTCCTTCAACTGGTGAATGGTTAAACAAACTGTAATACAACCATATGATGAAATATTACTCAACAACTAAAAGGAAACTGCTGTCAATATAGGCAACACCGTGGATGAATCTCCAAGACGTTATGCTGTGTGAAAAAAGCCAATCTCAAAAGGTTATATACTGTGTAATTCTACT
This sequence comes from Prionailurus viverrinus, assembly GCF_022837055.1. Lineage (NCBI taxonomy): Eukaryota > Metazoa > Chordata > Mammalia > Carnivora > Felidae > Prionailurus > Prionailurus viverrinus. The sequence continues at coordinate 93,764,342 of NC_062566.1, forward strand.
TATAAAACATTCTCAAAATGACAAAATTTTACAGCTAGAGACTAGATTAGTGATTGCCAAGGGTTAGGAAGGGTGAAGAGATGGTATGTGAATATAAAGGGATTGGTAACATAAGAGATATCTTTGTGGTGTATTTTGTGATGACAGTTACACAAAGCAGCATGATTAAATTGCATAGAAACACACACACAAATGAGTGCATCTAAAAACTGATGAAATCTGAACACGGTCTGTGTCATACCAATGTCAATTTCCTAGTTTTGATATTGTACTATAGTTAGGGAAGACGCTGTCATTGGGGTAAACTGGCTGAAGGTTACCTAAAATCTGCATTTTTGCAATTTCCTGTGGGTCTAGAATTATTTCAAAATAAAAAGCATACACAAAACCCTCACTAACTCTACCTTGTTTCCTTAAGAAAAGCATTCCCAAAATAACTGTCTACATACCCCCACTATGAATCACAAATCCTATACCACTCTAATCCTCCAAATTAACACACAGCAGCCAGTCAACTTTTGAAACCACAACATTCAAGTACTCCCTCTTCTTAAAAGCCCTCTAAATCTCCCAATTCCTTTAGAATAAAGTTCAATGTGTAGTTAAAATCAAATCAAGTCTCTGCTGTGATGTAGCCTGTCTCCAGTATCATGCCACACCATCTCTATTCCACTAAGCTCCAGCCACATTCAATTTGCCCACCTTCTACTTCTCAAAATATCCAAGAGCTTTCCGGCTTTAATGCCTTAGCATAAGCCATTTCCTTCACACAGAGCAGAGAAAGACCGTGGTTTCTAATGTGACCTCCAAACTTCAAATCACAGGACACTTACTTGTGCAGGTTTTGACTAGTAACTGAACTGCTTCTCACAGGGCAATTCTATGCAGTGTTTGCCAGGAACTGACTGATTTAAGAATGGTTTCAAATCATCCAAGCAACATCAGGGATGCCAGCTAATAAACAGTTTCTTTGATTGCTTAGTGTGATAGGTCCTTTAACCCTTAAAACGACCACCTACGGGAGAGACTAGGATCCTACTCACAACTGAGCCTTTAAGAAGCTTAAGTAACCCACCCAAGAATTGAAAGGGAAGTGGAGGGTAGTACTGAAAACCAGAACTGCTCTAGAGCTCCACTCAACACCGCCTTATTCTTTTCATCCGTCACACAAACACAACCAGTGAATCCTACAGGTAACTCCTGGGATCCGAGGTTGCAGCCAGGGCTCCACAGGACCCCACCTTCACTCACGCCCGGGGCAGGGAAGTAGAGTAGGGGCAGAGGTCCAGCAAGAGGCACCTCCGAGAGAAGCGGTCGCACAGGCGGCGAGGGCAGGCCAGCGGCTACTCACCGGGTGCTAGCTGGGCGGCCACCTTGGCACAGCGGCCAGGACCTCCCCGGCGCCGGCCGGCTTGCGGAGAACCCCCCGGGGAAACCTCCGAGGGCCGGGCCGCAGGCACCGCGGATATAGCGCAGTGCGGGGACCATCGCCTGCGCCCCTCCCCCGTCCTCCCTCAGCCCCCAGAGGTGGTCCCTCCAGCCGGACGCTGCTGGGTTCTTGGCGCTGTCTAATCCCGCCTCCCACTCAGGGGCCAATGGAGCACGTGTCTTCGCCCCACGTGGGAGCGACGCCAGTAGCCAATGGACGCGCACGGCGGAGGGCGAAGGGCAGGCCGGCGGCGCCGTAGACGCGGGGCACGCTCGCTCGCTCCCTCCCTTCTTCCAATGCCGTGAGTAGAGGAGCTAGGCCCCGCGCGAGGCGGGAGTAGGGTGGTGGTTACGCTCTGCCCTTTTCCTTCTCGCACTGCGGGGCTCACTGAAAAGGTGGCCCGCCTGTCATCTCAGGCCCTGCGTCCTCGGGGCCTTGGGAGAGAGTGCGGGCGTGACTGGGGTGAAAGCTCTCATTTGGGCGGGCCCAGCGGCCTCCCTGCCTCCGGCTCGGCCCTTGTCTGCGGGAGGCCCATTGCTGGCCACCCGCAGGCGAATTGCCCACTGAGGGGCGCTGCCCGTCCGGCCCTAGCTCTCGCTCCGGACGGAGGCCTTGCGGCAACGCCTGGTAGCCTGCGGTCTTCTGGACTTCTTTTTGTAGGGCTCCTGACGGTGTCATTTCTTGGTGTTGTAAATATCGAGCGCCTAGAAGAACCAGATGGCTCTGTCTCTGCCATCATTAGGCAGTCTGTTTCCTTGTCTTAAATCCTGGGTGGAGATACAGATTTAAAACCACTGTGCGAACCTGGGAATACGGGGCTCTTCCGTACAGGTCTCTTCACCCCGTGTCCTTATCTGTAAAGTGAAGGAGGTGGGCTATGGAATCCCTAAGCGACCTTCCGACTGAAGTTTGGTGATTCGCCCTCACCGTGGCCGTTTAACGCCTGTGCTCAGTGCTTATCGGCAGTTTTTCATTTTTAGGGTCAGAACAGCTGAACAGAACAAAATTAGAATGTTAAAAACTTTATTGCTGGAAGGACTTTGATTTGGTTCCAACTGTTTAGTCTGGTGGCTTGGGGAAGTCACTTCGTCTCTGCCTCGGATCTCTTCTGTGAACTAGGAGTAATAGCTGTGTCTCTCACACAGGGCTGTTGTGTGGATTACATGAAATAAAGCCCAAGGGTGTTTAGCGGAGTGAAATACAGTTGACCCTTGAAGAGCACAGGTTTGAACAACTCCTGTCCACTTGGAGGCAGTTGCTTTTCAATAAATCCAATACAGTACTCTAAATGTATTTTCCTTATGATTTTCTTTCCTCTAGTTTATTATAAGAACATAGTATATACTATATAACATGCAAAATATGTGTTAATCACCTATGTTATTGGTAAGGCTTCTAATCAAACAGTAGGCTGTTAGCAGTTAAATTTGAGGGGAGTCAAAAATCCTATGCAGACTTTCAACTGCCCTTAACCCTTATGTTGTTGAAGGGTCAACTGCACTGGATAAATGACTTTTTATTATGTTCAAATGGTTTTACCTCCTGGACAGTTGAATGCCTTTGTTTGTGAAAACAACATAGAATGTTACCTGCTTTTTCCATCACAAATGAAAAAATACTAATAATGAGATGGTTATTCCTTAAATTCAGTTTTTTGTTTTGAGATAATTGTAGAGTCCCATACAGTTGTAAGGAACAATAGAGATCCTGTGTACCTTTCACCCCTTCTCCCCCCATGAAAACATCTTGCAAATCTGTAGGACAGTGTCATAACCAGGAAATTGACATTGACATAATCCGTTGATCTTCCTCAGGTTTCCCTAGCTTTACATTTGTGTGTCTATTTAGTTCTGTTTAGTTTTTATCACGTGTAGATTGTTGTGTCACCACCACGGTCCAGCTACAACACAGTTAAGTCACCACAAGGGATCTACGGGTACCCTTTTATAACTTCACTCCTTCGGGGCACCCCTTCCCCAATCTGTAATTTTTTGGAATTAGCTATTTTTTACTTAGGGATCCCTTGGGATCGTTGTATGTATGAAAGGTTCATTCCTTCTTATTGGGGAGTAGTATTTCATGATATGGGTATACCACAATAGGTTTAACCGTTCACCCGTTGAAACACATCTGAGTTCTAATTAGCTATTTGGAATAAAGCTGCTATGAACATTAATGTGCTGCTTTTTGTGTGAACCTGTTTTTGTTTCTCTGGGATAAATGCCTAAGACTCCAATTGCTGGGTCATATAAACAAATGTTTAGTGTTGTAAAAAAACAGGCAAACTGTTTCCAAAATGGCTGTACCAGGGCACCTGTGTGGCTCAGTCAGTTGATCGTCCGGCTCTTGGTTTCGGCTCAAGTCATGATCCCAGGTTTGTGGGATAGAGCCCTGCATCAGCCACCACGCTGAGCATGGAGCCTGCTTAAGATTCTCTTTCTCTTCCCTCTGCCCCTCTCCCCCAGTCCCTCGGTCTCTCTCTAAAATAAAAAACAAAAAACAAAGTGGCTGTTCCTTTATACATTCCCACCAGCAATGTTTTGAGTGATCTGGTTCTTATCACCAGCAATTGGTGTTGTCATTGTTTTTAATTTTTGCCATTCTGATAGGTGTTTACTGGAGATGGTTATTTTTTAGTTTGCACTGGAGGTAGTGGATTTTTATTACTAGGTTGAATACAGAATTACACATGTTTATGGTCAACTTTCATGGGACGCTTGAGCCCAAAGTAGTGACTTGTTTACCATGTCATTTTGAGTACATGCTTCTTTGTTTAGCAAGATGAAAGAACTCACAATACATCTGCTCTTTGTATAACTTTTTTTTCTGCTTACCTTCCCCTAGGTTTGACTGTACCTTAATTTGTTTCAGTTAAGTAATTTCAAGTCAAGAGCTTACCTTCCATTCATACACCCTGTAATGTCTTGGGTGTGACATTTTGTATTCATGACACCACCCTCAGCTGAGAGTTCAAGTTCATCTTCCATCTATGTCAGAATGAATAAGACATTACTTCACTGGATCCCATGTGATGTTGGCCGAGGAATGGCTTTGGGGAACTTCGCTTCCAATTCCTAATGAATTTTTCTCTTCCTTTTCACTAGACTCTATACACCTCAGGAATAAGAGTTGGCATCAATATTGGGTGATTTGCAGTGAGGTGGGGTTGTAATTTGGGGGAAAATCTCCCCAAATCTGCCCCTTCACATTTTTATCACCCTCAAGAAATAGTTCTTTAGTTCAGTCTTTTGGGCCACTTAGTTAGCCATCGCTCTGGATAGCCCAGCTAAGTAAAAACAAAACTTCCACTGTTATTTTTATTAAAAATTTTTTTTTTTAATTTTAGGTAGGCTCCATGCCCAATGTGGGACTTGATTGAACTCACAACCCTGAGATCGAGAGTTGCATGTTCTACAAACTGAACCAGCCAAGCACCCCAGAACTTCCACTTTAAAAAAAAACTTACTTTTCTTATGCAAACAGGGGAACCCTCAACCAAACTTACTCAGAAACATTTTGTGTGCTTCCTATTTTGAATCAAACAGATCTAGCCTTCTGTAAGTAACAAGCATAATTGCAATTTTTAGAAACATGTGCTTTCAGCCAGGCTATGAGAGTAAGAAGGAGCTTTTTTAAATGATTTTTTAATTTCTGAATTATTTATTGAAGCAATAATTTAGTAGTGGCTATTTTTTTTTTTTAGCTTGCTGTTAACTGGTTTGTTTTTTTCCCCCAATCATTAGAGCTAAATTCACCAACTCACCACTAGAGGTCTCCTCTTTCCCTATAGAAAACATTTCCAGAAGTAACTGCTTGAATTCTAAAATCAGCAGGGGTGCAGTTGAGAATGTAAAACCCTACCAATTTATTATTTTTTTTACCTTTATTGCCAAGTAAAATTTTTATATTCATGTTTAAAGTATTTTAAATATAATAATCTAGTATTTTTAGAGATCCTAGCTGGAGTAAATTTAGCCTTTCCTTTAAACTGAATTATAAGGTGAACCAAAACGAAATCAAGTGAAGGTACTCAATTTTCACAGACTACTCTAATTTACTTAATAACAGTCTCTCTGGTTTGCCTTTCTCTATGGAAATATATCAACCATTGAAGACCACTAATTAGTAAATATCTATTAAACTCTTGAATTTGGTGGATGGGAATGTGCTGGGTGCTAAGAAAAATGGAAATGAATAAGATGTAATCCTTGCTCTCCTTTTTCCTCTGCACACTTTTCTTTTTGTCTGCCTAACTAGAAACTCTTAATTATCCTTTAAGACCCTCTCAAAAGACACCTCTAGTGTGAAGCCTTCCCTTCCCTCCCTCCTCTTGTGTTTCACAGAACTTGTTAATACCTCTGTTTAGACATATTGCATGCTATTTATTTGTTTTTATGTTGTCTGTCTTCATTAGAGTATATATTCTATGAGGACAAAGAACCTTGTCTTTCTCTGTCTCTCCTTTGTTGTTTTTTAATCCTACCATTGTATCTCTGGCACTAAGAATAGCAGATATTCAATAAATACTTACTGAGTGAATGAATGAATGGATGGGTAGAGATGGCATTTGAATCAGGTCTTGAGGCTGGGTAAGATTTCCACAGACAGGATGGGGATGGAGAGCGGGGAGGGACGGGAAATAGGACAGCCTAAGTTGAAGCTGGAAGGCCCAGATAAATGAGATTGGCAGCCAGTTGAGTTATCAGAGGTGGGCACAGGTGGAGAGAGCTTTAACAAAAAGTTGGAAAGGGCTGAGAATGAGATAGTGATAGCAGGTGGAAGGTTTGCAGTGATGAAGGCAGATGATGGTAGAAAAGAAATAAAGAACGGAGGTGATCCTGGGTTCTGTCCTCAGACCTCATCTCTCACTGTTCTATAGCCTCAACATCTGCAGTCACTTCTCAGCTCTAGGGTGGTTCCCACTCAGGCCTCTTTCTAGTCTTCTTATTCCCAAGTTCTAGTACCATCCATTGACTGAGGAAAAAGCTCTGGACTGGTAGGAGAGAGCACTAGGTTCAGGTCTCAGTGCTACCACCAATTAGCCATGAAACATTGAGTAAGTTCTTTTAAACATATGCAGTTATTAAATCTCCACCTTGTTCCAGAAGGGATTTAGGGTGTCAGCAAGTTGCTTAATATGAGGGCCTGTTTCCTCATCTCTAAATGGTCTAGGTGGTCTAAGTTCATTCTAGTTCTCCCATTTTGTGAATCACTCTAATAATTTGTTGGTTATCTCCACTTAGAAGTTCTGCTAACACTTCATAGTTAGGATATGAAAAACTGGGGATGGGGGTGGGAGAAACCTACAGCTGGTTCTGACACTGATTTCTTTTTTTTTTTTTTTTCAACTTTTTTTTTTTTCAACGTTTATTTATTTTTGGGACAGAGAGAGACAGAGCATGAACGGGGGAGGGGCAGAGAGAGAGGGAGACACAGAATCGGAAACAGGCTCCAGGCTCTGAGCCATCAGCCCAGAGCCCGACGCGGGGCTCGAACTCATGGACCGCGAGATCGTGACCTGGCTGAAGTCGGACGCTTAACTGACTGCGCCACCCAGGCGCCCCCTGACACTGATTTCTATTCATGGCATCACCATCCAACCAGTGACCCAAGACCAAAACTTAATGTCATCTTCAACTATTCTGGCCCTTCCCAGAACATCTCACTGAGATGTGGAATCCACTCTGTAATGTCATTCCCATTCTTTCCCCATTTGGTCCTTTCCCATGGCTATATGTAGTTGAAGCCCTTGTTAGCTGTTTCTTTGTTTTTTTCTATTGACCCTCAGTCTTAATGCTGTTGTCCAAATAACATTCTGAAGCATAGCTCTAACATGCCAGTGCTCTTTACTAAAACCTCAGTGACTCCCAACTGCCTGTGGAAGATAATCCAAATTCCCTGGCTGATCAGGCGAGACCCTTCCTGATGTGACTGTGTAAACTGTCTGCCTCCTCTTCTCATGATCCCCATGTGCTAACCAAACTGAGCTACAGCATGCCTTAGATATTTCTGCCTCAGCTAATCACCTGACATACCTTCTCCTGGCATTTTGCCTGTTGAAATCCCGGTCTATCCTTATTTTACCTCTTTAAGGAACTTTTCAGGTTCTATCATTTATTTTAACGACTTGATAACTTGTTTTAGCTCACTTCACCCCACAGTAAGTTTTCAGCAATCCAAAGGCAGAAACCACACTTCATTTATCTTTGTTTTCTCTGACTTAGCACACTCCTAGAGAAACTTGAACTGAATTAAATCAGATTGAGACTCAGTTCAGAAATCACTTTCTCAACTCATGCTCATAGATTTTTACAGGTGGAAATCACCTGAGCAAATCATCTGATTTTTACAAGTGAGAAAAAACAAGGGTCACAGAGGTGAAGTTACTTGCCCAGTCTGTCCTAGCTGCCCTTGCCTTTGTTTGCACTATTCTGGTGATACTACTTGCAACCTTGTCTTAGAAGGGTCTGTTTTCACGTCGCCTCTCCCTTCCTGAATATAAGCGTCTTAACCTCGACACATTGCTCCCTAGGTGATTTTAGTTTGTCATTTTGATACTGGAAATGTAGATTGGGAGTAGTTGGTTTCAGCAAATGTGTAGGTGGACTGCCTGAATGGCCATCAGGTGGCGACACTGCAGGCAGACTCCAACCCAAAGTTGAAGAATGAAACTTAATATCAAGGCTGGAAGGAACCTTCCAGACCATCCAATCCAGCCTCTCTTTTTTTTTTTTGCAGCAAAGAAACCAGGAAACAGAGACAGGAGTGACTTGTTCAATAACTTTGAGTGGCAAATGACTCATCAACTTCATTGGCACAAGAGCATTGACTTTGAAGTTGTAAAGCAAGTTACTGTGTGTTTGGGACTCTGATTGCCAGCTGATAACCTAATACGAATACTGTTTTGTATGTCTAGATCAAATGATGCTGTTTGGAAAAATTTCCCAGCAGTTGTGTGGCTTAAAGAAACTCCCATGGTCATGTGACTGCAGATACTTCTGGGGCTGGTTGAATGCAGTGTTTAATAAGTAAGTTACTCTAAGGTGAAGAAACATGGTAATTATTATAACTGATGAGTTTCCAGTAGCTAATTTGGTTATTTCTTGTATGTCAAATATCTTTTTTTTGTACAGTTTGTGCAATATGATCCTAATTTTGTTTAATAACAAAACATACATACAAACATTGAATAAAGACCAGAAAATATTAACATTACTAATATAAAATATTAACTAATTGGGTTCCAGTCAAGATTTCAGTGATTTTTGTTATTTGTCCTTTCCATACCATTCAAGTTTTCTAAAATGAAAGGGATCTTAAGAGATGTAGTTAGCCTTTTAAATACTACCATGGGGACTCAAGTTTTTAAAAAGTGGGTGGCATGCTTTGAAATGTCATTTTGAGGGGTGCCTGAGTGGCTCAGTCAGCTAAGCGTCTGACTCTTGATATCAACTCAGGTCATGATCTCATTGTTTGTGAGTTCAAGCCTGTGTCGGGCTCCACTGTCAGTGTGGAGCCTGCTTGGGATTCTGTCTCTCCCTTGCTCTCTGTCCCTACCCCACTTGCTCTCTCTTTCTCTCTCTCTCTCCCTGTATTAAAATAAACATTTAAAGATTTAAAAAAACGAAATATCATTTTGAAACTAATGAAACTCATCTGCTTGTTGCTTAATACAGCTTTAATACCACCAACTAGCGAGAAAGGCAAATGTAAAAATTAAATAATTAAAAATTAATGACATTAATTTGAACAGATTTGAAATTATTCCATTTTATCTTTTATCATTAAAAAAAAAAAAACAATAACCCAGTATAGTCGTTCATTCAACACGTAGTTACTGAGTACCTCCTGGTGTCAAGCACTGTGCTACATGTGAATCAATGAAGGTACATGTCTGCCTGATAAACTCATATACAAACAATAGGCCTAGACAGAGTTCACTTGGGAACAAAAGAAAAACAAAAAAGGGAGCCGGAAGAGCCCTCATGTTTTTTTACATGACTCTCACGAGTATACTTCCCTCCCTCTCAGTCATTTGAAAGGAAAAGTTGTTGCCGTACTGTATTTATGTTGACGGACTGCCATTAAGCAGCTAGCGATTATACTAAAAACGAACTATTTTTGTTCTTTGCCGACAGAGTGGATTATGAACGCATCAGGGATGTGGGACCCGATAGGGCAGCATCGGAGTGGCTGCTGCGCTGTGGGGCCATGGTGCGCTACCACGGCCAGGAGAGGTGGCAGAAGGACTACAACCACCTCCCCACAGGACCTCTGGACAAGTACAAGATTCAGGCAATTGATGCCACCGACTCTTGTATCATGAGCATTGGATTTGATTACATGGGTAACTACCCTGTCATTTGCTTATGAGAAACGGAGGTGCTTTGCAGTGACATTTTGTTGCAGTTGATTCACTGTTACAGTCAGAGGTGTGTCCTTTTTTGCCCTTGTCAGTACAATCCAGCTTGTTTTTTCCTGTGTATGATTTTTTTAATTAAATAGATATTACAAACACCTTCCTCTCCTTTCTCCTTCCACTAAGCTTATCTCTACATGCCTTTATTTTGTGCTTATTGGTTTAAAATTCAAGGCCTGGTTTATCAAACTGTCAAATTTCTGTCATTTGAGAAACCCTCAATAATGTGAGAATAATTGTACACATACAGCTTTTGCTGGTGTGGGCCCTTCTTTCCTCCAGTACATGGGCATCTGATTACAGAATGGACCTATATTATATAGTGAATAGTTTGTATGGTTAATAGGGTGACTAATCATCCAAGTTTTCCTGGGGACTGAGAGGTTTCTGAGGACATAGGATTTCCAATCCTAAAACCAGAATAGTCCTAGGCAAACTAGGATAGTTGGTTATCTTAATGGTAAAGCAGATTCTTAAAATGTATCTTTTATCTCCTAGAGGGCCTACAGCATGTTGAAAAAATAAGGCTATGCAAGTGTCATTATATCGAGGATGACTGTTTGGAGAAACTTGGTAAACTTGAAAATTTACAAAAGAGCGTATTGGAAATGGAAATAATTTCATGTGGGAATGTCACAGACAAAGGCATCATTGCTTTATATCACTTAAGGTAGGTGGTCAGTGCCAAAGTGGAAACTTGATAATGTTAAAAGTGAATAATTAGAATTTAAATTTTAAAAAACTTTAAGTAAACTCTACCCACAACATGGGGCTCCAACTCACAACCCCAAGGTCAAGAGTTGCATGCTTTACCAACTGAGCCAGACAGGTTCCCTGAATAATTAGAATTTAAAACAATTAAGAGGTGGAGGCTTTTTTTAAATTCAGAAAAATATAAGAAAATGACTTAACTTTCTTACAAAATAAAACAGTTAAAACTATCAACCTTAATACATTGTTTTATTGCATTTTTAAGGGGGCATCTTCTTTAAAAAGTAAATGTACATCAAGCATCTAGCATGGTGACTGCTACAATAGGCCATCAATGGGCATTTGCCATTATCCTTCCTGTCCATCTTTTGAAGAATTTTTCCTGATGTTCTGACAATAACCTCAGTCAGTATCACAGAAAGTTTGAGAAATTTTAAGTTAATTTTTTTTAGTAATCTCTGTACCCACCCTGAGGTTCAAACCCACGACCCCAAGATCAAGAGTCTCAACGCTCTACTGACTGAGTCAGCCAGGTTCCCCCACCCCCACTTTTAAGTTTATTTTTTTTTTAGTAGAGAAATTTTAAGCATCAGAACCAAAAGTAGTAGACTGTCTCTTATATTAGTTGAAGGTTTGAAGCTTCATCTTTTAATGAAGTTCTTTTAAGAACTTTCCCATTTTTTTTTCTTGTCTGGATTAAGATTCATATTTAGTGTTTCACATGCAAAGGAGTTCTATGGCATAATACATATACTGTATTTGGAAAGATTCTGCTAGAATTACTGATATAATTCAGAACAACTCAACTTTCCAAAGTCTGGCTTAGCTCCTAGAATGAATTTCATTTAAAATAGCACTCTTGGGGCGCCTGGGTGGCGCAGTCGGTTGAGCGTCCGACTTCAGCCAGGTCACGATCTCGCGGTCCGGGAGTTCGAGCCCCACGTCAGGCTCTGGGCTGATGGCTCAGAGCCTGGAACCTGTTTCTGATTCTGTGTCTCCCTCTCTCTCTGCCCCTCCCCCGTTCATGCTCTGTCTCTCTCTGTCCCAAAAATAAATAAACGTTGAAAAAAAAAAAAAATTAAAAAAAAAAAAATAGCACTCTTAACACTACTGTTCTAAAAGTCATTTTGAAAGTATAGTGTAATATAAACACATTCTATGTGCAATGTTTTTTAGGCCAGTGAATACAGTTTATTGTTCATGCTATAAGAGTAAAGGCAAAACCAAAGTAGCTTTTTTTTCCTTCTCTTTTTGCAGAAACCTGAAATATTTATTGTTAAGTGATCTTCCTGGAGTAAGAGAAAAAGAAAACCTTATCCGAGCCTTTAAGACAGCACTGCCTTCTCTGGAACTAAAATTAGACTTGAAGTAAAATAATCATATTTAAGAAGTATCGTATTTCAATATAAAGTATCATTTGAAATTGTTGATCCTAAACATCATAAATATTATATAATAATCAACAGACCCTAAGGATATTCAGTCATGACATTTCAGAAGCAGAGCCCATCATGTAGAAAATATTCAGACATGACTCACTGAAGTTACTAAGTTGGAAGTAAAAATATATGCACATTAAATCCTTTTAGGAAAAATGGAAACAAGGTAGCAGTTTAATTCTAATATGTTCCTCATTTTATATAGAAATCTGTACAGTATGTAGATACTGACAGAGTTCTTTAAAGTGATTTAAATGTGCAACACAGATATTCTTTATTGTATTTTATCAGTAATTTATGTTAATGTTACATTTTACTTTAAAGCTATTGAAGCATGTTACTATAAATGTATAGTTATGAAAAACTGAAAGCTAAGTTTCAGATTCATTGATGAATTGTGAAAGGCAGTCATTGGTTGTTGAGGCATCCATATTGCTTCCCAGGATTTGCATTCATTTCTCATGACCCTACATTCCTTTGTTCTTTATAACCTACGCCTTTCTCTGAATGAATAGTTTCTGGCTAATTTGTCTATTTTGTAAGCTTAGTCGGGTGTTTTATTAAAACTAGACATAAATATTTGGCTGAATTCAAATAGTTTTGCAACTGCAGTAGAACAAAGGAAATAATCATGAAGACCATACTTTTTGCTTAAATTAAAATACTGCTTTAAACCAAAAATTTTGACATGCCAACTAGAAACTAATTTAAATTTCCCCATATATGTTGGGTACTGCTTCCTATGACTTCAAGGGACATCAAAAAGAAGTATAAACACAAAATTCAATTTATATCTAGAAAGCAGCGATAAAGAATATCACAAATAGGTAAAAACAGATCTTTAATTTTACCTGCTTGAAATGGCCCTGGTTCTATTATTGTTAATGATAGGCCAACTTGTCTGTAGATTTCTGTATGTCTGGTTCTTGAACATAAACTATACGGTCTTGAATAGAACCTTAGCTGGAAATAATTTTAAAATAAACACTGTGTGATGCAGCATTGGGGTAGAAAAAGTGGATTTTAATTGTGTTTAGAAACCAGCTTATGTAAATAGCACATACCACAAATGATATACTATTTACGAATAATTGCCACTGTCATTTACAAAATCAGAAAATAACAAATTAAAAAGACTAGGTTGTAAAACAGTCTTATGTGAAACAATAGTGACTCCATGCTGAATGAATGATTACAGCTATGGTTGAATTAAGCATTAGTGCACATTTAGAACTCATTAGAAAAAAATGAATGCTTCCATCTCAGATTTGTTTGCTTATTGTGTGGTGAGGCAACTGATTCACCACAATTTAGTCTGCAACTACTTTTGTATTCTAAATGGTTTTCTATAAAACTACTGGATAAATTAGGCAGTTATAATCATCTGCCTCGTCAAGTACATTGTTTTGGGTTAAAAAGAAAAACACAAAATGTAAACTCTTCACAGAAGTGGGCTGTCCTTCTTTGCCATTTGAATCAAAGCCACATAAGAAGAATCAGATAATGCCGAGACTAGTATTTAACCCACTGTCAGCTCCTTGCAAGAAGCCACATACATCAGGAAGCCTTAGAATATCATTAACCTGGCTGGAGTGGCCAAAATTATTGAACAGATGCCTAAATTTGGTGAGTTACTTAGCAGTAAAGAATAAAGTCCTATGCTGTCATGAAGGAAGTTACTATAGCAGTAAACTAGTAAGAGTACAGAAGAAATGTTCTGAAGATACCGTAAAATACAACATCTAAAACTATGGCTGAGAATGACTAGGACACAGCAGCAGCCCATCAGCCAAAACTGGCAGTCAGCTATAAGAAACAGACGTGAGCTTCATTTTACCCTGTGTTCAGGGGACAGGAGTGATGAAGCTTTTTGAAGAGTGGTAGCCCGTGTCAAAGCTAATTATAGGTCATCATTTCAAGTCTCACAATACAAAGCTAGGAATCTTCAGTATCAATTTGGACTACTCTGTTATTATTTTTATCAGTTCTTAGCATAGTATATGTATACACACACTTATATGTGTACAGACACATATGCATGTGTATACACATATACATACAGATAGCATAAAAAAGTATTTCAGGAAAAATAGGAGTTTACAACCTCACGTCTTTCATGATCCAAGTAAAAACTCAAGCAATTTCTTCCAAATCCCAGATTACTGTAGATAGTCCTGCCCATAGATCTGTCTCCAAGTCTGAGGCTGAGCTGGAGAGAATGAAGAATAATTATTCTCAGGCTGATAGGCTCAGTTCCCAGGAAGCCTGCAGGACTCGTTCTACCTCTTGATCGCCTTGGTCTGCCGCCAGCCTTCACACCACTGTTTGCATGGGGAATTGGGTAACCTGTGGATGGGTTATATAAACCCATCTTGCCTGCAAAAATGACTAAGATGCATCCTTTACTAAAGGTAAAGACCAAAGCATATGCAAGAAATGTCTAGAAATATCATTAAATTTGTAATTTTGTTATGATAATCCATGATTTTTAAAAATATTAAGCAACTCTTCAATATTCCAAAAATGTTTTAAAATAGGAAAATCAAGAAATAGAGCAAGCAGGAAATGGGATTTTAAACATTTTGATTTCAGGAACTAAAAGGCAGGGGATAGGACTCCATGTGAAAGAGATACAAGAAATACGTATGGGTGTTTTGTAATCCATTTTTCTTGTTGCATATAGTACAGTTGAAGCATAAATCTTTATCACATCTCTAATCTTGCCAGATATATGGGCAGCAGCTACAATTTGTATTTCTGTCAATAAACTCAGCTACTTAGATACAACAAAAATGCAAGTGAAAATCCAAACAAGTTTTTTCCTTTCTGTTCTAGTCACCATCAGGAAGCATGGAAGAAGGCTGCCTCTGTAATTCCCCTTCCGATTCTGCCAGCTGGCCTCCCCCAGGTTATTACTTAGGTTTTCTCCTGATGTTCTTAAAGCATTATGATTATTTTCAATCAAGTTTGTAAGTTCGGTTCCTTTTTCATCATCAATCTTCAAGCTCCTTAAATGTTTGGAAAACGGGAGTTGAGTTTCTTCAAGTTACAGTAGTACTTCTTATTATCCAAAGCTGGAAGGAAGCTGCTGCTGGTCAGCTGGGGTAGGTACTGCAGCTGAAAATACAAAACAAAGGATCAGGTTCAACACCACACACTCTTTTTATTATTGATAACATATCACAAAAGAGGTAAAGAAGTCCATTTTTCAGCATGGAAATGATTTTTCTGCACAGAATCCCAGGTTCTGAGTGAAGACAAAATGTTTCAATTTGTTCTTTTTCCTTTTAAAGATTTCTTTTAAAAAAATTTTTTTAACATTTATTTATTATTGAGAGACAGAGACAGAGCATGAGCATGGGAGGGGCAGAGAGAGGGGGAGACACAGAATCCAAAACAGGCTCCAGACTCTGAGCTGTCAGCACAGAGCCCAACGCGGGGCTCAAACTCTTGGGCAGTGAGATCATGAGCTGAAGTCTAACACTTAACCGACTGAGCCACCCAGGCGCCCCTAAAGATTTCTTTTATATTAAAAAGCAAAACATTGCACATTTGAGAAAATTTAGAGAATATGAAAAAGAAGGAAAAATCTACATATTAACATTAGGAAAAAACCACATAGATTTACAGGAGTTAAGAGCTTGCTGGGACCTTTGGGATCATTTAAGCCAATGCGTGATCTTAGAGCCAAGAAAACTGGTGTCTGGAGCACTTAAACAATTTGCCCCCTTACTCCTTAGTTAAAAAGGCAAAACTATTCCCTTCATGCTCTCAGAAAATGTTTGAATTTATTGTCAATGTCAAATGAAAGTAAGGAGAACATACAAAAAATAGACGTACTACATGGCCTTAGGTATCTGAACAGTGGTTACTTTTTTTTATGTCTATTTATTTATTTTGAGAGCGAGATAGAGAGACCATGGGTGAGCGGGGGAGGGGCAGAGAGAGAGGGAGAGAGAGAATCCCAAGCAGGCTACCTCGCTGTCAGAACCTAACTCAGGGCTCAAACTCACGCACTGTGAGGTCATAACCGAGCTGAAATCAAGAGCAGGATGCTTAATGGACTGAGCCACCCAGGAGTCCCTGAACAGAGGTTACTTTTTAATACTTCAAACAGTTGAATCCTTCAGGGCCTATATGCAATACACTAATTAATTAGTGGGCTTCCCTATTCTTTCAAGTAAAAATATTTGCATCAAGACCCTCTACTCTTGAACACAGATTAACAGCAAGTTAAGTGGTAACTTGGGGTGGGTGGGGGTGGGGAGTCTAATTCTGGCATGTTTTGCTACCTGGGTCATATATGACAGAATAAAATAAAGCTTTCTTAATTTTGTAACTCTGGTCTATCTTTGGACCCCGCAGTTCATGCTCTACCTGTTTCTAATGGGTTGTCCATCCCCTTCTCTCCTCCAAACCTCACATATACAACCCGGATGCCATTCAGCATGCTGGGCAGTGGGGTCTGCAAAGGGAAAGACTAAGGCATAATAATTTATAGATCAAGGGCTACCTAGGCAGATCCAGAAATGACCAGGAGTAGCCAGCTCATCTTAGTTGTGGTTCTAACCACAGTCCATTCTAAGTTACTACAGCTTTTGGCTTGTAACAGGCTTACACTTAAGGCAAGGCTATTTTGCCACTTTATACCAGTATTTTTCTTCACAGGCTCCCTGTGTGCAGCTTGGATGCTGTTCTCTGGTTAAATAAGCTGTTCTGATATCACTGAGAGCACTCGGCACTGTATCTACCGGAGCCAACTCTGATGATTAAAGGAACAGAGGGGAAAACAGGTCCATTTTTGGATAAACCTGGAATGTCAATCAATACTGAAAGTAAACATCATGACAGAGAGCTGCCTGGGATAAATCTGACTTCATTCTCCAAAGCACAAAAAGCATGCTCAGTGGGGCTCACGCTCGTGTACCTGAGACCCATGCTCGTGCACAACAAAACCCCTCTGTGGCAGCAGGGAACTGCAGGGCAAGGATGCATTCAGGATTCAGGGAGAAGGGGGTCCTTGGAGGCAGATGTCTCAGTGCCCTGGTTGACAGATCATATGCCCATCACCGTGCTCTGCAAGGAAGGTGCTGGAGCTGCAAGCCGCTGTTACCGCCCCGAGAATAGATACAGACTCCCTGCACCAGGTGGCAGGCATGAGGTCATTGGAAACTACAACCCCAGGACACTTGTGTAAAGCAGTGCCCCATTTTTACCCCAGGCAGGTGCTTTCGGCTCTGTCTCAGCGTCTTCCTTATTGGTCTATCACGCTCTTTTGCTGAATCCCCTGTTTCTCTGATGCTGTCAAAATACGGGTGCTGCAACAGCTGTTCACATGTCATTCTCTCAGCAGGATTCATGTGGAGACAGCCCTAAAAGAACAGACAAGTCTCCATTCTTCTTTAAAATTGTATTAACTTACTGAGATCAATTTTTTTTTCTTTGACAGATCAAACCCTTCATTTGGGAACAGGAAGGAGGAAAAGTAGGAGAAACACACCAAACATGCTTTTGGTTCCTTCCACAATTATTCCTAAATGGGTAACCATATAATAAGTAAATAGATAGGTTCTAGGAATAGTAACAAAAAAATCATTTTCTCCACCTTGCCCTGTTCTGGAGGCAGTTGGTGCTCTGCCCTGAGGGAGTAAGATAGGATTTTTGAGTTTGCCTCAGTATCCAACGGGAATAATCCACATAACCAGTTTGGTCCTTTGTGTATACTTTGTAAAAATTTGGGTTTTTATTAAAAAAATTCATACCCACACATGGTAAAAATAAAATGTATACAGAACACAGCAAAGTCTCCTCACCACTCTAGTTCTTCCATTCCCCCTTCCAGATTCAGCTGTTCCTTTTTTTCTGGTATATTCTTCCAGAAATAGTCCATGCATTACAGTATATATATGCATGTATGCAAGGAGAAGCATAGTATACATGCCCTTAGACTGCATCATTCTGAACTATTTGCTTTGCCATTAAGTAGGCCATAGGGTTCATACTTGAGTAGATGAAATCTCACAATTATATACCCCAAGGAACTGTCGCCGTGTTTTTTTTTTTTTTTTTTTTGGTTATATTACAAATGCATCAGTAAATGCATTAAATACTTTGAAATGGGTAGGGCATGGACTATAACTTGAAAATGTTTTAGTTGGTACTCGATTTTAGATAAGAGCTATAGATCTCTGAAAATGTATATAGAAATCAAGTTTTAAAATCAAAACCTACTTCTGATATACTAGGGAGTTGACTATTTAAATGAATCCTATGGCCCAACATTTTTTGAAGAAAAGGATCCCTGCATAAAACAAGTACTATCCATCTGAAATTTCTGTAACTTAGATTTTAAATACAGTATGTTGGGTTTAGTTAAAGTGACAAACACCTACAGATGTTTTCATTGTAACAATGTAAATAAAAATTCAACGTATTTATACTTCCCAAAGGAGAAGGAGAATTCTAAAAGGAACACTTTTCAATTCATGGATTGATATAAATCATTTAGACTCCCCAATGACACCAGCTACTGTGTGCTTCCGGTCTGTTAGAAGCTATGATTTTACCTTTAACAGCCCCAGGGCCGGAGAAGAGATGTTTGGAAATTTTAATTCAAGTGGTTCCTGTTTTTAAAAAAAAAAAAAAAAAAAAAGAAGAAAAAAAAAGAAGAAAAGGGGGTTTTATTTACAGTATGTATTCAAAGCTAAGGTGACCTCAGGTTGAATGTCTTCTGAGTAACAGAAGCATCTTCCTGGCACCTTTCTTGCCTCCCCCACCCACCTCCCAGCTGAAACAAGGCCTGTTTCACAAGCTCCTTCTCTCTCCGCCTCCAAATTTCTTTTCCAAATTTTCCTCCTCACCACTCCCTTCACTTCCCAAAGAAATGGTGCAGGTAGCAAATTATGAGGGAGCATTCATGGAAGAAAGAAACGCACTTGTGAAGCAACTGTTATTTCTTTTTTTTTTTTTCTGCCTCAATTTCTATAACTTGCCTTTCCTTAGAGTAATTTTTGGCACTTACATTGGCATTTAAAAGAGGCCCTAATTTTTGCATCTATTGACATTTACATAAAGGAAGCTTCAAAATAGATTTTTCCTCCCTACCTAGGTGAACAGATGCTTCTTGGTTTTCTGGAATAAACACTGGTTTCTCCTCCCACAAGAGCCTGCTGTTTCCCTGATCATCCTGCTGTTTAAAGAGTCTCTGGGGCAGACATTCATCAATCTCCCTCTGGCCATATAAGGCTATTTTGCTCCAGTCACATGCTGGAGGCAATCAGGAATAACAAGCACTATAAAGCAAGAGGAATGCTGAATGTCAGGGGGCCAGACAGGCCAGTTAAAGGGATACACCACTAACAGAGGCTAATTAAGGAGGGCAGCTGGATGGAGTGCATCGCATGTATAAAGAGATGGCAGATGTGAGCTGGAGGGACTGGCCAGGCTCATCTAATGCAATACCACTCTTAAGTGCTGTGGTCAAGCTTAAGAGCACAGCACGGTGTTATTTTTGCACAGGGAATCAGCCCCCAACACTCAAATTCCAAGTGTGCACTTACCAATCACCGTAAGGGTAAGAGATAAGAACCTCAGTTTTGGAGTTCCCTAAGATCACCAGGGAAAAAAAATCCTACAGGAGATTTGTATTAGAACCTTGAGAGTAGCCTCCCCCCACCCCCAACTATATCTTAAATATTTCTCTTGCCTTTTGTGTGTGTTAAATCTGGGCACTGCTAGGGATTGACATGACATTGCTGACACTGAGCTCTGCTGTCTCAGCAACAACGCCTGGCCTGGGATGAGGCCCGCTGGTTGGCTGTGATAGGAGAGCCCATTCTGCCTGCTTAGCTGGTTTCCCAGTGCCAGAGGCAAGCAGGCCTCCCTCCAGCAGGATGACTGACCGGCAGAGGGACTCGGGCACAGATGTTCAACCAGTGCAGCCCCCGCATTACTTCTTCCTGTGTTTCTGTCAACAGGAAATCCCCTGCAGGACAACCTCTGGGAGACCCTGGGAAGCCTTTTGCATTTATGAAACCCCGGGTTGTTCATGAGTCTTCACTGCAGACAAACGAAGAGGAAATCGCTAAGGGATATTTAGTGTGGAACTGGGAATGTCCAGGTCACAAGGGAGCCAGCTGGGTCACCTCCCATATGCCAGGTGTCATTCCTGCCTCTCGGTCCCAGCATGCTCCCAGCATGACCCACTTTTCCTATTTGTAGTGGTGCCGGAGAAGGAGGCAGCAGGGGAAGGTGAAAGCCTTCACCGTGGGACAGGCCAGGAGGATGAGTGAACACAGAGCTCAAATGGAGCTTGACAGAACTTCCATCTGGAAACTGAGCAATTAGAGGCTTAGTTTCAGTTTGAAAGTACCTTCCTTAGACGGTAGAAACTCAGGATTTCACAAACGTTAATTGTGCTCTGAGATGTTTTTGATTATAATACAGGCTCATTGGAAGACACCCAAAAGTATTTTTTTAAAAAACCATATAGAAAGAAAGAAATCATGCCACCACAAAGAGATACCCGCTGTTAATATTTTGGTACATAACCTTGCAGCCATTTATTTCACAAATGTAAAAAACTTTGCGTGATTTTGCAGAAGCGGTCACGTTTTATTTATATATGTAAATGTATGTGTACATACATACATAAATTGTGCATTTATTAAACATTTATTAAAATTATGTCAAATTATTAGTACTGTTTATAGCCTTTTTCATTTAACAATACATTGTGGACTTTTTATTCAGGTGAATAATAAATCTAATTATTTTTACTGGCTATGTGGCATTTCTATTGTAGAGATATATCATAACTTACATGATGAATCCCCTATGGATGGAACACTAAAGGAAATAATTTCTAATGTCACATATTGATGCCTCTGTCTGATGGTTTCACTGCAATAAATTCTTGAAAGCGTGTTAAGAGTATGCACATTTAAAATTTTTCAATTTTAAAAAATGAGTATTTTCTCCACATTGGCTGTAGAGGAGAGATACCAGAATGAGGCTTGCCAAGCAAGTTCATTATGGTTTCTCACCATGGTCTGGGCAGTAAGAGTACAGTAGAGTAGGGAACTTGGGCAATGCTGGATTTTCCTCCTGGATAAGTCACTGTGTGAGGTACCTAGCTTCAGCTGCTGAAAACAAGGCAGGACAGGAGAAGGCAGGCAGTTCTGCATTTCTGTCCAACATGCTGCCTAACCTCTGCTATCAGCAACTTCTAAATTGGTATTGAAGTCCAGGGTCTTGCTATCCAATTTGCCCCAATTTTCTTTTTCACTCTTAAATGGTCTTTCCAGTGCAGTGTGGGCCACGGCACTAAGGCAGGCGAGTAACTACCAAAACCTCCTTAGTCTGCAACTCCCCATATAAAAAGAATGATTACCACTTAAATACCCTGGTAACCTTAGCCTCCATATTCAGAGCTCTTTCCAAAATGGGTCACTCACCATATCCTCAGGGTCTGGAATTTTCACCCCGCTGAAGTACTGATTTGTACTAAATACCTGCTGGTGTCTAGGAATGAGATCTCCTTTGGACAAGAAGAAAGAGAATGGTTAGCAAGGGCTGATCTATGGTTTGTCTCCATCAGTGCTGGGTCTGTGCCTACCACCAGTGAAGGCTGTAGTCTGCTCTTTCAATCAGAGGGAGATGTTGAGGCAACCCTCAGCAACATGTACTAAGACCTCAGTGGATGAAGCACCATGTTAGGTGTAGAGAAGGCATGCACAGAAACTGAAGGCTATGAGGTTCTTGCCCCTCAAAGACTCACAATGTATTTGAGGAATCCAAACAACTCAGAAGCATACACACACACACACACACACACACACACACACACACACACTAATGCCTTTTAAAAAAAATAGCCAACATGCAACAAATACAAAGCAAAATCATATCAACTGAATTCTGATGGGTGGATATAAAAGGGTACTGGCCTACCACTTAGAACAGTGCCCGACACATACAAGCAGTCAATAAATATCTGAGGATAAAAGCAAGGGAAAAAGGAAGAGAGGAAGGAAGAAAGAGGGATGAAAGGAAGGAAGGAAGGAGGAGGGGTAGGAGGAGGAAAAGAAGGTACGAAGGCAAGAAGAAATCATGGAAGATCTTCTAGCTAGAAGGAATTCATTTCCAAATTGGAACCACCTTTTCTTGTTTCATCAAATAGTGATCACTTGGAAATCCCATTTTACCTACTGCTTAGAAAGCACTTACAATATGAATCAATGAAACAAAAGAAGCATTTCTATATTCTGGAGGATAAGGTGAGGCTCATCCTACCCACATTTCAGCCAAATCAGCTAAAATCACCCTTGTGTAAAATTCTAGGGATATTACACGTGAAGAGGAATTTTGTTCCGAGAATACCAGGAGATACTCAGCAGGGTGCCCTTGGGGTACACCCAGGCCCACTTCCCAAAGCAGAGTGAATGACAAAAACCTCCCAATCAGGGACCCAGAAATACTGCTAACCCAGAAACTGGACTGGAGTTTCCACCCCAGGGTATCAAGTTGTCTAATTTTACAGATTTGTTTTGGAACTTTACCTCTCATGCAAATCCAAAAACTGTTGTCTTGCCCCATTTTGTACAAGCAGCCAAAACAACTCTCTACTACCTTGCCCCGGATCTCAGTGAACTTCATCATGAGCACACTGCTTGTATCTTAACAACTTTCTTCCATCAGGGTGCTGGAAGTGGAGACACAAGAGGGTGCCCTGAAACAAAGGAAGGCTGAGTGCCCCTGGAATCACTCCAAGGTGCCTTACATACTACTCAAAAAAACCCATCAGCAAATACCTACTGCCTACTATGTGCAGATATTGGTGGAGGAAATCTAGAAATGTAAGACATGATCTCACTCTCAGGTAGCTTACAGTATCTTTGGGGAGATAAAAGTACAAGACAAGACAGGGTGATGGTAGATGCTCCAAGAGTTTAGAGGAGGAAGTTTGCTTTCAACTGGGGAGTAGTAGCAATTCCCTGACTTTTGAAGAAGGCAGTCACTGCTTATAGATCTTTTCATCCATTCCTCTCCAAGTCTCTCTTCTCCTCCCCTTCCCTCCCCCATCCCACCCCAAGAGTAGAGAGAAAGACAACGAAAGTGACACCAGAAGATCCAGACTTTCTTCCTGACACTTAGAAGGTTTAGAATCTTCTAAAGCATCTCAGTGATCTCATCTAGCCTGGCAGACTAGAGTGAAGGATACCCAAAGAATAAATTACAATAATAAAGAATAAATCCTAATAAATGAAATCCTAATAAATGAAATAAAACACAGTAGCATTCTGTAAACTGTTAGGCCCATACAGAAACGTAGCTTTTACTGTTGCTATGATCATTATTCAGAGTTTAACTTGATCCAAACAATGCTGAAGAGAGAACCTTGTGTCCTTTTGAACAATCGGTATGTATTCACTCTAGTTAATTCTTTTTATTAAAAACAAACGTGGACAACTTTTTCCTTTTTTTTTTTTTTTTTTTTTAAATAATCTGTATGCCCAAGGTGGGCTCAAACTCACAACCCCGAGATCAAGAGTTGCATGCTCTACGGACTGAGTCAGCCAGGTACCCCCAAATGTGGACACCTTTTATGGAATTATTTAAGTGAGGCTTCTAGAGTACCCCTCCTTTGTGACTGTAAAGGGCATCGAATGAGACTGGGAGCTTGGCTCCATCCTGTATTGACACGGGTCAAACTATTCAGTTTCCCAAAAGGCATAACAAAAACACCACTTACCCAAGGTTTTCCTAATCAGATAGAGCTGATCCACATCTGATTTCCCCGGCCACAGAGGCACCCCTGACAGCAGCTCAGCAAAGACACAGCCAACAGCCCACACATCTACTGGGGGGCCGTACTGGGTGTCCCCCACCAATAGTTCCGGGGAGCGGTACCACCTGGTAGCCACATAGTCTGTGTAGTAGTCACTTGGTCCAGCTGGCCAGTGATGGTACATGGAAAACAGAGAGAGAGCAGTGGAAGACTGGAATCAAAACAGGGAGGGGGAAGACCTAAGAAATCAAGCTTGTGCCCCATCTTGTGGCTTTTGTAAATCAATGGTTCTCCATACTGGTTGCATATTAAAATCATTAATGTAGTATTTGTTAAATTACTAACGCTTGGGCCCCATCTAAGTCCAGTGAGACCAGAACTCCTGGGGGAGAGCCTGGTGAGCTCTCAGTGTAGTTTTTATAGTTATAGTTAATAGTTCCCCAGATGATTCTAATCTGCAGCCAAAGCTGAAAACCACCACTCTTCTAAAATAGTACTTCTGAGATCACTATTTAAGAAAAAAAAAAAAAAAAAAGGTAGAAACCAGGAGAATAACATTCTCTTTAACAATAATTACTGTGGTATAATTTATATAGCATACATTTCTAAGCCACTGTATGTATCTACATGTTTTCAGTAATTGCAGAATTGTAATTTAGGGCATGCTTATGCCCTAAACATATAAGAACTAGCTTTTTATAGCATCAAGAGCCTTTCTCATATAAAGAAATCTCTCTCTCTTTTACAATTATTTAAGAAAATATCAACACTCACTCAAAAGCCGAGCAAATCCAAAGTCACAAAGCTTAATCACTGAATGTTTTGTGATGAGGATATTTTCTGGCTTCACATCTCTATGTATGCACTAGTCACAAAAA
Organism: Prionailurus viverrinus; assembly: GCF_022837055.1. NCBI lineage: Eukaryota > Metazoa > Chordata > Mammalia > Carnivora > Felidae > Prionailurus > Prionailurus viverrinus. The sequence goes on from NC_062566.1 coordinate 93,789,006, forward strand.
TCAAAACAAAAATAGATTATCAAGGAGAACTATAACGTATGGGATAAACAGAACTCATGAATATTTAGCAAATATCTGAAAAATCATTAAAACCTTGTACTGGCTGTTTGGATAATAGGCTACAAAATAGCAGCCTAAAATAAATCTAGTACCATACTTATTATAGCCTGAATCACTCCAAATTCCTAAAGGACCCAAGAGAACCAAAAAGGAAGAAAGCAAAAATGAAAATAGGGTAGGCAGAATAAACAACAAATAAGTTTTCAGTGTAAGTACATCCCATGAAATATTTGGGACATACTTATACTAAAAAGATTGTTTCTCTGAAATTCAAATTTAACTGGGTGCCCTATATTTATTCTCGTAAGCCTAGGTGGAAGGGAAAATGTTAAAAGCCTCTGGGTGAGGCCTGCATCGGGGCTGTAGAAGCTGCAAGTTGATACATAAGCAGAATTCACAGTTCAGTTGTTTAGCTGAGAACAGAACACAGTCCGCCTGGTAAACAGGACAAGCCCTGGGCCTGCTGAGATAAGCTGGGGAAGAGAAGGGCGGGAACCAGAGCTTGCCAAGAGACCTCCCTTCCAGCTCTTGGAATTCATCCTGACAAGATAAACAAGGGTAGACAGAGCTTAGCCTCTGGGGAGAGTCGCTAGATGTCAGCTCTGTCCCACACACAAGTTCTTAGAGCGACATCCACCCCCACGGGACAGAGCCCCCACTCCATAACTTAGACTCAAATCACCTGTGGTTTCCAAACCACAGCTGACATTGTTTAACAGGCTAATGTTAGAAGAAAGTTGAAGAATCTTCACATGATTTTCTTATTAAATAACAATTCTCTTGGCAAAGAACAAATCAACAACCTAATTAAGGATTACATAAAAACAACATTTGGGTCAAAATCCCAATTTCCAATAATCTTCCCTTCTCCCAAGCATTTTCCTCTCTGGAGAAGAATGTTGGATCCTGCTGCAATCTGAGAGACCCTCTTTAGCTTACAGCTGAAACCCTGGGGTATTCTTGACTTTCTAGAATTTGGAGAGAGGACAGAGGTTCTTCTTGGGCCTGGCCTAGTTCTCCCTCCAAAGGACCTTCAGGGTGAGAGATCAGTGTGCATGTTTCCCCATGGGTATTTATTATTCTTGAAAATCTGGGGGTGGGGGGAGACAGTTTCTCAATTATTTTGTTACTATCTATCTGGTTCTCAGCAATTAATGTTCCTGAGATCGCCATTCTTTTCCCACTGGCTTCACATATTACTATAAATGGGTACACCCATGAATATCATGATGACAGATGGTCAGAAGGACTCACAAGCAAGAATGTGTTCCTATTCTGTTCTGGGAATTCTTTTACAAGGTTCTACACCCTCCCCACATCAGTACATGTGGCCGCCCAGAGCTTCAGGGACTCTCCAGGGAACAGTGGTATGTGTTGTATTCCTCTTTACTGTCTCTGATTTTCCCCACCAGGGCCTTTAGGAGGTGTCTCTTGCTCCCCCGTCTTAACACCTGCCTTCAGGAAAGTGCTCACCCCCACTTGCAATAAATAGCAGCATAAGGTGTCCACGCTCTCTGGGATACATGCATTTTGACAAGGATTGTAGCCTTCAGCTGAGTGGAGGCTCCACAGGGGGAAGTGCTGGCGACTTCTGTATTTTCTCCTTCCAGAAAGGCAGTTTCAGGAAAAATCATTTAGGACCTCCTAAGGTAGGGGATTCAGCCCACCGGCTAAATTGAGCCTGGCAGTAGATAGGATATGACATATTGCAGTCAAGGTGCCCTGACGGCCAAAATGAAGCTGAAATATTGGAATCTGGCTTCCGTGTGCAGGGAGGGGGCAGTGCCGTACTGGAGGGAGCAGTCACTTGCCCAGTGTTCGTGGCGTCTTACCACCTGGGCAGCAGCCCCCTGTGCCTCCCACGCAGCCTAGCTCTGGCCAGGACTCTCAGAGACGTCCGCTGGGCTGCTGTGCTCCAGCGTTGGCATTCTTATCTCACCAACACAGACACCAGCATTTGTGCATGGTGCATGGGACTCCGCCTCCCGCAACTAAACAGGCATGAGCCACCTGGGGCTCCTCTCTCCAGTTTCAGAGCTTTTTGAGGGTGCCAGATCAATGCAGACTCCAGATTCTACTTTAAGCAGTTTCTCACCAATATAAACCTATAACTACTTTCTTAACATTGTAACAATACATCTTTTATGTAACCTGAACAAGTAAGAATAGCCAGGTTGGCATTTTTAGCCTCTGTTAACCCCAACCAGGCTTCAGAAGATTTGGGTGAAAATCATATCCACAAAAGTAGGATGTAAATTTTGTACAAAGGCTCTACCTCAGCTTAAGGGCAGCCTTCTGATTTTTCAAGGGCGATCATGAGACTTACGTTGTGTTTATGGCAAAAATTTACAGCTTGCAATGTCTGCCAAGTTATGCTCTTCACAAGATGTTCTGGTACCCTAATAAAAATAAAGAAGCAACATAAACACATTCTTTAGTGTAGCCATGGAACTCAGCTGAAGGAAGGAAGGAAGGAAGGGAAGAAGGAAAGGAAGGAAGGAAGGAAGGAAGGAAGGAAGGGAAGGAAGGAAGGAAGGAAGGAAGGAAGGAAGGAAGGAAGGAAAGAAGGAAAGGAAGGAAGGAAGGAAGGAAGGAAAGAAGGAAAGGAAGGAAGGAAGGAAGGAAGGAAAGAAGGAAAGGAAGGAAGGAAGGAAGGAAAGGAAGGAAGGAAGGAAGGAAGGAAGGAAGGAAGGAAAGAGTAAACTAAGACAGGCTTACGTAGTGACACATACCGCCATCTACCTCACAGAGCAAATCCAAAGTGTAAAGAGCGTGTGATCAACACACAGTGGGATTCTAGGGACAGCAAGGTAATAGCAGTACTAACATCGACTTCTACAGAAAGGGACCATGAAGACTGAGGGGTTTCCACAAATACTTAGGATCACCTACCTCAAACATCTGTGACACCACTGGAAACCTGCCTGGTAATTTGAGCTCCATTTCTACCAGGAGCTTTTTGTTGATGAAAAGTTAGCTAATACATAGCATAAAAGGTATTGTTGTTTGTTTGCTTTTTTCAAGCGGCTTCAAACAGATGCCTTGAGACAGAATTCATCTTTCATGCACGGGCACATGGTTTCTCCAGACTCCCCAGGCAGCATTTTTTTTTTTTTTTTTTTTTTTAAGTAATGAAGATTTTACTGCCAAGAGGGAAGAGGTTTACATTGCACAGCATGTAACAAAAGTGAATAAGTGGTTCTTTCCCACACTGCTTCTCTCTGGCAGCTAGCCGCATCCCACTCCACATCTCTCTGCCCTGTCCTCTATCACCGTCGTCTACACTTGGTGCCACTGCCCCCAGCCTCCCACTTCTTCCCTGACTCTCAGCTTACATAACCAGGGCAACCAGTAGCCCTGTCAGATGCTTCGTGCGAATTAGGAAGAGACTCCTCTCCTGGGAGCCTTTAAAATATATATCGGGCAATGAGTGAAATGACTACAGAGAGAGTACATTTATTTTTAGAGCCTCCCACCCACCATCCGGACTTACTGTTTTTATGAATCAGACGTTAAACAATGGTGTTATGGTCCCCAGCCAGAACTAATAAGTAAACCAGGGAGGAAACTCTCTCTAGTAGTTGTGTTTAGGTGACCAAAACAAGTCACTTCTAGGCTCTGGGATGGGCCACGAGGCCACTGTTGTCACCAGACCAGATGTTCAGGAAATCCTTTCAAGTAGATCAGAGGATGCTTGAACAGAGGATGGGACAATGTGGAGGAAATGAAGAGGCCACCGCCAGGAAGAGCTGGGACATTTCTGGACCAGAACCATGTCCCTGGGATTGAAGTATCTTCTCTCTAAATTCTCTTCCTTGTCCTAGTGCTACACTGGTACAATGCCAGGAAAACTCACCTGTTTAGAAAGAAGGCCTAGAAAAATACAACTAAGAAGAGGGAACTTTAGAGAAAATGCTTCCCTCAGCCTCACCTTCTTGTCCAGAAAAAATATGGAGCATACTTTGATTATTTAATGAATTAAATATTAATATAAGGTTATCAGGGCCAGGCCACTTTAGTCTCTAAAAAGATTTCCCTAAAGAAATTATGCAAAAGGAGCACTTAAAAGTAAATCATAACAGCATATTTATTAATACTCCTCTAAAGCTGGGCCCATTATTACACAGTCCTCAAACGTCCAAACCATCCAGTGGTCATCTTGAGCTAGCTACTCCACTTTATTACTCTGTTTCTTCTCTAAAATGCCAGGGCCTCAGAGTCCATCTCTAAGATCCTTCTTAGCTGATGATGATAGGAGGCAAGTTTTTCACTGCTGAAGAAGGGAGTTACAAAGATAAGAGGGAAATAATTAGAATCCGTTCTGTTGTGTTGGGTTGGAATTGGATATACACGTAGGTACACAGGGTTCTGTGCCGGAAGGGGCACTATCTTCTGTAGCGTGGTCCAGAGAGCTTCTCTGCTTAAGTTAACATTTGAAGTAGTGGTTACGGGAGTGAGAAGTAGCCAGATTTGGGCAATATTTTCAAAATAGAATCTTCAGGATTTTCTGAAAGATTGGATAGGAGAGACAGAAAGGAACCAAGGAATGATACCAAGGTTTCAGCTTGACTAGCTGGTCCATGGTGGGGCTCTTTACTGAGGAGAATGCTGAGGGAAGATCTGGTTTGGGGGAGGAAAGGTGAATATATTGAGATGCTTATTGGACAGCAAAAGAAAGCCTCTGGGTTGGCAGTTCTGAATTCACAAGGGAGGTCAGGCTGGAAATATAAATTTGGGAAGTATATACATATGGGTGATATTTGGAGCCCTAGGGCTAGATGGAAGCCACGGAAGTGAATACAGAAAAAGAAGAGAAGGTCAAAGTCCTGAGGCCCTACAATAGGTGGAGGTCAGAGAGCAGAGAGGGATTCAGCAAGAGACTGGGGTTGAGTATGGGGGAAAATAAGGTGACACTCAGAAAAGCCGTGTTGCCAAAGCCAAGTGAAGGGAGTGTTTCAAAGGACTCGTGGATTAAGACGGTAGGTTGAACAAGCCCATCTAATTTCACTCCCTCTCCAAACCTGACTATAGCCACACGGAGAGGTTTTTTCCAAGACCAAAACCTACATGGTCAGAACAGGAGAAGAGATAATAGCAACACATTCTGGAATTTGGAAAGCAGGCGGATGAATGAAAACCGACAGCAGATCCAAGAAAGCCAAAACCTAAGCCAGAAGAGGAGAGAGTGGAAGACCAACCAGTTTGTCCCAAAGAATCCTCCAAAGGTGGGGGTGCACCTCCAAGGGTGCAAGACCTGGCAGCCAAGATCCCTCTGGAAGTGGGAGGGGCAGAGGAGTGTGGAAAATCTGTTTTGGAAACAATGAAATCTCTAGATCCCTCCCCCTATTGTATCCCAGTAGGGAGCACTCTTTCCCCAACCTAGTAGAAGGCTGGAGTTTTGTTTTCTGGAGAGTGTAAAACAGAGGATGTTTGGTACAGTTGAGATGGTGGATACTGTTCCCAAAACAGAGGATTAAATGATTATGTACATACTAACTGGCGAATGCTGAGACTCCCCAGGCTTCTTCCCTCACTGGCTCTAACAAAGCTGGAAATACTGGAAGACTTTTATGGAGGAAGCTCAGGAGGAAAGATCTGAAAATTCTGACATTAGGGTTTCCCAGCAAATGAACCAGCCAGATAACCCCACAGTGAAGCCCAGAGCTTCCAATAGCACCCTACTCTTAACCATGGGCATTATCTAATGTCCAAGGAAAGCCTGAAATGAGAAGGGTAGAGATCAAAACAAACAGAAAGAAAACAACTTAAAAGAAACAGAAACCGTGGAGGGTGACGAGAACTTTAAAAAAAAAAACAAAAAAAGGGGCACCTGGGTGGCTGAGTCAGTTAAGCATCTGACTTCTGCTCAGGTCATGATCTCATGGTTCATGAGTTTGAACCCAGCGTCAGGCTCTGTGCTGTCAGCTCAGAGCCTGGAGCCTGCTTCGGATTCTGTGTCTCCTTCTCTCTCTGCCCCTCCCCTGCTCACACACATGCCCTCTCTCTCTCTCTCAAAAATAAATAAAACATTAAAAATTTTTAAAGAAAAGAAAAAGAAAAAAAGAAAAACATTAATAGAGAAAAGGAAAGCTGTTGCATCCACGAAACAAGAAAAAGACACTATAAAAAAAGCAAAAGGACCAATTAGAGTCCAGAATCCAAATAACAAAATGCCCAGAACAGGAAAATACAGAAAACAAAGGATAGTAATTCAGTAATAAAACAATTCAAATTTTCTTTCTCAGACAAAAGGAGCCCACCAAGTGCCAGCATAAGGGGTAAAAAGCAAGGCCCATGATTTTCATAATGCAGAATTCTGTGAACAAAGAGAGGAAGCTTCTGGAAATAAAAAAAGAAACGGACTTCACAAAGGAGCAGAAAATAGAATGGCAACAGACTTCTTAACACTGGAAGATAGAGGGCACTTCAAAAATGCTTTCAAGGGGAGGCTGGGTGGCTCAGACAGTTAAGTGTCCGACTCTTGATCTCAGTTCAGGTCATGACCTTGTGAGGCCAGCCCTGCATCGGGCTCTGCATTGAGCGTGGAAACTGCCTGGGATTCTCTCTCTCCCTCTCTCTCTCCCCCTCCCTGCTCATACTCTGTCTCAAAAATAAATAAATATTAAAAAAATTTTTTGAAGGACTATTATTTTCTAAAAAAACAAACATACAAATCTATATTCACACAAAATACCAATCAACTGTGTGAAAGAATTTTTAAAGTGCAAAGGCAAGACTTCAATCTCTCTCTTTTTTATTTTTATTATTTTTTTAATGTTTGTTTATTTTTGAGAGAAAGAGACAGAGTGTGAGCAGAAGGGCAGAAAGAGAGAGGGAGACACAAAAAGGGAAGCAGGCTCCAGGCTCTGAGCTGTCAGCACACAGCCTGACACAAGGCTTGAACTCACAAGTGGTGAGACCATGACCTGAGCCGAAGTTGGACACCCAACTGACTGAGCCACCCAGGCGCCCCCCCAACTCTCTTTTTTAGACCTCTCATACACCGTTTCTCAGGGAGCCCCTGGAGGAAGCACCCCACCCAAAGAAGTAGACTATAAAAGATTACTTGAAACAGAGAAAACTGGATGCCTGACACACAAGAAGGAAGCAACAGGAATCTCCTGGAGGATAGTGAAGGGAGATGTTCTATGATAACGGCATTCCAGGCATGGAAAACAACTTGTCCAGATTGGAATAGCTGACTCAAGAGCCAGGCATGTTGAGGGTTGTCACCACCATGCCCTCTGTGTTATACCATCTCAAATAAATATGAAAATATTTAAGAAACAAATGCTTTGGAAGAGTTTGCATCCATGTTCAAATTTTGAGTACCAGGCTATACTTTTCTTGTGTGCAATTCCATAAACAAAGTCAGGTTATAATCAGAATGGTGTTTGGCAGGCAAAGGATTGGGATGAGGGAAAGTAGGCAGTATGAGTACTAGCCTGGGCTAGCTTCTTTGCATCCATCTCCAAATTAGGGGATGCAATTATAAAACAATGCAATTATAAAACAATGCAAGTTATCAAACATATATAATCAGTCCATTTTATCTATTTTTTTAAAGTTTATTTACTTATTTTGAGAGACAGTGAGAGAGAGAGAGAGAGAGAGAGAGAGAGAGAGAGCGTGCGCATGCAGGGGATAGGCAGAGAGAGAATCCCAAGCAAGCTCCATGCTAACAGCATGAGGTCATCATGACCTGAGCAGAAATCAAGAGTGGGATGCTTAACCGACTGAGCCACCCAGGTGTCCCTAAAAGTAGGTATGTTTGAATCAGGAGATAGTGCCTGAATACTCTTTAAAAAACGCAGAACTGAATGATGTAGAATACAATCTATTTAAATATGGATATACATAGAAAAATAATTAGAAAACTATTTCTCAACCTGTTAATTTTATTTCTATGTTTCTGTGTTGCTTGAAACATTATTGCAACAATGTATCACTTTTAATCTAAAAATAAAGAGTTTTAGTGTTTTATAAAAGTTGTAGAATTCCATTGCCAGAAACTGAAAACTTGCAGTAATAACCTTCCCCCACCAGATGTTCTTTGAACAAACTCCATCAGAGTCAGAGGCAGAACCAGTGGTAATGGGAAAGAAGTATTATGTCTGGCTGCACTTACAGAGGGATAGAAAAATGAGGAGGGAATCCAGAAACTAGTCACTTACCAAACTTTGACCAAGGACAGACCAACAGTTTAAGAATAAGTATATTAAGTTCTTCAGAAGATAAGGAACAGTAATATGTTTGTTTAAGAGCAAATATAAACAACATAAGCACCACACTGGAAATTATAATGGATACATATTTATGTCACTGTAGCAGGATACATGTCTTGTGCACAAACTTGCTTGTTAGTAGCAACATGAATTTGAATCTTTTCCAAAAGCTTTCCAAAGGAGTACAAGAAGTTACAAACATGATAATGAGGCAATGAATTAGTGTCCATTTCAGATTCAAAGTAGAGACAGGTCTTTTGAGTTTTATTTGTCAGGAATTATTTTTAATGATTAAAATGTAACCACAGTGATACATGCAACATGGGGGAAGTAGTTTAAAAAACATAAATAGGGGCGCCTGGGTGGCTCAGTCAGTTGAGCATCTGATTTCAGCTCAGGTCATGATATCATGGTTTGTGGGTTCAAGTCCCATGTCAGCCTCTCTGCTATCAGCGCAGAGCCAGCTTGGGATCCTCTGTCCCCCTCTCTCTCTGCACCTCCCCCACTTGTACTCTCTCTCTCAAAAATAAACATTAAAAAATAAGTAAAATGAAAACTATAACAATCATAATTCAAGGTATCACTATTAAAATATTAAGTGTATTAATTATTTTTCTTTTTTTCTATCTATATATGAATTCTATGAAAAGAAATTATGTATTTTTATTATAGCATTTTTCTTCATTTTGCAATTACTCATGAACATTTTTCTATTTCAGTGTTTGGGTTTTTTTTTTTTTAACATTTATTTATTTTTGAGAGACAGAGACAGAGTGCAAGTGGGGGAGGGACAGAGACAGAGGGAGACACAGAATACAAAGCAGGTTCCAGGCTCTGAGCTGTCAGCACAGAGCCCAACATGAGACTCAAACCCATGAATGGTGAGATCATGACCTGAGCTGAAGTCAGACACTCAAACGACTGAGCCACCCAGGCACCCCTATTTCAATGTATGTTTTATCTATAAGCATGATTCTTAGTGGCTCCACTGTATTTCATTGTAAAGACATACCATAATTTACTTAACCAGCCATCTATTATTGGACATTTCAGTTGTTTCCAATGTTTACACTATAAAAAAATCCTTTAACGGGGCACTTGGCTGGCTCAGGTGGTAAAGAGTGCAACTCTTGATCTCAGGGTCGTGAGTTCAAGCCCCACAGTAGGTGTAGAGCTTACTTAAAAATTTTTTTCGGGGCGCCTGGGTGGCGCAGTCGGTTAAGCGTCCGACTTCAGCCAGGTCACGATCTCACGGTCCGTGAGTTCGAGCCCCGCGTCGGGCTCTGGGCTGATGGCTCAGAGCCTGGAGCCTGTTTCCGATTCTGTGTCTCCCTCTCTCTCTGCCCCTCCCCCGTTCATGCTTTGTCTCTCTCTGTCCCAAAAATAAATAAACGTTGAAAAAAAAAAAATTAAAAAAAATTTTTTTTCAATTAAAAAAAAACATAGAAAATCCTTTAATAATAAATACTTGTATAACTAAACCTTTGTGCATATACTCAATTATTTTCTTATGATAAATTATTAGAAGTAGAGTTGCTTGGTCTAAGATTTGTCTCTAAAGCTGTTAATACACAATGCGCAAACTGCCCTCTGGACAGGCTGCTCCAGCAGTGTACTGATCATTTCCTTTCACAATATTAGGTTTTAGAATTTTATTTATTTTTTTAGGTAGGCGCCATGCCCAAAGTGGGACTTGAACTCGCTACCCTGAGATCAAGAGTCACATGCTCTACCAACTAAGCGAGCTAGGCTCCCCAGATTTTAGAAGTTTTAGTCAAAGTAACTATCTTAAAGTGAAAAATAATCGAAACACTGTTATTATTACCCTTCTTCAAAATCATTTTGTAAGTATCAGTTTATTGGTCTGCTAACTTGGTCATCCCACAACAAGTATTAGGGATATACCAAGTGCCAAGAATTAAGGTACAAGATACTGGGGATACACAGGGGAGGAAGGCACAGCTCTTGCCCTTGAAGATTTTTACAATTTACTGTGCAAATGGAGTCTGTAATAGAAATAATCCCAGAAGATACTATGGATACCGGAGAAAGGAACTCTTGACTCTTCTCACCGTCAGCTAAAATAGTTACCACACAGGCAGTCATATTTGAGCCATATCTGAAGGACAGGCAGGGGTGTGTAGGCAGAGCAGAGAAGGTAGGGCAGTGCAGACGGAGAAAGCAACTGTCCTACTGAACGAGGCTCAGAATGGAAATGATTCCGTGAGGCAGTGTCACGTTTTATGTGGCAATCTGGGGAGAAATGGGGCTGTGAAACCTGGTGTCCCATGCTAGGACCACATCAGTAAGCTTTGGGGAGCTATTACAGGGTTTTATAAAGAGGACTGGTAAGATCCACTTTGTATTTCAGAAATTTGTACTTAGAAATACAAAATGGTGATCACGGGACATTCTGGAGTGAGCGTACAAACCGAAGGAGGACCCCACCTGACACCAGGAAAACACCGGCATTCGCATGCTATCCTTTGTTGATATTATCCAACAGACTAAACATGATGTTGAAGGAGACCTGCGGTCTTCTGACCTCTACGGTATTAGATCAACAATTCATAGCACTTTAGACCTGAGAGTCCCCTTAAACTTCACCTGGTCCTAAACTCTCATTTTCACAGGTGAGAACACCTGGAAGCAACTTGCCAAAGGTCACGCATGTGATGTTGACCCACTTTTACGGGGGATGTACTTATAAAGTGCTATTTTATAATATGAGAAATTTCTAACTTGAAAAACAAAAAGTTTCCTATGAATTTCAAAATCTTTGGTTGATGCAGTTTAACGACATGTACTCCTTAATGATGACAAGCAAAAATTTGAAATAGCATTTAAAATAGATTGGAGAATTGTCAACTATTCAGTATAATGAAAAGTAACTTCTATTTTTAAAAACAAAAAAAAAATCCCTAAACTTCAAAATAAGTGAATATAATTTGGTTTAGAATAAATCTTATTTTTCAAGTTTGCTCATTTATCAGCATTCCTTCGGTCAATCTTCTATTTAACAAACCACAGCACATCATCATTTGGAAATGTTGCTTGTACTTAACCTCACATGTATCTACTGGTCCTTCCCTTACCCACCTCCATATTAAAGCACTTTCTATTTCCTGGAACATACATAACATATTTTAGCCAGTGGAGTTAAAAAAAAAAAAAATCTGCTTCCAAACTCTAATCGCTCCTTGTCCTGTCCTTTTTTCTTCTGCTCAAACTATATGCCAAAAAAAGAATTGACTCCCAACTGCTTTCAGCCCCCCACTGATCAGTGTTTCCAAGTGACTCAACCTTACATGATTCATCAAGCTCCCTGCAACATCTCAAAGCCAGGAGTAATTTATACTAATAGGTTTAACTGAAATGTCAGTTGCAAGCTATCAAAAGAGCAAATATCAACATACTAACAGTTTTCCTCCCTTGAACACATAATTTCTCTGTATCAATGACTTTCTGAAGAGAAGTGTCTGTTCTCTGGGCTCTCTCTGGCTGTGTAAATTAACACGAAAAGCCTATGCCATGGTCACTCACAAACCACAAGCTGCTTTAATCCTATTTGTCTGGATATCATGGCTGATCACATAACTACCACCACGTGGCAAAGAGCAAACACTTGGCCAGGGTTTGAAAGCATTGTTGAGAGAGCCACAGGCTCCAGTCACGGGGTGTGATTGTGAGCAGGGATGGGGCACCAGTCCACCATTCTGATACACGAGGCCACTCTGCATATTGTCCTCAGCCAAAGCTGGGCTCCCAGGAGCACAGCAAAAGGAGGGGATGGGCTATCCTTCCCTGCTCACATGTTTTAAGTCTCTCACTATTCAACTCAAAGGCCACCTCCTCCAGGAAGTCTCCTTGGATCCACGTTGAATCCTATCTTCCAGGCCTGCTAAACATTCTACCCTCTCCATCTGGCCACAGTGATTAGCCTCCAGGTTAGCTCCATCACTTGAACCGAAGCAGAGTCTTCCAATGACTTTATATGCAGATGCTACCTTCTTCTAGAACTTTCTTTCCTCTAGAATAGCTACATAGGTTGATAAAAGCCCGTGGCAATGTTTCCTATTTCGTATTTTCCCCTTCTATCGCATACCATTGACACATACTCTCCCAAAGCCACCTTATAAGACTCCTCTGCAAGGCAGAGTGAAGCCGGCACAGAGAAGAGTTGGGAGAGAGAGAAAATGCACCACTGACGGTGCTTTAAGCATCCAGTTGAGGAGTGGGTGGGTGCCCAAGTCCCCAAGTGCTTACTCTGGCAAGAGGCTACTGTCAACCAGAGGAAGGGACACACACACTTTTGTGTGTGTGTTTTTTTTCTTTTTTCAAACAAAAGCTCTGTCTGCTCACCAAGCCTTCCTGTAATGCACACAAAGCAGCTGCCCATGCCAGAAAGGGGTGTGTGATAAGGTCACCAGAGCCCCCAAGTCATGCCATCCTTCCCGGCCACAGCCACCCCAACATTCCTTTTTCACCTACACTTGCCTTAAGTGGGTTCTTGCCACCTGTAACCAAACAATTCCTGACCAAGACAGCAGACCAGACTCCCAGATCGCTTCAGCTGAAGTGTTACCTTTGTTTTCGCCTTAAGCCTCCTATTGGCCGTCGTCTTTGGACTCTTGCCTTCAATCTCTGAGTCCTTACACCTCTCTAGTCAGGTACGACTAACCAGTAATCTTCCTTTTCTTTCTTAGAGACCAAGAGGGCTTCTATGCACAGATAGTATAACAAAGAAATGAAGTTCAACCTAATAATGCTGCTGCTTTCTTCATGAAAACAATTAGTTATGACCCACTTCCCAGCCTTTTCAGTAACTCTTCTGCTGTCAGGCCCAGCAGCGGAGTAAACCTATTCTTGCCCGATCTGCAAAAGGGGCCATTGCTAATTTTCCCTCACGAATCCTGGCATGTGGTGCCGTGTTTCATTTGTAAGGGATGGATCACTCACCCTCTTTGGTGTCTGTCCAACTCATGGAGAACGGTGTGGTCGCAGTACTCAAACACCAGGTGAAGCTTCCGCTTCCTTCTGAAGACTTCGATAAGGTTAACCAGGTTGGGATGCTTGAGTTGCTGAAAACACAAAAAGCAAGGTACTAAGCTGGGGCCGTGAAAGACTGCTTTCTCCAACTTGGATTCAATTAAAAGAGAGCTGTTTGTCCTTTGGGAACTTTCTTGTCTTGGACTGAAGGAGGCTGTAAACAGTATGATCTTACTTCTCTCGAGGAGCTGTTTGTCAGCGGCTTGTAAATAATTACAGCATAAGGGCACCTGGGTGGCTCAGTCGGTTAAGCCTCTGACTTTGGCTCAGGTCATGATCTCAGGGTTCGTGAGTTCAAGCCCCACGTCAGGCTCTGTGCTGTCCGTGAGGAGCCTGCTTCAGATCCTCTATCCCCAGCTCTCTCTCAGCTCCTCCCCCACTTGTGCACTCTCTCTCTCAAAAATAAACATTAAAAAACAAAGTTACAAAAAAAATGATTACAGAATAACCTAGGTGGTTGGTGAAGGCAAAGAGAGAGATGGGAAGGCCAGAAAAGAAAGGAGAATGAAAAAGAGGGGGCGATATTTAGTTAATGCAAGTTCATCTTTAGATGAGGATCAAATGTCCCTTCCTAAAGAGGTGTCTTTAGACCTCCCCAGGCTGGTTCAGTGTCCCTGTATGTCTCCTAGCCCCCCTGAACTATGTCTCCTTGGCAATCCTTTGGAATTACTAAGATCATTCATTTGATTGTTTAACATCGTCTGCTGTCAATAGATACAATATTCCATGAAAAGAAGAATCATGACCTCAGGATTCTCCTGTTGCCTCAAAACGATGTGGCTGTACTCCCAGCCCAGGGCTTTGCACATAATAGACGGGGGGTGCCTGGGTGGCTCAGTCGGTTAAGCATAATAGACATTTGATAATTATTTGTGAAAGAAGGAGTAAATCATGTTTCCTAGCTTGATGAAACATTTTAAGACAGAAAAATGATGTGCCTGAAGGTGCGCATGTAGAGAAAAAAAAAAAAAGTGGGGAATCAATGTTGTGTTGCCAAAGATAAACCTTGCACTTAGTTTCCTGGACGCTTCTGTCAATAATCCTATCTGAAGCACTACAACTAGGCAAACTAGTAATTGTGAAGGGAGACACAGTGATTAACTTTCTTCAGGACATGAAGGCCTCCAGGCACTGGTCTAAGAAACAAAAGAAGGAGCCATAAGGCTTCCTAAGGCCTGTCCTAGAAGCCAGGGGACACTACTGCCGCTTCATTCTAGAAGTCCAAGAAAACAAAGCACAAGGCTCAGCCCTGAAGAAGCCCGGGATGAAGTACCTCAGGCAGAGAGGCCCAGGTGTCCTCGCTGAGCTCATTCCCTAGCCGCCGCCAACTTAAATTCAGCTGCCTGAGTGAACCGGGCAAGACCGACTGAAGGAACCCTTCCCAAGCCACAGAATTGTGAGAAATAAAACATCACTCTTGCTTGAAACTACTAAGTTTATGCCGCAGTGGAGAACCTGTACCAGCTCACAGGGGGCTTTTGAAACCACAGATGTGTAGGCCCCATGCCCAGAGACACTGAATTGGTCTTAGGGGCCAAGCATCTTGTTTTCTCTCAAAATTCTCCAGGTGATTCAAGAGGTAGCCAGAGGTATTAATCACGGATGAGCAGATACTTCATAAAAGGTAAAAAAGGTAGAAGGAGAAAAAGTGAAGATCTTGAACTGCATGCGATATTTGTACGCGCAGTGAGAAGAGAAGCAGCCAGCAAGGGAAATACTAAACGAGACAGGTATTTTCTCGCTTTCTTTGTAAAATCCCTCTGTAACCATCTTCAAGATATGAAATTCTTCCCGTAGATATTACACTTGGTAAAACAAAGCCACGATACTCTAAGGGCCATTAGTCCCAGGCGGGCCTTAGAACAGAGGGCCCTACAAACTATAAAACCTCTTATTTATGTTAACATACCTGAAAACGTTTGGCCTGAACTAACATTTTCCAGACAGAGTAGGGCAGATCTGACTACTGTCTTGAACTAAAAAAAAAAAAAAAAAAAAAAAAACTGCACGGACTTAGATGTCTCAAACAGCAAACAATCAGCTCAAAGGGCCGAAACAGTAGCATTAAGACATAATTAGCAGAAAGCAGGGGTTTTCTTTCAGGCTCTGAAAAATCGCTGTCCACAGGTCCAGACTTCAAATCTTAGATTCTTTTAATTTTCCATGTTTGATATGCAGTCCTCATTTATATCTCCAGCCAGCCTTTGAAGCACAAGTACAGATAGATCAATTGTACCCAAATGAATACCCAGACCTTCTCTGGATACCAAGACTGGTGCCCCCACCTTGTCATGGGCACATCTGCAGGGATTGTGTGGCAGGGTGCTGCTACCTCAGGATAAACCCCAAAGGTCCTCTCAGTTTGGCTTCTGCTTATGTCTCCAGCCTCATCTCTCATAACTTCCCCCCAAAGGCCCTGAACATCACTCACTTCCTTGAAGGCTGGTGCTCCCTTTCCTCTCAGGACCTGCTCACCTGGCTCTCTCTCTGGAACACTCCCTTCATCCGGATGTCACTTTCTCTGTCTGGCTTCCTCCCCCCAAACCCTGATGCACCTAATGGGCACTAACCAGGCACTGTAGTGCTGGAGCCCGAGCGTGGGTACCCCGTGAGAGGTGAAGGGCACTGTTACAACAGTATCCACTGAACCAAGGGGGACCAAACGTATACTACACCCGTCTATTACTATACACCTTTGAAAAGCCAAAACGCTAGTAACTGTAAGATAGTCTCTTCAGATAACACGTAGATTCTTTCCAATTTGTGGCTGTTGTGAGTAAGGTTTTGGTGAACAAATTACTCACTGGTTGACCTTAACTTTGAATACATTCACTTCAGGCCTCAACCTCCATCAGTGAGAGCAGGAAGCTCAAGGGTTGCTGTGATAATGCCACACAAGGAGCACTCAACAGTGTCAGTTGAGTACAGTAGCCTCTTCATGAAGGGTAACTGTTGATATTATTATTTGGAGTTAAATCTATTTTTACGTAGGATGATTTTCTCTACTCAGAGTATTCAACATCTACTTATTGATTTTAGTGTGCATGAGATAAAGTCTTAAGGACATAGAGACAAAGTGAGTCATGCCCCTACCCTCCAAGAGCCTAGAATCTAAGAGGGAAAGGAGATACTGAACAAGTAATTACAGCTATGATAAATGCCACCAAAAGCAAGGCAAGGGTGCCTAGTTTGCGGATGGTGGGTGGTCCAGGGAAGATCTTGAGGAAGTTAGGTAGACACTATCTAGAGCACCAAAAATACAGCTTTATGGCTCTAGAGATGGCCAAATTGCTTTCCAAAAGGATCACAGATATTTACACCTAGGTCAGGAGCATAAGAGTACTTTTTACCATACGCTGGCCAGCTATATATATAGATCTATAGTTATATATAGATAGCTACATATAAATTTATCTATAGATATAGATAGACAAACAGATAGGGACTTAGACATTTAAGATTTGTGATATATATCATCAAATTGCTTCTAGCAAGACAGGTCATATGGCTTTTAAACCACCTGTCTCTCCTAACTCCCCCCACGAGATAATCTGCATATAACTGAAAATGGGTAATAAATTGTTTCTCCACTTATTTTAAGAACAAGTTGAATTTAGAAAAATTGATCGCTAAGACTAAATTCTGACTGGGACTTTTAAATATTAAATACTTTAAACTAAATTATTAACGGTCTCTAGGTTGCCAGGATTCTGGGTGATCAGAAAACATTCCAGAGCAGCAGGTATTTTAAAATCATTCCCTGTCCTGGCTGTGTTCATTTATTCAACAAAGATCCACAGAGCACCTGCTTCGTCTCAGACACTGTTCTAGGCACTAGAGACACACCGGTCAAAGGGGACAGGAGACTCAGGCATTAAACAAAGAAGTGTCACGAAGAGCTCCACATATACAAGGGATTAGGCTACCTCAGAGAAACTGTCCCTGAGTAAGTGGCCTTGAGCTGAGTCCTGGAGGGAGAGAAAGGTCTGACTAGACCAAAGTCAGGAGGGGTGGTAGAGGCAGCTTTCCAGGCAGAGGACTGGCCCTGGCCAGAAGGGGATTAGGCCACTTACAGAACTGAAAGACAGTGTGGCTTGAGGGTCAAGTGCATGGAACCAAGGCCAGTTTGACAGACAGAAGCGGAGTCCTGTACGACCTTGAGGGCCATGCTAAGAAATTTATACTTTATCCTAAGTGTGATGGAAAGTTACTGGAAGGAGTTTTAGCAAGATGTAATATAATAATACCATGTGGGTTTTTTAAAGCTCACTATAGTGGTTAGATACAGAATGGCTTGGAGGAGGCAATATGGTGAAAGGAGACCAGTGACGAGCCTGTTGTCAGCTGAGAGATGATGACAGCTTGGACCCGGCAGAGGCAGGGAGATGGTGAGAAAGGCACTGTTTGGTATTAGAATATTCAGGATGAGGTGATGGGCTGGAGGTGAGGGACAAGGGAGAGGGAGCTGTTAAGAAGGACCAAAGTTTTGTATAACGGGGCAGATGGTGGTGCTGTCACAGAGAGGAGGAGCAGGTTTTAAGGGGAAGAAACTGCTGTTTTGGGCAGGTTGGTGGGGACTCTGAGATACCAAAGTAGAGTTGTCAGGTTGGCTGGAGTTGGAGCTGGAGATAAAAGCTAGGGAGTCAGCAGGAAGGTAAGGAAAGCCACGGGTAGATGCAATTTCTTAGAAGAGCAGGTGAGAAAGGCAGAGGCCCACAGAACCTCAGCACTAGATGTGTGGTGGCTGAGGAGGAAGCAAGGAGAAAGGGAAGAAGACCTCCCAAGATAAGAGAGAAGACAGCAGAGGGATGGGCATATCATGGAAGGAAGAAGTGGTCGGCGGTGATGGAGGCTGCTGTAAGGTGGAGTGGGGAGAGGCCTGAGAGGCTTCCTGCGGGCTTCCCCAGGCAGGCTGGGCTGTGTGACCTCCCCGGAAGCTGTGTCAGTGCTGGGCTGAGACCAGAAGCAAGGTTGTATGGATTTAGCTTCTCAAAGAACCTTACCCCTCTCTCTTTGCTGACTTCCCCTTACCCCAGGAGCAGAACTCAGGGGGACCTCTCTAATCCTGAAACCCATTTGCAGTTGGTAACCTGGAGGGTTCAATGACAGCCCCAATATTGTGAATGTTTGTGTTCACAAAGGTTCGAGTACTTCTGCTTCAATACTGAATGCGCTTCTTCAGAGACATGCAGAGGAATTAGATGAGAAGTAGGCAACATGACGGATGGACTGTTCATAGGCTTATTCGGCATGGTTATTTATACATACAAATAATCTTAATAAAACAGGTTCAACTGCCATATCTACTACCAAGATGTAGTTCAGGGCTCTTTTAGTTCTAATTGCTTCCTATTTATGAGTGTATGAAGTCAAAACCTCAGGGGTGGTCTTTTTTTTTTTAAGTTTTATTTATTTATTTTGAGAGAGAATGCATGCACATGCATGCAAGCAGGGGAGGGGCAGAGAGAGAGAGGGAGACAGAGGGAGAATCCCAAGCAGGCTCCACACTGCCAGCGCAGAACTCAATATGGGGCTCGAACCCACGAACGAGAAGATCATGACCTGAGCTGAAGTTGGACACTGAACCAACTAAGCCACCCAGGTTTCCCAGCACTGTGAAGCATTTTGTGCTAGTTGCCAACATTTCAGATCAGGAGATGTTACTTTAAAACCCTGGTTACCAGGATCCTCTGGAAAATGATGATGATCTAGCACAACTGGGCCTGCAGTATCTGTGGCATCAGTGAGCTGGGGCCAGGAGGCAGCTGTTCACTGTAGATAAGGCCTGTGGGCTTCAGTTCCCCACAGTCCCCACCCATCCCTACCACTCCCCGACACTAAGGCCAAGTGAAAGTAGTCCTTTCTCATCACTCTTTTTTTTTTAAATTTTTTTTTTCAACGTTTATTTATTTTTGGGACAGAGAGAGACAGAGCATGAACGGGGGAGGGGCAGAGAGAGAGGGAGACACAGAATCGGAAACAGGCTCCAGGCTCTGAGCCATCAGCCCAGAGCCCGACGCGGGGCTCGAACTCACGGACCGCGAGATCGTGACCTGGCTG
This sequence comes from Prionailurus viverrinus, assembly GCF_022837055.1. Classification (NCBI taxonomy): domain Eukaryota; kingdom Metazoa; phylum Chordata; class Mammalia; order Carnivora; family Felidae; genus Prionailurus; species Prionailurus viverrinus. Next base: position 93,808,400 of record NC_062566.1, read on the forward strand.
AAGTCGGACGCTTAACCGACTGCGCCACCCAGGCGCCCCAATCTCATCACTCTTACATCATTGATTTTCTCACGTGAGTTAAAAGGGAGATATTTAATGTACCCATGTTTCTATCAAAAGTGGGAAAACGGACAAGCAACAGAAATGGCTGCATATTTCAAGGCAAATAAGAAAAAGTGTATTTATTTGCAGAAGTCAAGCGTTGCTCTCACATCTGTCTGGCCCCGGCAGGTAGTCAGTGTGTGACCTCCACCCTAGGGAGTCCTCAATAATGGCTGCATGTTTCTGGAATGACCAGTGCATGTTACATCTGTGGGTTCTCCTTTCCTTCAACTGTCAAGGATTCTCATTCTTTGTGGGGAGAGGGGGAATATTTATCCTGTCTTTGCTTTAGACAAAAAGGATTTTGTCATTTTCTCAAGGATCATATCCTGTTTTCCTTTCTAAAGCATTCTTCTCCCACAACTGTGGTAAATAATAAGAGAGATTAAATTGGAGAAAGTGGGAGCTATCTTAGTAATATGTTTTTATAGGCCTTTACAATTCTTGAACTTGACTCTAAGTCTTTGCAGGGATCTTCCATCAGTTAACATTCACACAGAATGGAGAAAAGTGATGCCTCCCTCTCCTTTATAATAATTAGCCTTGAGTACTTCCCAAGGATTCCCAGATCAGCATATTATAACACTGTCAACCACTTGAGATCCAGCAAGGTTTAGAGCTTGTCCAACTAAGAAGCTGAGAAAAATCAAGTTCTTCATATTTCCTCCTGTTCTTTCTGAGATGAATGCTCTCAAATAAATCACAAGGCAAGAGTTAATAGCAGCAGTACTGAATTTGCTTTTGATTCAAAAAGAAAGCTTTAAACTTCACCTTAACCCCATTTAAGAACTTTGGAAGCACAGGTATGGTCCTAATAAAATGATACCATTCAAGAATGAATATCATAAAAAGGTGTTCTAAAACTAATATGTAGATATAAGGCAGTTCGAATCAGAATTAAAAAAAAAATGTTTTTGAACTAGATAAAATGCCTTTTACCTTCATACAGAACTGTAACTGTTTTAAAACCACCAAGGAGGGGAACCAGGATGGCTCAGTTGGTTAAGCATCTGACTTTGGCTCAGGTCATGATCTCATGATTCATGGGTTCAAGCCCCATGTCAGGCTCTCTGCTGACAGCTCAGAGCCTGGAGCCTGCCTCAGATTCTGTGTCTCCCTCTCTCTCTGCCCCTCCCCAACTCATGCTCTGTCTCTCTTTCTCTCAAAAATAAACATTAACAAAAAAAAATTTTTTTAACCACCAAGGAAAAATGGGGCAACTTGCTCTATCAGATGGCAACATTTTCAATGTAGTGCTTATAGGGGCACTTGGGTATCTCAGTCAGTTGAGTGTCCGAATCTTGATTTTGGCTCAGGTCATGATCTCGTGTTTTGTGAGTTGGAGCCTCACACAAGGCTCTGCGCCGACAGTGGGGAGTGTGTTTGGGATTCCCTCTCTGTCCCTCCCACATGTGCTCACTCACACTCCCATTTTCTCTCTCAAAATAAATAAAACTTTTTTAAAAAATAAAAACTTTTAAAAAGTGCCTATAATCATTACCACCAGCAGCAGCAGCAGCAGCATTAACAGGCCAGTAGGCTATTGACTAAGAAATGAACAAACAGAAGAAGTACAGGGTCTAGAATTAAATCCAAGAATTGAAGGGAAATTAACATATGACCAAGGCAGTACTTCACTACAGTTGAAAAAAATGTGCTTTATTTAAAATTGATTCTGGGAAAACTGGCTACTCCTTAGGAAAATTAAAATCATACCTTACCACCCTATATATAACTTCCGGATATGTTAAAAATTTTGGTATGAGATACTAGAAATACTAGAAAAAATTTTAGGAGAAACTTCCTATGACTTTAGAATGGAAGAAAGCATCCTGAAAAAACAATCTAGAAGAAAAAATGAAAGATAGGTAAGTTTGGCTACAGGAGAATAAAATAATGTTAGGAAGATGGCAAAAGTTCTGGAGATGACGGTGGTGATGGCTGCATGCCGCTGTGAATGCCCTAACATCACTGGACTAGACACTTAAAAATGGTTAAAATGGTAAAATTTATGTTCTGTGTAACTTACCACAATAAACAAAAACAAAAACACTTGAGACGATGTCAAAAGACACATAATTGGCAGGGAAATGTGTGTTATGACAAATAAAGGGTGATAGCCCTTCTATTACAAAGATACTTCATGTATTATGAAGAAAAAGACACCTATGTGGGGAAATGGGCAAAAGATATAAGTAGGTAATACACAGAAGAGGAAATACAAATGATCCAAGAGACATGGAAAGATACTCAATCTCACTAGTAGTCAGAGAAAGGCAAATCAGAGCAACAAGGTAAGGCGACTCAGGTTCCTAACAGGTAAACATTTCACAAACTCCTAACATCCAGTGCTTCCAAGGATATAGGGAAACAGATCTTCTCATACTTGGTTGATTAGACTTTTTGGAAAAGTTACTAGCAGTATTTATTAAAACAATATACCCAAAACACATGGGCAAAAGATCTGAGCAGATACCTCACCAAAGAAGAGATACAGATGGGAAATAAGCATATGAAAAGATGATCAACATATTTTTTCACTGGGGAATTGCAAATCACAAAAATAATGAGACACCGGAGTGCCTGGGTGGCTCAGTGGGTTAAGCATCCAACTTCAGCTCAGGTCATGATCTCAAGGTCCATGAGTTTGAGCCCTGTGTCAGGTTCTGTGCTGACAGCTTGGAGCCTGGAGGCTGCTTCAGATTCTGTGTTTCCCTCTCTCTTCTCCGCCCCTCCCCCGACTCACTCACTCTCTCTCTCTCTCTCTCAAAAATAAATAAACAGGGGCACCTGGGTGGCACAGTCGGTTAAGCGTCCGACTTCAGCCAGGTCACAATCTCGCGGTCCGTGAGTTTGAGCCCTGCATCAGGCTCTGGGCTGATGGCTTGGAGCCTGGAGCCTGCTTCTGATTCTGTGTCTCCCTCTCTCTCTGCCCCTCCCCCATTCATGCTCTGTCTCTCTCTGTCCCAAAAAGAAATTAAAAAAAAGTTGAAAAAATAAATAAATAAATAAATAAATAAACAAACAAACAAACAAACATTGGGGTGCCTGGGTGGCTCAGTCCATTGAGCGTCTGACTTTGGCTCAGGTCATGATCTCACGGTTTGTGGGTTTGAGCCCCACGTCAGGCTCTGTACTGACTGCTCAGAACCTGCAGACTGCTTCGGATTCTGTCTCTCTCTCTCTCTCTCTCTCTCTCTCTCTCACTGCCCCTCCCCCACTCATGATCTGTCTCTCTCAAAAATAAATGAATGTAAAACATTTTTTAAAATATTTTTAAAAATTTAAAAATAAATAAAAAAATAATGAGCTACCATTACACACCTATTAGAATGGTTAAAATCCAAAAACAGCTGAGGACACCAAATACTGATGACAATACTGAGCAACAGAACTCTCATTCACTGCTGGTGGGAATGCAAGATGGGGCAGCCACTTTGGAAGCCAGTTTGGTAGTTTCTCACAAAGCTAAACATAGTTGTACTATATGATTCAGCAGTCACACCCCTAGGTATTTACCCAAATCATTTGAAAATTTATGTCACATAAAAAGCTGCACACAGGGGGACCCGGGTGCCTCAGTCGGTTGAGCATCCAACTCTTCATTTCAGCTCAGGTCATGATCCCAGGGTCGTGGGATTGAGCTCCATGTGGGGCTCCATGCAGAGTGGAAGCCTGCTTAGGATTCTCCCTTTCTCTCCCTCTGCCCCTCCCCACCTCAGTTCATGCATGTGTGTGCACTCTCTCTTTTTCTCTAAAATAAAAATTTTTTAAAAAACACACAAATGTTTATAATGGCTTTATTTATAATCACCATAAATTGGAAGCAAATGGTCTTCCTATAGGCAAAAGGATAAAAGATTGTGCTCTATCCACAGTGGAGCGGGATATTCATCAGAGATAAAAAGAAATGAGCTATCAAGTCATGACAAGACATGTATAAAATTTAAATGCATATTAAGTGAAAGAAGCCAGTCTGGAAAGACTACATATTGTATGATTCCAATTATATGACATTCCAGCAAAAGCAAAACTATGGAGACAGTAAAAAGATCAGTGATTGCCAGGAGTTCAGGGGACATGGGAGGAAATACAAGGTGAAACAGGATTTTTAGGTCAGTAAAATTATTCTGCATGATACTGTATTGGAAGATATGTGACATTATGCATTTGTCCAAACCCACAGAATGTTACGGCACCAAGAGTGAACCTTAATGTATGCAAATTTTAAAAAATCATTTAGGAGGTTGGGGAATCCTATGTTAGAATGCAGAATCTAATAACAAAAAAATCTACCCGTATTACTAATGTATGAAACAACTTCAGTGGCAGCGGGGGTGGGGGCGAGGGGAGTAACTTTGGAAGTGGTTAGAGTCTATAAGACTAAAGGCAAAAGGAACTACACATAAAAGTATCAATAAGGTACTCTTAGTGATAAAGTTGTTTCTCAGGGGAATAGGAATTGACAATTCTGTTTTTTTTTTTTTTTATGTTTATTTATACTGAGAGAGAGAGTGCATATGTGCGAGCCAGTAGGGGAGGGGCAGAGGGAGAGAGAGAGAGAGAGAGAGAGAGAGAGAGAGAGAGAGAGAGAGAGAATATCCCAAGCAGGCTCCACACTGTCAGGGCAAAGCCAAAAGGCCAACCGCAGAGCTCCATGTCATGAACTGTGAGATCATGACCTGAGCCGAAATCAAGAGTCAGGCGCTTAACCCACTGAGCCACCCAGGCACCCCGGAATTGACAATTGTAATAACATTATCACTGAATTAAACAAGTAAATGAATGCTGGATAATGAAAACCTGTTTCCTCTGTTAGCACAGGGTTAATGATAAGCAAGGAGAAGAGGCTAGTGTAATCCATGATCTGCTCCATCCATGGGTTAGAGTTGGAGACATCAGCAGGAACTCATGTTTAGGTTAGTATAGATACAGGTGGTTACATACAGGAATAACTATAGGTATCTATACGCACAGGTTAGTATACACACACATATTTCCTTGCTCTGTCAGCTGAGAGAGCCTAGAAGCAACCACACCCTAGCAGCAAGAAGTACACATGGAGCCCAGGTCTTGGTTTCTAATACCATTCATTCTCCAGCAGAAGGAACCAGAGTTCCTCAGAGAAAATGGATGATTCTAGGTAAGGCAGGAGAAATACAAGATGAGGCTGGGGCATCTTATAGTGCCATCAAGGAAAGTGCTAGGACAAAACAAACACTAACACTTCATTGATGGGGATATGTCATAGTGACACAAATATCCATGAGTCTCTACTAACATAAATAAATGACTGATTGAATGAGTGAATGAATGAATGATTAGGGGAGAATAAGTAAGTCTATGTACAGGAATTCCAAGTAATTTATGTAGATACTCTCTGCATGATCATCTCAATTTTTCTGGAAATCTAAAACTGTTCTAAAAAATAAAGTTTATGGAAATACACGCACATCACCTATCTTACCCAGAACACCACTTCCAGAAATATACCTTACATAAATAAAAGCCCATTGTATAAAAATGTATGTACAGGGGTATTTATTGCAGCATTATTTGTAAAAGCAAAAAATTAAAACAACACCAACCTCTTTTATTAAAGAGGATGGTAAAATAAATTGTGGTACATTCAAAGCATGAAATACTGAATACTTTGTAATGGTTAAAAAGAACAAAATTAACATGGGTCTATCTACTGGCCCAATGACAATGATGTAATGTTGAATAAAGAAGGCAAGTCACTGAGTGATTTTATAAAAACATATGAAAATAGAAACTACTGAATAATTTTATTAAAAATATATAAAAATAGGGGCACCTACATGCACCTGGGTGGTTCAGTCGGTTGAACGTCTGACTCATGGTTTCTGCTCAGGTTTGTGGGTTCAAACCCTGTGTCAGGCTCTACGATCCCAGTGCAGAGCCTGCTTTGGATTCTCTTTCTCCGTCTCTCTCTCTCTCTACCCCTTTCCTGCACTCTCTCTCTCAAAAATAAATAAACTGAAAAAAAAAATTGGGGCAGCTAGGTGGCTCAGGTCATGATCTCACAGTTTGTGCATTCAAGTCCCACACTGGGCTTTGTGCTGTCCATGTGGAGCTTGGGATTCTCTTTTCCTCTTTCACTGCCCCTCCCCCACTCATAATTTAAATATATATATTTATGTATAATATTGTATATTATATATTAATGTATATTATTTACATATATATATGTATGTATACAAATAGGGTGGGGGAGATGTGAGAAATAGGTGAAGGGGATTAGGAGGTACAAACTTCCAGTTATAAAATACATAAGTCACAGGATGAAAATTACAGCAGAAGGAAGACAGTCAATAAGACTGTAAAAACATTATATGGTGACAGATGGTGACTATACTTATCATGGTGAGCACTGAGTCATGTATGGAATTGTTGAATCACTACATTGTGCACCTGTAACTAATATAACATGGTATTTCAACTATACTTCAGTAATAAAAATTTTAAAAATATGTATGAAAATAGGAAGTAATCCAAAAATATGAAAAAGTTCTATTTTCATATATTCATTTTTATATATTATTACTCAAAAACCTATGTTGAGCCCTACTTTGTGCTGGACATTACTGTAAGCTCTGAGATTACCATACTTAACATGGCTAAGAAAAATCTCTGCTCTCAGGGAGCTTATAGTTGAGTACCCTGGATGGTGATAAATTTTACGGAAAGAAAGAAAGAAGGTATGGGGCACAGTAGTAGCATGGTGGGGGGTACAATTTAAAACAGGGTGATCAGGGAAGACTTCAGGGCAAAGGTGACAAATTAAAAAAGATCTGAAGAAGGTACAAGCCATGGAGATGGCCAGAAAAATGTTCCAGGCAGAAGGATCTACCATTCCAAAGGGTCTCACTCCTGCCTGGAGTATTTCGAACAGCAAGGTCAGTGTCAGCCCATCTTTTAATTTAACTGTTGCCGCAGCAACCAGCTTCATGTGGATGTATCCAACAGGCCCTCATCTCAGCTACATGCTGTATCTTTTGCCTTCTGCCCCAGGGCTTCTGGGGTGCTGAGGTACAGGATGCTGGTGGGTGACTCAAACTTGCAGCAGTTAACACTCCATGGGGGAACCCTTGACCAAGGGGGACAGGAAGTGGTAGGTATATGCTTACCTCTTCAGTCCTCCATGGGGGAACCCTTGACCAAGGGGGACAGGAAGTGGTAGGTATATGCTTACCTTTTCAGTCCTCCATGGGGGAACCCTTGACCAAGGGGGACAGGAAGTGGTAGGTATATGCTTATCTCTTCGGTCCTCTGGCTCCTTACAGAGACCTGGCAGGTTGAGTCCCTGTTGTCTCTTTCATTGCTTTTCCCTCCTTCCCCATTTCCCTCTCCCCTGTCCCTTACTCCTGCTCCCTGGTATTACTTCCCCCAGATAAACTACGAATGTGCAATCCCTTATCTCAGACTTGACTTTATAGGAGGTGCACAGGCTGAGATGGTTGGTACTAGAAGTGGCCGTAGCTAGCGGATCTTCAGAATGGGATTCTGGAACTGGATCCATCACCAGGCAGATGGCAACAAGGACCCCACTGCTGGTGGTAAGTGAGGTGAGAGGAAGCCCTGGGGAACTGCCTCAACATAATTAGTAAGGCTGTTGTCAGGAGTGGTTTTGAAGGCAGTGCGGTTGGCTCATACAATAGCAGCGGCTCGTGAGTGGTATGGGCTAACGGTAATTACAGGGTTATTGAGAGAGCTGGCTTTTGTTAACACCTTCAGGTCGTTGAAGGAAAAAAAAGAGAAAATGACAGGTTTGGGTTAGCCACCAGCAAACTGTGAGAATCAGAAGGCCTCTATGTAGTATTTAAAGAGACATTTATCTCCTGCGGACACAGGACAGATGGTGCTAAAATCAGGCTTAGGACTTAAGAACAGCAGAGATACAAAGGAGACAATGTACAGCTTCAATGGGTCTCTTATGCCAAAGGCAAGGCTCTGGTGAGAAAAGAGAGGGGCCCTGAGATCTGGAATAGAGACACTTAGGGTAATGAGCCTGAGAATCTTAAATTCTCAAATTGCCCTGAACCCTCTGGGCTGGGAGAAACAGCTTCTGGTCTTTTGCCAAAGGTGAAACATTTCCTCTCATACAGAGACTGTGGGAATACCAGAAATATCACTGAGGCAGGTGTCTTCTTGGGAGGATGATGCATGTCCTCCTTAGACTCTATCCCCACTCTTCCCAGGGCCACAGACCTGTGTAACTAGGATGCAGTTGGAGCAGAGCTCAAGCAGGGCAAGGTGGCTCTTGGTCCAGGAGGAAATAACTGAAAGCATTACAAGACCTGACTGGTAAGTACGGCAGAACTCTTGGGGCCTTCGACCATGGCAGTGGTGACATATAAAGCTGGAGAGAGAAATTCACTGATATGGGAGCACTGTCCTGTGACTTGGGACTTATTTCCTGACAAGGACACCTGGAGACAGTCTTTCCTTCCTCCACTAACGCAGTATAGAAGGCACAGGGAAGGAGGTCACTGGTATCTTTGAGAAGCTCAGTGGCAGCCGTCCTCTCACAGCTGGAGATGCTCCCATGGAACTAGGCCCTCTGGTACCATTATGGGAAGCGAGGCCCGATGCCGTATTTCCCAGAAATCTGTGCTGATGCCCAGATAAAAACTCACCATGGTGTTCTTATACGTGAAATAGAAGAGCGGCTGGCAGGTGTGTTACTTGACTTGTGTTACCAGAAACAATTGAGAAATGACAAACAGAAGGTTGCCCGTCAGAATGGAAAACTACAGTTTCTCACCCAGTTTCTAGATCTAAGTCGGTGTGTACCAAAGTGCTGTTGATTGAGTCCCGTGCCGAGGGATCCTGCAATGCCACCACAAGTACTTCTCAATCCTTTCCCAAAGGGATCTGTGGCTGTTTACCAGAGTAACAGGGGAAAGGGAAATACTCAGACCTTTCAAGGGCTGTGGCTAGCTGCAAAGTCTGAGCTGGCACTGACATCTGGGGATCCAAAATGCTGTCATGGCCCCAGCTTCGAGTAATGGCTCACAGTGGGGCCTATTGGGTCCACAGTTCTGCCCTTGAGGTTATTTCCTCCACTTCCAAGTGCATAATAAGGATGAATACACTAGTAGTTCACAAACCTTCACACCAGTTGGGAGTAAGAGGCAATACAGCAGAAAGGGCCAAAGAGAAGGCCTTGAAATTGCACACACTCCCCAACCCAATCCTGGCCAAAAGAGGAAATCGGAACAAACCACATCCCAAAAGGAAATGATGGATTAGCACCATCAAAGACGTAAAGGATGCAGGGGTGGCAGTCCACATCATAATCCCACTCAATTCACCTGGTAGACTACTATAAACTCAACCAAGTCATACCTCCAAATGCAGGTGCTGGGCCAGACGTGGTATCCCTCCTGGAAGAGATCTACACAGTCTCTGGCACCTGACATGCAATTCATCAGATCATGCATTCATCATTGATCTGATAAGTGTATTCTTCCCAATCCCTATCAGTAAGCAGGATCAAAAGCATTTATTGTGGAACAGACAGCAGTCCACATTCACTATTTTGCCCAAGGCCTAGGTTAACTCTTCTGCTCTGTGTTACAATAGAGTCTAAAGGGACTTCGATCACCTTGACATTCCACAGAATATCATGCTGGTCTACCGTATTCATGACTTCAAGTTAAATGGACCTTCTGGTGAGCAGGAAATGACAAGTATTCTGAATGCCCAATTAATGCCAGAGGGTGGCAGAAACGTTCATGGGTATGTCATGGGTTAACGTTCTAGGGGTCCAAAGGCCTGGGGCATGCTGAGACATCCACTCTAAAGGACAAATTGTTGCACCTTGTATTGCCCACCACTAAAACAAGGCATTACACTAGGTGGGTCTCTTTAGATTTGGGAGGCAGCATATCTTAAACATGTGCACCACGGACTAGCTCTTGGGAATACTGCTCTCATTTACCAGGTAATCAGGAAGGCTGCCAATACTGAGTAGGACCCAAGATAGAACTTTACAGCACATCAAAGCTACCGTACCACTCAGATCATATGAGTCAGTACATCCAGACAAGATCAGGTGTGTTCAGGGCACTGTGGCCATAGACGTGAGTCAGTATATCCAATCACGCTAGTGCTGTCTAGCCTCTGGTGTGTCACGAGCCCTAATGGAGACTGAGCACCTGACCACGAGACATCGAGTGATTATGTGCCCAAGAGCTGCCAGAGCTGCCCGCTCTGGCAGAGACCCATGTCATAAGATTGCACGGAGGCAGCAGCAGTACTCTATGCTGTGACAACGATACATGTGTGATCAGGCTCAAGCAGGTCTGGAGGAAACAGGCAAGACAAAAAGAGGTGGTCAACTCTCCCATGCCATCTATTTTATTGTACTGTCACCTCTCCTTCAACGTACACATATGGTTTAATGGGAGTTTCCAGGCAATGGAGGAGAAAAACCTCAAGTCCAACTCACAGATGGCTCAGCTCATTATGCCGGCCCTAGCTGAAAATGAACTGCCACCAGGAGGGGCCTTGAAGGACAATGGTGAAAGGGTATCCTTCCACCGAACATAGCTTCAAGTGGTGCACTCGATGGCTCACTTTGTATGAAGGTAGAAAGGACCTGAGATATATATGGACCCATGGGTAGAGGCAAATAGCTTTCTAGTTGACTAAGAGTCTGGAAGGGACAAGGCTGAAAGGTCATTTGGAGAAGAGGCATAAATTGCACTTGTGGGAGTGAGCACAGAGCTTGAGGATCTTTGGGCTTCACACTAATGCCCATCAGAGAGCATCTACTACAGAATACTCACTGAGAAACCTGGCAGATGTCTTTCTGGTGGGGGTGAGCCTGCTCTGTTCTTGGCCACCCCAGTGCCTGTGTAACTGGCCCATGAACACAGTGGTCATGGCTGCAGAAATGGTGGTTATGCATGGCCCCAAAGCACGGCCCCCTCTCTGCAAGGCTGATCTGGCTACTGCTGCTACTGAGTTACCCAACCTGACAGCAGCAACGACTGATACTGAGGCGCAGAGGTGCACTGTCCTTTAAGGACAGCGGCTGCTATGTGGAAGGGATAGTGATTTGTCCTCACTGGAATTGATACTAGCTTTAATATTTTATTTATTTTTGTTTATTTTATTTTTGAGAGACAGAGAGAGACAGAGCGTGAGTGGGGGAGGGCCAGAGACAGAAGGGGAGACAGAATCTGAAGCAGGCTCCAGACTCCTTGCTGACAGTGGGGCTCAAACTCACAAACCATGAGATCATGACCTGAGCTGAAGTCCGACGCTTAACTGACTTAGCCACCCAGGTGCCCTGATACTAACTTAAAAAAAAAATGTTTTTAATGTTTTATTTTATTTTTTGAGAGACAAAGAGAGACAGAGTGCAAGTGAGGTAGGATCAGAGAGAGAGGGAGACACAGAATCCAAAGCAGGCTCCAGGCTCTGAGCTGTGAGCACAGAGCCTGATGCAGGGTTTGAACCCACAAATGTAAGATCATGTCCTGAGCCGAAGTTGGACATTCAACTGACTGAGCCAACCAGGCGCCCCCCCCCCCCTCCCCAATACTAACTTTAGAGACGAGTTTTGCCTTTCCTTCCTACACCACAATCCAAGGGCTTAGAGAATGCCTGCCTTGCTGGCATGGAAATTCACATAACATCAGACCAAGAGGCCCATTTTTATAGCAAAGGAGACATGACAGCACATGGCCATGGGATCCACTAGTTCTACTATATACCTCATCAACTACAACTAACCAGCCTAATGGAAGATGGAATTCGTACCTCAGCCCTTCAGGGGTATCTGCACTGACCCACATGGTGCTGTGTCTTCAGTGGCTGATCCACTCTGGCTAATTCCCAGTGGGTCTGGGAACCAGGAGCAGAAATAGGACTGGACTCTCTATCATCACTCCTAATGATCTACTTGTGGAAATCATGCTTCCTATTCCCAATATTCTCTCAAATTTGCAGAGCTCTATGTTTACATTATTGACTGAATGTCTATTAAGAGGTGATTAGTTAAATAAACTATAGGACTTTATATTGCATTCAAATGATAAAACAATATGCAGTTGTTAAAAAGAATAAAGCATATCCATATGTGTTGACTTGGAAAGATGTCCAAGATACAGTGTTAAGTGTAAAACAGAAATTACAGAATGTATATACTATATGATAGTATTTGTATGTATTTTTTAAAAAGAAATATATGTCGTTGTGCAAGCACAGAAATCCTCTGGGGTAATGCCAGAGAGAGAGGGTAAAGTCAATTTCCTTTTCACTTTACATTCTTCTATACCTTCAGTTTTTTCTTACATGAGCATATATTACTTCATCATACAAATGGTTTTAAAAAGATTTAGGGGTGCCTGGGTGTCTCAGTTGGTTAAGCATCTGGCTCTTGATTTTGGTTCAGGTCATGATCTCATGGTTTGTGAGTTCGAGCCCCACATCAAGCTGTGCGCTGACTGTGCACAGCCTGCCTAGGATTGTCTCTCTCCCTCTCTCTGTGCTACCCATGTTCCCTCTCTTTCTCTTTCTCTCAAAATAAGTAAAATAAACTTTAAAAAGTAAAATTAAATTAAATTTTAAAAAATAAAAAGATTTATGTGTCTTCACTGTATTATAAAACCAAAATAAATAATTTGAAGTTAGTTTCAGAGAGTCAATACATCACCTTTGGGGGGAAAAAAGCTATTTTCATTCTTTAAAAGGCTATTTAGGGGCGCCTGGGTGGCTCAGTCGGTTAAGCGGCCGACTTCAGCTCAGGTCACGATCTCACAGTCCATGAGTTCGAGCCCCGCGTCGGGCTCTGGGCTGATGGCTCAGAGCCTGGAGCCTGCTTCCGATTCTGTGTCTCCCTCTCTCTCTGCCCTCCCCCATTCATGCTCTGTCTCTCTCTGTCTCAAAAATAAATTTAAAAAAATGTTTTTAAATAAAATAAAATAAAATAAAATAAAAGGCTATTTAATTACTACCACCATCTCCAGCCAAGAGGAAAATATTCTTTACCCCTCACGGTGTGGCTGGGGAATCATTCTTTAACGCTTTTGCTAAAGGAAAGCTGTCTTCATCTCGTATTTCTTCCAACTGCCACGGTAGATACCCTAGCTAATGTTTTGTTTTGGGGACAAGTAGAGAAGGAAAGGGTGTGACATATGAAGCAGGAAAGTATTGAAAAAGCTGGAATCACAAGTGGAGAGGTGGGGAGGGGCTTGATGTGTATTTATTTTAAGTTTCCTGTAGACACCGTGGACAGAACAGTGTATGCCAGGCTGGTCATGAAATCTCTTCTGGATTCTTCCCAGCACAGTCTAAGTATGTGCACAGTGGATGTTCGATTTGGTTTGTTGACTAATAAAGTATATGAAAAGTTCCAGAAAAGAAGCAATAGTACAAATGGGGTCAAAATGAAAGTTAACAATGGCATAGCCAAAAATTAAAGCAGCAATGTACTGATAGTTAAAAACAAATTATTTGTTTGGTTTATACACAGGTTGATAGCTTCCACCGGTTTAGAAAGTCACCTTTCTAAACAAAAAGAGGAATCGAGTTCAAAGTTTTCAACCAGGCAATTCTATCCAATAGCGTTTTTACTACAGTGCTTTTAAAGTTACTAAGTAATCAAGAAGGCTAATAATTAGCAAGAACATATGCCTGTGAAAGCAAATTTGTGGCTAAGACATCAATCCTGCCAAATAAAAACGTGAAGTAAAACAGTAAAAAAATTTAAACGGAAATGAAAGACAAGCCTAGCCCATTAAAAAAATTTTCCATTCTGTATAAAAAAGTACTACCTCCTAGTATGGTTTCACTGTTCTATAATGACTGTATGTAACACAGACTGTCTACTTATAAATTTTTTATTTGCTGAAAATAAAAGCAATTTGAGTAGCTAAGAAAGTAATAGCTTAATTACATTTTTTTTTAGCAATGTGCACTCTAAAATCGCTTATTTTCTCCTATTGCTCTGTGATATTTTTTAATTTTCTACAGTGTAAGGTGTAGGCAGGATGTGTGTAGGAGCATTTAGGGGACTGATACACATTGGCATGTGCTTAATCTCCATATAAACTAAGTGTCTCTATGACGGTAATGAGCCAGCCTGTTGATTTCTGCTACTTTTGTTCTTGAAGTATTTGTACAGCAGCTTTATTACTTAGGAGTTCACTACACAGCAGAAATACAATCTTTCTGTATAAACAAATTGTGAGCTAAGCCAAAACATCTTATAATAAACAAACAAAACAGCCTGTTACTATTTGCAGGTAGTATGTTATCTTGTAAAACTCAAATTAAACAGGTCTCCACTTGTTGAACAAATAGGGAAAGATGATGATAAGGGGAATTTGTTTGGTTTCTATCACTGTGGGCAAGGGAATGCCCTGCTTTGTCCTCCGCACTATTGACAACCAGTTTCCATGAACCCCCAATACCTATCTATGTATTAGCAATGAACATCGAAGGGCCAGATCTGCCAGTCTCTACTGAGAACATCTGCATATAATGAAAGCTGTACATTCCAAAGGCCCAAAACTGAATCTGTGGGTCAAACGTTACCTGCAGATGTGTTCTGTTTGGCCTGAACGGTGTTCGACATTTTAAAAAATTGCTTGTCAACATTTTTAAAGTCAGATTTCATACTGAAATGAACCACGGCTCCTTGGAAAAATGGCTGGTTCCACACCTGGGGCAGGATGAGCCTGGTACATTTTGTTATGACACACAATAAAAAAATATTCAAGGAGGGGAGGCTGGGAGGCTCAGTCGGTTAAGCATCCGATTCTTGGTTTTGGCTCAGGTCATGATCTCATGGTATTGTGAGTTCGAGCCCCACGTCGGGCTCTGCGCTGACAGCATGGGGCCTTCTTGGGGTTCTTCTCTCTCTGCCCCTTCCCCTACTTGTGCTGGCACCTCTCTCAAAAAATAAATAAATAAACTTTAAAAAAGTATTCAAGGAATGGTAGCATCTCTCAGGACAGAGGAGTGGGATCTAAAGAGTCCCACAGGGCCAAACGTGTGACAATTTGAGAATCAAAAAGAAGAATGACAGTGATGGTTTGGAACAAACTGAAGAAAAAAAAATCCACAAATTCACAGTGATACTGAAGAGTGTATGAGGTGGTGGGAGGGGTAGCATGTGAAGGAAAGGTTGTTTTGTTGTTGTTGTTGTTGTTGTTGTTGAACAGAAAAACTGTTAAATAATGAATGTAGAAAGAACTGTTAAAAATCATCATTTTATGGGGCACCTGGATGGCTCGGTTTGTTAAGCGTCCAACTCTTGATTTAGGCTCAGGTCATAATCTCACAGTTCATGAAATTGAGCCCCACATCAGGCTCTGCTCTGTCAGCACAGAGCTTGCTTGGGATTCTCTCTCTTGCTCTCTCTCTGCCTGTGCCCTGCTCATTCTCATTCATTCTCTCTCTCTCTCTCTCTCTCTCTCTCTCTCAAAATAAAGAAATATTAAAAAAGAGAAAATCACCTGTTAAAATAACTCTTATTATAATCTATTCAAGCAAAGATTACTGGGTGAAAGTTGTTGGTGCACAAGGTGGTCAAAGAGTCTCAGCGTATCTCCCCACAGATTACATATTAACTGTAAAGGAGAAGATGTTTCTTTACAGTTAGGAAATATGGAAGACCCATCAGGACCAAGAGAGCAAAGCTGAGAGCACCAGTTATGGGACACACTGATACTCTGTAGAGAACTAGTGTTCTCCTGCTGAGAACTGGTGTGACAGACCCATCCTCACTCCTATAGTGGAAATAGCCAGGCAATCTATGTTGAAGCACATTCAAACTGGTCTGCACTCTTCAAAAATGCCAATATTAAGAGAGACTAAAGAGACATGATAACTAAATGCAATGTGTGGTCATTGATTAGATCCTGGATTTAAATATATAGGTATAGTTATAGTTACAGTTATATAGTTATAGCTACATAACTATTATTGGAACAATATGAGAAATTTGAGCACAGCCTGTATGTCAGATAATGGTATTGAGTCAATGATAAATCATATTGTGGAAATCATATTGTGGTTACACAGAAGAATTCTAGCAGATTCATGCTGCATACTTAAGGAAATGATTCAGCCAAAAAAGTGTGGTGTGTGTGTGTGTGTGTGTGTGTGTGTGTGTGTGTGTGTGTGACAGAGACAGAAAGGAAATGAAGCAGAATTTTCACAACTAATTAATGAATCCAGTTAAGGGAATGCAGGAATTCATTATACTATTCTTTCTACTTCTATATATGTATTTTGTAATTTTTTTTCAAAACAAAGAATTGTGGGGGGGAAAAAAACCCAGAGATTTTACATAAAATTATTTGGGGGTTTTTAGAAAAAGACTCTGAAAATCTAGCATCCTGGGCTTGCATTCTGTGGGTGGAGGGGTAGCCACCCACCCACACACCCTACAAGCCATGAAGTCTCTGGTCTGCCCAAGTCCACTTTCTATCTTGTCGTACATTCAGCCTGCTTCAATCCTTTGTCTCCAGTGTGATGCCCACAAACATTTGAGTTTGCAATCTCACATAAACCATAACGGAGAATTTTGAACATGGCTAAAGCAATTTCTAGAAATGTGTTACAAATCCATTTCAACAAGCCAATTAAACAATCTGAAGAGAAGGAACCTAGAAATGGCATCTACACTAGCAACGGCAGCACTAAATGTCACAGAACTTCCCAATGAGACTTCTATTGAGTTGTGGAATATTATTCAACTAATACTGGGAAAATATTCCTTCAACTAATACTAGGGGAACAGAAGCCTTTAAAAATTATGAAATATCTAGGGCATCTGGGTGGCTCAGTCGGCTGAGTGTCCGACTTTGGCTCAGGTCATGAGCTCACAGTTCCTGGGTTTGAGCCCCTTGTTGGGCTCTGTACTGCCAGCATAGAGCCTGCCTCAGACCCTCTGTCCCCCCATCTCTTTGTCCCCCCTGGCTCATGCATGTGCTCTCTCTCTCTCTCTCTCTCTCTCAAAAATAAATAAACATAAAGAAAATTTAAAATTATGAAGTCTCTAATTAGATCCTAACACTAGGGAGCATTTACACGGTACTCTGTTAGCATTCGGTGGAACGGGGGCCCTGGCACAAGAGCACATGGAATTAAGCACTTCATAAGTTCTTTGCATAACAGGGAACCATGTCAGATGTATTTGCCACAGTGCCTTCTCATCCCTGGGATGGTAATTTGCCCAGTTTACTGCAGTGAACCTCTCAGGATAGACCGTGTGAAGTCCTTCACCTACAGTGCCTATCTTTGGTATTAAGTCCCACCTCTCTGCCTTTCCACGTATGCGTCTTTCCCTATGCAACTGTTTTGTTTGTTTGACCCTCTATTTTTCTGCCCTTGCATCCTTAAGGCTGTTTGACCACTGTTCAATGTTTGGCCCAAGAGCACTCTTGCTCCCCTCAGCAAAAAGTCAGCATAACAGTGCAAATACAGACATAAATCAAGGTGAATTGGTGGGCCAGGTTCCAAGCTGCACCAGAGTTTGCCCAAGGTCACCCCACAGCTCTGAGCTATTTCAGAAACTGCAAGTCTCAACTGTGGCTCCTGTCCCCATGCAGTCACACAGCCTGACAGCCTCATTGGAAGGTTACTGAAAGCGAGGACACAACAGGAAAAAAAAAAGGGGAATGTTCTGAACATTCTGGAGGTTCTTACTATTCATGTTTAATTAAAATCAAATGAGAGCATGTTTCTGGCACATAGAACACACTCAATATTCTCACCAACCCCAAAGGAGCTTTTCCCCCATATTTATCCCCAAATGAGTCTTTTTTCCCCTTATCATTTCCCAATGAAATTTTAACCCCACACATCTACTGTATATGTGCTGTATGGAATCTGTGCTTTATACAGTAAAAGTTACACTACCCCTACCCATTCCCTGAGACCAATTTTCATCCTCTTGGGGGTGATGTTGTTCTCATTAAGAAAGCAGGTACTGTAATGTTTATAGTAAAGCTGTAAATGGACATTCCCCACCCCTCACTCCCCCCCCCCCCCGTGCTTATTCTTGTCTTTGTTGGTCGCAAACCATAAATTTTGCCCTTTAAAATAATCTACAGGGTCATGGAATGAGAGTTGGAAAGAACTGCCATTCCAGCAAGAATCTGCACCCAGGCTCCATGGAAGCCATAAGTCCCACAGCTAATGCCCTGCCAGATAGGACAAATCCTGAGGACGGTCACTGAGAGACTTCAGAGTGTGGTGTTTGGTGCAACGTGATGGTTCTGATGTGTGGGAGCAGCAAGGCATGGACTTGGGGACAGACAGAACTGTGTCTGCATTCCAGCTTACTAACCAGGAGGCTATGGCATATCATTAACCAGCCTGAATCCATATGTAAAATGAGATAACAATACCCACCTCCTAAGGTCATTATAAATATGATTTGTGCCTCCTAGGTAATGATACTTGGCACTTTGCCTAAGTCTACTGGGTCACCAAATGGCGATACGTCATTCCTTCTGCTTGCTTCTATCTTGTTTTGTCTTCTGGAGGCAGGTTACCACAGACAATGTCCTAGCTGCTGCTTTCAGCCCTTGACTGATGTCGGTCTGATCTACTCTCAGGCCCCCATACCATGTTCCACACTGCTAAAGGTCTGCCCAGGCACCGCATAGCGGTTCTGTCCTGTCCTTTACCTCAACTCCTCTGGGAGCATCTACTCTTCCTACCACTCCTGTTGGAAATCTCTGCTTCCTCTTCCAATTGTTCTACCATTTTCATGCCACAGAAAGAAGGTTTAACATCATAAAGGCTGGGGGGCTTCAGTAATACAATTCTTCTGGGTTGGCTGGCTCACATTGTTTTGAACCACAAGGCCCTTTCCTTCCTGGACACATAGATAGTCCCCAGGAGTTGGGTTGGGTTCAGTTAAGCCACCTGTTTTATGCAGAGCCAGTACTTACTTCCCAACACAAGGCCTGTGATGACTCTAGCCTATCGTGCCAGACTTCTTGTTTTTTTTTTTTCAACGTTTATTTATTTTTGGGACAGAGAGAGACAGAGCATGAATGGGGGAGGGGCAGAGAGAGAGGGAGACACAGAATCGGAAACAGGCTCCAAGCTCTGAGCCATCAGCCCAGAGCCTGACGCGGGGCTCGAACTCACGGACCGCGAGATCGTGACCTGGCTGAAGTCGGACGCTTAACCGACTGCGCCACCCAGGCACCCCAATCGTGCCAGACTTCTTGATGTAAGGTGATTTTCTTGCAGGATCCTTGTGTCTCTGCGTAATCTAGCTTCTGTCATGACTGCTCCACTTCCCATCTAAAATATCTTTACATGCTTGAAACCCTAGTCACAGAAGGGGGTTGAATTTTTCCTATAGGGTTCATGGGTCACATGCAAATCAGGACATGTCACATACCTAGGTGGAAGAAGTTCTACACACATAGCTTGGAGATAACTGTAGGTCCTGTAAAGATTAAGGATATGTTAAGAACCTAGCAACATTCCAAGTAGCCTAATCTAGCTGGTCCATGAATCGGTCTTTTATTACACTATTACAGCTATTTTTGGCCTTAGTGCAGGTTAGTAACTCAAGGTCATGGCTCCAGGAATTCTCTCGCTCCAAAAAAACATCAAGTTTCTTTGTCTGCTGGACTGATACCATTAGCATACAAATATACTTATTCTCCCATATTAAAAACAACTACTAAAACTCTCTTGATCTTATTTCTCAGTTTTTTTAAATAATCAAACTCGCCAAGAGTTGCCTATATCACCGTCTCCACTTTGCCCTCCCCATCCTCAGTCGTATCCTCTCTGATGAAGCCTTCATTCCTGCCACTCCACCTAACAGCTCCTGTCAAGATCTCAAATGACCCTCATATCTTCAAAGCCACTGACTAATTCTAAGTCTATACCAATCATGACCTTTGACACTTTGGACCATTCCCTTGTTCTTCTTTTTTTTTTTTTTTTAATTTTTTTTTCAACGTTTTTATTTATTTTTGGGACAGAGAGAGACAGAGCATGAACGGGGGAGGGGCAGAGAGAGAGGGAGACACAGAATCGGAAACAGGCTCCAGGCTCCGAGCCATCAGCCCAGAGCCTGACTCGGGGCTTGAACTCACGGACCGTGAGATCGTGACCTGGCTGAAGTCGGACGCTTAACCGACTGCGCCACCCAGACACCCCCCCTTGTTCTTCTTTATAAGAGCTTTTATTTGAATTCCAGTTAGTTAACACAGTATAATATTAGTTTCAGGTGTACAACATAGTGATTCAACACTTCCATATAACACCTGGTGCTCATCACAAGTGCACTCCTTAATCCCCATCACCTATTTCACTCATCCCCCCCACCTACCTCCCCTTTGGTAACCATCAATTTGTTCTCTATAGTTAAGACTGTTTCTTGGCTTGCCTCTTTCTTTTTTCCCCCATGATCATTTTCGTTTGTTTGTTTCTTAAATTCCATGTCTGAGTGATATCATATGGTATTTATGGTATTTGTCTTTCTCTGACTTATTTCACTTAGCATGATCTCCTCTAGCTCCATCCACGTCACTGCAAAGGGCAAGATTTCATTCTGACCATCCCCTCATTCTTGAAACTTTTCTTCACTAAGCATTTAAGTGTGGGGAAATAGGTGCAAGAATTCCTTATATTTACATAAATGGGTTAAACAAGCTTAGGGCGGAAAGCTGCCACCACAGGGCGGAAGTGCCCAAGGTTAGTTAGTGAGATATTATAATAGGATCAAGAGTAACACAAGTTACACAAGTTATATCACCTGCAGGAAACTACTTTCCATCTGGCACCAATATATTTTGATCACACACTGCACTTGCTCTCCAGACCCTTTGCTTCTTACACACACAACTGTCTGATCGTTTTCTTCACATTCACCACGTATGTAAGATCTTGAGAGCTCAATAAATATGGAAGCAAACCCCTTGTTTGGGGCTCTTATCTGTCCCAGACATTAGCCTCAATTCTGTGCCTGCTCTCTTACTGGACAAGAGAGAACTCCAGACTCATAGTCTGTGACATTTAAGAACATTGCTCTTGAGATTTTCCTACGTTAATGATCACCCCCTTTTATTCCTCCTTTGCTGGTTCCTCCTCATCTTCCTGACCTCCAAATGCTGGAACTCCAGGGTTCAGTCTTTGGTGTTTGTCTCTCCATTCCCCATGGCAACCCAGGCTCAGGCCCTTAAATGCTTTTGTTATGCTGATGTCTCCCAATTTTATATCTCCAACCTGGATTTCCCCCAAATGCTGGACTTGTATATTTAAATGCCTACCTAATAGTCTCCTTAGATTTGCATCTCAAATTTACCATATCCAAAATAGAATTCTTGATTTCCTTTCCCCTAGATTTGCACCTGGGTCTCCCTATCACAATGAATGACCCGATCTTTTCATTCTTGTAGTTAGTTACTCAAGTCGGGAACTTTGGATTCGTTCTTTTAAAAAATTTTTAATGTTTATTTGTTTTTGAGAGAAAGAGCGTGAGTGGGGAGGGGCAGAGAGAGGGAAGGAGACACAGAATCTGATGCAGGCTCCAGTCTCTGAGCTGTCAGTACAGAGCCTGAGGCGGGATTTGAACCCATGAACCTCGAGATCATGACCTGAGCCAAAGTTGGACGCCTAACCGGCTGAACCACCCAGGTGCCCCATTGGATCCATTCTTGATTCCTCATCCAACAACCAGATTCCTATGTACCCTTCTCTCAGAATTAATCTTGAATCTAACCACCTCCACCACTACCACTGTGACCCAAACCCCATCACCTCACACCTGGATTGCTCTAACAGTCTTCAGATTGTCTTGCTTAAAGAGCTGGAGCAATCAGTAGCTGGAGGAATTCTTCTGGAATGTATGTCATGCCAAGGCACCTCTCTGCTCAAAATCCTTTCATGGCTCCCATCTCATTCAAAGTAAAATCCACAGTTCCTACCAAGACCCACAAGCCCTTAACCCTCTAACTTCTGACCCCTTACCACTCTAACTTCATCTTCTATGACCTTTGCCCTTTGTTTACTGTGCCTCAGACCTACTGATCTCTTTACTCCTCCTAGAACACACCAGAACACACCACACCTAATACACATCACTTGATCCTGCCTGTGGCCTTTGTACTTACTATTCCCTCTGCCTGGAAAGCCTGCATCATTCACTCCTTCCCATTTCCTTCTGTTATCTCTTCAAATGTCATTCGTCAGAAAGGCTCTTCCTAACCCCTCTCTATAAAAAAAGCAAGCCAGCCCCTTCATCACCTTTTACCCCTTTACCACACTTTGTATTTTACCACTTGACATATAATTATTTCTTTACTGTCAGTCTCTCCTTACTTGGAGGGCAAGGGCTAAGAACAATGCCTGCTACATACAGAAGTTCTGTAAAAAGCTCCCAGATTAACATGTGGCAACTCTCTTATGCACAAGTGTCTCATCAAAAACAATGAAAATGTTGAATTCCTTTTTTTTTTTTTTTTCCACATTGGAAAGTCAGTTTAAGAAAGGGTAGGAGAGCTGCTTTGAGCTCAGGTACTGCAGTATAATTTTATTACTGTCACTAAATAGTACTTAATTTAGAGTATGTCTTTAGAGTATGAGCGGGCTGATTATAACTGTTCCAAGTGTTTATATTTTTAAAAGCCTAACTATGTAACTGGGAAAAAGTAAGATTCAGAATTAAACATTAAAGGATTGACTGCAATAGGACCTCTTGGTGAACAGTGAATTATATTTAGTTTAAAAAGCAGTTTGTTAGGGGCGCCTGGGTGGCTCAGTTGGTTAAGCATCCAACGTTGGCTCAGGTCATGATCTCATGGTTCATGAGTTTGGGCCCTATGTCAGGCAGGCTCTGTGCTGATAGCTCAGAGCCTAGAGCCTGCTTTGGAATCTGTGTCTCTGCATGTGTGTGTCTCTCTCTCTCTGCCCCTCCTCTGCTTATACTCTGTCTCTTCCTCTCAAAAATAAACACTTAGGGGTGCCTGGGTGGCTCAGTCGGTTAAGCGTCCGACTTCAGCTGAGGTCATGATCTCGCAGTCTGTGAGTTCGAGCCCCGCATCGGGCTCTGTGCTGATCACTCAGAGCCTGGAGCCTTTTTTGGATTCTGTGTCTCCCTCTCTCTCTGACCCTCCCCCGTTCATGCTCTGTCTCTCTCTGTCTCAAAAATAAATAAATGTTAAAAAATAAAAAATAAAAAAATAAACACTTAAAAAAATTTTGAAAGCAGTTTGCTAGTACAAACACTACATTTATCTCATAAAAATGTGTCACTTTTTTTTTCAAATGGCGCAAAAGAATGTTATTTAAAAAGTGTTTCAAGTTTTCAGGAAAAAATGTTTTCTAAAAATACTAGCAAACCAGTTTTTTGATAATTATTATCCTCAAGAGCATTTACCAATGGATGGTTACGTCCTTATATAAGCTTCCACACCAAGAACGGAAAGCATTGCAGGTGTGCTGCCTTGAAATTATGCAGCTTAACGCTGGACAACACACTCCCATGATCTCATCTGCTTCCAAGAAAACAACCATAATTTTCAGAACAGTCCAACAGCAACTATCGGGAGTTACTCTAAACTGTAAAGTTTTAAAAACACACACACAAGGAATTCTCTGAGGATGGAGGGAGGCCAAATTTTATTACAAAATCCAAGGACCATGCAGTTCTTCTGTCGTGTGCTAGTATTTCATTGTATCAGCTATGGATCCTCTAAGCAGGGCATCACCTGATCTGGGGAAGCTTCTCCTTCTCAGACATAGCGCTAACTTTCCTGACATTGAGCCGCACAAAACAAATGATGTCACCATTTTCATCAGTGGATAGTGAAGTGAGAAAATAAGGGCAATGGTACACACACACACACACACACACACACACATAATTACACAATCCATTATTCACATACGGCAGGAAGGTATCTGTATAGATGTTATTTGTAGTTGCCAACTACTCTCTCAGGAAGACTGTGCTTTTTTCGAAAATTGTGTTTTTCCTAGGTTTTTTTTGTTTTTAATTTTTATTTTAGAGAGAGTGAGTGAGCAGGGGAGAGGGGCAGAGGGAGGAGAGAAAGAATCCCAAGCAGGCTCCACACTCAGCACAGAGCCCATTGTGGGGCTCAATCTCACAACTGTGAGATCGTGACCTGAGCTGAAATCAGGAGTTGGACACTTAACTGACTGAGCCACCCAAGGGCCCCTATGTTTTTTTTTAAATACTAAAATGTCCTGTCTTTTATGAAATGATGGTGAAAGTAGTTGGTAGTTGGTTTTTTAAAATGCGGACAACACTATCCCAATCTGTAAAAAAAAAAAAAAATTTTTTTAATTTTACAGGTACATGAAATCCAAAAATCCACACATGAAATGTGTGCATGTGTGTGTGTGTGTGTGTGTGTGTGTGTGTCTGTGTGTGTGATGGAATATAGTTCAGCCATAAAAAGAAGAAAATCCTGCCATTTACAACAACATGGATAGACTTTGAGGCAATTATGCTAAGTGAAATAAGTCAGACAGAGAAAGACAAATACTGAATGTTTTCATTTATGCATGGAATCTAAAAAAGCTGAATTCATAAAAATAGAAGGTAGAATGGTGGTTGGCAGGAGCTGGAGGGTGGGGAGATGGATACAAACTTCCAGTTATAAGATGAGTAAGTTCCAAGTGATTAAATATACATGTGGTAACTACAGTTAACAATACACATTATATAAATGAAAGCTGCTAAGAGAGTAAATCTTAAATGTTCTAACTACCAAAACAATGGTAATTATGCAAGGTGATGGAAGAGTTAACTACCTTATTGTGGCAATCATTTCATAATACATATGTGTAACAAATATCACATTGTATGCCTTAAATTTACACAACGTTACATGTCAATTATATCTTAATAAATGGGGGGGAGAGAAAAAAATCCAAAAGTCTACAAATGACAACCTTCTAATTAAAGGCATCTTGGTTAGCTTCTTTCTTTTCAGAAGAAAGCCAAACTCCTTAGCCAGGCATTCAAAGTCTTCTACACGTGGTCTTAATCTATTTGTCTTGATTTCCTTATAATAGGAGCAGTCAGGGGGTCAGCCCCTGCCAGTCCTCACCTACTCTGGCTAAGGCTTCTGAGGTAACCGTCAGCCTCAACCTCCCTGGTTCCTAGTTCCTGACCTTAGTAAGGGTCATTAAAAGCCCCAGCTCTGCAAGAGGTGTGCAAGGAAAACACCAGGAACTCAAACTCACTGAGCTGCAACTTTCCCCTGGGCCCACAGAGCTGTGCTTTGCTCACAGTTTAGTATTCTTCTTCCCACGGCCCACTGGAGCTCTCCCTTGAATTCCAGCTCAGATGGGGGCCCTAAACTGTTTGCCTACATGTCACCAGTTTCCTGTTCTCTGGGACTACAACATGTCCTCTGGAGTCAGGCGCCAAACCCCAAAGGCCACCTGGGACCAAGGTGCCGCTTTGGGCTAAGCATCACTTAACCCAGGCCAGACCTATCTTCCAGGAAATTCCTCACACCCCCTTCTACTGAACCCTGGCTTCTTTTGCTTTCCTTCTCTCCCTGGCCTGTTGTCATCCAGCCGGCAATCCTGGCTAAGACTTTAGGGTTATAACCTGTGTTCCCTCAATATACTGCTTTCCACACAAACACCTTTTCCTGGGACAGACTGTCTGCCCTAATGCCTTATTTCTCATTCCATGCATCCTTAAATACCTCAAAATGTAGCTTAAATATACCTCTAATCACTTTATTTAGAGGGTTCTTGTCAGGCAGACATGGGGATGCAAGGTAAATGACGCAAACCCTGCCCCAGTAGGAACCCAGTTTATCAGGAGTGAGAGCCAAGGGGAAATTTATCTTCCTCCCCTTCTGTGAATTAAGCATCTGAAACACAGGATGTACAACTTCTTATAAACATTGTTTTAGGCACAATGAGGCTCTATACATATTTACTGAATAAATATATGGAGAAAATGTGACTTCATTTAAACTCTCAATTCACTTTTTCAGCAAATATTTAAGGACCTATTATGTGTTAGGAATATCACAGAAAGCTAAAAAGTTAGGGCGTTAGAAAGCAGACTCTATCAATAATCTAGTCTTGTCTCATATAGATTAGGGGAGTCTACATTTGTGCACTTGATTTTGAAGAATGGGGAGCTCTGTGCTTTGAAAACGGGCTCCTGTGCCCACAACTCTTTCCTTTAAGGCGTATCAATACTCAGTTATTCAGGAGAATGCATTCTGACTTCCTAATATATTGTGAACAACCACCCTACCTAAGAGCTTATTTTGTTAACATTATTTTTCAGTCCAACAGTAACATTTATTTATTGGGGGCCCAGCCCGCTGCACACTTGCTTAGAAGTCCACACAGAAAAACAGAGGTTTCCATCCTGGAGGAACTCAATTAACTCAGGGAGCTACAAACCCAGTATTGCTAAAGGGTGCTGAGAGGGTTCCGAGGCATTCACAGGTGACCTTCAGCATCAGAAAAAGAGTACCTCTCCACTAGAACCAGATTGTCTTTTCTTTAGAGTAAATGAATCCTTTAAATACGATTATCGCCTTCTGCCCTAGGGGAAACCTGAGAAAGTGAAAAACCCCCATCAGCCCAAAAGAAAGGGTGAGAACCTGTCCCTGTGTGTAGACAGTGGGGAAGGGCAGAGTAGTCCAGGCCCTGAGATGGGCCCTGCAGGTCTCACCCCTTCCTAGGGGAGGGCCTAACAGGGTGGGGGTGGGGAAACCCTGGAAGTGTCCTCTCACAATAGATAGCATCCTGCTGGTAAAGACCATCCTAAACCTAAAGAGAGAGTTTTCCTATTTTCCACCCATTTAAATTTACCCAAAGCCTGCTACTTCACATTCAGATAACCCCATACACTCCAGCCATGGGGAAGAGAAGACTATTAGAGAGGCCTGGAGAAAACAGAGAGGCAGCGATAAGAGAAAATCCCCTGAATGTTCCACTCATCTCCCACTAGGTTGCTCTTTCCTGATCATTTATTTGGTTATACATGCTCGAACACAGAGGCCCTGTTTGAAACCAAGTTAACCCCACTGTGTTCATTACATGGCACGTCCTGTGTTGGGATTTGGGTTTTATCTTCACAGAAATTCAGAAAAGTGGCCTCTTTCTATTACGGAAAAAAAAAATACTTTCAGCTTGTAAGTAACAACTGTTTCCACTGCTCTGATTTTATGGTCTCCTATAGTTAACTAATAAACATTTTAAAAGTGATCATTTCACTTTTTTAAGAAGAACCCTTTTTCTAGAGAAAGGACATTAGGGTGTTCAGCAGCAGATAAAACGTGAGGTGCAAAGAAAACCTGTCAGCTTCCAACAGTTAGAAAACAGGTGAATGATTAATTATCTTAATGGACTGAGAATATCAACAGAAGATGGCCTGAAAGTTTAAAGCTCATGAATGCCAGAAAATTGGAGTTGTTCCTGTACTATCAAAGTTGAGGGCTCTTGAAGACTCAGATCTAGAGCTGACATCAAGAAGCGATGGGGAAGAAAAATAAAATACCCCACAGCATCTCTGAAAAGGAATAGCATCTTTCTCTGCACTGATGTCTCTGCTTTCTGGTTCATTATGCATTTGGTGACCTGTACATCTTAACACATTTACTAAACATAACACGACTCACTTAAGTTTTTTAGTCCCTGATAATTCACTTTAAATAATCCATTACCTTGAGCATGCGGATTTCTCGAAGGGCGATTTTCTTTATGACAGGGTCATCTTCTGATTCCAGAAATCTCTTGATGGCTACAATCTGGCCCGTGTCCCTGTTTCTGCATTTGAAAACAACTCCATAGGATCCTTCGCCAATTTTCCCAATTTTTTCATACTTCTCCATCATAGAGGAGGAATAAATCTTAAAATGGATCTTCACATAGTTTGAAAATGTCGCTTATGAAATACTGGCACGAACAGACTGACTGTACTAGAGCCCCACTCAACGATGGGTCTTTGTCAAGCACCTAGAACAGAAGGGCACTTGTTAAAGAATTAGGAATCGACCCCTGTCCTTAAAGCCTCGCCCCTCAGCAACCGCAACGAGATCCGGGATGACAGCCTAGAGCTCGTCTCCGGTAATCCAATTCTAATCGTCTGGTACACACCCTGCAAGTTAAAATGCAACCCGTTATCCTAAATCGGACGGAGTTGTAAAATAATCTATCTTGTTTAATGTTATAGTTCATCCGATCTAAGACACATGAGCCTGCTAGAGGACGGAGAAGGAAGACTCAGGGATTCCCCGGTTCTAATTTCGGGTCTCATTTCCTTTGGGCAAGGAGACACCGCCCGGGTCCCCGCGGGGGCGAGGCAGGGGCCGGAAGGGGGAGCCCGGCGACCCCAGGCGCGGGCAGGCCTCGGCGGGGAGCGGAGCCGCGCCTTCCCGCCGCCCCCGCGGGGCCCGGCCGCCAGCGCCACCCGGTTGCCCACCCGCGCCCGGTCCGCGCAGCGCAGCCTCGAGCGGCACCACGTGGCGGCCAGGCCCGCCGTCCGGGCCCGCGCGCCTTCCCCGCCCGGGACTCACGGCGCCGCGCGGCCCGGCCTGGCCCTGCTCCCGCCTCGCCGCCTCTCTGCCGGCTCCGCTCGCCGCCGCCCCGGCCGCAATCCCTATGGGAACCGGCCCCCGCCCGGGACTGGCCTGGGCGGGGCCGCCGCGCCCCGGCTGCCCTTCTGGAGCGGGCCGCCAGCCAGGCTGCGGGGAAGGGCCCTGGGAGGTGGGGGGGCCCTAGGGCCCGCTTGCCCGCGCGACCCTCTGCCGGGAGAGGAGGCCTGCGGGACTGCAAACTCCAGCAGGTCGTGTAGAACGCAGCTATAGCAGAGTCGGCTGGGAAGACGCCTGCGCCGGGAGCACCCCTCCCCAACCCTCGTGCAATCTGTACTTCACCGGCAGGGCAGATCCTACCGGTACTACGCGGGATTACTCCCCCGTGCCCTCCGCTAGGATGTAAATGGCTTGAGGGCAGCTTCTGTGTCTGTGCTCATCAGTGCTGTAGCATCCAGTCCAGTGAATGATGAATGAACGAAAGCAGAGTGAGGAAAAGAGGGAGAGGAAGGTATGATGACTGAAACTGGTTGCAGTCAGCACTTCCTTCTACTAGTTTGGGATCCATCACCATTAACTTCCTCTATAGCTGGGCTTCTGACATGGGAGACTTATACAGAGCCCGCCTTGGTTTAGGAGGGTTTTTTCTTTCTTTCTTTCTTTTTCTTTCTCTCTTTTTCTTTCTCTCTTTTTCTTTCTTTTCTTTTCTTTTCTTTTCTTTCTTTCTTTCTTTCTTTCTTTCCTTCTTTCTCTTTCTTTTTTCTTTCCTCCCCTCCCTTTCTGACTTTTCTTAAGTGATCTCTACACCCAGTGTGGGGCTCAAACTCAGGACCCTGAAATGAGGAGTCTTATGCTGTACCGACTGAGCCAGCCAGATGCCCCTGTCTTAGGTTACTTATTCCCATCCTTGTCCCAACTGGGTCCTACTCACCCAGGTCTAAGCACAATAGTGGGAAGTTAATGGACCTGGGGAATTCATGAAATAATTTGCTACTAGGCAGACTGCCCCAGTACTTTATCATTTATCCCATTCCATATGCCCAGCACTGAGATGGCTGTTTGCTGGGGAAGTGATATCTGAGGAGAGGAAAGTGCCATACTGTCTATGAAACAGGGACCAATTCCACACCAAGCAGCATACCATTAAAAGTAAATCTGGATACGGTTCAGGAAGGAGCTGAAGCTGGGAGGAGAGGAATTAGGGCTGCCTTGGCTGAAGTCACATATAGATAGGGTCCAGGGATGAGCTAGAGGTGGTCTGTGAACCTCCTAGAAACTGTTTGCAGATGGCAACCACTGATGCATTTCCTGTCTCTATAGTTTTGTGTTTTCCAGATTGTCATATAAATGGATTTTTACATTATGTAAGCTTTTGAGGCTAACTAAGCTTCATTTATTTAACATAATGCATTTGAGATTGATCTATGTTGTTGCATTTATCACTAGTTCATTTTTATTTTCATTATTGAGTAGTATTCCATTGTATAGATAAACCACACTTTATCCCAGTTGAAGAACATTTTAGTTGTTTCTAGTTTTTAGGCCACTGTAAACATTCATGCATGGTCTTTTGTGTGAACATACGTTTTTATTTCTCTTGGGAAAATACTAGGACTACTGTTAGGTCATCGGGTAAGTATATGTTATTGTAAGTAATTGCCAAAATGTTTTCCAAAGTGACCATTCCATTTCACATTCCTGCCAACAATGTTCAATTACTCTGCATCTTTGCCAGCACTTGGTAGTCAGTTCTTTTGATTTTTATCCATTCTAATAGGTAGGTAATTGTCTCTTGTGGTTTTAATTTGCTTTTCCCTAATGACTAATGTTGAATGGTTTTTCCATGGACTTTTTACTCTCTGGATGTTTTCTCACTTATAAGTTCTAGCTTTTTGTAAATTCCTCGGGGTTTTCTAAGTAGACAGTCCTGTCATCTGCAAATAGGGACAGGTTTAGTGCTTCCTAACTGGTATACATTTTATTTCTTTTTCTTGACTTATTGCACTTGGTAGGTGCATTAAATAGGAACAATGAGAGCAGCCATTTTTATTACTGATCTTAGGAGGAAAGCATTCAGTCTTGTACCATTAGGTAGGATGTTAGTTAGATCACTTTGTAGATGCTGTGGCAGGCAGCCTCCAAGATGGCCCTTAATGAGCCCTGCCTCCTGGTATTCATGCCCTTATGTGTTCCCCTTCCCTTCAGTGTAGGCCTGACCTAATAACCTTCTTCTAAGGAATAAAATATGGCATAAGTAATGGAATATCACTTCCAAGATTAGTTTACAAAGAGACAGATTTCCGCCTTGGGAACTCTCTTGCTCACTTTCCCTGATGGAATCAAGATGCCGTGTTGTGAGATGCCCTATAGCAAGGTTCTGAAGAGGCAAACAGCCAAGAAATTAGGCACTCAGTTTCATATTCTGTGAGGCACTGTATCTTGCCAACAACCATGTGAGTGAGCTCCCGCTCCAGGGAGCCCTCATATGAGACTGTAGCTCCAAGTGACAATGAAATTTCAATCTTATGAGCAACCTTGAATCAGAGGCATTTAGCTAGTCATATCTGGATTCCTAATCTCCAGGAACCATGAGATAACAAAGGTTTAATATTTATGTTTTGGGGTTGTTATGCTGCAATATAAATTTAACACAGAAGCCCTTTATTAGATCGAGAATGTTTTCTGTAATCTCCTTTTACTGAGAATTTTTAAAAATATATTGAATGGATGTTGAATTTGCCAAATATTTTTCTACATCTATTGAGATGAGCACATGATTTTTCTTATTTAGTTTGTCGATATAATGAATTACATTCATAGATTTAAAAATGTTAAACCAACCTTGCATTCCTGGAATAAACCCAACTTGCATGATGTTCCATCATTTTGATACATGCTGGAGTGAATTAGTCATATTTTATTGAGGGTTTTGCATTAATATATCTGAGAGATATTGATTGTAGTTTTCCTATAATGTCTTTGTCTAGCTTTGGAGCCAGAGTAATACTAATCTCATAAACTGAGTGGGAAGTGTTTCCTTCTCCTCTGTTTTCTGGAGAAGCTTACATTAAATTGTATTACTTACTTCTTAAATGTTTGTTGTGATTTTTCAGTAGAGCCACCTGAGTATGGAGTTTTCCTTGTTGAAATGTTTCAAATCATAAATTCTATTTCTTCAATAAGGTATAGGGCTATTCAGTATATCTGTTTCTTCTTGAGTGAATTTTGGTAGTTTGTGTCTTCAAGGAATTTGTCTATTTTGTCTGGATATTTGAATTTATGGGCATAAGGTTGTTCATATATACTAATATTACACTATTATCTTTTTAGTGTTGTTCATACATAATACCATTACATTATTACCCTTTTAATATCTATAGTACACATAGTGGTGTTCCCTATGTCATTCTTGATATTAGTAATTGTTTTTTTTCTCCTTTTTCTTGATCATTGTGACTAAGTCTTATTGATTTTATTCATCTTTTAAAAGAAACAGCTTTTGATTTAATTTATTTTCTTAAATTTTTTTTTAATGTTTATTTATTTTTGAGACAGAGACAGACAGAGCATGAACAGGGGACGGTCAGAGAGAGAAGGAGGCACAGAATCTGAAACAGGCTCCAGGCTCTGAGCTGTCAGCACAGAGCCCGACGCGGGGCTCGAACTCATGGACTGTGAGATCATGACCTTAGCCGAAGTCGGCCGCTTAACCGACTGAGCCACCCAGGTGCCCCTGATTTAATTTATTTTCTATTTTTTTCTCTTTTTCATTTCAATGATTTCACCTCTTTTTTCTGCTTGCTTTGCTTTTAGCTGCCTTTTCTAGTTTTTTAAGATGGACACCTAGAGGTCACTAATTTTGTTTTTATTTTTTATGTTTATTTATTTATTTTGAGAGAGAGAGAGAGATCATGCACTAGCAGGGAAAAGGCAGAGAGAGAGGGAGACAGAAATCCCAAGCAGCCTCCACACTCATCACAGAGCCCAGTACGGGCTCTATGTCATAAGCCATGAGATCATGACCTGAGCTGAAAATCAAGAGTCAGACGCTTAACTGACTGAGCCATGCAGGTGCCCCTAGATCATTATGTATTTCTTCTTTATAATATAAGCCTTTGCTGCCATACATTTTTCTCAAAGCACTACTTTAAATACACCCCAGAAATATTTATATGTTGTGTTTTCATTTTCATTTCGCTCAAAGTATTTTCCAGTTTCTTTTGTGATTTCCTATCTGACCCATGGGTTATTTGAGGTGTGTTGTTTAATTTCAAACTAGTTGCGGATTTTCTAGATAATCTTTTTATTACTGTTTTCTAGCTCAACTCCACCATTCTCAGAGAACTCTCTTTGTATGATTTAAATTCTCCGAAATGTGTTAAGATTTGTTTTATGGCCCAGCATATGGTCTATGTTGGTGAATGTTTCTTTTTTGACAGTTAAAAAAAATTATTTTTAAGTGATATGAGAAAGTCAGTGTGAGTTGCTCCAGAGCTGCCTTGTCTGAAGTTCATACCAGGCTACAGTTAGTCTGGAAAATTAACTTTATGGACTCTACAAGGTTCAGTACCCAAGGGGCCTGGAATTGTACCAAGCCCGGTGGTAGTTAACGTAGGGAGCAAGTGCACTATTTATTTATGCCTAAGTAGGCAGTGGACCAGAAAGTCAGCGTGACTGGCAGCTGGACCAGTTGTTTTGTTTGGAGGAAGTTGGAGCAAAATAGTAGAGGACAGCTTTGAAAAGGAGACAGACAGTTGATGTCACCATTTAGCACCAAACAGAGAGGATACTGTGGCGTCTCTACTGTCAAATCACAGGCAGTGCTTTCAGTTGGCAGGACTGAAACTGGTTTTGATGTAAAAGAATTACAGCTCCTGGGAAATATAGTTCTTGGGAAGCTGAGAAATGGTCTGATATGTGGGCTCTTTTTCTCAAGCGAGAGCAAAGAACAGCGAAAGAACATTATCATTTTCTACTTACAGTGATCTTTTATTTGTAACTCTGCATAATTAGAATACGTCAATGTCCCTGTATTACATAAACAGTGCTGTGGTATTTTAATCACTTAAGGAAGCAATAAGCATTCAGTAAGGAAACACACGGTAAGACAAAGAGCCTGGGATTTGGAGTCGGAAGACTAGGATTTCTACCTTCTTACTAGTGTTTGATCTTGTGCAAGATAGTTACTGTTGCCTAAACAATAACAACAGCCAGTTAACTAGTGTGAACCTCGTGACAGGCATTGTGCTTGGAGTATTTTCTGTGTGAGCCCCACAACAACCCTGGGAGATGGGCATCCACATTATCACTAGATAATTTCAGATGAGGTTTCAGATGAGGAAGGTGAGCTTTAGAATGGGTAAGTGAGGGGCACCCGGGTGGCTCAGTGTGTTGAGCGTCCAACTTTGGCTCAGGTCATGATCTCACGGTTCCTGAGTTCAAGCTCGGCGTCAGGCTCTGCGCTCGGAGCTTGGAGCCTGGAGCCTACTTAGGATTCTATCTCTGTCTCTTTGCCCCTCCTCTGCTCACGCTCTGTCTCTCTCTTTCTCTCTCAAATATAAAATGAATCATAAAAAACAAAAAAAGAATGGGTGATTTGTCTGAGGGCACAAAGCTAGTGAGTTGTGAAGCAGGCATGGGATTGTAGGCAGTGAGTCCAGAACCTTTACTCCTGTTTTTGCTAATATCACCGAATGTTTGGCGGTGGCTGTCAGGATTTTGGAATGAGGGTATAGGACCCTGGGAGTTGATCCACTGTACTTCCCACACACAGTGTAGCGCTCTCCTTTTTTTTTTTTTTTTTTTTTTTCAGCTGCCTGGAAGATGAGTCTTGTCATTACGCTTCCTTCTCACAGTAGCCCAGAAACTTCATCTGTGTGCGGCTCTGACACTTTGGAGAATTAACCTCCCCAAGGTCAGGGCAGAGGGCTGACACCTCATCCGAGTGCTGAACACAGGGCGATGCTGGAAGTTTCTCTGCTTGTTAGTTTTCCAATTATATTTCCTTAAGGAAAGGGAGTTGAGTCACAGTGATCTTACAATGACACAATACAGCTGCTCGAGGAAATCCTTGACTTGACTTTCCCTGCTTTAGGTGGATTTGGAAAGGAAATCATTTCAT
Source organism: Prionailurus viverrinus (assembly GCF_022837055.1). Lineage (NCBI taxonomy): Eukaryota > Metazoa > Chordata > Mammalia > Carnivora > Felidae > Prionailurus > Prionailurus viverrinus. The sequence continues at coordinate 93,843,188 of NC_062566.1, forward strand.
GGCACATTCAGAAAATGGTTAATGACTACCATTCAGGGACACTTATGTTTCAGGTTCAATAACCACACGATCTCTAATCTTTATAACATTCCTACATGGTTGGATATATTAACTGGTTGGAATTATTTACTGCCCCATTTGATAAAAGAAGAAGCTGGGGATCTGGGAGGTTGGTCAAAGTAGACAAGGCCATCCAGGTATCCAGGGCTAAAGAAAGGCAGGTTTCAAACTCAGCCCCACCTATTTCCAAAGCCCATGCTCTGGAGGTGCTAACACGTAACTGTGGCAACTAAGAACACCCTGTGAACAACCTAAAGAGAAGCCAGGTGTCACCCAAGTTCATCCTGACAAATCACTACTAAATGTTACAAAGCCAGGCGTGTAAGTAACTTTTCCCTTTATCTGGAGACTGGTGAATCAATTCCAAAATACTGGAAAATAAATGTAAATAAAATAAGGGCCTATCGTCCTTGACTTTCTCTGTGGGCCTAGCCAACAGTAAAATTGAGTATTTTCATCCCTATTAACATAACCTTAGTCATTATGGGTGGGTGTTTTCCCTTTAAGTACTTCTTGCATTTCCCATTTGGCAAACCATCCTTTTAAAGCACTTCCTCTTCTAAGGGCTTTCTTTGTTTCTGAATCTCCCTTTAACAAACTCAACACCTTTTTGCCTTTCCAGATTTTAAAACCACCACCCAGTACCTTCGCCCTTGAACCTACATGCCACAAGAGCTCAGCAACATTAACACTAAAACCTTGGGAGGTTTATGTGGCTGACCCTGGGCTACTAGTGGGTGAGTCACTGTATCCGATGATCCATGATCCGTCTTCAGGAAAGTGTCAAAACCTCAGGGTGTACATCTCTTTGCCACCTTGGACAATGGATTGCTAACCATACTTATCTTAAATAAGGCAATCTATGTACGTTTCTGTTTTATGATTTTGAATCGTATGTTCTAGGGGAAAAAGGTACATTCCCAAAGGTAAATTTATGAGACTGAAGAAATAGGAAAGAACATTAGTGACTTTCTGAACTTCAGCTTAAAGCTGTTACACACAAACAGCTGTTTGGAAAGCAGGCTTTCCCTGAGTGCTGGCATGTGCCCGCCACCACGCTGGGCACCAGAGGCTCAGAAAGGGGGTGAGACTTGCTCAAAGATGACCAGAGGCTCAAGGCGCCAGCTGAAACCAGCACCCGGCTCTGCTCACTCTCAGGTTCAGCTTCTCCTGTTTCCTTCCCTGCTGTTGATGCACCGTGTCAGCGTGTGTAGCCAGCGCTCCTGTCTCTCCACCCTCAGCTTCTCCTTTTATAAAATGGGGCCATTAATTCCAACTAGTTAATATGTCCAACCACGTAGGATTATTATAAAGATTGGAGATCATGTGGTTACTGAGCCTGAAACATAAGTGTCCCTAAGTGGTGGTTATGAACTATTTTCTGTACGTGCCCATGAAATGATTTCCTTTCCAAGTCCACTTACAGCAAGAAGGAAACTAGAGAGGAGAACATGGAGGGCTTTTCAGTAGAACCTTGGTTTGTGAGCATAATTCATTCCAGAAACATGCTTGTGATCCAAAGCACATGTATATCAAAGGGAATTTCAAGAACCATTGGCTCAGTTGTGATCATGTGATGTTTGGCGTCAGGTACAACTCGTATTGCAAGACGTCGCTCATTTTTATCAAGTTAAAATTTATTAGAAATGTTTGTTCGTCTTGCGAAACACTCACAGAACAAGTTACTCACAATCCAAGGTGTTACTACTTCCCAAGGGTATTTGAAGAAATTTGAAGACACAGAGAAAAGGTAAAGGACTCATTCAAAGTAAAAAAAAAAAAAAAAAAATTGTTAGGCAGCAAACAGGCCAAAATTCTGGTTTGTATTCTGATTTGTATTCTTTCCACCTGCCATGCCACAACGCTGCTTCAAATTAGGTAACTCTATTATCTAAAAAAATATTTTTTAATGTTTATTTATTTTTGAGAGAAAGAGAGAGAGAGAGTGAGAGATAGAGCATGAGTAGGGGAGGGGCAGAGAGAGGGAGACACAGAATCTGAAGCAGGCTCTAGACTCTGAGCTGTCAGCACAGAGCCCGATGTGGGGCTCGAACTCACGAACTGCGAGATCATGACCTAAGCCTAAGTCGAACGCTTAACCGACTGAGCCACCCAGGCTCCCCTAGGTGACTCTAATTATGTGGCTAAAGAAATAGAAATCTGCTTTGAAAAAACCCAGTATCGAAATAGAAATATTCATGTGTGTGATAAGGTGGGGGAGGAGGAAAGAGAGGACAGGGAGTGTGAATTATTTGTACTTTAAAAATACTTTTTCCTTACCGTGAGATTTCTTTTCATATAGATTGTTATAAAAATGCACTCCTTTCTTGAATGGAGTTAATAGTTTAAGTCCTCTCAACTTTCCCTCCTTACAGAGACTCTGTGATGCTTATTCACTGGTTTCTAAATAACTTTTTGTACAAACAAACAGAAACTACTGGCACCCTAGATACATTTCCCATGTCAACCATTGAATTCTCAGGCGTCTGTTGATCCAAAAGATCTAAACAGTTTCATAAGATCCTCTTGAAGCTGCATACATGCCAAGGATTGAGTGAAGATCATAGTTACGACCACAGGAGGAAATCCTATCATTGTGAGCAGCTTTCACAGGAACGGCTCATCAAGTATTAGCAGTGAGGTCCTGGAGGCATCGAAAACAAATCCACATGCAGGTCCTTATAAAAAATACACATTTAAATATTTCCCCCTGCATAATAGGAATCCTGCACCTCACACAGCAACATCTTTATTTTCCTACAGTATCATCTGACCTGACTTTCCTACAAAGAGCGTGAACTCTGGAGCCAGACAGCCTGGGATCCATTCTAGTTCTGCTGTGAGCCGTCTGTCAGGAGTCAGGCAAGTTCCTTGACCTCATTATGCTTCATATGTGTCATCTGCAACACAGGAATTAGCTACCTTCCAAGTTGTTATGGGGGTTACAGGCATGCTATATCCATATTAGCTTTTACTGTTATTATCGCCATGCTAATAATAATCTACACACTATTTTCTGTTCAGGTGGGAATTTCATTTACTACTAAAATGTATTCCAGGAGCACCTGGGTAGCTCAGTCGGTTAAGCATCCAACTTTGGCTCAGGTCATGATCTCACAGTTCGTGAGTTCCAGCCCCGCATCAGGCACTGCTGTCAGCCCAGAGACCGTTTGGGATCCTCTGTCCCTTTCTCTCTCTGCCCCTACCCCACTTGTGCTCTCTCTCTCTCAAAAATAAACATTAAAAAAAACCCACAAAGAGTAAATCTTAAATAAAACGTATTCCATACCTCACCGAGAGCACATGTAAATTTATAGATTCATTCAACACCTACCAGTCAAGGAAGAATATCCTTTTAGTCACTCAGAGGCCTAAGCAACACTTGCAGGGTTCTTCTCGGGAAGCCAGTGCTTCTCACTGGGAGAGCAGCCCTGTTTCCACCACAAGGCGCTGCCGCTGGATGGAAGGTCTCCAAGGAAGGAGGCAGGGTATGATGGAGGGCCAATCAGACCTGGGTTCAAACCTGGGTTCTACCCTTTTTTTTTTTTTTTTTTGCTGTGTGAAACCAGGAAAATTACTTCTTGTATTAGTCTGGGACTTTTTTTTCTTCTTTCAGTTTCTTTTTTTTAATTAAAATTTTTGAGGTAATTGCTGATTCCCATGCAGCTGTAGATATTCTGTAAACTGTCTCCCCAGTTTCCCCCAGTGGTAACATCTTGCCAAACTATGGTTCAGCATCACAGCGGGATATGCACGTTGATGAAGTCAACCTACAGAACAGTTCTATCACCACAGCATCCCTCATATTGCCCTTCATCCCCCTCTCTGACGCCTGCTTGGGAATAAGTTCTGTGGGCATAGGTGGGTAAATAAATACCCAGAGACGACATGGTTGGACTGCACAGCAAATGTCTGTTTAACCTCCTAAGGCACTGCCATATGGCTTTTCAAAATGGCTGTGCCATTCTGCACGCTCTCCAGCAAAATGCGATAGTCCCAGGTGCTCTATGTCTCTGCAAGTGTTCGGCGCCATCAGTCTTTTCTTTGTTTTTAAATTGTGCTGAGAGGCACATAACATAAAATTTACTGTCTTTATCATGTTCAGTGGACAGTTGAGTGGAACTGAGTGCTCTCCTGTTGTTCTGCCACCATTACCACCAGCTTAGAGCTCTTTTCATCTTGTAAAATGGAAACTGTACCCAGTGTACAATAACTTCCCCTTCCCCCCCACCCCAGCCCCTGGCGATTGTCATTCTACTTCCTGTCTCTATGGTTTTCACTACTCTAGGTACCTTTCATATTTTAGCAATTGTGAGCAATGCTGCTATTGATACAGATGCACAAATATCTCTTCGAGACCCTGACTTCAATCTTGTGGGTATACCCAGAAGTGGGATTGCTGGATCATAGGGTAGTTCTATTTTTAATTTTTTGAGGAACTACCATACCGTTTGCCACAGCAGCTGCCCCATTTTGCATTCTCACCAACAGTACACAAGGGTTCCAATTTCTCCACATCCTCACTAACATTCGTTACTTTTTTTTTTTATTTTCTTGATGGTAGTCATTCTAGTGGGTGTGGGGTGGCATCTCACTGTGGTTTTGATTTGTGGACTGGGATCTTAGTTGCCAACCATAGAAGCCGCTTCAGCTAGTTTAAGCAGAAAGGGATTGATTAAGAGATATTAAATAGTTTGTAGCATCTCCAGGAAAGTCAGATAGTTAGGGCTCGGGGCTGCGTAGCTAGACCCCAGGGCTGCTGCTGGCGGTGCTACAGGTGGCGGGACACTACACGCAATACTCTCCATCATTCAGACTACTGAAGACCAGACTCCTCTCTTCCATCCAAGCCAGAAAAGGGGATTCGGGACAGCACTGCTTCTTCATGCTGCTCTCTTTCCGACTGAGACTTGTGTGAGTCTGGCTGGGAGCATCTGTACCCCGGCTGCTAAGACGCTGGGAAAGGGAGTCTGAGTTTCTGCCTCCGAGAGTCCAGATTCCTAGTGAAGGAAATTATTCCAGCATAGGAAAAGTTTTCAAAGACAGCCACAAGCATAAGAAATATATACTCTACTCCCCCACCCTGTTTATGAATAGGGATAGTCATAGCTGCCTAACAGACTTGTTTTAAAGATGAACTGAGGTCCCCGAGGTCAAATGTGTAACACCATGTCTGGCACATGGCAGGTGCCAATCATGTTATCCTTCTCCTTTGTCTCAATAAAATGCAAGCTGTGAGTTACCTCCTGGGTGACATTAGGGTGTTATGTAGGCAGCTATAGGATATACTTTTAGGAACCTCAAAAGAGCTCTATGACTCCCTTAATGTCCTAGCTAATATAAAGCTCCATGTTACTATTTTACTTAAGTTGTGATTCTTGAGAAAATGCAAATATCTGAAAAAGGAGGGCCATTAGGCTATAAATGACATGTTAATACAAGACCACCTCATATGTTGGAAAGAACACTCACCTGGGCATCAAGAGCTCTGAGCTCAAATCCCATCTCCTTGTAAATAACTGTGTGATCCTGAGCAACTGGTTACCCTTTCTCGGCTTTTCTCCTCTACAAGAAGGAGGGTGAGGTACCGAATCACCATCTAGCTCTTTGGAGCTGTAAATGGAGGCTTTGGAGAGCAGGTTCTGATGTGGAGCAGAAAGGACAAAGCAGATGGGATGCCTGGGTGGCTCAGTCGGTTAAGCGTCCGACTTCAGCTCAGATCATGACTTTGTGGTTTGTGAGTTTGAGCCCCATGTCGGGCTCTGTGCTGACAGCTCAGAGCCTGCTTCGGATTCTGTGTCTCCCTCTCTCTCTGCCCCTCCCCTGCTCATGCTCTGTCTCTCAAAAATAAATAAACATTAAAAAAAATTTAAGGGGCACCTGGGTGGCTCAGTCGGTTGAGCGACCGACTTCGGCTCAGGCCATGAATGGTTTGTGAGTTTGAGCCCCGCGTCGGGCTCTGTGCTGACAGCTTACTCAGAGCCTGGAGCCTGCTTCTGATTCTTTGTCTCCCTGTCTCTCTATGCCCCTCCCCCACTCATGCTCTGTCTCTGTCTCAGAAATAAACATAAAAAACAAAAAGAGAAAGCAGAAATATCTGTGCCCTTGAAGGATTCAAACTCCTGGGGGAAAAAAAGGACACCAAAGGACCTCAGAATGATGAGGGAGGGGGTGCTCTTTCCAGTGCCTCTGCGGCCGCTAGCAGGACTCAGTAAAAACATTAGCACAACAAGTGGCAGAAAAGTTAAGATTTTGTGGATTACCTTCTCTTCAGGCGGCTGAAGAGATGGTGGTCATTCAGACTGAGCCTGCCTACCGAAAGTCACCAACCGTCTTTCAAAATAAGAAAAGGGTCCTGCTTGGAGGACCTGGCAAGGAGAATCTCCCATGATACTACAGAAACTGGTCTGGGCTTCAAGATACCCAAGGAGGCCATCGAGGGCACCTATATTGACAAGAAATGCCCTTTTCCTGGTAATGTCTCCATCTGAGGGTGGATTCTGTCTGGTGTGGTGACCAGGATGAAGATGCATAGGACCACTGTCACCCCCTGAAACTGTCTCCACTACATCAGAAAGTACAATCACTTTGAGAAACGCCACAAGAACATGTCCATGCACCTGTCCCCCTGCTTCAGGATGTCCAGATCAGCGACATCGTCACAGTGGGCGAGTGCCCACCCCTGAGCATGACTGTGCGCTTCAACGTGCTCAAAGTCACGAAGGCCACTGGCACCAAGAAGAAGTTCCAGAAGTTTTGAAACTTGACATCTGCCCCACACCCCTAAAGAAATAAAGTTATTTTCTCAGTCAAAAAAAGAAGAAGAAGAAGAAGAAGAAGAAGAAGAAGAAGAAGAAGAAGAAAGGAAAGAAGAAAGAAAGAAAGAAAGAAAGAAAGAAAGAAAGAAAGAAAGAAAGAAAGAAAGAAGATTTTGTGGATTACTTAAGTATCTTGAAATTCTGTCCTTATGGGCAGGGCAGACGTAGAGCCACCCTGCTAACTGGACGGTTCTATATTCCATTCCTTTGTTTTATAATCTACGTCACTCTTATCTTTGGTCTACCATGAGTGCCACAGGTTCATTTTGCCTAAGTGTGACAGAAATAGTCTAAAAATATGCTTTCTGGTACATAGCAGGTACCTAACTAAAATTTGTTGAATAAAAATGCCATTTCTGGCACTTAGAAATGGGCTTTAGTGCATTGGTCAGTCACTGCTATTCCATGTCCCTAACTTAGTCTGAAGAAGGATGTCCAGAAATTATAAAAATAGGTACATCATGTGAATCTGATTGGGAACACTGGTCTTTCAAACAAAAATCCCACAAGTCAGGTATAAATGGATGGGAAAAAGATTCTTTGTCGCTGTTTGTACTCAATGATAATGATGGAATGACAGTAATGGAGATTAATTGATTACTTATCGAGTAACTGTTTCCTATAACATACTGTAGATGCAAAGTTGAGTTAATGTACAGTCCTTGTTCTCAGGCGTTAATTCTAGAGGTGAAGATAGAAATATCAATAATTGGAATATAGTATGGTAAGTAAGCCTTAATGAAAGCAAGTATGAAGTGTGATACTATTTTAAAGAACCGTAAAACCTTGGTTTGCAAGCATAATTCGTTCTGGAAACATGCTTGTAATCCAAAGCATATCAAAGTGAGTTTCCCCATAAGAAATAATGGAAGCCCAGATGATTTGTTCCACAATCCAAAGATATTCATATAAAAACGATACAGTACTGTAATACAATACAAAATAATAAAGAAAATACAAAATATAAAGAAAAACAAATTAACCCGCACTTACTTTTGAAAACCTTCATGGCTGGTGTGAGGGAGACAATAGAGAGGAGGGTTATTGTGTAGGGTGCCTTTCACTATAACTAATGGAATCACTGCTATCTATTGGCTCAATGGAATCTTTTTCTGCATGGGGGTCATTGTATACACTTGCACGGATGTTGACTACAGTAAATTATTAATAAACTCTGTCATATTCTGTACTTAATGTAACTGGCAATAAGGCAGCAGAGGAAAGGACCTATATCTGCAGGCAGGCTGACCTAGAATGAAGCCAAGCATTCCTAAGCTTACTCTTGTATGGAAAAGCAAAGGACTGTCCATAGGTGCTTTGAAGTGACAAAAATACACTAATGGCTGTTGTAGGCACCTTCCAACATTCTGAAAAATCACTGATTTCTACAAACACCATGGCCTGAGACCTAGCATCCCACAATCCTGCAGCAAGTGACACAGAGAGAGACCCATTGGCTCAGTTGTGATCACGTGACATTCGGCGTCCCATATTATTTTGTATGGCAAGACATCGCTCGTTTATCAATTTAAAATGTGTTAGAAATGTTTGCCTGTCTTGCAGAACACCTGCAGAACAAGTTACTCACAATCCAAGGTTTTACTGTGTTTGCATTTTGGAGAATTATATATGGAAAAGTGTAGAAAAGGCAACAATTTTTTAAAAAGTCTTCGTTTTCTGTGTTCTAGTGATTCCTACCATTACTATCTTAAGATCAAGTAGAGAGTTTGATAAAGGAGAGTGTGTATGTGTAAATCTAACACACACACACACACACACACACACACACACAGTTTCAAGTTGGGAAGATAAGATTTAACTTTTAAAATAATGGGAACTACAGTATGCTTGATAAATATGAAGACTAATAAGATGGCATTGGCAAATAATCTTCAACTTGTCTCAAAAAGAAAATTGGAACCATCTTTAAGACCCAGGTCAAATGCCACATTATACAAAAAGTCTTAAATGCCGATTTATTTTTTGACAAAGAGAGGGAGAAAGAGAGAGAGAGAGAGAGAGAGAGAGAGAGAACACGAGGATCTGAAACAGGCTCTGCGCTGACAGCAGAGAGCCAGATGTGGGGCTCAAACTCATGAACCACGAGATCATGATCTGAGCCAAAGTCAAACACTTAACCAACTGAGCCACCCAGGCACCCCTACACAAAAACTTTAACAGATCCTCCAGCTGGAACCAGTCTCTCTCCACCATGTTGCCAGTCTGCCCGGTGTTAGAGCTCTTTTGCCTATGACCATCTCAAATTAGACTGTGCGCCCATTGAGAGCATGGACTTTGTTTTGTTCATGTTTGTATCCCTCCAAGTACAGTGCGACACCCACAGTAGGTGATTGATAGGCATATGTTGAATTAAATTGAATGTTGGAAGCCTCTCTCAAAGAAGGGTATGCTATAATACTGGAAACCAGAATCCACATGCATTTTCAAAGGCTGGGAAGAGTTTAAGCTAACCATGTGAATTTATGGAACCACAATGAAAAAGTAGAATGTTAGTGTCTTTTGGCTAATCATAATTGATTAGATGACATTTTATTAATTTTAAGATATATGTCAAGAATATTAATTTATTGTTGCTTTACCAGATACTGAAAGTTTCTGTTCTAAGTTGCGCTTGTTAAAATGTAGCCATATAGAGATACTGAGAATTATATGGTAATACAAGGAAAAAGTAATTTGCAGAAGAGAGAATTCACTTAGCATTAGTTGCAGATAACTATCACATGAGTCTTTTTTATTAAATCTTCCTAAAAGCACTGCCTAGATAAAGGGCCACAGTAGAATGGAGATAAAGCAATTATACCTCCTTTTGGTGCCTCTATAATTCCAACTTTACAGATACTAGAAAATTAGTTAAGGGAAAGTGACACATATAATTTATTAGGTGACACTCTTGGTATTTGCATTGTTTAGACAGCATGTTAGTCCCTCTTTGGGGGATTATATGTGAAGTGTTCCCTCCATAACAGTCTAGGTCAAATATTGCCCCTAGATGTATTATTTGCCTATTTAATGTCTTTTGGTTCCAAAGTAACCCTTCTATATATTCTGTTCTGTTATGCGGGGGCCGCAATTCTGCAAATGATATTTTCAGAATCCATTCCAGTAAGGTTGGACCAACTGGAGACACAAGGAGGAGGATGGAGAGTGGAAAATGAAAAAAAAAAAAAAACTTTCTTTCCATTTCTCTGGCTCTTCCTTATCTCCCTAGCTTCAACTTCTTTTGCCCCTTCCAGAACCCGAATTATTCCACACCTTCAGAGGTACCAGCATCAGCCCAGCAGCTCCTCTTCTCGAGGTAGGAGCCCCAACTTCCTGGGACCCTTCCTCTGAGCTCCTGATGAGCCTGTGGCAGCCGGGCAGCAGCCCCTCCACAGAGGTCAGAGCGCCAGTCTTGTGGGTCTTCTCCTCTGAGTCGCCAGGTTCTAGTGATCCCAAACTGGCCCCTTTCGTTCCTCCAGCCCTTATTGGTAGTAATTGCTTCCTGCAGCGGTTGTTCCTGGTTCCCTTCGTGTCCTATTTCTGCTTTGTCAATCCTCCAACAAGTCCACGTATTAATTCTCTAGTAAAATGGTTAGTGTTGTTTTTTTTTTCTATTTTTTAAAAATGTTTATTCATTTTTAAGAGAGACAGAGAAGCAGAGCACAAGCAGGGGAGGGGCAGAGAGAGAGGGAGACAGAGTCCGAAGCAGGCTCCAGGCTCTGAGCTGTCAGCACAGTGCCCAACGTGGGGATTGAAGTCATGAACCGTGAGATCATGACCTGAGCCGAAGTCAGAAGCTTAACTGACTGAGCCACCCAGGCGCCCCTAGTGTTGTTTCTTGTTTTGTTGCCTAGACTCTGACTGATACATTTAGGCTTAATATTTTTAAATGATTTACTCCCAATACTGTCCTGTCTTTCAGAAAATTGGAAGGTATTTGCAATGTATCTGCATTTTTCAGGAGTAAGACTCTTAAGATTCAAAGAAAAATTTATTAGTTATACATGAGTGAGTTACTGCATCACTGATTCATAATGTTCGTTCTAGTGTCGTTCAATACAACAAATGTTTACTACCTACGTACTGTATGTCAGGAACTGTTAGGTGCTGGGGATGCAAATCTAAGTGTTACTGTTCCTTAGCCTTAAGAGAGAAAGGGATTCCCGGGCACCTGGGTGGCTGAGTCGGTTGAGCCTCCAAGTCTTGATTTTGGCTCAGGTCATGATCCCAGGATCATAGGATCGAGCTCCACGCTGGGCTCTGTGCCGGGCATGGTACCTGCTTGAGATCCTCTCTCTCCCTCTCCCCCTCTGCTCATCTCTCCCACTCTCGCTTTCCCTCTCTAAAATAAATTGTAAACAATTTAAAAAAACGAGAGAAAAGAATTCCTACTTATTATATGTAATAGGAGCTTTAATAAAGGATGCACAAGAGGTTGTGGGATCCTGGAGGAGAAGACTTTGTACTGCGCTTTAAGAAATTTAAGTGGATGCTGGTATTCACCGTGGGTTTTCAGAAACCATAAACAGAAATATATATTTGAAAGCTTGATATGGTCAGTGGTTTATATGGAGCAGTTACACGTCAAATGGTTGGGTTGCTCTGGCAGGTGCTCAAGGACTCAGATCACTGGATTCCTATGTCCCGTAGTTATCACAAATAATCACAGTGAAGTAACTAATCCAGGAAGATTTAGATTTGAGAAAAAAGACCAGGATGAAGTCATATATCTAAAGTTAAATGTTATATACATGGATAGATTTAATTTAGATTCAGAGTGTGCTAAATCTTAAACTTACCAAAATTACCGAGGGAAGAACTTGTGGGTGAGAATCGTAATGATTTAATGAACTATTTCACTCACACACGGGGAGTGGCTTGGGTTTTTTTTTTTAAGCTTCGCCACATGATGGTTTAGAACTACACAGGACATCTGTTGCTTTCACCAGCTCAGTATCCATTTGCCCTTTCGTTAAAAGCCCAGTATCTATTCCTTCTTCTGCTTTGGGTATCTGTCTCAGCGTGACTGTTGTTCAAGGCCCCTCACCCTCCATGGCCAAGCAGGTTCTGTCTTCCCTCAGAACCTCAATCTTGCCTGAACAGACACTGCAGAAGTGGATTTCTCCTGAGGCCCCAAGGGGCCGTTCACTGGCTCCTGCAGCCGGGTGTTCTCTGAGCCCAGTTCTACAGTTTTTTCTTCATAACAACCAAAGAAGAGCAGAGGAACCCTGATACAGGAGCTTAACTCTCAATTATGTTGATTTCAGATGCAGTTTCCTCTGACTAGAATACTCTTTACCTCCCATCATTACATTTCCAAATATTATATTTCCTTCAGAGATATGGATTGAAATGCACGCTCGTGTTGGTAGTTCCTCCTTTCTGACTTGCAGTATTTTGACTTGTGACTATACCGAAACTTACCCTTTCAACTGTAAATGGATTTTTGGGTTATTTCCAGTTTGGGGCAACAATGGATAATGTTGCTAGAAACAGTCATATAGCTTTTTGGTGAACACGTTTTTGAGGTGTACCCCTAGGATTGGAAATGCTGGCTTCTGAGCTTACGTGCCTGTTCAGCTTTAGTTTTTCCAAGTGATTGTACCAGTTTGCACTCCTACAAGCAGTACGTGAGTCCCTGTTGTTCCACACCCTCGTCAACACTTCATATTGTCTTCTTTCATTTTAGTCATTCTAGTGTGTGATAGCATTTAGTCACTCATGTGTGATAGTATTGTGCTGTGGTCTTATTTGGTAGTGGCGCTATTGTTTTCATTTGTATTTCTCTGGTAACTAATGACTTTGAATACCTCTTAAAGTGTTTCCTGACCCCTTGGATATGCTTTTTCTGTTTAGCTTTATTTAGGTACACTTAAAGTATAATAAAACGTACAAAAAATGTGCAAAGTGTACAAATTGTATTTGAAGTGTACAAATAAATGATTTTAATAAGTTTACAGTTGTGCAGCTATCATCAGGGTCTAATTTTAGAACATTCCCATCATCTCAGAAAGAAACCTCATGCTCACTCACAATCACTCTGTATTCTGAACCCCTGCCCTGTGCACCTGCCCCTAATCTACCTTCTGTCTCCATAGATTTATCTTTCCTGGGCATTTCATAGAAATGGAATCATTACAATATGTGATCTTTTGTGACTCGTTTCTTTTTCTTTCTTTTCTTTTAATGTTTATTTTTTGAGAGGAGAGAGAGCATGAGTGGGGGAAGGGCATACAGAGAGGGAGACACAGAATCTGAAGCAGGCTCCAGGCTCTGAGCTGTTAGCACAGAGCCTGATGCGGGGCTTGAACTCATGGACTGTGAGATGATGACCTGAGCCAAAGTCAGACACTCAACCAACTGAGCTGCCCAGGCACCCCCTGTGACTAGTTTCTTTTACTTAACATGTTCTTGAGGTTCATCTGCATTGTAGCATGTATCAGCATGTTGTTCCTTTTCATTGCTGAATAGTATTTCATTGCATGGATAGAACATACTTTGTTTACCCTTTTCCCAGTTGGCGAATATTTGGGTTGCTTCCACTTTTTGGCTGTTATGAATTCAGTTTTGGGCATTTGCATACAAGTTTTTATGTGCACGTTTTCTCTTGGGAAGATACCTCAGAGTGGAATTGCTGGGTCACGTAGCAAATCCATGCTTAACATTTTTAAGGAATTGCCAAACTGTTTTCCAAAGTGCTGCACCATTTTACATTGCCACTAGCAGTATAAATGCCTTGGCTTGTCCACAATCTCACCAATATTTGTTTTTGTCTGTCCTTTTCATTTTAGCCATTTTGGTCGTTGTGTAAAAGTACTGCATTGTTGTTTTAATTTGTATTCATCTGACCACCAAGGAAGTTGGATACATTTCCATATATTTATTGACTACTTGGATGTTACCTTTGGTAGAGTGCTTGTTCAAAATCTTTTGTCCATTCTTCTGTTGTGTTGTCTGCCTTTTTTGTTTTTAAAGATTTTTTAAGTAATCTCTACACCCAGTGTGGGGCTTGAACTCCCAACCCTGAGATCAAGAGTCATGGGCTGTATGGACTCAGCCAGACAGGTGCCCCTATCTGCCTTTTTCTTAATGATTTGTGGAAGTTCTTTGGGTCTTCTGGGTAGGTCTTTTGTGGGTATATGTAATGCAAGTCTCTTTTCCATTTTGTGGCTTGTCTTTTCCTTCTTGTAAAGGTGTCCTTAGATGAACAGAGTATTTTAATTAAGTCTATTTTACCAACTTTTCCTTTTATGGTCAAAGTCTTATTGTTCTGTTTGGGAAATCTTTGCTTATCCCAAGTTTGTGAAGATGTTTTATTTTAAAAGAATTATAGTTGTATATATTTTAGATTATTTACAGTCTATCTGGTATTTCTTTTTGTTGTGTGAGGTAGTGGTCAAGATTCCCTTGATATTCTGTTATTGTTTCAACATAATTTATTGAAAAGGCTATCCTTCACTCCAGGGCAGTATCTGTCAGAAAACAAGGTAAGTGTGGGTGTGTTTGTGGACTCACGATTATATTTCATTGTCTGTCTTCATGCCAATGTCACCCTATCTTAACTGCTATAGTAGCTTTATCATCTCTTGCAATCTGGTAGCCTAAGACTCCCAGGTTTGGTTTTTTTTCTTCAAGATTTTCTTAAGCTGGGGTACCTGGGTGGCTCAATCAGTTGAGTCTGACTCTTTGATTTTGGCTCAAATCATGATCCCAGGGTTGTGGGATTGAGCTCCTTGTCAGGCTGGCGCTGAGCATGGAGTCTGCTTAAAATTCTCCCTCTGCCTGTCTCCCCAGCTCCTGCTCTTTCTCTCTAAAAAACAAAACAAACAAACAAAAAAAAAAACCCCAAAAAGCTTGTTATGAGTATTCCTGACCCTTTGCATTTTATGTAATTTTAGAGTCAATTTGTCAATCTCCATAAAAGTATCTGCTGGAATCACACAGAATCTTTAAATCAAGTGGCAGCTTTACAATATCAAACCTAATTCATCAACATGGCGTCATCTGCCATTTACTTAGGTCTTCTTTAATTTCATTGAGGTTTTGTTAGTTTCAAGTATACAGAGCTTGCATCTCATTTTTCTTACATATTTGATAGTTTTCTGTATTGTAAATGGAATCCTAAAATTTCAGCTTCTCTTTATTACAGGTATACAGATGTGTTTAATGCTGGCAGTGCATCCAGCTGCTTTTCCAAATTCATGATTTCTAAGTTTTTTTGCAAATGGTATTTTTATTCCTTTCCAAATCTTTTAACCTTTTTTAAAAAATTTCTTTGTTTTCTAGGTTTAGGAAAGTGATTAGGATCTCTATAAATAACAAGTTGTGAGAATGAAAACACTTGACTTGCTCCTTTGTCAAGGTAGATTTTTTTTTTTTTTTTTGAGAGAGAGGTGGGGGGGAGAGAGAGGGAGAGGGAGGAGGGAGAAGTAGACAGAGAGGGAGGGAGAATCTTAAGCAGGCTCCATGCCCAGTGCAGAGCCTGACTCCAGGTGGGCGTGGGGCTTGATCTCATGGCTCTGAGACCATGACCTGAGACAAAACCAAGAGTTGGATGCTTAACTGACTGAGCCACCCAGGTGCCCCACATAAGCTATTTCTTGATTTTTTTTTAAAAGTGTTTATTTATTTTGAGAAGACAGAGACTTCAAGCAGGGGAGGGGCAGGGAGAGAAAGAATCCCAAGCAGGCTCTATGCTGCCAGCACAGAGCCTGATGCAGGGCTTGAACTCGAATTGAACTGTGAGCTCATGACCTGAGCTGCAAACCAAGAGTCAGATGCTTTACTGACTGAGCCACCCAGGTGACCCATCTATTTCTTGATATTTAATATTTAGGTATTATCCATTGATTTCCTACTATGGAAGATGAGGATCTAGATATTTTTCTACCTTATATCCATAACACCATGTCCTCTCCCACTACAAGTATGCTGTAACTTTGATTAGATTCATATTTGCTGTTAACAAGGCTATGTCATTCAAACACTGGACATCGTTTATTTTTCTTTTCTATACACCATTTTGCTTTCCTGGAGTTAATTAACTGCCAGTTTTTGTTTGTTTTTTGGGGGGAGGTCAGATTTCAGTTTTTGATTAAAAACAATTTTTTTTAATGCTTTTATTTTTGAGAGACAGAGAGAGAACGAGCAGGGGAGGGAGACACAGAATCCAAAGCAGGCTCCAGGCTGCAAGCTGTCAGCACAGAGCTCAGCGCGGGACTTGAACCCACAAGCTGGGAGATCATGACCTGAGTCAAAGTTGAACACTTAACTGACTGAGCCACACAGGCACTCCAGTCTTTCATAAGTTTTTGCTTAGAAACAATACCATCACTGATTGAAAGACCTTGAGGACCTTGAGAAACATCCCCTCCACCCACCTCTGATTTTAGAGGTGGTGGATAGTTCTAAATAGGCTCAGATTTATTGCCTGCTCTTTCAGCTGTCTGCTTCAGGGCCTTCTCTGCCACTTAAGGAGCCTCCCTGGCCAGATGCACACAGTACACTTCAGGGGAGCATGCCCGTAATGCCCCAGCAACAACTCAACCATGAGTGGGAGTCTGTAGATAAATGCCCCAGGCACTTGTCTTTCAGAAGACCATCATGGGAGCTATCGCACAGCTTCTCAAAAGACCTGGTAGAATCAAGCTGCCATTGTCTACACAGCAAGGACTTCAATAATGCACCCTTATGTCAACATTTCCCACCTCTCCATCTCAATATTCTAAGTCCCTCACTCCCATTTTCTGGGGTCTCCAAAGAAAATGATCTCTCAGTTCTTTTCTCAGTCTGTTTTAGGAGGAATCTCTTGCTCTTTGCTAGGTGTCTAACTCTTAAGATACTGAGATGCATCAAGTATTTTATCAGTTTAATCTTTCTCAGTCTCTCCAGGAGTTTCTAGTATGCTGGTATGCTCTCTACGCCTGGTGTAGTGTCATCCTTGGATACCCCATCACCATCTACCAGGGATTTCCATCTCCCTCCTGTGTGGAAACCCATTTTCTGCATCTAATGTCTTCATTTTGCTTAATTTATGCCCTTATTTTTATGAAGCACATCTTCTAGTAGCTTCCTGAGAAAGGCTATATGGGAGGTACAGTTTTTGAGAGCTTGTACCACCAAAAATGTCTTAATTTTTACCCTTAGGTTTGATTAATAATGTATTTGGATCCAGAAGTTTGGGTTGGAAATTTCTTTCCGAATTTTGAAGGCACTGCTTCTGGTGAAATTTGAAGCTATCCTGATTCTTATTCCTTGATGTAGGACTTTCCCCTTTCCTTTGGAAACACAGATCTTCTCTTTGGCTCCCATGTCTCTGAAATTTCACAATGATGTGCTTTGGTACAGATTTTTTAAATCTATTGTGTCTTTTCAATCTGGGATCTGAAGTTCTTCAGTACTGGAAAAACTTCTTGAAATACTCTACTGATTTCTTCTTTGTTGTTTTTTTTTTTTGGATAACGGGCCTCCCCGGCTATTAGTCTTAACTCCCCCCCCCCTTCCCCCAATGTTTCCATTTCTTTTTATTTTCTGAGAAATTTCTTCAATTTTATATTCCAAAGCTTCTACTGAATTATTCAGCTATGCTATCATATTTTCTAAGAGCTTTTTATTTTCTGAAAGCTCCTTTTTTAGTATTCTACTCTTGACTCATACTTGCAACATCTTTCAGAATATATATTTTTTCTTTTGACATTATCCTGCATAGTCTGTTGCCTCTAAGTGCTTCTTTCCCATAACTGTTTTCTCCCTTTTATGTTACAGGTTTTCCTCAGGTATTTCATGTGTCTTGGTTGTTTAAAAATTATTAATATCATAGGACTATAAGGCTAACTGCAAGGTCTGGATGCATGGAGTGGAGGGCATGTTAACTATGATTTTCATGTCAGGATCTATTTAGGTCTTTCCACTTGAACTGGCCAGAATGCACAGAGAAGACTTCCAATACTGTTGGGGTGGGAAGGTCTGGCTGCCAGGATTCAGTGAGAGGAGGGCATTGGTCTTTGTATCCAGTATGTATGTAAATATTTCGTTTTGAGTAGGGTCCCCTGCCATCTATTGTATCCAGTGTCCTTCAGTCCAGGGGCCCCATTTAACATACCCAAAATAAACAGGCACACACTTGCTGAAATCATATCGATGTGCATTTTAAAAGAAAATTTACTTTATATTTTATTTGCATAACATTTTATTGTTTGCGTATTGCATAGTGAAAAGAACAGAGTCACAAGACTCACGGTCTGGCTCAACCACCAACTTGCTGTGTGAATTGGGTAAGTCTCTTAACTTTGCTAAACGCTTATTTCCTCATCTGGAAAATGGAGATGATAACACTCCCTATTTTACAGAGCTGGTAAAGACTGAATGAGATCGTTCTACTGTTTTCTTCTCAAGTAACTGCTGAAGTAATCTATAGTTTGCTATTGCTAGCCTCCTGTTCATGATCTCAATGCTAGCTGTTCTCAGTAAATGTGTTAGGACAACAGGTACCAACGTGACACTTCAACTCTGAGTACTAACAATAGCAAAAGAGAAGCAAACTCAAAAATGGCCCTATCCTTTCTTATTTTCAGAATACTGGTTTTTATAATACTTATTTATACTATCCCATCAGGAATTCAATTTCATTTAAATATTTTTTTTCTTAAACCTACTCAAAATGAATACCTACATATGTGAAAAAACCCAAGATTACACATGTAGCTGCTTTACAGTTTCCCCTGTGGTACAGTATAAGTAAAATACATATCATGGGCAGTTAAATACATCCCCCCTTACATTCGGGATGATAATATATATGAATATTAATTTATTATGCATTATCCCTAATGTAAAAAAAAAATCACAGGTATATTATACTGCTTGTCGAGAATACATACACATGGTAGTCACATCTAGACATACATACCCCTTTAACAATCCTTCAGCCATTATCAGTATCTTCTGTATGACCCCCTGCAACTATCTATAATTGAAAACACAAAACTCCCTTTTAAGGCGATTCTGGATGATACTGTATTATAAAATACTTGTATTAAGTAAAACTGCATGTATGTACTGAACCCAAACACTCTGCCTTTAACCCCTCAAAGTACTACTCTTGGAAGGTAAACAAAATTTTTATACATTATAAAAAAAATTAAGCTGCTCTGAAACCCTCCTCTGCTAAAAGTTACATACATTACACCACTCCAGCAAGAGATTAATAAATAAGGATTAAATATTCTATTTTACAAAAACATACAGAATGGCCAATGTAAAAGTGAAAGGCTTCTTTGATAATTTCTTTATCAAATTATGTTCATTAAGAAGGAATCAAACATGGTATAAAACAAGAAAACTGTCACTAAATTTATCTTTCTGAAGATAATCACGTGAGCTGTTATCTAAAAATATCATGGCACCCTTGTTACAAACATTATTTTTTTTAAAAAGACTGTGTTTCCTGGAACTAGAGGACTATTTGTCTCATAGCTTTTATTAAGCAAACTTGATATAACCACCACACAGTGGCAAGATAGAATCGCTGTTTCCAGCTACAGAAATATTGAATTCCACCTTAAAGTACAGATCACTTGAGATAGAACCCATTAAGAGCTAAAGTAAATCCTAGTGTAGTTTGTACTGAACTTAAGAGAGTTTTGCTTTCAATGGAGTATACTCATTTTCCTGTCACTGGAGATAGTTTTGGTGTTTAGTAACTATTCTCATGTCCAGCCAAGATGTACAGATTGCTGTGTGCAGTAGGATTTTCTGTTGGCCTACTTTCCAAAACGACAACCCTGCAATTAAACCAAAACAAAAGACTTAAGAGTGAGGACAGAGATTGCATGCTTCATTCAAATACTGATATCAAATCGTGAAAGAGTATCACTGTTCAAAAAGATCACAGGTGCACTGTCAAATTCTGCTCTACACATTATAGCTTAAAAACAAAACTAAGGATTGATGAATTTATGAATATGAAATATTGAAAACATTTCAGGATAGTCTCATCTTATTCCAACTAAAATCAAATTTGCTTATTTATATATGCCAATAGAAGGTAAAATAAAGCTTTTAGAATACAGCTGATTCTAGAACAACATGAGGGTTCGGGGCACTGACGCCCTGCACAGTTGAAAATCCATGCATAACTTTTAACTCCCCCCAAACTTAACTATTAATAACCTACTGGCGACTGGAAACCTTACCGATTAAACATAAACAGTTGACTGACACATATTTTGTATGTTATATGCATTATATACTATATTCTTACAATAATGTAAGCTGCAGAAAAAAGTTATTAAGAAAATCATGAGAGAAAATACATTTACAGTACTGAACTCTATTGAAAAAAGTCTGCATACAAGTGGACCCATGCAGTTCCAACCTGTGTTGTTCAAGGGTCAATGATATATACAACGAGAAGGGAATGAATGAGAATAAAACAGGATTCTACGAGATGCTCATCCAAATAGTGATTCTGTGACTAGCCTGAATTTGAAGAGCAGAGGTTCTTAATCCTTGCCTCAGGACTGATGCATATTACAGTGGCCAATTTTGTTGCACTAACAACTTTTGGTGGGAAGACAGGAAGGGAAGGGGACTTTATTAGTTGCACAGGTAGACAATATGGACTTTGGAGAACAAAAACTACTAATTTTTTCCTAAGACGGCAGTTTTGGAACTTATCTTTCACTCTGATCGCAGAGACCACATAATTCCTTCTAATTTAGACTGACCAGAAATGGAGCCGAATATTTTCTGATATAAAAGCAAATGTCAGGAGGTGCATATCCTGCTGGGTTTATGCAGTAATAGTTAATGGAAGGTAACAAACCAGGAACAAATGATGAAAACAAAAGGGGTCTGAAATATGTCATGGTACTAGGGACATAAACACGCTTTGTCTTGGCTGAATGTAACTATCTCTAGAAACACGATCTTCACATTGACAAAAAGATCGCTTAATCGACTAATTCTTCTCTCTCTCAATAAATGTACAGGGATATTTTTTTTTATTTTTTTTTTTAATGTTTATTTATTTTTGAGAGACAGAGACAGAGAGTGAGCAGGGGAGGGGCAGAGAGAGAGAGAGAAAGACACAGAATCTGAAGAGGCTCCAGGCTCTGAGCTGGCAGCACAGAGCCTGACGCGGGGCTCAAACTCACAAGCCGTGAGATCATGACCTGAGCTGAAGTCAGATGCTTAACCGACTGAGCCACCCAGGCGCCCCGATACAGGGTTATTTCTCAGAGTTGCTGAGCCTTCTAAGAATTTTGTTTGAAACACAGTTATAGGCTGATATTAGAATTAAGAACACAACCACTAAATTCCTTTGGTAATGAAATTAAAACAACCAAACTATTACCTGTCTGATCCCAATAAGCGGAAAACTCTTGTTTCGTCTGAAATTTCCTGGGTAACCTATGAAAGAAAGTATCAGTAATACCTTTATCCCCATATTATTTAAATCATAATTTAAAAGCCACTTAGAACCATTATTAAAGAGATGGATAATTTTTGATAGGCTCAATTCCTCAAGTGAAATAAATTTTCATAAGTTTTTTTGACTGCCTTAATGGTAGAAATAAACCAGTATTTATGGAACATGTGGTATGGGTCAGGTACTTTCCTTAGAATAACTCTTTGTGATATATATTATAATCCCCATATTATTGGGGAAAAAACCACTACGGCTCAGAGAAGTTGAATAACTTGCTTAAGACCATCTAACTGGCAGACCCAAGATTTGAATACAGGTTTGCTGGACTGCAGAGCCCCTACTCTTCCCTTTGTGTCAGTGCAGATGCTCACGGTGGCCCCACAGGCCCCTGAGTTCCACAGAGTTGTGGTGGGCACTTCCATGTGCTAGTGTCTTACATCAGTATTATCTATGGTATTCCTTTGCTCTGTTTTCTCCAAAGCTGCAGAAGGTACACTCACACATGCACAGGTATGATTCCCAAATGTGGGGAGTTTATACCCTTGGGAGTAACCCTTACTCAAGAGGGACAGCAGTTGGTGTATAAAGGCACCAGCCTCCCCACCTTCAAATGAGTCTATTTTGAGGTGTGCTCTATACCCTTCCTCAGTGGTCCCTTTGGGATTAAGCCCTGGTTGCCCATAGTGGGAACCAGTTTATTAATGTGCTCTTTAATGGCTTTTCCCCCTCTCCATCTTATACTCTGCACTCCATCACTTGTTTTCTGGGATCTACTACCAATAAACTACCTGCACTTGATTCCTTGTCTTAGGGTCAAGCTTTTGGAGGAATCCAAACTATAAAAGTGTGGATATAAAATAAGTATAAAAACAGTCTGTTATCAATGAACTTGTAGTCTAGCTGGGAAGACAGGATTAGTAAACTTGAAGTGGGAAATTAATGAGGTGCTATACCACATGGAGCTGATTTTCAGAGAGTAAGTCCAGAAATGTGCCAATCACTGTGGACTGGAATGGTTGAATATTACTTTATAAATATAATAGCTAGGCCCAAATTGAAGGATGAGAACACAAAGAGGTAAGCAAAATGAGTTTAAAAAAAGGAAATACAATTTGTACTTAATATAGTGAACATCAAGTATTTTCTGCAGATTTCCAACCACAGGAGTGGCACACTGTAAAAAGGATCTAGGGACAATTAATTTTATGGCAGTAAGTAGGGCTACAGGTTTCATTAAATGCAGGGGTCTGGTGACATTTAGTGACGTGAGTAAGTAAACTGACATATTCAAAGACAGCTGATTTATGTCATTTTCTCTTGGAAGCATTCTAATCCCATGTTCATGGAAAAGGTACAAATAATCAGTTACATATATACAAGAGCAAGGATAAAACTACAGATAATTCAAGTAGAAGACTTAGCTTTAAAATAAGTCCACACATGTGTGAGACTATAGTGTAAAAGACACGAGTGGGAAATGGTACATGTTAGCTAACTATTAGGATTCATCTCTCAAGGTGAATTCTGAGTCCCATCTCTTGCATGAAATGTAGCCTGATTATCTTAGCTAGAAGTGATTTTTGGAAACCCTTAAAATCCAGACTCTACCATTTAACTAGCGACTTAACTCTGGGCAAGTTACTTAACCAGTCTGTGCCTGTAAAAAAGAAAAAAAAATGGGAATATGAATAGGACCTAACCCATTTAATTATTAGCCTTAAATATAAGCTAATATTTGTAAAGTGCCTGAAGCACAGATGTTATAAAGGTTTGATATTATTTATAACACTTCATTATACCTTACAGTGCTATAATAATAGTGTCTTGTATGTAGTTGGTACTCAATAAGTATCTACTAAATGAGTGAATTTTCTTAGATTTTTTTTCTTAGTCCTGTGATCTAATACATATTAATTTAGAATTTTAAGTGTAATATTAAAAATAAGCTACACATTTATAGAGTATGGAAAAGGCTTATTAAATTTAGAGAAGTATAAGCAATCCTGGCAACCACATTTACAAATGACAGATGAGAGGACTGGAAGTGTGCAAACTCATGTTTGACAATTCCTTGTGGCCACAGAAGAATCATACAATGAGTAAGAAACTGAACATTATCTGAAAGGAAAATACTGGCAATTTTGCTCTACCAGTTCATAGCATTAAAGGCACTAAACATGGTAATGTGGGTCCAGAAAGAAAATTCATCAAATGAATGTAAGAAATCTTACCTCATCTGACTTGAAGCTTTTACCCTGCATTCCATGTTTCCAGAAAGCCAACACACTATCTTGAAGGCATACTAAAAAAGATTAGAGAGAACTGAAACTAAAATAAAGCACAGAGTAATTCATTATACATTTTCTTTAACTTTTTAATAAATACTAATGTAAAGCTCTCCCCAAGTGCTTGGTGCAAGATCCCACTGTCTAGACCATCTGTTCCCAACATGTTTGTGGCCAAGCCATGCCTAAGCTCAAATAATTTATTGAGGCAGGGTCATGAAAGCTTTCAAAGACATATGTAACAGGCATTCGTTTAGACATAGGCTAACTTCTGATGAGCTGGATATCAACATATTAATTTCTCTTTCATATACTATCTTTTGTCTTAGGTGAATAAAATAATAAAACACACATAATTTTTTTTTTGGATCAAAAACATGGTTACTTAAATACTGTTATATATTTAGAATAGCTAAAAGGAAGCATCTTTTTATTTATACTCACATTCTCCCTATTACAACATTTATTTGAAAAAATAAACCTTACAATCCAAAATGTAACCACACACTGAATATTTATGATCTGTGAGCCAATTCTTACTGGGAGGGTCTACCAGTTAGAGTAGTCACTGCTGTCACACGGAGCCCCTGTGCCTCTGCCCTGGATTTGTAGGCCCCACTGTCCTTATGACACTTCACAGCCAAGCATGCCCACCTTCCCAGTGGCTTTGGATTCAGGAGTGACCATGACCCCAAAGTATGGCCACATGGCATGCTTCAGCCCCTCCTGCTCCTCACCCATCTCCCATGTTCCCCTGGTGTGGCCTGAAGGTCTCTGGGGGGAGACCTGTTCCTGCTGTGCCTTATCCATCTCTATGTTCTGCCTGGTTTCCTTTTTTTTTTTTTTTTTTTTAATTTTTTTTAACGTTTATTTATTTTTGAGACAGAGAGAGACAACGCATGAACGGGGGAGGGTCAGGGAGAGGGAGACACAGAATCTGAAACAGGCTCCAGGCTCTGAGCTGTCAGCACAGAGCCTGATGCGGGGCTCGAACTCACAGACCGCGAGATCATGACCTGAGCCGAAGTCGGCCGCTTAACCGACTGAGCCACCCAGGCGCCCCATGTTCTGCCTGGTTTCAAGCACAGGCCTGGGCCCACTGAGGCACCTTTATGGGGTAACTTAGAGGTTCAGAAACAGAGGAGGCAGGCTCCACAATTGTGGGGAAGGGGAGCAGGGCCTCTGGGCCCTTCCTGGAGGAGGCTGCAGTGATGAAACTACAGTCAGTGAGGGAGGGAGGAAGGAAGGAAGAATGAGGGAGAGAACCCATTTGATTGTTGGAGAGTTAGCCATATGCCCTACACCAGTGAAGGTAATGGGAGAATGTGATTGAAGCATTTTATTTCTTTTTAAAACAAATTTTTTTTTCAACGTTTTTTATTTATTTTTGGGACAGAGCGAGACAGAGCATGAACGGGGGAGGGGCAGAGAGAGAGGGAGACACAGAATCGGAAACAGGCTCCAGGCTCTAAGCCATCAGCCCAGAGCCCGACGCGGGGCTCGAACCCACGGACCGTGAGATCGTGACCTGGCTGAAGTCGGACGCTTAACCGACTGCGCCACCCAGGCGCCCCATGAAGCATTTTATTTCTTACTAGAACATGGAGTCTGTAAAAAGTTAATGTAAAAATGTTCTGGGTTAAGTTAGCTCACTGAAAATAAAAGTATCTTACATAACAAATCACACAAGTTTCACTAACTGTGACAAATAAAAAACCCAGTTACTGGTTTTATTTTTAAAAAGTGATTTAAAGGGACTCTTTTTCTTTACCCAGCAGGATCCTTGTAATTATTTCAAAGTTCACTAGCAAGGAGGGATGATAGCTTAAGAGAACCAAACTTTTGTGTAACAATTAAAATTCTCTAAAAAAATGTGGCATGTATAAAAAAGTTTAGGTAGCAGAATGTTTCAGTTAAAATGAAAAGGAACTAAAGATCTGTATGTCAGAATCCCTACTGAAAATATTAAATCTTAGAAATTGGTATGCAGTATCCAGCACATAAAGGAGTAAAAGAAGAAACTAGTTCCAACATCCCTTCTGTCCTACCATCTACAGAAAGTTCAGGTTTCCTGCTTCAATAAATTAAAATTTCCAACTGCAAGCAAATTACTTTTATGTAAGATATTTACACAGTGGGATGAACATACTTTGCGACAGGGCAAAATTCCAGTTAAGAAACCATTAAAATACTTAGGATAAAAACTTTCTAAATAATGAGAAACATTTAACATTTAATGAGAAACATGCATTTTTTATGGTCCAAATTGCCAACTTTGTTTTAACTATTTTTGACCTACAGTAGAGTCATATCATAAATTGTTCAAAATATTCCCAGCCATGGTATTTTTTTCCCCTAAGTTCTATCATCCCTGGGGAAAATATTTACTGACAAATAACCAATGAGGATGCAAACAATAATAAAATGTAATAATTTTTATCATAAAACCAATGAGTAATTACACAGAGTGAAACACTCATTGAAAAGGAAGCAAATTAAAATGGCATATTAGTTTCCGAGTCCCGTGGGAAACTAGTTATTTATATATAAATAGACCTAAAAGCAATAACCATCAGCACACCCCATCTTACATGGCAAAGAATTACAGCATATCTAACACCATTAATCACATCACACAAATACCTTTATGATTTGGAAAAAACTGGGAGAAGTACTTAATTCACTTCATGCAGCAAAGGGAACAATGAACAGAAATTTAAAAAAATGATTTCAAGTTTTAAATACCCAGGAAATAACAATAAAAGATTATGATCTAGACCTGCACTGCCCAATACAACACAGCGACTAGCTACATGTGGCTATTAACATTAAAAACACATTAAAATTTACAAAATTAAAATGTAGCACTAGCCATGTTTCAAGTACCCAACAGGTACGGCTAATGACTACTATATTTAAGAGCACACAGAACATTTCTCTATCACTGAAACTTCTGTGAGACAGTGCTGGTCTAGACAATCCTAAGTAAGGAATGAACAAAAAGTCAAGTATTCTGAACACATTATTAAAAAAGGAGGCTTGGGCAAAATAGTTGTAGGGGAATAAACTTCCAGTTATAAAACAAAGAAGTCACAGGGATGTAATGTACAGTATAAGGAATAGAGTCAACAATGCTGTAATAACTTTGTATGGTGACAGATGGCAACCAGATTTATTGTGGGGATCATTTCATAATATATAAAAATATCAGATGACTATGATGTATACCTCAAACAGGATATTGTATGTCAATTATACTTAAGTTAAAGAAATAATAAGGGAGACTTACCTACAGATTCAATGCGAAAATCAAAACTTAGCTCAGAGGCCAGTTTCTTACTTGATTTTAGTTTTCCTTGTAGATTTACTATTTTTACAAATTCTTAAAAAAAAGAAAAAGCAAGTCAAAACTGGAAATGAAAATCTGCTAAAATAAATGTAACTTGATATGTGGATTCTACTTGGATATAGAACAAACAGTCTTAATTAAGTTCAGCTATTTATCATGATTCAAGCATGACTGGTGAAAACTGTCATTATGTTTTATAAGATATAAAAGTACCATTTAGTAAATGGCAATTTCACTGCTATTTTTTTTTTTCATTTAGGATATATGGAACACTTACACCCTCAATTTTTAAAAAGCATGATATTTCAAAGTGTCTACTTGGTGTCCAAGTACTCAGCAATCAGTAGAATTTTTCCCTTACACATTATATAACATATGATATGTAATATTTGCAGTAATTCATAACTTTAGTATGTGAATAGTATTCTACAGAGGCATACAGGGGCAAAAAATAGTACTTTTCAAGGGTCATAATTTCTTATAAGTAAACTCTGGGATGGTGAGTATACACAAATCTATTTTTCATCTATTTGTTTTTTAATTTAACCATCTTTAGCTCTGACTTGGAAGACATCTGTTCTGTGTATTACTTTCTTATCTGTCTACTATGATTTGTGATTATAGGCCTGTCTCCACTGTTGCTTACTGAAACTGACTTATACTGTATAGTTGGCAACTCATTTTAAACGTCTTACTCTACTCCCTTTTAAAAACCTCAAGAAAGTCAACTTTCCATTTACCTTGAATAATTGGGATATGGAGGGCCTAGCTAATCAAAGCTTTTAAAAACATTTTTGATAAGATATATAAAATATAAATATATTTTGATAAAATATATAAAATGCAAAATGAAAACTAAGCACAATTTATTTTCCTTAGATGACTCAGGAGGTTTTTAGGGATTTCAACATTAAAGGATCAATATTATTAAAATTAAATTCTGATTATTTGCTTAATCAGTACTGAACTTCCCACTCGGTTAGATAAAAAAGAATTTCTTAAATACACTTTAAGGTAACAGAACACTCCAATCTTACCAACATTCAAAGAATCAAAAATACTTAAAGGAAGGATGATGGGTGAATGAAACACTTTGGGTTTGTTCACTTGTCTATAATATGAGATGGTCTTTATGATGCCCAAGGGAAATCCACTAAGGAACTCTTTAGAGAACAGAAGTTAGGACAAAAATACAGGCAAATTAAGTAGTAGAGCAATTTTTAAAATTACCCTGAACACCTATGGGCAGGTCCAGTAATTGAAAAAACATTGGGATGGACAAAACATAGCAAAGATTGCCAAGTTTCAAGTATAATTCTAAGTCTTGGTGAATTTCACCTTGCACAATGTACTGCATAAAAAAAATAAGGTGAGTTTTTAAGAACCAGACTGCTTCATTTGAAAACTGAAATAATTTCTGTTGTTGAAGTTTTTTCTGCTTCTCTATTGCTTATAGTACAACACACATCTATCAATAACATCTCTCCCTGCATCAAAAGAATCACAACTAGCAGGTGAGGATGTCAAATCTTTCTGTACATTACACTGTCACTTCTACATGATTCTAAAAGTTCATGCTATATGACAAAGTGACCATACTAGTATAACCTTCTATTTTTTCCAATTATAATGAGGTAGGAAAAAACCCTCAGAATAGTTTTATACAGAATTTACACATAATAGTTTTATACAAAATTTTACTCCGTGGTAATGGCAAACTATCTAGTATGTTTCCAAGTAGCCAAACAAAATAAAGAAAAAGTCACAGAGAGTAGTATTAACAAACCAATTAATTACAATATCTGTAGCCAATTTAGGATTTTCATCAATAAAACAAAACCACTTAAGGTGGAAAAGTAAAAATCTTGAATTACAGCTTAATAGAATCAATTCCATGAAAAGATCTGTTAAGCAGTATACTCAGAATAAACTTTAAGATAGTACTTACTATCTAAACACACTAAAACAGTATCTCTCTCCAACTGTGTTACATGAATGGAATCCAGCTGTTGGCTGCCTTAGAAGGGGTAAAAACAACAACAACAACAACAGGGTTACCATTACACAACAGGCTTTAAAAACCAAAGCTTAGAAAAGCAACACAAATTCTTATTTTCTTCTGTGATTTAAAACTAGTCTTTGAAATTTAACACAGAAATTGTATTTTGTAATTATGTTATCTCTAAGAAAAATTTATGTAGGTCAACTTAGAAAAGAACTTAAAATGCTAAGCATGGCTAAAGGAGCTGAGAAAAGCTCAAGTTTACATTTAACTAATACCTCAGCTAGTTCTAGAAAGATGTTACAAACATAAATTGAAGCCAATGGTAAATATGGGGAAGAAAGTAAATGCATGCTATACAATGACTAGATTTTGCTGTGTATTTTATAGTAGGCAATGGGAGGACGGAAACAAGCTCATCAGTTAGGTGATCACAGCATCTGAGATAAAAATAAGGCAGTAATTCAGAAAAAGCAAAAAAGATTAATGAAACTATGATCAAAGAGAAACGTTCCTGGTGTTGGGGTGTGTGCATGTGTAAGTAGGACTTCCTTTATTAAGAGGACACAGTAATATAATGAACAATACTGTCAACAACATCTTTGAAGGAAGCAACTTTCAGAACTTTGCTGATATTCACAGGGCCTCTCTGCTAACAGATGTGATGACATTTTTGTAAAACATTTTGGTAAAATAATTCATTTTAGGCACTCAGATTGCTTGAATGGTCTAGCTAAATTGAAGAAAAGATTTTAGATAATTTAGGGCAGTCATTTTTAATTACATCTCTTTGGGAAGCCCATGGATCCTCTCCCTACAAACTGCACATCTGACACAACCACAAAATTTTGTATATTATTTTGGGGTGTTTTGGACCTTCCAAAGCCCATTCAAAGACAAGAATTTAAACTGAAATTAAAAAATAAACTGTTGGTTCCTCAGGCAACACTCCAAAAAATAGTTTTTCTCAACAAATCTATATATATGCTTTTATTCAGCAAATATTTACTTAGTGCTGATAACAGGCTAAAGACCATCCTTGGAGATAAAGATACTACAATAATAAATCAGACTAAAACTGAAGACAGTCTTAGAACAGGAGTTCATTTTAACTGTTACAACTGTTGCCAATTCAAGGCCTGACCTCAAAAATGAAGACAGACGGGAGGTAGATTAACAATCATTTGCAAAAATGGAGAAGCCTACGTAATATAAGGACAACCATTGCTAGCGGGTGATGTGAATGATTAACCTTAAGCAGAGTGCAAGCTCTCTCTCAGAAAGTAATTTTGGGTATGCCTTAATTTTAGCGTAGACAATGTTAAAAGTGGGTAGAATAGTACCCTCAAGCATTAAAAAACCAAACAGCAACAACAACAAAAACCCTCAACCCCCCCCTCCACTCACAAATTCAAAAGAGGACTAATTAAATGTCTACCCCTGAGCAATGCAACTTAATATATCAAATAGAAGCAAGTGGATGCAAACACATATTAAATAATTGTATGAAATGACTTGCTCTATACTATTATCATATACTAACCAGTAGGAAAAAAAAAAGTTAGGGCTATCTGCCAAAAATGATCTTGGTTTTTAAATAAACTGATCTTTAACCCATCTTTTTACAGTAACTACACAATAGAAACATGTTTCTATTTGGGCTGCTTATATTTCAGGATAACAAAACAACGTCATTTGTATCTGTCAGCTGTGCAGGAAGGGATGCATCTAACTCAACCAAAAGCATTAAACAATTAAGTTAAAGAAGGGGTGGAGTGTAGGTGGGGTGGGACGGCACAGAATACAATCTTATTTTACTGTAAATTATGACTTGGTCCATAAAGAAAGTGATTATAGTCACGTGCATGCTGGAACTGGCTTGAACTGGGTTGTTAAATTTGCAGGAATTTTGTGAGCCACATGACATCAGGTTGGTAGTTTGAAATATTCCCTTGGTGGGAGTATTTATACCACAGAATTGGCAACTATTACAAGCCAGGCTTCTCTGCACCCCAAGTGCCTGTTGTTAAACATTTATTAGGACACCACTGGTTCATGTTGATTCTTATTCTCAAAGTGACATTAGTGTGGTTCTACAATAACTTCAATAGCTGGGTTGTATAAAGAATTCTTGCAATTTGGCCTTACAAATGAGCAAAAGCCAAAGATATTTAATAAGAATCATCAAACTTGATACTTGTAACAAACTTCTTCATAAGGTAATAGAGGATATTATGTGGTAAGTAATGAAATAGTTATGACTGAAGCTTGCTTGACTTCACATGTAAAAAAAAAGATGATAAATACAGGGTTACGGATGATCAAATAATATATTAGCACAAAAAAAGGTAAAAGATTCCCTTCATTTCACTTACTATGCAGATTTAAAAAATAAATTCTTGGTTGATTTGTTCCAACTTTAAAATTTAAGAATCAGCTTCCCAACCTTTTTAGAGCTTTCACTGAGACATATTTGATAAAATCCTAGGCAAACGAATCATTCTAAGAAAGTCCAAGAGCTATTTCCCTGTATCTTTAAATGGTAAAGCTTGGAGGTCACACCTGAGAAGCTTCTAGTCAAGTCTGAAAAGCACTTGAACATAATGATTCTAGGAAGTGTGTGTGGGGGGAAACTGATAGGAACCAAGCTAAATCTCTTTGCTTGAGAAGCTGATAACATTTGAAAAATACCGTAGAAAACTTATTTATTAAGTTCAAAAATTAAGTGGTAACATTTTAAGGTCTTTATATGTCAGGAATCATTAAACTTTGCCTTGGTAAAATAATCTGTATCAATTGCCTCAGGCAAATAGAGATCATAAACTATTATATACATGTTCCTCTGGGCTTACTTGGGAAACTATGTTGACGCTCTGAACCAGCCCATGCTAACTGAGCTTATTCTGATTCTTTTACATGCAAAAGCATCAATGTTTTAACATCAGGTTAAAAACACTTACCTGCGCCAATTTCTGTAAACCACGAAGATGCAGAGTTCAAATTGATTGTCTCAAACTGAACGACCTGATTTGACTCGGTGCCCTTGCTAATAGCTACACAGACCATAGGGTATTCCTGTTCTGGTATTACCAGCATTTCAAAAACATTCAAAGGACTTGGCAAAGGAAAATCAAAGTGCTGAGAAAAAACAAACAGAAGTATAACTTAGAAACAATCTCTCCACTCATACCATTGAATAAAGCCAAAAAAAAGGCTTTCATTTTCTCCTTGACTGATCTACTTCAAAAAAGGATTACATCTAACATCTTGATAAGGATGAGTTTTCTATAAAATAGTTTTAGAGAATTGGCCATATTCATCTTTATGGTTGCAATGCTTCTATAAGTTTATTGACATAAGTTAAAGAAGAAATCTTAACAAGAATGCAAGAACTCCTAAACCAAGTAAACACCCATAAATAACTATAAATGTGCTGACCCTAGACAGTAGTACTGAGATCTGTACTTTCAGCTTCAGTTACACACTAGTATTTTCTAAAGAAGAAAACTACAGAGTAATATGTACCTTTATCAACATGAACTTCTGCATAGGCTCATACCACTGGAGTAAAACAATTCCAGACTGTAAAGCTCCACAGAGGTATTTATGTCCTGTGTAAGGGTTTCTGACTGGAAAGAAACAAAGCAGAACAGACATAACCAAAACACTGACTACCTTGATGTGAAAACAGAATTAGTTTAGTTAATTAAAAGTAACAACTGAGCTATGCTAATATAAGAGCTAACTCACTTGCTTTATAAAGGCAGGGATGATCTATGGGAAAAACAATGAAATGTGGCCTGCCATCAATATCAAAATGTGGATGGAAGAAGAAACTATTTTAAGTCATAATTTAGCTGGTAAAGGAAAATCATTGTTTCTATTCACCAGGGTGGTAAGAGTAAGCAAGATGATGTCTTCTCTTCTGGCTTTGTTACTCCTTCCTTTTCACTTTGTCTCAATTTTAAATCATACTCATTTACTTCTAAACATCTTCAGTAGGCTAGGTTGTTAAACATAGGAAATTTCTACGAGGATGATATTTTAAGCACTAAAACACCTAAACTTACTTGCAACCTAAAGAGCTGGGTTTTTTTTTTGTTTTTTGTTTTGTTTGTTTTTTAAGTAAATTGATGAAAGAGAAGGTCTAGGAAGCAACCGAAATCTATGATTTCATTCTTGGTATAGTAGTTTACAGTTGTCTACTTAAGTCAAGATGGAAACTTGTCTTACTAGTTTGCTAGTTTCCTAACTTTTACATTTTACTAAAGATGTAACTTTCTTGACTCAAATCTACAAAAACTCATATTGGTCTGTCCTTCTCCCCAATTTGACTCTCATCAACAATTATGTGTACCAATTACAAGAGTAGTTATTTGCAATAAGCTCTACCTTAATGTATTTATGAGTTTATATCTTAGATTATATATAAGCTTCTAGACCTTTCTTGAGTCATAGATCTTGGGAATCTGATAATAGATATAAACCTGATTCTTCCTAGAAAATGCTCATGAAATTTGTTTATAACTAGGAACATATGCTATGCAACTATGCAGCATGAAGACCAATGAATACACTCACTGCTTCAACAAACAGAATTAAACAGGAAGTTATGAGCCCAGGATCTGAAGTCATTAGACCGGGTCTGATCCCAGGTATCTGGGTATCTGATCCCAGGTATCATGGGGTTATCTGAGGGTTAAATGAGATAAGATAATTAAACAGTAAAGAATTTAACCTTGCTCCAAAAGAGGTCTAGCCTGTGCCCACCTCCGCACCACCCCCCCACCCCCCGCCCCCACTTTGGAAGGTAATCTCTAGGCCTCAGGAGAATGTCATGTCTGATAAGAGTGTCTTCATTTGCCTGGGGCCTTGTGTCAATGAATTGCCTCAACAATATGATTTAGATTGGGGGCTTGCAATGCTGGACATTCTTAGGGTGAAGGACAGTCGTGCCAAAAGATTGACAATGTGATTTAGAGTAGGGGCTTTGGGTCATGCAGTACGAACTGACCTCTAGAGGTACTGGATATTGAGATCAGCCATGTAGACAATCAATCATGCCTGTGTGATGGAGCCCTAATAAAAACTGTTGAGTATTGAGGCTGATGTATGCTCCCTGTGGCAGTACTCCATGTGCACCATCCCACATCACTGCCAGAAAAGTAACACTGCCCATTACTCCATGGGGAGAGGACAACACAAGCTCTATGTTTGGCACTATTCCTGGACTCTGCCCTATGAACGTCTTCTCTTGGCTGATCTTAATCTCTATCCCTACCATAACTATGAATGTAACTACTTTCAGTGAGTCCTGAGTCTTTCTAGAGAATTTTTTTTAACATGAGGGTGTTTTTGGAAACCCCCCAAACTTGCAACTGGTATCAGAAGTGAGGGTGGTCTTGTGTAGACTGTTCCCTCTAACTTCAGTTAGCTAAACTCCTATAATAATGTTCGTAAAGCACTACGCAATAACAGTTACGTAAAATGAAAATGTTAAATAAATGGTAAGTAATAAATGATAAACTAGGACATTAGCAGAGATACAGCCTCAGGGACTATGGTTAAAAACCAGGAACACTGTAGGAACACTATGTTCTGTGAAAGCATTAGGACTATTACCTCTAAACATTTTTATGCCATGTCCTGCCATAGAGTCTTATGCTCCAATGGCCCCTTAACTACTCTTTAAAAAGAAATATAAAGCCTCCTTTCCTTCCTATTTGATACTATAAGACTCTCCATAGCCTTAAAGAATTAAAAAAATGTTCAAAGTTCTAATTATCCAGTTAGAAAAATAGCATTTACTCACCTATGCAACATTTGTGGCAGCCTTTTGTATCAGGAATCTTTGTTGTTAAAGCAAACTTTCTGAAAACATAGGACAATATAAATGTACTCTACTGCGGTGGTTCCCAAACAATGATCTCTGAATTAGTTGCATCAGTCAAGCAGCTTTAAAAAAAACAGTCTTGGATTCTGACCCCAAACTATCTCATTTTCTAGGACTGAGGCAGGGCCTGGAAATTTGTATTTATAATGCTTCTACAGGTGATTCTCCTGCACGGTCAAATTAAGGAAACACTCATCTTTTGCATTCTATATGACATGCACTTTGGTGTAAATTACCTTTCAAAATTAAAACAAAGGAAGTTTTTTAGTGGGCAAGGAATACTGGCTGTTTTAAAAATAGACACTAAGGCCCTTCACTCCCAATAGAATTAAAATATTTTGTACCTTGGTAGTATGCGGTCTGGAAACCTATGAGTTTGAATATGGGCAGCTAATCCTGGTTTTTTGGCTTGTTCAAACAAAGCTATAAGATTATGAGAGTAGAGTTGAAAGGTTTTTCCTATAAAAGAGAAACATGTTACTTTTATTAGAGTCTTTTACAGCAGAGAAACAAGAATTTTCAAGCAAAAGAAAACATAATTACCTTCTAAAATAAGGAGTCCAGAAATGTTCAAAGAGCCAAGCAAAATAGAAAAACACATACAAAAAAACAAACACAAAAAAACACAACACCCAGTTAATACCATTTTGAAGGATAAGAGAATTTTAAGAAAGCAGATAACTGCATTTTCTAATGCACAAATTGGGTATGTTCTGACTAACAGGTGTTCTAGGCAGAATATATATAAGCCTTAATGAAGCCAGCACAGAAAGAAAAACTGTTAAACACTGTTATACAGAGGACTGAGTTACAATGATGCACATGTGAATATTTTAGTATAACATGGAAAATTCTATAAAACTATACACACTATCTTTCTGGGATAGACCTATTTATTAATAATTTTTCAAAACACCTTGGATTAAAATTAATTGTGAATGAAGTCTTATAAATAGAACAGATTAAAATACTAAGAAAAGTAAAGAAACTAATATTATATGCTATAATACAAGGATAATGGAGCTACAATTTCCATACAATCAAAACCATAGCTGTGTTAAGCAGGGGGAGATAAGGGAAGCATCTTCTGATTCCTCATTATATATGGTATGGTACTATAACAACATAAAACAGCATTTGTCATTTTACTATCAGAAAACATACACAGCTGACCGTTGAACACAAGTCCAAACTGTGTGGGTCTGCTTGCTTACACATGGACCTTTTAAAATAAATACAGTATGGTACTATAAATGTATTTTCTTTATGATTTTTATTAACATTTTTGTCTCTAGCTTATTTTAAGAATGTAGTATATAATACATATAACATACAAAATATGTGTTAACCAACTGTTTATGTTATCATAATGCTTCCAGTCAACAGTAGGCTGTTGTAGTTAAGTTCTGGAGAGTTCTAAGTTATGTAGGGATTTTCGAGTGCACCAGGGGTCAGTGACCCTGAACACCCACATTTTTCAAGGGTCAAATGTGTATGATATAATCTTATGCTACAGTGTTGAGTCTTATCCTCAACAAAAGTCTTTGTATTTTCTAAGAATGCAAACATTCTGTCTAACACCATACCACACCCTTCTACTCTCCATTGCCCCCTTATATACATAGCTAGCTACCCTAACTAGAACACGCATGTAATATTTATGTGTGCACATCCACACAAACACAGACCCATAGGCAGAATCATGTTTTCTTCTGCTGAGCTCTGCTACTTACCTTCACTAAGTCAACTAGAATATGGAAAGATCTAATTTACAGGCTAATTTTTCCCCATTTTCCTGTAGTTATTTTATCAATATGTAAGATGTACTCTGTGTGATTTTTTTTTTAAGTTTATTTATTTATTTATTTTGAGAGAGAGAGTGAGCAGGAGAGGGGCAGAAAGAAAGGGAGAGACAGAATCCCAAGACAGAATTTCTGTGCTATCAGCACAGAGCCTGACACGGGGCTTGATCCCATGAACCATGAAATCATGACCTGAACCAAAATCAAGAGTCAGATGCTTAACCATCTGAACCACCCAGCTGTCCTGTCTCTGTGTGGTTTGTAAGCTTATATCCAAGGACAGGTAGAAATAGGGATAGAAACAGAGAGTTAGAGGAAAGTGATTTTACACGTATACAACTCAGAGTTGTTAAACAGAATTGGGTTTATTTTCATAAGAGTAATATATTAATATTTTGGTAATAGAAATAAAAACTGGGGGGAAGCATAATTAAAATCAAAGAGATTAAGTACTCTTACAAGGACCCCAGCTTTTTAGAAGTCACTTATGTGCAACCAAATAATATGGTCTTTGTAAACACTGTCATCAGCTCAAATATACAAATTTCTGAAGAATCTCTAATAAGCAACGATTAGTGGAAGAGTTTAAATTATACACACTTAAGCTATTAAAAAAAAATTTTTTTTTAATGTTTATTCATCTTTGAGAGAGACAGAGACAGGATGTGAGTAGGTTAGGGGCAGAGAGAGAGGGAGACACAGAATCCGAAGCAGGCTCCAGGCTCCAAGCTGTCAGCACAGAGCCTGATGCGGGGCTCGAACTCACAAGCTGTGAGGTCATGACCTGAGCTGAAGTCAGACGCTCAATCGACTGAGCCACCCAGGTGCCCCAAATTATACACACACTTAAAATTATGAAAATTACATTTCTTAAATAGGCCACAATTCATAATAATCTGCCTATCAGTAAGGCTGTGTATCAGCACTGATGCTTTAAAGCATAAGTAGCTAGTGGTGCCTGGGTGGCTCAGTTGGGTGAGCATCTATATGACTCTTGCTTTCAGTTCAGGTCATGATCTCACGGTTCAAGGGATTGAGCCCTGCGTTGGGCTCTGCAATGACAGTGCAGAACGCGCATGGGATTCTTTCACTCCCCCTCCCCCGTGTGCTGTCTCTCTCTAAATAAAATAAACTTAAAAAAAAAAAAAGCATAAATAGCGAAAGGTACACTCAATACTGAAAAGCCTGACAGTACAGTAAATAAGAGCCGGGTTATAATACATACAGAGAACTGAACAAAATTTGAGAAATACTAAAATAATTATTCTAAATAGAGAAAGGGGCGAATGCTATTTTAATAGCTGATAGCATTAGGATTATTAATTAAGGGACAGAGAGAAATAACTAACTTTCCTGTGCTCTACTATTAGAATGAAAGTGAACAGCAAACCTCTAGTCACTTTAAAACGTAAGGAAATAGGTTTTAGTAGGTAAGAATTGCAAAAAAAAAAAAAAAAAAAAAGTGCCTAAAATACCACCTACCCTACATGAATTTTGTCAGCACACGTCTGTGCGAGCCTTCACTGTTTACTAATAAGCACTCTGGAGATCGTCTCATTTAATCCTCACAGCAACCTCATGGGCTGCTATTGTTACCATTGTCCACATTTCACAATTAAGAAGACTGGGGCCAAGAGAAGGTCACTTGTTCAAGATCACAGAGAAAGGGAGCAGCAAGATTCTCTGATTCCTTCCCTTCCACTGGTAATTCTCCATGGAAGGCACACGGTGATAGCGACAGTGAGGGTGGAGGAGTCTGAGTGGAAGGGGATGGTCTCAGGGAACAATCAACGGATAGTCCTCAGGTGTTTACATCCTGGACAGGTTTGGGAAGTGCTACCTTAACTGAACACAGGGTCCTTTCTCAAAGTTTCTTCCCATTCTAAGTTTGTAGAAAACATCTGCAAGTTGCAAAGTTACTATACATAGTAAAACAAATAACACTTAAAAAATAACGTCTATTAAAATTATCTTTCTCTTGTGTCAACTATGCTTTAATTAAAAATATTACATTTCTCTGCTTGTCTATGGTTTATTTTTCACATTATTTTCATTATATACATACCTGATAATGACATTAAAGTATTATTGATAACATAGAGCCAAGTACATTTCCGTGGAAATAACTATAAAGAAAAAAAAAGAAGGGAATTAAAATCCTCCAGTTTTCATTCCCTTATGCTTTAAAATCCAAATTCTAACAGTCTGAAATAGTATAAAAATAACTATTTTCTACCTTTTAGTAAATTACAGAAACTTTACAAAAAAAATCTTGTAATGTGAACATGTAAAGAATACAATTTCATCTCCTTAAATATTTAAATCATAAACATTACAACTGAAGCCCATAAAAATTGATTTAAAATTACAAGACTTCTTTACCCAATACACCCACACTAATTTCTTGAGTTAAAACTCCTAAATTACCTGTTCCATCGTTGCCTCATGTAGCTCATTGAGATTCAATGTGTAAATACCATCTTCAGTTCCAAAAATAATGTACTGATCTAAAACAGTTAAGATAAATCACCAGAATTTACTATCATTTTCTGAAATAATTAAATAAAATGGCTCTGTGCTTTAATGGTGTTGAGAGTTAGCTGGCCACCCACCCATCCGAAGAAAAATTATTTTCTAAAGTTCATGCCATCTTCTTTACATTTTTCTCCAATTCTGATCTTATTTTTAAAAGCAGATATATTCTCTGTTACTCATTCACTCTAGCTTTATCTTATATAATCCTTCCTTTCAACATAATTGTCATGTCTTAAGATTTTTCAATGTAACTGTATTTTTTCCAGGTATCTCAAATACTCTTTGAAGGACACTGTAAATTAAATAGAAATTATAAATCATGACACACCAGAAACGATGAGCATACCTAGTGTCCAGATCTTGGTTCCTAAATATATTACTTTGCACTAGAAAGAACCAGGGCTGCTTGGAGAAAAGATGGGTTCCAATTCCGGGGCAAGAAAAGTGTAAGATGAGCCTAGAAATCTTCCTGGGCCAGAAAGGTAGGAAGTGATCAAACATTAAACTAAAGAACATAGGAACTCTCCCTGCTCAAAAATTCTGGGACAATTTAAGCGCTAAAATAAATAATAATGTTAATAGATCATATCTCCCTGAATAAAATTCATAAGTTTAAACTAATATAGGTACATAAATAAATGGAAAAGAAGAGAAATTGTCCATGGATGTCAGTGGATTGTCAACAATCAATAAATGCTAAAACCAGCTGGTTAAAGTCTGATGAACAAGAGGATATTTATATAGCCTCAATGTATTCCATATTACTTATCAAGTAATTACTAATTAATTAAAAAGGGAAAAATAGTCACTTGACAGTGGAGAAAGCTAGTGAACACCACCTTAACCAGATGGTCAACGTTAATATCACTAGTGTTTGGACAAGCTGACAGCATGTACCTTCTGATACGATGCACTGAGAAGAGCACAATTCTTTCATATTCCCACCAAAAATGCATTACTTGATCTAAGTATGAGGACTCATCAACAAACCCAAATTAAGGGACATTCTACAAAATAGTTCCAAAAATGTCAAGATCAAGAGACACAAAGAAAGGTTGAAGAACTGTTCCAGACGTGAGGAGACTGAACAGTTGTGGTAGCTAAATAAAACCTGTGATCCTGAATTAGATGTTGTTGGACTGGGGAAAAAAGAAGGGGGAAGACAATAAAGAATATTACTGAGACAATAATTTAAATATGGATTGTGATGTCAACTATACTTCAATCAAAAAATAAATAAATATGGACTATGTATTAAATCAATGATAAATTTCCTGATCTTCACAATTGTACTGTGGGTATGTAAGAGATGATTCTTGTTCCTAGGAAATACAAAATGAAGTACACAGAGGCACTCTCAAGTAATTCAGAAAAAAATGCACATATAGATAAATAATAGAAATAACTGATGATTCTGAGTATAGAGGAGTTTCTTACACTATTTTTCTAACTTTTCTGTTAGGTCTGAAATTATATCAAAATAAAAAGCTACAAACACACAAAAAAACATTTCTTTACTGATAAAAATACTTTTTTTTTGTTATATTTCTAACAGTAGCATTTAAAGCAGGTAATTATATGACTTGTCTATATTATTATGTTAAAGTGGAAACAAACATTTCCTGAACACCCTTTTTTGCCTACTCTGTTTGCTAACTGCCAGACACTCAGGTAGGCAGGCTTTTTCCTTCCTTGCAGTGAGGTGAGTAGTAAGAGTATTTATGTTGTAAAATGATCACATGAGAACAGAGGTGTAAAGTTTCTTTCTCAAGTCATATAGTAATGACAGAGCAGGAATTCAAACCCAGGTCTATTTGATTCCAAATTTTTACCTCTATGTATTAGGTTTCCTCACTTTAAAAACATACAGTATAAATTTTTAAAAATAAATTTTGTTATATTGCCATAATTTCAGATTTATAGAAAAGTTTTAATAGTACAAAGAATTCCTGAATATCCTTCACACAGATTCCACAAATACTACCATTTACTACTTTTGCTTTATCCTTTTTTCACTCTACACACACACATTTTTTTTTCTGAGCTGTTTAAGTTACAAACACGATGCCCCTTAATTCCTAAATATTTCAGTGTGCACATCTTAAAAAAAGAAAAACGGAAGTGTTATATAACCACAGTACGATGTTCGAAATCAGGAAATTAACACTGACACAATACTATTATCTACTGTAATGACTTCACTGATTGAGATTATCGACTGTCCCAGTATTGTCCTTTTATATGACAGAAAATCCCTAATTATGGTTGCAATCACTTGTGGCATGTCTATTCAGTCTCCTTTAATCAGAACAGTTCCCATATACTCTTAAATTCTAAAGGTTAAACCAAAATTCTTATCTATCAATTTAGGTTGTTGCAGGTATCTATACTATTTAGTCTCTAAAGTAATATTTTTAAATAACTTCAGTTCACTGACCATAAATATCTTTTTTCATAATAAATATTTTATTAGAGGTGTATATAATTTTGTTCAGAAATTTCAGGGGCACCTTGGGTGGTTCAGTCCATTGAGTGCCCGACTCTTGACTTCAGCTCAGGTCAAGAACATG
The DNA here is from genome assembly GCF_022837055.1 of Prionailurus viverrinus. NCBI lineage: Eukaryota > Metazoa > Chordata > Mammalia > Carnivora > Felidae > Prionailurus > Prionailurus viverrinus. Next base: position 93,884,933 of record NC_062566.1, read on the forward strand.
CAGTTTGTGAGACAGAGCCCCTGTCGGGCTCTATGCTGACAGTGTGGGGAGCCTGCTTGGGATTCTCTCTCTCCCTTCCTCCCTGCCCCTCCCCAGCTCACATGTACATGTACAAGTGCGGGCAGGTGCGCACTCTCTCTCTCTCTCTCAAATAAACATTTAAAAAAAAAAGTTCAGAAATTTTACCTTTTGTATCAGGATGTATCCAAGATGTTGCACAATTAATTTTCAAAGGGCAGCCATCAAAAACTTTGGAAAAACATGCTCCCATCTTATTTATAAAGAAAGAAATGTTGACTTATTTGATTATGTAATTTTATATATTCTTAGAAATCAGCTAAGATTACAAAATGCTAAATTCACTCTTACTTGCATATGTTTATGGTTTCATTACCAAAATTCCTATTTTGATATCATTTAACGACTTCTAACAATAGAGTCTCCTATCGTTGCCTTGTGTAATCCACTATTTCAGGGCAAAAATAACAAATTTACCAAAACATCTACATATGTCAGTGATCTATTTTAGGAATTTTAGGTCCCCACTTATCTTTAGGACTAACATTTAATAATGTGAAATAATGGATGATATTACTGAGCAACATCACTGTGATTGTAATTGCAGTGTAACTCCATAATAGTGAAGCAGACAAAAAGACTAATATTTACATTACATATTAGACTTTTACTGAATAAAAAGGTATAATTTATAAAGCATCCCATTCATATTATTGGCTGAACCACCTCGGAGAGCCAGAGAACAAGCACTAAGATAAGCTTCCCCGTTCACTGTGTATAGTTCAATATGAAAATGGCTTCAGGGGCAGAAAGGAATTTAACCCATATAATGAAGAGGACACAGTACTACTGATATCATCACATTAAAGTTAAACTGGCCTTTCAAGGCTACTCTGAGAACCCAGCTGCCATATTTACAAAAAGCAAAACTTTCCAAGTTCTAACCAACTCACTCACATTAGGGTACATGATTTGATTCGTGGTGTATCAAAATGCATTTATGCCTTTGCATTTTATGAATCCTCCCATTCAATAGCTCAAGATACTTGGCAGCAAATAAAAAATTTGCTGCTTCTAAAGAGATGAAAATTGGCAAGTGGTTCACATAAAAATATTCCTTACCAGCACTTTTGGAGTGGGTGGAAGGCCATTGATGGCTGGTTTCTGTGGGAAAAATAATTTTTATTGCTTTAAGATCTCTTAAGCCTTAAAAAAACACCTATACATTTGGAAATTTAGTTATCTAATTCTTGAATTAAAGAGACTATGCCCCCTGCCCACCAAAACAGACACTGCCTCTCTATGATAAACACGGTAATCGTTACAACTAATCACCAAATGTCTGTTATGCCTACCGGGAAATCTCGCTTGTCCTTTTTCCGTGGTAACTGGGGTGCTTGTGCTGATCCTTCTGTATTTTCACTAATTAGTTTTGAAATACCATCACCATCTCCTAAAAAGAATCATGGTTAAAGCTGAATGAACATACAAATAAGTACCTTCCTTGAAAAATAATTTTCCCTTTCCCCCAATACTTGTTTTCCATTTGGGTGATCCTTTACTGGGAAATATTCTCTACTGGCAGATGAGTTAAAGTATCTTCAGTGCCGTTCTCTAGGTTCAATAGAGGTAGCATTGCATCTCTAGCAGTGGTCTTAATCCATGTAAACAACAAATGTCTTTCCATATTGTGAGAAAAATGAAATCTGATATTCAGATATTCAGGCCCGATATATTCAAGGCCTTTCATAACTGAACTCCAATCTACCTTTTTAGTCCTATCTCCTAGTATACACCTTTCAAAAGCTCACACTTCTCTCATAGTATACTTCCAACACAATCCAGGTTGTCAGTGCATTTGTTCATTCTTTCTTGCTCATCAGGCATGCCTGTCAGCACTGGCTCCCACTAATGAAGGATCCATCCACTTTAATGCTCTGCAAGCCCCCTGCCCCCCACTCTCTTCCCTATCCTTATCTTCCTGAAAAATTTCTCATCTTCTATTACTATAGTTAATTACTGTATGAGACACTTACATAAGCTGTCTTGTCTAATGTTACAGGTACCCATAGGGTGTAACTTCTGCTACAGATCCTGAACTTCTGGAGGGCAGGAACATCCATTCATCATTCTAAGACCTATCATATTACTTAAGAAATCAAATCAGGGTTCACTTGGACTGAATCTATTCACAGTCTGCCCACGTGGAATTTTAAAGTAACTTCAGAAAGCTTTAAACAGTTAAAAGAGTGACCAAAGACATTCTTTAAAGTATGAAAATGGCTTTCTTTTCAGTTTTCACTTTGATTTATTTACCCAGATCACAGTATCTAGCTGTATGCACTCCAGGACTGCTGACACTGCTAGCCATACCAATAGAGGAAGTCTCAGCTACAGGACCACAACTTGGGCTACTCTGTCTTCTGAGAAACTGGGGAGCTCTGTTCTCTGAATCAGGGCAACGTTTTACAGTTGATGATTTTTCTTCATCTAGGAGGTTGTCTTCAGGGTAGCTGTTTATCCTTGGCTGTGATAATAAGACATAAGAGTACTTTAATAAATTTGGATATGAAACAGTGACACTTCATTATCATTACCCACCTAAGACTTTAGGGGGTGGGGAGGTATGTGATTTTTTCTTTTTGCTATGTAATTCAACTCACTAAGCTAAGTAAGAAAAATAAACAAGAGTTACTGTCCCAACACAACTAAGAACTTGCCATGTGATTTTTTTAACCATCCCTAAGCCAAAACTGATATAATTTTAAACTGATAAAATTATATAAACAATCCACAAAATATTTAATAAGCAGGAATAAGCAAGGGCTTAAGGAAGTATGACTCTACTGAAATAGGAAATTGCCATACTAAATGAGGACTGTAAATGATGAACTCTTTCTGTTTCCTCTTCATGTAGTCGAGTATTTTCTCAAATGAATATGTGATTTTTACCTTTTTCTTATAGCTATTAAAATATTGTATTTCCCAGGAAGTTTTTTAATATATATTTTACATCTTTGTAATCCCCTCTTGAAAAAAACTGTATTTATCTAAAGCATATTTAAGAGAATTTTGAACAAATTCAATGAAATTACTTTTTAATTATTTTATTATTAAAAAAAGGATTTATTCAAAAATTTTAAGTTGCTCACCTTAGGAGGTAGGGGAGGTGGTATTGCACGTTTTGAGGTTGATCTAATACAAGGAGAAAAATGCAATTCAGATGGTAGTAAATGTAACATAAAATAGAGACTCTAATAAATGTGCATTAAAATTGTTTACATTCTTTAGATCATGATAAAGAGAATTTTTAAAACCTATAGAAAGACCTAAGACCTCATTATGTCAAACTGTGTTAGCAGGACTATAAAATAGATTTGTATAAAATGAATACAAAGTCTTTTTACTTTATGGTTATGCTCTGCATATTTAGTATGTAATAAAAATTAAACTTAGTAAAAAACAGATTCCAAATTTTAGAGTTGGAAGCCACTGTGAATCATAGATTCAAGTGGCCATATCATCAAACTTTTTGCTAGCCCAAGTGGGGTACATAGATCAACAATATTGGCATCACCTTGAAACTTCCATATGTATCGTCTAGACCTATGGAATCAGAACCTTCAGGTGATCTTCCAGGCACATCAAAACTTAAGAATCACTGATCTAGCTCACTGGTTCCATACGCTTATTTATCTAGAGTTATTGTAATCAATTGGGAAGCTTTTAGTATTCTGAGATTCGAGTCCCAAAGACCGTATTCTGTTGCAAGGGTTGGCAAACTTTTTCTGTAAGGGGCCAGACAGTGGTAAATATTATAAACTTTAGTGTATACAGTGGTCACAAGTACTTAACTCTTTGTTATAATGTGAAAGCAGCCATAGGTAATACATAACTGATAAGCCTGGCTGTATCCCAACAAACCTTCCTTATGGACACTAAAATGTTTATATAATTTTCACATATAACAAAGTATCACTCTCCTTTGGATTTTCTTTCAATTATTAAAAAATCTAAATACCATTATAGTTTGTGGACTGTACAAAACATAGGCAGTGGACCAGATGTGATTTATAGGCCTTAGTTTGCCAACCCCAGATCTATAAGATGAATGTGGGGGCCGCAGAGATCTGTACTTCCAAAGACCTCTCTAAGCAATGCACAGGCTTGGAACATCTGGGCCGGCCCTGTAACTTACCTGTTGAGGGAAGACAGGTCTAGAATATAAAGTAACTATACTGCAGAATGGATTTGGGGTTTTGTGACTCCTACAGCACTTTTTCCCATGACATTATGTACCTCATCTTTCAGTATATTAACATTACATGCACTAAGCTGAATTTAAAGAAGAAAACCTTAATTATCAACACATGATGCCTTTTGGTAATTAAAAAGTCAGAAGCTTTACACTGATATGAGGCAGAGCACAATTTTTTTTAAGAATGAAAATTAAAACTTATTAGAATAAATTGCTCCCACCCAATACTGTTCCTATATAAAGTAAAATATAAGTAAAATATTAAGTTAGCAAACAACTTACTTGCCAGTATTTGCACCATCAACAAAAGGATTCCATTGTAATACAAAGTTTGGGTCTGACGACACTCCCTGTGAAGGTAAAAATAGTTTAAAATGTTCCCTTATAACAGATATTAATCATTTTATTTGATTCAAGAAAATATTCAGTGTCATGATTGTTAATCATCTTGGCTTTCAATCAATTTTTTAATCTCCAGTTAGATTTGCTGCCATTTGACATATTTAGGTCAATGACTCATTATCTGTTGACTGAAACTTAAGAAATTCCATAAACATACTGAATATAGTTTCAGTGTGACAAGCCCTCTTTACCAATGCTAGTATATTCCAAGTAAACAGAAAAACATAACTCTGAATTATCTGCATCACTAATTCATTAGTGTGGAAAACGAAACATCATATTATTAAATTATCATTAACTTATTGGTGCTACTATTTTTTCCCCACTGGCATAGAAACTGTGAATTATATATATAGCAATATATACAGTAAGAAAAGTACTACTCCCAAATGTTAAGAATGAAGAGATCCATTAACAGAAGGCAATTCCTCGAAAAATTATACTTTACCGAAGCTTAAAAATAAAGTAAATGTTAAGGTAACATCTAGGCAACTCTGATAATACCTTGCTCTATTTATTACTTTTTTCCTTTTAGATAAGAAAATGTTTAACTAAACAGTAACTTTGAAATATAAGAGCAATGGTTAAAAAAGAAGCTATATTAATAAATAAATATCAAAAACAGTAAGGTAATGCAAAAATATACTACAAACCTAACAAAGTCTGTAAGAAAAAAAGATCCTAGAGCTTAAAGCTCAACATCAAATTCCATATATTTAATAACTTCATGTAACTCCTTCAAAAGATTCAGAAAGGTCAATATGAATGGCTAAAATGGTATATTATAAAATGTACTCTAGTTAAAATATGCCTAACTATAAGCTTTTTCAAACTTTAATATGTGAAATACAGTATCCAAATTAATGCTTGAAAGAATTTATAACTCTGATCCTTAGTCAAAGTTTACCTGACTATAAGTTTTCTCAAATTTTAATGTGTAAAGTACTTCTGAAGTAATAATTCCTACCATTTCATCCCGTGCTTCTGTTTCTTTTCTCAGAGGAGGTTCGAACTGTAATTTGTCAACTGCAAAATATGTAACAGATATTCACAAACTCTATCTTAAAGGGTTAATTTCAGAAATGTAGCAAGCAGCATATGTATAGGGGAGAGGGAAAGGGGGAAAGAAGAAGAAAGAAGACAAAATTTTTTCACTTTTTTACTGCAAGAGTACCCTTCTTTATATTTACCAAAAGAAGGTAACAATTTGGTAGCTTACTACAAATCTACTTAGTAAATTCTTTGTGTATGAGATTTAAAAAAGTTAATCAAAGTAGGTGACTAAGAAAACTAATGGTGACTAAAGGATTTTCCCTGTCCTACAGGGAAGGCTACAACTTTATGGCAGAAATGAACCTCCCCAAATTACCTATAATTATCTAAAAAGAACAAACATTATTTAAATTAAATGTTACAATGGAATTCAGAAATTTAATATTATATTTTGCTCAATGTATATTTTATTTGGCCTACTCTTTTATATGAAATATTCTAAAACAGAGAAAAGGATAGCTTATTATCTACTCACAAAGTACACAGAATTTTAAAACTGTAAAATCTAATGACTAAATGATCAAAGAGAAAAAAAAAAAAACACTTGCAGCATAGAGATGCAAGATCCCCAAATACAATCTTGGCAAATAAAATACATTAAAAAAATCATTTTCAAAAAGGATCCAGTTGTCTTTATCCCTAAAACAAGATTTGTAAAGTAATACAAAGTACTTATGTAATTCATTAAATAAAAGCATTGTCATAAAAATTTCCAAAAAAAGATTGAAGATATTTCATAAAACACAGTATCTACTTTTCAAAAATAACCTAAAATAAAAAGCTCTTTATTAGTGATTTATTTCTTAACATAATTAAAAAACATCTTAACTCAAAACCACTACTTGAAATCACTACTTCAACTCATTTGAGACAAAGATGAGCTAAAGTTTTTTTGTCACAACCAGAAATACTGGCAAGCAGGTCTAGAGATGAATCACAAGTGTGTAAGTATGGTAAAGAAAGAGAAAATATCACTCTTTAATAATAATAATTATATAACAAGCAAATTTCAGTACTTAAAAAGAAATTCCTAGAGAAAATGAGTTTCATAAACATTGAAGATGTTTTAACACATAAGAAAGTACTCTTCTAAAACTGTAGCCATAACTATGGCACAGAATGCTATATCATTGTTTTATGTGGTAGATGGGACCTGAAGTTGTTTTGTTTTAGAGAAAATACCAGCAGTACTTTTGGGTGCATCTTTGGCATATGAAAATACAAAGATGGGGAGGTCTTCTATTATACATGCTCATTTATCTCTGTAAGATGATGTAGGCTCTAGCCATAATACGGTAACAGGAATTGTATTTCTCCTGCTTTAAACAACTAAGACATTGGTGTTACATGTATGTGCGCATAAATTATGTGAAGCAATTGTTTTGAGGCAGTGGCTAACAGATACCACAGCACTGTCCTTGAGAGAAAGGAAATACATGGTGGCAAGATCCACATTCACTCTGGCTTTCTGCCTGGAGGCACTTTTCAAACTAGGACACAAGAAAGTGGAATCCAAAGAGAGAGTACCAGCCTCACTGGGTGTTGGAAACAAAGACTGAAGATTGGAGCTGCTTAGGTAGTTGGAATTTGAAGGGCAGAGTGGCAGAAATAAGAAAGCTGCATAAAGGAGGAGCTCCAGAAATATGCCAAGAGATCTCTTTAAGTCTTTGGTTGAATACCAAATTGCCCATAAGCAAACACAAGATTATACAAAGTACGTCACAAACAGGTAGCAGAGGAGTGCTGAGCTAAATGCAGATTCTGGTGATCGCACAGTACCAGGAAAGATAGTTGAATTTCTAACCAGAGGAAAGAGCCTGCTGAATATTCTGGTAAAATCTGTCACAAGCCTTAAAAGGATCAAGCTGACGTACCACTTAAGAAACTCTTTAAACACCTTTTGGATAAAGAGGACCAAATCCAGACACTCAGTGTCGCACTACAACGTCCAAGATATAATAAAAAAATGACCAGACAAGAAGCAGGAGAATAGAAACCATAACCAGTTGGAAAACAGATACAATCTTCAAATAAAGGAGTTCCCAATACAACATTCCAAGTTTCCAAAACAGGCCTCTGGGTCAATTTTCATGGTATTAGACCTGATATTCACTCTTTCATACACATCCCTTTTTTGTAGTGTCACATTTCACTTGAACTTTATCCTTTTCAAAACCCTCTAACTCTTCTTGGAGCCACCTGGGTGGCTCAGTTGGTTGAATGTCTGACTCTTGATTTCCGTTCAGGTCATGATCTCACTGTGAGACTGAGCCCACGCTGGGCTTTGCACTGACAGTGTGGGCTTGCAATTCTCTCTCCCTCTCTCTCTGCCCCTCCCCCAGCTCACACTTGCTGCTCTCTATCTCAAAATAAATAAAGCCTAAGAAAAAACCCTGTAACTTCTTTTCCTTTGTTTAATGAGATGTTCCATAGTTCCTCTGGTGTATGTTTTCCTTCATTGCAAGGAGTCAAGAAACCTGACTTTGCTGGACTACACATTTATCCTTGGTTTCAGACTAGGCCAGGCTCATAATAATTACTATGTCCACTAAAAATACACACGAAGGATGCTTATGCTAGTGATAATAGCCCGAAACTGGAAACAAATCAAATGCCCATCAACCAAAGAATGGATAAATTATGATATGATCATACAATGAAATATGATTACTATGAAAACAATGATTGCTATACATGACATGAATTACTCCCACAGACATAATGTTGAGCAAAAGAAACCAAGCAAAAAGGGTGCATTTTGTATATCCTATTTATCTGAAGACCCAGATCAGCTAAAAACCAATCTATGGTGATAAAGGATCAGAACAGAGATTAGCCTGGGCAATGGAAAGGGCAAGAGGATATGAAGAAAGAAGGACATTGATTGTAATGGAGCATAAGGAAAGGAGCCTTCAGAGATTCTGATAATGTTCTATATTTTTAATCCCCAGATCAAAAATCAGTTTCATGAGTGTATACATATATAAAAATTCATCATGCAGTACACCTAAGCATTTTACTGTATGTAAGTTACCAGCTCAAATTTTAAACATGAAACAAAAAACTAAGAATAGAACTAACTAGGTGTATATAAAATCTATTAAACAAATAAAAACAAAGCTATAAAATACTCTTGATGGACACGAAAGAAGACTCAAGAAAATTTAAAGATAAATCACCAATAAAATGACCTTCAACTTTACCAAATTTTTTCTGGTACTTAAAGCACAGAGCTTACTCCACGAAGACATTAGTACTCTGGTCATTCATGAAAGAACTAAGCCTTGAACTTACCTCTGAAAAAGCCTATTTTAAGTTAAGAAGACAGACTACCTTATAGGTGTCGACTCTCCCAAAGTTAGTACATGACCTTTTATGAGATCTCAGTAAAAACACTAGAATTTTTTTAACTAGATACATTGATTCTTAAGTTTATGTGGGGAGAATACAATAGCTAACTATCATAACAAAAGTGGGGGAGGTAGAGTGAGGGGAGTAGGAGGATAATTAGTCTTAACGATTTTAACAGGTATTATAAGGACATAATAATCAAATTATGCTATTCGCACATGACTAGACATAATAATGCAATAAGAGAATTTCTGGAAAGAATCCAAAAAAATATATGGTCATTTAGTACATCATAAAGGTAGCATGTCAAATCCATTAGTAAAAATATTAAGTTTTTAATAATTAGTATTTAGACAAATGGGTAGTCATGTAAAAAGAAACTAAAATTGTATACAAACTTTATACATCTTACCAAATAAATTAATACTGTATATCAACTATTAAATATTATAACAGTGAAAGTGTAAAAATACAAGAAAAAAATAATAGAATTCTTTTATAGCCTTAAAATCAGGAAGGCCTTGCTAAATATGACACAAAACCCAAAAGTTATAGAAGAAAATATAGATAAATTAGACTATATTAATTGAATATTTATATAACTGCATAAAATAAAGAAGATGGCTTTATAATGGAAGAGCAACTTTGCTACTTTTCTGTATGGTATTTGAAGTCCAGAGAGTTGATTTGGGATTAGATAAGAAGATAGCATAAGAAGTATCAGCAATCTGGGATTAACAAAGAGATAAATTACTGGTTTAACTAAGAAAAGCCTGATTGAATCAACTGATATAGGAAGGACATTCTAACTCCCCATTGACCTAAATTTCCAAAGCTGTATAAAGCTAGAAATATTTGGTTTAAGAAAACTCAGACTTCAACAAGATGTTCATCTACAATAATTCTATTAGTCTATACATTTAATAACTTATATTCCTTCATTAGGGTTTATATATCTTATTTTATTGTAAACTTCTTTAAATCTTTTTTGAAACAAGTATACATTTAAGTCAATATACCTAAAACTTCTTCGCAAATCTGTTCTTCTAAATTAATGTGGCTAAAATGACAAATATAATTGATACCAAATATTTGTCAATGACAAATTTACAGAATAACAATCAATTTCCCCTTTTAAGTAGACATTTTAGAAAAGATACACCTCTCCTAGTAACCTAAAAAAACTGAAACCAACCCAAATGTCCAACAATCGGAAACTATCCAACTACAGTGTAGTAACTCAGTGAAAAAAGGAGGGCCAGACTAGTATGGGAAATGCTTCTGTGTTCAGTAAAAAAATTTATGCATAGCATAAATTCAGTCATGTAAAAACATACATGGAAAAACATGGAGGCAATTAACAAAAATATTACCTGTGGGTTGGTGCTGGGTGATGAGATTATGGGCAATGTTAATTTTCTATTTTTTTCCTCTTACAAATTTTCTACCATGAACATATATTACCTCTATAATTAGTAAGTAAACACCATTTAATTAAAAAATAAGAAAATCCCATTATAAGCCAGAGAAACAACCTCTATTTTAAAGGTATTCTGATATGTTAAAGCATGTAGCCTCAGTTAGTCTGAAATTTTATTATTCCAGTAAGACCCACGAGAACACCCAGCTCAACCCTCCGAGACCACCAATTGAAAATGTATACCAAACACATACAATTTATTTCTGAAGCTGTCCGTTCAGCTCTGGCATTCCTGTTTGTAGATCTAATGGTATGACGAATGATTGCATGGGGCTGTGAATATAAGCATAATATACACACTTTAAAAAATTTCAGTGATAAAGTTAAAAGGTCAAACTTTTTAACTAAATGATCATTTACTGACAAACATGACTACCTACTAATAAATTATGGGATAAACATAAACAATACAATGAACACTAACATATTTTAGGTTATTCACTTATTCTATGTTTATACTGTATGAAATATTGAAAAGACGCAAAGAAAATCAGAAATCTTATCTCCAAAGAGCTTATAATCTAGAAGTTAAGACACACAAATACTTAATGAGATTAGAAAATGGTCAATGCCATTCATTAAGATGATTACTATTAATGCCCAGATGAAAAAGAAATGACTTCCACCTGAAGGGGTATGGAAGTTCTTCATGACAGAGCTGTAATCTGCTCTAGGCCTCAAGGACAGTAGGTAATGGATGTGCAGCAGTGTGGGAAGCATTCTAGACAGCAGAGAGAATATGAACAAAGTGATGCAAGAAGAAAAGGAAATGGTAGCATTTAGGGGAATTGGAGTTGGTTATTATTTGGTGAAGATTAAGGGATGAGGTGACAAAGCTGGACAGACAGACTGGGGATGAGCCAGATCATGAAAGGCTCTGACTGCAAGGTGAGGACTCTCTATTTTATTTTCTCAAAGAAATTTTTTGAAGATTTTACAAAAAGGGTGTCAGACTTCAGAATAATTGGATAAGTGAGAAGATATGGAGGGGAGAAACACTGGATGCAGGGAGACTGAGTAAGGATACTGCAGTAAATCAAGTGAGAAGCTTGCTACTTTACACCCTTTGGTACAAGCTCCTGATCTCTTCAAACTATGCCTTCAGCTCAACTGCCACCTACCAAATTTCTAATGACTCACTCTCAATCACTGATGATGGACAGGAGCTCATATGTTTTTTCCTCTACTTCAAGACCCATCATCATACCAAGGGACTTCAAAAGCCCATTGTTTGGGACTTAAGTTTTCTGACCTCATCTCTAAAGACACTCTCCCAGATTTCAATGAACTCTTGATTGCTAAGATCACACCATGGACCCTCCCATCAGCTCTGACACTTGAACTCACACTATCTTCCAAACTTCTCAGCCTTCTAGCTCACTCTCATTTACTCCCATTACACTGCTTCCTGTTCACAATGGAATCCCAAGTCCATTAACCCATTAACCTTACTGTCCATCAGCATTTCTCTTATCTTCACTTTTCTTCTTAACCAGTTTGTATCCAGTGGTCCACAATTTCAAGCAATCTCTTGCCAGTATCCTAAATTCCCTTTGCCCCACTGTCCTTCAGTATTCTGGCATGCCAAAATGACACCTTAGATGAATTAAACTAACTACCTTTGTGTTTATATTGGGGATACAAATCACAACTGGAGGAAAGTTACCCAGCAGACCACACAGAAAATTAATCTCATCTGAGGCTTCGACTTTGCCCCAAAACACTTCACTGTAATCATTTAACCCAACCATTCTCCTCAATTACTATTTCACACCTTCTCTTCCCACTCTTCAAGCCCACTCATTTTCTGTCAGGACTTTCAAGACATGATTTTGCCATTACTTCACAAGGAAAACCAGAATCATCAAATAGAAGATAACTTTGAACGACAACCTTCAACTATACTCCTCTCTAGTGCAAGATTAAAGCATTTCATTATCTAAGATCAAGCCTCCCATTATAATCTAGATCTCAGGCTCTCCTCCTTTCTCAGAGACTTTGCCTATTTACCTTGTTTCTCTTGAATCTTTCCTCTCCATCTACTGAATCCTTTTCATAAGCATTTAATCCTGTTCAAACTTACTTCCCCCAGATAAACAATAACTAAATAACTAAATAAATCCCCACCAACTCATTTTCCTCCAGGTACTACTGCTCAGCCTACCTCTCCCTTTCACAACTAAATTTCATAAATGTATTGCTATACTTATTTTCCAAACCACTCTAATCTAGCTTCACCTCTATAATTTGAATATTATCCTTTTAAAAAAGTATTTAAGCACCACCACCTAAATCCAAAGACTTCTTTAACTTATCTTCTAGGCAATATTCTTGTTGAAAACTTCCCTCCTTCTTTTAATGGTCTTCATCAATCCTCTGCCATTCTTCTTAGCCTACTTGATTCTTAAATTTTGGGAGACATCTAGGATGCTGTCTGAGGCCCTCTCCTGTTTTCTCATTCTACATGCTTCCCTTGAGTGATTTACTCCTTAAGGTATCAACTACTTCTGTACTTAATGACTCCCAAATTTCTATCTATAGTCCAAACTTTTCTCCCCAAGCTACCACCACATATCTAATTTCTAGTGAGACGTCTCCATTTGGAAGTCTATCCAACATCAAAATTACTATACGTAAAACTTGAATTCATCTTTATTCCCAAGTCTGATTTTACTCTAGTGTTCCTACCTCAATAAATGGGGCGGCACTTTTAGGATCACCCAGCCGTTCAAATAAAAATCTAGGAGTAATCTTTTTTCACCCCCCACACTCCAACTCTTCAGAGAATCTCCATCCAATCTCCAATCTCCAACTCTCTTCAGAGAATTCTTTTACTGGTCCATTTTTCTCCATCCTTGTTATACTCCTAGTCTAAAACACCACCATCTCTATCCCAGATGACTTCAAAAGCCTCTTAGCAGATTTTCAGAAATGGAACCACCATTTTGAGGTCATAGAGATCTTTTAAAAATGCACATATAATTACATGTCACTCATTTACCCTTTAATGGCTTCTACTGCCCTTTGATAAAGCCCAAAAATTTTAACATGGTTTGAAATGGCTAGTGTCTAGCTCTGTGACTTTATCTTCCACTATCCCCCTCCTTGTTTTCTGTTCGAACCAAACTATCTTTAGTTCCTCAAGTATACAGTCTTCTCTCTTATCCAGGCTTTCTAACATGCGATTATGCTCTCTGCTCAAAACAATTCTGCCTGCCCTCTTCCTCTAATTCCAATTTATCCTTCAGATTTTCAACTTACAGACCACTTCTGTAGCAAGTCCTTCTCTGTCCCTAAAATATGCCTCCATAGCATACTCTATATCCTGTTCCATAACAGTTATCACACTTGTGGTATTTCTGAGGTTCCTATGAGACTATACTGTAAGTTCTTTCAAGGCAGGGACTGGGTCAATCTCATACACCATCATGTCCCCAACTACCTGGCACAAGGATTTCAAGAACTGAGAAGTACAGTGATACCACATTAAATAGAAATAGAGAACTCAGAAGGTAAAGTGGATCTGGGAAGCCCAGCAAAATAATGTGGGGAATAAAAAAAAGAATCTGGTTAGTTATATAACCAGTGAAAGACAAACTGGGGAATCAAATAATATCAATTTCATATTGAAGTTACAATAATTTTAATAATTTTATTAAAATCTCATTATTACAAGTCTGCAAATGATAATTAAAATAAAAAAATCTATGAATAGTGAGTTTATTCAATATTTTCAGTTAAAGTTCATTTAACACTCAACAAAATATTCATTAGATACCTACTACAGGACAAGACTATGCTATACAGAAGGCAAGGATTAGTTTTTAAAGATTAGTTTTCAAAGATTATTTAGTGACTATTTCTATTAAACACATACACAGAAATGGTAGCATATTAACTAAAACAATAGGCTTTGGAGTTAGTGCCTTGGATCCAAATGCTGGTTCCACTACTTACTAGCCATATGATCTTGGGAAAATTACTCCTATTCTTTCTCTGCTGTTTTCTCATTTATAAAATGTGGATAGTAACAGAATCTGTTGTAAACTGTTTTGAGTATTTAATGAGTTAACATAAAAATTATCTAGCCTAATACTTGGTACACAATGACTCCCCAATGCGTTATTAGTAGTTATGACGATACTTATACAGTATAATTCAAAACTTAAGAACATAAAGTAAAACATTTCCTTCAACAAATAAATAACACAAAAAGTGTGGTCCTATTGTCTTGCCAGAAGTGAAGGTAGAGATACAAAAGGAAATAAAGGCATAAAGAGAAATGAGGACACAATCACAGAAATAAAAAGAAATCCTAAAAGGAGAGGAAGAGACACTGGTGGAGAAGTTCAGCTGTGCTTTATGCAAGCATAGTAGGTACCTGCTAATGGGCAGGAAGTCTCTCATTCGTGATTTACAAGTTTTGATGTTAAATATAATATATTCAAAAAGACTTCAGAATATTTTCAGAGAAGGAAAATGTAGGAATAGCTCTACATGTAATAATATATAACTGTCCTGAACAAGTATTGGAAAGGATAAAATTTCTATTGGAACCTCAACTTTTAAAAAATATATTTATATTGTTAATAATCTGTATAATAGAGAAATAAAAAATGGCCAATTAGATTTCTAGAGAGTCTCTTCAGCGAAAAATAATATGTGCATGTGCTTTGGCTAAACTTTTGTTCTCTTGGTCCAAAGCAATATTCCTAACCTCTTTTATTTCCTTAGAAATAGATGTACTTTCTCTTTAGAGAAAGATCAAGCTCTCACTACAGAATTTGAGGTTTGGGGAGAAGGGAAAGCACTTCCGGATTTCTGGGAGGGGAAAATGATCTGATTCTAATCTTAGCTACCTCTCAACTTTTGGCAAACCAACTATGAAAAGAAAATGATATAAATGGTTTTAATTAGATTAGTAATCCTAGTTCTTTCCAGAAAAAGTGTCAACCAGTTATTTATGTAATACCACAATTTTTTTTTTAAAGTACTACCTGGTAATTATATGCAGGGTAAGTTTAGTTTACATTGCTAATTAATCTTTGTAGCTAAATCTGTTGTAACTAACTTAAAAAAGAGTAAATTAGAAAATAAACATTAAGGCCATATTAAATATTTATTTTCAAATATTAGACTGAAAACCTCTTTACCTCAAAGTCATCATCATCTCCTTCAGTGTAGTGTGCATGGTTGTCTGGATTATTCACTTTGTCCAGCAGTTCAACTGCGAGGGCCCTAGAGAGACCTGGCTGCCCTACAAATGTATGCTAAGTCAAAACAAAACAAAACAAAACAAAACTTCATGAATATGCTTTTACATCAATGGTTCGTAGAAAATGTTATTTGTACTTTTTCATTCAGTAACTATCAAAAACAAGCATATGGAAGCCTACTAATACAAATAAATTAGAGAACGTACTAATAAAAGTATCAGAGAAACCATAATTGTGTATTATAAAACTGCAGCACCCTTGTGGAGTAAGTTTATGACATGAATCTTTTTTTTTTTTTTTAATTTTAAGTAGGTTTCATGCCCAACATAGGGCTTGAACTCATGGCCCTGAGATTAAGAGTCACATCCTCTACTCACTGAGCCAGCCAGGCACCCCAACATGAATAATTTTTCGAAGTTATCTATATTAGGTTTTAAAATTGCAACCTTGGCTATAACAACTGACATTCATTACTCATGTCACTATAGTGATATATATGCAAATGAATATCACATCATAATAAGAAAAAAGCATGTGTATTCCATATATGCATACATTTAATTTAGTAACATTATGTAAATGTAAAGACAGTTAAATTTTGATATTTAAATAAAGTTTCCTTAAATTGTTGTAATCATGAACTTTTTCTAAAAATATTTTACAAATACATATATACACAGAACATTCTATATTTACATAAGAAACCGAAAAAGGCAATTAATTTTAGGTGATAGCAACATTTTTAAGAGTTTTCTCTAAGGCAGGGGTTGGCAAACTAAAGCCCATGGGCAAAACCTGGGGCACTGCCTCTTTTTGTGAATAAAGTTTTGAGTATTAAAGCCATGCCCATTCAATTGTACTGTCTTTGGTAGCTTTTGTGCTTCAATGGCAAAACTGAGTAGTTGCTACAGAGACTGTATGGCCCCAAAGCCCAAGACATTTACTACCTGGCTCTTCCCAAAAAGTTTGCAGACCCCTGCAGTAAGAGATCACTATATTTTTATATTAAAAATCTTAAATACTTTGTTCGAGTGATATACCTACTTACTGCACTGACTACAGAAAATTCCCCTATAATTTCAATGACTTACAGTCAGAAGTCTTTCAGCAGTTGGTCTTTTTTTGGGGTTTTTGGTTAGTGCTATTTTGACAAAATTATGGAATGTTGATGACCTTCAAATAAAAAGAGACATGTACAAAAATATTTCACTAATATTAGTTTTTTAATGTTACTAAATAAAACTAACTTATAAGCAGTCAGAAAGTCTGAAACACATGATTTTTCTTAGGCCTCTTAGCTTTATATAAGCAAAAAAACAAGACCCAAAGAACAGTATACCCCTTGAAAACAAGTGTCAGTTTCATCGATTAAGTAAAATGAAATTAGTTACAAGAAATAGTAACATACCATCTCTAAAAAATACACAAAAAACTAGAAATGGGTATTATAGGATTTAAAATCTAGTATTTATTCTAGGTGCCACTTAGGAATCAAAATGGCTTTTTCCCACTGCTTAATTTATAAAATATATAAATGTTTTCCTATACCAGAAGAATGGCATGGAGGTAGGATTGGTAATGTAAAAGATTATTTAAATCATTATAAGGTCACTGAATTTCTTAGGAACAAGGGCATCCACACAGCAGCTCTCTTGCAGAGAAATCAAATCACTGCATTACATTTGGTGGCTTGTGGCGGAGATAACGTGGAACCAGAGAGTACCTGAGATTGGCAAAAGTACTCCAATGGTAACAGCCTGTGGTCATTCATTCCTGAATGAATATTGAGTCATTCCTGCCATAAAGCCCTCCAGTTCCAATTGCTTAGGAACTTAGGGTAACAAGAATCAGGAAGAAACTCTTATCAACACAAAAGAATACAGCCACAGTAGGATATAAACTCCTTTATTTCCAGTGTGATTTTCCTTTCACTCCTGGCATCATCTCCAGAATGTCCCGGCTCCTAAGTAATACTTTGCACAGACAGGTCAATAAAACATAAAACAGTAGTTCAGAACCTGTTTAGGGGACAGGTCTTTTAAAATATGAAACAAGATATGGACTGTCTCCCTAGAAGAATATACATACAGAATTTGGGGAACCCATGTACCTCCCACACCAAAAGATCCATGAAATCTAGATGAAGATTGGAAACTTTTATTTGCATGGTTTCTTTTATTAAATGCATGGGAATACATTACCAGAAAAATAATTTTCAATTTTTATCATCCAATTAAAGATATCCTAATGGACTTTAAGAAAAGGCAAACTGCTTTACTTAGAGAAAGAAGAGATTAGGATGAAAATAAATAGTAAAATTTTGAATATTAGGTAAGGAAGGTAGAGAAAAATCAACAGTGATTAAGTGTCATGGTATCTGGAAACCTTTTCATATCACCTTCCATAAAAGTTAACATATAATTAACAAGTAACAGAATGCAAGGCAAATATATAAATCTCCAAATTTTTAATATACCCATTTCCAATCCTTTCCTCACCACACCTCTTACCCAAGCCTCCAAAACACTAAGAAAATGACCAGAGTTTTACCAGAGCAGGAGATTATAAAAATCTTTTGGACTGACATGGGCTTGTTCTTATTCCTTGTTACTCTAAGTTCCTAAGCAACTGGAACTGTCAAGAATATAACCCAGATCCTGGCCACAGCTCTGTGAGTAAATTAGATATGTAACTGCAAGTAAACTATTTAAAGGCTCTGGACTTCAGTTTCATCATTTTTCCAAAATATAATTTATTGTCAAATTGGCTAACATAGAGTGTGTACAGTGTGCTCTTGGTTTTAGGGGTAGATTCCTGAGGTTCATCGCTTACATACAACACCCAGTGCTCATCCCAACAAGCGCCCTCCTCAATGCCCATCACCCATTTTCCCCTCTTCTCCACCCCACCCTCCCCCATCAACCCTCAGTTTGTTCTCTGTACTTAAAAAGTCTCTTATGGTTTGCCTCCCTCCCTGTTTGTAACTATTTTTTTTTCCCCTTCCCTTCCCCCATGGTCTTCTGTTAAGTTTCTCAAGTTCCACATATGAGTGAAAATGTATGGTATCTGTCTTTCTCTGAATGACTTATTTCATTTAGCATAATACCTTCCAGTTCCATCCACACTGCTGCAATTCAGTTTCATCACTTAGAACTGAACCTATCTGCTTTCCAACGGCAAAATTCTATAAATCTATATATTCATTAACTTACCATTTTGTTTTGTCCTTTAGTTTTGGAGGCTGAAAATTACTTTTTGACATTAAGAAGAGGGCCCTGGAATAAAAATTTCAGTTAAAGGGCAATATTGAAATACTTTGATTACCTCATCTAATAATCAGAATGAATATTCTGTAATCCATTTACAAATTACTACATACGTAGACACTGATGAACAGTGGTATGGAATATGAAAATTAATTTAAGATTTTACTTATTTATTAAGTTTATTGATAATGTAGTTTTATGTATGTACATATGTATGTATGTTATCTCTACGCCCAACATGGGGCTCAAATTCACAGCCCCGAGATTAAGAGTCTCATGCTCTATAAACTGAGCCAGACAGGAGCCCCTGGACACTAAATTTTTATATTTTAGATAGCCAATAGATATTTAATTTTCTTTCTTTTTTTAATTTTTAATTTTTAATTTTTTTAATATATGAAATTTATTGTCAAATTGGTTTCCATAAAACACCCAGTGCTCATCCCAAAAGATGCCCTCTTCAATGCCCATCACCTAGATATGTCATTTTCAAACAAGCTCTTATTCATAAGGCAAAGCTACCAAATATTAGAGAAGAATTTTATCACTATACTTTTAACATATATAACTAATATTATATCTTAGATATAAGCATGTATAGTAATTAAGTATCATTCTATAACACAGAGATGATATGTTACTCTAACATTAGGTTGTATGCTTAGTGGAAGATTTGCCTCTATAATTGTCTTGGGTATACAAGCAAATTATATCTACTTCCTAGTCTGTTCCCCTCTTTTGGACAATAACTTTCCAGATTCTCTCATTATGAATAATACAGAAATCACCCTGCAAGAGGACTTTCTTTCAGTATGAATTCACCTTTGACTCATTTTCTAGGGACTCTGGGGGTAGAAGGATGGAAGATTTAAGAAAAGTTCTAAAATGCTCTATTTCAGTTTTTCCAACAAAACCCTTTATAGGTTTCCAAGCAAACCCATCTTTTTTTAATAAATTTTTATTTTTTTATGTTTTATTTATTTTTGAGGGAGAGAGAGACAGAGCATGAGCAGGGAAGGGGCAGAGAGAGAGGGAGACACAGAATCTGAAGCAGGCTCCAGACTCCGAGCTGTCAGCACAGAGCCCGATGTGGGGCTCAAACTCACAAACTATGAGATTATGACCTGAGACCAAGTTGGAGGCTTAATCAACTGAACCACCCAGGCGCCCCCAAACTCGGTTTTAAATACCAAAGATGTTTATCTTTTTAAAGATGAAATGATTCATATATAAAGTTTATATTCTTACAACTGTGAGGCATTCTTTTAAATCTGCTCTTCTTTAGTCTTTATCTAAATGCTAACCAATAATTAGGTAATAATAGATTGTTTTTTCACTAATAATCAATTTTCCATGTTGCTTTGGTTTATGCATGTGTAACAGCTGCCTTTAACTGTTGAAAATTTTTGCTTTTAATTCATTAAAAAATTAAGAAAAAAGATTAATTCACCAACTATTGGACATTCAGATTTTTTTCCACTGTTAACCTGGAATGAATAATTCTTAGCTTTTTTTCCCCTTGGGTTATTTCCTAAGTATAATTTTCTAAGTAGTAGAATCACAGAAACATTTGTACTGCTCCTAACAAGTAACATCCTAAAGGTCTGTACATAATGGCATTCCAACAAAAAGTAGGTATCTTTTAACTTTTGTATCTTTAGTTACTTGAGAAGTCAAATAGTTTTCCAAGTTTCTTTGTATTTGGTACTTGCTCATTAACAGTCTATCTTTTGCCTTCAGAGTCTCTAAATAAATTCCTTATGTACATATACATATATACTAATCCATTGTCTATCTTGCTAGAAGGATACTTTCTGCACTCTGTTGATTTTCTTTTCAACTTTATACTGTTTTCAACTTTATACTTTAAAAGCTTAAATTTTAGCTCAATTCATCTTTTACTTCAAAATATAAAAACACTTTCAAAGGCCATCAAATATTTTTTTGAGAGACAATATACCCTAAAATGTAAATAATAATTATACTAAGCGTAACTACCTCTTAATTATCCCTAGACAAAATAAACAAAATCAAAAAAAGAATAAAAAAAAATGTCACCTACATCCTATCATTTGCTCATAATTCCACTTAGAACAGAAAAAGAAACAATTGATGGAAGAATGTAAAGACTTAAAAAAAAACTTTACAAATGATAACTGCTATATCTAGTATGATTAAGGGAGATTTGCTTAATGAAACAGCTTTACACTTGATCTTAGCCAAAAGGCCGAGAAGTGATGATGAAACAGCTTTAAATAGTACAGATGATTCACTCCACGTTGTCTTAGGAAACAACACAAGAGAGCAGGTATTGGGTGCAACTGATTACCCCTAAGTCCTTTACAACACCTTTACTATTTCAACATACTTGCAAATGAGCTGGAAATACTCAAGTTATCAATATTTCATTCTCCCCAAAGACTTCATTAATAACTGCATAATTGTAAATAGTGAGAACACCTCATTGGATGGAGATCAAACATAGGTGGTTGAAGCTCTCCAAGTTCAATTGCTGTTATTCCTACTGCCCAGATATCACAGAGTTGGTTGTAGCCGCCATTCTTTTCTACTGCTGCAACTTCTGGGGCCATCCTAGAAGGAATCAGTGAATATAACATTTTTATTTTTTAAAAATGATATGAAATCTGCTCTTTTTTGTTATATTCACTCAAGAGAAATGAGGGAAAGAGGCTGAGAGACATTTACTAGGAAAGACTTAATAAAGACCACATGTATAAAGATATATTCTTTTCAAACTCATCACTTAAAAATCTTCCATCTTCTCTGAAGACTAGTGCTCTGAGGAAAAATTTGGTTGTCTTACTTTAGTTTCTGTTTTGTGAATCTTGTCATATAATATGGGAAAAGAAAGAATACCTAAATCCCCATGAAGGTCAGAAATGCTTCCAAAGGAGGTGAGACTTGAGAATGAATCAGCAGGGAGGTAAGGTGAGTGAGGAGCCTCAACATTTTAGTTAGAGGAAACAAGTGCAAATACAGGGAGACAGGAAAAGAGCACGGGACATCTGGAAAGGTGACAGGACAATGCTACTCAATGTATGACCTACAGACAGGTATGGAGCCATAAGCTGCTTGTTAGGAGTCTACGATAAGTACAGAAACTGAGAGTATTAACTCTTGTCCAAATACATGATCACTTTTTAGTAATTCAGTCTGGGATGAATTTATTTTATAAAAGTTTGAGAGGATTTAAAAAGTATTTGCAAAATGAACCTCAGACATAGGAGCTAGGTAATGAATGCCCTACTGATTATACAATGAAGTTTAGATTTTGTTGTGAAAATGCAAGATTTAATTTTGGATATAAACTTGTTCTGAAACTCATGGCAATAGGAAGGACAGTATGAGAGGAGCTAACACCAAAGTCAGGTGAATGAGTTGGAAGACAATTTCAAAAATACAAGGGAAAAATGATAAATGACTTTTCAAAGGCAGTGGCAGAGGGGACTGAATGAAAGGGGTTGACTGAAGAGACTGATACAAGTATAAAATGCTTGTGGATATTGAAGTAGAGCTATTATCAAACAACTGTGAATATATCTAAGATTAAAGGTCAACTTAGTGGCTGAGTTGGAGTTACCTGTTTGGGATTCAGTGGTTTATAATGATGGCATTTGATGTTATAAAGTATAGATATTACTAAGGGGAAATATTCTTTTTTTAATGTTTACTATTTTAAAATTAATTTATATTGATATTAAATATCCACACAGAAGCTGTTTTTATAAGTATTTGGATTACACAAAGTTATATAACACAGTATCACTCAACCTAAAGGTGGTTAAGAACACAAAGTATGTATACTAAAAATGTCTGCTATAAGCAAGTACTAAATACATAAAAATGGATATAGGAGTAAAGAGAAGAAAATGATCATTAGTATGGAACAAAACGACTAAAGGCAAGTCTCAGAGAGGAAAGTTGAGCTGGAACCCAGAGAGAGCATATGTGTTTTATCTCTTCTGCCCACTAGAATCAGTTAGGGGTGGACAACTGGAGCACCAAGTTGACCAAGAGTGTTACACTTCCTGGCTCAGTGGAAGGCAGAGAGTGATCAATCAGTCTGCCACAGCTGAAGAAAGGCAGAGCGTGTGACACTTTTAAGACAGGGCAGGACTTGAGGGAGAGTTAAGATGGCGGAGAAGTAGAGAACAGGGATTTCTCTCATCCCTCAAACACAGCTGTATTAAGGTCAGAACACTTGGAACACCCAGGAAATCAATAGCGGGAGTGACAGGAAGATCTCCACAGGTGGAGGGAGACAGCTTGGCAGACAGAGGTGCAAGTATGCGAACTGGGGGAGATAAGAGTGTAGGCATGGAGGGGAGAGAACCACTTCTGTGGAGAGACAAAAGGGAGAGAAAGGCTGTGGAACCACGGTACACCAGAATGGGGTCCTGGGGAGGTGGGGTGCAGGCTCCTTTAAGACATCGGTTTTGAATCCCAGCTAGATGCCTAAGAGGCCGGGAGACTGTGGAGCAGGACAGTCTATTCCCACAGTGTCTATTCCCACACTATTCTGTGAGGGCTGCCTGAACAGAGTAGTTTGAGATACTCAGAGGAGGAAAGATTGGGGTGTCACCACTTTTTTCTCCATCACCAACATGGTGGGGCTTCAGGAAACAGCACGGCAGCCTCCACTGGAGGTGGGATCAATTACAACAAACCCTGCCACTCCGTGCCTGGCAAATGCTTTTGTACTGGAAGGGGACTGACACTGAGGGAACCAGACCTCCTGACCAGCACTGCCACCAGTCCCAGGCACCAACAGACCTACAGTTTTGTATGTTAGTCTGTTTCTCTCTCTCTTTTTTTTTTTTTTTCCTTCTCTTTTCTCTTCTTTTTACTCTCTTTTTTTTCCTTTGGAATCAGGCTCATAGTTTCTGATTTGATTTTTGGTCAATTCTTTGTACATATATATATTTCTCTGTTTTGTTGGTTTAATCAGGCTTTTTTATTTTTTACTCAATTTTTTTTAATACCTTTTCTATATCTCCTTCTTTATTTTTCTTTCTCTCTCTCTGGATTAAGCCTTATAGCTTCTTTGATTCTATACTTGGTCTTTTTTTTTGCTCCTTTCATTTTTCTCTTTGTATGGGATGAGGTTCCCCGCCCTTCCCTTTTTACAGGGTTACTTCAACAAACAAATCAAAGAACACTTGGTGGAAGTTTCAAACAATCCACCCTTATGAGCAAGGAGGAGCTTTGCAGAGGACTGTCCAGTGGGACAGAGCAGCCAAATATGCAGCAACAGAGTGCATACAACACACTACAAAAACACTTTCTAAAGTGCAAGGCCCTGCACAGTGTATGATCCCTACTACTATATTTAGTACTCGCAGGTGTAGGACACATAACAAGCTATTAAAATACCTAAAAGACAGAAAACGAGCCAAAATGACAAAATGGAAGAATTCTCCTCAAAAGAAAATCCAGGAAGAAATGACAGCCAGAGAATTGCTCAAAACAGATATAAACAATATATCTGAACAAGAATTTAGAATAACAGTCATAAGACTAATAGCTGGGCTTGAAAAACGCATAGAAGACAGGAGAGACTCTATTGCTATAGAGATCAAACACCTAAGAAATAGTCATGATGAATTAAGAAATGTTGTCAAGGGGCACCTGGGTGGCGCAGTCGGTTAAGCGTCCGACTTCAGCCAGGT